>NC_139474.1:245000-1445000 GCF_057233095.1 Heloderma suspectum
GTAGGTCGACGGAGAGTGCGGTGGAGGACACCGGGGACGAGCTCGCCCTGGTCCCGTACGCCCTCTCCCCAGAGCGCAGTGCGCCTCCGCCCTGGGAGTCACCCGGACCCCCCCACGCGTGCCCGGATGCGCGACCTGGTGAGGCTACACCTCCGGCTTGGCCTCCGGAGGGGGTAGGGAAGTCTGCGGCCGCCGCAACCCCCTGAACGCCATGACTGCGTTACGCCTCGCGACGTGGAACGCTAGGGGCTTGCGCTCGTGGCGCAGGGCGGAGGAGATCCTGCCAACTCTGGCAACACTGGCGCAGGACGTGCTCATCTTGCAGGAGCTGCACTTCACCAACGAGCAGCAGCGGAGCCGAGCACAGCGGCTCTGGACCGCCGGGCCGTCGGTGTGGTCCTACGACGGCGAGGAAGGCTCGGCGGGCGTGGCGCTGCTCTTCCGCTCGCGGGCCGACCTCGCCATCGACGGAGTCGTGGAAGCGGTGCCGGGGCGGCTGCTGGTGGCGGACCTGACGCTGCGGAGCGTATCGGCGAGCGGGACGGCGGAGGAGCGTGCCTTCCGCATCTGCGGGCTCTACGCCCCCGTACAGGCCGCACGGCGGCGGGCTTTCTGGGCACATCTGCGTAACGCGTACCACACGCGTCGTTGCCTGCTCGTGGCCGGGGATTTTAACAACCGCTCCCGGCTCTCAGACCGCAGCGCGTACGTGGGCGGGGCGCGCACGGCGGGCGAGGCCGAGCGCCCGCTGCATGGTGGCGGCGCCCCGCTGCTGCCAGACGAGCGTGAGCTGGAGCGCTTCCTGGCAGAGGCTGGACTGGCGGACAAGGCACGCGAGGCCCCTAACGCGCTTGACTTCTTCCCAGTAGGGTGCCGGAGAGCGTACGCAGGCAGTCATCCGCCCGTCGGGGACGGTGCCGCTGCACGCTACACGTTCTACCACCCGTGCTTTGCCAGCCGCGTGGACCGGGTACGCGCACCGGAGAGTGTCTACGTACGGCGTTGCGCCGAGACCATCACCCCGTGGTCCGACCACGGGATTCTGCGCCTAGAGCTGGCTGTGGGCGAAGTCTTCCCGAGGGGGCGACCCCTTTGGCGCCTGCGCCCGGAGGCGCTTCAGCGGGAGGAGTGCCGCGCGCTGGTAGCGACCACGCTGGCGTGCCTGCTGTCGCTGCGCACGGCGGGCCTATACAGGGATGCGGCCCCGCTGGAGTGGTGGGAGCGAGTCAAGCAAGAGGTGCGGCAGCGGTGCCGGCGGCAGGAGCGGGCGGCCTACTCCGCAAAGACACGCCGCTACCACGATGCCGTCTACCACTTCCTACAGTGCCACGCGCGTGCCGGGCGCGGCCAGCCTGTCGACACCAAGGTCCTGACACAGGCGCGGGAGAGCATCGCGCACTACCAGCGCGAGCGCTGGGACCGGCGGCGCCGGGCCAAGGTGTGCCGCACGCGTGGTGGCAGCGTAGATGTTGACGAGTGGGCGAAGACCAGGGGCGGTGGCGCAAGCCCACCGGCAGCCATCCAAGGGCTGCGCAGGACGGAGGCGGACGGCGTCAGCACGAGCCCGGGAGAGATGCTCCAGGTCGTTGAGGATTTCTATGGCACCCTTTTTGCAAAGATGACCCAGATCGCTGCCAACCAAAGCGAGGCCTTCCTGCACGCCATCGATGCGATGCCCGGCGATGGCGGGAGGCGGGGCTGGCGCAGCCTGTGTGAGGGCCTGAACGAGGAGGACGCATGCGGCCTGGTGGCACCCATCGCCGAGGAAGAGGTGGTGGCGGCCATCGCGCGCGGACGCAGCCGCTCTGCGCCAGGCCCCGATGGCCTCGGCTGGGCCTTCTACAAGAAATTCCGTGCCTGGCTGGCACGCCCCCTGGCGGAAGTCTTCACGGCGTGCCTGGCACAGGACCGGACTAGCGTGACTTTCGGCGAGGGCACGCTCGTGCTCTTCCCCAAGCGCGGAGACCTGACGCTGCTCAAGAACTGGCGCCCCATCGTGCTGACCAACGTTGACTACCGCGTGCTGGCAGCAGTGCTCAACGCACGGCTGGCAGCCGTGGCCGGGAAGATCGTGGTGCGTGCGCAGACCAGCGCGGTGCCGGGGCGCGCCATGGAGGACTCGCTCTGCGCACTACGTGAAGTTTTCCAGCTAGCACGCATGGGCCAGTGGCGCGGGCTGCTGCTCCAGCTGGACCAGGAGAAGGCCTTCGACAACGTGCACCATGCCTTCCTGTGGGCGGCGCTGCGCTGGAAGGGCGTGCCCGAGACCTTCGTAGGCTATGTGCGACTGCTGTACCACGGCGCGGCCATCGTCCCGCAGCTGAACGGGCAACGCGGCGCACCGATCCCCATCCAGTCAGGCGTACGGCAGGGATGCCCGCTCAGCGCGCTGCTCTATGTGCTGAGCCTGGACGCGGTGCTGTGTCGGCTGGAACTGGAGAAAGGCATCACCGGTGTGCGCTTCCACCTGGCCACCCGGATGACAACGGACGGAGGGGCGGCCAGAGTCCACCCGCGGAAGTGGCCCCGGCACACCGGGAGCAGCGACGACGACAGTAGCGAAGGCGGCGGTGGCAGCGGCCCTCAAAACGGCCGGGCCTCGGCAGCGCCTACACTCAAGCTCGTAGCGCACGCGGATGACGTCTCACTGCTCGTGCGAGATGACAATGCGGAGCTGACAGAAGTGCGGAGGGTTTTTGACGCATACCCAGTGGCGTCCGGAGCGTGCCTGAATGCCGAGAAAAGCTTTGTCGTCTCTTTCGATGCGCTGGAGGGTACGGTACGGCGGAAGCCACTAGCGCAGCGGCTGCGCAGCGGTGGAAGCGGTGGCGGCGGCCCAGCGAGGGGAGCCGGCGCGGCGGAGGCCACCGAACCAGGCGCCGGTGACGTGGAAGCGGAGAACGACGTCAAGCTGCTCGGCATCCGCTTTTCCGTGCGGAGGGACGGCTGGAAGTGCAACTGGCACTCCTGGGCAGAAGGGGTCCGCAACAGGGTGGCACAGTGGAAGCCCTGGCGGCTCACCCTGTACCAGAAGGCACGCTATGTGCGCACCTACCTGCTTCCGGCGGCGGCCAACCTGGCAGCAGTGTACCCGCCCCCGGAGCGGCTCGTGCAAGACATCAGCGCAGAACTGTTCACCTTCCTGTGGGGCATGCGCACGTTCCCACTGGCACGCGTGGTGGCGTACCGGCCCGTCGCGCAGGCGGGGCTGGCCTTCCCGGCGGTTGGGCCGGCGCTGCTGGCCTCCTTCCTGGCCTGCAACTTCGGGAAGTGGGCGCTTGCACGTGCGGAGGCAAGCGGTGCGGCGCCAGAAGGCCGCCCGCGCGTAGCAGAGCACTTCTGGATGGAAGGTTTCGAGCGTGGCTGGCGGGGCAGCGCATGGGCGCGACGCTGGTGGGACGAGGGTTCCTGGGACTACCGCATCACGCAGGCCGCCAAGGCCATGGGGCCCGACTACCTCGCCGAGGTCTACGGAGCGGTCCGGCAGTGGCGTGTCCCGGCGCAAGCTTTCCGGGGGCCGGAGGAAGGAGCGGGCACGCCATGGGTGCCGCGACGTGCTGGTGGCCCGCTGGCACAACTCAAGCGCCGCCTCTATTGGGACATGCTCGACGCGTGCATGTTCACGCCGCACGTGGAGCGGGAGCGCACAAAGGAGGGCCGGCCGCAGTACCTGCGTGAGCCGGAGTACCCACTGGAGTACTTCCAGGACCGGCGTGTGCCATACGCGCTGTGGGAGGTGCGGTGGCGGGCCTACCACGGTGTGCTCGCGCTGCAAGGCTGCAAGCCCTGGCTGCGGGGCGATGAAGCCGCTCAGGCGTGCGTGCGCCTCGCTTGCCAGTGCCAGGCCGTGCAGTTGGGTGTGACGCAGCGAGAGACGGCCGAACACGCGATGTGGACGTGCCCGGCGGCACGGCGTCTGTGGGAGGAGGTGGCGCAGGCACTGGACTGGCCAGCGCTGCTTGCGCAGAGGTGGGAGGACGTGGCAGCGGGGAGAGAGCCGCGGCCCGGCGGCCTGCGTGGGCCGAGGAAACGTGCCGGCAGGACGGAGGAGTACTGGGACGTGCCCTGGTCCACGGCCCGGCTCGTGAACCTTTTCCTCCTGCTCGCGCTGGTCTACCAGTGCCACTGCGAACAAAAGACGCGGAGAGAATGCGACGCTACGGGCTCGACGAGGGTAGTGCTGGGCCAGCTGGCGGCCCTGAGTCGGGCCGAGTGGGGGCGTCTTCCCGCCGAGCGCTGGCGACGGCTCTGGCCGTGGCGGGCCAATGCCACGGGAGCCGCGCCAACACCACCCATCACGTGAGCGAAACGTGACGGGGGGGACTGAGGGGGCACCACAGTCAACTCTGTGTATTAGATAATAGGTGAGCTAGTTTTTCTTTGTATTAGTTAGACGTTGAAGAGACAATCGTTTTCTGTTACGGTTTTTCGCGCTCGGGTGTAGTCTGGCGGCCAGGTGGAAGAATTTTTTAAAAAAAAACCTAAAAAAAAAACCTAACCCTAACCCTGACCCCCTAACCCTGACCCCCTAACCCTGACCCTGACCCCCTAACCCTAACCCCCTAACCCTAACCCTCTGCCTCTTCAAAACCCAGCTTGTACTTCTGCTAATTCTCGGTTCGCATGCTGCTGAAGCCTAGCTTGTAGGATTTTGAGCTTAACCTTGCTGGCATGTGAAATGAGCGCAATTGTGCGGTAGTTTGAACACTCTTTGGCGTTGCCCTTATTTGGAATTGGAATGTAAACTGACCTTTTCCAGTCTTGTGGCCACTGTTGAGTGTTCCAGATTTGTTGGCATATTGAATGCAGCACTTTAACAGCATCACCTTTTAGGATTTTCAATAGCTCGGCTGGAATACTGTCATCTCCGCTAGCTTTGTTGCTACTAATGCTTCCTAAGGCCCACTTGACTTCACTCTCGAGGATATCCGGCTCAAGTTCAGTGACTGCACTATCATGGCTATCAGGGACATTCAGATCTTTCCTGTATCGTTCTTCTGTGTATTTATTTCCACCTCTTCTGAATTCCATCTGCTTCTGTTAGGTCCCTGCCTTCTTTGTCCTTTATGTCCAATCTGATTTCGATATTGACCATCTGGTGATGTGTAGAGTTGCCTCTTGTGCTGTTGGAATTCCAGGGGTAGGTGGCCCCAAAGGCAAAAGGGGCAGCCCCCCCAATGCCAACCTATACGTAAAAGCTCCTCCTGCTAGTAACTAAGCCTTGGAGAGGCATTTTAACATTTTCAATTGAGCAAATCTGCTCAAAAGCCAGGGAACCACCAAATGATTGATGGATGGGGGAAAGGGGTCATGCCCACCCCCTGAGAACCCTGTGGGGGGCAGGGGCAGGGCAGGATTTAGCTCCTTGGCCTGAGGTTTCCCATCCCTGCCTTAAAGACTAAGAAATTTATTCTGGCATAAACTTGCATGGACATCCTCCACTTCATCATTTGCACAAGCAGGCACAGTGCTAGGTTCTTCACAGATCCAGGGCACAGGCCCATAACACAAACTGGCATCTGAGTGGATTAACAGCCATCAGTCACCTTCTCATCCTCCCTGAACTGGTGTAGCTTCCTTTTAAAGCAGGGATGAGGAATCTCAACCTCAGGGTCCAAATCTGCCCCCCCCCCCCGAGTTTCCCAGATCGCCAGGCTCCTTTCCTCCGTTTTTTAGTTTCCTGGCTCTTGGGCATTTTTTTCCCCATTTTAAAAGGTCGAAATGCTTCTCCTCAAACTTAGTTGCTGCCAGTAAGAGCTTTCAGCAAAAATGAAAGGTGCTTTGGCCTCTCCCACTTTGCTTTCAGCCCCGCCACCACAGCGATGTGGCCCCCGAGAGCATCTCCAAAATGGAATTTGGCCTTTAGGCTGAAAGAGGTTCGACAGCCCTTTCCTAGTCACCGAAGACAGTGGCCTTTCCCACGGCTGTGGTGGCGAGTTCCATGAATTAATATCCTCTTGTGTGTGTATATATATAAAAAATATTTTCTGTAGAGCAACTCACGACAGCCGTCCTCGTTGAGTGACCCTGTAATCATCACTTGGTTCAGATGGTACAGCAACCCATTATGGGTTGATTGACTCTCGAGGGGATGCAGTCCGTGCCTATGTTTGTTCTAGGGTTGCTTAACACTCCAATAACCCTCCTTGGCTGAGTTCAGACACCATGACAACCCCTGGTCAGGGGTTGAATAACAAATGGCCGCCAGCACACCATGGCTCATCATGGGTTAAACAAGTGCTTTTCCTCTACTTTCTTCACACATACCTTTGTAAACCCCCCTCTGTTCTCTTCATTTTGAATTCTAAGCTACGAATCCCACAACACTCCGGCATTTACTTGAACACACAACCCTCCTTATGGGCTTTAGCACTGTATGCCCAGAGCCTAGCAAGAAAGGTTAGTCAGCATGGGGCATGTCAGAGGGTGGGGCCCATCAGCATGTCCCCGTTACCCCCTCACCTCTGAGGTGAGAAGTTCTTGTGGAGCTAGATTTGCACTGGTATCAAGGCAATACTGTACCGGCTGTTTTTTTTCCCCATCCTTCTTAATCCTGTGTATGGAGAGTGTTGATTGAACAGCTAAACTAAGCACCGAGGGCTTTTTAGATAATTAAAATGAGCTGGTATTGTCATTGTTCCATCCACCATGATCCCAGAATCCCTTTCCTCATGAGCCACCTCCTGTTCAGCCCCTACATATCTATACACCCAGATATATTTTTTTTACCACAATATGTCTCAATTTACAGTTAGTTACAATGAAGAATGGAGTAAGAATTGAGGAACTCCTTAATTCTCCGCCAATACTGGAAGGCCAGCAAGCCAAGGCACCATCAGGCAGGCCTTTCCCTGTGCCATACCTGAGAATAGCACAGCCTTCCCGAACTCGGCACCTTCCAGCTGTGTTGTGCTACATCTCCCAACATCCCCAAGGGCCAGACTGGTGGGGAATGGTGGGAGATGCAGGTGAACACAGCTGCTGGACTGGTGGGGAAGGCTGGAGTAGCTCCATTCTGGTGCTGTCCTCCGTCCGTGCGTGCAACTTTTCAGTATTGTATCTTAAGGCTCTGATCTTTTCTGCCTTGCTGCAGCAGCACAGTTGAGAGGAAGCACAGTAGATTCAGTTATTGTTGTTTATTTATTCAGTCGGTTCCAACTCTTCATGACTTCATGGGCTGGTCCCAGGGATCGTATTTTGTCTGACCTCTCCACCATGACCTTCCTTTCTTGGGTGTCCCTTCACGGTTTAGCTCATGGCGTCATTGAGGGGATCAAGCTCCAGCAACACAACAAAGTAAAGGTATCCTTTGCTGGAGTCAGTTATTAATAGCCTTATATTTATCCACGGAAGTTCATCATGGGTTTAAGGTTAGCTGTAATTATCTAAATGTATTTTTCTATATCTGTCAGTGACATGCTGGTGGTCTTCTCAGGGAAGCTTCTTTGTTAACAAAATTAATGCACTTATATTAAATACATTTAGATAAACAAATAATAAATCGTCTGGAAGGTGTCAGATTCTTTTTGTTGCCTTTCGGAGCTTATCTGTTGACTTAATTTTTCAAATAACAAAACACATGGCTATTTGCAGATCTGTAGGTTCTTTCCAATTCTTTGCTGTTAGTTAACAGGAAGCCACCATCATAACACTCAGCATTTCTTTATCTGGTAAATGTTCATCAAGGCCGCGAAAGATAGATAGCAACGTCAACTTAGGATCGATGTGCACTTCCCCTCCTATTATATTCCTCCCTCCCGCCAGATGTATTTGTCTACATTCCCTCTACATATGTTGGTAGGTGCCCCTCCAAAAGGTTGTTTCATATATGAAATTTAAAGTTGTCAGGGTTAAATACCACCACTCTACTACCCTCAAGAAATTGTCCCATAGTTTTGGTGACACTGAATGCAGTTTTTAAACCCTTCTTCCATTCAATGTCTTTTCCTCAATCTTTTCATGTATGTCACATTCCATATTTCTTTCATTCCCATGGTTGTTCCCCTTGACCCCTTATTATCCTATGTATGTTGGTTATGAGGCCTTTGGCTGGCAGTTCAAAAGCAAGCATCAATTGTGCAGTCGTGCAATTGTCACTGAAGTCCACCCAAAGCAGGGCCTTAAGTGTGGTGGCTCCCTTCCTATAGAACTCCCTGCCTCTGGAGGTCAGGTAGGCACCAACGCTGGGTTGTTTTCGGTGCCTCCTAAAAAATTTCTTTTTCCATAAGCCTTGCTTGGTTAACCATCCTCGGTTTTATTGACACTGTTTTTAAAGAATAATTTTAACATGTTTCATACTTTTTATCTTGTCATTTTATCTCTTCTTCACTACTCCAAAATCTTGCATAGAGAGCGGTATAGAAAAGTTATAAATGGCCTGTTTCTGAACTAAAGAGCTGGTACTAAAATGGGGTACCTGGTAGAGTGGGCACGAGTTTACCTTTGTGTTACCTAACTGGTCCTTCAGGTCTGGACTTGTTTTGGAGGTCATTTCCACAAAACAGATCCATTGGCCCAACTAATCTGACCTATTTCTGGGTGCTAAATTGAAAACATTTGTCTTTGTCGTAACAACCCCGATCTGGTAAGACTAGTATTAGAAAGGAAAACAAATGGGGATAATACGTTGCCATTTCATACCAATGTTAAGTGTGCTAGATGCAAGAAGGAATTAGTGCAACCCGGACACCTTGAATTTTATTTTTGATAATTCTTATCGATACCAATTGATCCAGTGCTGTTCTTCGTTCATACAAATTAAGATTTATCACCTGCCTAGTGTGGAATATCTTCAGGAATAGTTGTGTATTTCATATGCCTATTCCTTCATTTTTGGAATGTCTATAAGAGATTTTTTAAAAATCATTCTATATTGTTTTATTATGAAATAAATTGCCAGTTTAACCATTTCTGGGGGATTGCAATCAGCAGAACCTGAAGAAGGAATGAGTCGGGAAAGTCTTCTCAATTTCATCGCCTCCACCCAGCCAAGAGAGATTAATGTTGGTCTAATTTTTCATATCTTTTATTTGGTTAATTAAGGGGGAAATAGTTTATATGATTAGCTTTGGGAGATTTACAATGACAGATTCTTCATTTAACCTATGTTGCTAGACAATTGATTCAAAGGGGGTGTGTAGAGAAATCAGTTTTTCCGCCCTATGACTACTGACGCCCCTGTAATAATTACATTAACGTATTAACAAACAATGTTAATTTCACTTTGATGTTGGCAGAGGTGGAACTCCTTCTGTGCACACCCATGCTGAGGAACTTAACACATTTGCCTTGACAAGGAAAGACCAACCGTGAAGATTTTCCCCGCTACAAATTATTAAATAAAATATAACACTTACCTACAACATCTTATATTGCAGCACTATCTCTCTGGACCAATCCCTTGTTCTAATCTCAGATATACTGAATTTGTGTGAATAACATGCCAACTGATGAAGAAGCAGCATATGGAGCAGACAATGGCATTCCAGAAGGTCGGGACTGCCGAGGACAACACATCAGAGTCACAAGAATCTGCCAGTTGAGGAAGAAAACTCTCCTTGTGTTGCAGAAATCAGCGTCAGAGAGACCACGGACTGAAGGAAAAAGAGGGGTTTTTTATTTAACGTGCCGGCTTTATGGCTGGAATCACTTCCAAAGAGCCAAAAGCCCAAATTTACATCAGCAGATTGTTTTTATAGATATTGTGACACATAGGAAACACCTCCTCCTCTCCCTCCCGTGTGGGGTTGCAGTTTTCAACATTTCTTCTCCTAGCACCATTGTTTATAATACAAGAAATGGGTTATAGGGTAGCAATGATAAGCAGAGAAATTATATACATATGACTATGACCTTGGCATTTGTTTGAAAGATAAGAAATTCTTGTGTCTCGTCAGCTTACAAACATATATTTCAGAGAGCAAGAGCTCAGCAAGAACATGAAGCATGAGACTGCATGAGGCTACTTAGTCTGACCCCCGATATGGCTACTACAACTGTAAATCTGATGTGTTCTCCTCAGCAGGCTCGACCTTCTAGAATTCCCTCTTCCATTGTCTGCTCCATTTGCAGCTTCTCCTTCAGTTGGAAGGTTATTCACACGTAACGACAACCCAGAGGATGGGTTGAGTATCGGCTCAACTGTTGTTACGTCTGCCATGTGTTCACCATGTACAAACCAGGAAGGGAACCCATTGTTTGTTGGTGGCTTGTGAACTCTAGATTGTTACTTGTTAACACACTAAGATAAACGCATAGTGCAGAGCTTGCATGTAACCACGGCCCACCACTCAGAGACAAATGATGCCCAATCCGTACCCTGGGTCGAGGTTATGTGCAATGCGAGTCTTTATCTGTGTTTCTGAAGTTAGTTTTTTTTGTTTTGCCCCCCTGTGAAGTGAGCACAAACTTGGTTCTGATAATTTATGGAAAATCTGGTGTGACTTACAACACAGCTGCCTTATATACAGAATGCATGGCAACACAGCACGTCCATTTAAAGAGACGTCTACAAGATTAAAGAAAGTGAAGAACATGATGGGACACAGACTCTACATGCTGTAATAATTCAGCAATTGGGACCATCTGTTCAAGCCAAGTTCCAACGGATGGAACTTAAACAACGGATGTCCACTCCGAAGTCTCATGCTGACTTCTGTCTCTACGGTTCTCTGTTGCAAGATAGCCACTTTGAGGCCTGCTAACAAAAGGCCTGGAAGGCTGAAGGCCACAGGTTGGCCGGGGACACAACCGGACACCGCCACACAGCTCCACGATTAAGGCAGAACTACCTCCTCGTACCAAAACCCACAGACCGCCATGCATCCCTACACGCCTCAAGCTAGCCACCTGGACGCACCACACGAGCCGTTGTCTACAGCCAGGCCCTGCGATACAGGCGCATCGCCTCCTGTCCCTCTGACAGAGATTCAACCCTACAGGACCACTCTGAACAGGCCAACCACACTGCAACCGTTCTTGCCTTGCGACCAACACCGCTACCGGCAAACTGTGGAGGAGCCTTTCAGCGCTTCAGGACATTCTGGAACAATCCTCCGAGTGCTTGCCTTGCAACGGAGAAACTAGGGAGGCAGAATCCAGCCTCAGGCCGCACAGCACACATTCGTTGTGAAGTTCCGCACCTTGGAACTTGGCTTGAACGCGTCGGCTGAATGGGTGAGTCATTACGGTGTGCAGAGCCCAAGTGCCGCCTTGCGGGTCGCTTTCCTTGCTATTGTAGACGTTTCTTTACCTGGAAATGGAAGGGTTGCTGTACCTGTCACCGAGTTTCCCAGCCGGAACCTATCCATTCCTCTATCTGACTGAGTGGCTTAGGCCCACGAGGCGCGCGTGCCTTAGTAATCAAAAAACTGTTCGTCCTTAAGGTGCCACAGATTCTTTTTCAGGAAGAAGCTACCATGTTCCCATGAAGAGGAGGCCTTACAGGCTTGTGTGACCCCCAGCTCAAAGCACAGCGACCCCCATGAAGAGGATGGTTCCGTGAATTCAGTGAAGGCGGGGCTAACCCAGGCCAGCCCCATGAAGGGCAGTTGCCGGCCAAGTGTGTAACGCAGCAGTGAGGAGAAGTATCCCCATAAAGAGGTGGCTTCTCAGGGATCTCTTAGGCAGAGTTCGAATCGTGGCCAGCCCCATGAAGAGGCGGCTTGCCAGGCAACTCAGAACCCCAGCTCGGAGCACAGCCAGCCCCATCAGGAGGACGATTCCGTGACTTACCTGATGGCGGCTCTACCCAGCAGAGGAAGCGCCCACGTGGTCTTCGGCCGGCCCAGCCAAAGCAGTGTCCTGGGCCCGTATGTGGAGGAGGCAGGCCCGCTGGGGCTGAGGAGTGAAAACGCACAATTACACAGAAGGAGGAACAAAACACCAGAACGTACACAGGGTAGAAGTCACTAATGTCCATATCCATAGAGGGACCTGACTTTTCAGATCTCCCTCAAACTGAAGCTGCATTTCAACAGGGTCTCTTGCTGATGCGGGTTTCTTCAGGAAGGCCGGGGCGGGGCTGGGGGGACAGGTGGGGAACAGACTGAGTGCCTGATCTCCTCTTTGGCCGGGCCAGCGTAGCATCCTGTGCCGCGGGAGAGAGCACCGTAGAAACTCTCCGCAGAACAGAGGTATGTCTGTGGCCACGTAACCACAGCGGAACCGAGTCTGGCGCATTAGTACTCACAGCGGGTTCTTCCTGCTCATGACGAGGCCCTTCTAGCTTGGACCCAGCTGTGGCGCCGTGGTACCTTGACCCTTCAAACGCTTCCTGGCACCTCGACCCTTTGGACGCTCCGGAGCAGCGAAAGCAGCGATTTGAAAAGAAAAAAAGCGTTAGCAATTCCTGCAGGCCTGCTTCTTCCTCCTCATCACTTGAGTCTTGCATCCGAGTAGGCCCTTCCAACCTTGACCCTTTCAGGACAGCCTAGTGATGAGCTGAGCAACCCCCGTGAAGGGCAGGATTCCCTAGCATGTGTCAAAAGCAGCGCTAAAGTGAGCCATCCCTCAGAGGCGAGACCCGAGTCGGATATGTGGACCTCAGTAAGAAGCCAGTTGGCCTCTTCCTGAACTACAGGGTAGCTACTAAAATGGGGTACCTGGTATAGTTGCTACCAGTTTTACCCTTGTGTTACCAAACTGGTCTGCTCTGGACTTGTTTTGGGGGGCATTTCCACAAAGAGATCCATTAGCCTAAATAACCTGACCTGTTTCTGGGTGCGAAATTGAAAACATTTGTCTTTGTCCTAAGAACTCGGATGTGGTCAGACTAGCGTGAGAGGGAAAACAAACGGGGATGATACGCTGCCGTTTTCTACACATGTTAGGTGTGCCAGATGCAAGCAGGAATTAGCAATCACCTCCACACCTTTGGCTATGGAAACTGCAAACCGGAGGCCTTGAATTTTGTTTTTGCTCATTCTTATCGATCCCATATTTTTCCAGTGGTCTTCTTCGTTCATACGAATTAGATGTATCACCTGCCTAATGTGGAATGCCTCAAAGTACACTTGTGTATTTCATATGCCTACTCCTTCATTTTCGGAATGTCTGTATAAGGTTTTCTTTAAATCATTCCACATTGTTTTATTACGAAACAAATTGTTTACAATGTCCTGCCAGTTTACCCACTTCTGCGGGATTCCAAGCAGCAGGACCTCAAACCTCTGGATTGTTCATGGTTAACAACTCGGGTGAACCACAGCGCGGGGCTCCCACGTAACCACGACCCGCGGCTCAGTGACAAACCACGCCCGACCCGTACTCTGGGTTGTCGTTATGTGCAAAGCGTGTCTTTATCTGCCTTCGGGGATCAGCCGAAGGTGGTTCAGTTTGTTTTGCCGCCCTGTGAAGTGAGCACAGACCTGGTTCTGATCACTGATGGAAGGTCTGGTGCGACTTACAGCGGAGCTGCTTTATACGTGGAACGCGTGGCAACACAGCACTTCGTACTGGAGGCAATTAATGCAGGCTAGAGCTAATTCAGAAGTTCAGTTCAGCTTAATACATCAGTGCTCGCAGACACATCATGAGAAAAGCTAAGAATGTTTAACTACAAGCACCCCATAGAGCTGGATGTGGGAGTGTAAGCGAGCAAAGGCTTGAGACGTGGTTCACAGCAACCGTTCCGTTTCCGTTGAAAGAGACGTCTACAAGACTAAGGACAGCAAAGTGCATGATGGGACCCGGATTCTTCATGCTGTAATGACTCAGCAGCTCGGACGATCTGTTCAAGCCAAGTTCCAACGTGTGAAATTTAAACGACCGATGTCCACTCCGGCGTCTCGTGCTGAGTTCCGTCTCCGGCGTTTCTCTGTTGCAAAACAGCCACTTCGAGGTCTGTTACCGAATGACCTGGAACGCTGAAAGGCTTCTCCACAGGTCGGCCGGGGACACGACCGGACGCCGCCATACAGCTCCACGATGGACGCGGAACTACCTCCTCGTACCAAAACCCGCAGACCGCCATGCATCCCTACACGCCTCAAGCTAGCCACCTGGACGCACCACACGAGCCGTTGTCTACAGCCAGGCCCTGCGATACAAGTGCACCGCCTCCTGTCCCTCTGACACAGACTCAACCCTACAGGACCACCCTAAACAGGCCAACCACACGGCAACCCTTGCTGCCTCGCAACTAACACCGCTACCGGCAAACTGTGGAGGAGCCTTTCAGCGCTTCAGGACATTCTGGAACAATCCTCCGAGTGCTTGCCTTGCAACGGAGAAACTAGGGAGGCAGAATCCAGCCTCAGGCCGCACAGCACACATTCGTTGTGAAGTTCCGCACCTTGGAACTTGGCTTGAACGCGTCGGCTGAATGGGTGAGTCATTACGGTGTGCAGAGCCCAAGTGCCGCCTTGCGGGTCGCTTTCCTTGCTATTGTAGACGTTTCTTTACCTGGAAATGGAAGGGTTGCTGTACCTGTCACCGAGTTTCCCAGCCGGAACCTATCCATTCCTCTATCTGACTGAGTGGCTTAGGCCCACGAGGCGCGCGTGCCTTAGTAATCAAAAAACTGTTCGTCCTTAAGGTGCCACAGATTCTTTTTCAGGAGGAAGCTACCATGTTCCCATGAAGAGGAGGCCTTACAGGCTTGTGTGACCCCCAGCTCAAAGCACAGCGACCCCCATGAAGAGGATGGTTCCGTGAATTCAGTGAAGGCGGGGCTAACCCAGGCCAGCCCCATGAAGGGCAGTTGCCGGCCAAGTGTGTAACGCAGCAGTGAGGAGAAGTATCCCCATAAAGAGGTGGCTTCTCAGGGATCTCTTAGGCAGAGTTCGAATCGTGGCCAGCCCCATGAAGAGGCGGCTTGCCAGGCAACTCAGAACCCCAGCTCGGAGCACAGCCAGCCCCATCAGGAGGACGATTCCGTGACTTACCTGATGGCAGCTCTACCCAGCAGAGGAAGCGCCCACGTGGTCTTCGGCCGGCCCAGCCAAAGCAGTGTCCTGGGCCCGTATGTGGAGGAGGCAGGCCCGCTGGGGCTGAGGAGTGAAAACGCACAATTACACAGAAGGAGGAACAAAACACCAGAACGTACACAGGGTAGAAGTCACTAATGTCCAGATCCATAGAGGGACCTGACTTTTCAGATCTCCCTCAAACTGAAGCTGCATTTCAACAGGGTCTCTTGCTGATGCGGGTTTCTTCAGGAAGGCCGGGGCGGGGCTGGGGGGACAGGTGGGGAACAGACTGAGTGCCTGATCTCCTCTTTGGCCGGGCCAGCGTAGCATCCTGTGCCGCGGGAGAGAGCACCGTAGAAACTCTCCGCAGAACAGAGGTATGTCTGTGGCCACGTAACCACAGCGGAACCGAGTCTGGCGCATTAGTACTCACAGCGGGTTCTTCCTGCTCATGACGAGGCCCTTCTAGCTTGGACCCAGCTGTGGCGCCGTGGTACCTTGACCCTTCAAACGCTTCCTGGCACCTCGACCCTTTGGACGCTCCGGAGCAGCGAAAGCAGCGATTTGAAAAGAAAAAAAGCGTTAGCAATTCCTGCGGGCCTGCTTCTTCCTCCTCATCACTTGAGTCTTGCATCCGAGTAGGCCCTTCCAACCTTGACCCTTTCAGGACAGCCTAGTGATGAGCTGAGCAACCCCCGTGAAGGGCAGGATTCCCTAGCATGTGTCAAAAGCAGCGCTAAAGTGAGCCATCCCTCAGAGCTGAGACCTGAGTCGGATCTGTGGACCTCAGTAAGAAGCCAGTTGGCCTCTTTCTGAACTACAGGGTAGCTACTAAAATGGGGTACCTGGTATAGTTGCTACCAGTTTTACCCTTGTGTTACCAAACTGGTCTGCTCTGGACTTGTTTTGGGGGGCATTTCCACAAAGAGATCCATTAGCCTAAATAACCTGACCTGTTTCTGGGTGCGAAATTGAAAACATTTGTCTTTGTCCTAAGAACTCGGATGTGGTCAGACTAGCGTGAGAGGGAAAACAAACGGGGATGATACGCTGCCGTTTTCTACACATGTTAGGTGTGCCAGATGCAAGCAGGAATTAGCAATCACCTCCACACCTTTGGCTATGGAAACTGCAAACCGGAGGCCTTGAATTTTGTTTTTGCTCATTCTTATCGATCCCATATTTTTCCAGTGGTCTTCTTCGTTCATACGAATTAGATGTATCACCTGCCTAATGTGGAATGCCTCAAAGTACACTTGTGTATTTCATATGCCTACTCCTTCATTTTCGGAATGTCTGTATAAGGTTTTCTTTAAATCATTCCACATTGTTTTATTACGAAACAAATTGTTTACAATGTCCTGCCAGTTTACCCACTTCTGCGGGATTCCAAGCAGCAGGACCTCAAACCTCTGGATTGTTCATGGTTAACAACTCGGGTGAACCACAGCGCGGGGCTCCCACGTAACCACGACCCGCGGCTCAGTGACAAACCACGCCCGACCCGTACTCTGGGTTGTCGTTATGTGCAAAGCGTGTCTTTATCTGCCTTCGGGGATCAGCCGAAGGTGGTTCAATTTGTTTTGCCGCCCTGTGAAGTGAGCACAGACCTGGTTCTGATCACTGATGGAAGGTCTGGTGCGACTTACAGCAGAGCTGCTTTATACGTGGAACGCGTGGCAACACAGCACTTCGTACTGGAGGCAATTAATGCAGGCTAGAGCTAATTCAGAAGTTCAGTTCAGCTTAATACATCAGTGCTCGCAGACACATCATGAGAAAAGCTAAGAATGTTTAACTACAAGCACCCCATAGAGCTGGATGTGGGAGTGTAAGCGAGCAAAGGCTTGAGACGTGGTTCACAGCAACCGTTCCGTTTCCGTTGAAAGAGACGTCTACAAGACTAAGGACAGCAAAGTGCATGATGGGACCCGGATTCTTCATGCTGCAATGACTCAGCAGTTCGGACGATCTGTTCAAGCCAAGTTCCAACGTGTGAAATTTGAACGACCGATGTCCACTCCGGCGTCTCGTGCTGAGTTCCGTCTCCGGCGTTTCTCTGTTGCAAGATAGCCACTTCGAGGTCTGTTACCGAATGACCTGGAACGCTGAAAGGCTTCTCCACAGGTCGGCCGGGGACACGACCGGACGCCGCCATACAGCTCCACGATGGACGCGGAACTACCTCCTCGTACCAAAACCCACAGACCGCCATGCATCCCTACACGCCTCAAGCTAGCCACCTGGACGCACCACACGAGCCGTTGTCTACAGCCAGGCCCTGCGATACAAGTGCACCGCCTCCTGTCCCTCTGACACAGACTCAACCCTACAGGACCACCCTAAACAGGCCAACCACACGGCAACCCTTGCTGCCTCGCAACTAACACCGCTACCGGCAAACTGTGGAGGAGCCTTTCAGCGCTTCAGGACATTCTGGAACAATCCTCCGAGTGCTTGCCTTGCAACGGAGAAACTAGGGAGGCAGAATCCAGCCTCAGGCCGCACAGCACACATTCGTTGTGAAGTTCCGCACCTTGGAACTTGGCTTGAACGCGTCGGCTGAATGGGTGAGTCATTACGGTGTGCAGAGCCCAAGTGCCGCCTTGCGGGTCGCTTTCCTTGCTATTGTAGACGTTTCTTTACCTGGAAATGGAAGGGTTGCTGTACCTGTCACCGAGTTTCCCAGCCGGAACCTATCCATTCCTCTATCTGACTGAGTGGCTTAGGCCCACGAGGCGCGCGTGCCTTAGTAATCAAAAAACTGTTCGTCCTTAAGGTGCCACAGATTCTTTTTCAGGAAGAAGCTACCATGTTCCCATGAAGAGGAGGCCTTACAGGCTTGTGTGACCCCCAGCTCAAAGCACAGCGACCCCCATGAAGAGGATGGTTCCGTGAATTCAGTGAAGGCGGGGCTAACCCAGGCCAGCCCCATGAAGGGCAGTTGCCGGCCAAGTGTGTAACGCAGCAGTGAGGAGAAGTATCCCCATAAAGAGGTGGCTTCTCAGGGATCTCTTAGGCAGAGTTCGAATCGTGGCCAGCCCCATGAAGAGGCGGCTTGCCAGGCAACTCAGAACCCCAGCTCGGAGCACAGCCAGCCCCATCAGGAGGACGATTCCGTGACTTACCTGATGGCGGCTCTACCCAGCAGAGGAAGCGCCCACGTGGTCTTCGGCCGGCCCAGCCAAAGCAGTGTCCTGGGCCCGTATGTGGAGGAGGCAGGCCCGCTGGGGCTGAGGAGTGAAAACGCACAATTACACAGAAGGAGGAACAAAACACCAGAACGTACACAGGGTAGAAGTCACTAATGTCCATATCCATAGAGGGACCTGACTTTTCAGATCTCCCTCAAACTGAAGCTGCATTTCAACAGGGTCTCTTGCTGATGCGGGTTTCTTCAGGAAGGCCGGGGCGGGGCTGGGGGGACAGGTGGGGAACAGACTGAGTGCCTGATCTCCTCTTTGGCCGGGCCAGCGTAGCATCCTGTGCCGCGGGAGAGAGCACCGTAGAAACTCTCCGCAGAACAGAGGTATGTCTGTGGCCACGTAACCACAGCGGAACCGAGTCTGGCGCATTAGTACTCACAGCGGGTTCTTCCTGCTCATGACGAGGCCCTTCTAGCTTGGACCCAGCTGTGGCGCCGTGGTACCTTGACCCTTCAAACGCTTCCTGGCACCTCGACCCTTTGGACGCTCCGGAGCAGCGAAAGCAGCGATTTGAAAAGAAAAAAAGCGTTAGCAATTCCTGCGGGCCTGCTTCTTCCTCCTCATCACTTGAGTCTTGCATCTGAGTAGGGCCTTCCAACCTTGACCCTTTCAGGACAGCCTAGTGATGAGCTGAGCAACCCCCGTGAAGGGCAGGATTCCCTAGCATGTGTCAAAAGCAGCGCTAAAGTGAGCCATCCCTCAGAGCTGAGACCTGAGTCGGATCTGTGGACCTCAGTAAGAAGCCAGTTGGCCTCTTTCTGAACTACAGGGTAGCTACTAAAATGGGGTACCTGGTATAGTTGCTACCAGTTTTACCCTTGTGTTACCAAACTGGTCTGCTCTGGACTTGTTTTGGGGGGCATTTCCACAAAGAGATCCATTAGCCTAAATAACCTGACCTGTTTCTGGGTGCGAAATTGAAAACATTTGTCTTTGTCCTAAGAACTCGGATGTGGTCAGACTAGCGTGAGAGGGAAAACAAACGGGGATGATACGCTGCCGTTTTCTACACATGTTAGGTGTGCCAGATGCAAGCAGGAATTAGCAATCACCTCCACACCTTTGGCTATGGAAACTGCAAACCGGAGGCCTTGAATTTTGTTTTTGCTCATTCTTATCGATCCCATATTTTTCCAGTGGTCTTCTTCGTTCATACGAATTAGATTTATCACCTGCCTAATGTGGAATGTCTCAAAGTACACTTGTGTATTTCATATGCCTACTCCTTCATTTTCGGAATGTCTGTATAAGGTTTTCTTTAAATCATTCCACATTGTTTTATTACGAAACAAATTGTTTACAATGTCCTGCCAGTTTACCCACTTCTGCGGGATTCCAAGCAGCAGGACCTCAAACCTCTGGATTGTTCATGGTTAACAACTCGGGTGAACCACAGCGCGGGGCTCCCACGTAACCACGACCCGCGGCTCAGTGACAAACCACGCCCGACCCGTACTCTGGGTTGTCGTTATGTGCAAAGCGTGTCTTTATCTGCCTTCGGGGATCAGCCGAAGGTGGTTCAGTTTGTTTTGCCGCCCTGTGAAGTGAGCACAGACCTGGTTCTGATCACTGATGGAAGGTCTGGTGCGACTTACAGCGGAGCTGCTTTATACGTGGAACGCGTGGCAACACAGCACTTCGTACTGGAGGCAATTAATGCAGGCTAGAGCTAATTCAGAAGTTCAGTTCAGCTTAATACATCAGTGCTCGCAGACACATCATGAGAAAAGCTAAGAATGTTTAACTACAAGCACCCCATAGAGCTGGATGTGGGAGTGTAAGCGAGCAAAGGCTTGAGACGTGGTTCACAGCAACCGTTCCGTTTCCGTTGAAAGAGACGTCTACAAGACTAAGGACAGCAAAGTGCATGATGGGACCCGGATTCTTCATGCTGTAATGACTCAGCAGCTCGGACGATCTGTTCAAGCCAAGTTCCAACGTGTGAAATTTAAACGACCGATGTCCACTCCGGCGTCTCGTGCTGAGTTCCGTCTCCGGCGTTTCTCTGTTGCAAAATAGCCACTTCGAGGTCTGTTACCGAATGACCTGGAACGCTGAAAGGCTTCTCCACAGGTCGGCCGGGGACACGACCGGACGCCGCCATACAGCTCCACGATGGACACGGAACTACCTCCTCGTACCAAAACCCGCAGACCGCCATGCATCCCTACACGCCTCAAGCTAGCCACCTGGACGCACCACACGAGCCGTTGTCTACAGCCAGGCCCTGCGATACAAGTGCACCGCCTCCTGTCCCTCTGACACAGACTCAACCCTACAGGACCACCCTAAACAGGCCAACAACACGGCAACCCTTGTTGCCTCGCAACTAACACCGCTACCGGCAAACTGTGGAGGAGCCTTTCAGCGCTTCAGGACATTCTGGAACAATCCTCCGAGTGCTTGCCTTGCAACGGAGAAACTAGGGAGGCAGAATCCAGCCTCAGGCCGCACAGCACACATTCGTTGTGAAGTTCCGCACCTTGGAACTTGGCTTGAACGCGTCGGCTGAATGGGTGAGTCATTACGGTGTGCAGAGCCCAAGTGCCGCCTTGCGGGTCGCTTTCCTTGCTATTGTAGACGTTTCTTTACCTGGAAATGGAAGGGTTGCTGTACCTGTCACCGAGTTTCCCAGCCGGAACCTATCCATTCCTCTATCTGACTGAGTGGCTTAGGCCCACGAGGCGCGCGTGCCTTAGTAATCAAAAAACTGTTCGTCCTTAAGGTGCCACAGATTCTTTTTCAGGAAGAAGCTACCATGTTCCCATGAAGAGGAGGCCTTACAGGCTTGTGTGACCCCCAGCTCAAAGCACAGCGACCCCCATGAAGAGGATGGTTCCGTGAATTCAGTGAAGGCGGGGCTAACCCAGGCCAGCCCCATGAAGGGCAGTTGCCGGCCAAGTGTGTAACGCAGCAGTGAGGAGAAGTATCCCCATAAAGAGGTGGCTTCTCAGGGATCTCTTAGGCAGAGTTCGAATCGTGGCCAGCCCCATGAAGAGGCGGCTTGCCAGGCAACTCAGAACCCCAGCTCGGAGCACAGCCAGCCCCATCAGGAGGACGATTCCGTGACTTACCTGATGGCGGCTCTACCCAGCAGAGGAAGCGCCCACGTGGTCTTCGGCCG
This sequence comes from Heloderma suspectum, assembly GCF_057233095.1. NCBI lineage: Eukaryota > Metazoa > Chordata > Lepidosauria > Squamata > Helodermatidae > Heloderma > Heloderma suspectum. Next base: position 266,240 of record NC_139474.1, read on the forward strand.
GCCCAGCCAAAGCAGTGTCCTGGGCCCGTATGTGGAGGAGGCAGGCCCGCTGGGGCTGAGGAGTGAAAACGCACAATTACACAGAAGGAGGAACAAAACACCAGAACGTACACAGGGTAGAAGTCACTAATGTCCATATCCATAGAGGGACCTGACTTTTCAGATCTCCCTCAAACTGAAGCTGCATTTCAACAGGGTCTCTTGCTGATGCGGGTTTCTTCAGGAAGGCCGGGGCGGGGCTGGGGGGACAGGTGGGGAACAGACTGAGTGCCTGATCTCCTCTTTGGCCGGGCCAGCGTAGCATCCTGTGCCGCGGGAGAGAGCACCGTAGAAACTCTCCGCAGAACAGAGGTATGTCTGTGGCCACGTAACCACAGCGGAACCGAGTCTGGCGCATTAGTACTCACAGCGGGTTCTTCCTGCTCATGACGAGGCCCTTCTAGCTTGGACCCAGCTGTGGCGCCGTGGTACCTTGACCCTTCAAACGCTTCCTGGCACCTCGACCCTTTGGACGCTCCGGAGCAGCGAAAGCAGCGATTTGAAAAGAAAAAAAGCGTTAGCAATTCCTGCGGGCCTGCTTCTTCCTCCTCATCACTTGAGTCTTGCATCCGAGTAGGCCCTTCCAACCTTGACCCTTTCAGGACAGCCTAGTGATGAGCTGAGCAACCCCCGTGAAGGGCAGGATTCCCTAGCATGTGTCAAAAGCAGCGCTAAAGTGAGCCATCCCTCAGAGCTGAGACCTGAGTCGGATCTGTGGACCTCAGTAAGAAGCCAGTTGGCCTCTTTCTGAACTACAGGGTAGCTACTAAAATGGGGTACCTGGTATAGTTGCTACCAGTTTTACCCTTGTGTTACCAAACTGGTCTGCTCTGGACTTGTTTTGGGGGGCATTTCCACAAAGAGATCCATTAGCCTAAATAACCTGACCTGTTTCTGGGTGCGAAATTGAAAACATTTGTCTTTGTCCTAAGAACTCGGATGTGGTCAGACTAGCGTGAGAGGGAAAACAAACGGGGATGATACGCTGCCGTTTTCTACACATGTTAGGTGTGCCACATGCAAGCAGGAATTAGCAATCACCTCCACACCTTTGGCTATGGAAACTGCAAACCGGAGGCCTTGAATTTTGTTTTTGCTCATTCTTATCGATCCCATATTTTTCCAGTGGTCTTCTTCGTTCATACGAATTAGATGTATCACCTGCCTAATGTGGAATGTCTCAAAGTACACTTGTGTATTTCATATGCCTACTCCTTCATTTTCGGAATGTCTGTATAAGGTTTTCTTTAAATCATTCCACATTGTTTTATTACGAAACAAATTGTTTACAATGTCCTGCCAGTTTACCCACTTCTGCGGGATTCCAAGCAGCAGGACCTCAAACCTCTGGATTGTTCATGGTTAACAACTCGGGTGAACCACAGCGCGGGGCTCCCACGTAACCACGACCCGCGGCTCAGTGACAAACCACGCCCGACCCGTACTCTGGGTTGTCGTTATGTGCAAAGCGTGTCTTTATCTGCCTTCGGGGATCAGCCGAAGGTGGTTCAATTTGTTTTGCCGCCCTGTGAAGTGAGCACAGACCTGGTTCTGATCACTGATGGAAGGTCTGGTGCGACTTACAGCGGAGCTGCTTTATACGTGGAACGCGTGGCAACACAGCACTTCGTACTGGAGGCAATTAATGCAGGCTAGAGCTAATTCAGAAGTTCAGTTCAGCTTAATACATCAGTGCTCGCAGACACATCATGAGAAAAGCTAAGAATGTTTAACTACAAGCACCCCATAGAGCTGGATGTGGGAGTGTAAGCGAGCAAAGGCTTGAGACGTGGTTCACAGCAACCGTTCCGTTTCCGTTGAAAGAGACGTCTACAAGACTAAGGACAGCAAAGTGCATGATGGGACCCGGATTCTTCATGCTGTAATGACTCAGCAGCTCGGACGATCTGTTCAAGCCAAGTTCCAACGTGTGAAATTTAAACGACCGATGTCCACTCCGGCGTCTCGTGCTGAGTTCCGTCTCCGGCGTTTCTCTGTTGCAAGATAGCCACTTCGAGGTCTGTTACCGAATGACCTGGAACGCTGAAAGGCTTCTCCACAGGTCGGCCGGGGACACGACCGGACGCCGCCATACAGCTCCACGATGGACGCGGAACTACCTCCTCGTACCAAAACCCGCAGACCGCCATGCATCCCTACACGCCTCAAGCTAGCCACCTGGACGCACCACACGAGCCGTTGTCTACAGCCAGGCCCTGCGATACAAGTGCACCGCCTCCTGTCCCTCTGACACAGACTCAACCCTACAGGACCACCCTAAACAGGCCAACCACACGGCAACCCTTGCTGCCTCGCAACTAACACCGCTACCGGCAAACTGTGGAGGAGCCTTTCAGCGCTTCAGGACATTCTGGAACAATCCTCCGAGTGCTTGCCTTGCAACGGAGAAACTAGGGAGGCAGAATCCAGCCTCAGGCCGCACAGCACACATTCGTTGTGAAGTTCCGCACCTTGGAACTTGGCTTGAACGCGTCGGCTGAATGGGTGAGTCATTACGGTGTGCAGAGCCCAAGTGCCGCCTTGCGGGTCGCTTTCCTTGCTATTGTAGACGTTTCTTTACCTGGAAATGGAAGGGTTGCTGTACCTGTCACCGAGTTTCCCAGCCGGAACCTATCCATTCCTCTATCTGACTGAGTGGCTTAGGCCCACGAGGCGCGCGTGCCTTAGTAATCAAAAAACTGTTCGTCCTTAAGGTGCCACAGATTCTTTTTCAGGAAGAAGCTACCATGTTCCCATGAAGAGGAGGCCTTACAGGCTTGTGTGACCCCCAGCTCAAAGCACAGCGACCCCCATGAAGAGGATGGTTCCGTGAATTCAGTGAAGGCGGGGCTAACCCAGGCCAGCCCCATGAAGGGCAGTTGCCGGCCAAGTGTGTAACGCAGCAGTGAGGAGAAGTATCCCCATAAAGAGGTGGCTTCTCAGGGATCTCTTAGGCAGAGTTCGAATCGTGGCCAGCCCCATGAAGAGGCGGCTTGCCAGGCAACTCAGAACCCCAGCTCGGAGCACAGCCAGCCCCATCAGGAGGACGATTCCGTGACTTACCTGATGGCGGCTCTACCCAGCAGAGGAAGCGCCCACGTGGTCTTCGGCCGGCCCAGCCAAAGCAGTGTCCTGGGCCCGTATGTGGAGGAGGCAGGCCCGCTGGGGCTGAGGAGTGAAAACGCACAATTACACAGAAGGAGGAACAAAACACCAGAACGTACACAGGGTAGAAGTCACTAATGTCCATATCCATAGAGGGACCTGACTTTTCAGATCTCCCTCAAACTGAAGCTGCATTTCAACAGGGTCTCTTGCTGATGCGGGTTTCTTCAGGAAGGCCGGGGCGGGGCTGGGGGGACAGGTGGGGAACAGACTGAGTGCCTGATCTCCTCTTTGGCCGGGCCAGCGTAGCATCCTGTGCCGCGGGAGAGAGCACCGTAGAAACTCTCCGCAGAACAGAGGTATGTCTGTGGCCACGTAACCACAGCGGAACCGAGTCTGGCGCATTAGTACTCACAGCGGGTTCTTCCTGCTCATGACGAGGCCCTTCTAGCTTGGACCCAGCTGTGGCGCCGTGGTACCTTGACCCTTCAAACGCTTCCTGGCACCTCGACCCTTTGGACGCTCCGGAGCAGCGAAAGCAGCGATTTGAAAAGAAAAAAAGCGTTAGCAATTCCTGCAGGCCTGCTTCTTCCTCCTCATCACTTGAGTCTTGCATCCGAGTAGGCCCTTCCAACCTTGACCCTTTCAGGACAGCCTAGTGATGAGCTGAGCAACCCCCGTGAAGGGCAGGATTCCCTAGCATGTGTCAAAAGCAGCGCTAAAGTGAGCCATCCCTCAGAGGCGAGACCCGAGTCGGATATGTGGACCTCAGTAAGAAGCCAGTTGGCCTCTTCCTGAACTACAGGGTAGCTACTAAAATGGGGTACCTGGTATAGTTGCTACCAGTTTTACCCTTGTGTTACCAAACTGGTCTGCTCTGGACTTGTTTTGGGGGGCATTTCCACAAAGAGATCCATTAGCCTAAATAACCTGACCTGTTTCTGGGTGCGAAATTGAAAACATTTGTCTTTGTCCTAAGAACTCGGATGTGGTCAGACTAGCGTGAGAGGGAAAACAAACGGGGATGATACGCTGCCGTTTTCTACACATGTTAGGTGTGCCAGATGCAAGCAGGAATTAGCAATCACCTCCACACCTTTGGCTATGGAAACTGCAAACCGGAGGCCTTGAATTTTGTTTTTGCTCATTCTTATCGATCCCATATTTTTCCAGTGGTCTTCTTCGTTCATACGAATTAGATGTATCACCTGCCTAATGTGGAATGCCTCAAAGTACACTTGTGTATTTCATATGCCTACTCCTTCATTTTCGGAATGTCTGTATAAGGTTTTCTTTAAATCATTCCACATTGTTTTATTACGAAACAAATTGTTTACAATGTCCTGCCAGTTTACCCACTTCTGCGGGATTCCAAGCAGCAGGACCTCAAACCTCTGGATTGTTCATGGTTAACAACTCGGGTGAACCACAGCGCGGGGCTCCCACGTAACCACGACCCGCGGCTCAGTGACAAACCACGCCCGACCCGTACTCTGGGTTGTCGTTATGTGCAAAGCGTGTCTTTATCTGCCTTCGGGGATCAGCCGAAGGTGGTTCAGTTTGTTTTGCCGCCCTGTGAAGTGAGCACAGACCTGGTTCTGATCACTGATGGAAGGTCTGGTGCGACTTACAGCGGAGCTGCTTTATACGTGGAACGCGTGGCAACACAGCACTTCGTACTGGAGGCAATTAATGCAGGCTAGAGCTAATTCAGAAGTTCAGTTCAGCTTAATACATCAGTGCTCGCAGACACATCATGAGAAAAGCTAAGAATGTTTAACTACAAGCACCCCATAGAGCTGGATGTGGGAGTGTAAGCGAGCAAAGGCTTGAGACGTGGTTCACAGCAACCGTTCCGTTTCCGTTGAAAGAGACGTCTACAAGACTAAGGACAGCAAAGTGCATGATGGGACCCGGATTCTTCATGCTGTAATGACTCAGCAGCTCGGACGATCTGTTCAAGCCAAGTTCCAACGTGTGAAATTTAAACGACCGATGTCCACTCCGGCGTCTCGTGCTGAGTTCCGTCTCCGGCGTTTCTCTGTTGCAAAACAGCCACTTCGAGGTCTGTTACCGAATGACCTGGAACGCTGAAAGGCTTCTCCACAGGTCGGCCGGGGACACGACCGGACGCCGCCATACAGCTCCACGATGGACGCGGAACTACCTCCTCGTACCAAAACCCGCAGACCGCCATGCATCCCTACACGCCTCAAGCTAGCCACCTGGACGCACCACACGAGCCGTTGTCTACAGCCAGGCCCTGCGATACAAGTGCACCGCCTCCTGTCCCTCTGACACAGACTCAACCCTACAGGACCACCCTAAACAGGCCAACCACACGGCAACCCTTGCTGCCTCGCAACTAACACCGCTACCGGCAAACTGTGGAGGAGCCTTTCAGCGCTTCAGGACATTCTGGAACAATCCTCCGAGTGCTTGCCTTGCAACGGAGAAACTAGGGAGGCAGAATCCAGCCTCAGGCCGCACAGCACACATTCGTTGTGAAGTTCCGCACCTTGGAACTTGGCTTGAACGCGTCGGCTGAATGGGTGAGTCATTACGGTGTGCAGAGCCCAAGTGCCGCCTTGCGGGTCGCTTTCCTTGCTATTGTAGACGTTTCTTTACCTGGAAATGGAAGGGTTGCTGTACCTGTCACCGAGTTTCCCAGCCGGAACCTATCCATTCCTCTATCTGACTGAGTGGCTTAGGCCCACGAGGCGCGCGTGCCTTAGTAATCAAAAAACTGTTCGTCCTTAAGGTGCCACAGATTCTTTTTCAGGAGGAAGCTACCATGTTCCCATGAAGAGGAGGCCTTACAGGCTTGTGTGACCCCCAGCTCAAAGCACAGCGACCCCCATGAAGAGGATGGTTCCGTGAATTCAGTGAAGGCGGGGCTAACCCAGGCCAGCCCCATGAAGGGCAGTTGCCGGCCAAGTGTGTAACGCAGCAGTGAGGAGAAGTATCCCCATAAAGAGGTGGCTTCTCAGGGATCTCTTAGGCAGAGTTCGAATCGTGGCCAGCCCCATGAAGAGGCGGCTTGCCAGGCAACTCAGAACCCCAGCTCGGAGCACAGCCAGCCCCATCAGGAGGACGATTCCGTGACTTACCTGATGGCGGCTCTACCCAGCAGAGGAAGCGCCCACGTGGTCTTCGGCCGGCCCAGCCAAAGCAGTGTCCTGGGCCCGTATGTGGAGGAGGCAGGCCCGCTGGGGCTGAGGAGTGAAAACGCACAATTACACAGAAGGAGGAACAAAACACCAGAACGTACACAGGGGAGAAGTCACTAATGTCCATATCCATAGAGGGACCTGACTTTTCAGATCTCCCTCAAACTGAAGCTGCATTTCAACAGGGTCTCTTGCTGATGCGGGTTTCTTCAGGAAGGCCGGGGCGGGGCTGGGGGGACAGGTGGGGAACAGACTGAGTGCCTGATCTCCTCTTTGGCCGGGCCAGCGTAGCATCCTGTGCCGCGGGAGAGAGCACCGTAGAAACTCTCCGCAGAACAGAGGTATGTCTGTGGCCACGTAACCACAGCGGAACCGAGTCTGGCGCATTAGTACTCACAGCGGGTTCTTCCTGCTCATGACGAGGCCCTTCTAGCTTGGACCCAGCTGTGGCGCCGTGGTACCTTGACCCTTCAAACGCTTCCTGGCACCTCGACCCTTTGGACGCTCCGGAGCAGCGAAAGCAGCGATTTGAAAAGAAAAAAAGCGTTAGCAATTCCTGCAGGCCTGCTTCTTCCTCCTCATCACTTGAGTCTTGCATCCGAGTAGGCCCTTCCAACCTTGACCCTTTCAGGACAGCCTAGTGATGAGCTGAGCAACCCCCGTGAAGGGCAGGATTCCCTAGCATGTGTCAAAAGCAGCGCTAAAGTGAGCCATCCCTCAGAGGCGAGACCCGAGTCGGATATGTGGACCTCAGTAAGAAGCCAGTTGGCCTCTTCCTGAACTACAGGGTAGCTACTAAAATGGGGTACCTGGTATAGTTGCTACCAGTTTTACCCTTGTGTTACCAAACTGGTCTGCTCTGGACTTGTTTTGGGGGGCATTTCCACAAAGAGATCCATTAGCCTAAATAACCTGACCTGTTTCTGGGTGCGAAATTGAAAACATTTGTCTTTGTCCTAAGAACTCGGATGTGGTCAGACTAGCGTGAGAGGGAAAACAAACGGGGATGATACGCTGCCGTTTTCTACACATGTTAGGTGTGCCAGATGCAAGCAGGAATTAGCAATCACCTCCACACCTTTGGCTATGGAAACTGCAAACCGGAGGCCTTGAATTTTGTTTTTGCTCATTCTTATCGATCCCATATTTTTCCAGTGGTCTTCTTCGTTCATACGAATTAGATGTATCACCTGCCTAATGTGGAATGCCTCAAAGTACACTTGTGTATTTCATATGCCTACTCCTTCATTTTCGGAATGTCTGTATAAGGTTTTCTTTAAATCATTCCACATTGTTTTATTACGAAACAAATTGTTTACAATGTCCTGCCAGTTTACCCACTTCTGCGGGATTCCAAGCAGCAGGACCTCAAACCTCTGGATTGTTCATGGTTAACAACTCGGGTGAACCACAGCGCGGGGCTCCCACGTAACCACGACCCGCGGCTCAGTGACAAACCACGCCCGACCCGTACTCTGGGTTGTCGTTATGTGCAAAGCGTGTCTTTATCTGCCTTCGGGGATCAGCCGAAGGTGGTTCAGTTTGTTTTGCCGCCCTGTGAAGTGAGCACAGACCTGGTTCTGATCACTGATGGAAGGTCTGGTGCGACTTACAGCGGAGCTGCTTTATACGTGGAACGCGTGGCAACACAGCACTTCGTACTGGAGGCAATTAATGCAGGCTAGAGCTAATTCAGAAGTTCAGTTCAGCTTAATACATCAGTGCTCGCAGACACATCATGAGAAAAGCTAAGAATGTTTAACTACAAGCACCCCATAGAGCTGGATGTGGGAGTGTAAGCGAGCAAAGGCTTGAGACGTGGTTCACAGCAACCGTTCCGTTTCCGTTGAAAGAGACGTCTACAAGACTAAGGACAGCAAAGTGCATGATGGGACCCGGATTCTTCATGCTGCAATGACTCAGCAGCTCGGACGATCTGTTCAAGCCAAGTTCCAACGTGTGAAATTTGAACGACCGATGTCCACTCCGGCGTCTCGTGCTGAGTTCCGTCTCCGGCGTTTCTCTGTTGCAAGATAGCCACTTCGAGGTCTGTTACCGAATGACCTGGAACGCTGAAAGGCTTCTCCACAGGTCGGCCGGGGACACGACCGGACGCCGCCATACAGCTCCACGATGGACGCGGAACTACCTCCTCGTACCAAAACCCACAGACCGCCATGCATCCCTACACGCCTCAAGCTAGCCACCTGGACGCACCACACGAGCCGTTGTCTACAGCCAGGCCCTGCGATACAAGTGCACCGCCTCCTGTCCCTCTGACACAGACTCAACCCTACAGGACCACCCTAAACAGGCCAACCACACGGCAACCCTTGCTGCCTCGCAACTAACACCGCTACCGGCAAACTGTGGAGGAGCCTTTCAGCGCTTCAGGACATTCTGGAACAATCCTCCGAGTGCTTGCCTTGCAACGGAGAAACTAGGGAGGCAGAATCCAGCCTCAGGCCGCACAGCACACATTCGTTGTGAAGTTCCGCACCTTGGAACTTGGCTTGAACGCGTCGGCTGAATGGGTGAGTCATTACGGTGTGCAGAGCCCAAGTGCCGCCTTGCGGGTCGCTTTCCTTGCTATTGTAGACGTTTCTTTACCTGGAAATGGAAGGGTTGCTGTACCTGTCACCGAGTTTCCCAGCCGGAACCTATCCATTCCTCTATCTGACTGAGTGGCTTAGGCCCACGAGGCGCGCGTGCCTTAGTAATCAAAAAACTGTTCGTCCTTAAGGTGCCACAGATTCTTTTTCAGGAAGAAGCTACCATGTTCCCATGAAGAGGAGGCCTTACAGGCTTGTGTGACCCCCAGCTCAAAGCACAGCGACCCCCATGAAGAGGATGGTTCCGTGAATTCAGTGAAGGCGGGGCTAACCCAGGCCAGCCCCATGAAGGGCAGTTGCCGGCCAAGTGTGTAACGCAGCAGTGAGGAGAAGTATCCCCATAAAGAGGTGGCTTCTCAGGGATCTCTTAGGCAGAGTTCGAATCGTGGCCAGCCCCATGAAGAGGCGGCTTGCCAGGCAACTCAGAACCCCAGCTCGGAGCACAGCCAGCCCCATCAGGAGGACGATTCCGTGACTTACCTGATGGCGGCTCTACCCAGCAGAGGAAGCGCCCACGTGGTCTTCGGCCGGCCCAGCCAAAGCAGTGTCCTGGGCCCGTATGTGGAGGAGGCAGGCCCGCTGGGGCTGAGGAGTGAAAACGCACAATTACACAGAAGGAGGAACAAAACACCAGAACGTACACAGGGTAGAAGTCACTAATGTCCATATCCATAGAGGGACCTGACTTTTCAGATCTCCCTCAAACTGAAGCTGCATTTCAACAGGGTCTCTTGCTGATGCGGGTTTCTTCAGGAAGGCCGGGGCGGGGCTGGGGGGACAGGTGGGGAACAGACTGAGTGCCTGATCTCCTCTTTGGCCGGGCCAGCGTAGCATCCTGTGCCGCGGGAGAGAGCACCGTAGAAACTCTCCGCAGAACAGAGGTATGTCTGTGGCCACGTAACCACAGCGGAACCGAGTCTGGCGCATTAGTACTCACAGCGGGTTCTTCCTGCTCATGACGAGGCCCTTCTAGCTTGGACCCAGCTGTGGCGCCGTGGTACCTTGACCCTTCAAACGCTTCCTGGCACCTCGACCCTTTGGACGCTCCGGAGCAGCGAAAGCAGCGATTTGAAAAGAAAAAAAACGTTAGCAATTCCTGCGGGCCTGCTTCTTCCTCCTCATCACTTGAGTCTTGCATCTGAGTAGGGCCTTCCAACCTTGACCCTTTCAGGACAGCCTAGTGATGAGCTGAGCAACCCCCGTGAAGGGCAGGATTCCCTAGCATGTGTCAAAAGCAGCGCTAAAGTGAGCCATCCCTCAGAGCTGAGACCTGAGTCGGATCTGTGGACCTCAGTAAGAAGCCAGTTGGCCTCTTTCTGAACTACAGGGTAGCTACTAAAATGGGGTACCTGGTATAGTTGCTACCAGTTTTACCCTTGTGTTACCAAACTGGTCTGCTCTGGACTTGTTTTGGGGGGCATTTCCACAAAGAGATCCATTAGCCTAAATAACCTGACCTGTTTCTGGGTGCGAAATTGAAAACATTTGTCTTTGTCCTAAGAACTCGGATGTGGTCAGACTAGCGTGAGAGGGAAAACAAACGGGGATGATACGCTGCCGTTTTCTACACATGTTAGGTGTGCCAGATGCAAGCAGGAATTAGCAATCACCTCCACACCTTTGGCTATGGAAACTGCAAACCGGAGGCCTTGAATTTTGTTTTTGCTCATTCTTATCGATCCCATATTTTTCCAGTGGTCTTCTTCGTTCATACGAATTAGATTTATCACCTGCCTAATGTGGAATGTCTCAAAGTACACTTGTGTATTTCATATGCCTACTCCTTCATTTTCGGAATGTCTGTATAAGGTTTTCTTTAAATCATTCCACATTGTTTTATTACGAAACAAATTGTTTACAATGTCCTGCCAGTTTACCCACTTCTGCGGGATTCCAAGCAGCAGGACCTCAAACCTCTGGATTGTTCATGGTTAACAACTCGGGTGAACCACAGCGCGGGGCTCCCACGTAACCACGACCCGCGGCTCAGTGACAAACCACGCCCGACCCGTACTCTGGGTTGTCGTTATGTGCAAAGCGTGTCTTTATCTGCCTTCGGGGATCAGCCGAAGGTGGTTCAGTTTGTTTTGCCGCCCTGTGAAGTGAGCACAGACCTGGTTCTGATCACTGATGGAAGGTCTGGTGCGACTTACAGCGGAGCTGCTTTATACGTGGAACGCGTGGCAACACAGCACTTCGTACTGGAGGCAATTAATGCAGGCTAGAGCTAATTCAGAAGTTCAGTTCAGCTTAATACATCAGTGCTCGCAGACACATCATGAGAAAAGCTAAGAATGTTTAACTACAAGCACCCCATAGAGCTGGATGTGGGAGTGTAAGCGAGCAAAGGCTTGAGACGTGGTTCACAGCAACCGTTCCGTTTCCGTTGAAAGAGACGTCTACAAGACTAAGGACAGCAAAGTGCATGATGGGACCCGGATTCTTCATGCTGTAATGACTCAGCAGCTCGGACGATCTGTTCAAGCCAAGTTCCAACGTGTGAAATTTAAACGACCGATGTCCACTCCGGCGTCTCGTGCTGAGTTCCGTCTCCGGCGTTTCTCTGTTGCAAAATAGCCACTTCGAGGTCTGTTACCGAATGACCTGGAACGCTGAAAGGCTTCTCCACAGGTCGGCCGGGGACACGACCGGACGCCGCCATACAGCTCCACGATGGACACGGAACTACCTCCTCGTACCAAAACCCGCAGACCGCCATGCATCCCTACACGCCTCAAGCTAGCCACCTGGACGCACCACACGAGCCGTTGTCTACAGCCAGGCCCTGCGATACAAGTGCACCGCCTCCTGTCCCTCTGACACAGACTCAACCCTACAGGACCACCCTAAACAGGCCAACAACACGGCAACCCTTGTTGCCTCGCAACTAACACCGCTACCGGCAAACTGTGGAGGAGCCTTTCAGCGCTTCAGGACATTCTGGAACAATCCTCCGAGTGCTTGCCTTGCAACGGAGAAACTAGGGAGGCAGAATCCAGCCTCAGGCCGCACAGCACACATTCGTTGTGAAGTTCCGCACCTTGGAACTTGGCTTGAACGCGTCGGCTGAATGGGTGAGTCATTACGGTGTGCAGAGCCCAAGTGCCGCCTTGCGGGTCGCTTTCCTTGCTATTGTAGACGTTTCTTTACCTGGAAATGGAAGGGTTGCTGTACCTGTCACCGAGTTTCCCAGCCGGAACCTATCCATTCCTCTATCTGACTGAGTGGCTTAGGCCCACGAGGCGCGCGTGCCTTAGTAATCAAAAAACTGTTCGTCCTTAAGGTGCCACAGATTCTTTTTCAGGAAGAAGCTACCATGTTCCCATGAAGAGGAGGCCTTACAGGCTTGTGTGACCCCCAGCTCAAAGCACAGCGACCCCCATGAAGAGGATGGTTCCGTGAATTCAGTGAAGGCGGGGCTAACCCAGGCCAGCCCCATGAAGGGCAGTTGCCGGCCAAGTGTGTAACGCAGCAGTGAGGAGAAGTATCCCCATAAAGAGGTGGCTTCTCAGGGATCTCTTAGGCAGAGTTCGAATCGTGGCCAGCCCCATGAAGAGGCGGCTTGCCAGGCAACTCAGAACCCCAGCTCGGAGCACAGCCAGCCCCATCAGGAGGACGATTCCGTGACTTACCTGATGGCGGCTCTACCCAGCAGAGGAAGCGCCCACGTGGTCTTCGGCCGGCCCAGCCAAAGCAGTGTCCTGGGCCCGTATGTGGAGGAGGCAGGCCCGCTGGGGCTGAGGAGTGAAAACGCACAATTACACAGAAGGAGGAACAAAACACCAGAACGTACACAGGGTAGAAGTCACTAATGTCCATATCCATAGAGGGACCTGACTTTTCAGATCTCCCTCAAACTGAAGCTGCATTTCAACAGGGTCTCTTGCTGATGCGGGTTTCTTCAGGAAGGCCGGGGCGGGGCTGGGGGGACAGGTGGGGAACAGACTGAGTGCCTGATCTCCTCTTTGGCCGGGCCAGCGTAGCATCCTGTGCCGCGGGAGAGAGCACCGTAGAAACTCTCCGCAGAACAGAGGTATGTCTGTGGCCACGTAACCACAGCGGAACCGAGTCTGGCGCATTAGTACTCACAGCGGGTTCTTCCTGCTCATGACGAGGCCCTTCTAGCTTGGACCCAGCTGTGGCGCCGTGGTACCTTGACCCTTCAAACGCTTCCTGGCACCTCGACCCTTTGGACGCTCCGGAGCAGCGAAAGCAGCGATTTGAAAAGAAAAAAAGCGTTAGCAATTCCTGCGGGCCTGCTTCTTCCTCCTCATCACTTGAGTCTTGCATCCGAGTAGGCCCTTCCAACCTTGACCCTTTCAGGACAGCCTAGTGATGAGCTGAGCAACCCCCGTGAAGGGCAGGATTCCCTAGCATGTGTCAAAAGCAGCGCTAAAGTGAGCCATCCCTCAGAGCTGAGACCTGAGTCGGATCTGTGGACCTCAGTAAGAAGCCAGTTGGCCTCTTTCTGAACTACAGGGTAGCTACTAAAATGGGGTACCTGGTATAGTTGCTACCAGTTTTACCCTTGTGTTACCAAACTGGTCTGCTCTGGACTTGTTTTGGGGGGCATTTCCACAAAGAGATCCATTAGCCTAAATAACCTGACCTGTTTCTGGGTGCGAAATTGAAAACATTTGTCTTTGTCCTAAGAACTCGGATGTGGTCAGACTAGCGTGAGAGGGAAAACAAACGGGGATGATACGCTGCCGTTTTCTACACATGTTAGGTGTGCCACATGCAAGCAGGAATTAGCAATCACCTCCACACCTTTGGCTATGGAAACTGCAAACCGGAGGCCTTGAATTTTGTTTTTGCTCATTCTTATCGATCCCATATTTTTCCAGTGGTCTTCTTCGTTCATACGAATTAGATGTATCACCTGCCTAATGTGGAATGTCTCAAAGTACACTTGTGTATTTCATATGCCTACTCCTTCATTTTCGGAATGTCTGTATAAGGTTTTCTTTAAATCATTCCACATTGTTTTATTACGAAACAAATTGTTTACAATGTCCTGCCAGTTTACCCACTTCTGCGGGATTCCAAGCAGCAGGACCTCAAACCTCTGGATTGTTCATGGTTAACAACTCGGGTGAACCACAGCGCGGGGCTCCCACGTAACCACGACCCGCGGCTCAGTGACAAACCACGCCCGACCCGTACTCTGGGTTGTCGTTATGTGCAAAGCGTGTCTTTATCTGCCTTCGGGGATCAGCCGAAGGTGGTTCAATTTGTTTTGCCGCCCTGTGAAGTGAGCACAGACCTGGTTCTGATCACTGATGGAAGGTCTGGTGCGACTTACAGCGGAGCTGCTTTATACGTGGAACGCGTGGCAACACAGCACTTCATACTGGAGGCAATTAATGCAGGCTAGAGCTAATTCAGAAGTTCAGTTCAGCTTAATACATCAGTGCTCGCAGACACATCATGAGAAAAGCTAAGAATGTTTAACTACAAGCACCCCATAGAGCTGGATGTGGGAGTGTAAGCGAGCAAAGGCTTGAGACGTGGTTCACAGCAACCGTTCCGTTTCCGTTGAAAGAGACGTCTACAAGACTAAGGACAGCAAAGTGCATGATGGGACCCGGATTCTTCATGCTGTAATGACTCAGCAGCTCGGACGATCTGTTCAAGCCAAGTTCCAACGTGTGAAATTTAAACGACCGATGTCCACTCCGGCGTCTCGTGCTGAGTTCCGTCTCCGGCGTTTCTCTGTTGCAAGATAGCCACTTCGAGGTCTGTTACCGAATGACCTGGAACGCTGAAAGGCTTCTCCACAGGTCGGCCGGGGACACGACCGGACGCCGCCATACAGCTCCACGATGGACGCGGAACTACCTCCTCGTACCAAAACCCGCAGACCGCCATGCATCCCTACACGCCTCAAGCTAGCCACCTGGACGCACCACACGAGCCGTTGTCTACAGCCAGGCCCTGCGATACAAGTGCACCGCCTCCTGTCCCTCTGACACAGACTCAACCCTACAGGACCACCCTAAACAGGCCAACCACACGGCAACCCTTGCTGCCTCGCAACTAACACCGCTACCGGCAAACTGTGGAGGAGCCTTTCAGCGCTTCAGGACATTCTGGAACAATCCTCCGAGTGCTTGCCTTGCAACGGAGAAACTAGGGAGGCAGAATCCAGCCTCAGGCCGCACAGCACACATTCGTTGTGAAGTTCCGCACCTTGGAACTTGGCTTGAACGCGTCGGCTGAATGGGTGAGTCATTACGGTGTGCAGAGCCCAAGTGCCGCCTTGCGGGTCGCTTTCCTTGCTATTGTAGACGTTTCTTTACCTGGAAATGGAAGGGTTGCTGTACCTGTCACCGAGTTTCCCAGCCGGAACCTATCCATTCCTCTATCTGACTGAGTGGCTTAGGCCCACGAGGCGCGCGTGCCTTAGTAATCAAAAAACTGTTCGTCCTTAAGGTGCCACAGATTCTTTTTCAGGAAGAAGCTACCATGTTCCCATGAAGAGGAGGCCTTACAGGCTTGTGTGACCCCCAGCTCAAAGCACAGCGACCCCCATGAAGAGGATGGTTCCGTGAATTCAGTGAAGGCGGGGCTAACCCAGGCCAGCCCCATGAAGGGCAGTTGCCGGCCAAGTGTGTAACGCAGCAGTGAGGAGAAGTATCCCCATAAAGAGGTGGCTTCTCAGGGATCTCTTAGGCAGAGTTCGAATCGTGGCCAGCCCCATGAAGAGGCGGCTTGCCAGGCAACTCAGAACCCCAGCTCGGAGCACAGCCAGCCCCATCAGGAGGACGATTCCGTGACTTACCTGATGGCGGCTCTACCCAGCAGAGGAAGCGCCCACGTGGTCTTCGGCCGGCCCAGCCAAAGCAGTGTCCTGGGCCCGTATGTGGAGGAGGCAGGCCCGCTGGGGCTGAGGAGTGAAAACGCACAATTACACAGAAGGAGGAACAAAACACCAGAACGTACACAGGGTAGAAGTCACTAATGTCCATATCCATAGAGGGACCTGACTTTTCAGATCTCCCTCAAACTGAAGCTGCATTTCAACAGGGTCTCTTGCTGATGCGGGTTTCTTCAGGAAGGCCGGGGCGGGGCTGGGGGGACAGGTGGGGAACAGACTGAGTGCCTGATCTCCTCTTTGGCCGGGCCAGCGTAGCATCCTGTGCCGCGGGAGAGAGCACCGTAGAAACTCTCCGCAGAACAGAGGTATGTCTGTGGCCACGTAACCACAGCGGAACCGAGTCTGGCGCATTAGTACTCACAGCGGGTTCTTCCTGCTCATGACGAGGCCCTTCTAGCTTGGACCCAGCTGTGGCGCCGTGGTACCTTGACCCTTCAAACGCTTCCTGGCACCTCGACCCTTTGGACGCTCCGGAGCAGCGAAAGCAGCGATTTGAAAAGAAAAAAAGCGTTAGCAATTCCTGCGGGCCTGCTTCTTCCTCCTCATCACTTGAGTCTTGCATCCGAGTAGGCCCTTCCAACCTTGACCCTTTCAGGACAGCCTAGTGATGAGCTGAGCAACCCCCGTGAAGGGCAGGATTCCCTAGCATGTGTCAAAAGCAGCGCTAAAGTGAGCCATCCCTCAGAGCTGAGACCTGAGTCGGATCTGTGGACCTCAGTAAGAAGCCAGTTGGCCTCTTTCTGAACTACAGGGTAGCTACTAAAATGGGGTACCTGGTATAGTTGCTACCAGTTTTACCCTTGTGTTACCAAACTGGTCTGCTCTGGACTTGTTTTGGGGGGCATTTCCACAAAGAGATCCATTAGCCTAAATAACCTGACCTGTTTCTGGGTGCGAAATTGAAAACATTTGTCTTTGTCCTAAGAACTCGGATGTGGTCAGACTAGCGTGAGAGGGAAAACAAACGGGGATGATACGCTGCCGTTTTCTACACATGTTAGGTGTGCCACATGCAAGCAGGAATTAGCAATCACCTCCACACCTTTGGCTATGGAAACTGCAAACCGGAGGCCTTGAATTTTGTTTTTGCTCATTCTTATCGATCCCATATTTTTCCAGTGGTCTTCTTCGTTCATACGAATTAGATGTATCACCTGCCTAATGTGGAATGTCTCAAAGTACACTTGTGTATTTCATATGCCTACTCCTTCATTTTCGGAATGTCTGTATAAGGTTTTCTTTAAATCATTCCACATTGTTTTATTACGAAACAAATTGTTTACAATGTCCTGCCAGTTTACCCACTTCTGCGGGATTCCAAGCAGCAGGACCTCAAACCTCTGGATTGTTCATGGTTAACAACTCGGGTGAACCACAGCGCGGGGCTCCCACGTAACCACGACCCGCGGCTCAGTGACAAACCACGCCCGACCCGTACTCTGGGTTGTCGTTATGTGCAAAGCGTGTCTTTATCTGCCTTCGGGGATCAGCCGAAGGTGGTTCAATTTGTTTTGCCGCCCTGTGAAGTGAGCACAGACCTGGTTCTGATCACTGATGGAAGGTCTGGTGCGACTTACAGCGGAGCTGCTTTATACGTGGAACGCGTGGCAACACAGCACTTCATACTGGAGGCAATTAATGCAGGCTAGAGCTAATTCAGAAGTTCAGTTCAGCTTAATACATCAGTGCTCGCAGACACATCATGAGAAAAGCTAAGAATGTTTAACTACAAGCACCCCATAGAGCTGGATGTGGGAGTGTAAGCGAGCAAAGGCTTGAGACGTGGTTCACAGCAACCGTTCCGTTTCCGTTGAAAGAGACGTCTACAAGACTAAGGACAGCAAAGTGCATGATGGGACCCGGATTCTTCATGCTGTAATGACTCAGCAGCTCGGACGATCTGTTCAAGCCAAGTTCCAACGTGTGAAATTTAAACGACCGATGTCCACTCCGGCGTCTCGTGCTGAGTTCCGTCTCCGGCGTTTCTCTGTTGCAAGATAGCCACTTCGAGGTCTGTTACCGAATGACCTGGAACGCTGAAAGGCTTCTCCACAGGTCGGCCGGGGACACGACCGGACGCCGCCATACAGCTCCACGATGGACGCGGAACTACCTCCTCGTACCAAAACCCGCAGACCGCCATGCATCCCTACACGCCTCAAGCTAGCCACCTGGACGCACCACACGAGCCGTTGTCTACAGCCAGGCCCTGCGATACAAGTGCACCGCCTCCTGTCCCTCTGACACAGACTCAACCCTACAGGACCACCCTAAACAGGCCAACCACACGGCAACCCTTGCTGCCTCGCAACTAACACCGCTACCGGCAAACTGTGGAGGAGCCTTTCAGCGCTTCAGGACATTCTGGAACAATCCTCCGAGTGCTTGCCTTGCAACGGAGAAACTAGGGAGGCAGAATCCAGCCTCAGGCCGCACAGCACACATTCGTTGTGAAGTTCCGCACCTTGGAACTTGGCTTGAACGCGTCGGCTGAATGGGTGAGTCATTACGGTGTGCAGAGCCCAAGTGCCGCCTTGCGGGTCGCTTTCCTTGCTATTGTAGACGTTTCTTTACCTGGAAATGGAAGGGTTGCTGTACCTGTCACCGAGTTTCCCAGCCGGAACCTATCCATTCCTCTATCTGACTGAGTGGCTTAGGCCCACGAGGCGCGCGTGCCTTAGTAATCAAAAAACTGTTCGTCCTTAAGGTGCCACAGATTCTTTTTCAGGAAGAAGCTACCATGTTCCCATGAAGAGGAGGCCTTACAGGCTTGTGTGACCCCCAGCTCAAAGCACAGCGACCCCCATGAAGAGGATGGTTCCGTGAATTCAGTGAAGGCGGGGCTAACCCAGGCCAGCCCCATGAAGGGCAGTTGCCAGCCAAGTGTGTAACGCAGCAGTGAGGAGAAGTATCCCCATAAAGAGGTGGCTTCTCAGGGATCTCTTAGGCAGAGTTCGAATCGTGGCCAGCCCCATGAAGAGGCGGCTTGCCAGGCAACTCAGAACCCCAGCTCGGAGCACAGCCAGCCCCATCAGGAGGACGATTCCGTGACTTACCTGATGGCGGCTCTACCCAGCAGAGGAAGCGCCCACGTGGTCTTCGGCCGGCCCAGCCAAAGCAGTGTCCTGGGCCCGTATGTGGAGGAGGCAGGCCCGCTGGGGCTGAGGAGTGAAAACGCACAATTACACAGAAGGAGGAACAAAACACCAGAACGTACACAGGGTAGAAGTCACTAATGTCCATATCCATAGAGGGACCTGACTTTTCAGATCTCCCTCAAACTGAAGCTGCATTTCAACAGGGTCTCTTGCTGATGCGGGTTTCTTCAGGAAGGCCGGGGTGGGGCTGGGGGGACAGGTGGGGAACAGACTGAGTGCCTGATCTCCTCTTTGGCCGGGCCAGCGTAGCATCCTGTGCCGCGGGAGAGAGCACCGTAGAAACTCTCCGCAGAACAGAGGTATGTCTGTGGCCACGTAACCACAGCGGAACCGAGTCTGGCGCATTAGTACTCACAGCGGGTTCTTCCTGCTCATGACGAGGCCCTTCTAGCTTGGACCCAGCTGTGGCGCCGTGGTACCTTGACCCTTCAAACGCTTCCTGGCACCTCGACCCTTTGGACGCTCCGGAGCAGCGAAAGCAGCGATTTGAAAAGAAAAAAAGCGTTAGCAATTCCTGCGGGCCTGCTTCTTCCTCCTCATCACTTGAGTCTTGCATCCGAGTAGGCCCTTCCAACCTTGACCCTTTCAGGACAGCCTAGTGATGAGCTGAGCAACCCCCGTGAAGGGCAGGATTCCCTAGCATGTGTCAAAAGCAGCGCTAAAGTGAGCCATCCCTCAGAGCTGAGACCTGAGTCGGATCTGTGGACCTCAGTAAGAAGCCAGTTGGCCTCTTTCTGAACTACAGGGTAGCTACTAAAATGGGGTACCTGGTATAGTTGCTACCAGTTTTACCCTTGTGTTACCAAACTGGTCTGCTCTGGACTTGTTTTGGGGGGCATTTCCACAAAGAGATCCATTAGCCTAAATAACCTGACCTGTTTCTGGGTGCGAAATTGAAAACATTTGTCTTTGTCCTAAGAACTCGGATGTGGTCAGACTAGCGTGAGAGGGAAAACAAACGGGGATGATACGCTGCCGTTTTCTACACATGTTAGGTGTGCCACATGCAAGCAGGAATTAGCAATCACCTCCACACCTTTGGCTATGGAAACTGCAAACCGGAGGCCTTGAATTTTGTTTTTGCTCATTCTTATCGATCCCATATTTTTCCAGTGGTCTTCTTCGTTCATACGAATTAGATGTATCACCTGCCTAATGTGGAATGCCTCAAAGTACACTTGTGTATTTCATATGCCTACTCCTTCATTTTCGGAATGTCTGTATAAGGTTTTCTTTAAATCATTCCACATTGTTTTATTACGAAACAAATTGTTTACAATGTCCTGCCAGTTTACCCACTTCTGCGGGATTCCAAGCAGCAGGACCTCAAACCTCTGGATTGTTCATGGTTAACAACTCGGGTGAACCACAGCGCGGGGCTCCCACGTAACCACGACCCGCGGCTCAGTGACAAACCACGCCCGACCCGTACTCTGGGTTGTCGTTATGTGCAAAGCGTGTCTTTATCTGCCTTCGGGGATCAGCCGAAGGTGGTTCAGTTTGTTTTGCCGCCCTGTGAAGTGAGCACAGACCTGGTTCTGATCACTGATGGAAGGTCTGGTGCGACTTACAGCGGAGCTGCTTTATACGTGGAACGCGTGGCAACACAGCACTTCGTACTGGAGGCAATTAATGCAGGCTAGAGCTAATTCAGAAGTTCAGTTCAGCTTAATACATCAGTGCTCGCAGACACATCATGAGAAAAGCTAAGAATGTTTAACTACAAGCACCCCATAGAGCTGGATGTGGGAGTGTAAGCGAGCAAAGGCTTGAGACGTGGTTCACAGCAACCGTTCCGTTTCCGTTGAAAGAGACGTCTACAAGACTAAGGACAGCAAAGTGCATGATGGGACCCGGATTCTTCATGCTGTAATGACTCAACAGCTCGGACGATCTGTTCAAGCCAAGTTCCAACGTGTGAAATTTAAACGACCGATGTCCACTCCGGCGTCTCGTGCTGAGTTCCGTCTCCGGCGTTTCTCTGTTGCAAAATAGCCACTTCGAGGTCTGTTACCGAATGACCTGGAACGCTGAAAGGCTTCTCCACAGGTCGGCCGGGGACACGACCGGACGCCGCCATACAGCTCCACGATGGACGCGGAACTACCTCCTCGTACCAAAACCCGCAGACCGCCATGCATCCCTACACGCCTCAAGCTAGCCACCTGGACGCACCACACGAGCCGTTGTCTACAGCCAGGCCCTGCGATACAAGTGCACCGCCTCCTGTCCCTCTGACACAGACTCAACCCTACAGGACCACCCTAAACAGGCCAACCACACGGCAACCCTTGCTGCCTCGCAACTAACACCGCTACCGGCAAACTGTGGAGGAGCCTTTCAGCGCTTCAGGACATTCTGGAACAATCCTCCGAGTGCTTGCCTTGCAACGGAGAAACTAGGGAGGCAGAATCCAGCCTCAGGCCGCACAGCACACATTCGTTGTGAAGTTCCGCACCTTGGAACTTGGCTTGAACGCGTCGGCTGAATGGGTGAGTCATTACGGTGTGCAGAGCCCAAGTGCCGCCTTGCGGGTCGCTTTCCTTGCTATTGTAGACGTTTCTTTACCTGGAAATGGAAGGGTTGCTGTACCTGTCACCGAGTTTCCCAGCCGGAACCTATCCATTCCTCTATCTGACTGAGTGGCTTAGGCCCACGAGGCGCGCGTGCCTTAGTAATCAAAAAACTGTTCGTCCTTAAGGTGCCACAGATTCTTTTTCAGGAGGAAGCTACCATGTTCCCATGAAGAGGAGGCCTTACAGGCTTGTGTGACCCCCAGCTCAAAGCACAGCGACCCCCATGAAGAGGATGGTTCCGTGAATTCAGTGAAGGCGGGGCTAACCCAGGCCAGCCCCATGAAGGGCAGTTGCCGGCCAAGTGTGTAACGCAGCAGTGAGGAGAAGTATCCCCATAAAGAGGTGGCTTCTCAGGGATCTCTTAGGCAGAGTTCGAATCGTGGCCAGCCCCATGAAGAGGCGGCTTGCCAGGCAACTCAGAACCCCAGCTCGGAGCACAGCCAGCCCCATCAGGAGGACGATTCCGTGACTTACCTGATGGCGGCTCTACCCAGCAGAGGAAGCGCCCACGTGGTCTTCGGCCGGCCCAGCCAAAGCAGTGTCCTGGGCCCGTATGTGGAGGAGGCAGGCCCGCTGGGGCTGAGGAGTGAAAACGCACAATTACACAGAAGGAGGAACAAAACACCAGAACGTACACAGGGTAGAAGTCACTAATGTCCATATCCATAGAGGGACCTGACTTTTCAGATCTCCCTCAAACTGAAGCTGCATTTCAACAGGGTCTCTTGCTGATGCGGGTTTCTTCAGGAAGGCCGGGGCGGGGCTGGGGGGACAGGTGGGGAACAGACTGAGTGCCTGATCTCCTCTTTGGCCGGGCCAGCGTAGCATCCTGTGCCGCGGGAGAGAGCACCGTAGAAACTCTCCGCAGAACAGAGGTATGTCTGTGGCCACGTAACCACAGCGGAACCGAGTCTGGCGCATTAGTACTCACAGCGGGTTCTTCCTGCTCATGACGAGGCCCTTCTAGCTTGGACCCAGCTGTGGCGCCGTGGTACCTTGACCCTTCAAACGCTTCCTGGCACCTCGACCCTTTGGACGCTCCGGAGCAGCGAAAGCAGCGATTTGAAAAGAAAAAAAGCGTTAGCAATTCCTGCGGGCCTGCTTCTTCCTCCTCTTCACTTGAGTCTTGCATCCGAGTAGGCCCTTCCAACCTTGACCCTTTCAGGACAGCCTAGTGATGAGCTGAGCAACCCCCGTGAAGGGCAGGATTCCCTAGCATGTGTCAAAAGCAGCGCTAAAGTGAGCCATCCCTCAGAGCTGAGACCTGAGTCGGATCTGTGGACCTCAGTAAGAAGCCAGTTGGCCTCTTTCTGAACTACAGGGTAGCTACTAAAATGGGGTACCTGGTATAGTTGCTACCAGTTTTACCCTTGTGTTACCAAACTGGTCTGCTCTGGACTTGTTTTGGGGGGCATTTCCACAAAGAGATCCATTAGCCTAAATAACCTGACCTGTTTCTGGGTGCGAAATTGAAAACATTTGTCTTTGTCCTAAGAACTCGGATGTGGTCAGACTAGCGTGAGAGGGAAAACAAACGGGGATGATACGCTGCCGTTTTCTACACATGTTAGGTGTGCCACATGCAAGCAGGAATTAGCAATCACCTCCACACCTTTGGCTATGGAAACTGCAAACCGGAGGCCTTGAATTTTGTTTTTGCTCATTCTTATCGATCCCATATTTTTCCAGTGGTCTTCTTCGTTCATACGAATTAGATGTATCACCTGCCTAATGTGGAATGTCTCAAAGTACACTTGTGTATTTCATATGCCTACTCCTTCATTTTCGGAATGTCTGTATAAGGTTTTCTTTAAATCATTCCACATTGTTTTATTACGAAACAAATTGTTTACAATGTCCTGCCAGTTTACCCACTTCTGCGGGATTCCAAGCAGCAGGACCTCAAACCTCTGGATTGTTCATGGTTAACAACTCGGGTGAACCACAGCGCGGGGCTCCCACGTAACCACGACCCGCGGCTCAGTGACAAACCACGCCCGACCCGTACTCTGGGTTGTCGTTATGTGCAAAGCGTGTCTTTATCTGCCTTCGGGGATCAGCCGAAGGTGGTTCAATTTGTTTTGCCGCCCTGTGAAGTGAGCACAGACCTGGTTCTGATCACTGATGGAAGGTCTGGTGCGACTTACAGCGGAGCTGCTTTATACGTGGAACGCGTGGCAACACAGCACTTCGTACTGGAGGCAATTAATGCAGGCTAGAGCTAATTCAGAAGTTCAGTTCAGCTTAATACATCAGTGCTCGCAGACACATCATGAGAAAAGCTAAGAATGTTTAACTACAAGCACCCCATAGAGCTGGATGTGGGAGTGTAAGCGAGCAAAGGCTTGAGACGTGGTTCACAGCAACCGTTCCGTTTCCGTTGAAAGAGACGTCTACAAGACTAAGGACAGCAAAGTGCATGATGGGACCCGGATTCTTCATGCTGTAATGACTCAGCAGCTCGGACGATCTGTTCAAGCCAAGTTCCAACGTGTGAAATTTAAACGACCGATGTCCACTCCGGCGTCTCGTGCTGAGTTCCGTCTCCGGCGTTTCTCTGTTGCAAGATAGCCACTTCGAGGTCTGTTACCGAATGACCTGGAACGCTGAAAGGCTTCTCCACAGGTCGGCCGGGGACACGACCGGACGCCGCCATACAGCTCCACGATGGACGCGGAACTACCTCCTCGTACCAAAACCCGCAGACCGCCATGCATCCCTACACGCCTCAAGCTAGCCACCTGGACGCACCACACGAGCCGTTGTCTACAGCCAGGCCCTGCGATACAAGTGCACCGCCTCCTGTCCCTCTGACACAGACTCAACCCTACAGGACCACCCTAAACAGGCCAACCACACGGCAACCCTTGCTGCCTCGCAACTAACACCGCTACCGGCAAACTGTGGAGGAGCCTTTCAGTGCTTCAGGACATTCTGGAACAATCCTCCGAGTGCTTGCCTTGCAACGGAGAAACTAGGGAGGCAGAATCCAGCCTCAGGCCGCACAGCACACATTCGTTGTGAAGTTCCGCACCTTGGAACTTGGCTTGAACGCGTCGGCTGAATGGGTGAGTCATTACGGTGTGCAGAGCCCAAGTGCCGCCTTGCGGGTCGCTTTCCTTGCTATTGTAGACGTTTCTTTACCTGGAAATGGAAGGGTTGCTGTACCTGTCACCGAGTTTCCCAGCCGGAACCTATCCATTCCTCTATCTGACTGAGTGGCTTAGGCCCACGAGGCGCGCGTGCCTTAGTAATCAAAAAACTGTTCGTCCTTAAGGTGCCACAGATTCTTTTTCAGGAAGAAGCTACCATGTTCCCATGAAGAGGAGGCCTTACAGGCTTGTGTGACCCCCAGCTCAAAGCACAGCGACCCCCATGAAGAGGATGGTTCCGTGAATTCAGTGAAGGCGGGGCTAACCCAGGCCAGCCCCATGAAGGGCAGTTGCCAGCCAAGTGTGTAACGCAGCAGTGAGGAGAAGTATCCCCATAAAGAGGTGGCTTCTCAGGGATCTCTTAGGCAGAGTTCGAATCGTGGCCAGCCCCATGAAGAGGCGGCTTGCCAGGCAACTCAGAACCCCAGCTCGGAGCACAGCCAGCCCCATCAGGAGGACGATTCCGTGACTTACCTGATGGCGGCTCTACCCAGCAGAGGAAGCGCCCACGTGGTCTTCGGCCGGCCCAGCCAAAGCAGTGTCCTGGGCCCGTATGTGGAGGAGGCAGGCCCGCTGGGGCTGAGGAGTGAAAACGCACAATTACACAGAAGGAGGAACAAAACACCAGAACGTACACAGGGTAGAAGTCACTAATGTCCATATCCATAGAGGGACCTGACTTTTCAGATCTCCCTCAAACTGAAGCTGCATTTCAACAGGGTCTCTTGCTGATGCGGGTTTCTTCAGGAAGGCCGGGGTGGGGCTGGGGGGACAGGTGGGGAACAGACTGAGTGCCTGATCTCCTCTTTGGCCGGGCCAGCGTAGCATCCTGTGCCGCGGGAGAGAGCACCGTAGAAACTCTCCGCAGAACAGAGGTATGTCTGTGGCCACGTAACCACAGCGGAACCGAGTCTGGCGCATTAGTACTCACAGCGGGTTCTTCCTGCTCATGACGAGGCCCTTCTAGCTTGGACCCAGCTGTGGCGCCGTGGTACCTTGACCCTTCAAACGCTTCCTGGCACCTCGACCCTTTGGATGCTCCGGAGCAGCGAAAGCAGCGATTTGAAAAGAAAAAAAGCATTAGCAATTCCTGCGGGCCTGCTTCTTCCTCCTCATCACTTGAGTCTTGCATCCGAGTAGGCCCTTCCAACCTTGACCCTTTCAGGACAGCCTAGTGATGAGCTGAGCAACCCCCGTGAAGGGCAGGATTCCCTAGCATGTGTCAAAAGCAGCGCTAAAGTGAGCCATCCCTCAGAGCTGAGACCTGAGTCGGATCTGTGGACCTCAGTAAGAAGCCAGTTGGCCTCTTTCTGAACTACAGGGTAGCTACTAAAATGGGGTACCTGGTATAGTTGCTACCAGTTTTACCCTTGTGTTACCAAACTGGTCTGCTCTGGACTTGTTTTGGGGGGCATTTCCACAAAGAGATCCATTAGCCTAAATAACCTGACCTGTTTCTGGGTGCGAAATTGAAAACATTTGTCTTTGTCCTAAGAACTCGGATGTGGTCAGACTAGCGTGAGAGGGAAAACAAACGGGGATGATACGCTGCCGTTTTCTACACATGTTAGGTGTGCCACATGCAAGCAGGAATTAGCAATCACCTCCACACCTTTGGCTATGGAAACTGCAAACCGGAGGCCTTGAATTTTGTTTTTGCTCATTCTTATCGATCCCATATTTTTCCAGTGGTCTTCTTCGTTCATACGAATTAGATGTATCACCTGCCTAATGTGGAATGCCTCAAAGTACACTTGTGTATTTCATATGCCTACTCCTTCATTTTCGGAATGTCTGTATAAGGTTTTCTTTAAATCATTCCACATTGTTTTATTACGAAACAAATTGTTTACAATGTCCTGCCAGTTTACCCACTTCTGCGGGATTCCAAGCAGCAGGACCTCAAACCTCTGGATTGTTCATGGTTAACAACTCGGGTGAACCACAGCGCGGGGCTCCCACGTAACCACGACCCGCGGCTCAGTGACAAACCACGCCCGACCCGTACTCTGGGTTGTCGTTATGTGCAAAGCGTGTCTTTATCTGCCTTCGGGGATCAGCCGAAGGTGGTTCAGTTTGTTTTGCCGCCCTGTGAAGTGAGCACAGACCTGGTTCTGATCACTGATGGAAGGTCTGGTGCGACTTACAGCGGAGCTGCTTTATACGTGGAACGCGTGGCAACACAGCACTTCGTACTGGAGGCAATTAATGCAGGCTAGAGCTAATTCAGAAGTTCAGTTCAGCTTAATACATCAGTGCTCGCAGACACATCATGAGAAAAGCTAAGAATGTTTAACTACAAGCACCCCATAGAGCTGGATGTGGGAGTGTAAGCGAGCAAAGGCTTGAGACGTGGTTCACAGCAACCGTTCCGTTTCCGTTGAAAGAGACGTCTACAAGACTAAGGACAGCAAAGTGCATGATGGGACCCGGATTCTTCATGCTGTAATGACTCAACAGCTCGGACGATCTGTTCAAGCCAAGTTCCAACGTGTGAAATTTAAACGACCGATGTCCACTCCGGCGTCTCGTGCTGAGTTCCGTCTCCGGCGTTTCTCTGTTGCAAAATAGCCACTTCGAGGTCTGTTACCGAATGACCTGGAACGCTGAAAGGCTTCTCCACAGGTCGGCCGGGGACACGACCGGACGCCGCCATACAGCTCCACGATGGACGCGGAACTACCTCCTCGTACCAAAACCCGCAGACCGCCATGCATCCCTACACGCCTCAAGCTAGCCACCTGGACGCACCACACGAGCCGTTGTCTACAGCCAGGCCCTGCGATACAAGTGCACCGCCTCCTGTCCCTCTGACACAGACTCAACCCTACAGGACCACCCTAAACAGGCCAACCACACGGCAACCCTTGCTGCCTCGCAACTAACACCGCTACCGGCAAACTGTGGAGGAGCCTTTCAGCGCTTCAGGACATTCTGGAACAATCCTCCGAGTGCTTGCCTTGCAACGGAGAAACTAGGGAGGCAGAATCCAGCCTCAGGCCGCACAGCACACATTCGTTGTGAAGTTCCGCACCTTGGAACTTGGCTTGAACGCGTCGGCTGAATGGGTGAGTCATTACGGTGTGCAGAGCCCAAGTGCCGCCTTGCGGGTCGCTTTCCTTGCTATTGTAGACGTTTCTTTACCTGGAAATGGAAGGGTTGCTGTACCTGTCACCGAGTTTCCCAGCCGGAACCTATCCATTCCTCTATCTGACTGAGTGGCTTAGGCCCACGAGGCGCGCGTGCCTTAGTAATCAAAAAACTGTTCGTCCTTAAGGTGCCACAGATTCTTTTTCAGGAGGAAGCTACCATGTTCCCATGAAGAGGAGGCCTTACAGGCTTGTGTGACCCCCAGCTCAAAGCACAGCGACCCCCATGAAGAGGATGGTTCCGTGAATTCAGTGAAGGCGGGGCTAACCCAGGCCAGCCCCATGAAGGGCAGTTGCCGGCCAAGTGTGTAACGCAGCAGTGAGGAGAAGTATCCCCATAAAGAGGTGGCTTCTCAGGGATCTCTTAGGCAGAGTTCGAATCGTGGCCAGCCCCATGAAGAGGCGGCTTGCCAGGCAACTCAGAACCCCAGCTCGGAGCACAGCCAGCCCCATCAGGAGGACGATTCCGTGACTTACCTGATGGCGGCTCTACCCAGCAGAGGAAGCGCCCACGTGGTCTTCGGCCGGCCCAGCCAAAGCAGTGTCCTGGGCCCGTATGTGGAGGAGGCAGGCCCGCTGGGGCTGAGGAGTGAAAACGCACAATTACACAGAAGGAGGAACAAAACACCAGAACGTACACAGGGTAGAAGTCACTAATGTCCATATCCATAGACGGACCTGACTTTTCAGATCTCCCTCAAACTGAAGCTGCATTTCAACAGGGTCTCTTGCTGATGCGGGTTTCTTCAGGAAGGCCGGGGCGGGGCTGGGGGGACAGGTGGGGAACAGACTGAGTGCCTGATCTCCTCTTTGGCCGGGCCAGCGTAGCATCCTGTGCCGCGGGAGAGAGCACCGTAGAAACTCTCCGCAGAACAGAGGTATGTCTGTGGCCACGTAACCACAGCGGAACCGAGTCTGGCGCATTAGTACTCACAGCGGGTTCTTCCTGCTCATGACGAGGCCCTTCTAGCTTGGACCCAGCTGTGGCGCCGTGGTACCTTGACCCTTCAAACGCTTCCTGGCACCTCGACCCTTTGGACGCTCCGGAGCAGCGAAAGCAGCGATTTGAAAAGAAAAAAAGCGTTAGCAATTCCTGCGGGCCTGCTTCTTCCTCCTCATCACTTGAGTCTTGCATCCGAGTAGGCCCTTCCAACCTTGACCCTTTCAGGACAGCCTAGTGATGAGCTGAGCAACCCCCGTGAAGGGCAGGATTCCCTAGCATGTGTCAAAAGCAGCGCTAAAGTGAGCCATCCCTCAGAGCTGAGACCTGAGTCGGATCTGTGGACCTCAGTAAGAAGCCAGTTGGCCTCTTTCTGAACTACAGGGTAGCTACTAAAATGGGGTACCTGGTATAGTTGCTACCAGTTTTACCCTTGTGTTACCAAACTGGTCTGCTCTGGACTTGTTTTGGGGGGCATTTCCACAAAGAGATCCATTAGCCTAAATAACCTGACCTGTTTCTGGGTGCGAAATTGAAAACATTTGTCTTTGTCCTAAGAACTCGGATGTGGTCAGACTAGCGTGAGAGGGAAAACAAACGGGGATGATACGCTGCCGTTTTCTACACATGTTAGGTGTGCCAGATGCAAGCAGGAATTAGCAATCACCTCCACACCTTTGGCTATGGAAACTGCAAACCGGAGGCCTTGAATTTTGTTTTTGCTCATTCTTATCGATCCCATATTTTTCCAGTGGTGTTCTTCGTTCATACGAATTAGATGTATCACCTGCCTAATGTGGAATGCCTCAAAGTACACTTGTGTATTTCATATGCCTACTCCTTCATTTTCGGAATGTCTGTATAAGGTTTTCTTTAAATCATTCCACATTGTTTTATTACGAAACAAATTGTTTACAATGTCCTGCCAGTTTACCCACTTCTGCGGGATTCCAAGCAGCAGGACCTCAAACCTCTGGATTGTTCATGGTTAACAACTCGGGTGAACCACAGCGCGGGGCTCCCACGTAACCACGACCCGCGGCTCAGTGACAAACCACGCCCGACCCGTACTCTGGGTTGTCGTTATGTGCAAAGCGTGTCTTTATCTGCCTTCGGGGATCAGCCGAAGGTGGTTCAATTTGTTTTGCCGCCCTGTGAAGTGAGCACAGACCTGGTTCTGATCACTGATGGAAGGTCTGGTGCGACTTACAGCGGAGCTGCTTTATACGTGGAACGCGTGGCAACACAGCACTTCGTACTGGAGGCAATTAATGCAGGCTAGAGCTAATTCAGAAGTTCAGTTCAGCTTAATACATCAGTGCTCGCAGACACATCATGAGAAAAGCTAAGAATGTTTAACTACAAGCACCCCATAGAGCTGGATGTGGGAGTGTAAGCGAGCAAAGGCTTGAGACGTGGTTCACAGCAACCGTTCCGTTTCCGTTGAAAGAGACGTCTACAAGACTAAGGACAGCAAAGTGCATGATGGGACCCGGATTCTTCATGCTGTAATGACTCAGCAGTTCGGACGATCTGTTCAAGCCAAGTTCCAACGTGTGAAATTTGAACGACCGATGTCCACTCCGGCGTCTCGTGCTGAGTTCCGTCTCCGGCGTTTCTCTGTTGCAAGATAGCCACTTCGAGGTCTGTTACCGAATGACCTGGAACGCTGAAAGGCTTCTCCACAGGTCGGCCGGGGACACGACCGGACGCCGCCATACAGCTCCACGATGGACGCGGAACTACCTCCTCGTACCAAAACCCGCAGACCGCCATGCATCCCTACACGCCTCAAGCTAGCCACCTGGACGCACCACACGAGCCGTTGTCTACAGCCAGGCCCTGCGATACAAGTGCACCGCCTCCTGTCCCTCTGACACAGACTCAACCCTACAGGACCACCCTAAACAGGCCAACCACACGGCAACCCTTGCTGCCTCGCAACTAACACCGCTACCGGCAAACTGTGGAGGAGCCTTTCAGCGCTTCAGGACATTCTGGAACAATCCTCCGAGTGCTTGCCTTGCAACGGAGAAACTAGGGAGGCAGAATCCAGCCTCAGGCCGCACAGCACACATTCGTTGTGAAGTTCCGCACCTTGGAACTTGGCTTGAACGCGTCGGCTGAATGGGTGAGTCATTACGGTGTGCAGAGCCCAAGTGCCGCCTTGCGGGTCGCTTTCCTTGCTATTGTAGACGTTTCTTTACCTGGAAATGGAAGGGTTGCTGTACCTGTCACCGAGTTTCCCAGCCGGAACCTATCCATTCCTCTATCTGACTGAGTGGCTTAGGCCCACGAGGCGCGCGTGCCTTAGTAATCAAAAAACTGTTCGTCCTTAAGGTGCCACAGATTCTTTTTCAGGAAGAAGCTACCATGTTCCCATGAAGAGGAGGCCTTACAGGCTTGTGTGACCCCCAGCTCAAAGCACAGCGACCCCCATGAAGAGGATGGTTCCGTGAATTCAGTGAAGGCGGGGCTAACCCAGGCCAGCCCCATGAAGGGCAGTTGCCGGCCAAGTGTGTAACGCAGCAGTGAGGAGAAGTATCCCCATAAAGAGGTGGCTTCTCAGGGATCTCTTAGGCAGAGTTCGAATCGTGGCCAGCCCCATGAAGAGGCGGCTTGCCAGGCAACTCAGAACCCCAGCTCGGAGCACAGCCAGCCCCATCAGGAGGACGATTCCGTGACTTACCTGATGGCGGCTCTACCCAGCAGAGGAAGCGCCCACGTGGTCTTCGGCCGGCCCAGCCAAAGCAGTGTCCTGGGCCCGTATGTGGAGGAGGCAGGCCCGCTGGGGCTGAGGAGTGAAAACGCACAATTACACAGAAGGAGGAACAAAACACCAGAACGTACACAGGGTAGAAGTCACTAATGTCCATATCCATAGAGGGACCTGACTTTTCAGATCTCCCTCAAACTGAAGCTGCATTTCAACAGGGTCTCTTGCTGATGCGGGTTTCTTCAGGAAGGCCGGGGCGGGGCTGGGGGGACAGGTGGGGAACAGACTGAGTGCCTGATCTCCTCTTTGGCCGGGCCAGCGTAGCATCCTGTGCCGCGGGAGAGAGCACCGTAGAAACTCTCCGCAGAACAGAGGTATGTCTGTGGCCACGTAACCACAGCGGAACCGAGTCTGGCGCATTAGTACTCACAGCGGGTTCTTCCTGCTCATGACGAGGCCCTTCTAGCTTGGACCCAGCTGTGGCGCCGTGGTACCTTGACCCTTCAAACGCTTCCTGGCACCTCGACCCTTTGGACGCTCCGGAGCAGCGAAAGCAGCGATTTGAAAAGAAAAAAAGCGTTAGCAATTCCTGCGGGCCTGCTTCTTCCTCCTCATCACTTGAGTCTTGCATCCGAGTAGGCCCTTCCAACCTTGACCCTTTCAGGACAGCCTAGTGATGAGCTGAGCAACCCCCGTGAAGGGCAGGATTCCCTAGCATGTGTCAAAAGCAGCGCTAAAGTGAGCCATCCCTCAGAGCTGAGACCTGAGTCGGATCTGTGGACCTCAGTAAGAAGCCAGTTGGCCTCTTTCTGAACTACAGGGTAGCTACTAAAATGGGGTACCTGGTATAGTTGCTACCAGTTTTACCCTTGTGTTACCAAACTGGTCTGCTCTGGACTTGTTTTGGGGGGCATTTCCACAAAGAGATCCATTAGCCTAAATAACCTGACCTGTTTCTGGGTGCGAAATTGAAAACATTTGTCTTTGTCCTAAGAACTCGGATGTGGTCAGACTAGCGTGAGAGGGAAAACAAACGGGGATGATACGCTGCCGTTTTCTACACATGTTAGGTGTGCCAGATGCAAGCAGGAATTAGCAATCACCTCCACACCTTTGGCTATGGAAACTGCAAACCGGAGGCCTTGAATTTTGTTTTTGCTCATTCTTATCGATCCCATATTTTTCCAGTGGTCTTCTTCGTTCATACGAATTAGATTTATCACCTGCCTAATGTGGAATGTCTCAAAGTACACTTGTGTATTTCATATGCCTACTCCTTCATTTTCGGAATGTCTGTATAAGGTTTTCTTTAAATCATTCCACATTGTTTTATTACGAAACAAATTGTTTACAATGTCCTGCCAGTTTACCCACTTCTGCGGGATTCCAAGCAGCAGGACCTCAAACCTCTGGATTGTTCATGGTTAACAACTCGGGTGAACCACAGCGCGGGGCTCCCACGTAACCACGACCCGCGGCTCAGTGACAAACCACGCCCGACCCGTACTCTGGGTTGTCGTTATGTGCAAAGCGTGTCTTTATCTGCCTTCGGGGATCAGCCGAAGGTGGTTCAGTTTGTTTTGCCGCCCTGTGAAGTGAGCACAGACCTGGTTCTGATCACTGATGGAAGGTCTGGTGCGACTTACAGCGGAGCTGCTTTATACGTGGAACGCGTGGCAACACAGCACTTCGTACTGGAGGCAATTAATGCAGGCTAGAGCTAATTCAGAAGTTCAGTTCAGCTTAATACATCAGTGCTCGCAGACACATCATGAGAAAAGCTAAGAATGTTTAACTACAAGCACCCCATAGAGCTGGATGTGGGAGTGTAAGCGAGCAAAGGCTTGAGACGTGGTTCACAGCAACCGTTCCGTTTCCGTTGAAAGAGACGTCTACAAGACTAAGGACAGCAAAGTGCATGATGGGACCCGGATTCTTCATGCTGTAATGACTCAGCAGCTCGGACGATCTGTTCAAGCCAAGTTCCAACGTGTGAAATTTAAACGACCGATGTCCACTCCGGCGTCTCGTGCTGAGTTCCGTCTCCGGCGTTTCTCTGTTGCAAAATAGCCACTTCGAGGTCTGTTACCGAATGACCTGGAACGCTGAAAGGCTTCTCCACAGGTCGGCCGGGGACACGACCGGACGCCGCCATACAGCTCCACGATGGACACGGAACTACCTCCTCGTACCAAAACCCGCAGACCGCCATGCATCCCTACACGCCTCAAGCTAGCCACCTGGACGCACCACACGAGCCGTTGTCTACAGCCAGGCCCTGCGATACAAGTGCACCGCCTCCTGTCCCTCTGACACAGACTCAACCCTACAGGACCACCCTAAACAGGCCAACCACACGGCAACCCTTGCTGCCTCGCAACTAACACCGCTACCGGCAAACTGTGGAGGAGCCTTTCAGCGCTTCAGGACATTCTGGAACAATCCTCCGAGTGCTTGCCTTGCAACGGAGAAACTAGGGAGGCAGAATCCAGCCTCAGGCCGCACAGCACACATTCGTTGTGAAGTTCCGCACCTTGGAACTTGGCTTGAACGCGTCGGCTGAATGGGTGAGTCATTACGGTGTGCAGAGCCCAAGTGCCGCCTTGCGGGTCGCTTTCCTTGCTATTGTAGACGTTTCTTTACCTGGAAATGGAAGGGTTGCTGTACCTGTCACCGAGTTTCCCAGCCGGAACCTATCCATTCCTCTATCTGACTGAGTGGCTTAGGCCCACGAGGCGCGCGTGCCTTAGTAATCAAAAAACTGTTCGTCCTTAAGGTGCCACAGATTCTTTTTCAGGAAGAAGCTACCATGTTCCCATGAAGAGGAGGCCTTACAGGCTTGTGTGACCCCCAGCTCAAAGCACAGCGACCCCCATGAAGAGGATGGTTCCGTGAATTCAGTGAAGGCGGGGCTAACCCAGGCCAGCCCCATGAAGGGCAGTTGCCGGCCAAGTGTGTAACGCAGCAGTGAGGAGAAGTATCCCCATAAAGAGGTGGCTTCTCAGGGATCTCTTAGGCAGAGTTCGAATCGTGGCCAGCCCCATGAAGAGGCGGCTTGCCAGGCAACTCAGAACCCCAGCTCGGAGCACAGCCAGCCCCATCAGGAGGACGATTCCGTGACTTACCTGATGGCGGCTCTACCCAGCAGAGGAAGCGCCCACGTGGTCTTCGGCCGGCCCAGCCAAAGCAGTGTCCTGGGCCCGTATGTGGAGGAGGCAGGCCCGCTGGGGCTGAGGAGTGAAAACGCACAATTACACAGAAGGAGGAACAAAACACCAGAACGTACACAGGGTAGAAGTCACTAATGTCCATATCCATAGAGGGACCTGACTTTTCAGATCTCCCTCAAACTGAAGCTGCATTTCAACAGGGTCTCTTGCTGATGCGGGTTTCTTCAGGAAGGCCGGGGCGGGGCTGGGGGGACAGGTGGGGAACAGACTGAGTGCCTGATCTCCTCTTTGGCCGGGCCAGCGTAGCATCCTGTGCCGCGGGAGAGAGCACCGTAGAAACTCTCCGCAGAACAGAGGTATGTCTGTGGCCACGTAACCACAGCGGAACCGAGTCTGGCGCATTAGTACTCACAGCGGGTTCTTCCTGCTCATGACGAGGCCCTTCTAGCTTGGACCCAGCTGTGGCGCCGTGGTACCTTGACCCTTCAAACGCTTCCTGGCACCTCGACCCTTTGGACGCTCCGGAGCAGCGAAAGCAGCGATTTGAAAAGAAAAAAAGCGTTAGCAATTCCTGCGGGCCTGCTTCTTCCTCCTCATCACTTGAGTCTTGCATCCGAGTAGGCCCTTCCAACCTTGACCCTTTCAGGACAGCCTAGTGATGAGCTGAGCAACCCCCGTGAAGGGCAGGATTCCCTAGCATGTGTCAAAAGCAGCGCTAAAGTGAGCCATCCCTCAGAGCTGAGACCTGAGTCGGATCTGTGGACCTCAGTAAGAAGCCAGTTGGCCTCTTTCTGAACTACAGGGTAGCTACTAAAATGGGGTACCTGGTATAGTTGCTACCAGTTTTACCCTTGTGTTACCAAACTGGTCTGCTCTGGACTTGTTTTGGGGGGCATTTCCACAAAGAGATCCATTAGCCTAAATAACCTGACCTGTTTCTGGGTGCGAAATTGAAAACATTTGTCTTTGTCCTAAGAACTCGGATGTGGTCAGACTAGCGTGAGAGGGAAAACAAACGGGGATGATACGCTGCCGTTTTCTACACATGTTAGGTGTGCCACATGCAAGCAGGAATTAGCAATCACCTCCACACCTTTGGCTATGGAAACTGCAAACCGGAGGCCTTGAATTTTGTTTTTGCTCATTCTTATCGATCCCATATTTTTCCAGTGGTCTTCTTCGTTCATACGAATTAGATTTATCACCTGCCTAATGTGGAATGTCTCAAAGTACACTTGTGTATTTCATATGCCTACTCCTTCATTTTCGGAATGTCTGTATAAGGTTTTCTTTAAATCATTCCACATTGTTTTATTACGAAACAAATTGTTTACAATGTCCTGCCAGTTTACCCACTTCTGCGGGATTCCAAGCAGCAGGACCTCAAACCTCTGGATTGTTCATGGTTAACAACTCGGGTGAACCACAGCGCGGGGCTCCCACGTAACCACGACCCGCGGCTCAGTGACAAACCACGCCCGACCCGTACTCTGGGTTGTCGTTATGTGCAAAGCGTGTCTTTATCTGCCTTCGGGGATCAGCCGAAGGTGGTTCAGTTTGTTTTGCCGCCCTGTGAAGTGAGCACAGACCTGGTTCTGATCACTGATGGAAGGTCTGGTGCGACTTACAGCGGAGCTGCTTTATACGTGGAACGCGTGGCAACACAGCACTTCGTACTGGAGGCAATTAATGCAAGCTAGAGCTAATTCAGAAGTTCAGTTCAGCTTAATACATCAGTGCTCGCAGACACATCATGAGAAAAGCTAAGAATGTTTAACTACAAGCACCCCATAGAGCTGGATGTGGGAGTGTAAGCGAGCAAAGGCTTGAGACGTGGTTCACAGCAACCGTTCCGTTTCCGTTGAAAGAGACGTCTACAAGACTAAGGACAGCAAAGTGCATGATGGGACCCGGATTCTTCATGCTGTAATGACTCAGCAGCTCGGACGATCTGTTCAAGCCAAGTTCCAACGTGTGAAATTTAAACGACCGATGTCCACTCCGGCGTCTCGTGCTGAGTTCCGTCTCCGGCGTTTCTCTGTTGCAAAATAGCCACTTCGAGGTCTGTTACCGAATGACCTGGAACGCTGAAAGGCTTCTCCACAGGTCGGCCGGGGACACGACCGGACGCCGCCATACAGCTCCACGATGGACGCGGAACTACCTCCTCGTACCAAAACCCGCAGACCGCCATGCATCCCTACACGCCTCAAGCTAGCCACCTGGACGCACCACACGAGCCGTTGTCTACAGCCAGGCCCTGCGATACAAGTGCACCGCCTCCTGTCCCTCTGACACAGACTCAACCCTACAGGACCACCCTAAACAGGCCAACCACACGGCAACCCTTGCTGCCTCGCAACTAACACCGCTACCGGCAAACTGTGGAGGAGCCTTTCAGCGCTTCAGGACATTCTGGAACAATCCTCCGAGTGCTTGCCTTGCAACGGAGAAACTAGGGAGGCAGAATCCAGCCTCAGGCCGCACAGCACACATTCGTTGTGAAGTTCCGCACCTTGGAACTTGGCTTGAACGCGTCGGCTGAATGGGTGAGTCATTACGGTGTGCAGAGCCCAAGTGCCGCCTTGCGGGTCGCTTTCCTTGCTATTGTAGACGTTTCTTTACCTGGAAATGGAAGGGTTGCTGTACCTGTCACCGAGTTTCCCAGCCGGAACCTATCCATTCCTCTATCTGACTGAGTGGCTTAGGCCCACGAGGCGCGCGTGCCTTAGTAATCAAAAAACTGTTCGTCCTTAAGGTGCCACAGATTCTTTTTCAGGAGGAAGCTACCATGTTCCCATGAAGAGGAGGCCTTACAGGCTTGTGTGACCCCCAGCTCAAAGCACAGCGACCCCCATGAAGAGGATGGTTCCGTGAATTCAGTGAAGGCGGGGCTAACCCAGGCCAGCCCCATGAAGGGCAGTTGCCGGCCAAGTGTGTAACGCAGCAGTGAGGAGAAGTATCCCCATAAAGAGGTGGCTTCTCAGGGATCTCTTAGGCAGAGTTCGAATCGTGGCCAGCCCCATGAAGAGGCGGCTTGCCAGGCAACTCAGAACCCCAGCTCGGAGCACAGCCAGCCCCATCAGGAGGACGATTCCGTGACTTACCTGATGGCGGCTCTACCCAGCAGAGGAAGCGCCCACGTGGTCTTCGGCCGGCCCAGCCAAAGCAGTGTCCTGGGCCCGTATGTGGAGGAGGCAGGCCCGCTGGGGCTGAGGAGTGAAAACGCACAATTACACAGAAGGAGGAACAAAACACCAGAACGTACACAGGGTAGAAGTCACTAATGTCCATATCCATAGAGGGACCTGACTTTTCAGATCTCCCTCAAACTGAAGCTGCATTTCAACAGGGTCTCTTGCTGATGCGGGTTTCTTCAGGAAGGCCGGGGCGGGGCTGGGGGGACAGGTGGGGAACAGACTGAGTGCCTGATCTCCTCTTTGGCCGGGCCAGCGTAGCATCCTGTGCCGCGGGAGAGAGCACCGTAGAAACTCTCCGCAGAACAGAGGTATGTCTGTGGCCACGTAACCACAGCGGAACCGAGTCTGGCGCATTAGTACTCACAGCGGGTTCTTCCTGCTCATGACGAGGCCCTTCTAGCTTGGACCCAGCTGTGGCGCCGTGGTACCTTGACCCTTCAAACGCTTCCTGGCACCTCGACCCTTTGGACGCTCCGGAGCAGCGAAAGCAGCGATTTGAAAAGAAAAAAAGCGTTAGCAATTCCTGCGGGCCTGCTTCTTCCTCCTCATCACTTGAGTCTTGCATCCGAGTAGGCCCTTCCAACCTTGACCCTTTCAGGACAGCCTAGTGATGAGCTGAGCAACCCCCGTGAAGGGCAGGATTCCCTAGCATGTGTCAAAAGCAGCGCTAAAGTGAGCCATCCCTCAGAGCTGAGACCTGAGTCGGATCTGTGGACCTCAGTAAGAAGCCAGTTGGCCTCTTTCTGAACTACAGGGTAGCTACTAAAATGGGGTACCTGGTATAGTTGCTACCAGTTTTACCCTTGTGTTACCAAACTGGTCTGCTCTGGACTTGTTTTGGGGGGCATTTCCACAAAGAGATCCATTAGCCTAAATAACCTGACCTGTTT
The DNA here is from genome assembly GCF_057233095.1 of Heloderma suspectum. NCBI lineage: Eukaryota > Metazoa > Chordata > Lepidosauria > Squamata > Helodermatidae > Heloderma > Heloderma suspectum. The sequence continues at coordinate 304,997 of NC_139474.1, forward strand.
CTGGGTGCGAAATTGAAAACATTTGTCTTTGTCCTAAGAACTCGGATGTGGTCAGACTAGCGTGAGAGGGAAAACAAACGGGGATGATACGCTGCCGTTTTCTACACATGTTAGGTGTGCCAGATGCAAGCAGGAATTAGCAATCACCTCCACACCTTTGGCTATGGAAACTGCAAACCGGAGGCCTTGAATTTTGTTTTTGCTCATTCTTATCGATCCCATATTTTTCCAGTGGTCTTCTTCGTTCATACGAATTAGATGTATCACCTGCCTAATGTGGAATGCCTCAAAGTACACTTGTGTATTTCATATGCCTACTCCTTCATTTTCGGAATGTCTGTATAAGGTTTTCTTTAAATCATTCCACATTGTTTTATTACGAAACAAATTGTTTACAATGTCCTGCCAGTTTACCCACTTCTGCGGGATTCCAAGCAGCAGGACCTCAAACCTCTGGATTGTTCATGGTTAACAACTCGGGTGAACCACAGCGCGGGGCTCCCACGTAACCACGACCCGCGGCTCAGTGACAAACCACGCCCGACCCGTACTCTGGGTTGTCGTTATGTGCAAAGCGTGTCTTTATCTGCCTTCGGGGATCAGCCGAAGGTGGTTCAATTTGTTTTGCCGCCCTGTGAAGTGAGCACAGACCTGGTTCTGATCACTGATGGAAGGTCTGGTGCGACTTACAGCGGAGCTGCTTTATACGTGGAACGCGTGGCAACACAGCACTTCGTACTGGAGGCAATTAATGCAGGCTAGAGCTAATTCAGAAGTTCAGTTCAGCTTAATACATCAGTGCTCGCAGACACATCATGAGAAAAGCTAAGAATGTTTAACTACAAGCACCCCATAGAGCTGGATGTGGGAGTGTAAGCGAGCAAAGGCTTGAGACGTGGTTCACAGCAACCGTTCCGTTTCCGTTGAAAGAGACGTCTACAAGACTAAGGACAGCAAAGTGCATGATGGGACCCGGATTCTTCATGCTGTAATGACTCAGCAGTTCGGACGATCTGTTCAAGCCAAGTTCCAACGTGTGAAATTTAAACGACCGATGTCCACTCCGGCGTCTCGTGCTGAGTTCCGTCTCCGGCGTTTCTCTGTTGCAAGATAGCCACTTCGAGGTCTGTTACCGAATGACCTGGAACGCTGAAAGGCTTCTCCACAGGTCGGCCGGGGACACGACCGGACGCCGCCATACAGCTCCACGATGGACGCGGAACTACCTCCTCGTACCAAAACCCGCAGACCGCCATGCATCCCTACACGCCTCAAGCTAGCCACCTGGACGCACCACACGAGCCGTTGTCTACAGCCAGGCCCTGCGATACAAGTGCACCGCCTCCTGTCCCTCTGACACAGACTCAACCCTACAGGACCACCCTAAACAGGCCAACCACACGGCAACCCTTGCTGCCTCGCAACTAACACCGCTACCGGCAAACTGTGGAGGAGCCTTTCAGCGCTTCAGGACATTCTGGAACAATCCTCCGAGTGCTTGCCTTGCAACGGAGAAACTAGGGAGGCAGAATCCAGCCTCAGGCCGCACAGCACACATTCGTTGTGAAGTTCCGCACCTTGGAACTTGGCTTGAACGCGTCGGCTGAATGGGTGAGTCATTACGGTGTGCAGAGCCCAAGTGCCGCCTTGCGGGTCGCTTTCCTTGCTATTGTAGACGTTTCTTTACCTGGAAATGGAAGGGTTGCTGTACCTGTCACCGAGTTTCCCAGCCGGAACCTATCCATTCCTCTATCTGACTGAGTGGCTTAGGCCCACGAGGCGCGCGTGCCTTAGTAATCAAAAAACTGTTCGTCCTTAAGGTGCCACAGATTCTTTTTCAGGAAGAAGCTACCATGTTCCCATGAAGAGGAGGCCTTACAGGCTTGTGTGACCCCCAGCTCAAAGCACAGCGACCCCCATGAAGAGGATGGTTCCGTGAATTCAGTGAAGGCGGGGCTAACCCAGGCCAGCCCCATGAAGGGCAGTTGCCGGCCAAGTGTGTAACGCAGCAGTGAGGAGAAGTATCCCCATAAAGAGGTGGCTTCTCAGGGATCTCTTAGGCAGAGTTCGAATCGTGGCCAGCCCCATGAAGAGGCGGCTTGCCAGGCAACTCAGAACCCCAGCTCGGAGCACAGCCAGCCCCATCAGGAGGACGATTCCGTGACTTACCTGATGGCGGCTCTACCCAGCAGAGGAAGCGCCCACGTGGTCTTCGGCCGGCCCAGCCAAAGCAGTGTCCTGGGCCCGTATGTGGAGGAGGCAGGCCCGCTGGGGCTGAGGAGTGAAAACGCACAATTACACAGAAGGAGGAACAAAACACCAGAACGTACACAGGGTAGAAGTCACTAATGTCCATATCCATAGAGGGACCTGACTTTTCAGATCTCCCTCAAACTGAAGCTGCATTTCAACAGGGTCTCTTGCTGATGCGGGTTTCTTCAGGAAGGCCGGGGCGGGGCTGGGGGGACAGGTGGGGAACAGACTGAGTGCCTGATCTCCTCTTTGGCCGGGCCAGCGTAGCATCCTGTGCCGCGGGAGAGAGCACCGTAGAAACTCTCCGCAGAACAGAGGTATGTCTGTGGCCACGTAACCACAGCGGAACCGAGTCTGGCGCATTAGTACTCACAGCGGGTTCTTCCTGCTCATGACGAGGCCCTTCTAGCTTGGACCCAGCTGTGGCGCCGTGGTACCTTGACCCTTCAAACGCTTCCTGGCACCTCGACCCTTTGGACGCTCCGGAGCAGCGAAAGCAGCGATTTGAAAAGAAAAAAAGCGTTAGCAATTCCTGCGGGCCTGCTTCTTCCTCCTCATCACTTGAGTCTTGCATCCGAGTAGGGCCTTCCAACCTTGACCCTTTCAGGACAGCCTAGTGATGAGCTGAGCAACCCCCGTGAAGGGCAGGATTCCCTAGCATGTGTCAAAAGCAGCGCTAAAGTGAGCCATCCCTCAGAGCTGAGACCTGAGTCGGATCTGTGGACCTCAGTAAGAAGCCAGTTGGCCTCTTTCTGAACTACAGGGTAGCTACTAAAATGGGGTACCTGGTATAGTTGCTACCAGTTTTACCCTTGTGTTACCAAACTGGTCTGCTCTGGACTTGTTTTGGGGGGCATTTCCACAAAGAGATCCATTAGCCTAAATAACCTGACCTGTTTCTGGGTGCGAAATTGAAAACATTTGTCTTTGTCCTAAGAACTCGGATGTGGTCAGACTAGCGTGAGAGGGAAAACAAACGGGGATGATACGCTGCCGTTTTCTACACATGTTAGGTGTGCCAGATGCAAGCAGGAATTAGCAATCACCTCCACACCTTTGGCTATGGAAACTGCAAACCGGAGGCCTTGAATTTTGTTTTTGCTCATTCTTATCGATCCCATATTTTTCCAGTGGTCTTCTTCGTTCATACGAATTAGATTTATCACCTGCCTAATGTGGAATGTCTCAAAGTACACTTGTGTATTTCATATGCCTACTCCTTCATTTTCGGAATGTCTGTATAAGGTTTTCTTTAAATCATTCCACATTGTTTTATTACGAAACAAATTGTTTACAATGTCCTGCCAGTTTACCCACTTCTGCGGGATTCCAAGCAGCAGGACCTCAAACCTCTGGATTGTTCATGGTTAACAACTCGGGTGAACCACAGCGCGGGGCTCCCACGTAACCACGACCCGCGGCTCAGTGACAAACCACGCCCGACCCGTACTCTGGGTTGTCGTTATGTGCAAAGCGTGTCTTTATCTGCCTTCGGGGATCAGCCGAAGGTGGTTCAGTTTGTTTTGCCGCCCTGTGAAGTGAGCACAGACCTGGTTCTGATCACTGATGGAAGGTCTGGTGCGACTTACAGCGGAGCTGCTTTATACGTGGAACGCGTGGCAACACAGCACTTCGTACTGGAGGCAATTAATGCAGGCTAGAGCTAATTCAGAAGTTCAGTTCAGCTTAATACATCAGTGCTCGCAGACACATCATGAGAAAAGCTAAGAATGTTTAACTACAAGCACCCCATAGAGCTGGATGTGGGAGTGTAAGCGAGCAAAGGCTTGAGACGTGGTTCACAGCAACCGTTCCGTTTCCGTTGAAAGAGACGTCTACAAGACTAAGGACAGCAAAGTGCATGATGGGACCCGGATTCTTCATGCTGTAATGACTCAGCAGCTCGGACGATCTGTTCAAGCCAAGTTCCAACGTGTGAAATTTAAACGACCGATGTCCACTCCGGCGTCTCGTGCTGAGTTCCGTCTCCGGCGTTTCTCTGTTGCAAAATAGCCACTTCGAGGTCTGTTACCGAATGACCTGGAACGCTGAAAGGCTTCTCCACAGGTCGGCCGGGGACACGACCGGACGCCGCCATACAGCTCCACGATGGACACGGAACTACCTCCTCGTACCAAAACCCGCAGACCGCCATGCATCCCTACACGCCTCAAGCTAGCCACCTGGACGCACCACACGAGCCGTTGTCTACAGCCAGGCCCTGCGATACAAGTGCACCGCCTCCTGTCCCTCTGACACAGACTCAACCCTACAGGACCACCCTAAACAGGCCAACCACACGGCAACCCTTGCTGCCTCGCAACTAACACCGCTACCGGCAAACTGTGGAGGAGCCTTTCAGCGCTTCAGGACATTCTGGAACAATCCTCCGAGTGCTTGCCTTGCAACGGAGAAACTAGGGAGGCAGAATCCAGCCTCAGGCCGCACAGCACACATTCGTTGTGAAGTTCCGCACCTTGGAACTTGGCTTGAACGCGTCGGCTGAATGGGTGAGTCATTACGGTGTGCAGAGCCCAAGTGCCGCCTTGCGGGTCGCTTTCCTTGCTATTGTAGACGTTTCTTTACCTGGAAATGGAAGGGTTGCTGTACCTGTCACCGAGTTTCCCAGCCGGAACCTATCCATTCCTCTATCTGACTGAGTGGCTTAGGCCCACGAGGCGCGCGTGCCTTAGTAATCAAAAAACTGTTCGTCCTTAAGGTGCCACAGATTCTTTTTCAGGAAGAAGCTACCATGTTCCCATGAAGAGGAGGCCTTACAGGCTTGTGTGACCCCCAGCTCAAAGCACAGCGACCCCCATGAAGAGGATGGTTCCGTGAATTCAGTGAAGGCGGGGCTAACCCAGGCCAGCCCCATGAAGGGCAGTTGCCGGCCAAGTGTGTAACGCAGCAGTGAGGAGAAGTATCCCCATAAAGAGGTGGCTTCTCAGGGATCTCTTAGGCAGAGTTCGAATCGTGGCCAGCCCCATGAAGAGGCGGCTTGCCAGGCAACTCAGAACCCCAGCTCGGAGCACAGCCAGCCCCATCAGGAGGACGATTCCGTGACTTACCTGATGGCGGCTCTACCCAGCAGAGGAAGCGCCCACGTGGTCTTCGGCCGGCCCAGCCAAAGCAGTGTCCTGGGCCCGTATGTGGAGGAGGCAGGCCCGCTGGGGCTGAGGAGTGAAAACGCACAATTACACAGAAGGAGGAACAAAACACCAGAACGTACACAGGGTAGAAGTCACTAATGTCCATATCCATAGAGGGACCTGACTTTTCAGATCTCCCTCAAACTGAAGCTGCATTTCAACAGGGTCTCTTGCTGATGCGGGTTTCTTCAGGAAGGCCGGGGCGGGGCTGGGGGGACAGGTGGGGAACAGACTGAGTGCCTGATCTCCTCTTTGGCCGGGCCAGCGTAGCATCCTGTGCCGCGGGAGAGAGCACCGTAGAAACTCTCCGCAGAACAGAGGTATGTCTGTGGCCACGTAACCACAGCGGAACCGAGTCTGGCGCATTAGTACTCACAGCGGGTTCTTCCTGCTCATGACGAGGCCCTTCTAGCTTGGACCCAGCTGTGGCGCCGTGGTACCTTGACCCTTCAAACGCTTCCTGGCACCTCGACCCTTTGGACGCTCCGGAGCAGCGAAAGCAGCGATTTGAAAAGAAAAAAAGCGTTAGCAATTCCTGCGGGCCTGCTTCTTCCTCCTCATCACTTGAGTCTTGCATCCGAGTAGGCCCTTCCAACCTTGACCCTTTCAGGACAGCCTAGTGATGAGCTGAGCAACCCCCGTGAAGGGCAGGATTCCCTAGCATGTGTCAAAAGCAGCGCTAAAGTGAGCCATCCCTCAGAGCTGAGACCTGAGTCGGATCTGTGGACCTCAGTAAGAAGCCAGTTGGCCTCTTTCTGAACTACAGGGTAGCTACTAAAATGGGGTACCTGGTATAGTTGCTACCAGTTTTACCCTTGTGTTACCAAACTGGTCTGCTCTGGACTTGTTTTGGGGGGCATTTCCACAAAGAGATCCATTAGCCTAAATAACCTGACCTGTTTCTGGGTGCGAAATTGAAAACATTTGTCTTTGTCCTAAGAACTCGGATGTGGTCAGACTAGCGTGAGAGGGAAAACAAACGGGGATGATACGCTGCCGTTTTCTACACATGTTAGGTGTGCCAGATGCAAGCAGGAATTAGCAATCACCTCCACACCTTTGGCTATGGAAACTGCAAACCGGAGGCCTTGAATTTTGTTTTTGCTCATTCTTATCGATCCCATATTTTTCCAGTGGTCTTCTTCGTTCATACGAATTAGATGTATCACCTGCCTAATGTGGAATGTCTCAAAGTACACTTGTGTATTTCATATGCCTACTCCTTCATTTTCGGAATGTCTGTATAAGGTTTTCTTTAAATCATTCCACATTGTTTTATTACAAAACAAATTGTTTACAATGTCCTGCCAGTTTACCCACTTCTGCGGGATTCCAAGCAGCAGGACCTCAAACCTCTGGATTGTTCATGGTTAACAACTCGGGTGAACCACAGCGCGGGGCTCCCACGTAACCACGACCCGCGGCTCAGTGACAAACCACGCCCGACCCGTACTCTGGGTTGTCGTTATGTGCAAAGCGTGTCTTTATCTGCCTTCGGGGATCAGCCGAAGGTGGTTCAATTTGTTTTGCCGCCCTGTGAAGTGAGCACAGACCTGGTTCTGATCACTGATGGAAGGTCTGGTGCGACTTACAGCGGAGCTGCTTTATACGTGGAACGCGTGGCAACACAGCACTTCGTACTGGAGGCAATTAATGCAGGCTAGAGCTAATTCAGAAGTTCAGTTCAGCTTAATACATCAGTGCTCGCAGACACATCATGAGAAAAGCTAAGAATGTTTAACTACAAGCACCCCATAGAGCTGGATGTGGGAGTGTAAGCGAGCAAAGGCTTGAGACGTGGTTCACAGCAACCGTTCCGTTTCCGTTGAAAGAGACGTCTACAAGACTAAGGACAGCAAAGTGCATGATGGGACCCGGATTCTTCATGCTGTAATGACTCAGCAGTTCGGACGATCTGTTCAAGCCAAGTTCCAACGTGTGAAATTTAAACGACCGATGTCCACTCCGGCGTCTCGTGCTGAGTTCCGTCTCCGGCGTTTCTCTGTTGCAAGATAGCCACTTCGAGGTCTGTTACCGAATGACCTGGAACGCTGAAAGGCTTCTCCACAGGTCGGCCGGGGACACGACCGGACGCCGCCATACAGCTCCACGATGGACGCGGAACTACCTCCTCGTACCAAAACCCGCAGACCGCCATGCATCCCTACACGCCTCAAGCTAGCCACCTGGACGCACCACACGAGCCGTTGTCTACAGCCAGGCCCTGCGATACAAGTGCACCGCCTCCTGTCCCTCTGACACAGACTCAACCCTACAGGACCACCCTAAACAGGCCAACCACACGGCAACCCTTGCTGCCTCGCAACTAACACCGCTACCGGCAAACTGTGGAGGAGCCTTTCAGCGCTTCAGGACATTCTGGAACAATCCTCCGAGTGCTTGCCTTGCAACGGAGAAACTAGGGAGGCAGAATCCAGCCTCAGGCCGCACAGCACACATTCGTTGTGAAGTTCCGCACCTTGGAACTTGGCTTGAACGCGTCGGCTGAATGGGTGAGTCATTACGGTGTGCAGAGCCCAAGTGCCGCCTTGCGGGTCGCTTTCCTTGCTATTGTAGACGTTTCTTTACCTGGAAATGGAAGGGTTGCTGTACCTGTCACCGGGTTTCCCAGCCGGAACCTATCCATTCCTCTATCTGACTGAGTGGCTTAGGCCCACGAGGCGCGCGTGCCTTAGTAATCAAAAAACTGTTCGTCCTTAAGGTGCCACAGATTCTTTTTCAGGAAGAAGCTACCATGTTCCCATGAAGAGGAGGCCTTACAGGCTTGTGTGACCCCCAGCTCAAAGCACAGCGACCCCCATGAAGAGGATGGTTCCGTGAATTCAGTGAAGGCGGGGCTAACCCAGGCCAGCCCCATGAAGGGCAGTTGCCGGCCAAGTGTGTAACGCAGCAGTGAGGAGAAGTATCCCCATAAAGAGGTGGCTTCTCAGGGATCTCTTAGGCAGAGTTCGAATCGTGGCCAGCCCCATGAAGAGGCGGCTTGCCAGGCAACTCAGAACCCCAGCTCGGAGCACAGCCAGCCCCATCAGGAGGACGATTCCGTGACTTACCTGATGGCGGCTCTACCCAGCAGAGGAAGCGCCCACGTGGTCTTCGGCCGGCCCAGCCAAAGCAGTGTCCTGGGCCCGTATGTGGAGGAGGCAGGCCCGCTGGGGCTGAGGAGTGAAAACGCACAATTACACAGAAGGAGGAACAAAACACCAGAACGTACACAGGGTAGAAGTCACTAATGTCCATATCCATAGAGGGACCTGACTTTTCAGATCTCCCTCAAACTGAAGCTGCATTTCAACAGGGTCTCTTGCTGATGCGGGTTTCTTCAGGAAGGCCGGGGCGGGGCTGGGGGGACAGGTGGGGAACAGACTGAGTGCCTGATCTCCTCTTTGGCCGGGCCAGCGTAGCATCCTGTGCCGCGGGAGAGAGCACCGTAGAAACTCTCCGCAGAACAGAGGTATGTCTGTGGCCACGTAACCACAGCGGAACCGAGTCTGGCGCATTAGTACTCACAGCGGGTTCTTCCTGCTCATGACGAGGCCCTTCTAGCTTGGACCCAGCTGTGGCGCCGTGGTACCTTGACCCTTCAAACGCTTCCTGGCACCTCGACCCTTTGGACGCTCCGGAGCAGCGAAAGCAGCGATTTGAAAAGAAAAAAAGCGTTAGCAATTCCTGCGGGCCTGCTTCTTCCTCCTCATCACTTGAGTCTTGCATCTGAGTAGGGCCTTCCAACCTTGACCCTTTCAGGACAGCCTAGTGATGAGCTGAGCAACCCCCGTGAAGGGCAGGATTCCCTAGCATGTGTCAAAAGCAGCGCTAAAGTGAGCCATCCCTCAGAGCTGAGACCTGAGTCGGATCTGTGGACCTCAGTAAGAAGCCAGTTGGCCTCTTTCTGAACTACAGGGTAGCTACTAAAATGGGGTACCTGGTATAGTTGCTACCAGTTTTACCCTTGTGTTACCAAACTGGTCTGCTCTGGACTTGTTTTGGGGGGCATTTCCACAAAGAGATCCATTAGCCTAAATAACCTGACCTGTTTCTGGGTGCGAAATTGAAAACATTTGTCTTTGTCCTAAGAACTCGGATGTGGTCAGACTAGCGTGAGAGGGAAAACAAACGGGGATGATACGCTGCCGTTTTCTACACATGTTAGGTGTGCCAGATGCAAGCAGGAATTAGCAATCACCTCCACACCTTTGGCTATGGAAACTGCAAACCGGAGGCCTTGAATTTTGTTTTTGCTCATTCTTATCGATCCCATATTTTTCCAGTGGTCTTCTTCGTTCATACGAATTAGATTTATCACCTGCCTAATGTGGAATGTCTCAAAGTACACTTGTGTATTTCATATGCCTACTCCTTCATTTTCGGAATGTCTGTATAAGGTTTTCTTTAAATCATTCCACATTGTTTTATTACGAAACAAATTGTTTACAATGTCCTGCCAGTTTACCCACTTCTGCGGGATTCCAAGCAGCAGGACCTCAAACCTCTGGATTGTTCATGGTTAACAACTCGGGTGAACCACAGCGCGGGGCTCCCACGTAACCACGACCCGCGGCTCAGTGACAAACCACGCCCGACCCGTACTCTGGGTTGTCGTTATGTGCAAAGCGTGTCTTTATCTGCCTTCGGGGATCAGCCGAAGGTGGTTCAGTTTGTTTTGCCGCCCTGTGAAGTGAGCACAGACCTGGTTCTGATCACTGATGGAAGGTCTGGTGCGACTTACAGCGGAGCTGCTTTATACGTGGAACGCGTGGCAACACAGCACTTCGTACTGGAGGCAATTAATGCAGGCTAGAGCTAATTCAGAAGTTCAGTTCAGCTTAATACATCAGTGCTCGCAGACACATCATGAGAAAAGCTAAGAATGTTTAACTACAAGCACCCCATAGAGCTGGATGTGGGAGTGTAAGCGAGCAAAGGCTTGAGACGTGGTTCACAGCAACCGTTCCGTTTCCGTTGAAAGAGACGTCTACAAGACTAAGGACAGCAAAGTGCATGATGGGACCCGGATTCTTCATGCTGTAATGACTCAGCAGTTCGGACGATCTGTTCAAGCCAAGTTCCAACGTGTGAAATTTAAACGACCGATGTCCACTCCGGCGTCTCGTGCTGAGTTCCGTCTCCGGCGTTTCTCTGTTGCAAGATAGCCACTTCGAGGTCTGTTACCGAATGACCTGGAACGCTGAAAGGCTTCTCCACAGGTCGGCCGGGGACACGACCGGACGCCGCCATACAGCTCCACGATGGACGCGGAACTACCTCCTCGTACCAAAACCCGCAGACCGCCATGCATCCCTACACGCCTCAAGCTAGCCACCTGGACGCACCACACGAGCCGTTGTCTACAGCCAGGCCCTGCGATACAAGTGCACCGCCTCCTGTCCCTCTGACACAGACTCAACCCTACAGGACCACCCTAAACAGGCCAACCACACGGCAACCCTTGCTGCCTCGCAACTAACACCGCTACCGGCAAACTGTGGAGGAGCCTTTCAGCGCTTCAGGACATTCTGGAACAATCCTCCGAGTGCTTGCCTTGCAACGGAGAAACTAGGGAGGCAGAATCCAGCCTCAGGCCGCACAGCACACATTCGTTGTGAAGTTCCGCACCTTGGAACTTGGCTTGAACGCGTCGGCTGAATGGGTGAGTCATTACGGTGTGCAGAGCCCAAGTGCCGCCTTGCGGGTCGCTTTCCTTGCTATTGTAGACGTTTCTTTACCTGGAAATGGAAGGGTTGCTGTACCTGTCACCGGGTTTCCCAGCCGGAACCTATCCATTCCTCTATCTGACTGAGTGGCTTAGGCCCACGAGGCGCGCGTGCCTTAGTAATCAAAAAACTGTTCGTCCTTAAGGTGCCACAGATTCTTTTTCAGGAAGAAGCTACCATGTTCCCATGAAGAGGAGGCCTTACAGGCTTGTGTGACCCCCAGCTCAAAGCACAGCGACCCCCATGAAGAGGATGGTTCCGTGAATTCAGTGAAGGCGGGGCTAACCCAGGCCAGCCCCATGAAGGGCAGTTGCCGGCCAAGTGTGTAACGCAGCAGTGAGGAGAAGTATCCCCATAAAGAGGTGGCTTCTCAGGGATCTCTTAGGCAGAGTTCGAATCGTGGCCAGCCCCATGAAGAGGCGGCTTGCCAGGCAACTCAGAACCCCAGCTCGGAGCACAGCCAGCCCCATCAGGAGGACGATTCCGTGACTTACCTGATGGCGGCTCTACCCAGCAGAGGAAGCGCCCACGTGGTCTTCGGCCGGCCCAGCCAAAGCAGTGTCCTGGGCCCGTATGTGGAGGAGGCAGGCCCGCTGGGGCTGAGGAGTGAAAACGCACAATTACACAGAAGGAGGAACAAAACACCAGAACGTACACAGGGTAGAAGTCACTAATGTCCATATCCATAGAGGGACCTGACTTTTCAGATCTCCCTCAAACTGAAGCTGCATTTCAACAGGGTCTCTTGCTGATGCGGGTTTCTTCAGGAAGGCCGGGGCGGGGCTGGGGGGACAGGTGGGGAACAGACTGAGTGCCTGATCTCCTCTTTGGCCGGGCCAGCGTAGCATCCTGTGCCGCGGGAGAGAGCACCGTAGAAACTCTCCGCAGAACAGAGGTATGTCTGTGGCCACGTAACCACAGCGGAACCGAGTCTGGCGCATTAGTACTCACAGCGGGTTCTTCCTGCTCATGACGAGGCCCTTCTAGCTTGGACCCAGCTGTGGCGCCGTGGTACCTTGACCCTTCAAACGCTTCCTGGCACCTCGACCCTTTGGACGCTCCGGAGCAGCGAAAGCAGCGATTTGAAAAGAAAAAAAGCGTTAGCAATTCCTGCGGGCCTGCTTCTTCCTCCTCATCACTTGAGTCTTGCATCTGAGTAGGGCCTTCCAACCTTGACCCTTTCAGGACAGCCTAGTGATGAGCTGAGCAACCCCCGTGAAGGGCAGGATTCCCTAGCATGTGTCAAAAGCAGCGCTAAAGTGAGCCATCCCTCAGAGCTGAGACCTGAGTCGGATCTGTGGACCTCAGTAAGAAGCCAGTTGGCCTCTTTCTGAACTACAGGGTAGCTACTAAAATGGGGTACCTGGTATAGTTGCTACCAGTTTTACCCTTGTGTTACCAAACTGGTCTGCTCTGGACTTGTTTTGGGGGGCATTTCCACAAAGAGATCCATTAGCCTAAATAACCTGACCTGTTTCTGGGTGCGAAATTGAAAACATTTGTCTTTGTCCTAAGAACTCGGATGTGGTCAGACTAGCGTGAGAGGGAAAACAAACGGGGATGATACGCTGCCGTTTTCTACACATGTTAGGTGTGCCACATGCAAGCAGGAATTAGCAATCACCTCCACACCTTTGGCTATGGAAACTGCAAACCGGAGGCCTTGAATTTTGTTTTTGCTCATTCTTATCGATCCCATATTTTTCCAGTGGTCTTCTTCGTTCATACGAATTAGATTTATCACCTGCCTAATGTGGAATGTCTCAAAGTACACTTGTGTATTTCATATGCCTACTCCTTCATTTTCGGAATGTCTGTATAAGGTTTTCTTTAAATCATTCCACATTGTTTTATTACGAAACAAATTGTTTACAATGTCCTGCCAGTTTACCCACTTCTGCGGGATTCCAAGCAGCAGGACCTCAAACCTCTGGATTGTTCATGGTTAACAACTCGGGTGAACCACAGCGCGGGGCTCCCACCTAACCACGACCCGCGGCTCAGTGACAAACCACGCCCGACCCGTACTCTGGGTTGTCGTTATGTGCAAAGCGTGTCTTTATCTGCCTTCGGGGATCAGCCGAAGGTGGTTCAGTTTGTTTTGCCGCCCTGTGAAGTGAGCACAGACCTGGTTCTGATCACTGATGGAAGGTCTGGTGCGACTTACAGCGGAGCTGCTTTATACGTGGAACGCGTGGCAACACAGCACTTCGTACTGGAGGCAATTAATGCAGGCTAGAGCTAATTCAGAAGTTCAGTTCAGCTTAATACATCAGTGCTCGCAGACACATCATGAGAAAAGCTAAGAATGTTTAACTACAAGCACCCCATAGAGCTGGATGTGGGAGTGTAAGCGAGCAAAGGCTTGAGACGTGGTTCACAGCAACCGTTCCGTTTCCGTTGAAAGAGACGTCTACAAGACTAAGGACAGCAAAGTGCATGATGGGACCCGGATTCTTCATGCTGTAATGACTCAGCAGCTCGGACGATCTGTTCAAGCCAAGTTCCAACGTGTGAAATTTAAACGACCGATGTCCACTCCGGCGTCTCGTGCTGAGTTCCGTCTCCGGCGTTTCTCTGTTGCAAAATAGCCACTTCGAGGTCTGTTACCGAATGACCTGGAACGCTGAAAGGCTTCTCCACAGGTCGGCCGGGGACACGACCGGACGCCGCCATACAGCTCCACGATGGACACGGAACTACCTCCTCGTACCAAAACCCGCAGACCGCCATGCATCCCTACACGCCTCAAGCTAGCCACCTGGACGCACCACACGAGCCGTTGTCTACAGCCAGGCCCTGCGATACAAGTGCACCGCCTCCTGTCCCTCTGACACAGACTCAACCCTACAGGACCACCCTAAACAGGCCAACCACACGGCAACCCTTGCTGCCTCGCAACTAACACCGCTACCGGCAAACTGTGGAGGAGCCTTTCAGCGCTTCAGGACATTCTGGAACAATCCTCCGAGTGCTTGCCTTGCAACGGAGAAACTAGGGAGGCAGAATCCAGCCTCAGGCCGCACAGCACACATTCGTTGTGAAGTTCCGCACCTTGGAACTTGGCTTGAACGCGTCGGCTGAATGGGTGAGTCATTACGGTGTGCAGAGCCCAAGTGCCGCCTTGCGGGTCGCTTTCCTTGCTATTGTAGACGTTTCTTTACCTGGAAATGGAAGGGTTGCTGTACCTGTCACCGAGTTTCCCAGCCGGAACCTATCCATTCCTCTATCTGACTGAGTGGCTTAGGCCCACGAGGCGCGCGCGCCTTAGTAATCAAAAAACTGTTCGCCCTTAAGGTGCCACAGATTCTTTTTCAGGAAGAAGCTACCATGTTCCCATGAAGAGGAGGCCTTACAGGCTTGTGTGACCCCCAGCTCAAAGCACAGCGACCCCCATGAAGAGGATGGTTCCGTGAATTCAGTGAAGGCGGGGCTAACCCAGGCCAGCCCCATGAAGGGCAGTTGCCGGCCAAGTGTGTAACGCAGCAGTGAGGAGAAGTATCCCCATAAAGAGGTGGCTTCTCAGGGATCTCTTAGGCAGAGTTCGAATCGTGGCCAGCCCCATGAAGAGGCGGCTTGCCAGGCAACTCAGAACCCCAGCTCGGAGCACAGCCAGCCCCATCAGGAGGACGATTCCGTGACTTACCTGATGGCGGCTCTACCCAGCAGAGGAAGCGCCCACGTGGTCTTCGGCCGGCCCAGCCAAAGCAGTGTCCTGGGCCCGTATGTGGAGGAGGCAGGCCCGCTGGGGCTGAGGAGTGAAAACGCACAATTACACAGAAGGAGGAACAAAACACCAGAACGTACACAGGGTAGAAGTCACTAATGTCCATATCCATAGAGGGACCTGACTTTTCAGATCTCCCTCAAACTGAAGCTGCATTTCAACAGGGTCTCTTGCTGATGCGGGTTTCTTCAGGAAGGCCGGGGCGGGGCTGGGGGGACAGGTGGGGAACAGACTGAGTGCCTGATCTCCTCTTTGGCCGGGCCAGCGTAGCATCCTGTGCCGCGGGAGAGAGCACCGTAGAAACTCTCCGCAGAACAGAGGTATGTCTGTGGCCACGTAACCACAGCGGAACCGAGTCTGGCGCATTAGTACTCACAGCGGGTTCTTCCTGCTCATGACGAGGCCCTTCTAGCTTGGACCCAGCTGTGGCGCCGTGGTACCTTGACCCTTCAAACGCTTCCTGGCACCTCGACCCTTTGGACGCTCCGGAGCAGCGAAAGCAGCGATTTGAAAAGAAAAAAAGCGTTAGCAATTCCTGCGGGCCTGCTTCTTCCTCCTCATCACTTGAGTCTTGCATCCGAGTAGGGCCTTCCAACCTTGACCCTTTCAGGACAGCCTAGTGATGAGCTGAGCAACCCCCGTGAAGGGCAGGATTCCCTAGCATGTGTCAAAAGCAGCGCTAAAGTGAGCCATCCCTCAGAGCTGAGACCTGAGTCGGATCTGTGGACCTCAGTAAGAAGCCAGTTGGCCTCTTTCTGAACTACAGGGTAGCTACTAAAATGGGGTACCTGGTATAGTTGCTACCAGTTTTACCCTTGTGTTACCAAACTGGTCTGCTCTGGACTTGTTTTGGGGGGCATTTCCACAAAGAGATCCATTAGCCTAAATAACCTGACCTGTTTCTGGGTGCGAAATTGAAAACATTTGTCTTTGTCCTAAGAACTCGGATGTGGTCAGACTAGCGTGAGAGGGAAAACAAACGGGGATGATACGCTGCCGTTTTCTACACATGTTAGGTGTGCCAGATGCAAGCAGGAATTAGCAATCACCTCCACACCTTTGGCTATGGAAACTGCAAACCGGAGGCCTTGAATTTTGTTTTTGCTCATTCTTATCGATCCCATATTTTTCCAGTGGTCTTCTTCGTTCATACGAATTAGATTTATCACCTGCCTAATGTGGAATGTCTCAAAGTACACTTGTGTATTTCATATGCCTACTCCTTCATTTTCGGAATGTCTGTATAAGGTTTTCTTTAAATCATTCCACATTGTTTTATTACGAAACAAATTGTTTACAATGTCCTGCCAGTTTACCCACTTCTGCGGGATTCCAAGCAGCAGGACCTCAAACCTCTGGATTGTTCATGGTTAACAACTCGGGTGAACCACAGCGCGGGGCTCCCACGTAACCACGACCCGCGGCTCAGTGACAAACCACGCCCGACCCGTACTCTGGGTTGTCGTTATGTGCAAAGCGTGTCTTTATCTGCCTTCGGGGATCAGCCGAAGGTGGTTCAATTTGTTTTGCCGCCCTGTGAAGTGAGCACAGACCTGGTTCTGATCACTGATGGAAGGTCTGGTGCGACTTACAGCGGAGCTGCTTTATACGTGGAACGCGTGGCAACACAGCACTTCGTACTGGAGGCAATTAATGCAGGCTAGAGCTAATTCAGAAGTTCAGTTCAGCTTAATACATCAGTGCTCGCAGACACATCATGAGAAAAGCTAAGAATGTTTAACTACAAGCACCCCATAGAGCTGGATGTGGGAGTGTAAGCGAGCAAAGGCTTGAGACGTGGTTCACAGCAACCGTTCCGTTTCCGTTGAAAGAGACGTCTACAAGACTAAGGACAGCAAAGTGCATGATGGGACCCGGATTCTTCATGCTGTAATGACTCAGCAGTTCGGACGATCTGTTCAAGCCAAGTTCCAACGTGTGAAATTTAAACGACCGATGTCCACTCCGGCGTCTCGTGCTGAGTTCCGTCTCCGGCGTTTCTCTGTTGCAAGATAGCCACTTCGAGGTCTGTTACCGAATGACCTGGAACGCTGAAAGGCTTCTCCACAGGTCGGCCGGGGACACGACCGGACGCCGCCATACAGCTCCACGATGGACGCGGAACTACCTCCTCGTACCAAAACCCGCAGACCGCCATGCATCCCTACACGCCTCAAGCTAGCCACCTGGACGCACCACACGAGCCGTTGTCTACAGCCAGGCCCTGCGATACAAGTGCACCGCCTCCTGTCCCTCTGACACAGACTCAACCCTACAGGACCACCCTAAACAGGCCAACCACACGGCAACCCTTGCTGCCTCGCAACTAACACCGCTACCGGCAAACTGTGGAGGAGCCTTTCAGCGCTTCAGGACATTCTGGAACAATCCTCCGAGTGCTTGCCTTGCAACGGAGAAACTAGGGAGGCAGAATCCAGCCTCAGGCCGCACAGCACACATTCGTTGTGAAGTTCCGCACCTTGGAACTTGGCTTGAACGCGTCGGCTGAATGGGTGAGTCATTACGGTGTGCAGAGCCCAAGTGCCGCCTTGCGGGTCGCTTTCCTTGCTATTGTAGACGTTTCTTTACCTGGAAATGGAAGGGTTGCTGTACCTGTCACCGAGTTTCCCAGCCGGAACCTATCCATTCCTCTATCTGACTGAGTGGCTTAGGCCCACGAGGCGCGCGTGCCTTAGTAATCAAAAAACTGTTCGTCCTTAAGGTGCCACAGATTCTTTTTCAGGAAGAAGCTACCATGTTCCCATGAAGAGGAGGCCTTACAGGCTTGTGTGACCCCCAGCTCAAAGCACAACGACCCCCATGAAGAGGATGGTTCCGTGAATTCAGTGAAGGCGGGGCTAACCCAGGCCAGCCCCATGAAGGGCAGTTGCCAGCCAAGTGTGTAACGCAGCAGTGAGGAGAAGTATCCCCATAAAGAGGTGGCTTCTCAGGGATCTCTTAGGCAGAGTTCGAATCGTGGCCAGCCCCATGAAGAGGCGGCTTGCCAGGCAACTCAGAACCCCAGCTCGGAGCACAGCCAGCCCCATCAGGAGGACGATTCCGTGACTTACCTGATGGCGGCTCTACCCAGCAGAGGAAGCGCCCACGTGGTCTTCGGCCGGCCCAGCCAAAGCAGTGTCCTGGGCCCGTATGTGGAGGAGGCAGGCCCGCTGGGGCTGAGGAGTGAAAACGCACAATTACACAGAAGGAGGAACAAAACACCAGAACGTACACAGGGTAGAAGTCACTAATGTCCATATCCATAGAGGGACCTGACTTTTCAGATCTCCCTCAAACTGAAGCTGCATTTCAACAGGGTCTCTTGCTGATGCGGGTTTCTTCAGGAAGGCCGGGGCGGGGCTGGGGGGACAGGTGGGGAACAGACTGAGTGCCTGATCTCCTCTTTGGCCGGGCCAGCGTAGCATCCTGTGCCGCGGGAGAGAGCACCGTAGAAACTCTCCGCAGAACAGAGGTATGTCTGTGGCCACGTAACCACAGCGGAACCGAGTCTGGCGCATTAGTACTCACAGCGGGTTCTTCCTGCTCATGACGAGGCCCTTCTAGCTTGGACCCAGCTGTGGCGCCGTGGTACCTTGACCCTTCAAACGCTTCCTGGCACCTCGACCCTTTGGACGCTCCGGAGCAGCGAAAGCAGCGATTTGAAAAGAAAAAAAGCGTTAGCAATTCCTGCGGGCCTGCTTCTTCCTCCTCATCACTTGAGTCTTGCATCTGAGTAGGGCCTTCCAACCTTGACCCTTTCAGGACAGCCTAGTGATGAGCTGAGCAACCCCCGTGAAGGGCAGGATTCCCTAGCATGTGTCAAAAGCAGCGCTAAAGTGAGCCATCCCTCAGAGCTGAGACCTGAGTCGGATCTGTGGACCTCAGTAAGAAGCCAGTTGGCCTCTTTCTGAACTACAGGGTAGCTACTAAAATGGGGTACCTGGTATAGTTGCTACCAGTTTTACCCTTGTGTTACCAAACTGGTCTGCTCTGGACTTGTTTTGGGGGGCATTTCCACAAAGAGATCCATTAGCCTAAATAACCTGACCTGTTTCTGGGTGCGAAATTGAAAACATTTGTCTTTGTCCTAAGAACTCGGATGTGGTCAGACTAGCGTGAGAGGGAAAACAAACGGGGATGATACGCTGCCGTTTTCTACACATGTTAGGTGTGCCAGATGCAAGCAGGAATTAGCAATCACCTCCACACCTTTGGCTATGGAAACTGCAAACCGGAGGCCTTGAATTTTGTTTTTGCTCATTCTTATCGATCCCATATTTTTCCAGTGGTCTTCTTCGTTCATACGAATTAGATGTATCACCTGCCTAATGTGGAATGCCTCAAAGTACACTTGTGTATTTCATATGCCTACTCCTTCATTTTCGGAATGTCTGTATAAGGTTTTCTTTAAATCATTCCACATTGTTTTATTACGAAACAAATTGTTTACAATGTCCTGCCAGTTTACCCACTTCTGCGGGATTCCAAGCAGCAGGACCTCAAACCTCTGGATTGTTCATGGTTAACAACTCGGGTGAACCACAGCGCGGGGCTCCCACGTAACCACGACCCGCGGCTCAGTGACAAACCACGCCCGACCCGTACTCTGGGTTGTCGTTATGTGCAAAGCGTGTCTTTATCTGCCTTCGGGGATCAGCCGAAGGTGGTTCAGTTTGTTTTGCCGCCCTGTGAAGTGAGCACAGACCTGGTTCTGATCACTGATGGAAGGTCTGGTGCGACTTACAGCGGAGCTGCTTTATACGTGGAACGCGTGGCAACACAGCACTTCGTACTGGAGGCAATTAATGCAGGCTAGAGCTAATTCAGAAGTTCAGTTCAGCTTAATACATCAGTGCTCGCAGACACATCATGAGAAAAGCTAAGAATGTTTAACTACAAGCACCCCATAGAGCTGGATGTGGGAGTGTAAGCGAGCAAAGGCTTGAGACGTGGTTCACAGCAACCGTTCCGTTTCCGTTGAAAGAGACGTCTACAAGACTAAGGACAGCAAAGTGCATGATGGGACCCGGATTCTTCATGCTGTAATGACTCAACAGCTCGGACGATCTGTTCAAGCCAAGTTCCAACGTGTGAAATTTAAACGACCGATGTCCACTCCGGCGTCTCGTGCTGAGTTCCGTCTCCGGCGTTTCTCTGTTGCAAGATAGCCACTTCGAGGTCTGTTACCGAATGACCTGGAACGCTGAAAGGCTTCTCCACAGGTCGGCCGGGGACACGACCGGACGCCGCCATACAGCTCCACGATGGACGCGGAACTACCTCCTCGTACCAAAACCCGCAGACCGCCATGCATCCCTACACGCCTCAAGCTAGCCACCTGGACGCACCACACGAGCCGTTGTCTACAGCCAGGCCCTGCGATACAAGTGCACCGCCTCCTGTCCCTCTGACACAGACTCAACCCTACAGGACCACCCTAAACAGGCCAACCACACGGCAACCCTTGCTGCCTCGCAACTAACACCGCTACCGGCAAACTGTGGAGGAGCCTTTCAGCGCTTCAGGACATTCTGGAACAATCCTCCGAGTGCTTGCCTTGCAACGGAGAAACTAGGGAGGCAGAATCCAGCCTCAGGCCGCACAGCACACATTCGTTGTGAAGTTCCGCACCTTGGAACTTGGCTTGAACGCGTCGGCTGAATGGGTGAGTCATTACGGTGTGCAGAGCCCAAGTGCCGCCTTGCGGGTCGCTTTCCTTGCTATTGTAGACGTTTCTTTACCTGGAAATGGAAGGGTTGCTGTACCTGTCACCGAGTTTCCCAGCCGGAACCTATCCATTCCTCTATCTGACTGAGTGGCTTAGGCCCACGAGGCGCGCGTGCCTTAGTAATCAAAAAACTGTTCGTCCTTAAGGTGCCACAGATTCTTTTTCAGGAAGAAGCTACCATGTTCCCATGAAGAGGAGGCCTTACAGGCTTGTGTGACCCCCAGCTCAAAGCACAGCGACCCCCATGAAGAGGATGGTTCCGTGAATTCAGTGAAGGCGGGGCTAACCCAGGCCAGCCCCATGAAGGGCAGTTGCCAGCCAAGTGTGTAACGCAGCAGTGAGGAGAAGTATCCCCATAAAGAGGTGGCTTCTCAGGGATCTCTTAGGCAGAGTTCGAATCGTGGCCAGCCCCATGAAGAGGCGGCTTGCCAGGCAACTCAGAACCCCAGCTCGGAGCACAGCCAGCCCCATCAGGAGGACGATTCCGTGACTTACCTGATGGCGGCTCTACCCAGCAGAGGAAGCGCCCACGTGGTCTTCGGCCGGCCCAGCCAAAGCAGTGTCCTGGGCCCGTATGTGGAGGAGGCAGGCCCGCTGGGGCTGAGGAGTGAAAACGCACAATTACACAGAAGGAGGAACAAAACACCAGAACGTACACAGGGTAGAAGTCACTAATGTCCATATCCATAGAGGGACCTGACTTTTCAGATCTCCCTCAAACTGAAGCTGCATTTCAACAGGGTCTCTTGCTGATGCGGGTTTCTTCAGGAAGGCCGGGGCGGGGCTGGGGGGACAGGTGGGGAACAGACTGAGTGCCTGATCTCCTCTTTGGCCGGGCCAGCGTAGCATCCTGTGCCGCGGGAGAGAGCACCGTAGAAACTCTCCGCAGAACAGAGGTATGTCTGTGGCCACGTAACCACAGCGGAACCGAGTCTGGCGCATTAGTACTCACAGCGGGTTCTTCCTGCTCATGACGAGGCCCTTCTAGCTTGGACCCAGCTGTGGCGCCGTGGTACCTTGACCCTTCAAACGCTTCCTGGCACCTCGACCCTTTGGACGCTCCGGAGCAGCGAAAGCAGCGATTTGAAAAGAAAAAAAGCGTTAGCAATTCCTGCGGGCCTGCTTCTTCCTCCTCATCACTTGAGTCTTGCATCTGAGTAGGGCCTTCCAACCTTGACCCTTTCAGGACAGCCTAGTGATGAGCTGAGCAACCCCCGTGAAGGGCAGGATTCCCTAGCATGTGTCAAAAGCAGCGCTAAAGTGAGCCATCCCTCAGAGCTGAGACCTGAGTCGGATCTGTGGACCTCAGTAAGAAGCCAGTTGGCCTCTTTCTGAACTACAGGGTAGCTACTAAAATGGGGTACCTGGTATAGTTGCTACCAGTTTTACCCTTGTGTTACCAAACTGGTCTGCTCTGGACTTGTTTTGGGGGGCATTTCCACAAAGAGATCCATTAGCCTAAATAACCTGACCTGTTTCTGGGTGCGAAATTGAAAACATTTGTCTTTGTCCTAAGAACTCGGATGTGGTCAGACTAGCGTGAGAGGGAAAACAAACGGGGATGATACGCTGCCGTTTTCTACACATGTTAGGTGTGCCAGATGCAAGCAGGAATTAGCAATCACCTCCACACCTTTGGCTATGGAAACTGCAAACCGGAGGCCTTGAATTTTGTTTTTGCTCATTCTTATCGATCCCATATTTTTCCAGTGGTCTTCTTCGTTCATACGAATTAGATTTATCACCTGCCTAATGTGGAATGTCTCAAAGTACACTTGTGTATTTCATATGCCTACTCCTTCATTTTCGGAATGTCTGTATAAGGTTTTCTTTAAATCATTCCACATTGTTTTATTACGAAACAAATTGTTTACAATGTCCTGCCAGTTTACCCACTTCTGCGGGATTCCAAGCAGCAGGACCTCAAACCTCTGGATTGTTCATGGTTAACAACTCGGGTGAACCACAGCGCGGGGCTCCCACCTAACCACGACCCGCGGCTCAGTGACAAACCACGCCCGACCCGTACTCTGGGTTGTCGTTATGTGCAAAGCGTGTCTTTATCTGCCTTCGGGGATCAGCCGAAGGTGGTTCAGTTTGTTTTGCCGCCCTGTGAAGTGAGCACAGACCTGGTTCTGATCACTGATGGAAGGTCTGGTGCGACTTACAGCGGAGCTGCTTTATACGTGGAACGCGTGGCAACACAGCACTTCGTACTGGAGGCAATTAATGCAGGCTAGAGCTAATTCAGAAGTTCAGTTCAGCTTAATACATCAGTGCTCGCAGACACATCATGAGAAAAGCTAAGAATGTTTAACTACAAGCACCCCATAGAGCTGGATGTGGGAGTGTAAGCGAGCAAAGGCTTGAGACGTGGTTCACAGCAACCGTTCCGTTTCCGTTGAAAGAGACGTCTACAAGACTAAGGACAGCAAAGTGCATGATGGGACCCGGATTCTTCATGCTGTAATGACTCAGCAGCTCGGACGATCTGTTCAAGCCAAGTTCCAACGTGTGAAATTTAAACGACCGATGTCCACTCCGGCGTCTCGTGCTGAGTTCCGTCTCCGGCGTTTCTCTGTTGCAAAATAGCCACTTCGAGGTCTGTTACCGAATGACCTGGAACGCTGAAAGGCTTCTCCACAGGTCGGCCGGGGACACGACCGGACGCCGCCATACAGCTCCACGATGGACGCGGAACTACCTCCTCGTACCAAAACCCGCAGACCGCCATGCATCCCTACACGCCTCAAGCTAGCCACCTGGACGCACCACACGAGCCGTTGTCTACAGCCAGGCCCTGCGATACAAGTGCACCGCCTCCTGTCCCTCTGACACAGACTCAACCCTACAGGACCACCCTAAACAGGCCAACCACACGGCAACCCTTGCTGCCTCGCAACTAACACCGCTACCGGCAAACTGTGGAGGAGCCTTTCAGCGCTTCAGGACATTCTGGAACAATCCTCCGAGTGCTTGCCTTGCAACGGAGAAACTAGGGAGGCAGAATCCAGCCTCAGGCCGCACAGCACACATTCGTTGTGAAGTTCCGCACCTTGGAACTTGGCTTGAACGCGTCGGCTGAATGGGTGAGTCATTACGGTGTGCAGAGCCCAAGTGCCGCCTTGCGGGTCGCTTTCCTTGCTATTGTAGACGTTTCTTTACCTGGAAATGGAAGGGTTGCTGTACCTGTCACCGAGTTTCCCAGCCGGAACCTATCCATTCCTCTATCTGACTGAGTGGCTTAGGCCCACGAGGCGCGCGCGCCTTAGTAATCAAAAAACTGTTCGCCCTTAAGGTGCCACAGATTCTTTTTCAGGAAGAAGCTACCATGTTCCCATGAAGAGGAGGCCTTACAGGCTTGTGTGACCCCCAGCTCAAAGCACAGCGACCCCCATGAAGAGGATGGTTCCGTGAATTCAGTGAAGGCGGGGCTAACCCAGGCCAGCCCCATGAAGGGCAGTTGCCGGCCAAGTGTGTAACGCAGCAGTGAGGAGAAGTATCCCCATAAAGAGGTGGCTTCTCAGGGATCTCTTAGGCAGAGTTCGAATCGTGGCCAGCCCCATGAAGAGGCGGCTTGCCAGGCAACTCAGAACCCCAGCTCGGAGCACAGCCAGCCCCATCAGGAGGACGATTCCGTGACTTACCTGATGGCGGCTCTACCCAGCAGAGGAAGCGCCCACGTGGTCTTCGGCCGGCCCAGCCAAAGCAGTGTCCTGGGCCCGTATGTGGAGGAGGCAGGCCCGCTGGGGCTGAGGAGTGAAAACGCACAATTACACAGAAGGAGGAACAAAACACCAGAACGTACACAGGGTAGAAGTCACTAATGTCCATATCCATAGAGGGACCTGACTTTTCAGATCTCCCTCAAACTGAAGCTGCATTTCAACAGGGTCTCTTGCTGATGCGGGTTTCTTCAGGAAGGCCGGGGCGGGGCTGGGGGGACAGGTGGGGAACAGACTGAGTGCCTGATCTCCTCTTTGGCCGGGCCAGCGTAGCATCCTGTGCCGCGGGAGAGAGCACCGTAGAAACTCTCCGCAGAACAGAGGTATGTCTGTGGCCACGTAACCACAGCGGAACCGAGTCTGGCGCATTAGTACTCACAGCGGGTTCTTCCTGCTCATGACGAGGCCCTTCTAGCTTGGACCCAGCTGTGGCGCCGTGGTACCTTGACCCTTCAAACGCTTCCTGGCACCTCGACCCTTTGGACGCTCCGGAGCAGCGAAAGCAGCGATTTGAAAAGAAAAAAAGCGTTAGCAATTCCTGCGGGCCTGCTTCTTCCTCCTCATCACTTGAGTCTTGCATCTGAGTAGGGCCTTCCAACCTTGACCCTTTCAGGACAGCCTAGTGATGAGCTGAGCAACCCCCGTGAAGGGCAGGATTCCCTAGCATGTGTCAAAAGCAGCGCTAAAGTGAGCCATCCCTCAGAGCTGAGACCTGAGTCGGATCTGTGGACCTCAGTAAGAAGCCAGTTGGCCTCTTTCTGAACTACAGGGTAGCTACTAAAATGGGGTACCTGGTATAGTTGCTACCAGTTTTACCCTTGTGTTACCAAACTGGTCTGCTCTGGACTTGTTTTGGGGGGCATTTCCACAAAGAGATCCATTAGCCTAAATAACCTGACCTGTTTCTGGGTGCGAAATTGAAAACATTTGTCTTTGTCCTAAGAACTCGGATGTGGTCAGACTAGCGTGAGAGGGAAAACAAACGGGGATGATACGCTGCCGTTTTCTACACATGTTAGGTGTGCCAGATGCAAGCAGGAATTAGCAATCACCTCCACACCTTTGGCTATGGAAACTGCAAACCGGAGGCCTTGAATTTTGTTTTTGCTCATTCTTATCGATCCCATATTTTTCCAGTGGTCTTCTTCGTTCATACGAATTAGATGTATCACCTGCCTAATGTGGAATGCCTCAAAGTACACTTGTGTATTTCATATGCCTACTCCTTCATTTTCGGAATGTCTGTATAAGGTTTTCTTTAAATCATTCCACATTGTTTTATTACGAAACAAATTGTTTACAATGTCCTGCCAGTTTACCCACTTCTGCGGGATTCCAAGCAGCAGGACCTCAAACCTCTGGATTGTTCATGGTTAACAACTCGGGTGAACCACAGCGCGGGGCTCCCACGTAACCACGACCCGCGGCTCAGTGACAAACCACGCCCGACCCGTACTCTGGGTTGTCGTTATGTGCAAAGCGTGTCTTTATCTGCCTTCGGGGATCAGCCGAAGGTGGTTCAGTTTGTTTTGCCGCCCTGTGAAGTGAGCACAGACCTGGTTCTGATCACTGATGGAAGGTCTGGTGCGACTTACAGCGGAGCTGCTTTATACGTGGAACGCGTGGCAACACAGCACTTCGTACTGGAGGCAATTAATGCAGGCTAGAGCTAATTCAGAAGTTCAGTTCAGCTTAATACATCAGTGCTCGCAGACACATCATGAGAAAAGCTAAGAATGTTTAACTACAAGCACCCCATAGAGCTGGATGTGGGAGTGTAAGCGAGCAAAGGCTTGAGACGTGGTTCACAGCAACCGTTCCGTTTCCGTTGAAAGAGACGTCTACAAGACTAAGGACAGCAAAGTGCATGATGGGACCCGGATTCTTCATGCTGTAATGACTCAACAGCTCGGACGATCTGTTCAAGCCAAGTTCCAACGTGTGAAATTTAAACGACCGATGTCCACTCCGGCGTCTCGTGCTGAGTTCCGTCTCCGGCGTTTCTCTGTTGCAAGATAGCCACTTCGAGGTCTGTTACCGAATGACCTGGAACGCTGAAAGGCTTCTCCACAGGTCGGCCGGGGACACGACCGGACGCCGCCATACAGCTCCACGATGGACGCGGAACTACCTCCTCGTACCAAAACCCGCAGACCGCCATGCATCCCTACACGCCTCAAGCTAGCCACCTGGACGCACCACACGAGCCGTTGTCTACAGCCAGGCCCTGCGATACAAGTGCACCGCCTCCTGTCCCTCTGACACAGACTCAACCCTACAGGACCACCCTAAACAGGCCAACCACACGGCAACCCTTGCTGCCTCGCAACTAACACCGCTACCGGCAAACTGTGGAGGAGCCTTTCAGCGCTTCAGGACATTCTGGAACAATCCTCCGAGTGCTTGCCTTGCAACGGAGAAACTAGGGAGGCAGAATCCAGCCTCAGGCCGCACAGCACACATTCGTTGTGAAGTTCCGCACCTTGGAACTTGGCTTGAACGCGTCGGCTGAATGGGTGAGTCATTACGGTGTGCAGAGCCCAAGTGCCGCCTTGCGGGTCGCTTTCCTTGCTATTGTAGACGTTTCTTTACCTGGAAATGGAAGGGTTGCTGTACCTGTCACCGAGTTTCCCAGCCGGAACCTATCCATTCCTCTATCTGACTGAGTGGCTTAGGCCCACGAGGCGCGCGTGCCTTAGTAATCAAAAAACTGTTCGTCCTTAAGGTGCCACAGATTCTTTTTCAGGAAGAAGCTACCATGTTCCCATGAAGAGGAGGCCTTACAGGCTTGTGTGACCCCCAGCTCAAAGCACAGCGACCCCCATGAAGAGGATGGTTCCGTGAATTCAGTGAAGGCGGGGCTAACCCAGGCCAGCCCCATGAAGGGCAGTTGCCAGCCAAGTGTGTAACGCAGCAGTGAGGAGAAGTATCCCCATAAAGAGGTGGCTTCTCAGGGATCTCTTAGGCAGAGTTCGAATCGTGGCCAGCCCCATGAAGAGGCGGCTTGCCAGGCAACTCAGAACCCCAGCTCGGAGCACAGCCAGCCCCATCAGGAGGACGATTCCGTGACTTACCTGATGGCGGCTCTACCCAGCAGAGGAAGCGCCCACGTGGTCTTCGGCCGGCCCAGCCAAAGCAGTGTCCTGGGCCCGTATGTGGAGGAGGCAGGCCCGCTGGGGCTGAGGAGTGAAAACGCACAATTACACAGAAGGAGGAACAAAACACCAGAACGTACACAGGGTAGAAGTCACTAATGTCCATATCCATAGAGGGACCTGACTTTTCAGATCTCCCTCAAACTGAAGCTGCATTTCAACAGGGTCTCTTGCTGATGCGGGTTTCTTCAGGAAGGCCGGGGCGGGGCTGGGGGGACAGGTGGGGAACAGACTGAGTGCCTGATCTCCTCTTTGGCCGGGCCAGCGTAGCATCCTGTGCCGCGGGAGAGAGCACCGTAGAAACTCTCCGCAGAACAGAGGTATGTCTGTGGCCACGTAACCACAGCGGAACCGAGTCTGGCGCATTAGTACTCACAGCGGGTTCTTCCTGCTCATGACGAGGCCCTTCTAGCTTGGACCCAGCTGTGGCGCCGTGGTACCTTGACCCTTCAAACGCTTCCTGGCACCTCGACCCTTTGGACGCTCCGGAGCAGCGAAAGCAGCGATTTGAAAAGAAAAAAAGCGTTAGCAATTCCTGCGGGCCTGCTTCTTCCTCCTCATCACTTGAGTCTTGCATCTGAGTAGGGCCTTCCAACCTTGACCCTTTCAGGACAGCCTAGTGATGAGCTGAGCAACCCCCGTGAAGGGCAGGATTCCCTAGCATGTGTCAAAAGCAGCGCTAAAGTGAGCCATCCCTCAGAGCTGAGACCTGAGTCGGATCTGTGGACCTCAGTAAGAAGCCAGTTGGCCTCTTTCTGAACTACAGGGTAGCTACTAAAATGGGGTACCTGGTATAGTTGCTACCAGTTTTACCCTTGTGTTACCAAACTGGTCTGCTCTGGACTTGTTTTGGGGGGCATTTCCACAAAGAGATCCATTAGCCTAAATAACCTGACCTGTTTCTGGGTGCGAAATTGAAAACATTTGTCTTTGTCCTAAGAACTCGGATGTGGTCAGACTAGCGTGAGAGGGAAAACAAACGGGGATGATACGCTGCCGTTTTCTACACATGTTAGGTGTGCCAGATGCAAGCAGGAATTAGCAATCACCTCCACACCTTTGGCTATGGAAACTGCAAACCGGAGGCCTTGAATTTTGTTTTTGCTCATTCTTATCGATCCCATATTTTTCCAGTGGTCTTCTTCGTTCATACGAATTAGATGTATCACCTGCCTAATGTGGAATGCCTCAAAGTACACTTGTGTATTTCATATGCCTACTCCTTCATTTTCGGAATGTCTGTATAAGGTTTTCTTTAAATCATTCCACATTGTTTTATTACGAAACAAATTGTTTACAATGTCCTGCCAGTTTACCCACTTCTGCGGGATTCCAAGCAGCAGGACCTCAAACCTCTGGATTGTTCATGGTTAACAACTCGGGTGAACCACAGCGCGGGGCTCCCACGTAACCACGACCCGCGGCTCAGTGACAAACCACGCCCGACCCGTACTCTGGGTTGTCGTTATGTGCAAAGCGTGTCTTTATCTGCCTTCGGGGATCAGCCGAAGGTGGTTCAGTTTGTTTTGCCGCCCTGTGAAGTGAGCACAGACCTGGTTCTGATCACTGATGGAAGGTCTGGTGCGACTTACAGCGGAGCTGCTTTATACGTGGAACGCGTGGCAACACAGCACTTCGTACTGGAGGCAATTAATGCAGGCTAGAGCTAATTCAGAAGTTCAGTTCAGCTTAATACATCAGTGCTCGCAGACACATCATGAGAAAAGCTAAGAATGTTTAACTACAAGCACCCCATAGAGCTGGATGTGGGAGTGTAAGCGAGCAAAGGCTTGAGACGTGGTTCACAGCAACCGTTCCGTTTCCGTTGAAAGAGACGTCTACAAGACTAAGGACAGCAAAGTGCATGATGGGACCCGGATTCTTCATGCTGTAATGACTCAACAGCTCGGACGATCTGTTCAAGCCAAGTTCCAACGTGTGAAATTTAAACGACCGATGTCCACTCCGGCGTCTCGTGCTGAGTTCCGTCTCCGGCGTTTCTCTGTTGCAAAATAGCCACTTCGAGGTCTGTTACCGAATGACCTGGAACGCTGAAAGGCTTCTCCACAGGTCGGCCGGGGACACGACCGGACGCCGCCATACAGCTCCACGATGGACGCGGAACTACCTCCTCGTACCAAAACCCGCAGACCGCCATGCATCCCTACACGCCTCAAGCTAGCCACCTGGACGCACCACACGAGCCGTTGTCTACAGCCAGGCCCTGCGATACAAGTGCACCGCCTCCTGTCCCTCTGACACAGACTCAACCCTACAGGACCACCCTAAACAGGCCAACCACACGGCAACCCTTGCTGCCTCGCAACTAACACCGCTACCGGCAAACTGTGGAGGAGCCTTTCAGCGCTTCAGGACATTCTGGAACAATCCTCCGAGTGCTTGCCTTGCAACGGAGAAACTAGGGAGGCAGAATCCAGCCTCAGGCCGCACAGCACACATTCGTTGTGAAGTTCCGCACCTTGGAACTTGGCTTGAACGCGTCGGCTGAATGGGTGAGTCATTACGGTGTGCAGAGCCCAAGTGCCGCCTTGCGGGTCGCTTTCCTTGCTATTGTAGACGTTTCTTTACCTGGAAATGGAAGGGTTGCTGTACCTGTCACCGAGTTTCCCAGCCGGAACCTATCCATTCCTCTATCTGACTGAGTGGCTTAGGCCCACGAGGCGCGCGTGCCTTAGTAATCAAAAAACTGTTCGTCCTTAAGGTGCCACAGATTCTTTTTCAGGAAGAAGCTACCATGTTCCCATGAAGAGGAGGCCTTACAGGCTTGTGTGACCCCCAGCTCAAAGCACAGCGACCCCCATGAAGAGGATGGTTCCGTGAATTCAGTGAAGGCGGGGCTAACCCAGGCCAGCCCCATGAAGGGCAGTTGCCAGCCAAGTGTGTAACGCAGCAGTGAGGAGAAGTATCCCCATAAAGAGGTGGCTTCTCAGGGATCTCTTAGGCAGAGTTCGAATCGTGGCCAGCCCCATGAAGAGGCGGCTTGCCAGGCAACTCAGAACCCCAGCTCGGAGCACAGCCAGCCCCATCAGGAGGACGATTCCGTGACTTACCTGATGGCGGCTCTACCCAGCAGAGGAAGCGCCCACGTGGTCTTCGGCCGGCCCAGCCAAAGCAGTGTCCTGGGCCCGTATGTGGAGGAGGCAGGCCCGCTGGGGCTGAGGAGTGAAAACGCACAATTACACAGAAGGAGGAACAAAACACCAGAACGTACACAGGGTAGAAGTCACTAATGTCCATATCCATAGAGGGACCTGACTTTTCAGATCTCCCTCAAACTGAAGCTGCATTTCAACAGGGTCTCTTGCTGATGCGGGTTTCTTCAGGAAGGCCAGGGCGGGGCTGGGGGGACAGGTGGGGAACAGACTGAGTGCCTGATCTCCTCTTTGGCCGGGCCAGCGTAGCATCCTGTGCCGCGGGAGAGAGCACCGTAGAAACTCTCCGCAGAACAGAGGTATGTCTGTGGCCACGTAACCACAGCGGAACCGAGTCTGGCGCATTAGTACTCACAGCGGGTTCTTCCTGCTCATGACGAGGCCCTTCTAGCTTGGACCCAGCTGTGGCGCCGTGGTACCTTGACCCTTCAAACGCTTCCTGGCACCTCGACCCTTTGGACGCTCCGGAGCAGCGAAAGCAGCGATTTGAAAAGAAAAAAAGCGTTAGCAATTCCTGCGGGCCTGCTTCTTCCTCCTCATCACTTGAGTCTTGCATCCGAGTAGGCCCTTCCAACCTTGACCCTTTCAGGACAGCCTAGTGATGAGCTGAGCAACCCCCGTGAAGGGCAGGATTCCCTAGCATGTGTCAAAAGCAGCGCTAAAGTGAGCCATCCCTCAGAGCTGAGACCTGAGTCGGATCTGTGGACCTCAGTAAGAAGCCAGTTGGCCTCTTTCTGAACTACAGGGTAGCTACTAAAATGGGGTACCTGGTATAGTTGCTACCAGTTTTACCCTTGTGTTACCAAACTGGTCTGCTCTGGACTTGTTTTGGGGGGCATTTCCACAAAGAGATCCATTAGCCTAAATAACCTGACCTGTTTCTGGGTGCGAAATTGAAAACATTTGTCTTTGTCCTAAGAACTCGGATGTGGTCAGACTAGCGTGAGAGGGAAAACAAACGGGGATGATACGCTGCCGTTTTCTACACATGTTAGGTGTGCCAGATGCAAGCAGGAATTAGCAATCACCTCCACACCTTTGGCTATGGAAACTGCAAACCGGAGGCCTTGAATTTTGTTTTTGCTCATTCTTATCGATCCCATATTTTTCCAGTGGTCTTCTTCGTTCATACGAATTAGATGTATCACCTGCCTAATGTGGAATGTCTCAAAGTACACTTGTGTATTTCATATGCCTACTCCTTCATTTTCGGAATGTCTGTATAAGGTTTTCTTTAAATCATTCCACATTGTTTTATTACGAAACAAATTGTTTACAATGTCCTGCCAGTTTACCCACTTCTGCGGGATTCCAAGCAGCAGGACCTCAAACCTCTGGATTGTTCATGGTTAACAACTCGGGTGAACCACAGCGCGGGGCTCCCACGTAACCACGACCCGCGGCTCAGTGACAAACCACGCCCGACCCGTACTCTGGGTTGTCGTTATGTGCAAAGCGTGTCTTTATCTGCCTTCGGGGATCAGCCGAAGGTGGTTCAATTTGTTTTGCCGCCCTGTGAAGTGAGCACAGACCTGGTTCTGATCACTGATGGAAGGTCTGGTGCGACTTACAGCGGAGCTGCTTTATACGTGGAACGCGTGGCAACACAGCACTTCGTACTGGAGGCAATTAATGCAGGCTAGAGCTAATTCAGAAGTTCAGTTCAGCTTAATACATCAGTGCTCGCAGACACATCATGAGAAAAGCTAAGAATGTTTAACTACAAGCACCCCATAGAGCTGGATGTGGGAGTGTAAGCGAGCAAAGGCTTGAGACGTGGTTCACAGCAACCGTTCCGTTTCCGTTGAAAGAGACGTCTACAAGACTAAGGACAGCAAAGTGCATGATGGGACCCGGATTCTTCATGCTGTAATGACTCAGCAGTTCGGATGATCTGTTCAAGCCAAGTTCCAACGTGTGAAATTTAAACGACCGATGTCCACTCCGGCGTCTCGTGCTGAGTTCCGTCTCCGGCGTTTCTCTGTTGCAAGATAGCCACTTCGAGGTCTGTTACCGAATGACCTGGAACGCTGAAAGGCTTCTCCACAGGTCGGCCGGGGACACGACCGGACGCCGCCATACAGCTCCACGATGGACGCGGAACTACCTCCTCGTACCAAAACCCGCAGACCGCCATGCATCCCTACACGCCTCAAGCTAGCCACCTGGACGCACCACACGAGCCGTTGTCTACAGCCAGGCCCTGCGATACAAGTGCACCGCCTCCTGTCCCTCTGACACAGACTCAACCCTACAGGACCACCCTAAACAGGCCAACCACACGGCAACCCTTGCTGCCTCGCAACTAACACCGCTACCGGCAAACTGTGGAGGAGCCTTTCAGCGCTTCAGGACATTCTGGAACAATCCTCCGAGTGCTTGCCTTGCAACGGAGAAACTAGGGAGGCAGAATCCAGCCTCAGGCCGCACAGCACACATTCGTTGTGAAGTTCCGCACCTTGGAACTTGGCTTGAACGCGTCGGCTGAATGGGTGAGTCATTACGGTGTGCAGAGCCCAAGTGCCGCCTTGCGGGTCGCTTTCCTTGCTATTGTAGACGTTTCTTTACCTGGAAATGGAAGGGTTGCTGTACCTGTCACCGAGTTTCCCAGCCGGAACCTATCCATTCCTCTATCTGACTGAGTGGCTTAGGCCCACGAGGCGCGCGTGCCTTAGTAATCAAAAAACTGTTCGTCCTTAAGGTGCCACAGATTCTTTTTCAGGAAGAAGCTACCATGTTCCCATGAAGAGGAGGCCTTACAGGCTTGTGTGACCCCCAGCTCAAAGCACAGCGACCCCCATGAAGAGGATGGTTCCGTGAATTCAGTGAAGGCGGGGCTAACCCAGGCCAGCCCCATGAAGGGCAGTTGCCGGCCAAGTGTGTAACGCAGCAGTGAGGAGAAGTATCCCCATAAAGAGGTGGCTTCTCAGGGATCTCTTAGGCAGAGTTCGAATCGTGGCCAGCCCCATGAAGAGGCGGCTTGCCAGGCAACTCAGAACCCCAGCTCGGAGCACAGCCAGCCCCATCAGGAGGACGATTCCGTGACTTACCTGATGGCGGCTCTACCCAGCAGAGGAAGCGCCCACGTGGTCTTCGGCCGGCCCAGCCAAAGCAGTGTCCTGGGCCCGTATGTGGAGGAGGCAGGCCCGCTGGGGCTGAGGAGTGAAAACGCACAATTACACAGAAGGAGGAACAAAACACCAGAACGTACACAGGGTAGAAGTCACTAATGTCCATATCCATAGAGGGAGCTGACTTTTCAGATCTCCCTCAAACTGAAGCTGCATTTCAACAGGGTCTCTTGCTGATGCGGGTTTCTTCAGGAAGGCCGGGGTGGGGCTGGGGGGACAGGTGGGGAACAGACTGAGTGCCTGATCTCCTCTTTGGCCGGGCCAGCGTAGCATCCTGTGCCGCGGGAGAGAGCACCGTAGAAACTCTCCGCAGAACAGAGGTATGTCTGTGGCCACGTAACCACAGCGGAACCGAGTCTGGCGCATTAGTACTCACAGCGGGTTCTTCCTGCTCATGACGAGGCCCTTCTAGCTTGGACCCAGCTGTGGCGCCGTGGTACCTTGACCCTTCAAACGCTTCCTGGCACCTCGACCCTTTGGACGCTCCGGAGCAGCGAAAGCAGCGATTTGAAAAGAAAAAAAGCGTTAGCAATTCCTGCGGGCCTGCTTCTTCCTCCTCATCACTTGAGTCTTGCATCCGAGTAGGCCCTTCCAACCTTGACCCTTTCAGGACAGCCTAGTGATGAGCTGAGCAACCCCCGTGAAGGGCAGGATTCCCTAGCATGTGTCAAAAGCAGCGCTAAAGTGAGCCATCCCTCAGAGCTGAGACCTGAGTCGGATCTGTGGACCTCAGTAAGAAGCCAGTTGGCCTCTTTCTGAACTACAGGGTAGCTACTAAAATGGGGTACCTGGTATAGTTGCTACCAGTTTTACCCTTGTGTTACCAAACTGGTCTGCTCTGGACTTGTTTTGGGGGGCATTTCCACAAAGAGATCCATTAGCCTAAATAACCTGACCTGTTTCTGGGTGCGAAATTGAAAACATTTGTCTTTGTCCTAAGAACTCGGATGTGGTCAGACTAGCGTGAGAGGGAAAACAAACGGGGATGATACGCTGCCGTTTTCTACACATGTTAGGTGTGCCAGATGCAAGCAGGAATTAGCAATCACCTCCACACCTTTGGCTATGGAAACTGCAAACCGGAGGCCTTGAATTTTGTTTTTGCTCATTCTTATCGATCCCATATTTTTCCAGTGGTCTTCTTCGTTCATACGAATTAGATGCATCACCTGCCTAATGTGGAATGCCTCAAAGTACACTTGTGTATTTCATATGCCTACTCCTTCATTTTCGGAATGTCTGTATAAGGTTTTCTTTAAATCATTCCACATTGTTTTATTACGAAACAAATTGTTTACAATGTCCTGCCAGTTTACCCACTTCTGCGGGATTCCAAGCAGCAGGACCTCAAACCTCTGGATTGTTCATGGTTAACAACTCGGGTGAACCACAGCGCGGGGCTCCCACGTAACCACGACCCGCGGCTCAGTGACAAACCACGCCCGACCCGTACTCTGGGTTGTCGTTATGTGCAAAGCGTGTCTTTATCTGCCTTCGGGGATCAGCCGAAGGTGGTTCAGTTTGTTTTGCCGCCCTGTGAAGTGAGCACAGACCTGGTTCTGATCACTGATGGAAGGTCTGGTGCGACTTACAGCGGAGCTGCTTTATACGTGGAACGCGTGGCAACACAGCACTTCGTACTGGAGGCAATTAATGCAGGCTAGAGCTAATTCAGAAGTTCAGTTCAGCTTAATACATCAGTGCTCGCAGACACATCATGAGAAAAGCTAAGAATGTTTAACTACAAGCACCCCATAGAGCTGGATGTGGGAGTGTAAGCGAGCAAAGGCTTGAGACGTGGTTCACAGCAACCGTTCCGTTTCCGTTGAAAGAGACGTCTACAAGACTAAGGACAGCAAAGTGCATGATGGGACCCGGATTCTTCATGCTGTAATGACTCAGCAGCTCGGACGATCTGTTCAAGCCAAGTTCCAACGTGTGAAATTTAAACGACCGATGTCCACTCCGGCGTCTCGTGCTGAGTTCCGTCTCCGGCGTTTCTCTGTTGCAAAATAGCCACTTCGAGGTCTGTTACCGAATGACCTGGAACGCTGAAAGGCTTCTCCACAGGTCGGCCGGGGACACGACCGGACGCCGCCATACAGCTCCACGATGGACGCGGAACTACCTCCTCGTACCAAAACCCGCAGACCGCCATGCATCCCTACACGCCTCAAGCTAGCCACCTGGACGCACCACACGAGCCGTTGTCTACAGCCAGGCCCTGCGATACAAGTGCACCGCCTCCTGTCCCTCTGACACAGACTCAACCCTACAGGACCACCCTAAACAGGCCAACCACACGGCAACCCTTGCTGCCTCGCAACTAACACCGCTACCGGCAAACTGTGGAGGAGCCTTTCAGCGCTTCAGGACATTCTGGAACAATCCTCCGAGTGCTTGCCTTGCAACGGAGAAACTAGGGAGGCAGAATCCAGCCTCAGGCCGCACAGCACACATTCGTTGTGAAGTTCCGCACCTTGGAACTTGGCTTGAACGCGTCGGCTGAATGGGTGAGTCATTACGGTGTGCAGAGCCCAAGTGCCGCCTTGCGGGTCGCTTTCCTTGCTATTGTAGACGTTTCTTTACCTGGAAATGGAAGGGTTGCT
Organism: Heloderma suspectum; assembly: GCF_057233095.1. Taxonomy (NCBI): domain Eukaryota; kingdom Metazoa; phylum Chordata; class Lepidosauria; order Squamata; family Helodermatidae; genus Heloderma; species Heloderma suspectum. Next base: position 341,376 of record NC_139474.1, read on the forward strand.
GTACCTGTCACCGGGTTTCCCAGCCGGAACCTATCCATTCCTCTATCTGACTGAGTGGCTTAGGCCCACGAGGCGCGCGTGCCTTAGTAATCAAAAAACTGTTCGTCCTTAAGGTGCCACAGATTCTTTTTCAGGAAGAAGCTACCATGTTCCCATGAAGAGGAGGCCTTACAGGCTTGTGTGACCCCCAGCTCAAAGCACAGCGACCCCCATGAAGAGGATGGTTCCGTGAATTCAGTGAAGGCGGGGCTAACCCAGGCCAGCCCCATGAAGGGCAGTTGCCGGCCAAGTGTGTAACGCAGCAGTGAGGAGAAGTATCCCCATAAAGAGGTGGCTTCTCAGGGATCTCTTAGGCAGAGTTCGAATCGTGGCCAGCCCCATGAAGAGGCGGCTTGCCAGGCAACTCAGAACCCCAGCTCGGAGCACAGCCAGCCCCATCAGGAGGACGATTCCGTGACTTACCTGATGGCGGCTCTACCCAGCAGAGGAAGCGCCCACGTGGTCTTCGGCCGGCCCAGCCAAAGCAGTGTCCTGGGCCCGTATGTGGAGGAGGCAGGCCCGCTGGGGCTGAGGAGTGAAAACGCACAATTACACAGAAGGAGGAACAAAACACCAGAACGTACACAGGGTAGAAGTCACTAATGTCCATATCCATAGAGGGACCTGACTTTTCAGATCTCCCTCAAACTGAAGCTGCATTTCAACAGGGTCTCTTGCTGATGCGGGTTTCTTCAGGAAGGCCGGGGCGGGGCTGGGGGGACAGGTGGGGAACAGACTGAGTGCCTGATCTCCTCTTTGGCCGGGCCAGCGTAGCATCCTGTGCCGCGGGAGAGAGCACCGTAGAAACTCTCCGCAGAACAGAGGTATGTCTGTGGCCACGTAACCACAGCGGAACCGAGTCTGGCGCATTAGTACTCACAGCGGGTTCTTCCTGCTCATGACGAGGCCCTTCTAGCTTGGACCCAGCTGTGGCGCCGTGGTACCTTGACCCTTCAAACGCTTCCTGGCACCTCGACCCTTTGGACGCTCCGGAGCAGCGAAAGCAGCGATTTGAAAAGAAAAAAAGCGTTAGCAATTCCTGCGGGCCTGCTTCTTCCTCCTCATCACTTGAGTCTTGCATCTGAGTAGGGCCTTCCAACCTTGACCCTTTCAGGACAGCCTAGTGATGAGCTGAGCAACCCCCGTGAAGGGCAGGATTCCCTAGCATGTGTCAAAAGCAGCGCTAAAGTGAGCCATCCCTCAGAGCTGAGACCTGAGTCGGATCTGTGGACCTCAGTAAGAAGCCAGTTGGCCTCTTTCTGAACTACAGGGTAGCTACTAAAATGGGGTACCTGGTATAGTTGCTACCAGTTTTACCCTTGTGTTACCAAACTGGTCTGCTCTGGACTTGTTTTGGGGGGCATTTCCACAAAGAGATCCATTAGCCTAAATAACCTGACCTGTTTCTGGGTGCGAAATTGAAAACATTTGTCTTTGTCCTAAGAACTCGGATGTGGTCAGACTAGCGTGAGAGGGAAAACAAACGGGGATGATACGCTGCCGTTTTCTACACATGTTAGGTGTGCCACATGCAAGCAGGAATTAGCAATCACCTCCACACCTTTGGCTATGGAAACTGCAAACCGGAGGCCTTGAATTTTGTTTTTGCTCATTCTTATCGATCCCATATTTTTCCAGTGGTCTTCTTCGTTCATACGAATTAGATTTATCACCTGCCTAATGTGGAATGTCTCAAAGTACACTTGTGTATTTCATATGCCTACTCCTTCATTTTCGGAATGTCTGTATAAGGTTTTCTTTAAATCATTCCACATTGTTTTATTACGAAACAAATTGTTTACAATGTCCTGCCAGTTTACCCACTTCTGCGGGATTCCAAGCAGCAGGACCTCAAACCTCTGGATTGTTCATGGTTAACAACTCGGGTGAACCACAGCGCGGGGCTCCCACGTAACCACGACCCGCGGCTCAGTGACAAACCACGCCCGACCCGTACTCTGGGTTGTCGTTATGTGCAAAGCGTGTCTTTATCTGCCTTCGGGGATCAGCCGAAGGTGGTTCAGTTTGTTTTGCCGCCCTGTGAAGTGAGCACAGACCTGGTTCTGATCACTGATGGAAGGTCTGGTGCGACTTACAGCGGAGCTGCTTTATACGTGGAACGCGTGGCAACACAGCACTTCGTACTGGAGGCAATTAATGCAGGCTAGAGCTAATTCAGAAGTTCAGTTCAGCTTAATACATCAGTGCTCGCAGACACATCATGAGAAAAGCTAAGAATGTTTAACTACAAGCACCCCATAGAGCTGGATGTGGGAGTGTAAGCGAGCAAAGGCTTGAGACGTGGTTCACAGCAACCGTTCCGTTTCCGTTGAAAGAGACGTCTACAAGACTAAGGACAGCAAAGTGCATGATGGGACCCGGATTCTTCATGCTGTAATGACTCAGCAGCTCGGACGATCTGTTCAAGCCAAGTTCCAACGTGTGAAATTTAAACGACCGATGTCCACTCCGGCGTCTCGTGCTGAGTTCCGTCTCCGGCGTTTCTCTGTTGCAAAATAGCCACTTCGAGGTCTGTTACCGAATGACCTGGAACGCTGAAAGGCTTCTCCACAGGTCGGCCGGGGACACGACCGGACGCCGCCATACAGCTCCACGATGGACACGGAACTACCTCCTCGTACCAAAACCCGCAGACCGCCATGCATCCCTACACGCCTCAAGCTAGCCACCTGGACGCACCACACGAGCCGTTGTCTACAGCCAGGCCCTGCGATACAAGTGCACCGCCTCCTGTCCCTCTGACACAGACTCAACCCTACAGGACCACCCTAAACAGGCCAACCACACGGCAACCCTTGCTGCCTCGCAACTAACACCGCTACCGGCAAACTGTGGAGGAGCCTTTCAGCGCTTCAGGACATTCTGGAACAATCCTCCGAGTGCTTGCCTTGCAACGGAGAAACTAGGGAGGCAGAATCCAGCCTCAGGCCGCACAGCACACATTCGTTGTGAAGTTCCGCACCTTGGAACTTGGCTTGAACGCGTCGGCTGAATGGGTGAGTCATTACGGTGTGCAGAGCCCAAGTGCCGCCTTGCGGGTCGCTTTCCTTGCTATTGTAGACGTTTCTTTACCTGGAAATGGAAGGGTTGCTGTACCTGTCACCGAGTTTCCCAGCCGGAACCTATCCATTCCTCTATCTGACTGAGTGGCTTAGGCCCACGAGGCGCGCGTGCCTTAGTAATCAAAAAACTGTTCGTCCTTAAGGTGCCACAGATTCTTTTTCAGGAAGAAGCTACCATGTTCCCATGAAGAGGAGGCCTTACAGGCTTGTGTGACCCCCAGCTCAAAGCACAGCGACCCCCATGAAGAGGATGGTTCCGTGAATTCAGTGAAGGCGGGGCTAACCCAGGCCAGCCCCATGAAGGGCAGTTGCCGGCCAAGTGTGTAACGCAGCAGTGAGGAGAAGTATCCCCATAAAGAGGTGGCTTCTCAGGGATCTCTTAGGCAGAGTTCGAATCGTGGCCAGCCCCATGAAGAGGCGGCTTGCCAGGCAACTCAGAACCCCAGCTCGGAGCACAGCCAGCCCCATCAGGAGGACGATTCCGTGACTTACCTGATGGCGGCTCTACCCAGCAGAGGAAGCGCCCACGTGGTCTTCGGCCGGCCCAGCCAAAGCAGTGTCCTGGGCCCGTATGTGGAGGAGGCAGGCCCGCTGGGGCTGAGGAGTGAAAACGCACAATTACACAGAAGGAGGAACAAAACACCAGAACGTACACAGGGTAGAAGTCACTAATGTCCATATCCATAGAGGGACCTGACTTTTCAGATCTCCCTCAAACTGAAGCTGCATTTCAACAGGGTCTCTTGCTGATGCGGGTTTCTTCAGGAAGGCCGGGGCGGGGCTGGGGGGACAGGTGGGGAACAGACTGAGTGCCTGATCTCCTCTTTGGCCGGGCCAGCGTAGCATCCTGTGCCGCGGGAGAGAGCACCGTAGAAACTCTCCGCAGAACAGAGGTATGTCTGTGGCCACGTAACCACAGCGGAACCGAGTCTGGCGCATTAGTACTCACAGCGGGTTCTTCCTGCTCATGACGAGGCCCTTCTAGCTTGGACCCAGCTGTGGCGCCGTGGTACCTTGACCCTTCAAACGCTTCCTGGCACCTCGACCCTTTGGACGCTCCGGAGCAGCGAAAGCAGCGATTTGAAAAGAAAAAAAGCGTTAGCAATTCCTGCGGGCCTGCTTCTTCCTCCTCATCACTTGAGTCTTGCATCCGAGTAGGCCCTTCCAACCTTGACCCTTTCAGGACAGCCTAGTGATGAGCTGAGCAACCCCCGTGAAGGGCAGGATTCCCTAGCATGTGTCAAAAGCAGCGCTAAAGTGAGCCATCCCTCAGAGCTGAGACCTGAGTCGGATCTGTGGACCTCAGTAAGAAGCCAGTTGGCCTCTTTCTGAACTACAGGGTAGCTACTAAAATGGGGTACCTGGTATAGTTGCTACCAGTTTTACCCTTGTGTTACCAAACTGGTCTGCTCTGGACTTGTTTTGGGGGGCATTTCCACAAAGAGATCCATTAGCCTAAATAACCTGACCTGTTTCTGGGTGCGAAATTGAAAACATTTGTCTTTGTCCTAAGAACTCGGATGTGGTCAGACTAGCGTGAGAGGGAAAACAAACGGGGATGATACGCTGCCGTTTTCTACACATGTTAGGTGTGCCACATGCAAGCAGGAATTAGCAATCACCTCCACACCTTTGGCTATGGAAACTGCAAACCGGAGGCCTTGAATTTTGTTTTTGCTCATTCTTATCGATCCCATATTTTTCCAGTGGTCTTCTTCGTTCATACGAATTAGATTTATCACCTGCCTAATGTGGAATGTCTCAAAGTACACTTGTGTATTTCATATGCCTACTCCTTCATTTTCGGAATGTCTGTATAAGGTTTTCTTTAAATCATTCCACATTGTTTTATTACGAAACAAATTGTTTACAATGTCCTGCCAGTTTACCCACTTCTGCGGGATTCCAAGCAGCAGGACCTCAAACCTCTGGATTGTTCATGGTTAACAACTCGGGTGAACCACAGCGCGGGGCTCCCACGTAACCACGACCCGCAGCTCAGTGACAAACCACGCCCGACCCGTACTCTGGGTTGTCGTTATGTGCAAAGCGTGTCTTTATCTGCCTTCGGGGATCAGCCGAAGGTGGTTCAATTTGTTTTGCCGCCCTGTGAAGTGAGCACAGACCTGGTTCTGATCACTGATGGAAGGTCTGGTGCGACTTACAGCGGAGCTGCTTTATACGTGGAACGCGTGGCAACACAGCACTTCGTACTGGAGGCAATTAATGCAGGCTAGAGCTAATTCAGAAGTTCAGTTCAGCTTAATACATCAGTGCTCGCAGACACATCATGAGAAAAGCTAAGAATGTTTAACTACAAGCACCCCATAGAGCTGGATGTGGGAGTGTAAGCGAGCAAAGGCTTGAGACGTGGTTCACAGCAACCGTTCCGTTTCCGTTGAAAGAGACGTCTACAAGACTAAGGACAGCAAAGTGCATGATGGGACCCGGATTCTTCATGCTGTAATGACTCAGCAGTTCGGACGATCTGTTCAAGCCAAGTTCCAACGTGTGAAATTTAAACGACCGATGTCCACTCCGGCGTCTCGTGCTGAGTTCCGTCTCCGGCGTTTCTCTGTTGCAAGATAGCCACTTCGAGGTCTGTTACCGAATGACCTGGAACGCTGAAAGGCTTCTCCACAGGTCGGCCGGGGACACGACCGGACGCCGCCATACAGCTCCACGATGGACGCGGAACTACCTCCTCGTACCAAAACCCGCAGACCGCCATGCATCCCTACACGCCTCAAGCTAGCCACCTGGACGCACCACACGAGCCGTTGTCTACAGCCAGGCCCTGCGATACAAGTGCACCGCCTCCTGTCCCTCTGACACAGACTCAACCCTACAGGACCACCCTAAACAGGCCAACCACACGGCAACCCTTGCTGCCTCGCAACTAACACCGCTACCGGCAAACTGTGGAGGAGCCTTTCAGCGCTTCAGGACATTCTGGAACAATCCTCCGAGTGCTTGCCTTGCAACGGAGAAACTAGGGAGGCAGAATCCAGCCTCAGGCCGCACAGCACACATTCGTTGTGAAGTTCCGCACCTTGGAACTTGGCTTGAACGCGTCGGCTGAATGGGTGAGTCATTACGGTGTGCAGAGCCCAAGTGCCGCCTTGCGGGTCGCTTTCCTTGCTATTGTAGACGTTTCTTTACCTGGAAATGGAAGGGTTGCTGTACCTGTCACCGAGTTTCCCAGCCGGAACCTATCCATTCCTCTATCTGACTGAGTGGCTTAGGCCCACGAGGCGCGCGTGCCTTAGTAATCAAAAAACTGTTCGTCCTTAAGGTGCCACAGATTCTTTTTCAGGAAGAAGCTACCATGTTCCCATGAAGAGGAGGCCTTACAGGCTTGTGTGACCCCCAGCTCAAAGCACAGCGACCCCCATGAAGAGGATGGTTCCGTGAATTCAGTGAAGGCGGGGCTAACCCAGGCCAGCCCCATGAAGGGCAGTTGCCAGCCAAGTGTGTAACGCAGCAGTGAGGAGAAGTATCCCCATAAAGAGGTGGCTTCTCAGGGATCTCTTAGGCAGAGTTCGAATCGTGGCCAGCCCCATGAAGAGGCGGCTTGCCAGGCAACTCAGAACCCCAGCTCGGAGCACAGCCAGCCCCATCAGGAGGACGATTCCGTGACTTACCTGATGGCGGCTCTACCCAGCAGAGGAAGCGCCCACGTGGTCTTCGGCCGGCCCAGCCAAAGCAGTGTCCTGGGCCCGTATGTGGAGGAGGCAGGCCCGCTGGGGCTGAGAAGTGAAAACGCACAATTACACAGAAGGAGGAACAAAACACCAGAACGTACACAGGGTAGAAGTCACTAATGTCCATATCCATAGAGGGACCTGACTTTTCAGATCTCCCTCAAACTGAAGCTGCATTTCAACAGGGTCTCTTGCTGATGCGGGTTTCTTCAGGAAGGCCGGGGTGGGGCTGGGGGGACAGGTGGGGAACAGACTGAGTGCCTGATCTCCTCTTTGGCCGGGCCAGCGTAGCATCCTGTGCCGCGGGAGAGAGCACCGTAGAAACTCTCCGCAGAACAGAGGTATGTCTGTGGCCACGTAACCACAGCGGAACCGAGTCTGGCGCATTAGTACTCACAGCGGGTTCTTCCTGCTCATGACGAGGCCCTTCTAGCTTGGACCCAGCTGTGGCGCCGTGGTACCTTGACCCTTCAAACGCTTCCTGGCACCTCGACCCTTTGGACGCTCCGGAGCAGCGAAAGCAGCGATTTGAAAAGAAAAAAAGCGTTAGCAATTCCTGCGGGCCTGCTTCTTCCTCCTCATCACTTGAGTCTTGCATCCGAGTAGGCCCTTCCAACCTTGACCCTTTCAGGACAGCCTAGTGATGAGCTGAGCAACCCCCGTGAAGGGCAGGATTCCCTAGCATGTGTCAAAAGCAGCGCTAAAGTGAGCCATCCCTCAGAGCTGAGACCTGAGTCGGATCTGTGGACCTCAGTAAGAAGCCAGTTGGCCTCTTTCTGAACTACAGGGTAGCTACTAAAATGGGGTACCTGGTATAGTTGCTACCAGTTTTACCCTTGTGTTACCAAACTGGTCTGCTCTGGACTTGTTTTGGGGGGCATTTCCACAAAGAGATCCATTAGCCTAAATAACCTGACCTGTTTCTGGGTGCGAAATTGAAAACATTTGTCTTTGTCCTAAGAACTCGGATGTGGTCAGACTAGCGTGAGAGGGAAAACAAACGGGGATGATACGCTGCCGTTTTCTACACATGTTAGGTGTGCCACATGCAAGCAGGAATTAGCAATCACCTCCACACCTTTGGCTATGGAAACTGCAAACCGGAGGCCTTGAATTTTGTTTTTGCTCATTCTTATCGATCCCATATTTTTCCAGTGGTCTTCTTCGTTCATACGAATTAGATGTATCACCTGCCTAATGTGGAATGCCTCAAAGTACACTTGTGTATTTCATATGCCTACTCCTTCATTTTCGGAATGTCTGTATAAGGTTTTCTTTAAATCATTCCACATTGTTTTATTACGAAACAAATTGTTTACAATGTCCTGCCAGTTTACCCACTTCTGCGGGATTCCAAGCAGCAGGACCTCAAACCTCTGGATTGTTCATGGTTAACAACTCGGGTGAACCACAGCGCGGGGCTCCCACGTAACCACGACCCGCGGCTCAGTGACAAACCACGCCCGACCCGTACTCTGGGTTGTCGTTATGTGCAAAGCGTGTCTTTATCTGCCTTCGGGGATCAGCCGAAGGTGGTTCAGTTTGTTTTGCCGCCCTGTGAAGTGAGCACAGACCTGGTTCTGATCACTGATGGAAGGTCTGGTGCGACTTACAGCGGAGCTGCTTTATACGTGGAACGCGTGGCAACACAGCACTTCGTACTGGAGGCAATTAATGCAGGCTAGAGCTAATTCAGAAGTTCAGTTCAGCTTAATACATCAGTGCTCGCAGACACATCATGAGAAAAGCTAAGAATGTTTAACTACAAGCACCCCATAGAGCTGGATGTGGGAGTGTAAGCGAGCAAAGGCTTGAGACGTGGTTCACAGCAACCGTTCCGTTTCCGTTGAAAGAGACGTCTACAAGACTAAGGACAGCAAAGTGCATGATGGGACCCGGATTCTTCATGCTGTAATGACTCAACAGCTCGGACGATCTGTTCAAGCCAAGTTCCAACGTGTGAAATTTAAACGACCGATGTCCACTCCGGCGTCTCGTGCTGAGTTCCGTCTCCGGCGTTTCTCTGTTGCAAAATAGCCACTTCGAGGTCTGTTACCGAATGACCTGGAACGCTGAAAGGCTTCTCCACAGGTCGGCCGGGGACACGACCGGACGCCGCCATACAGCTCCACGATGGACGCGGAACTACCTCCTCGTACCAAAACCCGCAGACCGCCATGCATCCCTACACGCCTCAAGCTAGCCACCTGGACGCACCACACGAGCCGTTGTCTACAGCCAGGCCCTGCGATACAAGTGCACCGCCTCCTGTCCCTCTGACACAGACTCAACCCTACAGGACCACCCTAAACAGGCCAACCACACGGCAACCCTTGCTGCCTCGCAACTAACACCGCTACCGGCAAACTGTGGAGGAGCCTTTCAGCGCTTCAGGACATTCTGGAACAATCCTCCGAGTGCTTGCCTTGCAACGGAGAAACTAGGGAGGCAGAATCCAGCCTCAGGCCGCACAGCACACATTCGTTGTGAAGTTCCGCACCTTGGAACTTGGCTTGAACGCGTCGGCTGAATGGGTGAGTCATTACGGTGTGCAGAGCCCAAGTGCCGCCTTGCGGGTCGCTTTCCTTGCTATTGTAGACGTTTCTTTACCTGGAAATGGAAGGGTTGCTGTACCTGTCACCGAGTTTCCCAGCCGGAACCTATCCATTCCTCTATCTGACTGAGTGGCTTAGGCCCACGAGGCGCGCGTGCCTTAGTAATCAAAAAACTGTTCGTCCTTAAGGTGCCACAGATTCTTTTTCAGGAGGAAGCTACCATGTTCCCATGAAGAGGAGGCCTTACAGGCTTGTGTGACCCCCAGCTCAAAGCACAGCGACCCCCATGAAGAGGATGGTTCCGTGAATTCAGTGAAGGCGGGGCTAACCCAGGCCAGCCCCATGAAGGGCAGTTGCCGGCCAAGTGTGTAACGCAGCAGTGAGGAGAAGTATCCCCATAAAGAGGTGGCTTCTCAGGGATCTCTTAGGCAGAGTTCGAATCGTGGCCAGCCCCATGAAGAGGCGGCTTGCCAGGCAACTCAGAACCCCAGCTCGGAGCACAGCCAGCCCCATCAGGAGGACGATTCCGTGACTTACCTGATGGCAGCTCTACCCAGCAGAGGAGGCGCCCACGTGGTCTTCGGCCGGCCCAGCCAAAGCAGTGTCCTGGGCCCGTATGTGGAGGAGGCAGGCCCGCTGGGGCTGAGGAGTGAAAACGCACAATTACACAGAAGGAGGAACAAAACACCAGAACGTACACAGGGTAGAAGTCACTAATGTCCATATCCATAGAGGGACCTGACTTTTCAGATCTCCCTCAAACTGAAGCTGCATTTCAACAGGGTCTCTTGCTGATGCGGGTTTCTTCAGGAAGGCCGGGGCGGGGCTGGGGGGACAGGTGGGGAACAGACTGAGTGCCTGATCTCCTCTTTGGCCGGGCCAGCGTAGCATCCTGTGCCGCGGGAGAGAGCACCGTAGAAACTCTCCGCAGAACAGAGGTATGTCTGTGGCCACGTAACCACAGCGGAACCGAGTCTGGCGCATTAGTACTCACAGCGGGTTCTTCCTGCTCATGACGAGGCCCTTCTAGCTTGGACCCAGCTGTGGCGCCGTGGTACCTTGACCCTTCAAACGCTTCCTGGCACCTCGACCCTTTGGACGCTCCGGAGCAGCGAAAGCAGCGATTTGAAAAGAAAAAAAGCGTTAGCAATTCCTGCGGGCCTGCTTCTTCCTCCTCATCACTTGAGTCTTGCATCCGAGTAGGCCCTTCCAACCTTGACCCTTTCAGGACAGCCTAGTGATGAGCTGAGCAACCCCCGTGAAGGGCAGGATTCCCTAGCATGTGTCAAAAGCAGCGCTAAAGTGAGCCATCCCTCAGAGCTGAGACCTGAGTCGGATCTGTGGACCTCAGTAAGAAGCCAGTTGGCCTCTTTCTGAACTACAGGGTAGCTACTAAAATGGGGTACCTGGTATAGTTGCTACCAGTTTTACCCTTGTGTTACCAAACTGGTCTGCTCTGGACTTGTTTTGGGGGGCATTTCCACAAAGAGATCCATTAGCCTAAATAACCTGACCTGTTTCTGGGTGCGAAATTGAAAACATTTGTCTTTGTCCTAAGAACTCGGATGTGGTCAGACTAGCGTGAGAGGGAAAACAAACGGGGATGATACGCTGCCGTTTTCTACACATGTTAGGTGTGCCACATGCAAGCAGGAATTAGCAATCACCTCCACACCTTTGGCTATGGAAACTGCAAACCGGAGGCCTTGAATTTTGTTTTTGCTCATTCTTATCGATCCCATATTTTTCCAGTGGTGTTCTTCGTTCATACGAATTAGATGTATCACCTGCCTAATGTGGAATGCCTCAAAGTACACTTGTGTATTTCATATGCCTACTCCTTCATTTTCGGAATGTCTGTATAAGGTTTTCTTTAAATCATTCCACATTGTTTTATTACGAAACAAATTGTTTACAATGTCCTGCCAGTTTACCCACTTCTGCGGGATTCCAAGCAGCAGGACCTCAAACCTCTGGATTGTTCATGGTTAACAACTCGGGTGAACCACAGCGCGGGGCTCCCACGTAACCACGACCCGCGGCTCAGTGACAAACCACGCCCGACCCGTACTCTGGGTTGTCGTTATGTGCAAAGCGTGTCTTTATCTGCCTTCGGGGATCAGCCGAAGGTGGTTCAATTTGTTTTGCCGCCCTGTGAAGTGAGCACAGACCTGGTTCTGATCACTGATGGAAGGTCTGGTGCGACTTACAGCGGAGCTGCTTTATACGTGGAACGCGTGGCAACACAGCACTTCGTACTGGAGGCAATTAATGCAGGCTAGAGCTAATTCAGAAGTTCAGTTCAGCTTAATACATCAGTGCTCGCAGACACATCATGAGAAAAGCTAAGAATGTTTAACTACAAGCACCCCATAGAGCTGGATGTGGGAGTGTAAGCGAGCAAAGGCTTGAGACGTGGTTCACAGCAACCGTTCCGTTTCCGTTGAAAGAGACGTCTACAAGACTAAGGACAGCAAAGTGCATGATGGGACCCGGATTCTTCATGCTGTAATGACTCAGCAGCTCGGACGATCTGTTCAAGCCAAGTTCCAACGTGTGAAATTTAAACGACCGATGTCCACTCCGGCGTCTCGTGCTGAGTTCCGTCTCCGGCGTTTCTCTGTTGCAAAATAGCCACTTCGAGGTCTGTTACCGAATGACCTGGAACGCTGAAAGGCTTCTCCACAGGTCGGCCGGGGACACGACCGGACGCCGCCATACAGCTCCACGATGGACACGGAACTACCTCCTCGTACCAAAACCCGCAGACCGCCATGCATCCCTACACGCCTCAAGCTAGCCACCTGGACGCACCACACGAGCCGTTGTCTACAGCCAGGCCCTGCGATACAAGTGCACCGCCTCCTGTCCCTCTGACACAGACTCAACCCTACAGGACCACCCTAAACAGGCCAACCACACGGCAACCCTTGCTGCCTCGCAACTAACACCGCTACCGGCAAACTGTGGAGGAGCCTTTCAGCGCTTCAGGACATTCTGGAACAATCCTCCGAGTGCTTGCCTTGCAACGGAGAAACTAGGGAGGCAGAATCCAGCCTCAGGCCGCACAGCACACATTCGTTGTGAAGTTCCGCACCTTGGAACTTGGCTTGAACGCGTCGGCTGAATGGGTGAGTCATTACGGTGTGCAGAGCCCAAGTGCCGCCTTGCGGGTCGCTTTCCTTGCTATTGTAGACGTTTCTTTACCTGGAAATGGAAGGGTTGCTGTACCTGTCACCGAGTTTCCCAGCCGGAACCTATCCATTCCTCTATCTGACTGAGTGGCTTAGGCCCACGAGGCGCGCGTGCCTTAGTAATCAAAAAACTGTTCGTCCTTAAGGTGCCACAGATTCTTTTTCAGGAAGAAGCTACCATGTTCCCATGAAGAGGAGGCCTTACAGGCTTGTGTGACCCCCAGCTCAAAGCACAGCGACCCCCATGAAGAGGATGGTTCCGTGAATTCAGTGAAGGCGGGGCTAACCCAGGCCAGCCCCATGAAGGGCAGTTGCCGGCCAAGTGTGTAACGCAGCAGTGAGGAGAAGTATCCCCATAAAGAGGTGGCTTCTCAGGGATCTCTTAGGCAGAGTTCGAATCGTGGCCAGCCCCATGAAGAGGCGGCTTGCCAGGCAACTCAGAACCCCAGCTCGGAGCACAGCCAGCCCCATCAGGAGGACGATTCCGTGACTTACCTGATGGCGGCTCTACCCAGCAGAGGAAGCGCCCACGTGGTCTTCGGCCGGCCCAGCCAAAGCAGTGTCCTGGGCCCGTATGTGGAGGAGGCAGGCCCGCTGGGGCTGAGGAGTGAAAACGCACAATTACACAGAAGGAGGAACAAAACACCAGAACGTACACAGGGTAGAAGTCACTAATGTCCATATCCATAGAGGGACCTGACTTTTCAGATCTCCCTCAAACTGAAGCTGCATTTCAACAGGGTCTCTTGCTGATGCGGGTTTCTTCAGGAAGGCCGGGGCGGGGCTGGGGGGACAGGTGGGGAACAGACTGAGTGCCTGATCTCCTCTTTGGCCGGGCCAGCGTAGCATCCTGTGCCGCGGGAGAGAGCACCGTAGAAACTCTCCGCAGAACAGAGGTATGTCTGTGGCCACGTAACCACAGCGGAACCGAGTCTGGCGCATTAGTACTCACAGCGGGTTCTTCCTGCTCATGACGAGGCCCTTCTAGCTTGGACCCAGCTGTGGCGCCGTGGTACCTTGACCCTTCAAACGCTTCCTGGCACCTCGACCCTTTGGACGCTCCGGAGCAGCGAAAGCAGCGATTTGAAAAGAAAAAAAGCGTTAGCAATTCCTGCGGGCCTGCTTCTTCCTCCTCATCACTTGAGTCTTGCATCCGAGTAGGCCCTTCCAACCTTGACCCTTTCAGGACAGCCTAGTGATGAGCTGAGCAACCCCCGTGAAGGGCAGGATTCCCTAGCATGTGTCAAAAGCAGCGCTAAAGTGAGCCATCCCTCAGAGCTGAGACCTGAGTCGGATCTGTGGACCTCAGTAAGAAGCCAGTTGGCCTCTTTCTGAACTACAGGGTAGCTACTAAAATGGGGTACCTGGTATAGTTGCTACCAGTTTTACCCTTGTGTTACCAAACTGGTCTGCTCTGGACTTGTTTTGGGGGGCATTTCCACAAAGAGATCCATTAGCCTAAATAACCTGACCTGTTTCTGGGTGCGAAATTGAAAACATTTGTCTTTGTCCTAAGAACTCGGATGTGGTCAGACTAGCGTGAGAGGGAAAACAAACGGGGATGATACGCTGCCGTTTTCTACACATGTTAGGTGTGCCAGATGCAAGCAGGAATTAGCAATCACCTCCACACCTTTGGCTATGGAAACTGCAAACCGGAGGCCTTGAATTTTGTTTTTGCTCATTCTTATCGATCCCATATTTTTCCAGTGGTCTTCTTCGTTCATACGAATTAGATGTATCACCTGCCTAATGTGGAATGTCTCAAAGTACACTTGTGTATTTCATATGCCTACTCCTTCATTTTCGGAATGTCTGTATAAGGTTTTCTTTAAATCATTCCACATTGTTTTATTACGAAACAAATTGTTTACAATGTCCTGCCAGTTTACCCACTTCTGCGGGATTCCAAGCAGCAGGACCTCAAACCTCTGGATTGTTCATGGTTAACAACTCGGGTGAACCACAGCGCGGGGCTCCCACGTAACCACGACCCGCGGCTCAGTGACAAACCACGCCCGACCCGTACTCTGGGTTGTCGTTATGTGCAAAGCGTGTCTTTATCTGCCTTCGGGGATCAGCCGAAGGTGGTTCAATTTGTTTTGCCGCCCTGTGAAGTGAGCACAGACCTGGTTCTGATCACTGATGGAAGGTCTGGTGCGACTTACAGCGGAGCTGCTTTATACGTGGAACGCGTGGCAACACAGCACTTCGTACTGGAGGCAATTAATGCAGGCTAGAGCTAATTCAGAAGTTCAGTTCAGCTTAATACATCAGTGCTCGCAGACACATCATGAGAAAAGCTAAGAATGTTTAACTACAAGCACCCCATAGAGCTGGATGTGGGAGTGTAAGCGAGCAAAGGCTTGAGACGTGGTTCACAGCAACCGTTCCGTTTCCGTTGAAAGAGACGTCTACAAGACTAAGGACAGCAAAGTGCATGATGGGACCCGGATTCTTCATGCTGTAATGACTCAGCAGTTCGGACGATCTGTTCAAGCCAAGTTCCAACGTGTGAAATTTAAACGACCGATGTCCACTCCGGCGTCTCGTGCTGAGTTCCGTCTCCGGCGTTTCTCTGTTGCAAGATAGCCACTTCGAGGTCTGTTACCGAATGACCTGGAACGCTGAAAGGCTTCTCCACAGGTCGGCCGGGGACACGACCGGACGCCGCCATACAGCTCCACGATGGACGCGGAACTACCTCCTCGTACCAAAACCCGCAGACCGCCATGCATCCCTACACGCCTCAAGCTAGCCACCTGGACGCACCACACGAGCCGTTGTCTACAGCCAGGCCCTGCGATACAAGTGCACCGCCTCCTGTCCCTCTGACACAGACTCAACCCTACAGGACCACCCTAAACAGGCCAACCACACGGCAACCCTTGCTGCCTCGCAACTAACACCGCTACCGGCAAACTGTGGAGGAGCCTTTCAGCGCTTCAGGACATTCTGGAACAATCCTCCGAGTGCTTGCCTTGCAACGGAGAAACTAGGGAGGCAGAATCCAGCCTCAGGCCGCACAGCACACATTCGTTGTGAAGTTCCGCACCTTGGAACTTGGCTTGAACGCGTCGGCTGAATGGGTGAGTCATTACGGTGTGCAGAGCCCAAGTGCCGCCTTGCGGGTCGCTTTCCTTGCTATTGTAGACGTTTCTTTACCTGGAAATGGAAGGGTTGCTGTACCTGTCACCGAGTTTCCCAGCCGGAACCTATCCATTCCTCTATCTGACTGAGTGGCTTAGGCCCACGAGGTGCGCGTGCCTTAGTAATCAAAAAACTGTTCGTCCTTAAGGTGCCACAGATTCTTTTTCAGGAAGAAGCTACCATGTTCCCATGAAGAGGAGGCCTTACAGGCTTGTGTGACCCCCAGCTCAAAGCACAGCGACCCCCATGAAGAGGATGGTTCCGTGAATTCAGTGAAGGCGGGGCTAACCCAGGCCAGCCCCATGAAGGGCAGTTGCCGGCCAAGTGTGTAACGCAGCAGTGAGGAGAAGTATCCCCATAAAGAGGTGGCTTCTCAGGGATCTCTTAGGCAGAGTTCGAATCGTGGCCAGCCCCATGAAGAGGCGGCTTGCCAGGCAACTCAGAACCCCAGCTCGGAGCACAGCCAGCCCCATCAGGAGGACGATTCCGTGACTTACCTGATGGCGGCTCTACCCAGCAGAGGAAGCGCCCACGTGGTCTTCGGCCGGCCCAGCCAAAGCAGTGTCCTGGGCCCGTATGTGGAGGAGGCAGGCCCGCTGGGGCTGAGGAGTGAAAACGCACAATTACACAGAAGGAGGAACAAAACACCAGAACGTACACAGGGTAGAAGTCACTAATGTCCATATCCATAGAGGGACCTGACTTTTCAGATCTCCCTCAAACTGAAGCTGCATTTCAACAGGGTCTCTTGCTGATGCGGGTTTCTTCAGGAAGGCCGGGGTGGGGCTGGGGGGACAGGTGGGGAACAGACTGAGTGCCTGATCTCCTCTTTGGCCGGGCCAGCGTAGCATCCTGTGCCGCGGGAGAGAGCACCGTAGAAACTCTCCGCAGAACAGAGGTATGTCTGTGGCCACGTAACCACAGCGGAACCGAGTCTGGCGCATTAGTACTCACAGCGGGTTCTTCCTGCTCATGACGAGGCCCTTCTAGCTTGGACCCAGCTGTGGCGCCGTGGTACCTTGACCCTTCAAACGCTTCCTGGCACCTCGACCCTTTGGACGCTCCGGAGCAGCGAAAGCAGCGATTTGAAAAGAAAAAAAGCGTTAGCAATTCCTGCGGGCCTGCTTCTTCCTCCTCATCACTTGAGTCTTGCATCCGAGTAGGCCCTTCCAACCTTGACCCTTTCAGGACAGCCTAGTGATGAGCTGAGCAACCCCCGTGAAGGGCAGGATTCCCTAGCATGTGTCAAAAGCAGCGCTAAAGTGAGCCATCCCTCAGAGCTGAGACCTGAGTCGGATCTGTGGACCTCAGTAAGAAGCCAGTTGGCCTCTTTCTGAACTACAGGGTAGCTACTAAAATGGGGTACCTGGTATAGTTGCTACCAGTTTTACCCTTGTGTTACCAAACTGGTCTGCTCTGGACTTGTTTTGGGGGGCATTTCCACAAAGAGATCCATTAGCCTAAATAACCTGACCTGTTTCTGGGTGCGAAATTGAAAACATTTGTCTTTGTCCTAAGAACTCGGATGTGGTCAGACTAGCGTGAGAGGGAAAACAAACGGGGATGATACGCTGCCGTTTTCTACACATGTTAGGTGTGCCAGATGCAAGCAGGAATTAGCAATCACCTCCACACCTTTGGCTATGGAAACTGCAAACCGGAGGCCTTGAATTTTGTTTTTGCTCATTCTTATCGATCCCATATTTTTCCAGTGGTCTTCTTCGTTCATACGAATTAGATGTATCACCTGCCTAATGTGGAATGCCTCAAAGTACACTTGTGTATTTCATATGCCTACTCCTTCATTTTCGGAATGTCTGTATAAGGTTTTCTTTAAATCATTCCACATTGTTTTATTACGAAACAAATTGTTTACAATGTCCTGCCAGTTTACCCACTTCTGCGGGATTCCAAGCAGCAGGACCTCAAACCTCTGGATTGTTCATGGTTAACAACTCGGGTGAACCACAGCGCGGGGCTCCCACGTAACCACGACCCGCGGCTCAGTGACAAACCACGCCCGACCCGTACTCTGGGTTGTCGTTATGTGCAAAGCGTGTCTTTATCTGCCTTCGGGGATCAGCCGAAGGTGGTTCAGTTTGTTTTGCCGCCCTGTGAAGTGAGCACAGACCTGGTTCTGATCACTGATGGAAGGTCTGGTGCGACTTACAGCGGAGCTGCTTTATACGTGGAACGCGTGGCAACACAGCACTTCGTACTGGAGGCAATTAATGCAGGCTAGAGCTAATTCAGAAGTTCAGTTCAGCTTAATACATCAGTGCTCGCAGACACATCATGAGAAAAGCTAAGAATGTTTAACTACAAGCACCCCATAGAGCTGGATGTGGGAGTGTAAGCGAGCAAAGGCTTGAGACGTGGTTCACAGCAACCGTTCCGTTTCCGTTGAAAGAGACGTCTACAAGACTAAGGACAGCAAAGTGCATGATGGGACCCGGATTCTTCATGCTGTAATGACTCAACAGCTCGGACGATCTGTTCAAGCCAAGTTCCAACGTGTGAAATTTAAACGACCGATGTCCACTCCGGCGTCTCGTGCTGAGTTCCGTCTCCGGCGTTTCTCTGTTGCAAAATAGCCACTTCGAGGTCTGTTACCGAATGACCTGGAACGCTGAAAGGCTTCTCCACAGGTCGGCCGGGGACACGACCGGACGCCGCCATACAGCTCCACGATGGACGCGGAACTACCTCCTCGTACCAAAACCCGCAGACCGCCATGCATCCCTACACGCCTCAAGCTAGCCACCTGGACGCACCACACGAGCCGTTGTCTACAGCCAGGCCCTGCGATACAAGTGCACCGCCTCCTGTCCCTCTGACACAGACTCAACCCTACAGGACCACCCTAAACAGGCCAACCACACGGCAACCCTTGCTGCCTCGCAACTAACACCGCTACCGGCAAACTGTGGAGGAGCCTTTCAGCGCTTCAGGACATTCTGGAACAATCCTCCGAGTGCTTGCCTTGCAACGGAGAAACTAGGGAGGCAGAATCCAGCCTCAGGCCGCACAGCACACATTCGTTGTGAAGTTCCGCACCTTGGAACTTGGCTTGAACGCGTCGGCTGAATGGGTGAGTCATTACGGTGTGCAGAGCCCAAGTGCCGCCTTGCGGGTCGCTTTCCTTGCTATTGTAGACGTTTCTTTACCTGGAAATGGAAGGGTTGCTGTACCTGTCACCGAGTTTCCCAGCCGGAACCTATCCATTCCTCTATCTGACTGAGTGGCTTAGGCCCACGAGGCGCGCGTGCCTTAGTAATCAAAAAACTGTTCGTCCTTAAGGTGCCACAGATTCTTTTTCAGGAGGAAGCTACCATGTTCCCATGAAGAGGAGGCCTTACAGGCTTGTGTGACCCCCAGCTCAAAGCACAGCGACCCCCATGAAGAGGATGGTTCCGTGAATTCAGTGAAGGCGGGGCTAACCCAGGCCAGCCCCATGAAGGGCAGTTGCCGGCCAAGTGTGTAACGCAGCAGTGAGGAGAAGTATCCCCATAAAGAGGTGGCTTCTCAGGGATCTCTTAGGCAGAGTTCGAATCGTGGCCAGCCCCATGAAGAGGCGGCTTGCCAGGCAACTCAGAACCCCAGCTCGGAGCACAGCCAGCCCCATCAGGAGGACGATTCCGTGACTTACCTGATGGCGGCTCTACCCAGCAGAGGAGGCGCCCACGTGGTCTTCGGCCGGCCCAGCCAAAGCAGTGTCCTGGGCCCGTATGTGGAGGAGGCAGGCCCGCTGGGGCTGAGGAGTGAAAACGCACAATTACACAGAAGGAGGAACAAAACACCAGAACGTACACAGGGTAGAAGTCACTAATGTCCATATCCATAGAGGGACCTGACTTTTCAGATCTCCCTCAAACTGAAGCTGCATTTCAACAGGGTCTCTTGCTGATGCGGGTTTCTTCAGGAAGGCCGGGGCGGGGCTGGGGGGACAGGTGGGGAACAGACTGAGTGCCTGATCTCCTCTTTGGCCGGGCCAGCGTAGCATCCTGTGCCGCGGGAGAGAGCACCGTAGAAACTCTCCGCAGAACAGAGGTATGTCTGTGGCCACGTAACCACAGCGGAACCGAGTCTGGCGCATTAGTACTCACAGCGGGTTCTTCCTGCTCATGACGAGGCCCTTCTAGCTTGGACCCAGCTGTGGCGCCGTGGTACCTTGACCCTTCAAACGCTTCCTGGCACCTCGACCCTTTGGACGCTCCGGAGCAGCGAAAGCAGCGATTTGAAAAGAAAAAAAGCGTTAGCAATTCCTGCGGGCCTGCTTCTTCCTCCTCATCACTTGAGTCTTGCATCCGAGTAGGCCCTTCCAACCTTGACCCTTTCAGGACAGCCTAGTGATGAGCTGAGCAACCCCCGTGAAGGGCAGGATTCCCTAGCATGTGTCAAAAGCAGCGCTAAAGTGAGCCATCCCTCAGAGCTGAGACCTGAGTCGGATCTGTGGACCTCAGTAAGAAGCCAGTTGGCCTCTTTCTGAACTACAGGGTAGCTACTAAAATGGGGTACCTGGTATAGTTGCTACCAGTTTTACCCTTGTGTTACCAAACTGGTCTGCTCTGGACTTGTTTTGGGGGGCATTTCCACAAAGAGATCCATTAGCCTAAATAACCTGACCTGTTTCTGGGTGCGAAATTGAAAACATTTGTCTTTGTCCTAAGAACTCGGATGTGGTCAGACTAGCGTGAGAGGGAAAACAAACGGGGATGATACGCTGCCGTTTTCTACACATGTTAGGTGTGCCAGATGCAAGCAGGAATTAGCAATCACCTCCACACCTTTGGCTATGGAAACTGCAAACCGGAGGCCTTGAATTTTGTTTTTGCTCATTCTTATCGATCCCATATTTTTCCAGTGGTCTTCTTCGTTCATACGAATTAGATGTATCACCTGCCTAATGTGGAATGTCTCAAAGTACACTTGTGTATTTCATATGCCTACTCCTTCATTTTCGGAATGTCTGTATAAGGTTTTCTTTAAATCATTCCACATTGTTTTATTACGAAACAAATTGTTTACAATGTCCTGCCAGTTTACCCACTTCTGCGGGATTCCAAGCAGCAGGACCTCAAACCTCTGGATTGTTCATGGTTAACAACTCGGGTGAACCACAGCGCGGGGCTCCCACGTAACCACGACCCGCGGCTCAGTGACAAACCACGCCCGACCCGTACTCTGGGTTGTCGTTATGTGCAAAGCGTGTCTTTATCTGCCTTCGGGGATCAGCCGAAGGTGGTTCAATTTGTTTTGCCGCCCTGTGAAGTGAGCACAGACCTGGTTCTGATCACTGATGGAAGGTCTGGTGCGACTTACAGCGGAGCTGCTTTATACGTGGAACGCGTGGCAACACAGCACTTCGTACTGGAGGCAATTAATGCAGGCTAGAGCTAATTCAGAAGTTCAGTTCAGCTTAATACATCAGTGCTCGCAGACACATCATGAGAAAAGCTAAGAATGTTTAACTACAAGCACCCCATAGAGCTGGATGTGGGAGTGTAAGCGAGCAAAGGCTTGAGACGTGGTTCACAGCAACCGTTCCGTTTCCGTTGAAAGAGACGTCTACAAGACTAAGGACAGCAAAGTGCATGATGGGACCCGGATTCTTCAAGCTGCAATGACTCAGCAGCTCGGACGATCTGTTCAAGCCAAGTTCCAACGTGTGAAATTTGAACGACCGATGTCCACTCCGGCGTCTCGTGCTGAGTTCCGTCTCCGGCGTTTCTCTGTTGCAAAATAGCCACTTCGAGGTCTGTTACCGAATGACCTGGAACGCTGAAAGGCTTCTCCACAGGTCGGCCGGGGACACGACCGGACGCCGCCATACAGCTCCACGATGGACGCGGAACTACCTCCTCGTACCAAAACCCACAGACCGCCATGCATCCCTACACGCCTCAAGCTAGCCACCTGGACGCACCACACGAGCCGTTGTCTACAGCCAGGCCCTGCGATACAAGTGCACCGCCTCCTGTCCCTCTGACACAGACTCAACCCTACAGGACCACCCTAAACAGGCCAACCACACGGCAACCCTTGCTGCCTCGCAACTAACACCGCTACCGGCAAACTGTGGAGGAGCCTTTCAGCGCTTCAGGACATTCTGGAACAATCCTCCGAGTGCTTGCCTTGCAACGGAGAAACTAGGGAGGCAGAATCCAGCCTCAGGCCGCACAGCACACATTCGTTGTGAAGTTCCGCACCTTGGAACTTGGCTTGAACGCGTCGGCTGAATGGGTGAGTCATTACGGTGTGCAGAGCCCAAGTGCCGCCTTGCGGGTCGCTTTCCTTGCTATTGTAGACGTTTCTTTACCTGGAAATGGAAGGGTTGCTGTACCTGTCACCGAGTTTCCCAGCCGGAACCTATCCATTCCTCTATCTGACTGAGTGGCTTAGGCCCACGAGGCGCGCGTGCCTTAGTAATCAAAAAACTGTTCGTCCTTAAGGTGCCACAGATTCTTTTTCAGGAGGAAGCTACCATGTTCCCATGAAGAGGAGGCCTTACAGGCTTGTGTGACCCCCAGCTCAAAGCACAGCGACCCCCATGAAGAGGATGGTTCCGTGAATTCAGTGAAGGCGGGGCTAACCCAGGCCAGCCCCATGAAGGGCAGTTGCCGGCCAAGTGTGTAACGCAGCAGTGAGGAGAAGTATCCCCATAAAGAGGTGGCTTCTCAGGGATCTCTTAGGCAGAGTTCGAATCGTGGCCAGCCCCATGAAGAGGCGGCTTGCCAGGCAACTCAGAACCCCAGCTCGGAGCACAGCCAGCCCCATCAGGAGGACGATTCCGTGACTTACCTGATGGCGGCTCTACCCAGCAGAGGAGGCGCCCACGTGGTCTTCGGCCGGCCCAGCCAAAGCAGTGTCCTGGGCCCGTATGTGGAGGAGGCAGGCCCGCTGGGGCTGAGGAGTGAAAACGCACAATTACACAGAAGGAGGAACAAAACACCAGAACGTACACAGGGTAGAAGTCACTAATGTCCATATCCATAGAGGGACCTGACTTTTCAGATCTCCCTCAAACTGAAGCTGCATTTCAACAGGGTCTCTTGCTGATGCGGGTTTCTTCAGGAAGGCCGGGGCGGGGCTGGGGGGACAGGTGGGGAACAGACTGAGTGCCTGATCTCCTCTTTGGCCGGGCCAGCGTAGCATCCTGTGCCGCGGGAGAGAGCACCGTAGAAACTCTCCGCAGAACAGAGGTATGTCTGTGGCCACGTAACCACAGCGGAACCGAGTCTGGCGCATTAGTACTCACAGCGGGTTCTTCCTGCTCATGACGAGGCCCTTCTAGCTTGGACCCAGCTGTGGCGCCGTGGTACCTTGACCCTTCAAACGCTTCCTGGCACCTCGACCCTTTGGACGCTCCGGAGCAGCGAAAGCAGCGATTTGAAAAGAAAAAAAGCGTTAGCAATTCCTGCGGGCCTGCTTCTTCCTCCTCATCACTTGAGTCTTGCATCCGAGTAGGCCCTTCCAACCTTGACCCTTTCAGGACAGCCTAGTGATGAGCTGAGCAACCCCCGTGAAGGGCAGGATTCCCTAGCATGTGTCAAAAGCAGCGCTAAAGTGAGCCATCCCTCAGAGCTGAGACCTGAGTCGGATCTGTGGACCTCAGTAAGAAGCCAGTTGGCCTCTTTCTGAACTACAGGGTAGCTACTAAAATGGGGTACCTGGTATAGTTGCTACCAGTTTTACCCTTGTGTTACCAAACTGGTCTGCTCTGGACTTGTTTTGGGGGGCATTTCCACAAAGAGATCCATTAGCCTAAATAACCTGACCTGTTTCTGGGTGCGAAATTGAAAACATTTGTCTTTGTCCTAAGAACTCGGATGTGGTCAGACTAGCGTGAGAGGGAAAACAAACGGGGATGATACGCTGCCGTTTTCTACACATGTTAGGTGTGCCAGATGCAAGCAGGAATTAGCAATCACCTCCACACCTTTGGCTATGGAAACTGCAAACCGGAGGCCTTGAATTTTGTTTTTGCTCATTCTTATCGATCCCATATTTTTCCAGTGGTCTTCTTCGTTCATACGAATTAGATGTATCACCTGCCTAATGTGGAATGCCTCAAAGTACACTTGTGTATTTCATATGCCTACTCCTTCATTTTCGGAATGTCTGTATAAGGTTTTCTTTAAATCATTCCACATTGTTTTATTACGAAACAAATTGTTTACAATGTCCTGCCAGTTTACCCACTTCTGCGGGATTCCAAGCAGCAGGACCTCAAACCTCTGGATTGTTCATGGTTAACAACTCGGGTGAACCACAGCGCGGGGCTCCCACGTAACCACGACCCGCGGCTCAGTGACAAACCACGCCCGACCCGTACTCTGGGTTGTCGTTATGTGCAAAGCGTGTCTTTATCTGCCTTCGGGGATCAGCCGAAGGTGGTTCAATTTGTTTTGCCGCCCTGTGAAGTGAGCACAGACCTGGTTCTGATCACTGATGGAAGGTCTGGTGCGACTTACAGCGGAGCTGCTTTATACGTGGAACGCGTGGCAACACAGCACTTCGTACTGGAGGCAATTAATGCAGGCTAGAGCTAATTCAGAAGTTCAGTTCAGCTTAATACATCAGTGCTCGCAGACACATCATGAGAAAAGCTAAGAATGTTTAACTACAAGCACCCCATAGAGCTGGATGTGGGAGTGTAAGCGAGCAAAGGCTTGAGACGTGGTTCACAGCAACCGTTCCGTTTCCGTTGAAAGAGACGTCTACAAGACTAAGGACAGCAAAGTGCATGATGGGACCCGGATTCTTCATGCTGCAATGACTCAGCAGTTCGGACGATCTGTTCAAGCCAAGTTCCAACGTGTGAAATTTGAACGACCGATGTCCACTCCGGCGTCTCGTGCTGAGTTCCGTCTCCGGCGTTTCTCTGTTGCAAGATAGCCACTTCGAGGTCTGTTACCGAATGACCTGGAACGCTGAAAGGCTTCTCCACAGGTCGGCCGGGGACACGACCGGACGCCGCCATACAGCTCCACGATGGACGCGGAACTACCTCCTCGTACCAAAACCCACAGACCGCCATGCATCCCTACACGCCTCAAGCTAGCCACCTGGACGCACCACACGAGCCGTTGTCTACAGCCAGGCCCTGCGATACAAGTGCACCGCCTCCTGTCCCTCTGACACAGACTCAACCCTACAGGACCACCCTAAACAGGCCAACCACACGGCAACCCTTGCTGCCTCGCAACTAACACCGCTACCGGCAAACTGTGGAGGAGCCTTTCAGCGCTTCAGGACATTCTGGAACAATCCTCCGAGTGCTTGCCTTGCAACGGAGAAACTAGGGAGGCAGAATCCAGCCTCAGGCCGCACAGCACACATTCGTTGTGAAGTTCCGCACCTTGGAACTTGGCTTGAACGCGTCGGCTGAATGGGTGAGTCATTACGGTGTGCAGAGCCCAAGTGCCGCCTTGCGGGTCGCTTTCCTTGCTATTGTAGACGTTTCTTTACCTGGAAATGGAAGGGTTGCTGTACCTGTCACCGAGTTTCCCAGCCGGAACCTATCCATTCCTCTATCTGACTGAGTGGCTTAGGCCCACGAGGCGCGCGTGCCTTAGTAATCAAAAAACTGTTCGTCCTTAAGGTGCCACAGATTCTTTTTCAGGAAGAAGCTACCATGTTCCCATGAAGAGGAGGCCTTACAGGCTTGTGTGACCCCCAGCTCAAAGCACAGCGACCCCCATGAAGAGGATGGTTCCGTGAATTCAGTGAAGGCGGGGCTAACCCAGGCCAGCCCCATGAAGGGCAGTTGCCGGCCAAGTGTGTAACGCAGCAGTGAGGAGAAGTATCCCCATAAAGAGGTGGCTTCTCAGGGATCTCTTAGGCAGAGTTCGAATCGTGGCCAGCCCCATGAAGAGGCGGCTTGCCAGGCAACTCAGAACCCCAGCTCGGAGCACAGCCAGCCCCATCAGGAGGACGATTCCGTGACTTACCTGATGGCGGCTCTACCCAGCAGAGGAAGCGCCCACGTGGTCTTCGGCCGGCCCAGCCAAAGCAGTGTCCTGGGCCCGTATGTGGAGGAGGCAGGCCCGCTGGGGCTGAGGAGTGAAAACGCACAATTACACAGAAGGAGGAACAAAACACCAGAACGTACACAGGGTAGAAGTCACTAATGTCCATATCCATAGAGGGACCTGACTTTTCAGATCTCCCTCAAACTGAAGCTGCATTTCAACAGGGTCTCTTGCTGATGCGGGTTTCTTCAGGAAGGCCGGGGCGGGGCTGGGGGGACAGGTGGGGAACAGACTGAGTGCCTGATCTCCTCTTTGGCCGGGCCAGCGTAGCATCCTGTGCCGCGGGAGAGAGCACCGTAGAAACTCTCCGCAGAACAGAGGTATGTCTGTGGCCACGTAACCACAGCGGAACCGAGTCTGGCGCATTAGTACTCACAGCGGGTTCTTCCTGCTCATGACGAGGCCCTTCTAGCTTGGACCCAGCTGTGGCGCCGTGGTACCTTGACCCTTCAAACGCTTCCTGGCACCTCGACCCTTTGGACGCTCCGGAGCAGCGAAAGCAGCGATTTGAAAAGAAAAAAAGCGTTAGCAATTCCTGCGGGCCTGCTTCTTCCTCCTCATCACTTGAGTCTTGCATCCGAGTAGGCCCTTCCAACCTTGACCCTTTCAGGACAGCCTAGTGATGAGCTGAGCAACCCCCGTGAAGGGCAGGATTCCCTAGCATGTGTCAAAAGCAGCGCTAAAGTGAGCCATCCCTCAGAGCTGAGACCTGAGTCGGATCTGTGGACCTCAGTAAGAAGCCAGTTGGCCTCTTTCTGAACTACAGGGTAGCTACTAAAATGGGGTACCTGGTATAGTTGCTACCAGTTTTACCCTTGTGTTACCAAACTGGTCTGCTCTGGACTTGTTTTGGGGGGCATTTCCACAAAGAGATCCATTAGCCTAAATAA
Source organism: Heloderma suspectum (assembly GCF_057233095.1). NCBI lineage: Eukaryota > Metazoa > Chordata > Lepidosauria > Squamata > Helodermatidae > Heloderma > Heloderma suspectum. The sequence goes on from NC_139474.1 coordinate 368,025, forward strand.
CCTGACCTGTTTCTGGGTGCGAAATTGAAAACATTTGTCTTTGTCCTAAGAACTCGGATGTGGTCAGACTAGCGTGAGAGGGAAAACAAACGGGGATGATACGCTGCCGTTTTCTACACATGTTAGGTGTGCCAGATGCAAGCAGGAATTAGCAATCACCTCCACACCTTTGGCTATGGAAACTGCAAACCGGAGGCCTTGAATTTTGTTTTTGCTCATTCTTATCGATCCCATATTTTTCCAGTGGTCTTCTTCGTTCATACGAATTAGATGTATCACCTGCCTAATGTGGAATGTCTCAAAGTACACTTGTGTATTTCATATGCCTACTCCTTCATTTTCGGAATGTCTGTATAAGGTTTTCTTTAAATCATTCCACATTGTTTTATTACGAAACAAATTGTTTACAATGTCCTGCCAGTTTACCCACTTCTGCGGGATTCCAAGCAGCAGGACCTCAAACCTCTGGATTGTTCATGGTTAACAACTCGGGTGAACCACAGCGCGGGGCTCCCACGTAACCACGACCCGCGGCTCAGTGACAAACCACGCCCGACCCGTACTCTGGGTTGTCGTTATGTGCAAAGCGTGTCTTTATCTGCCTTCGGGGATCAGCCGAAGGTGGTTCAGTTTGTTTTGCCGCCCTGTGAAGTGAGCACAGACCTGGTTCTGATCACTGATGGAAGGTCTGGTGCGACTTACAGCGGAGCTGCTTTATACGTGGAACGCGTGGCAACACAGCACTTCGTACTGGAGGCAATTAATGCAGGCTAGAGCTAATTCAGAAGTTCAGTTCAGCTTAATACATCAGTGCTCGCAGACACATCATGAGAAAAGCTAAGAATGTTTAACTACAAGCACCCCATAGAGCTGGATGTGGGAGTGTAAGCGAGCAAAGGCTTGAGACGTGGTTCACAGCAACCGTTCCGTTTCCGTTGAAAGAGACGTCTACAAGACTAAGGACAGCAAAGTGCATGATGGGACCCGGATTCTTCATGCTGTAATGACTCAACAGCTCGGACGATCTGTTCAAGCCAAGTTCCAACGTGTGAAATTTAAACGACCGATGTCCACTCCGGCGTCTCGTGCTGAGTTCCGTCTCCGGCGTTTCTCTGTTGCAAAATAGCCACTTCGAGGTCTGTTACCGAATGACCTGGAACGCTGAAAGGCTTCTCCACAGGTCGGCCGGGGACACGACCGGACGCTGCCATACAGCTCCACGATGGACGCGGAACTACCTCCTCGTACCAAAACCCGCAGACCGCCATGCATCCCTACACGCCTCAAGCTAGCCACCTGGACGCACCACACGAGCCGTTGTCTACAGCCAGGCCCTGCGATACAAGTGCACCGCCTCCTGTCCCTCTGACACAGACTCAACCCTACAGGACCACCCTAAACAGGCCAACCACACGGCAACCCTTGCTGCCTCGCAACTAACACCGCTACCGGCAAACTGTGGAGGAGCCTTTCAGCGCTTCAGGACATTCTGGAACAATCCTCCGAGTGCTTGCCTTGCAACGGAGAAACTAGGGAGGCAGAATCCAGCCTCAGGCCGCACAGCACACATTCGTTGTGAAGTTCCGCACCTTGGAACTTGGCTTGAACGCGTCGGCTGAATGGGTGAGTCATTACGGTGTGCAGAGCCCAAGTGCCGCCTTGCGGGTCGCTTTCCTTGCTATTGTAGACGTTTCTTTACCTGGAAATGGAAGGGTTGCTGTACCTGTCACCGAGTTTCCCAGCCGGAACCTATCCATTCCTCTATCTGACTGAGTGGCTTAGGCCCACGAGGCGCGCGTGCCTTAGTAATCAAAAAACTGTTCGTCCTTAAGGTGCCACAGATTCTTTTTCAGGAAGAAGCTACCATGTTCCCATGAAGAGGAGGCCTTACAGGCTTGTGTGACCCCCAGCTCAAAGCACAGCGACCCCCATGAAGAGGATGGTTCCGTGAATTCAGTGAAGGCGGGGCTAACCCAGGCCAGCCCCATGAAGGGCAGTTGCCGGCCAAGTGTGTAACGCAGCAGTGAGGAGAAGTATCCCCATAAAGAGGTGGCTTCTCAGGGATCTCTTAGGCAGAGTTCGAATCGTGGCCAGCCCCATGAAGAGGCGGCTTGCCAGGCAACTCAGAACCCCAGCTCGGAGCACAGCCAGCCCCATCAGGAGGACGATTCCGTGACTTACCTGATGGCGGCTCTACCCAGCAGAGGAAGCGCCCACGTGGTCTTCGGCCGGCCCAGCCAAAGCAGTGTCCTGGGCCCGTATGTGGAGGAGGCAGGCCCGCTGGGGCTGAGGAGTGAAAACGCACAATTACACAGAAGGAGGAACAAAACACCAGAACGTACACAGGGTAGAAGTCACTAATGTCCATATCCATAGAGGGACCTGACTTTTCAGATCTCCCTCAAACTGAAGCTGCATTTCAACAGGGTCTCTTGCTGATGCGGGTTTCTTCAGGAAGGCCGGGGCGGGGCTGGGGGGACAGGTGGGGAACAGACTGAGTGCCTGATCTCCTCTTTGGCCGGGCCAGCGTAGCATCCTGTGCCGCGGGAGAGAGCACCGTAGAAACTCTCCGCAGAACAGAGGTATGTCTGTGGCCACGTAACCACAGCGGAACCGAGTCTGGCGCATTAGTACTCACAGCGGGTTCTTCCTGCTCATGACGAGGCCCTTCTAGCTTGGACCCAGCTGTGGCGCCGTGGTACCTTGACCCTTCAAACGCTTCCTGGCACCTCGACCCTTTGGACGCTCCGGAGCAGCGAAAGCAGCGATTTGAAAAGAAAAAAAGCGTTAGCAATTCCTGCGGGCCTGCTTCTTCCTCCTCATCACTTGAGTCTTGCATCTGAGTAGGGCCTTCCAACCTTGACCCTTTCAGGACAGCCTAGTGATGAGCTGAGCAACCCCCGTGAAGGGCAGGATTCCCTAGCATGTGTCAAAAGCAGCGCTAAAGTGAGCCATCCCTCAGAGCTGAGACCTGAGTCGGATCTGTGGACCTCAGTAAGAAGCCAGTTGGCCTCTTTCTGAACTACAGGGTAGCTACTAAAATGGGGTACCTGGTATAGTTGCTACCAGTTTTACCCTTGTGTTACCAAACTGGTCTGCTCTGGACTTGTTTTGGGGGGCATTTCCACAAAGAGATCCATTAGCCTAAATAACCTGACCTGTTTCTGGGTGCGAAATTGAAAACATTTGTCTTTGTCCTAAGAACTCGGATGTGGTCAGACTAGCGTGAGAGGGAAAACAAACGGGGATGATACGCTGCCGTTTTCTACACATGTTAGGTGTGCCACATGCAAGCAGGAATTAGCAATCACCTCCACACCTTTGGCTATGGAAACTGCAAACCGGAGGCCTTGAATTTTGTTTTTGCTCATTCTTATCGATCCCATATTTTTCCAGTGGTCTTCTTCGTTCATACGAATTAGATGTATCACCTGCCTAATGTGGAATGTCTCAAAGTACACTTGTGTATTTCATATGCCTACTCCTTCATTTTCGGAATGTCTGTATAAGGTTTTCTTTAAATCATTCCACATTGTTTTATTACGAAACAAATTGTTTACAATGTCCTGCCAGTTTACCCACTTCTGCGGGATTCCAAGCAGCAGGACCTCAAACCTCTGGATTGTTCATGGTTAACAACTCGGGTGAACCACAGCGCGGGGCTCCCACGTAACCACGACCCGCGGCTCAGTGACAAACCACGCCCGACCCGTACTCTGGGTTGTCGTTATGTGCAAAGCGTGTCTTTATCTGCCTTCGGGGATCAGCCGAAGGTGGTTCAGTTTGTTTTGCCGCCCTGTGAAGTGAGCACAGACCTGGTTCTGATCACTGATGGAAGGTCTGGTGCGACTTACAGCGGAGCTGCTTTATACGTGGAACGCGTGGCAACACAGCACTTCGTACTGGAGGCAATTAATGCAGGCTAGAGCTAATTCAGAAGTTCAGTTCAGCTTAATACATCAGTGCTCGCAGACACATCATGAGAAAAGCTAAGAATGTTTAACTACAAGCACCCCATAGAGCTGGATGTGGGAGTGTAAGCGAGCAAAGGCTTGAGACGTGGTTCACAGCAACCGTTCCGTTTCCGTTGAAAGAGACGTCTACAAGACTAAGGACAGCAAAGTGCATGATGGGACCCGGATTCTTCATGCTGTAATGACTCAGCAGCTCGGACGATCTGTTCAAGCCAAGTTCCAACGTGTGAAATTTAAACGACCGATGTCCACTCCGGCGTCTCGTGCTGAGTTCCGTCTCCGGCGTTTCTCTGTTGCAAAATAGCCACTTCGAGGTCTGTTACCGAATGACCTGGAACGCTGAAAGGCTTCTCCACAGGTCGGCCGGGGACACGACCGGACGCCGCCATACAGCTCCACGATGGACACGGAACTACCTCCTCGTACCAAAACCCGCAGACCGCCATGCATCCCTACACGCCTCAAGCTAGCCACCTGGACGCACCACACGAGCCGTTGTCTACAGCCAGGCCCTGCGATACAAGTGCACCGCCTCCTGTCCCTCTGACACAGACTCAACCCTACAGGACCACCCTAAACAGGCCAACCACACGGCAACCCTTGCTGCCTCGCAACTAACACCGCTACCGGCAAACTGTGGAGGAGCCTTTCAGCGCTTCAGGACATTCTGGAACAATCCTCCGAGTGCTTGCCTTGCAACGGAGAAACTAGGGAGGCAGAATCCAGCCTCAGGCCGCACAGCACACATTCGTTGTGAAGTTCCGCACCTTGGAACTTGGCTTGAACGCGTCGGCTGAATGGGTGAGTCATTACGGTGTGCAGAGCCCAAGTGCCGCCTTGCGGGTCGCTTTCCTTGCTATTGTAGACGTTTCTTTACCTGGAAATGGAAGGGTTGCTGTACCTGTCACCGAGTTTCCCAGCCGGAACCTATCCATTCCTCTATCTGACTGAGTGGCTTAGGCCCACGAGGCGCGCGTGCCTTAGTAATCAAAAAACTGTTCGTCCTTAAGGTGCCACAGATTCTTTTTCAGGAAGAAGCTACCATGTTCCCATGAAGAGGAGGCCTTACAGGCTTGTGTGACCCCCAGCTCAAAGCACAGCGACCCCCATGAAGAGGATGGTTCCGTGAATTCAGTGAAGGCGGGGCTAACCCAGGCCAGCCCCATGAAGGGCAGTTGCCGGCCAAGTGTGTAACGCAGCAGTGAGGAGAAGTATCCCCATAAAGAGGTGGCTTCTCAGGGATCTCTTAGGCAGAGTTCGAATCGTGGCCAGCCCCATGAAGAGGCGGCTTGCCAGGCAACTCAGAACCCCAGCTCGGAGCACAGCCAGCCCCATCAGGAGGACGATTCCGTGACTTACCTGATGGCGGCTCTACCCAGCAGAGGAAGCGCCCACGTGGTCTTCGGCCGGCCCAGCCAAAGCAGTGTCCTGGGCCCGTATGTGGAGGAGGCAGGCCCGCTGGGGCTGAGGAGTGAAAACGCACAATTACACAGAAGGAGGAACAAAACACCAGAACGTACACAGGGTAGAAGTCACTAATGTCCATATCCATAGAGGGACCTGACTTTTCAGATCTCCCTCAAACTGAAGCTGCATTTCAACAGGGTCTCTTGCTGATGCGGGTTTCTTCAGGAAGGCCGGGGCGGGGCTGGGGGGACAGGTGGGGAACAGACTGAGTGCCTGATCTCCTCTTTGGCCGGGCCAGCGTAGCATCCTGTGCCGCGGGAGAGAGCACCGTAGAAACTCTCCGCAGAACAGAGGTATGTCTGTGGCCACGTAACCACAGCGGAACCGAGTCTGGCGCATTAGTACTCACAGCGGGTTCTTCCTGCTCATGACGAGGCCCTTCTAGCTTGGACCCAGCTGTGGCGCCGTGGTACCTTGACCCTTCAAACGCTTCCTGGCACCTCGACCCTTTGGACGCTCCGGAGCAGCGAAAGCAGCGATTTGAAAAGAAAAAAAGCGTTAGCAATTCCTGCGGGCCTGCTTCTTCCTCCTCATCACTTGAGTCTTGCATCCGAGTAGGCCCTTCCAACCTTGACCCTTTCAGGACAGCCTAGTGATGAGCTGAGCAACCCCCGTGAAGGGCAGGATTCCCTAGCATGTGTCAAAAGCAGCGCTAAAGTGAGCCATCCCTCAGAGCTGAGACCTGAGTCGGATCTGTGGACCTCAGTAAGAAGCCAGTTGGCCTCTTTCTGAACTACAGGGTAGCTACTAAAATGGGGTACCTGGTATAGTTGCTACCAGTTTTACCCTTGTGTTACCAAACTGGTCTGCTCTGGACTTGTTTTGGGGGGCATTTCCACAAAGAGATCCATTAGCCTAAATAACCTGACCTGTTTCTGGGTGCGAAATTGAAAACATTTGTCTTTGTCCTAAGAACTCGGATGTGGTCAGACTAGCGTGAGAGGGAAAACAAACGGGGATGATACGCTGCCGTTTTCTACACATGTTAGGTGTGCCAGATGCAAGCAGGAATTAGCAATCACCTCCACACCTTTGGCTATGGAAACTGCAAACCGGAGGCCTTGAATTTTGTTTTTGCTCATTCTTATCGATCCCATATTTTTCCAGTGGTCTTCTTCGTTCATACGAATTAGATGTATCACCTGCCTAATGTGGAATGCCTCAAAGTACACTTGTGTATTTCATATGCCTACTCCTTCATTTTCGGAATGTCTGTATAAGGTTTTCTTTAAATCATTCCACATTGTTTTATTACGAAACAAATTGTTTACAATGTCCTGCCAGTTTACCCACTTCTGCGGGATTCCAAGCAGCAGGACCTCAAACCTCTGGATTGTTCATGGTTAACAACTCGGGTGAACCACAGCGCGGGGCTCCCACGTAACCACGACCCGCGGCTCAGTGACAAACCACGCCCGACCCGTACTCTGGGTTGTCGTTATGTGCAAAGCGTGTCTTTATCTGCCTTCGGGGATCAGCCGAAGGTGGTTCAGTTTGTTTTGCCGCCCTGTGAAGTGAGCACAGACCTGGTTCTGATCACTGATGGAAGGTCTGGTGCGACTTACAGCGGAGCTGCTTTATACGTGGAACGCGTGGCAACACAGCACTTCGTACTGGAGGCAATTAATGCAGGCTAGAGCTAATTCAGAAGTTCAGTTCAGCTTAATACATCAGTGCTCGCAGACACATCATGAGAAAAGCTAAGAATGTTTAACTACAAGCACCCCATAGAGCTGGATGTGGGAGTGTAAGCGAGCAAAGGCTTGAGACGTGGTTCACAGCAACCGTTCCGTTTCCGTTGAAAGAGACGTCTACAAGACTAAGGACAGCAAAGTGCATGATGGGACCCGGATTCTTCATGCTGTAATGACTCAACAGCTCGGACGATCTGTTCAAGCCAAGTTCCAACGTGTGAAATTTAAACGACCGATGTCCACTCCGGCGTCTCGTGCTGAGTTCCGTCTCCGGCGTTTCTCTGTTGCAAAATAGCCACTTCGAGGTCTGTTACCGAATGACCTGGAACGCTGAAAGGCTTCTCCACAGGTCGGCCGGGGACACGACCGGACGCCGCCATACAGCTCCACGATGGACGCGGAACTACCTCCTCGTACCAAAACCCGCAGACCGCCATGCATCCCTACACGCCTCAAGCTAGCCACCTGGACGCACCACACGAGCCGTTGTCTACAGCCAGGCCCTGCGATACAAGTGCACCGCCTCCTGTCCCTCTGACACAGACTCAACCCTACAGGACCACCCTAAACAGGCCAACCACACGGCAACCCTTGCTGCCTCGCAACTAACACCGCTACCGGCAAACTGTGGAGGAGCCTTTCAGCGCTTCAGGACATTCTGGAACAATCCTCCGAGTGCTTGCCTTGCAACGGAGAAACTAGGGAGGCAGAATCCAGCCTCAGGCCGCACAGCACACATTCGTTGTGAAGTTCCGCACCTTGGAACTTGGCTTGAACGCGTCGGCTGAATGGGTGAGTCATTACGGTGTGCAGAGCCCAAGTGCCGCCTTGCGGGTCGCTTTCCTTGCTATTGTAGACGTTTCTTTACCTGGAAATGGAAGGGTTGCTGTACCTGTCACCGAGTTTCCCAGCCGGAACCTATCCATTCCTCTATCTGACTGAGTGGCTTAGGCCCACGAGGCGCGCGTGCCTTAGTAATCAAAAAACTGTTCGTCCTTAAGGTGCCACAGATTCTTTTTCAGGAAGAAGCTACCATGTTCCCATGAAGAGGAGGCCTTACAGGCTTGTGTGACCCCCAGCTCAAAGCACAGCGACCCCCATGAAGAGGATGGTTCCGTGAATTCAGTGAAGGCGGGGCTAACCCAGGCCAGCCCCATGAAGGGCAGTTGCCGGCCAAGTGTGTAACGCAGCAGTGAGGAGAAGTATCCCCATAAAGAGGTGGCTTCTCAGGGATCTCTTAGGCAGAGTTCGAATCGTGGCCAGCCCCATGAAGAGGCGGCTTGCCAGGCAACTCAGAACCCCAGCTCGGAGCACAGCCAGCCCCATCAGGAGGACGATTCCGTGACTTACCTGATGGCGGCTCTACCCAGCAGAGGAAGCGCCCACGTGGTCTTCGGCCGGCCCAGCCAAAGCAGTGTCCTGGGCCCGTATGTGGAGGAGGCAGGCCCGCTGGGGCTGAGGAGTGAAAACGCACAATTACACAGAAGGAGGAACAAAACACCAGAACGTACACAGGGTAGAAGTCACTAATGTCCATATCCATAGAGGGACCTGACTTTTCAGATCTCCCTCAAACTGAAGCTGCATTTCAACAGGGTCTCTTGCTGATGCGGGTTTCTTCAGGAAGGCCGGGGCGGGGCTGGGGGGACAGGTGGGGAACAGACTGAGTGCCTGATCTCCTCTTTGGCCGGGCCAGCGTAGCATCCTGTGCCGCGGGAGAGAGCACCGTAGAAACTCTCCGCAGAACAGAGGTATGTCTGTGGCCACGTAACCACAGCGGAACCGAGTCTGGCGCATTAGTACTCACAGCGGGTTCTTCCTGCTCATGACGAGGCCCTTCTAGCTTGGACCCAGCTGTGGCGCCGTGGTACCTTGACCCTTCAAACGCTTCCTGGCACCTCGACCCTTTGGACGCTCCGGAGCAGCGAAAGCAGCGATTTGAAAAGAAAAAAAGCGTTAGCAATTCCTGCGGGCCTGCTTCTTCCTCCTCATCACTTGAGTCTTGCATCTGAGTAGGGCCTTCCAACCTTGACCCTTTCAGGACAGCCTAGTGATGAGCTGAGCAACCCCCGTGAAGGGCAGGATTCCCTAGCATGTGTCAAAAGCAGCGCTAAAGTGAGCCATCCCTCAGAGCTGAGACCTGAGTCGGATCTGTGGACCTCAGTAAGAAGCCAGTTGGCCTCTTTCTGAACTACAGGGTAGCTACTAAAATGGGGTACCTGGTATAGTTGCTACCAGTTTTACCCTTGTGTTACCAAACTGGTCTGCTCTGGACTTGTTTTGGGGGGCATTTCCACAAAGAGATCCATTAGCCTAAATAACCTGACCTGTTTCTGGGTGCGAAATTGAAAACATTTGTCTTTGTCCTAAGAACTCGGATGTGGTCAGACTAGCGTGAGAGGGAAAACAAACGGGGATGATACGCTGCCGTTTTCTACACATGTTAGGTGTGCCACATGCAAGCAGGAATTAGCAATCACCTCCACACCTTTGGCTATGGAAACTGCAAACCGGAGGCCTTGAATTTTGTTTTTGCTCATTCTTATCGATCCCATATTTTTCCAGTGGTCTTCTTCGTTCATACGAATTAGATGTATCACCTGCCTAATGTGGAATGTCTCAAAGTACACTTGTGTATTTCATATGCCTACTCCTTCATTTTCGGAATGTCTGTATAAGGTTTTCTTTAAATCATTCCACATTGTTTTATTACGAAACAAATTGTTTACAATGTCCTGCCAGTTTACCCACTTCTGCGGGATTCCAAGCAGCAGGACCTCAAACCTCTGGATTGTTCATGGTTAACAACTCGGGTGAACCACAGCGCGGGGCTCCCACGTAACCACGACCCGCGGCTCAGTGACAAACCACGCCCGACCCGTACTCTGGGTTGTCGTTATGTGCAAAGCGTGTCTTTATCTGCCTTCGGGGATCAGCCGAAGGTGGTTCAATTTGTTTTGCCGCCCTGTGAAGTGAGCACAGACCTGGTTCTGATCACTGATGGAAGGTCTGGTGCGACTTACAGCGGAGCTGCTTTATACGTGGAACGCGTGGCAACACAGCACTTCGTACTGGAGGCAATTAATGCAGGCTAGAGCTAATTCAGAAGTTCAGTTCAGCTTAATACATCAGTGCTCGCAGACACATCATGAGAAAAGCTAAGAATGTTTAACTACAAGCACCCCATAGAGCTGGATGTGGGAGTGTAAGCGAGCAAAGGCTTGAGACGTGGTTCACAGCAACCGTTCCGTTTCCGTTGAAAGAGACGTCTACAAGACTAAGGACAGCAAAGTGCATGATGGGACCCGGATTCTTCATGCTGTAATGACTCAGCAGTTCGGACGATCTGTTCAAGCCAAGTTCCAACGTGTGAAATTTGAACGACCGATGTCCACTCCGGCGTCTCGTGCTGAGTTCCGTCTCCGGCGTTTCTCTGTTGCAAGATAGCCACTTCGAGGTCTGTTACCGAATGACCTGGAACGCTGAAAGGCTTCTCCACAGGTCGGCCGGGGACACGACCGGACGCCGCCATACAGCTCCACGATGGACGCGGAACTACCTCCTCGTACCAAAACCCACAGACCGCCATGCATCCCTACACGCCTCAAGCTAGCCACCTGGACGCACCACACGAGCCGTTGTCTACAGCCAGGCCCTGCGATACAAGTGCACCGCCTCCTGTCCCTCTGACACAGACTCAACCCTACAGGACCACCCTAAACAGGCCAACCACACGGCAACCCTTGTTGCCTCGCAACTAACACCGCTACCGGCAAACTGTGGAGGAGCCTTTCAGCGCTTCAGGACATTCTGGAACAATCCTCCGAGTGCTTGCCTTGCAACGGAGAAACTAGGGAGGCAGAATCCAGCCTCAGGCCGCACAGCACACATTCGTTGTGAAGTTCCGCACCTTGGAACTTGGCTTGAACGCGTCGGCTGAATGGGTGAGTCATTACGGTGTGCAGAGCCCAAGTGCCGCCTTGCGGGTCGCTTTCCTTGCTATTGTAGACGTTTCTTTACCTGGAAATGGAAGGGTTGCTGTACCTGTCACCGAGTTTCCCAGCCGGAACCTATCCATTCCTCTATCTGACTGAGTGGCTTAGGCCCACGAGGCGCGCGTGCCTTAGTAATCAAAAAACTGTTCGTCCTTAAGGTGCCACAGATTCTTTTTCAGGAAGAAGCTACCATGTTCCCATGAAGAGGAGGCCTTACAGGCTTGTGTGACCCCCAGCTCAAAGCACAGCGACCCCCATGAAGAGGATGGTTCCGTGAATTCAGTGAAGGCGGGGCTAACCCAGGCCAGCCCCATGAAGGGCAGTTGCCGGCCAAGTGTGTAACGCAGCAGTGAGGAGAAGTATCCCCATAAAGAGGTGGCTTCTCAGGGATCTCTTAGGCAGAGTTCGAATCGTGGCCAGCCCCATGAAGAGGCGGCTTGCCAGGCAACTCAGAACCCCAGCTCGGAGCACAGCCAGCCCCATCAGGAGGACGATTCCGTGACTTACCTGATGGCGGCTCTACCCAGCAGAGGAAGCGCCCACGTGGTCTTCGGCCGGCCCAGCCAAAGCAGTGTCCTGGGCCCGTATGTGGAGGAGGCAGGCCCGCTGGGGCTGAGGAGTGAAAACGCACAATTACACAGAAGGAGGAACAAAACACCAGAACGTACACAGGGTAGAAGTCACTAATGTCCATATCCATAGAGGGACCTGACTTTTCAGATCTCCCTCAAACTGAAGCTGCATTTCAACAGGGTCTCTTGCTGATGCGGGTTTCTTCAGGAAGGCCGGGGCGGGGCTGGGGGGACAGGTGGGGAACAGACTGAGTGCCTGATCTCCTCTTTGGCCGGGCCAGCGTAGCATCCTGTGCCGCGGGAGAGAGCACCGTAGAAACTCTCCGCAGAACAGAGGTATGTCTGTGGCCACGTAACCACAGCGGAACCGAGTCTGGCGCATTAGTACTCACAGCGGGTTCTTCCTGCTCATGACGAGGCCCTTCTAGCTTGGACCCAGCTGTGGCGCCGTGGTACCTTGACCCTTCAAACGCTTCCTGGCACCTCGACCCTTTGGACGCTCCGGAGCAGCGAAAGCAGCGATTTGAAAAGAAAAAAAGCGTTAGCAATTCCTGCGGGCCTGCTTCTTCCTCCTCATCACTTGAGTCTTGCATCCGAGTAGGCCCTTCCAACCTTGACCCTTTCAGGACAGCCTAGTGATGAGCTGAGCAACCCCCGTGAAGGGCAGGATTCCCTAGCATGTGTCAAAAGCAGCGCTAAAGTGAGCCATCCCTCAGAGCTGAGACCTGAGTCGGATCTGTGGACCTCAGTAAGAAGCCAGTTGGCCTCTTTCTGAACTACAGGGTAGCTACTAAAATGGGGTACCTGGTATAGTTGCTACCAGTTTTACCCTTGTGTTACCAAACTGGTCTGCTCTGGACTTGTTTTGGGGGGCATTTCCACAAAGAGATCCATTAGCCTAAATAACCTGACCTGTTTCTGGGTGCGAAATTGAAAACATTTGTCTTTGTCCTAAGAACTCGGATGTGGTCAGACTAGCGTGAGAGGGAAAACAAACGGGGATGATACGCTGCCGTTTTCTACACATGTTAGGTGTGCCAGATGCAAGCAGGAATTAGCAATCACCTCCACACCTTTGGCTATGGAAACTGCAAACCGGAGGCCTTGAATTTTGTTTTTGCTCATTCTTATCGATCCCATATTTTTCCAGTGGTCTTCTTCGTTCATACGAATTAGATTTATCACCTGCCTAATGTGGAATGTCTCAAAGTACACTTGTGTATTTCATATGCCTACTCCTTCATTTTCGGAATGTCTGTATAAGGTTTTCTTTAAATCATTCCACATTGTTTTATTACGAAACAAATTGTTTACAATGTCCTGCCAGTTTACCCACTTCTGCGGGATTCCAAGCAGCAGGACCTCAAACCTCTGGATTGTTCATGGTTAACAACTCGGGTGAACCACAGCGCGGGGCTCCCACGTAACCACGACCCGCGGCTCAGTGACAAACCACGCCCGACCCGTACTCTGGGTTGTCGTTATGTGCAAAGCGTGTCTTTATCTGCCTTCGGGGATCAGCCGAAGGTGGTTCAATTTGTTTTGCCGCCCTGTGAAGTGAGCACAGACCTGGTTCTGATCACTGATGGAAGGTCTGGTGCGACTTACAGCGGAGCTGCTTTATACGTGGAACGCGTGGCAACACAGCACTTCGTACTGGAGGCAATTAATGCAGGCTAGAGCTAATTCAGAAGTTCAGTTCAGCTTAATACATCAGTGCTCGCAGACACATCATGAGAAAAGCTAAGAATGTTTAACTACAAGCACCCCATAGAGCTGGATGTGGGAGTGTAAGCGAGCAAAGGCTTGAGACGTGGTTCACAGCAACCGTTCCGTTTCCGTTGAAAGAGACGTCTACAAGACTAAGGACAGCAAAGTGCATGATGGGACCCGGATTCTTCATGCTGTAATGACTCAGCAGTTCGGACGATCTGTTCAAGCCAAGTTCCAACGTGTGAAATTTAAACGACCGATGTCCACTCCGGCGTCTCGTGCTGAGTTCCGTCTCCGGCGTTTCTCTGTTGCAAGATAGCCACTTCGAGGTCTGTTACCGAATGACCTGGAACGCTGAAAGGCTTCTCCACAGGTCGGCCGGGGACACGACCGGACGCCGCCACACAGCTCCACGATGGACGCGGAACTACCTCCTCGTACCAAAACCCGCAGACCGCCATGCATCCCTACACGCCTCAAGCTAGCCACCTGGACGCACCACACGAGCCGTTGTCTACAGCCAGGCCCTGCGATACAAGTGCACCGCCTCCTGTCCCTCTGACACAGACTCAACCCTACAGGACCACCCTAAACAGGCCAACCACACGGCAACCCTTGCTGCCTCGCAACTAACACCGCTACCGGCAAACTGTGGAGGAGCCTTTCAGCGCTTCAGGACATTCTGGAACAATCCTCCGAGTGCTTGCCTTGCAACGGAGAAACTAGGGAGGCAGAATCCAGCCTCAGGCCGCACAGCACACATTCGTTGTGAAGTTCCGCACCTTGGAACTTGGCTTGAACGCGTCGGCTGAATGGGTGAGTCATTACGGTGTGCAGAGCCCAAGTGCCGCCTTGCGGGTCGCTTTCCTTGCTATTGTAGACGTTTCTTTACCTGGAAATGGAAGGGTTGCTGTACCTGTCACCGAGTTTCCCAGCCGGAACCTATCCATTCCTCTATCTGACTGAGTGGCTTAGGCCCACGAGGCGCGCGTGCCTTAGTAATCAAAAAACTGTTCGTCCTTAAGGTGCCACAGATTCTTTTTCAGGAAGAAGCTACCATGTTCCCATGAAGAGGAGGCCTTACAGGCTTGTGTGACCCCCAGCTCAAAGCACAGCGACCCCCATGAAGAGGATGGTTCCGTGAATTCAGTGAAGGCGGGGCTAACCCAGGCCAGCCCCATGAAGGGCAGTTGCCGGCCAAGTGTGTAACGCAGCAGTGAGGAGAAGTATCCCCATAAAGAGGTGGCTTCTCAGGGATCTCTTAGGCAGAGTTCGAATCGTGGCCAGCCCCATGAAGAGGCGGCTTGCCAGGCAACTCAGAACCCCAGCTCGGAGCACAGCCAGCCCCATCAGGAGGACGATTCCGTGACTTACCTGATGGCGGCTCTACCCAGCAGAGGAAGCGCCCACGTGGTCTTCGGCCGGCCCAGCCAAAGCAGTGTCCTGGGCCCGTATGTGGAGGAGGCAGGCCCGCTGGGGCTGAGGAGTGAAAACGCACAATTACACAGAAGGAGGAACAAAACACCAGAACGTACACAGGGTAGAAGTCACTAATGTCCATATCCATAGAGGGACCTGACTTTTCAGATCTCCCTCAAACTGAAGCTGCATTTCAACAGGGTCTCTTGCTGATGCGGGTTTCTTCAGGAAGGCCGGGGTGGGGCTGGGGGGACAGGTGGGGAACAGACTGAGTGCCTGATCTCCTCTTTGGCCGGGCCAGCGTAGCATCCTGTGCCGCGGGAGAGAGCACCGTAGAAACTCTCCGCAGAACAGAGGTATGTCTGTGGCCACGTAACCACAGCGGAACCGAGTCTGGCGCATTAGTACTCACAGCGGGTTCTTCCTGCTCATGACGAGGCCCTTCTAGCTTGGACCCAGCTGTGGCGCCGTGGTACCTTGACCCTTCAAACGCTTCCTGGCACCTCGACCCTTTGGACGCTCCGGAGCAGCGAAAGCAGCGATTTGAAAAGAAAAAAAGCGTTAGCAATTCCTGCGGGCCTGCTTCTTCCTCCTCATCACTTGAGTCTTGCATCCGAGTAGGCCCTTCCAACCTTGACCCTTTCAGGACAGCCTAGTGATGAGCTGAGCAACCCCCGTGAAGGGCAGGATTCCCTAGCATGTGTCAAAAGCAGCGCTAAAGTGAGCCATCCCTCAGAGCTGAGACCTGAGTCGGATCTGTGGACCTCAGTAAGAAGCCAGTTGGCCTCTTTCTGAACTACAGGGTAGCTACTAAAATGGGGTACCTGGTATAGTTGCTACCAGTTTTACCCTTGTGTTACCAAACTGGTCTGCTCTGGACTTGTTTTGGGGGGCATTTCCACAAAGAGATCCATTAGCCTAAATAACCTGACCTGTTTCTGGGTGCGAAATTGAAAACATTTGTCTTTGTCCTAAGAACTCGGATGTGGTCAGACTAGCGTGAGAGGGAAAACAAACGGGGATGATACGCTGCCGTTTTCTACACATGTTAGGTGTGCCAGATGCAAGCAGGAATTAGCAATCACCTCCACACCTTTGGCTATGGAAACTGCAAACCGGAGGCCTTGAATTTTGTTTTTGCTCATTCTTATCGATCCCATATTTTTCCAGTGGTCTTCTTCGTTCATACGAATTAGATGTATCACCTGCCTAATGTGGAATGCCTCAAAGTACACTTGTGTATTTCATATGCCTACTCCTTCATTTTCGGAATGTCTGTATAAGGTTTTCTTTAAATCATTCCACATTGTTTTATTACGAAACAAATTGTTTACAATGTCCTGCCAGTTTACCCACTTCTGCGGGATTCCAAGCAGCAGGACCTCAAACCTCTGGATTGTTCATGGTTAACAACTCGGGTGAACCACAGCGCGGGGCTCCCACGTAACCACGACCCGCGGCTCAGTGACAAACCACGCCCGACCCGTACTCTGGGTTGTCGTTATGTGCAAAGCGTGTCTTTATCTGCCTTCGGGGATCAGCCGAAGGTGGTTCAGTTTGTTTTGCCGCCCTGTGAAGTGAGCACAGACCTGGTTCTGATCACTGATGGAAGGTCTGGTGCGACTTACAGCGGAGCTGCTTTATACGTGGAACGCGTGGCAACACAGCACTTCGTACTGGAGGCAATTAATGCAGGCTAGAGCTAATTCAGAAGTTCAGTTCAGCTTAATACATCAGTGCTCGCAGACACATCATGAGAAAAGCTAAGAATGTTTAACTACAAGCACCCCATAGAGCTGGATGTGGGAGTGTAAGCGAGCAAAGGCTTGAGACGTGGTTCACAGCAACCGTTCCGTTTCCGTTGAAAGAGACGTCTACAAGACTAAGGACAGCAAAGTGCATGATGGGACCCGGATTCTTCATGCTGTAATGACTCAGCAGCTCGGACGATCTGTTCAAGCCAAGTTCCAACGTGTGAAATTTAAACGACCGATGTCCACTCCGGCGTCTCGTGCTGAGTTCCGTCTCCGGCGTTTCTCTGTTGCAAAATAGCCACTTCGAGGTCTGTTACCGAATGACCTGGAACGCTGAAAGGCTTCTCCACAGGTCGGCCGGGGACACGACCGGACGCCGCCATACAGCTCCACGATGGACGCGGAACTACCTCCTCGTACCAAAACCCGCAGACCGCCATGCATCCCTACACGCCTCAAGCTAGCCACCTGGACGCACCACACGAGCCGTTGTCTACAGCCAGGCCCTGCGATACAAGTGCACCGCCTCCTGTCCCTCTGACACAGACTCAACCCTACAGGACCACCCTAAACAGGCCAACCACACGGCAACCCTTGCTGCCTCGCAACTAACACCGCTACCGGCAAACTGTGGAGGAGCCTTTCAGCGCTTCAGGACATTCTGGAACAATCCTCCGAGTGCTTGCCTTGCAACGGAGAAACTAGGGAGGCAGAATCCAGCCTCAGGCCGCACAGCACACATTCGTTGTGAAGTTCCGCACCTTGGAACTTGGCTTGAACGCGTCGGCTGAATGGGTGAGTCATTACGGTGTGCAGAGCCCAAGTGCCGCCTTGCGGGTCGCTTTCCTTGCTATTGTAGACGTTTCTTTACCTGGAAATGGAAGGGTTGCTGTACCTGTCACCGAGTTTCCCAGCCGGAACCTATCCATTCCTCTATCTGACTGAGTGGCTTAGGCCCACGAGGCGCGCGTGCCTTAGTAATCAAAAAACTGTTCGTCCTTAAGGTGCCACAGATTCTTTTTCAGGAAGAAGCTACCATGTTCCCATGAAGAGGAGGCCTTACAGGCTTGTGTGACCCCCAGCTCAAAGCACAGCGACCCCCATGAAGAGGATGGTTCCGTGAATTCAGTGAAGGCGGGGCTAACCCAGGCCAGCCCCATGAAGGGCAGTTGCCGGCCAAGTGTGTAACGCAGCAGTGAGGAGAAGTATCCCCATAAAGAGGTGGCTTCTCAGGGATCTCTTAGGCAGAGTTCGAATCGTGGCCAGCCCCATGAAGAGGCGGCTTGCCAGGCAACTCAGAACCCCAGCTCGGAGCACAGCCAGCCCCATCAGGAGGACGATTCCGTGACTTACCTGATGGCGGCTCTACCCAGCAGAGGAAGCGCCCACGTGGTCTTCGGCCGGCCCAGCCAAAGCAGTGTCCTGGGCCCGTATGTGGAGGAGGCAGGCCCGCTGGGGCTGAGGAGTGAAAACGCACAATTACACAGAAGGAGGAACAAAACACCAGAACGTACACAGGGTAGAAGTCACTAATGTCCATATCCATAGAGGGACCTGACTTTTCAGATCTCCCTCAAACTGAAGCTGCATTTCAACAGGGTCTCTTGCTGATGCGGGTTTCTTCAGGAAGGCCGGGGTGGGGCTGGGGGGACAGGTGGGGAACAGACTGAGTGCCTGATCTCCTCTTTGGCCGGGCCAGCGTAGCATCCTGTGCCGCGGGAGAGAGCACCGTAGAAACTCTCCGCAGAACAGAGGTATGTCTGTGGCCACGTAACCACAGCGGAACCGAGTCTGGCGCATTAGTACTCACAGCGGGTTCTTCCTGCTCATGACGAGGCCCTTCTAGCTTGGACCCAGCTGTGGCGCCGTGGTACCTTGACCCTTCAAACGCTTCCTGGCACCTCGACCCTTTGGACGCTCCGGAGCAGCGAAAGCAGCGATTTGAAAAGAAAAAAAGCGTTAGCAATTCCTGCGGGCCTGCTTCTTCCTCCTCATCACTTGAGTCTTGCATCCGAGTAGGCCCTTCCAACCTTGACCCTTTCAGGACAGCCTAGTGATGAGCTGAGCAACCCCCGTGAAGGGCAGGATTCCCTAGCATGTGTCAAAAGCAGCGCTAAAGTGAGCCATCCCTCAGAGCTGAGACCTGAGTCGGATCTGTGGACCTCAGTAAGAAGCCAGTTGGCCTCTTTCTGAACTACAGGGTAGCTACTAAAATGGGGTACCTGGTATAGTTGCTACCAGTTTTACCCTTGTGTTACCAAACTGGTCTGCTCTGGACTTGTTTTGGGGGGCATTTCCACAAAGAGATCCATTAGCCTAAATAACCTGACCTGTTTCTGGGTGCGAAATTGAAAACATTTGTCTTTGTCCTAAGAACTCGGATGTGGTCAGACTAGCGTGAGAGGGAAAACAAACGGGGATGATACGCTGCCGTTTTCTACACATGTTAGGTGTGCCACATGCAAGCAGGAATTAGCAATCACCTCCACACCTTTGGCTATGGAAACTGCAAACCGGAGGCCTTGAATTTTGTTTTTGCTCATTCTTATCGATCCCATATTTTTCCAGTGGTCTTCTTCGTTCATACGAATTAGATTTATCACCTGCCTAATGTGGAATGTCTCAAAGTACACTTGTGTATTTCATATGCCTACTCCTTCATTTTCGGAATGTCTGTATAAGGTTTTCTTTAAATCATTCCACATTGTTTTATTACGAAACAAATTGTTTACAATGTCCTGCCAGTTTACCCACTTCTGCGGGATTCCAAGCAGCAGGACCTCAAACCTCTGGATTGTTCATGGTTAACAACTCGGGTGAACCACAGCGCGGGGCTCCCACGTAACCACGACCCGCGGCTCAGTGACAAACCACGCCCGACCCGTACTCTGGGTTGTCGTTATGTGCAAAGCGTGTCTTTATCTGCCTTCGGGGATCAGCCGAAGGTGGTTCAGTTTGTTTTGCCGCCCTGTGAAGTGAGCACAGACCTGGTTCTGATCACTGATGGAAGGTCTGGTGCGACTTACAGCGGAGCTGCTTTATACGTGGAACGCGTGGCAACACAGCACTTCGTACTGGAGGCAATTAATGCAGGCTAGAGCTAATTCAGAAGTTCAGTTCAGCTTAATACATCAGTGCTCGCAGACACATCATGAGAAAAGCTAAGAATGTTTAACTACAAGCACCCCATAGAGCTGGATGTGGGAGTGTAAGCGAGCAAAGGCTTGAGACGTGGTTCACAGCAACCGTTCCGTTTCCGTTGAAAGAGACGTCTACAAGACTAAGGACAGCAAAGTGCATGATGGGACCCGGATTCTTCATGCTGTAATGACTCAGCAGCTCGGACGATCTGTTCAAGCCAAGTTCCAACGTGTGAAATTTAAACGACCGATGTCCACTCCGGCGTCTCGTGCTGAGTTCCGTCTCCGGCGTTTCTCTGTTGCAAAATAGCCACTTCGAGGTCTGTTACCGAATGACCTGGAACGCTGAAAGGCTTCTCCACAGGTCGGCCGGGGACACGACCGGACGCCGCCATACAGCTCCACGATGGACACGGAACTACCTCCTCGTACCAAAACCCGCAGACCGCCATGCATCCCTACACGCCTCAAGCTAGCCACCTGGACGCACCACACGAGCCGTTGTCTACAGCCAGGCCCTGCGATACAAGTGCACCGCCTCCTGTCCCTCTGACACAGACTCAACCCTACAGGACCACCCTAAACAGGCCAACCACACGGCAACCCTTGCTGCCTCGCAACTAACACCGCTACCGGCAAACTGTGGAGGAGCCTTTCAGCGCTTCAGGACATTCTGGAACAATCCTCCGAGTGCTTGCCTTGCAACGGAGAAACTAGGGAGGCAGAATCCAGCCTCAGGCCGCACAGCACACATTCGTTGTGAAGTTCCGCACCTTGGAACTTGGCTTGAACGCGTCGGCTGAATGGGTGAGTCATTACGGTGTGCAGAGCCCAAGTGCCGCCTTGCGGGTCGCTTTCCTTGCTATTGTAGACGTTTCTTTACCTGGAAATGGAAGGGTTGCTGTACCTGTCACCGAGTTTCCCAGCCGGAACCTATCCATTCCTCTATCTGACTGAGTGGCTTAGGCCCACGAGGCGCGCGTGCCTTAGTAATCAAAAAACTGTTCGTCCTTAAGGTGCCACAGATTCTTTTTCAGGAAGAAGCTACCATGTTCCCATGAAGAGGAGGCCTTACAGGCTTGTGTGACCCCCAGCTCAAAGCACAGCGACCCCCATGAAGAGGATGGTTCCGTGAATTCAGTGAAGGCGGGGCTAACCCAGGCCAGCCCCATGAAGGGCAGTTGCCGGCCAAGTGTGTAACGCAGCAGTGAGGAGAAGTATCCCCATAAAGAGGTGGCTTCTCAGGGATCTCTTAGGCAGAGTTCGAATCGTGGCCAGCCCCATGAAGAGGCGGCTTGCCAGGCAACTCAGAACCCCAGCTCGGAGCACAGCCAGCCCCATCAGGAGGACGATTCCGTGACTTACCTGATGGCGGCTCTACCCAGCAGAGGAAGCGCCCACGTGGTCTTCGGCCGGCCCAGCCAAAGCAGTGTCCTGGGCCCGTATGTGGAGGAGGCAGGCCCGCTGGGGCTGAGGAGTGAAAACGCACAATTACACAGAAGGAGGAACAAAACACCAGAACGTACACAGGGTAGAAGTCACTAATGTCCATATCCATAGAGGGACCTGACTTTTCAGATCTCCCTCAAACTGAAGCTGCATTTCAACAGGGTCTCTTGCTGATGCGGGTTTCTTCAGGAAGGCCGGGGCGGGGCTGGGGGGACAGGTGGGGAACAGACTGAGTGCCTGATCTCCTCTTTGGCCGGGCCAGCGTAGCATCCTGTGCCGCGGGAGAGAGCACCGTAGAAACTCTCCGCAGAACAGAGGTATGTCTGTGGCCACGTAACCACAGCGGAACCGAGTCTGGCGCATTAGTACTCACAGCGGGTTCTTCCTGCTCATGACGAGGCCCTTCTAGCTTGGACCCAGCTGTGGCGCCGTGGTACCTTGACCCTTCAAACGCTTCCTGGCACCTCGACCCTTTGGACGCTCCGGAGCAGCGAAAGCAGCGATTTGAAAAGAAAAAAAGCGTTAGCAATTCCTGCGGGCCTGCTTCTTCCTCCTCATCACTTGAGTCTTGCATCCGAGTAGGCCCTTCCAACCTTGACCCTTTCAGGACAGCCTAGTGATGAGCTGAGCAACCCCCGTGAAGGGCAGGATTCCCTAGCATGTGTCAAAAGCAGCGCTAAAGTGAGCCATCCCTCAGAGCTGAGACCTGAGTCGGATCTGTGGACCTCAGTAAGAAGCCAGTTGGCCGCTTTCTGAACTACAGGGTAGCTACTAAAATGGGGTACCTGGTATAGTTGCTACCAGTTTTACCCTTGTGTTACCAAACTGGTCTGCTCTGGACTTGTTTTGGGGGGCATTTCCACAAAGAGATCCATTAGCCTAAATAACCTGACCTGTTTCTGGGTGCGAAATTGAAAACATTTGTCTTTGTCCTAAGAACTCGGATGTGGTCAGACTAGCGTGAGAGGGAAAACAAACGGGGATGATACGCTGCCGTTTTCTACACATGTTAGGTGTGCCAGATGCAAGCAGGAATTAGCAATCACCTCCACACCTTTGGCTATGGAAACTGCAAACCGGAGGCCTTGAATTTTGTTTTTGCTCATTCTTATCGATCCCATATTTTTCCAGTGGTCTTCTTCGTTCATACGAATTAGATTTATCACCTGCCTAATGTGGAATGTCTCAAAGTACACTTGTGTATTTCATATGCCTACTCCTTCATTTTCGGAATGTCTGTATAAGGTTTTCTTTAAATCATTCCACATTGTTTTATTACGAAACAAATTGTTTACAATGTCCTGCCAGTTTACCCACTTCTGCGGGATTCCAAGCAGCAGGACCTCAAACCTCTGGATTGTTCATGGTTAACAACTCGGGTGAACCACAGCGCGGGGCTCCCACGTAACCACGACCCGCGGCTCAGTGACAAACCACGCCCGACCCGTACTCTGGGTTGTCGTTATGTGCAAAGCGTGTCTTTATCTGCCTTCGGGGATCAGCCGAAGGTGGTTCAATTTGTTTTGCCGCCCTGTGAAGTGAGCACAGACCTGGTTCTGATCACTGATGGAAGGTCTGGTGCGTCTTACAGCGGAGCTGCTTTATACGTGGAACGCGTGGCAACACAGCACTTCGTACTGGAGGCAATTAATGCAGGCTAGAGCTAATTCAGAAGTTCAGTTCAGCTTAATACATCAGTGCTCGCAGACACATCATGAGAAAAGCTAAGAATGTTTAACTACAAGCACCCCATAGAGCTGGATGTGGGAGTGTAAGCGAGCAAAGGCTTGAGACGTGGTTCACAGCAACCGTTCCGTTTCCGTTGAAAGAGACGTCTACAAGACTAAGGACAGCAAAGTGCATGATGGGACCCGGATTCTTCATGCTGTAATGACTCAGCAGTTCGGACGATCTGTTCAAGCCAAGTTCCAACGTGTGAAATTTAAACGACCGATGTCCACTCCGGCGTCTCGTGCTGAGTTCCGTCTCCGGCGTTTCTCTGTTGCAAGATAGCCACTTCGAGGTCTGTTACCGAATGACCTGGAACGCTGAAAGGCTTCTCCACAGGTCGGCCGGGGACACGACCGGACGCCGCCATACAGCTCCACGATGGACGCGGAACTACCTCCTCGTACCAAAACCCGCAGACCGCCATGCATCCCTACACGCCTCAAGCTAGCCACCTGGACGCACCACACGAGCCGTTGTCTACAGCCAGGCCCTGCGATACAAGTGCACCGCCTCCTGTCCCTCTGACACAGACTCAACCCTACAGGACCACCCTAAACAGGCCAACCACACGGCAACCCTTGCTGCCTCGCAACTAACACCGCTACCGGCAAACTGTGGAGGAGCCTTTCAGCGCTTCAGGACATTCTGGAACAATCCTCCGAGTGCTTGCCTTGCAACGGAGAAACTAGGGAGGCAGAATCCAGCCTCAGGCCGCACAGCACACATTCGTTGTGAAGTTCCGCACCTTGGAACTTGGCTTGAACGCGTCGGCTGAATGGGTGAGTCATTACGGTGTGCAGAGCCCAAGTGCCGCCTTGCGGGTCGCTTTCCTTGCTATTGTAGACGTTTCTTTACCTGGAAATGGAAGGGTTTCTTTACCTGGAAATGGAAGGGTTGCTGTACCTGTCACCGAGTTTCCCAGCCGGAACCTATCCATTCCTCTATCTGACTGAGTGGCTTAGGCCCACGAGGCGCGCGTGCCTTAGTAATCAAAAAACTGTTCGTCCTTAAGGTGCCACAGATTCTTTTTCAGGAAGAAGCTACCATGTTCCCATGAAGAGGAGGCCTTACAGGCTTGTGTGACCCCCAGCTCAAAGCACAGCGACCCCCATGAAGAGGATGGTTCCGTGAATTCAGTGAAGGCGGGGCTAACCCAGGCCAGCCCCATGAAGGGCAGTTGCCAGCCAAGTGTGTAACGCAGCAGTGAGGAGAAGTATCCCCATAAAGAGGTGGCTTCTCAGGGATCTCTTAGGCAGAGTTCGAATCGTGGCCAGCCCCATGAAGAGGCGGCTTGCCAGGCAACTCAGAACCCCAGCTCGGAGCACAGCCAGCCCCATCAGGAGGACGATTCCGTGACTTACCTGATGGCGGCTCTACCCAGCAGAGGAAGCGCCCACGTGGTCTTCGGCCGGCCCAGCCAAAGCAGTGTCCTGGGCCCGTATGTGGAGGAGGCAGGCCCGCTGGGGCTGAGGAGTGAAAACGCACAATTACACAGAAGGAGGAACAAAACACCAGAACGTACACAGGGTAGAAGTCACTAATGTCCAGATCCATAGAGGGACCTGACTTTTCAGATCTCCCTCAAACTGAAGCTGCATTTCAACAGGGTCTCTTGCTGATGCGGGTTTCTTCAGGAAGGCCGGGGCGGGGCTGGGGGGACAGGTGGGGAACAGACTGAGTGCCTGATCTCCTCTTTGGCCGGGCCAGCGTAGCATCCTGTGCCGCGGGAGAGAGCACCGTAGAAACTCTCCGCAGAACAGAGGTATGTCTGTGGCCACATAACCACAGCGGAACCGAGTCTGGCGCATTAGTACTCACAGCGGGTTCTTCCTGCTCATGACGAGGCCCTTCTAGCTTGGACCCAGCTGTGGCGCCGTGGTACCTTGACCCTTCAAACGCTTCCTGGCACCTCGACCCTTTGGACGCTCCGGAGCAGCGAAAGCAGCGATTTGAAAAGAAAAAAAGCGTTAGCAATTCCTGCAGGCCTGCTTCTTCCTCCTCATCACTTGAGTCTTGCATCCGAGTAGGCCCTTCCAACCTTGACCCTTTCAGGACAGCCTAGTGATGAGCTGAGCAACCCCCGTGAAGGGCAGGATTCCCTAGCATGTGTCAAAAGCAGCGCTAAAGTGAGCCATCCCTCAGAGCTGAGACCTGAGTCGGATCTGTGGACCTCAGTAAGAAGCCAGTTGGCCTCTTTCTGAACTACAGGGTAGCTACTAAAATGGGGTACCTGGTATAGTTGCTACCAGTTTTACCCTTGTGTTACCAAACTGGTCTGCTCTGGACTTGTTTTGGGGGGCATTTCCACAAAGAGATCCATTAGCCTAAATAACCTGACCTGTTTCTGGGTGCGAAATTGAAAACATTTGTCTTTGTCCTAAGAACTCGGATGTGGTCAGACTAGCGTGAGAGGGAAAACAAACGGGGATGATACGCTGCCGTTTTCTACACATGTTAGGTGTGCCAGATGCAAGCAGGAATTAGCAATCACCTCCACACCTTTGGCTATGGAAACTGCAAACCGGAGGCCTTGAATTTTGTTTTTGCTCATTCTTATCGATCCCATATTTTTCCAGTGGTGTTCTTCGTTCATACGAATTAGATGTATCACCTGCCTAATGTGGAATGCCTCAAAGTACACTTGTGTATTTCATATGCCTACTCCTTCATTTTCGGAATGTCTGTATAAGGTTTTCTTTAAATCATTCCACATTGTTTTATTACGAAACAAATTGTTTACAATGTCCTGCCAGTTTACCCACTTCTGCGGGATTCCAAGCAGCAGGACCTCAAACCTCTGGATTGTTCATGGTTAACAACTCGGGTGAACCACAGCGCGGGGCTCCCACGTAACCACGACCCGCGGCTCAGTGACAAACCACGCCCGACCCGTACTCTGGGTTGTCGTTATGTGCAAAGCGTGTCTTTATCTGCCTTCGGGGATCAGCCGAAGGTGGTTCAATTTGTTTTGCCGCCCTGTGAAGTGAGCACAGACCTGGTTCTGATCACTGATGGAAGGTCTGGTGCGACTTACAGCGGAGCTGCTTTATACGTGGAACGCGTGGCAACACAGCACTTCGTACTGGAGGCAATTAATGCAGGCTAGAGCTAATTCAGAAGTTCAGTTCAGCTTAATACATCAGTGCTCGCAGACACATCATGAGAAAAGCTAAGAATGTTTAACTACAAGCACCCCATAGAGCTGGATGTGGGAGTGTAAGCGAGCAAAGGCTTGAGACGTGGTTCACAGCAACCGTTCCGTTTCCGTTGAAAGAGACGTCTACAAGACTAAGGACAGCAAAGTGCATGATGGGACCCGGATTCTTCAAGCTGCAATGACTCAGCAGTTCGGACGATCTGTTCAAGCCAAGTTCCAACGTGTGAAATTTGAACGACCGATGTCCACTCCGGCGTCTCGTGCTGAGTTCCGTCTCCGGCGTTTCTCTGTTGCAAGATAGCCACTTCGAGGTCTGTTACCGAATGACCTGGAACGCTGAAAGGCTTCTCCACAGGTCGGCCGGGGACACGACCGGACGCCGCCATACAGCTCCACGATGGACGCGGAACTACCTCCTCGTACCAAAACCCACAGACCGCCATGCATCCCTACACGCCTCAAGCTAGCCACCTGGACACACCACACGAGCCGTTGTCTACAGCCAGGCCCTGCGATACAAGTGCACCGCCTCCTGTCCCTCTGACACAGACTCAACCCTACAGGACCACCCTAAACAGGCCAACCACACGGCAACCCTTGCTGCCTCGCAACTAACACCGCTACCGGCAAACTGTGGAGGAGCCTTTCAGCGCTTCAGGACATTCTGGAACAATCCTCCGAGTGCTAGCCTTGCAACGGAGAAACTAGGGAGGCAGAATCCAGCTTCAGGCCGCACAGCACACATTCGTTGTGAAGTTCCGCACCTTGGAACTTGGCTTGAACGCGTCGGCTGAATGGGTGAGTCATTACGGTGTGCAGAGCCCAAGTGCCGCCTTGCGGGTCGCTTTCCTTGCTATTGTAGACGTTTCTTTACCTGGAAATGGAAGGGTTGCTGTACCTGTCACCGAGTTTCCCAGCCGGAACCTATCCATTCCTCTATCTGACTGAGTGGCTTAGGCCCACGAGGCGCGCGTGCCTTAGTAATCAAAAAACTGTTCGTCCTTAAGGTGCCACAGATTCTTTTTCAGGAAGAAGCTACCATGTTCCCATGAAGAGGAGGCCTTACAGGCTTGTGTGACCCCCAGCTCAAAGCACAGCGACCCCCATGAAGAGGATGGTTCCGTGAATTCAGTGAAGGCGGGGCTAACCCAGGCCAGCCCCATGAAGGGCAGTTGCCAGCCAAGTGTGTAACGCAGCAGTGAGGAGAAGTATCCCCATAAAGAGGTGGCTTCTCAGGGATCTCTTAGGCAGAGTTCGAATCGTGGCCAGCCCCATGAAGAGGCGGCTTGCCAGGCAACTCAGAACCCCAGCTCGGAGCACAGCCAGCCCCATCAGGAGGACGATTCCGTGACTTACCTGATGGCGGCTCTACCCAGCAGAGGAAGCGCCCACGTGGTCTTCGGCCGGCCCAGCCAAAGCAGTGTCCTGGGCCCGTATGTGGAGGAGGCAGGCCCGCTGGGGCTGAGGAGTGAAAACGCACAATTACACAGAAGGAGGAACAAAACACCAGAACGTACACAGGGTAGAAGTCACTAATGTCCATATCCATAGAGGGACCTGACTTTTCAGATCTCCCTCAAACTGAAGCTGCATTTCAACAGGGTCTCTTGCTGATGCGGGTTTCTTCAGGAAGGCCGGGGCGGGGCTGGGGGGACAGGTGGGGAACAGACTGAGTGCCTGATCTCCTCTTTGGCCGGGCCAGCGTAGCATCCTGTGCCGCGGGAGAGAGCACCGTAGAAACTCTCCGCAGAACAGAGGTATGTCTGTGGCCACGTAACCACAGCGGAACCGAGTCTGGCGCATTAGTACTCACAGCGGGTTCTTCCTGCTCATGACGAGGCCCTTCTAGCTTGGACCCAGCTGAGGCGCCGTGGTACCTTGACCCTTCAAACGCTTCCTGGCACCTCGACCCTTTGGACGCTCCGGAGCAGCGAAAGCAGCGATTTGAAAAGAAAAAAAGCGTTAGCAATTCCTGCAGGCCTGCTTCTTCCTCCTCATCACTTGAGTCTTGCATCCGAGTAGGCCCTTCCAACCTTGACCCTTTCAGGACAGCCTAGTGATGAGCTGAGCAACCCCCGTGAAGGGCAGGATTCCCTAGCATGTGTCAAAAGCAGCGCTAAAGTGAGCCATCCCTCAGAGGCGAGACCCGAGTCGGATCTGTGGACCTCAGTAAGAAGCCAGTTGGCCTCTTCCTGAACTACAGGGTAGCTACTAAAATGGGGTACCTGGTATAGTTGCTACCAGTTTTACCCTTGTGTTACCAAACTGGTCTGCTCTGGACTTGTTTTGGGGGGCATTTCCACAAAGAGATCCATTAGCCTAAATAACCTGACCTGTTTCTGGGTGCGAAATTGAAAACATTTGTCTTTGTCCTAAGAACTCGGATGTGGTCAGACTAGCGTGAGAGGGAAAACAAACGGGGATGATACGCTGCCGTTTTCTACACATGTTAGGTGTGCCAGATGCAAGCAGGAATTAGCAATCACCTCCACACCTTTGGCTATGGAAACTGCAAACCGGAGGCCTTGAATTTTGTTTTTGCTCATTCTTATCGATCCCATATTTTTCCAGTGGTCTTCTTCGTTCATACGAATTAGATTTATCACCTGCCTAATGTGGAATGTCTCAAAGTACACTTGTGTATTTCATATGCCTACTCCTTCATTTTTGGAATGTCTGTATAAGGTTTTCTTTAAATCATTCCACATTGTTTTATTACGAAACAAATTGTTTACAATGTCCTGCCAGTTTACCCACTTCTGCGGGATTCCAAGCAGCAGGACCTCAAACCTCTGGATTGTTCATGGTTAACAACTCGGGTGAACCACAGCGCGGGGCTCCCACGTAACCACGACCCGCGGCTCAGTGACAAACCACGCCCGACCCGTACTCTGGGTTGTCGTTATGTGCAAAGCGTGTCTTTATCTGCCTTCGGGGATCAGCCGAAGGTGGTTCAGTTTGTTTTGCCGCCCTGTGAAGTGAGCACAGACCTGGTTCTGATCACTGATGGAAGGTCTGGTGCGACTTACAGCGGAGCTGCTTTATACGTGGAACGCGTGGCAACACAGCACTTCGTACTGGAGGCAATTAATGCAGGCTAGAGCTAATTCAGAAGTTCAGTTCAGCTTAATACATCAGTGCTCGCAGACACATCATGAGAAAAGCTAAGAATGTTTAACTACAAGCACCCCATAGAGCTGGATGTGGGAGTGTAAGCGAGCAAAGGCTTGAGACGTGGTTCACAGCAACCGTTCCGTTTCCGTTGAAAGAGACGTCTACAAGACTAAGGACAGCAAAGTGCATGATGGGACCCGGATTCTTCATGCTGTAATGACTCAGCAGTTCGGACGATCTGTTCAAGCCAAGTTCCAACGTGTGAAATTTAAACGACCGATGTCCACTCCGGCGTCTCGTGCTGAGTTCCGTCTCCGGCGTTTCTCTGTTGCAAGATAGCCACTTCGAGGTCTGTTACCGAATGACCTGGAACGCTGAAAGGCTTCTCCACAGGTCGGCCGGGGA
The DNA here is from genome assembly GCF_057233095.1 of Heloderma suspectum. NCBI lineage: Eukaryota > Metazoa > Chordata > Lepidosauria > Squamata > Helodermatidae > Heloderma > Heloderma suspectum. The sequence goes on from NC_139474.1 coordinate 397,609, forward strand.
CACGACCGGACGCCGCCATACAGCTCCACGATGGACGCGGAACTACCTCCTCGTACCAAAACCCGCAGACCGCCATGCATCCCTACACGCCTCAAGCTAGCCACCTGGACGCACCACACGAGCCGTTGTCTACAGCCAGGCCCTGCGATACAAGTGCACCGCCTCCTGTCCCTCTGACACAGACTCAACCCTACAGGACCACCCTAAACAGGCCAACCACACGGCAACCCTTGCTGCCTCGCAACTAACACCGCTACCGGCAAACTGTGGAGGAGCCTTTCAGCGCTTCAGGACATTCTGGAACAATCCTCCGAGTGCTTGCCTTGCAACGGAGAAACTAGGGAGGCAGAATCCAGCCTCAGGCCGCACAGCACACATTCGTTGTGAAGTTCCGCACCTTGGAACTTGGCTTGAACGCGTCGGCTGAATGGGTGAGTCATTACGGTGTGCAGAGCCCAAGTGCCGCCTTGCGGGTCGCTTTCCTTGCTATTGTAGACGTTTCTTTACCTGGAAATGGAAGGGTTGCTGTACCTGTCACCGAGTTTCCCAGCCGGAACCTATCCATTCCTCTATCTGACTGAGTGGCTTAGGCCCACGAGGCGCGCGTGCCTTAGTAATCAAAAAACTGTTCGTCCTTAAGGTGCCACAGATTCTTTTTCAGGAAGAAGCTACCATGTTCCCATGAAGAGGAGGCCTTACAGGCTTGTGTGACCCCCAGCTCAAAGCACAGCGACCCCCATGAAGAGGATGGTTCCGTGAATTCAGTGAAGGCGGGGCTAACCCAGGCCAGCCCCATGAAGGGCAGTTGCCAGCCAAGTGTGTAACGCAGCAGTGAGGAGAAGTATCCCCATAAAGAGGTGGCTTCTCAGGGATCTCTTAGGCAGAGTTCGAATCGTGGCCAGCCCCATGAAGAGGCGGCTTGCCAGGCAACTCAGAACCCCAGCTCAGAGCACAGCCAGCCCCATCAGGAGGACGATTCCGTGACTTACCTGATGGCGGCTCTACCCAGCAGAGGAAGCGCCCACGTGGTCTTCGGCCGGCCCAGCCAAAGCAGTGTCCTGGGCCCGTATGTGGAGGAGGCAGGCCCGCTGGGGCTGAGGAGTGAAAACGCACAATTACACAGAAGGAGGAACAAAACACCAGAACGTACACAGGGTAGAAGTCACTAATGTCCAGATCCATAGAGGGACCTGACTTTTCAGATCTCCCTCAAACTGAAGCTGCATTTCAACAGGGTCTCTTGCTGATGCGGGTTTCTTCAGGAAGGCCGGGGCGGGGCTGGGGGGACAGGTGGGGAACAGACTGAGTGCCTGATCTCCTCTTTGGCCGGGCCAGCGTAGCATCCTGTGCCGCGGGAGAGAGCACCGTAGAAACTCTCCGCAGAACAGAGGTATGTCTGTGGCCACATAACCACAGCGGAACCGAGTCTGGCGCATTAGTACTCACAGCGGGTTCTTCCTGCTCATGACGAGGCCCTTCTAGCTTGGACCCAGCTGTGGCGCCGTGGTACCTTGACCCTTCAAACGCTTCCTGGCACCTCGACCCTTTGGACGCTCCGGAGCAGCGAAAGCAGCGATTTGAAAAGAAAAAAAGCGTTAGCAATTCCTGCGGGCCTGCTTCTTCCTCCTCATCACTTGAGTCTTGCATCCGAGTAGGCCCTTCCAACCTTGACCCTTTCAGGACAGCCTAGTGATGAGCTGAGCAACCCCCGTGAAGGGCAGGATTCCCTAGCATGTGTCAAAAGCAGCGCTAAAGTGAGCCATCCCTCAGAGCTGAGACCTGAGTCGGATCTGTGGACCTCAGTAAGAAGCCAGTTGGCCTCTTTCTGAACTACAGGGTAGCTACTAAAATGGGGTACCTGGTATAGTTGCTACCAGTTTTACCCTTGTGTTACCAAACTGGTCTGCTCTGGACTTGTTTTGGGGGGCATTTCCACAAAGAGATCCATTAGCCTAAATAACCTGACCTGTTTCTGGGTGCGAAATTGAAAACATTTGTCTTTGTCCTAAGAACTCGGATGTGGTCAGACTAGCGTGAGAGGGAAAACAAACGGGGATGATACGCTGCCGTTTTCTACACATGTTAGGTGTGCCAGATGCAAGAAGGAATTAGCAATCACCTCCACACCTTTGGCTATGGAAACTGCAAACCGGAGGCCTTGAATTTTGTTTTTGCTCATTCTTATCGATCCCATATTTTTCCAGTGGTCTTCTTCGTTCATACGAATTAGATTTATCACCTGCCTAATGTGGAATGTCTCAAAGTACACTTGTGTATTTCATATGCCTACTCCTTCATTTTCGGAATGTCTGTATAAGGTTTTCTTTAAATCATTCCACATTGTTTTATTACGAAACAAATTGTTTACAATGTCCTGCCAGTTTACCCACTTCTGCGGGATTCCAAGCAGCAGGACCTCAAACCTCTGGATTGTTCATGGTTAACAACTCGGGTGAACCACAGCGCGGGGCTCCCACGTAACCACGACCCGCGGCTCAGTGACAAACCACGCCCGACCCGTACTCTGGGTTGTCGTTATGTGCAAAGCGTGTCTTTATCTGCCTTCGGGGATCAGCCGAAGGTGGTTCAATTTGTTTTGCCGCCCTGTGAAGCGAGCACAGACCTGGTTCTGATCACTGATGGAAGGTCTGGTGCGACTTACAGCGGAGCTGCTTTATACGTGGAACGCGTGGCAACACAGCACTTCGTACTGGAGGCAATTAATGCAGGCTAGAGCTAATTCAGAAGTTCAGTTCAGCTTAATACATCAGTGCTCGCAGACACATCATGAGAAAAGCTAAGAATGTTTAACTACAAGCACCCCATAGAGCTGGATGTGGGAGTGTAAGCGAGCAAAGGCTTGAGACGTGGTTCACAGCAACCGTTCCGTTTCCGTTGAAAGAGACGTCTACAAGACTAAGGACAGCAAAGTGCATGATGGGACCCGGATTCTTCATGCTGTAATGACTCAGCAGTTCGGACGATCTGTTCAAGCCAAGTTCCAACGTGTGAAATTTAAACGACCGATGTCCACTCCGGCGTCTCGTGCTGAGTTCCGTCTCCGGCGTTTCTCTGTTGCAAGATAGCCACTTCGAGGTCTGTTACCGAATGACCTGGAACGCTGAAAGGCTTCTCCACAGGTCGGCCGGGGACACGACCGGACGCCGCCACACAGCTCCACGATGGACGCGGAACTACCTCCTCGTACCAAAACCCGCAGACCGCCATGCATCCCTACACGCCTCAAGCTAGCCACCTGGACGCACCACACGAGCCGTTGTCTACAGCCAGGCCCTGCGATACAAGTGCACCGCCTCCTGTCCCTCTGACACAGACTCAACCCTACAGGACCACCCTAAACAGGCCAACCACACGGCAACCCTTGTTGCCTCGCAACTAACACCGCTACCGGCAAACTGTGGAGGAGCCTTTCAGCGCTTCAGGACATTCTGGAACAATCCTCCGAGTGCTTGCCTTGCAACGGAGAAACTAGGGAGGCAGAATCCAGCCTCAGGCCGCACAGCACACATTCGTTGTGAAGTTCCGCACCTTGGAACTTGGCTTGAACGCGTCGGCTGAATGGGTGAGTCATTACGGTGTGCAGAGCCCAAGTGCCGCCTTGCGGGTCGCTTTCCTTGCTATTGTAGACGTTTCTTTACCTGGAAATGGAAGGGTTGCTGTACCTGTCACCGAGTTTCCCAGCCGGAACCTATCCATTCCTCTATCTGACTGAGTGGCTTAGGCCCACGAGGCGCGCGTGCCTTAGTAATCAAAAAACTGTTCGTCCTTAAGGTGCCACAGATTCTTTTTCAGGAAGAAGCTACCATGTTCCCATGAAGAGGAGGCCTTACAGGCTTGTGTGACCCCCAGCTCAAAGCACAGCGACCCCCATGAAGAGGATGGTTCCGTGAATTCAGTGAAGGCGGGGCTAACCCAGGCCAGCCCCATGAAGGGCAGTTGCCGGCCAAGTGTGTAACGCAGCAGTGAGGAGAAGTATCCCCATAAAGAGGTGGCTTCTCAGGGATCTCTTAGGCAGAGTTCGAATCGTGGCCAGCCCCATGAAGAGGCGGCTTGCCAGGCAACTCAGAACCCCAGCTCGGAGCACAGCCAGCCCCATCAGGAGGACGATTCCGTGACTTACCTGATGGCGGCTCTACCCAGCAGAGGAAGCGCCCACGTGGTCTTCGGCCGGCCCAGCCAAAGCAGTGTCCTGGGCCCGTATGTGGAGGAGGCAGGCCCGCTGGGGCTGAGGAGTGAAAACGCACAATTACACAGAAGGAGGAACAAAACACCAGAACGTACACAGGGTAGAAGTCACTAATGTCCATATCCATAGAGGGACCTGACTTTTCAGATCTCCCTCAAACTGAAGCTGCATTTCAACAGGGTCTCTTGCTGATGCGGGTTTCTTCAGGAAGGCCGGGGCGGGGCTGGGGGGACAGGTGGGGAACAGACTGAGTGCCTGATCTCCTCTTTGGCCGGGCCAGCGTAGCATCCTGTGCCGCGGGAGAGAGCACCGTAGAAACTCTCCGCAGAACAGAGGTATGTCTGTGGCCACGTAACCACAGCGGAACCGAGTCTGGCGCATTAGTACTCACAGCGGGTTCTTCCTGCTCATGACGAGGCCCTTCTAGCTTGGACCCAGCTGTGGCGCCGTGGTACCTTGACCCTTCAAACGCTTCCTGGCACCTCGACCCTTTGGACGCTCCGGAGCAGCGAAAGCAGCGATTTGAAAAGAAAAAAAGCGTTAGCAATTCCTGCGGGCCTGCTTCTTCCTCCTCATCACTTGAGTCTTGCATCCGAGTAGGCCCTTCCAACCTTGACCCTTTCAGGACAGCCTAGTGATGAGCTGAGCAACCCCCGTGAAGGGCAGGATTCCCTAGCATGTGTCAAAAGCAGCGCTAAAGTGAGCCATCCCTCAGAGCTGAGACCTGAGTCGGATCTGTGGACCTCAGTAAGAAGCCAGTTGGCCGCTTTCTGAACTACAGGGTAGCTACTAAAATGGGGTACCTGGTATAGTTGCTACCAGTTTTACCCTTGTGTTACCAAACTGGTCTGCTCTGGACTTGTTTTGGGGGGCATTTCCACAAAGAGATCCATTAGCCTAAATAACCTGACCTGTTTCTGGGTGCGAAATTGAAAACATTTGTCTTTGTCCTAAGAACTCGGATGTGGTCAGACTAGCGTGAGAGGGAAAACAAACGGGGATGATACGCTGCCGTTTTCTACACATGTTAGGTGTGCCAGATGCAAGCAGGAATTAGCAATCACCTCCACACCTTTGGCTATGGAAACTGCAAACCGGAGGCCTTGAATTTTGTTTTTGCTCATTCTTATCGATCCCATATTTTTCCAGTGGTGTTCTTCGTTCATACGAATTAGATGTATCACCTGCCTAATGTGGAATGTCTCAAAGTACACTTGTGTATTTCATATGCCTACTCCTTCATTTTCGGAATGTCTGTATAAGGTTTTCTTTAAATCATTCCACATTGTTTTATTACGAAACAAATTGTTTACAATGTCCTGCCAGTTTACCCACTTCTGCGGGATTCCAAGCAGCAGGACCTCAAACCTCTGGATTGTTCATGGTTAACAACTCGGGTGAACCACAGCGCGGGGCTCCCACGTAACCACGACCCGCGGCTCAGTGACAAACCACGCCCGACCCGTACTCTGGGTTGTCGTTATGTGCAAAGCGTGTCTTTATCTGCCTTCGGGGATCAGCCGAAGGTGGTTCAATTTGTTTTGCCGCCCTGTGAAGTGAGCACAGACCTGGTTCTGATCACTGATGGAAGGTCTGGTGCGACTTACAGCGGAGCTGCTTTATACGTGGAACGCGTGGCAACACAGCACTTCGTACTGGAGGCAATTAATGCAGGCTAGAGCTAATTCAGAAGTTCAGTTCAGCTTAATACATCAGTGCTCGCAGACACATCATGAGAAAAGCTAAGAATGTTTAACTACAAGCACCCCATAGAGCTGGATGTGGGAGTGTAAGCGAGCAAAGGCTTGAGACGTGGTTCACAGCAACCGTTCCGTTTCCGTTGAAAGAGACGTCTACAAGACTAAGGACAGCAAAGTGCATGATGGGACCCGGATTCTTCATGCTGTAATGACTCAGCAGTTCGGACGATCTGTTCAAGCCAAGTTCCAACGTGTGAAATTTGAACGACCGATGTCCACTCCGGCGTCTCGTGCTGAGTTCCGTCTCCGGCGTTTCTCTGTTGCAAGATAGCCACTTCGAGGTCTGTTACCGAATGACCTGGAACGCTGAAAGGCTTCTCCACAGGTCGGCCGGGGACACGACCGGACGCCGCCATACAGCTCCACGATGGACGCGGAACTACCTCCTCGTACCAAAACCCGCAGACCGCCATGCATCCCTACGCGCCTCAAGCTAGCCACCTGGACACACCACACGAGCCGTTGTCTACAGCCAGGCCCTGCGATACAAGTGCACCGCCTCCTGTCCCTCTGACACAGACTCAACCCTACAGGACCACCCTAAACAGGCCAACCACACGGCAACCCTTGCTGCCTCGCAACTAACACCGCTACCGGCAAACTGTGGAGGAGCCTTTCAGCGCTTCAGGACATTCTGGAACAATCCTCCGAGTGCTTGCCTTGCAACGGAGAAACTAGGGAGGCAGAATCCAGCCTCAGGCCGCACAGCACACATTCGTTGTGAAGTTCCGCACCTTGGAACTTGGCTTGAACGCGTCGGCTGAATGGGTGAGTCATTACGGTGTGCAGAGCCCAAGTGCCGCCTTGCGGGTCGCTTTCCTTGCTATTGTAGACGTTTCTTTACCTGGAAATGGAAGGGTTGCTGTACCTGTCACCGGGTTTCCCAGCCGGAACCTATCCATTCCTCTATCTGACTGAGTGGCTTAGGCCCACGAGGCGCGCGTGCCTTAGTAATCAAAAAACTGTTCGTCCTTAAGGTGCCACAGATTCTTTTTCAGGAAGAAGCTACCATGTTCCCATGAAGAGGAGGCCTTACAGGCTTGTGTGACCCCCAGCTCAAAGCACAGCGACCCCCATGAAGAGGATGGTTCCGTGAATTCAGTGAAGGCGGGGCTAACCCAGGCCAGCCCCATGAAGGGCAGTTGCCGGCCAAGTGTGTAATGCAGCAGTGAGGAGAAGTATCCCCATAAAGAGGTGGCTTCTCAGGGATCTCTTAGGCAGAGTTCGAATCGTGGCCAGCCCCATGAAGAGGCGGCTTGCCAGGCAACTCAGAACCCCAGCTCGGAGCACAGCCAGCCCCATCAGGAGGACGATTCCGTGACTTACCTGATGGCGGCTCTACCCAGCAGAGGAAGCGCCCACGTGGTCTTCGGCCGGCCCAGCCAAAGCAGTGTCCTGGGCCCGTATGTGGAGGAGGCAGGCCCGCTGGGGCTGAGGAGTGAAAACGCACAATTACACAGAAGGAGGAACAAAACACCAGAACGTACACAGGGTAGAAGTCACTAATGTCCAGATCCATAGAGGGACCTGACTTTTCAGATCTCCCTCAAACTGAAGCTGCATTTCAACAGGGTCTCTTGCTGATGCGGGTTTCTTCAGGAAGGCCGGGGCGGGGCTGGGGGGACAGGTGGGGAACAGACTGAGTGCCTGATCTCCTCTTTGGCCGGGCCAGCGTAGCATCCTGTGCCGCGGGAGAGAGCACCGTAGAAACTCTCCGCAGAACAGAGGTATGTCTGTGGCCACGTAACCACAGCGGAACCGAGTCTGGCGCATTAGTACTCACAGCGGGTTCTTCCTGCTCATGACGAGGCCCTTCTAGCTTGGACCCAGCTGTGGCGCCGTGGTACCTTGACCCTTCAAACGCTTCCTGGCACCTCGACCCTTTGGACGCTCCGGAGCAGCGAAAGCAGCGATTTGAAAAGAAAAAAAGCGTTAGCAATTCCTGCGGGCCTGCTTCTTCCTCCTCATCACTTGAGTCTTGCATCCGAGTAGGCCCTTCCAACCTTGACCCTTTCAGGACAGCCTAGTGATGAGCTGAGCAACCCCCGTGAAGGGCAGGATTCCCTAGCATGTGTCAAAAGCAGCGCTAAAGTGAGCCATCCCTCAGAGGTGAGACCTGAGTCGGATCTGTGGACCTCAGTAAGAAGCCAGTTGGCCTCTTTCTGAACTACAGGGTAGCTACTAAAATGGGGTACCTGGTATAGTTGCTACCAGTTTTACCCTTGTGTTACCAAACTGGTCTGCTCTGGACTTGTTTTGGGGGGCATTTCCACAAAGAGATCCATTAGCCTAAATAACCTGACCTGTTTCTGGGTGCGAAATTGAAAACATTTGTCTTTGTCCTAAGAACTCGGATGTGGTCAGACTAGCGTGAGAGGGAAAACAAACGGGGATGATACGCTGCCGTTTTCTACACATGTTAGGTGTGCCACATGCAAGCAGGAATTAGCAATCACCTCCACACCTTTGGCTATGGAAACTGCAAACCGGAGGCCTTGAATTTTGTTTTTGCTCATTCTTATCGATCCCATATTTTTCCAGTGGTCTTCTTCGTTCATACGAATTAGATTTATCACCTGCCTAATGTGGAATGTCTCAAAGTACACTTGTGTATTTCATATGCCTACTCCTTCATTTTCGGAATGTCTGTATAAGGTTTTCTTTAAATCATTCCACATTGTTTTATTACAAAACAAATTGTTTACAATGTCCTGCCAGTTTACCCACTTCTGCGGGATTCCAAGCAGCAGGACCTCAAACCTCACAATTGTTCATGGTTAACAACTCGGGTGAACCACAGCGCGGGGCTCCCACGTAACCACGACCCGCGGCTCAGTGACAAACCACGCCCGACCCGTACTCTGGGTTGTCGTTATGTGCAAAGCGTGTCTTTATCTGCCTTCGGGGATCAGCCGAAGGTGGTTCAATTTGTTTTGCCGCCCTGTGAAGTGAGCACAGACCTGGTTCTGATCACTGATGGAAGGTCTGGTGCGACTTACAGCGGAGCTGCTTTATACGTGGAACGCGTGGCAACACAGCACTTCGTACTGGAGGCAATTAATGCAGGCTAGAGCTAATTCAGAAGTTCAGTTCAGCTTAATACATCAGTGCTCGCAGACACATCATGAGAAAAGCTAAGAATGTTTAACTACAAGCACCCCATAGAGCTGGATGTGGGAGTGTAAGCGAGCAAAGGCTTGAGACGTGGTTCACAGCAACCGTTCCGTTTCCGTTGAAAGAGACGTCTACAAGACTAAGGACAGCAAAGTGCATGATGGGACCCGGATTCTTCATGCTGTAATGACTCAGCAGTTCGGACGATCTGTTCAAGCCAAGTTCCAACGTGTGAAATTTAAACGACCGATGTCCACTCCGGCGTCTCGTGCTGAGTTCCGTCTCCGGCGTTTCTCTGTTGCAAGATAGCCACTTCGAGGTCTGTTACCGAATGACCTGGAACGCTGAAAGGCTTCTCCACAGGTCGGCCGGGGACACGACCGGACGCCGCCATACAGCTCCACGATGGACGCGGAACTACCTCCTCGTACCAAAACCCGCAGACCGCCATGCATCCCTACACGCCTCAAGCTAGCCACCTGGACGCACCACACGAGCCGTTGTCTACAGCCAGGCCCTGCGATACAAGTGCACCGCCTCCTGTCCCTCTGACACAGACTCAACCCTACAGGACCACCCTAAACAGGCCAACCACACGGCAACCCTTGCTGCCTCGCAACTAACACCGCTACCGGCAAACTGTGGAGGAGCCTTTCAGCGCTTCAGGACATTCTGGAACAATCCTCCGAGTGCTTGCCTTGCAACGGAGAAACTAGGGAGGCAGAATCCAGCCTCAGGCCGCACAGCACACATTCGTTGTGAAGTTCCGCACCTTGGAACTTGGCTTGAACGCGTCGGCTGAATGGGTGAGTCATTACGGTGTGCAGAGCCCAAGTGCCGCCTTGCGGGTCGCTTTCCTTGCTATTGTAGACGTTTCTTTACCTGGAAATGGAAGGGTTGCTGTACCTGTCACCGAGTTTCCCAGCCGGAACCTATCCATTCCTCTATCTGACTGAGTGGCTTAGGCCCACGAGGCGCGCGTGCCTTAGTAATCAAAAAACTGTTCGTCCTTAAGGTGCCACAGATTCTTTTTCAGGAAGAAGCTACCATGTTCCCATGAAGAGGAGGCCTTACAGGCTTGTGTGACCCCCAGCTCAAAGCACAGCGACCCCCATGAAGAGGATGGTTCCGTGAATTCAGTGAAGGCGGGGCTAACCCAGGCCAGCCCCATGAAGGGCAGTTGCCAGCCAAGTGTGTAACGCAGCAGTGAGGAGAAGTATCCCCATAAAGAGGTGGCTTCTCAGGGATCTCTTAGGCAGAGTTCGAATCGTGGCCAGCCCCATGAAGAGGCGGCTTGCCAGGCAACTCAGAACCCCAGCTCGGAGCACAGCCAGCCCCATCAGGAGGACGATTCCGTGACTTACCTGATGGCGGCTCTACCCAGCAGAGGAAGCGCCCACGTGGTCTTCGGCCGGCCCAGCCAAAGCAGTGTCCTGGGCCCGTATGTGGAGGAGGCAGGCCCGCTGGGGCTGAGGAGTGAAAACGCACAATTACACAGAAGGAGGAACAAAACACCAGAACGTACACAGGGTAGAAGTCACTAATGTCCATATCCATAGAGGGACCTGACTTTTCAGATCTCCCTCAAACTGAAGCTGCATTTCAACAGGGTCTCTTGCTGATGCGGGTTTCTTCAGGAAGGCCGGGGCGGGGCTGGGGGGACAGGTGGGGAACAGACTGAGTGCCTGATCTCCTCTTTGGCCGGGCCAGCGTAGCATCCTGTGCCGCGGGAGAGAGCACCGTAGAAACTCTCCGCAGAACAGAGGTATGTCTGTGGCCACGTAACCACAGCGGAACCGAGTCTGGCGCATTAGTACTCACAGCGGGTTCTTCCTGCTCATGACGAGGCCCTTCTAGCTTGGACCCAGCTGTGGCGCCGTGGTACCTTGACCCTTCAAACGCTTCCTGGCACCTCGACCCTTTGGACGCTCCGGAGCAGCGAAAGCAGCGATTTGAAAAGAAAAAAAGCGTTAGCAATTCCTGCAGGCCTGCTTCTTCCTCCTCATCACTTGAGTCTTGCATCCGAGTAGGCCCTTCCAACCTTGACCCTTTCAGGACAGCCTAGTGATGAGCTGAGCAACCCCCGTGAAGGGCAGGATTCCCTAGCATGTGTCAAAAGCAGCGCTAAAGTGAGCCATCCCTCAGAGGCGAGACCCGAGTCGGATCTGTGGACCTCAGTAAGAAGCCAGTTGGCCTCTTCCTGAACTACAGGGTAGCTACTAAAATGGGGTACCTGGTATAGTTGCTACCAGTTTTACCCTTGTGTTACCAAACTGGTCTGCTCTGGACTTGTTTTGGGGGGCATTTCCACAAAGAGATCCATTAGCCTAAATAACCTGACCTGTTTCTGGGTGCGAAATTGAAAACATTTGTCTTTGTCCTAAGAACTCGGATGTGGTCAGACTAGCGTGAGAGGGAAAACAAACGGGGATGATACGCTGCCGTTTTCTACACATGTTAGGTGTGCCAGATGCAAGCAGGAATTAGCAATCACCTCCACACCTTTGGCTATGGAAACTGCAAACCGGAGGCCTTGAATTTTGTTTTTGCTCATTCTTATCGATCCCATATTTTTCCAGTGGTCTTCTTCGTTCATACGAATTAGATTTATCACCTGCCTAATGTGGAATGTCTCAAAGTACACTTGTGTATTTCATATGCCTACTCCTTCATTTTTGGAATGTCTGTATAAGGTTTTCTTTAAATCATTCCACATTGTTTTATTACGAAACAAATTGTTTACAATGTCCTGCCAGTTTACCCACTTCTGCGGGATTCCAAGCAGCAGGACCTCAAACCTCTGGATTGTTCATGGTTAACAACTCGGGTGAACCACAGCGCGGGGCTCCCACGTAACCACGACCCGCGGCTCAGTGACAAACCACGCCCGACCCGTACTCTGGGTTGTCGTTATGTGCAAAGCGTGTCTTTATCTGCCTTCGGGGATCAGCCGAAGGTGGTTCAGTTTGTTTTGCCGCCCTGTGAAGTGAGCACAGACCTGGTTCTGATCACTGATGGAAGGTCTGGTGCGACTTACAGCGGAGCTGCTTTATACGTGGAACGCGTGGCAACACAGCACTTCGTACTGGAGGCAATTAATGCAGGCTAGAGCTAATTCAGAAGTTCAGTTCAGCTTAATACATCAGTGCTCGCAGACACATCATGAGAAAAGCTAAGAATGTTTAACTACAAGCACCCCATAGAGCTGGATGTGGGAGTGTAAGCGAGCAAAGGCTTGAGACGTGGTTCACAGCAACCGTTCCGTTTCCGTTGAAAGAGACGTCTACAAGACTAAGGACAGCAAAGTGCATGATGGGACCCGGATTCTTCATGCTGTAATGACTCAGCAGTTCGGACGATCTGTTCAAGCCAAGTTCCAACGTGTGAAATTTAAACGACCGATGTCCACTCCGGCGTCTCGTGCTGAGTTCCGTCTCCGGCGTTTCTCTGTTGCAAGATAGCCACTTCGAGGTCTGTTACCGAATGACCTGGAACGCTGAAAGGCTTCTCCACAGGTCGGCCGGGGACACGACCGGACGCCGCCATACAGCTCCACGATGGACGCGGAACTACCTCCTCGTACCAAAACCCGCAGACCGCCATGCATCCCTACACGCCTCAAGCTAGCCACCTGGACGCACCACACGAGCCGTTGTCTACAGCCAGGCCCTGCGATACAAGTGCACTGCCTCCTGTCCCTCTGACACAGACTCAACCCTACAGGACCACCCTAAACAGGCCAACCACACGGCAACCCTTGCTGCCTCGCAACTAACACCGCTACCGGCAAACTGTGGAGGAGCCTTTCAGCGCTTCAGGACATTCTGGAACAATCCTCCGAGTGCTTGCCTTGCAACGGAGAAACTAGGGAGGCAGAATCCAGCCTCAGGCCGCACAGCACACATTCGTTGTGAAGTTCCGCACCTTGGAACTTGGCTTGAACGCGTCGGCTGAATGGGTGAGTCATTACGGTGTGCAGAGCCCAAGTGCCGCCTTGCGGGTCGCTTTCCTTGCTATTGTAGACGTTTCTTTACCTGGAAATGGAAGGGTTGCTGTACCTGTCACCGAGTTTCCCAGCCGGAACCTATCCATTCCTCTATCTGACTGAGTGGCTTAGGCCCACGAGGCGCGCGTGCCTTAGTAATCAAAAAACTGTTCGTCCTTAAGGTGCCACAGATTCTTTTTCAGGAAGAAGCTACCATGTTCCCATGAAGAGGAGGCCTTACAGGCTTGTGTGACCCCCAGCTCAAAGCACAGCGACCCCCATGAAGAGGATGGTTCCGTGAATTCAGTGAAGGCGGGGCTAACCCAGGCCAGCCCCATGAAGGGCAGTTGCCAGCCAAGTGTGTAACGCAGCAGTGAGGAGAAGTATCCCCATAAAGAGGTGGCTTCTCAGGGATCTCTTAGGCAGAGTTCGAATCGTGGCCAGCCCCATGAAGAGGCGGCTTGCCAGGCAACTCAGAACCCCAGCTCGGAGCACAGCCAGCCCCATCAGGAGGACGATTCCGTGACTTACCTGATGGCGGCTCTACCCAGCAGAGGAAGCGCCCACGTGGTCTTCGGCCGGCCCAGCCAAAGCAGTGTCCTGGGCCCGTATGTGGAGGAGGCAGGCCCGCTGGGGCTGAGGAGTGAAAACGCACAATTACACAGAAGGAGGAACAAAACACCAGAACGTACACAGGGTAGAAGTCACTAATGTCCAGATCCATAGAGGGACCTGACTTTTCAGATCTCCCTCAAACTGAAGCTGCATTTCAACAGGGTCTCTTGCTGATGCGGGTTTCTTCAGGAAGGCCGGGGCGGGGCTGGGGGGACAGGTGGGGAACAGACTGAGTGCCTGATCTCCTCTTTGGCCGGGCCAGCGTAGCATCCTGTGCCGCGGGAGAGAGCACCGTAGAAACTCTCCGCAGAACAGAGGTATGTCTGTGGCCACATAACCACAGCGGAACCGAGTCTGGCGCATTAGTACTCACAGCGGGTTCTTCCTGCTCATGACGAGGCCCTTCTAGCTTGGACCCAGCTGTGGCGCCGTGGTACCTTGACCCTTCAAACGCTTCCTGGCACCTCGACCCTTTGGACGCTCCGGAGCAGCGAAAGCAGCGATTTGAAAAGAAAAAAAGCGTTAGCAATTCCTGCGGGCCTGCTTCTTCCTCCTCATCACTTGAGTCTTGCATCCGAGTAGGCCCTTCCAACCTTGACCCTTTCAGGACAGCCTAGTGATGAGCTGAGCAACCCCCGTGAAGGGCAGGATTCCCTAGCATGTGTCAAAAGCAGCGCTAAAGTGAGCCATCCCTCAGAGCTGAGACCTGAGTCGGATCTGTGGACCTCAGTAAGAAGCCAGTTGGCCTCTTTCTGAACTACAGGGTAGCTACTAAAATGGGGTACCTGGTATAGTTGCTACCAGTTTTACCCTTGTGTTACCAAACTGGTCTGCTCTGGACTTGTTTTGGGGGGCATTTCCACAAAGAGATCCATTAGCCTAAATAACCTGACCTGTTTCTGGGTGCGAAATTGAAAACATTTGTCTTTGTCCTAAGAACTCGGATGTGGTCAGACTAGCGTGAGAGGGAAAACAAACGGGGATGATACGCTGCCGTTTTCTACACATGTTAGGTGTGCCAGATGCAAGAAGGAATTAGCAATCACCTCCACACCTTTGGCTATGGAAACTGCAAACCGGAGGCCTTGAATTTTGTTTTTGCTCATTCTTATCGATCCCATATTTTTCCAGTGGTCTTCTTCGTTCATACGAATTAGATTTATCACCTGCCTAATGTGGAATGTCTCAAAGTACACTTGTGTATTTCATATGCCTACTCCTTCATTTTCGGAATGTCTGTATAAGGTTTTCTTTAAATCATTCCACATTGTTTTATTACAAAACAAATTGTTTACAATGTCCTGCCAGTTTACCCACTTCTGCGGGATTCCAAGCAGCAGGACCTCAAACCTCACAATTGTTCATGGTTAACAACTCGGGTGAACCACAGCGCGGGGCTCCCACGTAACCACGACCCGCGGCTCAGTGACAAACCACGCCCGACCCGTACTCTGGGTTGTCGTTATGTGCAAAGCGTGTCTTTATCTGCCTTCGGGGATCAGCCGAAGGTGGTTCAATTTGTTTTGCCGCCCTGTGAAGTGAGCACAGACCTGGTTCTGATCACTGATGGAAGGTCTGGTGCGACTTACAGCGGAGCTGCTTTATACGTGGAACGCGTGGCAACACAGCACTTCGTACTGGAGGCAATTAATGCAGGCTAGAGCTAATTCAGAAGTTCAGTTCAGCTTAATACATCAGTGCTCGCAGACACATCATGAGAAAAGCTAAGAATGTTTAACTACAAGCACCCCATAGAGCTGGATGTGGGAGTGTAAGCGAGCAAAGGCTTGAGACGTGGTTCACAGCAACCGTTCCGTTTCCGTTGAAAGAGACGTCTACAAGACTAAGGACAGCAAAGTGCATGATGGGACCCGGATTCTTCATGCTGTAATGACTCAGCAGTTCGGACGATCTGTTCAAGCCAAGTTCCAACGTGTGAAATTTAAACGACCGATGTCCACTCCGGCGTCTCGTGCTGAGTTCCGTCTCCGGCGTTTCTCTGTTGCAAGATAGCCACTTCGAGGTCTGTTACCGAATGACCTGGAACGCTGAAAGGCTTCTCCACAGGTCGGCCGGGGACACGACCGGACGCCGCCACACAGCTCCACGATGGACGCGGAACTACCTCCTCGTACCAAAACCCGCAGACCGCCATGCATCCCTACACGCCTCAAGCTAGCCACCTGGACGCACCACACGAGCCGTTGTCTACAGCCAGGCCCTGCGATACAAGTGCACCGCCTCCTGTCCCTCTGACACAGACTCAACCCTACAGGACCACCCTAAACAGGCCAACCACACGGCAACCCTTGTTGCCTCGCAACTAACACCGCTACCGGCAAACTGTGGAGGAGCCTTTCAGCGCTTCAGGACATTCTGGAACAATCCTCCGAGTGCTTGCCTTGCAACGGAGAAACTAGGGAGGCAGAATCCAGCCTCAGGCCGCACAGCACACATTCGTTGTGAAGTTCCGCACCTTGGAACTTGGCTTGAACGCGTCGGCTGAATGGGTGAGTCATTACGGTGTGCAGAGCCCAAGTGCCGCCTTGCGGGTCGCTTTCCTTGCTATTGTAGACGTTTCTTTACCTGGAAATGGAAGGGTTGCTGTACCTGTCACCGAGTTTCCCAGCCGGAACCTATCCATTCCTCTATCTGACTGAGTGGCTTAGGCCCACGAGGCGCGCGTGCCTTAGTAATCAAAAAACTGTTCGTCCTTAAGGTGCCACAGATTCTTTTTCAGGAAGAAGCTACCATGTTCCCATGAAGAGGAGGCCTTACAGGCTTGTGTGACCCCCAGCTCAAAGCACAGCGACCCCCATGAAGAGGATGGTTCCGTGAATTCAGTGAAGGCGGGGCTAACCCAGGCCAGCCCCATGAAGGGCAGTTGCCGGCCAAGTGTGTAACGCAGCAGTGAGGAGAAGTATCCCCATAAAGAGGTGGCTTCTCAGGGATCTCTTAGGCAGAGTTCGAATCGTGGCCAGCCCCATGAAGAGGCGGCTTGCCAGGCAACTCAGAACCCCAGCTCGGAGCACAGCCAGCCCCATCAGGAGGACGATTCCGTGACTTACCTGATGGCGGCTCTACCCAGCAGAGGAAGCGCCCACGTGGTCTTCGGCCGGCCCAGCCAAAGCAGTGTCCTGGGCCCGTATGTGGAGGAGGCAGGCCCGCTGGGGCTGAGGAGTGAAAACGCACAATTACACAGAAGGAGGAACAAAACACCAGAACGTACACAGGGTAGAAGTCACTAATGTCCATATCCATAGAGGGACCTGACTTTTCAGATCTCCCTCAAACTGAAGCTGCATTTCAACAGGGTCTCTTGCTGATGCGGGTTTCTTCAGGAAGGCCGGGGCGGGGCTGGGGGGACAGGTGGGGAACAGACTGAGTGCCTGATCTCCTCTTTGGCCGGGCCAGCGTAGCATCCTGTGCCGCGGGAGAGAGCACCGTAGAAACTCTCCGCAGAACAGAGGTATGTCTGTGGCCACGTAACCACAGCGGAACCGAGTCTGGCGCATTAGTACTCACAGCGGGTTCTTCCTGCTCATGACGAGGCCCTTCTAGCTTGGACCCAGCTGTGGCGCCGTGGTACCTTGACCCTTCAAACGCTTCCTGGCACCTCGACCCTTTGGACGCTCCGGAGCAGCGAAAGCAGCGATTTGAAAAGAAAAAAAGCGTTAGCAATTCCTGCGGGCCTGCTTCTTCCTCCTCATCACTTGAGTCTTGCATCCGAGTAGGCCCTTCCAACCTTGACCCTTTCAGGACAGCCTAGTGATGAGCTGAGCAACCCCCGTGAAGGGCAGGATTCCCTAGCATGTGTCAAAAGCAGCGCTAAAGTGAGCCATCCCTCAGAGCTGAGACCTGAGTCGGATCTGTGGACCTCAGTAAGAAGCCAGTTGGCCGCTTTCTGAACTACAGGGTAGCTACTAAAATGGGGTACCTGGTATAGTTGCTACCAGTTTTACCCTTGTGTTACCAAACTGGTCTGCTCTGGACTTGTTTTGGGGGGCATTTCCACAAAGAGATCCATTAGCCTAAATAACCTGACCTGTTTCTGGGTGCGAAATTGAAAACATTTGTCTTTGTCCTAAGAACTCGGATGTGGTCAGACTAGCGTGAGAGGGAAAACAAACGGGGATGATACGCTGCCGTTTTCTACACATGTTAGGTGTGCCAGATGCAAGCAGGAATTAGCAATCACCTCCACACCTTTGGCTATGGAAACTGCAAACCGGAGGCCTTGAATTTTGTTTTTGCTCATTCTTATCGATCCCATATTTTTCCAGTGGTGTTCTTCGTTCATACGAATTAGATGTATCACCTGCCTAATGTGGAATGTCTCAAAGTACACTTGTGTATTTCATATGCCTACTCCTTCATTTTCGGAATGTCTGTATAAGGTTTTCTTTAAATCATTCCACATTGTTTTATTACGAAACAAATTGTTTACAATGTCCTGCCAGTTTACCCACTTCTGCGGGATTCCAAGCAGCAGGACCTCAAACCTCTGGATTGTTCATGGTTAACAACTCGGGTGAACCACAGCGCGGGGCTCCCACGTAACCACGACCCGCGGCTCAGTGACAAACCACGCCCGACCCGTACTCTGGGTTGTCGTTATGTGCAAAGCGTGTCTTTATCTGCCTTCGGGGATCAGCCGAAGGTGGTTCAATTTGTTTTGCCGCCCTGTGAAGTGAGCACAGACCTGGTTCTGATCACTGATGGAAGGTCTGGTGCGACTTACAGCGGAGCTGCTTTATACGTGGAACGCGTGGCAACACAGCACTTCGTACTGGAGGCAATTAATGCAGGCTAGAGCTAATTCAGAAGTTCAGTTCAGCTTAATACATCAGTGCTCGCAGACACATCATGAGAAAAGCTAAGAATGTTTAACTACAAGCACCCCATAGAGCTGGATGTGGGAGTGTAAGCGAGCAAAGGCTTGAGACGTGGTTCACAGCAACCGTTCCGTTTCCGTTGAAAGAGACGTCTACAAGACTAAGGACAGCAAAGTGCATGATGGGACCCGGATTCTTCATGCTGTAATGACTCAGCAGTTCGGACGATCTGTTCAAGCCAAGTTCCAACGTGTGAAATTTGAACGACCGATGTCCACTCCGGCGTCTCGTGCTGAGTTCCGTCTCCGGCGTTTCTCTGTTGCAAGATAGCCACTTCGAGGTCTGTTACCGAATGACCTGGAACGCTGAAAGGCTTCTCCACAGGTCGGCCGGGGACACGACCGGACGCCGCCATACAGCTCCACGATGGACGCGGAACTACCTCCTCGTACCAAAACCCGCAGACCGCCATGCATCCCTACGCGCCTCAAGCTAGCCACCTGGACACACCACACGAGCCGTTGTCTACAGCCAGGCCCTGCGATACAAGTGCACCGCCTCCTGTCCCTCTGACACAGACTCAACCCTACAGGACCACCCTAAACAGGCCAACCACACGGCAACCCTTGCTGCCTCGCAACTAACACCGCTACCGGCAAACTGTGGAGGAGCCTTTCAGCGCTTCAGGACATTCTGGAACAATCCTCCGAGTGCTTGCCTTGCAACGGAGAAACTAGGGAGGCAGAATCCAGCCTCAGGCCGCACAGCACACATTCGTTGTGAAGTTCCGCACCTTGGAACTTGGCTTGAACGCGTCGGCTGAATGGGTGAGTCATTACGGTGTGCAGAGCCCAAGTGCCGCCTTGCGGGTCGCTTTCCTTGCTATTGTAGACGTTTCTTTACCTGGAAATGGAAGGGTTGCTGTACCTGTCACCGAGTTTCCCAGCCGGAACCTATCCATTCCTCTATCTGACTGAGTGGCTTAGGCCCACGAGGCGCGCGTGCCTTAGTAATCAAAAAACTGTTCGTCCTTAAGGTGCCACAGATTCTTTTTCAGGAAGAAGCTACCATGTTCCCATGAAGAGGAGGCCTTACAGGCTTGTGTGACCCCCAGCTCAAAGCACAGCGACCCCCATGAAGAGGATGGTTCCGTGAATTCAGTGAAGGCGGGGCTAACCCAGGCCAGCCCCATGAAGGGCAGTTGCCGGCCAAGTGTGTAATGCAGCAGTGAGGAGAAGTATCCCCATAAAGAGGTGGCTTCTCAGGGATCTCTTAGGCAGAGTTCGAATCGTGGCCAGCCCCATGAAGAGGTGGCTTGCCAGGCAACTCAGAACCCCAGCTCGGAGCACAGCCAGCCCCATCAGGAGGACGATTCCGTGACTTACCTGATGGCGGCTCTACCCAGCAGAGGAAGCGCCCACGTGGTCTTCGGCCGGCCCAGCCAAAGCAGTGTCCTGGGCCCGTATGTGGAGGAGGCAGGCCCGCTGGGGCTGAGGAGTGAAAACGCACAATTACACAGAAGGAGGAACAAAACACCAGAACGTACACAGGGTAGAAGTCACTAATGTCCAGATCCATAGAGGGACCTGACTTTTCAGATCTCCCTCAAACTGAAGCTGCATTTCAACAGGGTCTCTTGCTGATGCGGGTTTCTTCAGGAAGGCCGGGGCGGGGCTGGGGGGACAGGTGGGGAACAGACTGAGTGCCTGATCTCCTCTTTGGCCGGGCCAGCGTAGCATCCTGTGCCGCGGGAGAGAGCACCGTAGAAACTCTCCGCAGAACAGAGGTATGTCTGTGGCCACGTAACCACAGCGGAACCGAGTCTGGCGCATTAGTACTCACAGCGGGTTCTTCCTGCTCATGACGAGGCCCTTCTAGCTTGGACCCAGCTGTGGCGCCGTGGTACCTTGACCCTTCAAACGCTTCCTGGCACCTCGACCCTTTGGACGCTCCGGAGCAGCGAAAGCAGCGATTTGAAAAGAAAAAAAGCGTTAGCAATTCCTGCGGGCCTGCTTCTTCCTCCTCATCACTTGAGTCTTGCATCCGAGTAGGCCCTTCCAACCTTGACCCTTTCAGGACAGCCTAGTGATGAGCTGAGCAACCCCCGTGAAGGGCAGGATTCCCTAGCATGTGTCAAAAGCAGCGCTAAAGTGAGCCATCCCTCAGAGGTGAGACCTGAGTCGGATCTGTGGACCTCAGTAAGAAGCCAGTTGGCCTCTTTCTGAACTACAGGGTAGCTACTAAAATGGGGTACCTGGTATAGTTGCTACCAGTTTTACCCTTGTGTTACCAAACTGGTCTGCTCTGGACTTGTTTTGGGGGGCATTTCCACAAAGAGATCCATTAGCCTAAATAACCTGACCTGTTTCTGGGTGCGAAATTGAAAACATTTGTCTTTGTCCTAAGAACTCGGATGTGGTCAGACTAGCGTGAGAGGGAAAACAAACGGGGATGATACGCTGCCGTTTTCTACACATGTTAGGTGTGCCACATGCAAGCAGGAATTAGCAATCACCTCCACACCTTTGGCTATGGAAACTGCAAACCGGAGGCCTTGAATTTTGTTTTTGCTCATTCTTATCGATCCCATATTTTTCCAGTGGTCTTCTTCGTTCATACGAATTAGATTTATCACCTGCCTAATGTGGAATGTCTCAAAGTACACTTGTGTATTTCATATGCCTACTCCTTCATTTTCGGAATGTCTGTATAAGGTTTTCTTTAAATCATTCCACATTGTTTTATTACAAAACAAATTGTTTACAATGTCCTGCCAGTTTACCCACTTCTGCGGGATTCCAAGCAGCAGGACCTCAAACCTCACAATTGTTCATGGTTAACAACTCGGGTGAACCACAGCGCGGGGCTCCCACGTAACCACGACCCGCGGCTCAGTGACAAACCACGCCCGACCCGTACTCTGGGTTGTCGTTATGTGCAAAGCGTGTCTTTATCTGCCTTCGGGGATCAGCCGAAGGTGGTTCAATTTGTTTTGCCGCCCTGTGAAGTGAGCACAGACCTGGTTCTGATCACTGATGGAAGGTCTGGTGCGACTTACAGCGGAGCTGCTTTATACGTGGAACGCGTGGCAACACAGCACTTCGTACTGGAGGCAATTAATGCAGGCTAGAGCTAATTCAGAAGTTCAGTTCAGCTTAATACATCAGTGCTCGCAGACACATCATGAGAAAAGCTAAGAATGTTTAACTACAAGCACCCCATAGAGCTGGATGTGGGAGTGTAAGCGAGCAAAGGCTTGAGACGTGGTTCACAGCAACCGTTCCGTTTCCGTTGAAAGAGACGTCTACAAGACTAAGGACAGCAAAGTGCATGATGGGACCCGGATTCTTCATGCTGTAATGACTCAGCAGTTCGGACGATCTGTTCAAGCCAAGTTCCAACGTGTGAAATTTAAACGACCGATGTCCACTCCGGCGTCTCGTGCTGAGTTCCGTCTCCGGCGTTTCTCTGTTGCAAGATAGCCACTTCGAGGTCTGTTACCGAATGACCTGGAACGCTGAAAGGCTTCTCCACAGGTCGGCCGGGGACACGACCGGACGCCGCCACACAGCTCCACGATGGACGCGGAACTACCTCCTCGTACCAAAACCCGCAGACCGCCATGCATCCCTACACGCCTCAAGCTAGCCACCTGGACGCACCACACGAGCCGTTGTCTACAGCCAGGCCCTGCGATACAAGTGCACCGCCTCCTGTCCCTCTGACACAGACTCAACCCTACAGGACCACCCTAAACAGGCCAACCACACGGCAACCCTTGCTGCCTCGCAACTAACACCGCTACCGGCAAACTGTGGAGGAGCCTTTCAGCGCTTCAGGACATTCTGGAACAATCCTCCGAGTGCTTGCCTTGCAACGGAGAAACTAGGGAGGCAGAATCCAGCCTCAGGCCGCACAGCACACATTCGTTGTGAAGTTCCGCACCTTGGAACTTGGCTTGAACGCGTCGGCTGAATGGGTGAGTCATTACGGTGTGCAGAGCCCAAGTGCCGCCTTGCGGGTCGCTTTCCTTGCTATTGTAGACGTTTCTTTACCTGGAAATGGAAGGGTTTCTTTACCTGGAAATGGAAGGGTTGCTGTACCTGTCACCGAGTTTCCCAGCCGGAACCTATCCATTCCTCTATCTGACTGAGTGGCTTAGGCCCACGAGGCGCGCGTGCCTTAGTAATCAAAAAACTGTTCGTCCTTAAGGTGCCACAGATTCTTTTTCAGGAGGAAGCTACCATGTTCCCATGAAGAGGAGGCCTTACAGGCTTGTGTGACCCCCAGCTCAAAGCACAGCGACCCCCATGAAGAGGATGGTTCCGTGAATTCAGTGAAGGCGGGGCTAACCCAGGCCAGCCCCATGAAGGGCAGTTGCCGGCCAAGTGTGTAACGCAGCAGTGAGGAGAAGTATCCCCATAAAGAGGTGGCTTCTCAGGGATCTCTTAGGCAGAGTTCGAATCGTGGCCAGCCCCATGAAGAGGCGGCTTGCCAGGCAACTCAGAACCCCAGCTCGGAGCACAGCCAGCCCCATCAGGAGGACGATTCCGTGACTTACCTGATGGCAGCTCTACCCAGCAGAGGAAGCGCCCACGTGGTCTTCGGCCGGCCCAGCCAAAGCAGTGTCCTGGGCCCGTATGTGGAGGAGGCAGGCCCGCTGGGGCTGAGGAGTGAAAACGCACAATTACACAGAAGGAGGAACAAAACACCAGAACGTACACAGGGTAGAAGTCACTAATGTCCAGATCCATAGAGGGACCTGACTTTTCAGATCTCCCTCAAACTGAAGCTGCATTTCAACAGGGTCTCTTGCTGATGCGGGTTTCTTCAGGAAGGCCGGGGCGGGGCTGGGGGGACAGGTGGGGAACAGACTGAGTGCCTGATCTCCTCTTTGGCCGGGCCAGCGTAGCATCCTGTGCCACGGGAGAGAGCACCGTAGAAACTCTCCGCAGAACAGAGGTATGTCTGTGGCCACGTAACCACAGCGGAACCGAGTCTGGCGCATTAGTACTCACAGCGGGTTCTTCCTGCTCATGACGAGGCCCTTCTAGCTTGGACCCAGCTGTGGCGCCGTGGTACCTTGACCCTTCAAACGCTTCCTGGCACCTCGACCCTTTGGACGCTCCGGAGCAGCGAAAGCAGCGATTTGAAAAGAAAAAAAGCGTTAGCAATTCCTGCGGGCCTGCTTCTTCCTCCTCATCACTTGAGTCTTGCATCCGAGTAGGCCCTTCCAACCTTGACCCTTTCAGGACAGCCTAGTGATGAGCTGAGCAACCCCCGTGAAGGGCAGGATTCCCTAGCATGTGTCAAAAGCAGCGCTAAAGTGAGCCATCCCTCAGAGCTGAGACCTGAGTCGGATCTGTGGACCTCAGTAAGAAGCCAGTTGGCCTCTTTCTGAACTACAGGGTAGCTACTAAAATGGGGTACCTGGTATAGTTGCTACCAGTTTTACCCTTGTGTTACCAAACTGGTCTGCTCTGGACTTGTTTTGGGGGGCATTTCCACAAAGAGATCCATTAGCCTAAATAACCTGACCTGTTTCTGGGTGCGAAATTGAAAACATTTGTCTTTGTCCTAAGAACTCGGATGTGGTCAGACTAGCGTGAGAGGGAAAACAAACGGGGATGATACGCTGCCGTTTTCTACACATGTTAGGTGTGCCACATGCAAGCAGGAATTAGCAATCACCTCCACACCTTTGGCTATGGAAACTGCAAACCGGAGGCCTTGAATTTTGTTTTTGCTCATTCTTATCGATCCCATATTTTTCCAGTGGTCTTCTTCGTTCATACGAATTAGATGTATCACCTGCCTAATGTGGAATGTCTCAAAGTACACTTGTGTATTTCATATGCCTACTCCTTCATTTTCGGAATGTCTGTATAAGGTTTTCTTTAAATCATTCCATATTGTTTTATTACAAAACAAATTGTTTACAATGTCCTGCCAGTTTACCCACTTCTGCGGGATTCCAAGCAGCAGGACCTCAAACCTCTGGATTGTTCATGGTTAACAACTCGGGTGAACCACAGCGCGGGGCTCCCACGTAACCACGACCCGCGGCTCAGTGACAAACCACGCCCGACCCGTACTCTGGGTTGTCGTTATGTGCAAAGCGTGTCTTTATCTGCCTTCGGGGATCAGCCGAAGGTGGTTCAGTTTGTTTTGCCGCCCTGTGAAGTGAGCACAGACCTGGTTCTGATCACTGATGGAAGGTCTGGTGCGACTTACAGCGGAGCTGCTTTATACGTGGAACGCGTGGCAACACAGCACTTCGTACTGGAGGCAATTAATGCAGGCTAGAGCTAATTCAGAAGTTCAGTTCAGCTTAATACATCAGTGCTCGCAGACACATCATGAGAAAAGCTAAGAATGTTTAACTACAAGCACCCCATAGAGCTGGATGTGGGAGTGTAAGCGAGCAAAGGCTTGAGACGTGGTTCACAGCAACCGTTCCGTTTCCGTTGAAAGAGACGTCTACAAGACTAAGGACAGCAAAGTGCATGATGGGACCCGGATTCTTCATGCTGTAATGACTCAGCAGTTCGGACGATCTGTTCAAGCCAAGTTCCAACGTGTGAAATTTGAACGACCGATGTCCACTCCGGCGTCTCGTGCTGAGTTCCGTCTCCGGCGTTTCTCTGTTGCAAAATAGCCACTTCGAGGTCTGTTACCGAATGACCTGGAACGCTGAAAGGCTTCTCCACAGGTCGGCCGGGGATACGACCGGACGCCGCCATACAGCTCCACGATGGACGCGGAACTACCTCCTCGTACCAAAACCCACAGACCGCCATGCATCCCTACGCGCCTCAAGCTAGCCACCTGGACGCACCACACGAGCCGTTGTCTACAGCCAGGCCCTGCGATACAAGTGCACCGCCTCCTGTCCCTCTGACACAGACTCAACCCTACAGGACCACCCTAAACAGGCCAACAACACGGCAACCCTTGTTGCCTCGCAACTAACACCGCTACCGGCAAACTGTGGAGGAGCCTTTCAGCGCTTCAGGACATTCTGGAACAATCCTCCGAGTGCTTGCCTTGCAACGGAGAAACTAGGGAGGCAGAATCCAGCCTCAGGCCGCACAGCACACATTCGTTGTGAAGTTCCGCACCTTGGAACTTGGCTTGAACGCGTCGGCTGAATGGGTGAGTCATTACGGTGTGCAGAGCCCAAGTGCCGCCTTGCGGGTCGCTTTCCTTGCTATTGTAGACGTTTCTTTACCTGGAAATGGAAGGGTTGCTGTACCTGTCACCGAGTTTCCCAGCCGGAACCTATCCATTCCTCTATCTGACTGAGTGGCTTAGGCCCACGAGGCGCGCGTGCCTTAGTAATCAAAAAACTGTTCGTCCTTAAGGTGCCACAGATTCTTTTTCAGGAAGAAGCTACCATGTTCCCATGAAGAGGAGGCCTTACAGGCTTGTGTGACCCCCAGCTCAAAGCACAGCGACCCCCATGAAGAGGATGGTTCCGTGAATTCAGTGAAGGCGGGGCTAACCCAGGCCAGCCCCATGAAGGGCAGTTGCCAGCCAAGTGTGTAACGCAGCAGTGAGGAGAAGTATCCCCATAAAGAGGTGGCTTCTCAGGGATCTCTTAGGCAGAGTTCGAATCGTGGCCAGCCCCATGAAGAGGCGGCTTGCCAGGCAACTCAGAACCCCAGCTCTGAACCGCAGCTGCGATGTCCCCATGAAGAGGAGGCCTTACAGGCTTGTGTGACCCCCAGCTCTAAGCACAGTGATGCACATGAAGAGGACGACTCCGTGAATTCAGTGAAGGCAGGGCTAACTGAGGCCAGCCCCATGAAGGGCAGCTGCCAACCAAGTGTGTCTCAAAGTATAGTTGTGTATTTGATATGCCTATTCCTTCATTTTTGGAATGTCACTAATTTCCATACTCATAGAGGGACCTGACTTTTCAGATGTCCCTCACACTGAAGCTGCGTTTCAATAGGGTTTCCCAGGGCTGTGTTAAACACAGGTCTAAAATGAGTCATCCCAACAAAGGAGAGGCTGTTCTGGCATGTGTGAACGCCAGCTCTGCTATTCCTATTACTGGCTGTTTGTCAAGGCATTTGTAAAGCCCAGGACTAACCTCAACCATCCCCATTAAGAGGAGGTGAGACTGGCCTGTGGTCACAGCACAGTTTCCAGACATCCCGAGAATAGAAGCTGCATTTCACCTTTCCTTCAAACCATCCACAACCGGGAAGCCGAGGAACTGTCCTCGTAGTCTTCAGCAAGCCCAGCCAAAGCAGGAACGTGGTCTTGCATGTAACACCGCTACCAGCAAACCTGTCCAGGAGCCTTTCAACGTTTCATGTCATGCAGTAACAATCGTCAAAGTGGCTGCCTTGCATATCTGGAGCAAACAGACAAGCTGGGGCTGAGGCAAGAAAATGCACAGTTACACAGGAGAAGGAATAAAACACCAAAAGTAACACAGTGTAAAACTTACTCATTTCCACATCTAGAGAGGGACCTGACTTTTCAGATGTCCCTCAGACTAAAGCTGGATTTCAATAGGGTTTCTTTGCTCAGCTGATTTTCAGAACAGCCAGGGCTGGGTGCGCAGGGGAGAGAGAGGGAGAACAGAGTAGGTGCCCAATCTGCCCTTTCGCCTGCCAGTCTAAAATGTAGTGTCCTGTCCTAGGGAAGAAGAGCTCCGTAGAAACCCTCCGCCCAGCCCAAGTATGGGCAAGACTGAGAGCTCATAGAAACTATGTCTTTGGCTATGTTGCCACAGCTGAACTGAGTCTGGCTCATTAGTACTCACAGCTGGGTCTTTCTGCTCACGAGTAGGTTCGTCCAGCCTTGATCTCTTTGATGCTTTGTTCCATTGCCCCTTGCCCCTTTTGATGCTCTGTAGCACTGAAACTTTTAATAAAAGAAAAAACTCTTTAACAATTCCTGCATGGCTGGTTCTCCCTCCTCATGAGTAGACTCCTGCTTTGAGCAGAGCCTTCCAGCCTTGACCCTTTTAGTGCTCTGCATCGCTAGATGGCGCCATTAAAAAATAAAATCTGGAGGAGCTGGTTCTTCTGAAACTGATTTTCTCCATGCAAAGCAGGCACTTTACCGGCCCCATCCCTTACCCCCGCCCCCCCCCCCGCTCTGTAGCGCTCCAAGTCCCAATTTTAAAAAATCCCATGGGGTATATGGGAGGCGTGGGAATGGAGTCGTGGGCTCCGGACGGGAGGAAGCCATGAACTCATCTTCTGCTCTGTTGAGACTCTGAGTGCGGGTTGCGAGTATTGGGTGGTTTGTGGCAGAAGCCTGTCTTGAACGGGGGCCTGGGGGTTCCTGAGCCTGTTGAGAGGATCAAGGGCTGAATGGGGGAGGGCGAGCAGCGTCTCAAGCCCAGGCAGCTGGAATCCCAGAAGCCACGCCGGGTCACCTCGCTCACCGGCCCCTCAGCTGGCCTGATGGCCGCAGCGGAAGCAGCGATATTCAGCCGCCGCCCAGAGGCCTGGCCTACTCGGTGCCGGGGAATGGACGGACGCTCGCCCACGCACCGCCAGAGGCCCCCTGCAACGCAGGCGAAGTCTTGTGCCGAGGGCTGACTTCCACAGATTGCACCGCGGGAGGAGCTCTGCCACGTGCAAAGCCCTCACGTGAAAACAGGCTGCTTACTCATAAGGCAGCGGCGGGTCCCCGCGGGCCTCAGACACGCGCGCTCTCCTCGGCTTCTCCCGCTCCTTCTCCAGCGCCGCCCGCCAAACGCAGCCGCCCTTCCCCGCTCTTTCACCGAGCTGCACCCCCAGCCAATCAGAATCGACTGTGCCTGCTCCCGCCCGCCGGTTCGCGCTGACGGCCATCCCCCGCCCCCTTCCAGAACGCTGCGGAGCAGCAGGGCCTCGGGCCGTCTTCGAATCACAGTCCCCGCAGCGCATGCGCAGTTGTCTTTCGAGAAAGCGGCTCCAGGTGGAAATATCCCCTTGCTGAGTGGTTGTAGGGAGCGACTGCCGCGACCCTAACAGAGCAGTTTCTAGGGTTCATCGCTAAACAGACAAAGAAATCAATGTAATACGTGAAAGGTGACTGCGGTCTAACATAACGATCGATAAGCACCATGTTCAAACGGCGTACACGTGTGGAGGTTACGAAAGCTCGGGGGTTATTTTTATCCTTACAAATCTCCCGTACTTCCGAATGGCCATAGGAATACAGTGGAATCCTGGCAGCAGCTCCACAGAAAACGGCAGGGGCCCCAATGTTCCTCGTGTGTGTAATGAAGGAGTGCACCGTACAGCGGTGCCCCTAGCAATCCCCCCTCCTTGCACAGGGCCATAATAGCCCAGTGCCCTGTGGAACGGCCAGAGATGGATGCAAACAGTGTGAGACGTTTACGGGCACCAACACCAGAGACAAGATGAACTATTAAACAAGTCGATGTATTAAAGGGATATTCTGTACATGAGGGAAGGCCACTATTTACTTTGCGGGTTTCAAGACTGCTTCCTGACAATTCTGAAGGACTCGGGCGACACCGTAGCTGCTAGATGAAGCTGGACAGCCACCTGTCAGGGATGCTCTGACTTGGATTCCTGCATTGAGCAGGGGGTTGGACTCGATGGCCTTGTAGGCCCCTCCCAACCCTCCTATTCTATGATTCTGTGATTCTACAAGCTTCTTAATGATTTCTTTTACCTCAGGCCAAATTCCCTAAACCTTCACCCTAGCCAAATACACCCACAACCAGGTCCAGCTCCTGGGCAGAATCTTTTTCTGACTCCCAACACTTGTATTTATATTGTCACCAGCCAAGCATGGTTACCCCACACAGAAGGTATAGTTTCATAGTTTAATGTTCAGGCCTTAGCTGTGCACTGCACACAGTCTTCCTCTGACTCCCAGAGCTTGTATTTATGTTGTATTTATGACCACTTGGACAATTTATCTGGGTTCTGTGCTGCCTGCTTGTGTCACCTTCTTCTGGTAAGATTTTAGGGCAGCCTCCTGGTATAACACAGCCGCCCTACACCTGATCGTCACTAGCCACGTATGGTTGCCCCACAGAGAAGGAATAGTTCAATATTCAGGCCTTAGCTATGCACTTTCTCCTCAGCTTTCCCCTAGTCCTTCTAAAACACCACCCACCAAACAGCAGATCATCTCCCTCACTGACTACCACAGGCTGACTAGCTCCAGCTGACTTTTCCCGCTCTTTTCCACCTGGCTACACTCCCCAGCCCCTCAGAATCGACTTTACCCGCTCCCGATGAGATTTCCTCTCCCCAGCACTGCCACCACCTGTGGGTTAACAAGTTAATGTAGTAAAGGGATATTCTGTACCTGAGGGAATGCTAATACTTACTCTGGGGTTTTCAAAAGACTGCTTAGTGACAATTCTGGAGGACTGAAGAGACACTGTAGCTCCCACAAGTCTCTTAATGACTTGTTTTACCTCAGGCCAAATTCCCTAAACTTTCACCCTAGCTAAATACACAGACAGCCAGGTCCAGCTTTCTCTGACTCCCAGAGCTTCTATTTATGTTGTATTTATGACTGCTTGGGCAGTTTCTTTGGGTAAATTGTACAATGTTTTACTGCCTGCTTGTATCACCTTCTGGGAAAATGGCAGGGCAGCCTCCGGGCATAACACATCCACTACAGTTTCCCTCTAGTCATTCTAAAACACCACCTGCCAAACACCAGACCTTCTCCCTCACTGACTACCACAGACTAACTCCAAGGGTAGGATCCCATGGGGGCCAATCCGGCCCCTACTGCTGGTGGCCATGATGTAGTGCTTCCAGGGGCATCCCCTAAACCACTGGAAGTGAGTTTGTACTTTCATCCAGCTGTCTTTTTGCCACAGGATACACAACACATCCTGACTGCTAA
This sequence comes from Heloderma suspectum, assembly GCF_057233095.1. Lineage (NCBI taxonomy): Eukaryota > Metazoa > Chordata > Lepidosauria > Squamata > Helodermatidae > Heloderma > Heloderma suspectum. Next base: position 427,975 of record NC_139474.1, read on the forward strand.
CCCATATTCTACAAGGCCAGGTTAGGGATACTTCTGGGTTGAGAGATGAGACAGAAGTCAAATTAATATTTTTCTTTTCTCCCTTGTGCTGGCTTTACAGCACCTCTCAAAAGGCAAGTGTGGCTCATTGGAGGTGACCATGTGTTCAGGAGGAGGCTGAAATGGGTCCCCGTTGTCATAATCCTGGTTGAAGGTTTGAGAATCTGGCAATGGAAAAAAAGAAAGACAAGGGAAATGGCAGCTGACAGAGGTACAAAACAGCTCTGTTCATCTTTAGCCTCAGTCAACAGGAGTTGAGGTTGGCCAGGGCCAGTCCTAGCATTAGGCAAAGTGTTGCAGCAGATGCTCAGAGGTGGGGAGGGCTCTGAAATATTGGAGGACAGTGCTGTGTGTGCCACATGGCCAGCACTGCACCCCCAAGCTAGTCTGCTGCCTCCAGGTGCAGTGGAAGGCCCTGGCCCATTGCCAACATCAAAGTAAGATTGAACTGCCAGTCTGGTCACTTTTTGTGACAGGTGCCATGTTATCCTTCACCTCAGGCAGCAAAATATCTTGGACTGGCTGTGTACTTGAGCATCCTAATATGCATCTTTCTTTTGTTTTTCTGGGACAAGGCATATTTGGTCAAACCGTTGAATAATGTGGCTCATGTTATCCTTCGCAGGGGTAGTCCCCGCAATGCCAGAGGATGGGCATCAGAATGCAGAAATCGTGAATGGGAATTGCCCGAGAAGAAGATGGTGATGACCGGACGACACTGCATTACACGGTTGTGTCAAACGTGGACCAAATGGACGCATACCACACCTCTAAGCTATTATATTATTTGGGTACCAAAGTGTTCAGTACTTGATGGGAAAGTGGAAGGGAAGCTCCATTGACAGGATTGCCTCCCTCCTCAGAACTAGCTGCTGTTTCTGCAAAGGAGCTCCTTCCACCAAAAGGTCCCCTCCCCTTTGTGGCTGCCATCTCAAAAGTTACCTCAAACAGTGTATGAAGCTAGCAGTTTTCTTAGTTAAAGTGGAGGGAGGGAGAACAGAACACTATAGCCATAGTTCTGTTTCTCTCATAAATGTCAACTCAGCAACAGTTTTGGCAACCAAACACAGGAATATCATGATTCCATTGAGCCATCCAGGCCAATCCGGGTTTATCTTCAAGCACAACAGTTCTGATCCAATTAGATAACTCATAAATGTATTCTGACGGCCAACATCCATCCCCTTTAGATAAGGAAAAATGACAGCATTAATTGGGCTAGTTCCCATTTATTTCAGTTAACAGCAGTATTGTCATACTGGCACCTTCTTTTACTGTTAAGGCTGGTTTGTGAGTTTCTGTAGTCAAAACTGAGCAAAAATAAGTTATATTATAATGAGTCATTTTTAGTTCCTATTTCTTTTTGTTATTTTAAATGGGTTTTAAGCCACCTGTATGAAAGCTGCCTTGGAAGAGTTTTGATTACACAGAAATATTTGAAAGACATAAATTTATGTCCTGTGTTTTGCCTGAACAATATTTAAATGTCCACATTCAATTTTTCCTACTAACGGGGGTGTCTTGTACTTGCTTTCCATTTCTTGCGCAAGTATGCAAATAACGTCGATCCCTGTGCCGTGATACTGAGTGAGGCCCAGTTTTGCATGGGTATTGTCCAGTTCCTTTAAAAACCTATGCACTGCTGAGCTGCTCTTCCAGTGGACTTCCTTTAGAACTCCATCCCCCAGGGGGCAGGAAAGCTCACATCCACACCCACTTAGAATATGCCACACATTAAATCTGCCAGAGATTGCCAGAGCCATGTCCTTTTCCATCTGTCTTCCCTGGCTAGAGTTAAAGGAAACAGGAATGTGGTGGTGAAAACCTAATGGTCAGACAGAAGTGTGCAGAACTGGCCTATCTCACAAAGCAGTTGTGGCGTGGCTTTGTTCCAACCTATTCCCAAGGTTTGTGATGCAGCAGGTTATACATCTGAAGTGGTTTGCTTCAATAAAAGTATACCCCCCCCCCCAGTTATCTGTCTTAGAACACAATCCTTCATGCGGAAGTAAGTCCAGCTGTGCTCAAGGCTTCCTGCCTAGAAAATACAGTTCAGGTCGCAGTCTTTGTTACAGCCACCAGAGAGCCAAACTCCTCTCTTCTCTGTCTAGAGAGCAGGAGATCCCCAAAAGGCAATGAGGTCCAGGTGACATTGCCTTGTAGAGTGATGTAAAGTTGCATCATCATCCTCATAGGAAGCTGCCTTATACTGAGTCAGACCATTTGTCCATCTAGCCCAGTATTGTCAACACTGACTGGCAGCGGCTCTAGAGGGTTTCAGGCAGGATTCTTTCCTTGCCCTACCTGGAGAAGCCAGGGATCGAACCTGGGATCTTCTGCATACCAAGCATGTGCTCTATCACACTGAGCTCCGGCCCCTGCTCAAGCAGTACAATACTAGTCTTCGTTGCAGAGAGCAATCCAAAGCCCTGCTGGCATTTCAGCTGTCTTCCTCATCCCATAGGGCTATTTTTTAACGCTTCTGAATTGAAACCAATGGGAGGAAATTCATAGTTTGACCTCCTGTCCTGATTTCATCTAAAATCCAAAGCCTCTTTAAAATGGACCTAAAGAGGTACAGCCTCTATTGCTATTGTTCCCTGATTCTCATGCAGCCCCTTCCCCTCCACAATCAAAGCTTCTTCCTTGTTTTCTTAATCAGCAGAATTGTTATTTTCTACCAATTCTAAGAAGCTGAACATGCAGGTACACATGGCTTTGACTTCTACAAAGCATTGTGTACGATTCAAAGACTGAGAAATGAACCTTGTGTGCTCTAACTGTCCCTGGGAAATCACTACCCCTCTTCTGCCTAGTGGAGAAATTCTGGTCAGGAACATAAGAGCCCTGAAGATGGATCAGGCCGACGACCCATTAAACCCACCATCCTGCTTCCCACAGTGACCAATCAGATGCCTTGAGGAATCCCACCAGCAGGGCACGAAGGCTACAGCCCTCCCTCAGCACTACCCCCACCTTCAACAAGTTGTATTCTGAGGTAGACTGCCTCTGGAGATGGAGTCTCCGTCTGGCTTGTTGCTGCAGCTAATAGATGCTTTTAACATTGGGATCTGACAAAAAGAAATCAGCACAGGTTTCTGGGGTGCCACCATTGTCTTTGGATTTTGCTTCCTAGGGATAAACTAAATATGACCTTATTCGCATTGCATGGTCTTGCGTGGCTGGTGTGTGTGTTTAAACAACTGGTTTCTACCCCACCCCTATTAATTGCTTTATTTTTGGAGAATATTGAAAACCTCTTACAAAGAAGTGTGCCAACTTCATGAATTGGCAGAGATAGAACATATAACTCAGGGTATGCCATTATGGGAAGAACCAGATTCTATTATTATAGATAATATCTTCTAATTACTGTTGTCCTATATGGCTATGTGGGTATTGAGCAAGAGGATTCATTGACTGGACTTCCAGATAAGGCATTTAATTTGAATTGGGCCCGGACATGGACTGGCAGCCAGTGCAGACGGAAAAGTACTAGCATAATATGATCACGCTGGCCAGTTTCCCATGAACAACCTCGCTGCCCTATTTTGGACTAGCTGAAGTTTCCAGAATGTTTTCAAAGGCAGCTCCATATGTAAGTTCACCAGACACTTTTCTGTGTAAAAACACACTCTGAGTGTCATACAAAGAAGGCAAGAGCTGCTGTCAGTGCCAAGAGTCCCACCAGGATGACAATGATGCTAAGGCTCACTCAGGAGAAATGGATGTTTGCTCCTGCAGAGAAGAAGAAAAGACGTGTTAGATCTGGCAGAGGGTAGGGAGAAACCGATGTTACTTCTCCAAATTTTGCCATAAAGTTCTCCAAGAAAAAAATGCATTGAAAATGTGTATATTTGGGGAAAGTGCATGCAGAAAATTATGCTTTAATTCAACTGTCATTCAAAAAGGCATTATATTAAGGGAACCGCTTTAAAAATGTGTAGGCAAAATTGTGAACAAATATCTGTGTATTAGGGGAAATACAGATTAAAATGCCTATGAATTTCCATTCAGTTTGGTTTTTTTAATCTCAAAGTTTGGAATGAACTGAATTTGAGACTGGAAAAACGAGGAACTGAGAAAAACCAAAACTGACAAGAGGCACCCATCCTACCTACGGGCTACAGCCCCTCCATTGTGTTTTGAAGACTGCCACCTGGTGACTAAAACCTTGAAAACAATGCAGTGATTACTGGAAGCCAACATGGATTTGTCAAGAACAAATCCTGCCAGACGAATCTGATCTCATTTTTGGATCAAGTAACCTCCCTTGTACACTGTGGGAATGCTGTAGACATAGTATACCTCGACTTCAGCAAAGCTTTTGACAAAGTGCCCCATGATATCCTGATTAGCAAACTAGCTCAAAGTGGGCTAGATGAAACAACGATCCGGTGGATCCACAGTTGGCTACAGAATCGGACTCAAAGAGTGCTTATCAATGGGATCTTCTCAAACTGGGGAGAGGTAACGAGTGGGGTACCGCAGGGCTCAGTGGGGTACCGCAGGGCTCTGCATCTAGGAGAAAGAAACCAAAGGCACAGTTACAAGATGGGGGATACGTGGCTCAACCACACTACAAGCGAGAAGGATCTTGGAATTGTTGTCCATCACAAGCTGAATATGAGCCAACAATGTGATGTGGCTGCAAAAAAGGCCAATGCTCTTTTGGGCTGCATTCATAGAAGCATAGCTTCCAGATCCAAAGAAGTACTAGTTCCCCTCTACTCAGCACTGGTTAGGCCTCATCTGGAGTACTGTGTCCAGTTCTGGGCACCACACTTGAAGAAGGATTCAGACCAACTGGAGAGGGTTCAGAGGAGGGCAACAAAGATGATCAGGGGACTGGAAACAAAGCCCTATGAAGAGAGACTGAAAGAACTGGGCATGTTTAGCCTTAAGAGAAAAGTGAAGGAGATATGATAGCACTCTTCAAGTACTTGAAAGGTTGTCACAGAGGGGAAGGCCAGGCTCTCTTCTCGATCATCCCAGAGTGCAGGACAAGGAATAATGGGCTCAAGTGACAGGAAGCCAGATTCCAGCTGAACATCAGGAAAAACGTCCTGACTGTAAGAGCAATACGACAATGGAGCCAATTCCCTGGGGAGGTGGTGGGCTCTCCCACACTGGAGGCCTTCAAGACGAGGCTGGACAGCCATCTGTCAGGGATGCTCTGACTTGGATTCCTGCATTGAGCTGGGGATTGGACTCGATGGCCTTGTAGGCCCCTTCCAACCCTACTATTCTATGATTCTATGATACATCCTCTCTTTATTAGATGGATGCTTCTTGGCTAGGGATGTATGTCATGGGGAAATTGGGCCCTTTCTGGCCTCACCAGACTTCCACTGCACACCTGATTTGGCTTGCTTTTGCAAGCTGAGCCATGCAGTTCTACTGAATTCCAGGGTCTTTTTTTTTTTTAATTAATGCAAAACTATCCTCACATCTCTACTCAGGACAGCCTATCCTGAAGGATACCATGATCTTGGTCATAATTTGCCCAAATTGAAAGTTGCATACATTACACCTGCAATTTCCACAATTTGTTCAAATTATAGCCACAACTCATGCAAATTGTGCAAATTATAGCTGAAGTTGGCATAATCTGCATCAATATGCACAAATCTCAGCCGTCATTTAGGTATATTAAAAATACTGAAAATCCATACTCACTGCAGGCCACATGGGGCCAGCTAGCAGAAGACAGAATAGATGAATGCTCATCAAGCTTCACCCTAAAACATCCCTGTTCTTGGCTTATTTCAAGTGGCTGGTTGAATACAACCAGTCACTTGGTCTGCATCTTAAGGCCTCAGCAGGAGACCCTCACCCAGCACAACTGGACCAGATGGTGTTTTCAACATATCCACTATGGAATGTAATCACTTGTGGAGCTGTGACAGATGGAAACAAATGCATATTCAAAGCCTCTTGCAAACTTGTCACAGATTGCCCCTGAAGGTACAACTCTCTCTCTGGGAGAGATTGCAACAGGCCTTTCACCACTCAGAAAAGCTCTCCTGGATGGCACTGTGAAGGAGCAATGGAAAAGAAGTTCTTCGTCACCACCCTCACCACCACAGAATGGACTCTAACCTATATTCAATCAGATTGGTACCAAACACACAGCACTGATTTCACTGGCTGCAAACTGGAGAGACAGAAGTCCTGTGCTGGAAAGCATGCTACAGGTAAGACTTGGAGCTCAAAAAATTTGGAAGGCACCAGGGAGTATATCCCCACGCAAGCCAGTTTCAGCCTCCAGTTCCACACCATGCCAGTGTAACTGACTAAAATTCCTTTGCTCCAGCTATATACCTGAGAATTTTGACTTGGAGAGAGAGCAGAGGCTCCTGCTGGAGAAGAAGCCATACAAGTCAAGAAGTCTCTGGACAAGGCACAAAGCAGCAAAGTTGCCCCAGCAAGGCTTCCCTGCCCCTTGGAGCAGGTCACATGTTCCTTTTCTCATCCTAAACATTCTCCTCTTACAATTCTGCCTCTATCCCCAGAAACAGAGTTGAAAGGAAATAACAGGGTCAGCACCCCTAAACTCAAGAAGAGGAGGACAGGAACAGTGTAAAAACAGCCGGCTGACCAACAAACAGGCTAACTGTATTTCCCTTGGAGCCAGACACAGGAAGAATACAGTTGTCCCACCATGCAAGAGATCCCTGGCCTTTCTATTCCTCCCTTGGTTCAGTTGTTCTTAAACTCCCCCTCCCATGATAGGAAAGAGGTTCCTAAGGGGTCACTTTGAAGTAGAGGGAACAGAAAGAAAAATAGCACATCAACACCTCCAGTTTGGGGTAGGGGAGTTAGAACTAAGCCCCATGACAAGCTCTGAAATATAGGGAGCTACAATTACTCGAAGACCCCCGCAGAAAGCACCAGCTGTACTACAGCACTCTTAACTTACCTCCACAGCTCACCTTCAAGCTGTTTAGGAGCTTCTGCTAGCCCCACCTCCCCTATTAAAGCGCCCAGCCAGCCAATCACAGGTCCCTGGCCACACCTGTCACAGGCAGTGACCCACAGAAATGGAAAAAGGGAAGAGTTCGTCCACACAGCACTCTGCTTGCATTTCCCATATGCAAAATGGGAGCTTAAACAGAATCCATTCTTCACTCATATCTCTATGGTGCCCTGAGCTTGGGTTTGCCACACCCTCCGATCTTCACCTGCTACTTCCCCTCCCTAATCATTCAGTGAAACTTCAGCCAGGGCGCCAATTCCCAGCTGAAAATGGAGAACTTTGCATTAGTTGCTCCCCATTTTCAGCTGGAACAGGAGCCCTGGCTGAAGTTACATTGAATGATTAGGGAGGGGAAGTAGCAGGTGAAGTTGGGGGCGTGGCCAAACTAGAGCACTTAGAAGGAGCATTCTTTTGCAGCAATAACTGTTGGTGAGAGAGAAAAGCAGGGCTGCTTCAGTTTCTGTATGCATACAAGCACTAGTGAGTAACTTGGAAGCCCCCTTAGTAGGAAGATCGTGTGGGCGGTGCTGTCTTCTGAGCAATGCTGTTTACACACTCAAACGATGTATAGCGACTTACATGGGCTGCTCCTTCCCTTGTTAGCTATTTTGTTATAGGGCTGCTCATGCTGCAATCCTATGTAAGATTACTTGAGAGTAAGCAACCCTGAATATGGTTCTCTTATTTAAAAATAACACACTAAAAGGCTTCATTCTTATACATATTCACCTAGAATTCCCACAAATTTTGCAATAGTTTGATTTATAGTAATCAGATGTGTGGCATGTGATGTTTGGCTCCATACTCTGAAGCGCTTCAACTTCTGAAAGGGGGGGGGGGTGTCTAGCTAGCTGTTCAATCTAATCCCTATATACCTGTAAGCTGCTATATGATTTGCATTCCTGAAATGTTTCTTACGAACTTCAGCATTAAGATGCAAATTCCAATCATGGATAAGTTGGTTCTAAAGGCTACATGTGAGGACTCAAGCTGGCTTAATCATTCAGGCATGTCTGCAAATGGTAAGCTGTTTTTACACCTTCTGTGCATACTTTCCTCAAAGTCTCCATCTCCTCACACCTGTATCCTCATTATTTCCACCAAACCCCTAGCATGTTCTGAAAAGGGGTGCAATTAAAGTTGTGTTTTTAAAATACATACAGCTAAAAGGGGGTCTGCTATTTTTTTATTATTTATTTTGCTATTTTGCTACACCGTACACATGTCCATACTTTGTAAGGTGACCAGATGCTTTTGTACCTTTAAGAATGAATTTCTGCAACTATAATAGGTTGTTGAAGAGTAAGAGAAGTTTTACCTGCTGATCCTGTTCCCTAACTATTACAGGAGTAAAACAGGATATGGCTAAAAGCGAAGAAAGAGTGCTGGGGTGGGGGAAGATAATTTTGCGGGATGTGGCCCTCTCCCAAAGCCTTGCATCAGCTGTTCAGAAAAAGAAACTGACTCGTGTGGCTTTATTCAGAGGCTGCAGAGTCACATGGTTGGCGGGACAGAGGCACAGAAAGCCCCCTCCCTCCAAGGCACCATTTCTCCAATATCCGCCCTTGGTGAAAATGCCAAACATAGCTTTCCTGAGGTCAGACCCCATAATTATAATGAGCAAATAAGGTAACACTGAACTGCCTCCCAAGGTTGTTGTGAGGCCTACTGAGATAATACTTAGGAAGAGCAGGACATGAGTTGGCATTCATATCTATGGTGGGAAGCAGCAGCTAGCAGGGGCAGCGGGGGGCTCCTGTTCTTTCATGCAGGTTGTTCGTGTTCGGTCCCCCTTCATCCCTCCCACAGACTATCTGGGGGTGGCCCCTAAGGACCCCCACTGCCATAGCCCAGACCTGCTCACCAGTGCCTCCAGCCTGGCCAGAGTTTCCCTGCCCCATGCACATTCGTCATCCTCATGTACTCTGTGGGGGGAGGGGGGCCTTTGCACTCTGGGTCTGGGGCAGGGAGCAGCAAAGACCGGGGGGGGGGGCCTTCAGTGTGTGGACAGTGTAGCAGCCATATCGGGGGTCAGACTAAGTAGCCTCATGCAGTCTCATGCTTCATGTTCTTGCTGAGCTCTTTCTCCCTTGAATATATTGTTGTAAGCTGACGAGACACAGGAATTCCTTATCTTGTCAAAGGTCATACAATTGTATATCTTGTTCTCTGCTGTTCTCTTCTGTTCTCTCCTTATCATGGCTACCCTATAACCCAGTTCTTGTATTATAAACAATGGTGCTAGGAGAAGAAATGTTAAGGACTGCAACCCCACGCAGGAGGGGGAGGAGGAGCCGTTTCATATGTGTCACAATGTCTATAAAACCAATGTGCTGATGTATTTCGGGGCTTCTGGCTCTTTGGAAATGATTCCAGCCTTAAGCCCGCGCGTTAAATAAAGAATCTCTTTTTCCTTCACTCCTTGGTCTGTCTGACTCTGGGTTCTGCAACATAAATGGTGCCGTGACTCGGATGTGGCAGGCTCTGAGCCAGACAGGTGGCAGTTGCCTGCTCTTGTCGCCGCACCGGGAAGACGAGCTCGGCGCATGCCTCCCTTTCTTGGCGCCACCGACCTTTTTGTCGAGTGAATGGGAGAAAGCCTGCACCGGGATCGCCCAAACGGCAGCGAGCGGCAAGAGAACCTTGGGAAGTGGAGGAAGGAACTTGAGCCCTGCCTGTATCGCAGCTGCAATTGAGTTGAAACCCACATTGGAAGCCTTCAGGAGAAAGGCAAGTATATGGGAAAAAGAGGGCCCTGCCTTTAGGGAGAAAGGCCACTGGGCAGAAAAAAAGAGGGCCCCGCCTTATGAAGAAGGTCAGTGTTGGTGGTATACGTATACAAAATAACCTACTCCTTGCGGGTAGAAGGGGGGCCTGATCACACCCCCGAGTGGGCGCCAGTACCCAGCACGCCAGTACTCAGTAGGAAGCTGAGGAAGCTGGGGAAGCCGCTTTCCGCTCTGGTAAAAAGTGGGAAAAGTGGGTGGCAGGGACATATGGATGCAGTGGAGAAAATGATTGTGTGAGTGGCTACTGTGGTTTCTGATGCATACCGTTGACCGTCCAGGTGCCCAGGCCAGTAGCAAAGTGCGTGGTGTGAAAAATCCTCTTGTGTCGGTCAGTGAGACCCCTTACTCACTGACCAATTCCCATTCCCTAATTGTGTCTGTCTTCAATTTAGGAGGGAGGCTATGGGTGGTGGGGGAAGCAAACCTTGCACCCCCTTGAGATGTATGTCAAACAAAGAAAGAAAAAGGTTTTTTTTTTAAGATTCAGAATAGAGAGAGAAAACAGCAAAAAGCTCAAGGTCGAGCTGAGAGGAAAAAAAGAACAAGATCTGAGGCTGTTAATTAGAAAAATGTTGCAGGACAGTCTGGCTTTTAACAAAGCGTGGGAGCGTGAGAGTGTAAGGCCGAAGAAGTAGCTGTTAGCCTAGCGCGCCAAGGGGGGGGGGCAGGAAAATTGCCCACAACATTCTGAGTTGTGCAACATCATCACCTCACCTAATTGAGATGAAATCCCTAAGAAATGGAAACTGAAAATGAAGACCCAGAAGATGAAGGCAAAAAAGAGCATAAAGGTAAAGAATCAGCCCCCAGAGCACAAGCTAGACCCCTCTTCGAGTGGAAAGTGTGCCATAAGACTGTCCCAAAGCAGAATGAAGCGGAAAGACCATGTTGAAGATCTCTGTCAAGGTAACCGTGTTTAGCTTTGAACTGTGTTAGAATTGCATAGAGCCTGTAGCTACTGACCGTCGGCTATATGATTTCTGAAGAGCGTAACCATTAAGCTTTTGCCGTGGTGCTTTTTTACAGCACCTCTCAAGAGGCAAGTGTGGCTCATTGGAGGTGAACATGCGTTCAGGAGGAGGCTGAAATGGGTCCCCGTTGTCATAATCCTGGTTGAAGGTTTGGGTATCTGGCAATGGAAAAAAAGAAAGACAAGGGAAATGGCAGCTGACAGAGGTACAAAACAGCTCTGTTCATCTTTAGCCTCAGTCAACAAGAGCTGGGGTTGGCCAGGGCCAGTCCTACCATTAGGCAAAGTGTTGCAGCAGATGCTCAGAGGTGGGGAGGGCTCTGAAATATTGGAGGACAGTGCTCTGTGTGCCGCATGGCCAGCACTGCACCCCCAAGCTAGTCTGCTGCCTCCAGGTGCAGTGGGAGACCCTGGCCCATTGCCAACATCAAAGTAAGATTGACCTGCCAGTCCGTTCAGTTTTTGTGACAGGTGCCATGTTATCCTTCACCTCGGGCAGCAAAATATCTTGGACTGGCTGTGTACTTGGAGCGCCCCAATATGCATCTTTCCTTTGTTCTTCTGGACAAGGCATATTTGGTCAATACAGTTGAATAATGTGGCTAATGTTACCTTTCTGTTCCTCCTGTTCTTTTTGAACAAGCTATATCCTTCAGTTGCTGTATTCCAGTCATGAGAGTCATCCCACCAAGTCTCAGTTACACCTATCAAGTCATAATTTCTGTCCCGCATTAAGGGTTCCAAGTTCTTTCTCACACTCTGGGCATTAGTATATAGACATCGAAGACCATGCGCTTTATAGTGTGGCTTTCTTCCTACTTGTTTCTGAAGATTATTATTGGGCGCTATTAGAGCTGTTCTCTCCGTTGTGGTGCATGAGCCTTTGCGCATTGTTACCCCCAACTTTACATCTCCCTCCCCGGAGGATTCAGTTTAAAGTTCTCCTGATGAAGTTCTTCATGCTGTGGCCAAACACATTCTTCCCAGTCCTTGTGAGGTGCAACCCGTCCCTTGCCAACAGCCCATCTTCCGGGAAGTATAGCCCGTGGTCCCAGGATCCAAATCTCTCGCGTCGGCACCACATTTGTTGCCAGTCATTCACGTCGCGTATTTTTCTTTCCCTTTCTATCCCTCTTCCAACTACTGGAAGGATGGATGAGAAAATTATCTCGTCCATCTGCAAACAGTTGCTCACTGGGTTGCTCCTTGCGATTGTAGGCTCCAAAATCACATTCCAAGAGGGAGGCGAGGTCCAGCCGCTTGTCTTTGGAAGGATTCCTGACAAAGCTGACATGGGTTTGTGGTTTTTGCAGGCTTGCTACCTGCTTTTCGTTTTTGCTGTCGGAGCCATGAGGAGGAAATGGAAGTGAAACAGGAAGGAAAAAGAAGGAAGGTTTTTGTTTTTTGTTTTGGTAGAGGAAAAGTTTTGAAAATTCAGGTTAAGGAGAAGAAAGGATTGTAATAGTTCAGGTATTGTAAAAGTAGAATCTCAAATAGAACAGGAGATAAGAAATACCTTTATCCTGGGCACAAAGCAGGGAGCTGGATGAACTGGGGCAAGGTGGAGCCTGGGACCAGTGTACCTGTTGAGAAATCTGTCACATGGTCCCTGCTTTTCCTGGGCGAAAGAAAGCGTTAAGTCTTTGTTGGCTGACTTCCTCACACCAACCCAGAGAGGCTTCCTGCCTCTGATTCAGTATACAGCCATCGTGACTACTTGCCATCAGCAGTCTTCTCCTCCATTTGCCCCCACAAAGCACAACAACACCCTTTTCATATCAGGCAAAATGCTGATGCTCAGAGAAAAACACACGCAAAACACCTGTGTGCCACACACACAAAAGGCCCAGGCAAAACACACACCATACTCCCCACACACACACAAACAAGCAAAACAACACACATACACACAATCAAAACCCAGGCAAAACACACACCAAAACAAACCAGCATTTTTTATAAACCTAGAATTACGTATACACACACACACACACACACACACACAGCCCAGCACAGGCAAAACAGGGTGTGCCCCTCACTTAATTCTCTGAAAATTCAATTTGAAAAGACAATACTAGCTTAAGAATACCTGATTGTATTAATAAGAAGATTCCTTCAAAGTTGACAATTGTCCATTTTGGTGAAGCAGACTGTCAGGTGTGGGAGGGAAGTGGTTGAAGCAAGGGAGGGCAACCTTTTTTGGCCACAGTCCTCCATCAAAAACTGAGTGGATAGAACCAGGCGCGCTCTCCCCCCCCACGCATTCTCCTTCCCTCTCACTGCCCTCTCCTGGCATCAGTGCATCACTGAATGCCCCCACCAGTGCCAATGGAGGCTTCTTAAAGGTCCAACTGCCGGGGGGGGCTATATTTGAAGGGGGTTGCAGCACCGGGGGAGGGGTTCGCCCCCCTCCTGGGAAAATGCCCCCTGCAGCATGGCAATTAGGCTTTTAAACGTGTCCGTTTTTAAAAGCCTAGCTCTTGTGTGGGGTGGATGGTTTTTCAAGGGGTGGGCACAGCCCTCTCAATGAGTGCCCCTCCCCGTGCTGCAGTGAAGATTTTAAAAAGCCTCCACTGGCACCAAAATCCCAATGGCTGCTTGGGAGGGCGCGGATGGGGTCCACAGGCCAAATCCCCCCCCCCCCCCATATGCTGCATACGACCTTTGGACGGGACGTTCCCTGCCACTGGGTTCAAAGCACAGGCAGCGCAAGTTCAGCAGAGGAGTTGCCAGAGGGACATCTCCACAGCAACAACGGCTGCCGACTTTAATCACTGTGCCCGAGGAGCCAAAATTTAGCGGGTGAAATTTCCCCCATCACTTCACCAGTCCATATTTGGAAAAGCTCCAGCTGCTAAATTCTGGTACACCAAGAGGTGGCAGTCGAGCACACAGGCGCCGCCAGCTAGCATCTCTTGCAGCCGTGCACACTGGCCCATCCCCCCTCCGGCTGCCCCTTCCGGCTGCCCCTTCCGGCTGCCCCTTCCGGCTGCCCCTTCCAGTTCATAAGCCCATGGAAATGGGGCACGGGACAACTGGAACTCAGAACCAGCTCTGATTCTCAGCGGAAAGGCAGGAGGGATGGTATTCGCCTGGGGGGCCCATGACGGCAGAGGCGAGGGGAACAGGGCAGGAGCTCCTGAACTGCAGGATGGGGGTTCTGACCTTGCAATATGGGGGAAGGAAACAAAATCGTGAAGAGCAACCCAGGTGAACTGTTAAGGACCAGATGGAGAGGAGAGGCCCTTGCTCGCGCGCACGTGTCCACACACGTGCTCGCCACACAGCCAAAACAAAGGACACCGAAGCAGGAGTCGTCTTTATGAGAGATTTCCTTTTATTTCTTTCCTGGGCTCTAAGTGAAGTTTCTGTAGGCCTCACATTTCACCCGCAAGTCTCATCAAACAAACCCATGATTCCTCAGATGGTAGTATTCCTTCGGACTAGGTCCAGCTCAATGGTGACAGGAAAACAGTTTTGCTCCGTGATTTCATTTTGCTCCCTCACCGATGGGCGGAAGGAGGGAACCGCAGTACCTTCCCCCTCCCTGCCCTTGGTGAACAACCCTGTAAACAACGCACAATCTGAGACAGCCGTGTGCCGCTGGCTGAGACTGCTTCATACATCACACTCAGGGGAGGGAGGATTTGAACTTAGGCTCCACTCCCCCCCACCCTCCCAGGCAAGACAGGTCCCGCCCTGCAATCCGGCTTGGGAGAAAGCCTCTGATTTGGCAACTGAAATGGAAGGAAGTGGATGGGGAAGAGGACGACAATTTGCAAGAAGGATGGTAGGAAGGACTTCCCTCCTCCGCAAAGTAAGGCAATGCTGAAGCTGAGATTACCCTTGCAAGAGGGGTTTGGGGAATGACCCCGGGGGAGAAAAAAGGGAATCTGCCACAGAAAAGGAAGGAGTCACACAGGGTGGAAGAGGAGACTGCAGCGACAAAAGGCTGCAACAGGAAAGGGAGGTGGGAGGGAGCCCATGCTCTCCCTCACCCCTTCTCCTGCTCGACTGGTCCACCAGAGCTGGGAAGGGGAGCAGCAGGGGTCAAGGGGCTCACGTGCAGTGGACGAAAGCGTCCTTTCCCATGTGCTCCAACTCTTTTCCCCTCTGCTGAAGGAAGGCTGGAATTGCTTCTGCCTTCCTTATGTAGGAATAAGAGCGACTTTAAGAAACAAGCGAACAAGCAAACTGGGCTCATCCTACTCTGTCCTGTAAGTTGGGACCCGCAGGTGTAATGACCACCCCCTTTTGTTTCTGAGAGCTGATCCTCCTGAAAAATTCAGAATGCAGAAGAGGGGGGCAGGGGAAGATGGTGGAACCTTACAACTCCTAGTGAGTAAAAGGTATGAAACTTGGAGGGATTTAAACCGGCTGTGGTTGACACCACGGGAGGCAGAGTGGGTCATACAGGAGGAAGAAGCAACGGCTTGGGGAGGGGGGTTGGTCTAGATTGTTGCGGCTGCTGGTGGTGGCGGCAGGGCTATTCAATCTCCAGGATAAGGTCGTCTCCTTCCAAACTCATATCTGGCTTGACATGGATTTTCTTGACTATTCCAGTCAAGGGTGAGTTGACCACCGTCTCCATCTTCATTGCGCTCAGGACGCAGAGTGGCTGCCCCTTCTCAATAGGTGCCCCTTCCTGCACTTTGATGTCAATCACCTTCCCAGGCATGGGGGCCCCAACTTGGCCTTTGACGTCCTTCAGGGCTTTGGGGTGGAAATGCATCTCCTGGAGAGGAAGCCAAGACAACGAGGGGAAATGAAATGTTAAGAGCATGCACTAGACGTCTTCTTGCAGATGTCGCCATTTTCTTTGGGCAAGGAGTTTGGTATTTTGCTACTGTTCATTTCTTAACGAATAAGGGGCAGCACGTCTCTCTGACACACACACACACACACAGACCTGAAGTGGTACAATCCCCAGAGGGCTAGTCGTTATTCCTCTGAACATGGCTCATTTTTAAAAATGGACTAGACAGGTTCGTGGAGAAGAAATGTATTGACAGCTTTTAGCAATGATATTGAATAGAGCCTCCATGTCCATACCCCTGAGATGTAGTGGGGCCGTTTCCTTTTATGCTCTCCTTATGGGATTCCTGAAGATACCAGGCAGGGATCATTGTTGGAAATAGGATGCAGGATTAGATGCTGGACTAGATGACAAGGTGTTAAACCAAAAAGGGAAACAATAGCGCAATGTCATCATCCTCATCAACATCATTAAACACTCTTTATGAGTAAGAACTGTATGTTAAGTCCCTGCTCATTCCACCTCTGCTACTGCATTGTAATGCTGATGAATCTGGTTATTTATAATATTTGTATTGTTGGTTTTGAGTTTTGAAGAAGGAAATGGCTAACTTATGGAAAGATCAAGCAAAACAAACAGATACAAAAATACAATAAATTAACCCTGCCGAATGATAGGACTGAATTGCACACCCTGCTCTGAAAGCCTCTACAATCTGTCTCAGCATCAGCTTCTCCACCCCCAACCCTGACTCACTGATGTCTAGGCTGCTCCATCGTTACCTTCATGGCTTTTGTGTCCTTGACTAGGATGGAGCGCAGCTGCCCATTAAGTTCAAAGAAGACTTCCCTCTGGCCGGCCCGGTTTAAGTCTCCCAGTGCCAAGGCTTTGATGTGGAGGGTCTTGCCGCGTTCCAGTTCCACCTGCATGTGGGGGGAGGGGGAGAAGTTAGCAGCCTGCAAGTTCCTTTGGCCTGGAGGTCTACCTAGGCTGGGCATCATAAGGTAGGACGAAGCCCCTAACCCAGAGATGGGTGGTGGCCCCAGAAGCACAGAGCTGTTGCTGGGAACGCTGCTCTTTGGGATGACTGGTCCTTGGAGCAGTGGGGGAAGCTCTGAGCCTGTGGACAAGCACAAAACACGATGCCTCTGGGTTAACGAATTGGAGGGCTGGATGGGAAGCTCCAGGCAACCTGATCCCAGCTTCATATGGGAAGGTGCCTTACACAGAGTCGGACCACTGGACCCACTCCTTTGACTTTGGAGTCAATCTCCAAAGCCAGGAGCGGACAGGTCTTCCCCAGACATCCTTTTGAAACTGGAGATGGATCTGGGACTGGATCTGGGGCCTTCTACATGCAAAGGAGGTGCTCCACTATGAGCTAGGGGCTCTCTCCAACACTTCATTCTCCCAACGATGGTGTTAGAAAGCAAGTCTTCTTCATGCATGCCTGTGGCTGAAAGGAGACTCTAAACCAGTGTGCCGAGCCTCTTTTAGCCAGAGGGCTCAACTGCATTTCAGAGAAGCTCTCAGGACCCACATCCCTTGCCCCTTTGCCTCCTGGCAAGAGGATTTGGGGGACTGTCTCCCCAACCCTACATGTCACCTCAAACTCTTCCGCTATCTTGGGTCCCTCCAGGAAGAGACGTGTGTTGAGACATTCGACGGGCCCAAAGGTGGCTGTGAAGTCCTTGAAGTCGTTGAAGACCTTGGGATACATGGCGGCAGAGAGGACATCCTCCGGGGTGATCTCTTCATGCTCTTCACACAGCTCCTGCTCCAACTTCACAAAGTCCATGGAGGGCAGGGAAGCCCCTGGGCGGCCCTCAATACGGGGCAAGTCTTTCAGCACCTGGGGAGGGCAAAGAAGTCAGCTCATGTCCCTGATGGCAAAGGTCTTGTCTAGGAGCTGGAAAACCATGACCTAGGGAATTTCTGTTGTCATGGAGACTGTGCAGAGTGCCCCGCCCCCGCTGTGTGCGCACACAACGGGGGCAGTGACCGCTAAGCTTGCCTCCTGCTTGCTAGGAAACAGGTGCTGGCCTCCCCTCTTCAAGGATGAAGTCTACCTTATCAGGCTTTTCCTGACCAGCCAGTAACTCCCTCTAAGAAAAGAACCCCTGCTATGGATGGAGAGGGGTTCCAAGGAACCCACTGCTCCAAAGAACCCACCTTGGAACGGAAGGGCTCTGGGAAGCCCCCATAGGGGATGCCAATGTAGCCTTGCAGGAACTCCACCACGGAGAGCGGGAAGGAGAGCTCGTCTGCCTGGGCCTCCACGTCCGCCCGTGTCAGGTTGTTCTGAACCATGAACTGCGCCAGGTCGCCCACAATCTTGGAAGAGGGTGTCACCTGAAGGCAGCAGGCAGTGGGGGGAGGAGAAAAGGAAAGAGGAAGCGGACTCCCTAGCATCAGCCATGGGGAGCCCCCAGCCCCCCCATTCTCCCCAGGGAGGGAAAGGCTCTTATTCCTCATCAGCCTTTCTGAGATTTTCATCCCCATCGTTTAAACCGCAACATCTCGTGTGTCACAGTGGGAAGGAAAATGCCCCACCCCAGCTGTACTGCCTAGGAAAGGTAATCTGGATGAAGAGACTTTGAGACTTTCCAAGTCAACCTTGGAGCATGTTGTGTGGTCGGAGCTATCTGCGGTGCTGACACTCTAGCTGACCTTGCCTCGTGGGTTATTGTTGAGGACAGAAGAGCTGGGAAGCTCTGATTAATTGGATTGAAGTGCTACATCATGTATAATGAATACACAGACTGCTAATGGCAAGAAAAGTCACTATCCACAGGCTCCCATGGAAAGGATATGCAAATAGACTCTTTTCCAGTTGGCAGTGTTATCTTCAAGGTATTAAGATCCCTTAATGTAACTGAGTTGTCTTTGAACCACCATTCGTGGCCCTTTAAAGGGAAGGTTCCCTCTGAAGCCATTAGGAGCTACAGAAAGTGTCCATCTCTCCCTCCTTCCTGTGGGTGAAACAGGAGGCAACTGGAAGGAGGGGGCCAGAAGGGGCAGAATTAGGATTCAGCATTCTTACCTTGATGAGGTCACCAAGAAGTTTGTTAGCTTCCACATAGGCCTTCTTCACCTCCTTAAACTTGTTCCCTAGTCCCATGCTGTGGGCCTGGAAGTGCAGGTTGGTATACTGACCCCCAGGGATTTCGTTCTCATAGACATCAGCGTTGCCAGATTTCATGGTGGCTGTGCAGTCAAAGGACGCATACAGGCCACGAGCCATCTCCCAGTATTCACTGTAGTCAAAAACTTTCTCCATTTGGATACCTGTCAAGGGACAGTGGGGCGGGGGAGATTCCTTCCTGTGAGCTCCATGCAAAGGGCAGAAACTTGGAGCCCTCGCCCCGCCTTGCTTTAGAAAGGGGTTCATAGAATCATAGAATAGTAGGGTTGGAAGGGGCCTACAAGGCCATCGAGTCCAACCCCCTGCTCAATGCAGGAATCCAAGTCAGAGCATCCCTGACAGATGGTTGTCCAGCCTCATCTTGAACACCTCCAGTGTGGGGGAGCCCACTACCTCTCTAGGTCATGGATTCCACTGTCGTATTGCTCTAACCGTCAGGAAGTTTTTCCTGATGTTCAGCCGGAATCTGGCTTCCTGTAACTTGAGCCCATTATTCCGTGTCCTGCGCTCTGGGATGATCAAGAAGAGATCCTGGCCTTCCTCTCTGGGTCAACCTTTCAAGTACTTGAAGAGCGCTATCATATCTCCCCTCAGTCTTCTCTTCTCAAGGCTAAACGTGCCCAGTTCTTTCAGTCTCTCTTCATAGGGCTTTGTTTCCAGTCTCCTGATCATCTTTGTTGCCCTCCTCTGAACCCTCTCCAGTTGGTCTGCATCCTTCTTCAAGTGTGGTGCCCAGAACTGGACACAGTACTCCAGATGAGGCCTAATCAGTGCTGAGTAGAGGGGAACTAGTACTTCCTGGGATTTGGAAGCTATGCTTCTATTAATGCAGCCCAAAAGAGCATTGGCCTTTTTTGCAGCCACGTCACATTGTTGGCTCATATTCAGCTTGTGATCGACAACAATTCCAAGATCCTTCTCGCTTGTAGTGTTGTGGAGCCACGTATCCCCCATCTTGTAACTGTGCATTTGGTTTCTTTTTTCCTAGGTGCAGAAATACCACGCCCCTAAGAGCTGAGCACAGGCTACTGTTCAGCTTGCTTTCCTGACAACCACTAGCCATTACTCTCCACGCTGCTAGAGCTGAGAATAGACCTCAGCCCAAATACAATTCTCTACAGAATTAGGAATGGCATAAAATGCTGTCTAAATTTTTAAACTTCTCAATTTTGGTTTCGAGAGATTCTTAAAAAATGAAGTTTTGTTGATTTGTTCTCAGTTAATAATGTGGAATTATTAGGAGACTGAATAAAGTTCACACACCAACTTTTCCTCAAATCAACCATCATCCATACTTCAGCAGCCATCCCTGGGAATGCTGAAGAAAAAGTTTGAATAATGATTTGCAGGAGGATTTGTGGCAAGAAACGTCCTCTGCAATGCCCAAAGTATGTCTCAAGCCTAGAATATACAGCCCATACATGGGGGCTTCCAGCCCCCTCTCTCTACCTGCTTGCATTTCCAAAGTTAGAGACTGAACCAAGGAGTCAGGCTGTGCCTTCCTGAACTTTGTAAGGTTTCTGCACTCCATACAGACTCCCTGACAATTTTTGCCTCATGACTAAATTTGCTTTCCCAAGAGATATTTAGGAGGAAACATGAAAATACAGGTTATATTTACACCCTTTTTAAAAGATGCATTCATTTATGTAACCTAGTTGGTCTTTGCCTTTTTCAACTTGTTTTTTTAGCTAGCTATTTTTCTGTCAACTCCATATTCTGAAGTCAGTTACAATTAAAAATAGACCTTCACACCAGCCATATCCCTATCTCTTATTGTAAAGAACGGCTCAGATGAGGAAGAGTTCAGTTGAAGAGCTGGGTAGCTATTTGAAAACCCTGTAGTTTTTTTCTCATGATGCTAAAATGAATGGAAAGGAGTGGAAATATTTTGGAGTTCAAAGCAGTTAATACTGAAAACTCTCCCAGACATTGGGGGTCAAAGAAAGGAAACTCAAGTCAACTTAGGAGAAACTTGTTTGGAAAATGCTGACAAAAAGTAGGAAACTATTTTTCCTTGGTCATGGCTTGGAATTTTGCAAATTCAAGTCATCTATTGTTAAAGAGTATTGATCAAAGATTCTTTTCTATTTAGTGGTTTCTTGCAAAGCTCATGAGAAAAACTGTGTAAATATTAGAGTCAGTCCACAAAAGCTTTAGGAATCTTTATAATCAGCTCCTTGCCACCTTCATAATGTGATGTGGCTGCAAAAAAGGCCAATGCTCTTTTGGGCTGCATTAATAGAAGCACAGCTTCCAAATCCTGGGAAGTACTAGTTCCCCTGTACTCAGCACTGGTTAGGCCTCATCTGGAGTACTGTGTCCAGTTCTGGGCACCACACTTGAAGAAGGATGCAGACAAACTGGAGAGGGTTCAGAGGAGGGCAACAAAGATGATCAGGGGACTGGAAACAAAGCCCTATGAAGAGAGATTGAAAGAACTGGGCATGTTTAGCCTTGAGAAGAGAAGACTGAGGGGAGATATGATAGCACTCTTCAAGTACTTGAAAGGTTGTCACAGAGAAGAAGGCCAGGATCTCTTCTTGATCATCCCAGAGTGCAGGACAAGGAATAATGGGCTCAAGTTACAGGAAGCCAGATTCCGGCTGAACATCAGGAGAAACTTCCTGACTGTTAGAGCAATACGACAATGGAACCAATTACCTGGGGAGGTGGTGGGCTCTCCCACACTGGAGGCCTTCAAGACGAGGCTGGACAGCCATTTGTCAGGGATGCTCTGACTTGGATTCCTGCATTGAGCGGGGGGTTGAACTCGATGGCCTTGTAGGCCCCTTCTAACCCTACTATTCTATGATTCTATGATTCTGTGATTCTCTCGATCTTCTCTCCTCCTTCATGGGCCAAACATTAAGATCAGCTGGGTAAGAATTTTGATTGAAGACATACTCTTTAAGAATCCTCAGAAAACTTTTCAAACGTTTCTGCGTGTTCCCACTACTACCACTGTATTCGTCAGTGCTCTCATAGAATCTTTTATCATAGCAACGTTGTTGTGATTTTGTTTTAGAAGTATTTATAAGGACTTTCCATCTCTCAAGCTTTTCAGTGTAAGTATTTTCTGTCAGACCGACCCCAAAAAGGAAAAGGAAAAAAAGACCACTGCACTTCCTTCCTCAGAAGAGTTCAGATTGCTTAGTTAGTTGGGTAACTTAAGGCACAACCCTTTGTATGTTTAGCCAGTAAAAAGTCCTATAATTTCCAGCATTCCCCAGCCAGCCATGTTGTAGGGGCTGTAGGACTTTTTTGTCTAAACATGCATAGGATTGGGCGCTCGGGGGTCTGAAAACTCCTCCCACAAGGGGGGACTTGGCATTCTAAGACAGACCTGTGAACAACCGCTCTTCAGGGGTGCATTAAGCGTGGCCTCCAGAACACCACACAGGACACAGGAGTGGTGACAAGCGAGAGTGGCGGAACACTTTCTGGTTTGCAGGCAGAAGCTTCCATTTCCAGTTAAAGGGAGATCCTGTTGCTGAGCTGGGGAAATCCCTCTGCCTGGAGAGCAGCTGCCACTCACAGCAGACCATACTGGGCTTGATTGGCCAACAGTCTGACTCCAAGGTAAGGCAAATTGATATGACTTTTTACAAAAATGTGTTCCTTTTTCTTTAATGCCACAAATGACCAGACTAGCTAGAAAATCAAATCCAGAATCAGGCACATGGAGTGTTTGGAAGGATCTGGCTTGCAGTCTGGAGGCTTCTCCTGGAAGCTCTGGTGCTGACTGTAGCTAGGGGTGCTTTTGCACAGCTGTGGCTGCACCCTTTCCTGGATCAGGTGGATCTGGCCACTGGCGCTCATGTCTTGGTCACATCCAGACTGGACTACTGGGGCTCTTTTTGAAAGGTGTTCAAAAGTTCAGCTGGTACACAATGCAGCAGCCAGACTGATCTCTGGAGTTTGCTTTCTGGAACACATTATTCTAGTCCCATGCCATCTGCTCTGGCTTCCAGTTCACTTCCAGGCCTAATTCAAGGTGCTGGTTATCCTGAGGTTATCTTCTGAGACCCTGCTCCCATTGGTTTCTGAGGTGTGTTTGGCTGGGATGTGCCACAGAGATTTCTCCGTGGTGCCACCCGGACTGTGGGGTTCCCTCCCTCCCTAGACAAGGGTCATCTGGACTTTAGACAGTGGGAGAAAATGTTTATTGCACCAGGACTTCACGTCAAACTGCATTTTGTACCCGCTACTCTGTTTTTAGTCTGGTTCTGTTTGGGGGGCTTCAGTATCCGTTTAAATTACTACGTTCTTGTTTTATGTTGAAATAGATTATAATGGTTGTTGTAAGCCATCTTGGTGGTCTTTTAGGCTGAAGGGCAGGAGATAAAAGTCTTTTAAATAAATAAATATTTTAAAAACATGTTTTGCAGGCTACTAATTTTTGAAATTAGCAGCTCTAACCCTTGTTGTTGTTGTTAAAATTATCTTGTTGTAAGAGAGATCAGTATTATTGTTCCCCATGTTACGGTTGTCGGGGAGGCTGAAGAGGCTGACAGCAACTTGCCAAAAGCTCTGGCCTGGACTAAGTACGCAGCAGATGACTCATGCAGATGGCAAGAGAGGGATCGTATTTTGGAATGCCCCCTGTCCTCCAGGTAAAAAAGTAGCCCAGCAGGAAAAGAGTGAGCTAGAACCTTTCTCTCTGATGTGCTGGGTTGATGTTTTTAATTTGCGGGGGATTTTGTACAGGAAGAGCATTCATAACCTCAGGACTCTACGACCCCATTCTTCCTCATTTGTGGGGCAGGCCACAACTTTTAGCCACTGCGCTGCACCTTCTCTTTCTTTTCCTACAGCTGAGGCACCCACCTCCCACACTTCCCCTCATCCCCACTATGTGGGATCAAAGGAACCCCAGACTCCGAGGACCCGCCCCTTCCCCCCCCGATCTCTGGACCCCCCAGAGGGCAAGATGGGTTCCGCACCTGTGTCGTGCTCAGTTCCGCGGGTGCAAGCCACCATGGCGCCCATGCTTGGCTGCGAGGTCATTCCAGACATGGCATCTACCGCGACGTCCACGATGTCGGCCCCGGCGGCGGCACAAGCCAGCATGGAGGCCACGCCAGCCCCGGAGGTGTCGTGGGTGTGGACGTGCAAGGGGATGCCGGGGAAGTGTTGGCGCAGCGCTCCCACGAGCAGAGAGGAGGCCTGTGGCTTCAGGACACCAGCCATGTCCTGGAAGAGAACGTGGGGGGGGGGGTTGAGGGGGGCACAGGCACACAGCGGCGATGGGAGAGCCGGCGACGTTCGCGCTCACCCAAGCGCTCCAAAAATCACTTTGAACCGTCGTTCGTCTTTCTCCCATTTTCAACCTGTTTTTAAGGCTCTTTCTTTTGAAAGGCAAAAAGGCACATTTCTGGGTGTATTTTTCCAAAGTGTGCACTTCCCCCCCATTGACTTTAGTCAAAACACATCGAAATGCTTTTTTTTGTAATGCACATTTCAAAGTGCACACATTAAAAGAAATATGCATTTTTGATGCGTTCACAAATTTGGGATTTTGTGAACGCTTCTCCGCGCAAAGTGGTCCTGCTTGTGTTTCTGTCGGGGTTGCGGGTGGGACATGTTTGCATGGTTTGCAGACAGAAGCAAGATTCTTGTAGAGAGACAACAGCTGGGGAAATGTGGGGAAGGGAGGAAGGTCAGGGCAGGGGCAGGGGCAGGGGCAGGGGCAGGGGCTGGCTAGGGGAGGAGGTGTTGGCAGGAGGAGGGGGCAAAAGGGAAGTGGAGTGAGGAGACACAAAGGAAACGATGGATGCAGCAGGAACCAATACGGAGCTACAGGAGAGAGGGGAGTTGGGCCCGCAGTCACGTGCGGTCCAGACCTTTCCAGACCAGGGGCTCCTGTTCCTTGGTCTCTGTCTCCCCTGCTCCTTCTCCTCCCTCCTCTCTTCTCTCCTCCTTTTGTCTCACCGACTTCCTTGGGCAGCCACACCAAGGGATTCAAGCATCTCCCTCATATTTCTTCTTTGTAGCTCTCTTGCCTGTTCCCTGATTGCCAGTAGCAATTGGAAAAAATCAAAGACAATATTCTGTGGTCTGCGTGAGGAGGAATTAAAACCATTTCCTGCCACGCACTTGCGCAAGAGTGTACAGCGTGTGGAGGCACAAGGTTCCCTTGGGGGGGAAACCTATATACCCCCCACCCAGAATGTGGCTGATTCCCCGACCCAGACCCAAGCTTCCTTTTACCTTGATGGCCAAGATATGGGTCCCAGCTTTGACCAGCTCCTCGGCCAGGCTGATGTAATAATCCAGCGTGTACTTCGTCCGGCTAGGGTCAGCAACATCCCCCGTATAGGAGATGGCTGCCTCCACCACGCCTCCGGCCTGCCCAGCAGCCTCCATCCCCAGCAGCATGTTGGGAAGGTAGTTGAGGGAGTCAAAGACTCTGAAGATGTCCATGCCGTTCTCCTTGGCCACTTCGCAGAACCTGAAGAAGTAAGATGCAGGACTGCAGAGGTGGCAGGGTCATGGGAGGCACAGGAGAACTCTAGCGCCCCCAGAAGGAGACGGAGCCACAGCCAGCTTCCCCGGCTTAAGGAATGAGGGGTTTGAGCAGGCCTGCAAACTGCTGCCCTCCTGGCCACCCATGGCAAGTGAGAGTCAGGTCCAGGCAGAGGAGCCTGTGTCGATGAGAAGGAAGCGCGTTCCTTCTGAGGGTCAGCGACGTTGTAGATGAATTTGCAAAGCTCAGTTTCAGCCTCTCCCCCACAGTAACTAAGACAATGTGGCTGAAGGAGCTCAGTCTTATGGGGCTGGACAGATAACAGTCCAAGACACAGGAACCACCCATGTCCACGGAATGTTGTTAAGGATTTCAAGGAAGGAAAAGCAAAATGAAGTGTGTGGTGCCTGGTGGGCGCTGAGCATCTCTGCCTGCCTCGCCTGGGAGCCTGATGAAGCCCAATACACATAACATCAAAGAAAAAAAGCACCAATAAACTAAAGGCCAGTGCTGGAAGAGGGTTTGGCAGAGAGAGACCGAGTGATGTCTGAACTTGGAGTGTGATGTCGGGCTTGAAGGAGGACTGTCAGGCGTTGCCTCCCCAGGTGACAGTGCCTCCACTGTGAAAGGGGGCGGGTGCGCGAGGCTGCCCTGGGGGAGAGGTGTGGCTGCCAACCACTGTTTGTAGGCTAATTGTGCCTAAGGGGGTTTATTTATCCTTGTAGGGAATGGTGTTTATATTTCTGCCACACTTTATTCTCTCTCCTGTTTAGCTGTTGGCTTAGGTTAGTTTATCTCTGCTGTTTTATTTGATATTACATGTCTTGATATTTCTATTGTGTATTTATCTGTGAACACTATGGCTACTGGCAATTGTTTCTGTTTTCTTATATTGCTACATTTATATTTTCATTTGATATGTTGTTGTATTTACTGTTCATTTGTTAAATTGTGAGCTGCTTTGGGAACAATTTTGGCGAAAAGTGGCAAACAATGAATAGATAAGAGATGAGAACTTACCTATTCTATGATTCTATGATTCTATGATGTGATAATGATGAGGAAGTGAATGGAAGCTGCAGGACTGTGTGTATCCTCAGATGCAGGAAAATTTCAGGATTTGCTGAGAAATTTCAAGATTTGCTAAGAACGCGGCTTCCCAACAATCTTTTGAAAAGGAGTTCAGTTTCCCAACGATGTCGCCCGGCACCATGGGCCATGCTGGCTGGGACTGATGGGAGTTGCGGTCCCACACTCCCCATCCCTGCCTTACCGTAGAAGCAAAGCTAAGGGTGGAAGCAGGTGGGGAAATCTCAGGATGGAGGGGTGGGGGGGAGAATTCGAGTGGCTACAAGTTGGTGCTTCTCTGCATCTCTCTCCTCCCCCTCCTCCCCCAAATGCCAAGCAGTTAAAAAAATCTATGCAAAAAGGGGCTCAATCTTCATGACACAGACAAGAGATGGGCTGCAGAACTTACCTGAAGACGGAGTTGTCCGGGTAGTTGGTGTAACCCACGGCGTTGGCCCCCCTCAACAGCATCTGGAACGGGATGTTGGGGATGAGCTCTCGGAGCTCCTGCAGCCGGCGCCACGGGCACTCGTACAGGAAGCGCATGGCAACATCAAAGGTGGCCCCTGAGGGCACGAGGGAGGACAGGGCAGAGGAGAGACCAGCATCAGCCAAACGTCTGGGGTGGAGGCTCATGGGCTGCCCTTGTGCAGAATGCCCTGTGCCGGCCTCCACGGAGTGGCAGTAGGAGAAGAGAACATGGTGCACTTCCAGAGCGAGGGCTGGCTGAAGGCGCTTGGCTGCCTGAGGCACAGCAGCCGCTGCCCCCCCCCCCCCCGATCCAAGTCCAGGCGCATAGCGCCCAAAGCCAGCCATGCGATTTTGGCACGGGGGGCAGAAGATCCCGCAAACACCTCTGCCCATCCCTGGCAGCAAAAATGCAACAGCAGCAGCAACAAATTAAATAGCTAACAACTTGCTGCCCTTGCATAATGCCCAAAACCTGCTGCCTGAGGCAGCCGCTTCACTCTGCCTAATGGGAGGACTGGCCCTGTCCATCATGTCTCTCCCATTATACCAAATCACAGTCGACAATCAGGAACGACCCAAGGCTGGAAGCCAAGACCCTCTAGAGCAAGTGGGCCAAATCTTGCCTTGCATATGTTACTAGACCCCTCCAACCAGATCCAGGCACAAAATGGCACTGCAGGGGTGGAGCTAAACACCAAATGGCATCTCAGGGTGATGAACAATCTCTTTAGCTCCCCCCCCCCCCAATAGCCTGCATAAGGAAATACCAATCTCCACAGCACTGAACTACAGAGCAGGGAATCGAACATCAACACCAAAAAACAACCAGCAGAACTAGAAAACAATCTGGTCAAAGGAATCTAAAAAACCACGAGCAACAGTGCAATCCTAAACATGTCTACTCAGAAGTAAGCCTCACGGTGTTCAGTGAGACCTGCTCCCAGGTGAATATGGATAGGCTTTTCAGCCCATTTAGCAAGGTGCTTTGGAGGGAGAGGAAAGGAGGCTGAAGGAGGCTCAGAATAAATCATATCCTGGCCTCTCCAGTCTCCTCTGCTCCCACCCACCAGAACGCCCCCTTTTCTCCCTCTCCAAGGTCAACTTTCTGACCTTGAAGAAGCAGCTGCACTGGCTGCAAGGGGTTAGGGATCAGAGCTCCGAGTCCCCTTCTGTGGCTGGAGTGTTATCGGAAAGGATGTTCCCCCAGGGACCATAGCATTGCGCTCTTAGTCTCCGGGGGTATCCCTGATTATTATCCCCCCAAAGTAATTGCTGTCTGTTACCCATGTTTATACATAAGGTGCTAGATTTTTCATCTGAATTTGAATTTTTCATTTGATTTTCATTTGAATTCCCACTGCTTGTCCAAAGTCTTTTATTACCTGCATGGCCATCGTTAAGCTACTAATAGGATCTGATGTGTTAAAATGATATTGTCTACAAACAAATTAATCAGATTTGGTTGTGAATTAATTTGAATCCCTTCTATCAGTAGGGAGTTGTGAAATGAGTTTGCTATGGCTTCAACCGATAAAGCAAAAATAGTGGGGACAGAGGACAACCTTGGTTGGTTTCCCAGTTAATCTTAATTGGTGGGACATCTACTCCCACCAATTTGTTCATTTGTGTCATTTGTTCTGATGACCGCTTGGCTTTGAAAGTAAAACTGAGAAAGACAACTTCTGAAACCTATCTCCCATCATTGTATGCTTGCTCAGGGCAAGTAAGTAAGGCCATTTTAGCTCACCAAAGGTTTAGCTGCATCCAATGATGTTATGGAATAGGGGTTCCTGCTCTTTTTCATGCAGTGGAGAACTTCACTGAGTACTCTTCTTATCAGGTCAGCTATATTATCCCGTCTAATAAAACTAAATTGATATTGTGGAGCTATTTATACACCTCTCTGCCAGAACTCCTGTAATTATCTGTGTACCCTGATTTAATAACGTAATAGGATGATATGAATCAGCCTCTTCAGGCTGTCCACCACAACCCCAAGATTAGGGTGTTATGCTGATTAGCCACTGTTAACTCAGACCCCATTGGTGTATATGTGAAACTGGGATATTTTGTTCCAATGTGCATCACTTTGCGCTTGTTTACACTGAGCCACATTTGACATTTTGATGCTCATTGTCGCAGTTTGGAGAGATCCTTTTGGAGTTCTTTGCCATTTTTAATTTTGTTTTGACCACTCTGGTATCATCAGGAATTTGGTGTCATTAGCAAATGTGGCCACCTCACTGTTCACCCCTAACTCCAGATAATTTATGAATAAGTTAAAAAGCATTGGTCCCAATACAGATCCTCGTGGGGCCCCATTGTTTGCATCCCTCTATTGTGAGAACTGTCCAACTATTCCTACTCTCCCACAGTAAAGGGTCAGTGCAAAAATCCTAGTAACAGAATGCAACCCAGCGGGCTGTGGCTATGGATGAGCAAAAGTGTCACCCAGGAGAAAATTCCAGGTGAGACTGAGGTTTGTGGAAGACAAATGCTCCCTGAAGCCCTCCTAATGTGCCATATTTTCATTTCTTGAGGTAAAATGCAACACCACGATCTGCACCAATTTTTTCTTCCTACAACATGCCAGAAGAGAGGGAGAGTTTTGACAATGGAACCAATGACCTAGGGAGGTGGCGGGCTCTCCCACACTGGAAGCATTCAAGATGAAGCTGGACAGGTTGTCACAGAGAGGAAGGCCAGGACCTCTTCTCGATCATCCCAGAGTGCAGGAAACAGAATAATGGGCTCAAGTTACAGGAGGCCAGATTCTGGCTGAACATCACGAAAAAATTCCTGACTGTTAGAGCAATAGGACAATGGAACCCATTCCCTAGGGAGGCGGTGGGCTCTCCCACACTGGAGGCACTCAAGCCATCTGTCAGGGATGCTCTGACTTGGATTCCTGCATTGAGCAGAGGGTTGGAGTCGATGGCCTTGTAGGCCCCTTCCAACCCTACTATTCTATGATTCTGTGAGTCATCTGGTTGCAACATGGGTACTGAGGCTGTGGTAGAGCACAGCTCCAGGTGTTGTGGCAATGTTGCCCAGGCAACGGGTGAAATTTGAAGCTCCCCTCACCAAGGAACATCAAAAGGGGCTGTCCAACAAGGGATGGCCATCGCAAGGAAATCTGACCCTTTTTAAGCTCGCTGGATTGTCCCTGGCTTGGCTTGCATTTGTGAGCCGAGCCATGGGCTTTTTTTCAGAATCTGGGATCTTTTCTCAGATTTTTTCCCTTAAAGTGACATTTATGCAAATTGCAACTGCAATTTACGTAACCTGCACAATTTGCGGCTTTAATATGTGTAAATTACAGCTGAAATTTGCAGAAGTTATACAAATTGCAGCCACAATTTGCAAAAATGTTGCTTTAGACCCCCCCCCCCAAAAATCTTCGAGCTGGTTGACTCGATCTGCATCGAGTTGGGACAGTGTGCAGCTAAGCCAGTCGAAGTCCAGGAGGCTGAGCTGCTAAAAGCTCAGCAAACTTTACCCCCTGGATAGATTCCTCAGACATCCCTACGTCCAACTTCACAGCTTTGAAACATGGCTGAGAACTTAATGGGCCTGTTTCGCCTCAGCCCTAGTTTTAATGCATGCACAGGCAAAGTCCAGTGTAAAATCTGTCTCCTCACCTAAATTCCATAGCTAAAAAATGGGAGGAAGCTCACGCCTTCCCCATACTTCATGGGAACTGGCCAAAAAGGGGAGCAGGAAAGCTAGCCAGGCCTCACCTCCACCCAGTCCTTTAACTCTCCTAGTACCAAAACTCTCAAGAGAGAAGAGAAAAGCAGGGCATCCTTATCCCAAACACCGGGCCAACCGGGCCCCTGTGGCCACCAGCTATATCGAGGGCCCATAAAGCCCATAAAGGCTTCTCACCTCCCCAGTTCTCGATGCTAAAGAGGTTGCTGAAGTTGTGGGCCACGAAGGGGGAGATTTTCTTCAGGTCATGGGTGCGGACGCGGGTGGCCAGCAGAGACTGGTGAGCATCCCGGAAGGTGGTGTCCATCAAGAGCAAGCCGTTGTGCTGGCGAATGGCTCTGGCAAAGCCCAAAGGGCCCTCATGGAGAAGGACATCCCGGAAACCTGTGGGAGGTTGACCTATTGCAGAAACATGATGGGACATGATGAAATGTTAGGCATGGGATGCAGAACATGGGCAGATAAAAGTTTTTCTCCCTCTCCCAGGACCCTGGTCGCCCAGTGAAACCAATTGGCAGGAGATTTGAGAGCGACAAAAGTAAACTCTTCTTCACACAACAGGCGGGGTCACACATCACGATACGCCCTCCCCCCCCGAGAACGACCGCTAGCCCATGATGGTGCTGACAAACAGCCTCTCCGAGGCTTGCCGTGGCTTGTTCCCCTCCCACCCGCTCCGTGCACATGTCCCGGGGCCCTTTACGGCTAAATGTGCCACCCGCAACCGTTGCTCCTCTGCTTTGACAGCAGCCTTTTCACTATCGGTCCACTGAGTTTGCTGGGTGTATCTTGCCTTTGCAAGATTTCCCGAGAGAAACTTCCCCAGCGTCTCCCCTGCCCTTGGCAGATGGCTACGTGCCTCTGCTTGCTTAACCAATAAAAATGGTAAACCCTGACAGGGACTTCTGTTGCTTAACCCTCTGTCTTGTGCGTCGCCCGGGAGAGGCGCGCCGCTTCATCGCCTGCCCAAGCAGGGAGTGGGTTTCGCTCAGCCTCTGCTCTCCGACAGGGGTAGCAGCAGCTTTTGCTCACCATTCCTTTCCCCGCCCCCAGGCTCCGCCCCCCAGCAGCTTCCGCGCACCCTCCCCCAACAACCCACTGCACGACCCCCGAGAACTGGGGGTACTCCTCCCCTTCCCCATCCTCCATGGCCTCCGACTGCCAGGGGACATTTCTGTCACCTGCCCTGCTTTGCTCCCACCTCTGCTCTCTGTCAGTCGAGAAATGACGATCTCCCACCATCCCCCCGCGCCGCTCCAGTCTCCGACAGCCCAAGGAGCGGCTTGAGTTCAGGTCGTGCCTCACCTGCTTGGCCCCACCGACGCGTTCTTTGAGCCAGAGTCCTGCTCCACCCACCCACCCTGCTCTTCGGGAGCACAAGAAGCCGCCCTTCTCACCCGTTACACCACCTGCACTATCAGCCCTGTGTCCCCCCGTCCCCGCCGCCTCATGTCCGCTGTGGAGCAGCTCTCTAGTTTTCATATCTGCTGTTTCCCATAAAGCACATACCAGGCACCAGCTAAAAAACGTATTGAGAAACCACAGCTAGCAACGTGTTATAGACAAATTTCTTGTCAGCATGAGAACAGCCTTGCATGGTCCTGGCTGCTCATCCACGCTCGTTCTGGAAGGCACTCCGAGGAGTCTGAACGGGACTGGCAAGCAGCTTCACCGTAGCAAGTTGCACCAGTCTGAAAATGTATATCACCTACAGAAATGACCGGATGACCATCCTTTGCATTGTTTATATGGGGTGTCCTACCTCCGGGGTACCGAATGGGTGGGTGGGCTATACATGGGACATGCCACAAAGCAGGGTAATGGGGGAGGGGGTGTGATTATGCGGGAAAAGTGAGTTGCTCATTCGTGGAGGGGGGCGGCTCTGTGGGCTCTCCTGCTGCTGGCCTCCGTTGCTCTGTTCTTCCACAGGCGCTGCCGCTCTTTCAGGCAAGGCCCCCTGCTTCCGGGAAGCCAGTAGAGGTGGGGCCGCTAGGGTCTGCAAACAGACATTCCAAGCCTAGCAGGGGGCCTGTCCTCCCTCCCTCACCAGAGACAGTTTGGGAAGGAGGGTTCTCTCCAGCTCGCCACCCACATCTGCAGGGGGTGCACTGGCACACACAAGAGCCTGCAGCACCATCTGGTCTAGATCAGCAATAGTGTGTCACATGCACTGCAGCTCCTCCTCTGGAGACAGGTGCCTGGGCAGAACAGGGGGTGATCCCGGCTCTCTGGAGGGCCAATGTCCACAACTTCCATGGGCGGTCCAGCTCCGACTGCATTTCCCTCGGGAAAGGGCTCCAGGCCGCTTCCCAAATGGCCCTGCCAATGGCCTTTCTTTAGAGTGAGCACCCTGGGTTCGCGTAGCATGGTAGTGGACCAGGCAGCTTTTCTCACCGCAGAAGGAAAATATGTTGGGCTGCTTGTACTCAAGGAGTACATAGTGGGGGAACTTGTCCCAGACGTGGATCGCGCAACTTGCAGGGGCAGCAGGGATGGCCGCACAGAGTGCATTGCAGTTACCAATGCAACACTTTTTGGGGTAGCCCAGCATTGGGGGTCTTGAAATGGTTGCAAACCATGCAGCCTGGACATGCTGGATACGAGCGGCTGTGCAGCAGAGGGTTCAACGAGTCCTGAGGTGCTGGAGTCGGGCCGGAGGACTCCTGGGTCTTCGTGGCACAACATTTGGCTCTCTGAGGCTGTGGCAAGGGAATCCCGCTGCAGGCGGTGCAGCTGGGCATTCTGCCCATCCGACTGAGCAGGACGGCCGCCAGCTTGTCCCAGACTAGCGCGGTGTGTGGCGCCAGTTTGGAGTGGCGATTTCCTTGGACCTTTTCGTCAAGCCACAAAACCTTTCCTTGCGCTGTGCAGGGGTGCGCACGTAGCCTTGCGGTGACATCTGTTCTGAAAGCCAAGAAGAGATTGTCGTGCCTAGGCGCTCTGCAGATGCTTCTGCACCTCTGGACTTATCCAGAGACCAATGAATATCCCAATGAACCTGAATCCTTTGGCTCTGTCTCTGACGTTGCTGGGCTGCCTCCACCTCGGCTGGTGTCCCAGATGCAGCGTTCTTGTGACGCTTGTGTTGAGGGATCTGCAACGGGTGAGCGAGTGCTCCACGTAGTGTTGGTGAGCACTCCACATCCTCCTTCTCTGTGGGATCCATCAGGGGGTGTAAGGAGCAATGCACTATGCCAGGCAAAGCTGGGCAGACTGTGCCTGCTACAGTGCCTGCAGAAACTGCCACACTGTTATGAGGCTATCTGTTCCCAGCCTGGGGGACAGATGGCGGCTCACGGTTCCCACAAGGGTATTTGGGCGGAGGATAGATCAGGGTTCTGTTTACTAGGAGGAATAGACAAGCAACGGTGGGAAGAATTCACAAAAGGGGGAGCTTGATCTCGGTACAAATCAGTTGCACAGGTGAAAAGAATTTTTTTACAAACGGTAACATTTTAATAGATTATGCAATTTGAAGGGCCAAAGTACTGCAGAAGTTACTTCAGTTACAAAATTGGGTGCTTCTTCTCCAGGAGCCTTTTGGAAACATCGATGTAGGTGTTTGGAAACAGGGCACAATGAAGACACAGCTAAACTTGGCAGAATTGCGAGCTCCTTCAAGGGTGCTGGGCAGGCAGTAGACAGCAGGCTCCCAGAGGGGCTGTCAACTGAAGCGGCGAAACTGTGAAGCCAGGGAGCAGAATGCCAAGGAAGGAGGGGGGACAAAGGCCACAGCAGTGCACCTGCTGCTGGGCAGAGATCAGGAACCGGGACCGCGAGGAGGGGCAGGCTTTTTCGCCACTCTTGCTGTTCGTGAAAAATAAGACGCTCTGCAGAGACTGCACTGGGTTCACCAAACACGACAACCCACTCATGGTTGTGTGAACCAGGTCGTGTCATGTGAACCAGGTCAGCGTGTAATTAAGTAATCCAAGTCACTGTCTCACAACGAGGTGACAGTCATTGGCTTGATCGGGGGAAGGCAGGCTCCAGAACTTCGCTCACAGTCCAGCCACACTGACGTCCATCCCTGGTTTCTACGTTCCACCCCTCGCCCCCAGCCCCCACCAAGCCTTCCTCTGTTGCACGCACAGCCTAATTCAGAAGCGGGGGGAGATGCCTCTTTCTTCACTGCTCTTGTTAAACTGGGATCTAGCAATGCTGGGTGATCTTCCGCAAACTGCCCAGAAATCTACCCACAGATCCTGATTTATCTTCTGCCCACCCCTGGCTTAGATGGCTTTAGAAGGGCATTAGACAACTCCACAAAGGAGGGGTAGGGGACGAGGGCCTACTGGTCAGTTTGCCTCCAAATGCAATTGCTGGGGAGCAGCAGAGGGAGAGCACTGCTGCCTCTGGCCTCCGCTGGCCATGTTCAAAACAGGACCCTGGACCGGGTGGATCTACCTCTCCTGATGTTCTTACGCTGGTAAGAATGGCCCTGAGTCCGGCACATGACGTGTGCAGTACAGAGGTGGCTCTCTCAAGCGTAGGCCTCCCCATCGCACACACACCAAGCCAAGCACAGCCCCCGCCCATATTCCAAAGTAGCCCATCGTGGACCCGACACACCCATTTCAGCTGCTTGGCCACGAGAGCCAGCGGACAGGCTGCTTGGGCTGGCTGGAGCACGAGTTGCATAGGCAGACCTGCTCCAAATGACGGGGCACAAGAAGATGTGATAATCACCTTGGAGCAGGTCTGGCTGGGTGAACTTAGGAGGTGACTGCTGGAAAAGGAGGGGCGGCACGTCGACATTCACATACAGGGTTTCCTCTCTGTGGAAGAGCAAACACTCTGGCCAAGTTCAGATGTTAGTGAAAAACTTGGCCAGCTTATTCAGCGGGCTTCCTCTGAGAGAATAAATAGAAAGATGAAGCATCCATAATTAAAGCAGTGCATAACGGTCCCTGTTCATTTGGTGCAAATTGGAAACGGTTTGTGCAGCCCTGTGACTCCAACTTAGTTCTGGATTCCTAAGCAGCAGCTCTTCTTCCTTTTTTTACAAATCTTGTCAGCTGTGAGCTCTGTCAGTTTAATATCATATCAGCAAAGAGTCATGTGTACATCAGCGTGACAGGCCAATCAACGTGACACACAAATCCAATTAGGCAGGGCCCCAGGCCTAGCCGTGTGCGGTGGGCCCCCTACTCTGCTCGCAATATTGAACTCACACACAACCTTGTGCATGCACACTTAGTCAATGATGCCGAACAACAACGCAAAAACTTTCTTTACTGCTTATTTCAGTAGAAATAACCTTCCATGCTTTCCTGGAAGCAAAAAACTCTTGTTCATGGTAGAGAACTCAAGGTTGGGTTCAGATAACACAATAACCCAAACTCAAGAGTGGAGTATGGGTTGGTTTGTTAACCACAAACAACCCACCGTTTACAGCCATGGGTTGTTCTTGGTTAACAAACCACAGTTTATCATGGCTGGGTTCAGACAACACGATAGCCCCCATTTCAACAACATCCCATGGTTTAATGACAACCCACACTGAACTCAGACTCAGCCCTTGTCTAAACCCAGTCAAATACAAACAGAATCTTCTCCTTTTACACAGCACAGAACACT
Source organism: Heloderma suspectum (assembly GCF_057233095.1). Lineage (NCBI taxonomy): Eukaryota > Metazoa > Chordata > Lepidosauria > Squamata > Helodermatidae > Heloderma > Heloderma suspectum. Next base: position 463,952 of record NC_139474.1, read on the forward strand.
TAAAACACACATCGAAGTGCGCTCTCTCTCTCTCGCTCGCTCGCTCTCTCTCTCACACACACGCACACACACACACACACGCACAGAGCCAGGGCTGGCCCAGAACATTTTGCTGCCTGAGGAGGGCCATCACATGCTTCCTATTCCTCACTGAGCCAGCCCCTCTCAGCCTAAACAACCTCCCAGGATGTTGTCCGGATAAAAATGGGGAGATCTTTAAATGCCTGTGCATTAGAGACAAGATGAATCCACTTGAGAATTGATCTTATAGAGGCCCTGGGGAGGGAGCCTGAAAACTGACACCACCTTTTATACACTAGAAATTCAAAATCTGAGGAAACATCCCCTTGTTTCATCATGTGCCTCTATCTTTTTCTTTCAGAAACAGCCAGTGTGGAACCAACGATCTGGATCCCGATCCTAGTGCACAAGGGGATGGGGGTGAGCCCTTTGTCCCCTGCTGCGGTCTTGATCAGGACCTGCGTCATCTGCAATCTGCATGGATAAAAACGCTGTCATTGACTTCAGTGGGAGTGTCTCTTCTTATGGAAATTGCAGGTGTCAGAGGCCTGATCTAGACTGGGGCTGCAGTGGGGGAAAAGGGCTAAAGGGCCTCTCTGGATAGGGACCCCAGCACTGGCTATGTCAGAAAGAAAAGTCCTGCACTGAAGGGCAAACCATGTGATTCATGCCATGTGTAGTTTGACTCTCGGGACGGCAACTCTGGGGCAACAACCTGCAAATTGTGAGTGGGTCAGAAGGCTCTCTGCTTTTTCCATTTTAGCCACTCAGGCAGTTTACCCCTTTGAACCCAAGTCTTCCAGACCATGCCTCCTTCCCGGCAGAACTCTGCTTCCTCCCTGCTCTGCTGCACTTGGCATTTCATGTATGCTGCCCATTTATTTATTTAGAATACATATATGTTGCCCTTCATTACCCAATCACAGGGCAGTGTACAACATTCCTTAAAAAAGCCATTAAAATAAAATAAAGAGATTAAAACAAAAACATCTACCACACTAGGTATTAAACTCAGCAAATGCCTGGGTAAAGAGATGCATTTTTGTGAGAGGGCTATGAAGGAAGACCCAGAAAGAGGTCTAACCAATGCCCCAGAGGGGTCCTGTTCCTTATCAGCACCATTCCTTCATCTGTCCTCCATATGGAAGTGTTGCAGCCTAGCTCTTTCAGGGTTTGGTGCATTGGTTTGAAAAAACAACGCCATGGATTTCTCCTCTGGCTCAGGGGAAATTTAATAAGATTTAAACATCCTTATTTCATTCTCATAATGCTTGGCTTAGGTTGGGGATTAGCCGCTGACAAAGAAAATAAACTGCTGTAATAATGATACAAGGCTGGAATCCAATATAATTAAACTGAACTTCACGTATCAATCATAAAAAAACAGTAGGCCTGTAAATTAGGGGGCTATTATATCTGTCTGCCCCCCTCCCCCCTCCCCCCAGAGATTTCCATGCTGGCTTGTTGCAGCCATCAAATATTTAGCCGGTGTTAATAAGGAACAAGCAGATTCTCCCCGCCCCCTGCTTTCATATATGTTTGTTTGGGTCATATTTCTGGTGGCGGGACACCCAGTTAGAGCTGCATAGGCAAGAACAGCGGTGAAGGAGAACATTCTGGCTTTTTTAGTCCTGGGCAAAGATTCATCTCATGCACTAAAACCTATTTCCAGTTTTGGAAAAGGGAACAGGTACCACATCTGGTCCCCTTCATGGATCACTGCCTTGTTGTGGCGAAGGGGCTTGCGTAACTCAGTGAAGCCATAAGCTATGCCGTGCAGGGCCACCCAAGATGGACAGGTCAAGGCAGAGAGTTCTGACAAAATGTGGTCCACTGGAGAAGGAAATGGCAACCCACTCCAGTATTCTTGCCAAGAAAACCCCATGGAACGTATCACAAGGCTAAAAGATATGACGCCGGAAGATGAGCCCCTCAGGTCGGAAGGTGTCCAATATGCTACTGGGGAAGAGCAGAGGGTATTTCCAAGTAGCGCCAGAAAGAGTGAAGCGGCTGGGCCAAAGCCGAAAGGACACTCAGCTGTGGATGTGTCTGGCGGTGAAAAGAAAATCCGATGCTGTAAAGAACAATATTGTTTAGGAACCTGGAATGTCAGATCAATGAATCAAGGTAAGCTGGAGGTGGTCAAACATGAGATGGCGAGATTGAACATCGACATCTTGGGAATCAGCGAACTCAAATGGACAGGCATGGGCGAATTTAATTCAGGTGACCATCATATCTACTATTGTGGGCAAGAATCCCTTAGAAGAAATGGAGTAGCACTCATAGTCAACAAAAGGGTGGGAAAAGCAGTATTGGGGTACAATCTTAAAAATGATAGAATGATCTCAGTACGAATCCAAGGCAAACCATTCAACATCACAGTAATTCAAGTCTATGCCCCAACCACTGAGGCCAAAGAAGCTGAGGTTGATCGGTTCTATGAAGACCTACAACACCTTCTAGAACTAACACCAAAAAAAGATGTCCTCTTCATCATAGGGGATTGGAATGCTAAAGTAGGAAGTCAAGAAATCACCGGGATAACAGGCAAGCATGGCCTTGGTGTACAAAATGAAGCAGGACAAAAGCTAATAGAGTTTTGCCAAGAGAACATGCTGATCATAGCAAACACTCTTTTCCAACAGCACAAGAGGCGACTCTACACATGGACATCACCAGATGGTCAATATCGAAATCAGATTGATTATGTCCTTTGCAGCCAAAGATGGAGAAGCTCCATACAGTCAGTAAAAACAAGACCTGGAGCTGATTGTGGCTCAGATCGTGAGCTGCTTCTTGCAAAATTTCGGCTTAAATTGAAGAACGTAGGGAAAACCACTAAACCGTTCAGGTATGACCTAAATCATATCCCTGATGAATATACAGTGGAGGTGAGGAATAGATTTCAGGGATTAGACCTGATAGACAGAGTGCCTGAGGAACTATGGACGGAGGTCCGTAACATTGTTCAGGAGGCAGCAACGAAATCCGTCCCAAAGAAAAAGAAATGCAAGAAAGCCAAGTGGCTGTCTGATGAGGCTTTACAAGTAGCTCACGAAAGAAGGGAAGCGAAAAGCAAAGGAGAAAGGGGAAGATATACCCAACTGAATGCAGAGTTCCAGAGAATAGCAAGGAGAGACAAGAAGGCCTTCTTAAATGAACAATGCAAAGAAATCGAGGAAAACAACAGAATGGGAAAGACTAGAGATCTCTTCAAGAAAATTGGAGATCTCAAGGGAACGTTTTGTGCAAAGACGGGCATGATAAAGGACAAAGAAGGCAGGGACCTAACAGAAGCAGATGAGATTAAGAAGAGGTGGCAAGAATACACAGAAGAACTATACAGGAACAATCTGAATGTCCCTGATAGCCATGATAGTGCGGTCACTGAACTTGAGCCGGACATCCTCGAGAGTGAAGTCAAGTGGGCCTTAGGAAGCATTAGTAACAACAAAGCTAGCGGAGATGACAGTATTCCAGCTGAGCTATTGAAAATCCTAAAAGATGATGCTGTTAAAGTGCTGCATTCAATATGCCAACAAATCTGGAACACTCAACAGTGGCCACAAGACTGGAAAAGGTCAGTTTACATTCCAATTCCAAATAAGGGCAACGCCAAAGAGTGTTCAAACTACCGCACAATTGCGCTCATTTCACATGCCAGCAAGGTGATGCTCAAAATCCTACAAGCTAGGCTTCAGCAGTATGCGAACCGAGAACTACCGGAAGTACAAGCTGGGTTTCGAAGAGGCAGAGGAACTAGAGATCAAATCGCCAACATTCGCTGCATCATGGAGAAAGCAAGAGAATTCCAGAAAAACGTCTATTTCTGCTTCATTGACTACGCTAAAGCCTTTGATTGTGTGGATCACAACAAACTGTGGCAAATTCTTAAAGTGATGGGAATACCAGACCACCTTACCTGTCTCCTGAGAAACCTGTACGAGGGTCAAGAAGCAACAGTCAGAACCAGACATGGAACAACCGATTGGTTCAAAATTGGGAAAGGAGTACGACAAGGCTGCATACTGTCACCCTGCTTATTTAACTTATATGCAGAGTACATCATGAGAAATGCCGGGTTGGATGAATCAGAGGTCGGAATTAAGATTGCCGGGAGAATTATCAACAACCTCCGATATGCAGACGATACCACCCTAATGGCAGAAAGCGAAGAGGATCTCAAGAGCCTCTTGTTGAGGGTGAAAGAGGAGAGTGCAAAAGCTGGTTTGAAACTCAACATTAAAAAAACTAAGATCATGTCATCTGGCCCTATCACTTCCTGGCATATAGAAGGGGAAGAAATGGAAGCAGTGACAGATTTTACTTTCTTGGGCTCCAAGATCACCGCAGACGGGGACTGTAGCCATGAAATTAAAAGACGCTTGCTCCTTGGGAGGAAAGCTATGGCAAACCTAGACAGCATAGTAAGAAGCAGAGACATCACCTTACCGACAAAGGTCCATCTAATCAAAGCTATGGTTTTCCCAGTAGTAATGTATGGCTGTAAGAGCTGGACTATAAGGAAGGCTGAGCGCCGAAGAATTGATGCTTTCCAACTGTGGTGCTGGAGAAGACTCTTACGAGTCCCCTGGACTGCAAGGAGGTCAAATCAGTCCATCCTAAAGGAAATCAACCCTGACTGCTCATTGGAAGGACAGATAATGAAGCTGAAGCTCCAATATTTTGGCCACCTAATGCGAAGAGAAAACTCCCTGGAAAAGACCCTGATGCTGGGAAAGACTAAGGCAAAAGGAGAAGGGGACGGCAGAGGATGAGATGGCTAGATAGCATCACGGATGCAATGAATATGAACTTGAGCACGCTCCGGGAGAGAGCGCAGGACAGGAAGGCCTGGCGTGCTATGGTCCATGGGGTCACGAAGAGTCGGACACGACTGAACGACTGAACAACAACAACAACAACCACATCTGGTACTAGATGAGCCCCTTCCCCAAAATTGCTGCCACCGTAAAGATTCAGCACCTGAATGCTGTTAAAGCAAAACTTTGTCCTGCTGATAGTGAACTGAATAACCACTCAATACGTTTCTTTTCCCCCCCTAACTTTTAAAAAAGTGAGTTGTAATATAATACAAAAACCAAACAGGTACAGATTATAAGGCTATCACAGTAATACAAAGAAAGTTAGCAGCATGACAATGCATTGCTGCAGAATTTGAATTGTGAAGGATCAAGAGTTGCCGAATGTACATTTGACTATGCGATAAATGGGCACCACACTTCAAGGAATGAGTCTTGGTTTTTCAGTCCTCAGACTATATGTCTGCTTTTCAGGAAGAGCAACTGTCCATATTCTGGTCATTCATTTTTGTACCAATAGTCCAGTTGAAGATTTCCAATTGAATGCAACCTCAGGTTGGGCACCTGCAAGCATGGCGGCAATCAAGTCCTTATGTAAAAGGTGTTCATTCTCATCTTTGAAAACTGGAAGCAGGAGTGGGGCTCCATGATTTTTAATTTGCTGTGCAGTAATTTCATGTCCTGGACTTCAAGGAGGTCAAATCAGTCCATCCTAAAGGAAATCAACCCTGAGTGCTCATTGGAAGGACAGATAATGAAGCTGAAGCTCCAATATTTTGGCCACCTAATGCGAAGAGAAAACTCCCTGGAAAAGACCCTGATGCTGGGAAAGAGCATCAAAAGGAGAAGGGGACGGCAGAGGATGAGATGGCTAGATAGCATCACGGATGCAATGAATATGAACTTGAGCACGCTCTGGGAGAGAGCGCAGGACAGGAAGGCCTGGCGTGCTATGGTCCATGGGGTCACGAAGAGTCGGACACGACTGAACAACTGAACAACAATTTCATGTACTGTAGAAAGAACTCAGTTCCCCACATCCTTCCAGCACCGTGGTGAAAAAGATTTGTTAAAACTGTGTATTTTAGCGAAGTGCTGCTGGTGAAGTACCTTCATTTTGGCTTCCCTGATTTGCGCCAAAATTGTGCAAAGTGGGGGGCAGGGCAGACCAGAGTCAGGACCATTTGTGTTCTGTTATAGTTGTGTTCAGGTCTCCTTCCCATGCTAATTTTAGCCCCGATGAGTTTCCATAGATGAGATCGAAAACACCATTTATATAATGTGGATGCTAGACCTTTCGTGGAACCACTCTGGGGTAAGCATACATTTTCAAAGATTGTTAGCAACTGGGGAAGTTCTGGGCACCACACTTCAAGAAGGATGCAGACAAGCTGGAGAGGGTTCAGAGGAGGGCAATGAAGATGATCAGGGGACTGGAAACAAAGCCCTTTGAGGAGAGACTGAAAGAACTGGGCATGCTTAGCCTGGAGAAGAGAAGACTGAGGGGAGATAGGGTAGCACTCTTCAAGGACTTGAAAGTTTGTCACCGAGAGGAAGGCCAGGATCTCTTCTCCATCATCCCAGAGTGCAGAACACGGAATAATGCGCTTAAGTTACATGAAGCCAGATTCTGGCTGACCATCAGGAAAAACTTCCTGACTGTTAGAGCAATAGGACAATGGACCCAATGACCTAGGGAGGTGGTGGGCCCTCCCACACTGGAGGCGTTCAAGATGAAGCTAGACAGCCATCTGTCAGTGCTTTGACTTAAGATTCCTGCCTTGAGCAGGGGGTTGGACCCGATGGTCTTATAGGCCCCTTCCAACTTACTATTCTATAATACTATGAATACCTTCTTCTCTAGTTTGTGTTTTAGCAAAATTGGTCTAAATATGAAGACTGGCAATATTTGTACCTGGATGCCTTTATGTTCTACTGATCTGAGTTTGTTCAGGGCCTGCATAGCTTCCAGGGATATCTTGTGAAGTGGATTCTAATGTCTCTAGAGTGGTCTGGGGAGCTGGGGCAAGACCCCAGGGACCGATGGACTCATTCAATGTCCAAATCTATTAAATGCAAGTCCAGGGAGCTCTCAGCAAGACAGACCACAAGAAACATGATCATATCCCCTCCTTCACATTCCTCTAGACCACAGATATGCAGATTTAACTGATGACTGCAGTTCTCCAGATCTTCCACCTTGGTCTGGCAGTCTTGAGTGAGGGTAGTGAGTCTGAGAATGTTCTCATCTTGAGTCAGGCTTAGCTCCATGGCTTAATTTGCTGTGGATTCTATATTGGTCAGTTTTGTGCACAGCTCTGCTAGCAGCCCCAGTACAAGCGACCAGTTTTCTTGGACTTCTGATTGTAGTTGTTGGAAATATTCTTTCAGACTTTTGCAGGACTGGCTTTGGCACCTTTTGCTGCTTTGGAAGAACTGTGTCTGTGACAGTGAGAAGAGCCTCAGGGGCTCTGGGGTCCAAGTGATCTTTAAGGTGGAAATATTCTGTAAGGAGCGAATCAAGGGTGAATCAAGACGCAGTTTCATTCCCAGATGTAGTCCAGGTTTTTGATGAGGGGTGTTGAGAGTTAAAGCACAGTTTAGAAGATTAGAAGGATGGGTAGATGGGGAATTCAAGATCTTGGTTGAGCATTAGCCATGCCCTCTCCCACTCAATGCATTTCAATGCTTGAATGCTGCTAAATTAAATATAATGAACTCTGAGTGAAGCCATACAAACAATGCTCTGGAAGCATTAATATAATACACTTAAAATGCATGTGGAAAGCATTAGAAGGCTCAAGAGATGTGACCACTCGGTGCTGCACAACAAACAAAGGTGCCATGCCAGAGAGTAGGCAGATTCCACACCAGGATGGCCTTAGGCACTCCCAGACTCAGGCCCCATCTGCAATATACTAGCTGTCAAGTTTACTGAGATATTGCATGTGAACTGCTATGAACACTCTAGAATTGCTAGGCTAAGTATTACTATGGTGTTCCTTTCCAGCTGCAGAATAATAATGATGTCTAACAATTAAGGCAGAATATGTGGGGAGCTCCTCAGTCCCTGGCTAAACACTATTCTGCAAAGCAAGCACACATAAGATATCGCCAAGCAGAGCTATGAAGAAATCACGTCAGACTTTGAAGCTTTGGGAAGGAAACTCAAAAACTTTGTGGCCCAGATAGTTTACTCATCCACCCTTCCAGTAGTTAGAAGAGGGATAGAAAGGGAAAGAAAAATACTCCAGGCGAATGACTGGCTATGAAGGTGGTCCCGATGTGAGAGATTTGGATTCTGGGACCACAGGCTATACTTCCTGGAAGATGGACTGTTGGCAAGGGATGGGTTGCACCTCACAAAGGCTGGGAAGAATGTGTTTGGCCACAGCATGAAGAACTTCATCAGGAGGACTTTAAACTGAATCCTACAGGGGAGGGAGATGTAAAGTTGGGGGTAACAATGGACAAAGGCTCATGCAGCATAACGGAGGATGTGCAAGGAATGCTTTTCAAATTTACAGATGACACATAATTGGGTGAGATCGCTAATACCCTGGAAGACAGAAACAAAATTCAAAGTGATCTTGATAGATTTGACTGCTGGGCGGAAAACAACAGGATGAAATTTAATAGGGATAAATGCCAAGTTCTGCACCTAGGAAAAAGAAACCAGATGCACAGTTGCAAGATGGGGATACTTGGCTCAACAATACTACAAGTGAGAAGGATCTTGGAACTGTTGTAGATCACAAGCTGAATATGAGCCAACAATGTGATGTGGCTGCCAAAAAGGCAAATGCTATTTTGAGCTGCATTAATAGAAGTACAGCTTCCAAGTCATGTGAAGTACTAGTTCCCCTCTACTCAGCACTGGTTAGGCCTCATCTGGAGTATTGTGTCCAGTTCTGGGCACCGCACTTGAAGAAGGATGCAGACAAGCTGGGGAGGGTTCAGAGGAGGGCAACAAAGATGATCAGGGGACTGGAAACAAAGCCCTATGAGGAGAGACTGAAAGAAATGGGCATGATTAGCCTTGAGAAGAGAAGACTGAGGAGAGATAGGATAGCGCTCTTCAAGGACTTGAAAGGTTGTCACAGAGAGGAAGGCAAGGATCTCTTCTCGATCATCCCAGAGTGCAGGACATGGAATAATGGGCTCAAGTTACAGGAAGCCAGATGCCAGCTGAATATCAGGAAAAACGTCCTGACTGTTGGAGCAATACAGCAATGGAACCAATGACCTAGGGACATGGTGGGTTCTCCCACACTGGAAGCATTCAAGATGAGGCTGGACAGCCATCCATCAGGGATGCTCTGACTTGGATTCCTGCCTTGAGCAGGGGGTTGGACTCGATGGTCTTATAGGCCCCTTCCAACCCTACTATTCTATGCTTCTATGATTATTAGCTGGTGCAAAAAGACCACTAGTTGCAGCAAGACAGGCTGGGACAAAACAGCAAAAGTTGCTCTCCCTTGGAAAACAGAAAAGCTGGTCACTACTTCAATCTGGCTTTAACACTAATGGGAACATGTGGATTGTTGGGCATTGCAGGACTTGATTATCCAGGGAGGAGTAAGATCCCGCAGCTGGTGGGTTGATGGCCTTCTGGCAAGGTCCTTCACAAAGTCCTTCTATCATCCCAACCTGATCTGGAAAGAAGACTGCTCCCGCTGTCCTAATGTGTGGCTGTGTGTGGCTTTCGGAGGGAGTGAGAGATGTCCTGCCCTATTTCCTCTTTTAATGCTTCTCATGTTGGGATTATGAAGCCCACAGGCACCATGTTGGAGTTTATGAAGCCCACGGGCACCATTGTTGGAGATAATACGGTCTGTGTGTGTAAGTACAGACAGTTTGAGAAACACTAGCATATGGATGACAAAACCCTTTGGCCAGGGTGAAGCTGCTTTGAGATAACGATGGGAGACAAACTTGATATGTACTGATCGTAGGTAATGAAAGGTGCTTCCGGATGAGGCTATTATTGTGCAATCCCTCTGCCTCAAAAAAAAACAGGGGAATCAGGTATTGTCATCTTCCATTTGTATCCCTCCCATGTTTCCCCACTACTCCTTCCATCATTTTCTTACCAGAAAAAAATCTGTGGAGGAGGAAAAGATGGAATAGTTGCACAAGGCCTTTTGACATATTAATCAGGACCCTTTGGTCTGGAAGCACCCACAGACTCTATAACACCATCTCCAAGACTTTGGAAAGTGATTGTCTGTACGCAGCCTCTGAAATGCACCTCCAAGAGAAGTAAGAGCCTTAAATTATTCATCTTGTGACAAATTCAAAAATGTATTTTCCAGATGGCCTCCACAGCCATCCAACGGCAGAAAGTGCTGCGATCCAAAGGCATCTAGCACAGACTTTTTGGAAGCAAATATGTCCCCTGCAAGCCAGTCATGGGTCCCAACTCCCTTCCTGCAATCTTATTTTTGGGTGCTACCAGTCCGAACAGCTATTTGTCTCCCAAGAGTTAACTGGTTGCAGGCAGCTTTATTGACGAGCATAAAATGGTTGGTAAAACCCAATCCTGCATCACATAATTCCAGAAGCAATCTGGTTCAGAGCTCATGGTTCGCTTACTTCAAGCACTTTGTGGGACCCAAGACCTAGTTTTTTTTCTTGGACTAACACAGATGATTGGTTGCATCGTTTTGTGTTAAATACAGTATGTGGCGATTGCTGCATTGTTCTGAACAACTGTTGTTCCAATGAAAGAAAGTGTGTTCAGTTCAAATCTTGGCACGTTTTATTCCCGCTAAGACCCATAGAAGCCATACTTGCGGGAGTTTGACGAAAACGGGCAGTGTGGCTCTGTTCTGACATGTCCAAAGGTCTGGGGAAGGCTTGCGTGAACTGAACAGTGAGCTTTCCAGGTGGCCTGTCCCCCACATTTCAGTCACCCTTGTGTCTTAAAGGGGGAAAGTGCATACCTGAAAAACTTTGTGTCCGAAGGTGGAGTTTTTCAAGGCTTCTTTAAATATTACAAAAATTACTGTGCAGAGAGAACTTCCATGAGGGAGAAAGAGGCAAGTGTGGGTGGAGTACTGCTATTTCACACGTCGGGACAGCAGGGCTGAGTATACACACATGGTCATCAACATGTGGAATAAAAGGGCTGCAGTTGGAGGGTGCAAATTTCCTAGTGGAAACTTGGAAATCAATGCCCAGGAAGTGATCCAGGCCTGGCTATCAACAGCCGTGTTAACTAGTTCATAAGAATTCTGGAGATAATTAATAATCACATTTCTATCATACTCTTCCTCCAGTGAGTTCTGGGTGGAATGCATTGGCAAGAGGTAGATTAGGATGAAAGAGAATGACTGGCTCATGGTGATCCAGTGAGGTTCACAGGTGAGCGGGGATTCAAACTTAGGTCTCCACAAAGTCCAACACCCAAATGATCAACTACACCACACAGGCCCTCAGTTGCCCTTCTGCTCAGTTAGTTTAGTATTCTTCCCCCACCAATGGCTAGCTGGAGACCCCTGGGAGCTTGGGCAGTGTATGCCCACCTGGAAGTCAAATATGACCAAGAGGCAGAAGTCCCATACCAGATTTTATGTATATAGTTATTTAAAATGAATATTCTGCATTTTCACAAGGATCTGCCCCACCATGTCTTATGTTAGGAATTATGCACCGCCTGCCCCTCTCTTACTTCCCGATCTGAATGATCTCCAAGGTCCCTTCAGATGTTCAGATGATCTCTAACTCTATGATCCCCAGACTCACCCAAAGGAACCGAAGGGACAACCGGATCGATGGGTGAGGGCCGGGCATTCACTGGGATGGGTGTGGTGGGGCCATTTACCATGACGTGGCCTGGAAAGAAAAGGCTGTGTTATAGGAAGAGAGTTCAACATAGTGCAGCACCATCTTGCCAACCCACAGGATGAAACAACGGCTTTTCCAGTACCAGAACCGACCTGAGAGCCTTGGGATGTGTGAAGCGAAACACTGTCACCTCTCGCACACCAGCAAAGGGCTCCCAGGCCAAAGTTCATGGCTTCCTGAAACATGAGTTTTTGTACCTCCCTTTCCAAGAATTAAAATCAATATATACCCCCCTCATCTTCCCCCACATATATGAATATACGCACTCCGCATCTTCCCCCACATACCCAGGTAGTAGAGCAGCTTCTGGGCTCGGTTCTGGCCGGGCCGCAAATTGAAAAGGTCGGGGTTCTCATCGATGAACTGAGTGTCGACGGTGCCACGGAGGAACTGATCATTGCCCAGGACGTTCTGCAGGAAGGGGATGTTGGTCTGCAAGTAAACCGAGAGGAGAAGGAGGCCTGAGAGGCCTGTGCCAGGTTGCAGGGGTAGCTGGATGCAACCAAGGGGTGCACAGCCTTCCAGATCTGTGCAACAACATGGCGTACATTTGAAGGTAAGAAGGGCCTCTCCAGTCAAGACTTGGTCTCCAGCAGCAGCTGGCAAGACAGGCCTGGGGTGCCTGCCGTCCGCAGCTGGATCACACTAACGGTCCCTCCAGGCAAGCCAGGCTCAGCACGCCTCCCACTTGGAGGGAAGCGAGCAGCGAGACGCCCACCGCACACGGGCACCTGACCTGGTCAAAACAGCCCTGATCTCCTCATCAGCAAAAATAAGTCCCATGCAGGGCCAAGTTCATATGTCCTCACTTGTTCCCCAACTTTTCCAAGGAGCACCTGAGTGGAGCTTGGGGCCACCAGCACTGCAAGGACCACAGGCTGAGAACATCTGATCTCATCCCATCCTAAAGCCAGCCGCTGGTGGCCAGCACCGCATGCCCGCGAGTGCCGTGAACTCACTATGGGCAGACAATGTCCCCGTCTTCCTGAATCTACCACCCATCAATTTCCTCGGGTCACCCTGATTCTAGCATTTCGGGAGGGAGATACGTTTGTGAAACTCTCATGCCTCTCCTCAGTCATCTTCTTTGTTGAACTAGCCCCACCCCATCTGCAACACTTTAGCGCTGAAGGCGGGCGGGGAGGAGGGCTCTGGTCACTGGGGTTGTTCTGTTCTGCACCTTTCCCAACGCTAAGATAACACTTTCAGCCCACCTGCCAGCACGACCACGCAATGGAAATCCCAAGCCATCCCAATCCCTTCTATAGAAGTGGAAATACTGCCTCTCCAAGAAGACACTGGGTGCACATTTTATGCATGTATGTATGACTTGCTTCCATTTCCCAGCAGGCCAAGGGCTCCGAGTGAAGAGCCACCAGAGCCAGGCAGGGCGAGAGGAAGATGGAGGCAATTTCGCCTCCGTTCCTCAGTTTAAAATGCCAACAGCAGCTGGACAGGCCTCTCAGCCCATCTAGCTGATGTGCCTTTCAGTGGGCTGGGAGGGGGCTGGGGGGCCATAGAGTACTGTGAATCTTGCTGTCTCTCCTCCCCTCTCCCCAGCACAGCCCTTTCTTTCTCTCTGACTTCTTTCACGAGCTCGCAGTTGTGACCTCCTAAGAGAAGCATTCCACAGTGGCTGAGAGGGGGTGGGGGGAGGAAGACACACGACTGGATCTCCCCCTCTGCGCTTGTAGCTCTATCTACAGGCATGGAGGAGATCTGCAGCCATCCTATGATGCTGCCTGGGGGCGACAGGCCTGCTCCCTTAGCCCCCTTTCAAGACGGCACACTTCCCAAGGTGGCTTACAAAGAGGGAGCTGAGAAACAGGTGACACAAAACGACCAACAGGCCTGCTGATTTTGTGCCAGCCCACCCAACGTTTTGGAGATGAACTCCTTCCTCAGGGGAGGAAAGGAAGGGTCCCCTTTGGTATAAGATGCCTGTGAGAATGACCCTACCATCTCAGATGTGTTATTTTAGACACTGGAAAGGGTGATGCAGGAAGATGAAAAAAAAGGAGCAGAAAAGAAATAAAGGGGATTCTGGAGGTTGGGAGTTTGTTTTCAGGAGGGCTGAATTAGAAGATACGATTTCTTCGCTTATTATGATTGAGTTTTGGATTCCCCCCCCCTTAATAAAAATGGAGATTAGTCTCTGGGGAGCAAAGAATAGTGCTCTGGGCTGTGTTTGTTCTCTTCCGTTTAGAAATACAGGCACGCATGCGCTCTCATCTAGGAGCGGCAAACGGGCAGGAGGCAGCGCCCTCGCCAGTGCCCAGCCCTCACGTGGGCCTGTGTTTGAGGCAGTCGCCGAGGGAGACGTTTGTGTCCGATGCACTGGGCGGGCTGGCACCAAAGAAGCAGGTGCTTTTGCGGTTCTGTGTCACTTTAGTTTTTCAGCTGCTTGGTGCGTCCCTGTTTTTGGCAATAAAAAACAGGGCAGGCAACCTGGTGCCCTCAGATGCTTCGGATGACAACTCCCATAATGGTCAGCACAGGCCCTGCTATCTGGGACTTAAGGGAGTTGTCGTCCAAAACATCTGGAGGGCACGAAGTTGGCTGCCCCTGATATAAAACACAAACTTCTGTACCATAACAGGGTCACATGAGCATGCTTTACGCTTACAAGATTTACGTATGTAAGAATGGAGCAGTCTGAACAAGTTGAATTCAGCCTATAGAATAACAACCTTCCAGCAGATGGGGGCAGGCCTCTGTCTCCAGGAGGAAAGGTCACAGGCCTCCACCGCACCACTGGGGAGTCCGAGCCATCTTCAAGGGCGGCCTACGTGGAGCGCGTGACCGTCGTCCTGTCCGGACGTAACCGGTGCATCCCAGACAGGGCCGTAGCTGACGCACCAACTGAAATGTTACCAATGTAGCAGTGCGACAACCCCTTCCACGCGCGCGCAAGCACACACCCCCAGCCCCAAGGAGGAGTGTCTCTTGGAGTCGCCCTTGCTGCAAGCTGGGACTGAGAGAGAAAACTCACCCACAAACTGCTCACTGTGTGGCAACGGACAATGGCTGTTTCTCCTGCTGGCAAAATGAGAAGTGCCGGGCTTCGCTAGATGTGCTCAGCTCGCCTCAGAGAGTTCGGAGCAAGCCAGCAGGGCAGTTACGGAGTCAGCCGTTCACTCCTGCCGGGCCTGCCTTTCAGCAACCAGAGTCTGGCCTGTGCCCACATGTATGTCTGTGTGCACTCGCCCTCCACAGAGGTGGCTGCACCATCTGGAAAAGGGCCATGGGCCTCTGCAAGGCTCTCAGGGGCTGCTGGTCTGAGCCTCAAGGCTGTCCGCATCATGGTCAGCCAGAAGGATGGCGTGCCCTGTCTGATGTGGGGCTGGGGGTGGAACTGAACGCCAAGATAAGAGAAGCCAAGTTTATCTGAGCAACGTGTGTTGTCTCCTGTTTTTATTTATTTATTTATTTAATTTCATTTCTATGCCGCCCAATAGCTGACACTCTCTGGGTGGTTCACAAAAATTAAAACCACAAAGTGCAGCATAAAACAATATAAAATATGGAAGCTTAAAAGCACAATGTAACAGTACAACCCCCCTTCATGGATCACTGCCTTGTTGTGGGGAAGGGGCTTGCGTAACTCAGTGAAGCCATAAGCTATGCCGTGCAGGGCCACCCAAGACGGACAGGTCATGGCAGAGAGTTCTGACAAAATGTGGTCCACTGGAGAAGGAAACGGCAACCCACTCCAGTATTCTTGCCAAGAAAACCCCATGGAACTTATCACAAGGCTAAAAGAGATGACGCCGGAAGATGAGCCCCTCAGGTCGGAAGGTGTCCAATATACTACTGGGGAAGAGCAGAGGGTATTTCCAAGTAGCGCCAGAAAGAGTGAAGCGGCTGGGCCAAAGCCGAAAGGACACTCAGCTGTGGATGTGTCTGGTGGTGAAAAGAAAATCCGATGCTGTAAAGAACAATATTGTTTAGGAACCTGGAATGTCAGATCAATGAATCAAGGTAAGCTGGAGGTGGTCAAACATGAGATGGCAAGATTGAACATCGACATCTTGGGAATCAGCGAACTAAAATGGACAGGCATGGGCGAATTTAATTCAGGTGACCATCATATCTACTACTGTGGGCAAGAATCCCTTAGAAGAAATGGAGTAGCACTCATAGTCAACAAAAGGGTGGGAAAAGCAGTACTGGGGTACAATCTTAAAAACGATAGAATGATCTCAGTACGAATCCAAGGCAAACCATTCAACATGACAGTAATTCAAGTCTATGCCCCAACCACTGATGCCGAAGAAGCTGAGGTTGGTCGGTTCTATGAAGACCTCCAACACCTTCTAGAACTAACACCAAAAAAAGATGTCCTCTTCATCATAGGGGATTGGAATGCTAAAGTAGGAAGTCAAGAAATCACCGGGATAACAGGCAGGCATGGCCTTGGTGTACAAAATGAAACAGGACAAAAGCTAATAGAGTTTTGCCAAGAGAACATGCTGATCATAGCAAACACTCTTTTCCAACAGCACAAGAGGCGACTCTACACATGGACATCACCAGATGGTCAATATCGAAATCAGATTGATTATGTCCTTTGCAGCCAAAGATGGAAAAGCTCTATACAGTCAGTCAAAACAAGACCTGGAGCTGACTGTGGCTCAGATCGTGAGCTTCTTGTTGCAAAATTTCGGCTGAAATTGAAGAACGTAGGGAAAATCAGTAAACCATTCAGGTATGACCTCAATCATATCCCTTATGAATATACAGTGGAGGTGAGGAATAGATTTCAGGGATTAGACCTGATAGACGGAGTGCCTGAGGAACTATGGACGGAGGTCCGTAACATTGTTCAGGAGGCAGCAACGAAATCTATCCCAAAGAAAAAGAAATGCAAGAAAGCCAAGTGGCTGTCTGATGTGGCTTTACAAGTAGCTGACAAAAGAAGGGAAGCGAAAAGCAAGGGAGAAAGGGGAAGATATATCCAACTGAATGCAGAGTTCCAGAGAATAGCAAGGAGAGACAAGAAGGCCTTCTTAAATGAACAATGCAAAGAAATCGAGGAAAACAACAGAATGGGAAAGACTAGAGATCTCTTCAAGAAAATCGGAGATCTCAAGGGAACGTTTTGTGCAAAGACGGGCATGATAAAGGACAAAGAAGGCAGGGACCTAACAGAAGCAGATGAGATTAAGCAGAGGTGGCAAGAATACACAGAAGAACTATACAGGAAAGATCTGAATGTCCCTGATAGCCATGATAGTGCAGTCACTGAACTTGAGCCGGACATCCTCGAGAGTGAAGTCAAGTGGGCCTTAGGAAGCATTAGTAACAACAAAGCTAGCGGAGATGACAGTATTCCAGCTGAGCTATTGAAAATCCTAAAAGATGATGCTGTTAAAGTGCTGCATTCAATATGCCAACAAATCTGGAACACTCAACAATGGCCGCAAGACTGGAAAAGGTCAGTTTACATTCCAATTCCAAAGAAGGGCAACGCCAAGGAGTGTTCAAACTACCGCACAATTGCGCTCATTTCACTTGCCAGCAAGGTGATGCTCAAAACCCTACAAGCTAGGCTTCAGCAGTATGCGAACCGAGAACTACCGGAAGTACAAGTGGGGTTTCGAAGAGGCACAGGAACTAGAGATCAAATCGCCAACATTCGCCGGATCATGGAGAAAGCAAGAGAATTCCAGAAAAACGTCTATTTCTGCTTCATTGACTACGCTAAAGCCTTTGATTGTGTGCATCACAACAAACTGTGGCAAATTCTTAAAGTGATGGGAATACCAGACCACCTTACCTGTCTCCTGAGAAACCTGTACGAGGGTCAAGAAGCAACACTGAGAACCACACATGGAACAACCGATTGGTTCAAAATTGGGTAAGGAGTACGACAAGGCTGCATATTGTCACCCTGCTTATTTAACGTATAAGCAGAGTACATCATGAGAAACGCCGGGTTGGATGAATCAGAGGTCGGAATTAAGATTGCCGGGAGAATTATCAACAACCTCCGATATGCAGACGATACCACCCTAATGGCAGAAAGCGAAGAGGATCTCAAGAGCCTCTTGTTGAGGGTGAAAGAGGAGAGTGCAAAAGCTGGTTTGAAACTCAACATTAAAAAAATGAAGATCATGGCATCTGGCCCCATCACTTCCTGGCATATAGAAGGGGAAGAAATGGAAGCAGTGACAGATTTTACTTTCCTGGGCTCCAAGATCACCGCAGATGGTGACTGTAGCCATGAAATTAAAAGATGCTTGCTCCTTGGGAGGAAAGCTATGGCAAACCTAGACAGCATAGTAAGAAGCAGAGACATCACCTTGCCGACAAAGGTCCGTCTAATCAAAGCTATGGTTTTCCCAGTAGTAATGTATGGCTGTGAGAGCTGGACTATAAGGAAGGCTGAGCGGCGAAGAATTGATGCTTTCCAACTGTGGTGCTGGAGAAGACTCTTATGAGTCCCCTGGACTGCAAGGAGGTCAAATCAGTCCATCCTAAAGGAAATCAACCCTGAGTGCTCATTGGAAGGACAATGCTGAAGCTGAAGCTCAAATACTTTGGCCACCTAATGCGAAGAGAAAACTCCCTGGAATCGACCCTGATGCTGGGAAAGACTGAAGGCAAAAGGAGAAGGGGACGGCAGAGGATGAGATGGCTAGATAGTATCACCGATGCAATGAATATGAACTTGAGCACACTCCGGGAGAGAGCGCAGGACAGGAAGGCCTGGCGTGCTATGGTCCATGGGGTCACGAAGAGTCGGACACGACTGAACGACTGAACAACAACAACAACAGTACAACCAGAATAAAACCTAGCAGCAATGCACAGATTTAAAATACAGATTTAAAACACCAAAGCTAAAAGACTAGGAAGCTAAAATTCTAAAATACTGGGAGAATAAATGTCTGGGCTGTTCACTGGTGCTGCAGTTTCACAGAAAAAGCACAGAACTGAGCACTGGGTAGAGACTTTGGCTTCCTGAAGATCCCAACTTTCATTAAAAAGACGCACAAGTTACTAGTCCTTATAGGTGCAAAGATCTGTTCAAAAGTGAGTGGGCAGTGCTTGTTGAAACCTCAGATGCCAGGCTGCTGGCAGAATACACTTTCCTGTGTGTGGGCAGGGGTGGGGGGTGGGAGGGAAGGAGGGTGATAGTGCCCAGCACAGCTCCTTGTCCCCCACCCTACATCACCGCAGATTAAGTATACATCATGGTAAAACATTAAAGAACAGCTGATGTAAAATCAGATAAATTGTGCAAATGTGTTTCAACTGCATAATTTATTCCATTCAAAAATTTCGAGATTTGGGGGGAATAATTTGGTTTATCCTGGCACCGAATTTTAATTTTTTTAGCATGGAGTTGAAGCCTAAGGAACATGCAGTTTCTGGCAAGAAAACTCTCTGTGTGATAAGATTCGCTGCATTCCTGGTCAGCGGCTGATATTTTTAAATGGGCCATATTTGGGGGGTGAAGAAGGGCTAAAAGACCCCCTCTCACCCCAGCTGAGACTCAAGCATGGGGCTCTGCTCTTGAGCCCCCATCTCTCCCGTGTGAGCAACACCTGAGGCCTGGTCCAGACACTACAGAATATGAGAGGGGCCCAGGAGCAGACCGGGGCGGGCCCATCTGGCCCTGCATCCCAGGTCCAGCAGTAGCCAGCCATATGCTCCAAAGGGAAGCCCACACAGAACGCTTGAAGGCAACAACCCTTCCAGGGAACCCGCCCCCCGCGTAATCTACTGTTAAGAGTACACTGCCACTGGACCTGGAGGATCTATTTAGCTTTTTTTTAAGGTATTCTGCTATTAAGCAGGAAATTAGTACGTATCAAGTTTTATATTTGAAATTGCTTTAAAAATATATCAGCAATTCAAAAACTCATGCAGCAGCAGATCAAGAAGAATAGCAGCACCAGCAATAAAACGCCAAATGGGACAATGAAACATTACTTGCAAAAGCTCCTGGCAGATAATACGAGCCCACTGTCCACTTTTAAAAAGAACTCTAAAAATCTCAGGGGAATGAATGCAACAGCCTTCACCAGGCTCCTAACATTCAGCAGTGCAGAACTCTCTGGGGAAGGCATTCCATCTCAACGCAGCCCGATTTCCTCCACTCACCGCTTGTGTCACCCACTGGGTGCAGGTTGCAATGCCTGAGGAGGCTCAAATGGGGCCAATATCCCTTCAGAGATCTGGGCCCCAAGTCATGAAGGTGAAAAGGCTTCAGGGGTGAAACCAGCTGCATTTCACTCCAACTGAAGCTGCTTCTGAGTAATCTTCCAAGGCACTGCACAAATCCCGTCTGGGTGATGCAATGGCCTGGAGAACAGTGGCCAGGCTATTTCAGTCCAGGAGGAGCTGCAGCTGGTGATGGTGGCAGGCACTCCCTCAGTGCCATGGCACCTGGGTCTTTAAAGTCAGGGCTGGATCTAGCAGCACCTCCAAAGTGAGATCCTGATCCCTAAGGGGGAGTGCAACCCCATCCAGAACAGTCTGAACACATCTTCCCAGGTCCACCAATAGCAGCTTTATCTGATTTGGATGTATTAGCCCTCATCCAGCCCACTGCTGACCCCAGGCAGCTGATCAGCACTTCTACCACCTCCCTTGAATCTGACAGAGACAGTGGTGGGTGGCATCAGCATATTGATGGTGTCTCAGTCCAAGTCTCTCTCAGTGTTTTTTTTCCTGTACATGTGGGACGGAAACATCATCGCATGAATGTTATGGGACGGAACAAAGGTCCTCCAGCACCCCCCTCTGTGATCATTCTGTCATACAGGAATGGAACTGCTGAAACATGTTGCCCCCAATATGTATCTCAAACAGCTGTTCCAGAGAGATACCACGGTAACAAAAGGTTCACGAAAAGGCTCACAAAAATTAGCAGGGCTACACTCCACCATCCTGCATCCACACAGGCCATCTAACAGGAGAACCAAAGTGGTTCCAGTTCTAAACTGAGTTTCTCCTCCTGATTGCAGGGCCTCGATGAAGGTCCTGTGTTGTGAGAAGGTTCCCTTTGCCAGTGAGGGACACTCCCCTTTGCTGGGAAAGCGCGGGTGTGAGTGGTGGCCATATAGCTGCAGGATGTGTGAGTGTGTCTTGGCTTTGCTGAGTGAAGGTTTGTGTGTTTGTTAAACTTCCTTTATATTCCTTAATAAATGCATTTAGCTTATGTCATTGCTTTAGTCCTTATTTTTAGAATTTAAGTGAATTTGAGTGAAAGTGAACATTCTAGCTCGAGTCCTTGAAGGAACCTCACCTACAACATCCAGGCCAAACTGAGGCTGTTTAAATTAAGTGTGCCCAGGTAACTAATACCAGGGACCCGAAATTTTAGACTCCAGTTTTTCCCTTACAGTTGTAGTCAGTGATCTGTTTCAACTTGCCAGAGGGTGTCAGAAAGGCAGGCCTGACACTGATTCAGAACATCTACTGCCACACCTGAATTCCATGAAAAGGAGAGACAGAGCTGAGTGTCATCTGCATACTGGTGACACCTCGGTATGCATCTTTGAATAACCTCTCTCAGGGTTTTCATGTAGATGTTGAAAAGCATTGGGGATAAACTAGTGCCCTGTGGAACCACACAGCAGAAAAGTGTCTTGAAAATGGTTGAAAACTGGTAAAAGCCAGGGAGAACAGGACGGACTTCCTCCTGGTGCTTTGCTTAAAAGGCCACATGGTGAAAAGGAGAGACAAAGTCCAGGATGTAAAAAATAAAATGGTATTCCTCGGAGTAATCCAATGCATTTCAGCAATGTACCGTCAGGGCTGTACAAAATTAGACACTTCAACACATTCTTTTACATTTATGAACAAAACATTTTAATGTCTAAAAGGAGGGTGCCAAGCAGGCACTCAAGTCTGGGGAGGAAATTCCACAGTAGGGAGCAACAACAGAAAAGACCCCCGCTCCTGCCTTGGAGGCGCATTTCGGCGGGTGGGCAGATTCCCGTGGGGGCTGCCAGCTCTCGCCATTCAGCCTAGTGGGGCTCTAGCGAGGTTCAGCACTTATCTGTCAAGGGGGGCATCTCCTGTCCGTATGGTTTGTTGCCACTTGTCCTCATCTTCTCCTGTTTAGGACTGCGTATGCATAGACGAGAGACAGTGTGACACACTGGACTTTCAGTGTGTCACAGCAGAACTGATGCATCCAGACAGAATTTTGTGCTGGGTGATACCTCAGCTCAGCCATAACCAAATCACACTCGGCTACACCCTGGTACTAGGACTTTGGCACTGATTCTTTACCATGAGGGAGGAGGAATGGTCAGTTCTTGCAATGGAGGGATGTAAAGAGTGGGATCTTACAAGGATCTGTATTGGGACCAGTGCTTTTAACTTGTTCATCAATGATCTGGACTTAGGAGTGAACACCGAGGTGGCCACACTTGCTGATGACACCAAATTATTTAGGTTGGTTAACACACGAAGTGAAGAGCTTCAAAAGGGCCTTTCCAAACAAATGTGGCAAATGTGGTTTGATGCAAGCAAGTTGGGGCAAAAAAATCCTAACTTCAGACATAAACTGATGGGGCCTGAGCCAAGTACCTGACCAGGAAAGGGATCCACCCTGAGGTCATAAATGTTGAGGATAATGTTGCCCCATGTGAAAAGGGCAAATTCCATGTTGGGGATCATTAGGAAAGGAACTGAAAATAAAACTGCCAAGAACATAATGCCATAGATACATAGAACATAATTATACAAATCTATGGAATACCTTATACAGGTTTTGTACAGGTCACCACAGCTCAAAAAAAGACGTTGTATAGCTGGAATAGGTATAGAAAAGGGCAACTAAATGATCAAGAGGCTGGAGCCATACAGAAGACCTAGCACATCAGTTTCAGAGCACTTTTTTTTAGTCTAGGCCCCATTGCTATTGTAAGAGCCAATTACTATTGAATAAAGCAGTTGCCCTTTAAGATCCAAGGTAGCTTCTCAGCAGCGGGTGGGGCCTACAGCACTACTAGGCTAGCCAGCCTTCATAAGATCTTAGAAGGCATTTGCGCCCTGCTGCAGCTACAGCCCCGCTCGCTAAAGGCGAGAAGCCAGTGTGCTATCCAAGGTCCTGATCAGCTCTGCCTAGATCTAGCCTGATCCCAGCTGAGACTGGATGGGACTTTAATCTGTTCAAGCATCCCTTTACTGTGTCCACCTTTGATGAAGGTGACTCCACCATGCCTGCGCCTACTCCACCCAGGTACTGGGTACCAAAACCACAGCTCACTTCCAGGGAGCTCAGAGCCTAGCCACAGCAGAACAAAGCACATGGAACAGGACACACATCTGGCGTGTGATTCATGCCTGCGGTTCCTAGAAGCAAGGATATCCCAGACCACTGGGCAGAGTTCCCACAGCTATCAGACATCATGAGGAGGAAATGCAGGAAACTCTACAGAAATAGACCTGTGTATGACTTCCTCCCTCCCTCCCTCCCTCCCTTAAACGCTTTCTCCAAGAGGGGGCACTACTCTCTCCCTATTTGAAGGACAGAAACTGTTTGCATCTTCTGGAGATTTCTGGGAGGCCAATTACCAAATGTCTTTAAGCTCAGGTGGTTGGTTCTTTGGGGGGAGAGGGGCTGGTGGTAATTGCCATAAGTCTTTCTTTGTGTTCCACATGTTTCTGAGAGCTCAGAAAGAACTAAATTCTCTCTGTAGTTTTTTTAGTTGATTAATCACCAGGTTTTAGCCAATTTGTCAATTAATAATCAATTACTTTTCAATACTTTTTCAGAATGCTAAAATCCCAATATTGGCATCTTTCTAAGATCTCGAAAGGAAACAGGAAGGTCTTTTTTTTTCTAAATTTGGTTACTGATTTGCCCTGAACTTATTTTTTGAGAAATGCGATCAACAGAACAGAAGAAAACGAAATCAAATCAATAGCTCCATAAAAGAAATCAGATCTTCAGAAACACACAAGGATTCATAAGTTGCATGACAATGGAGAGGACATTAGTAAGATATCAATGTATCAAAATTATTTCGTATTTATTGGGCAGAGCTGCAACTGGACATGACCCATTGGCATAAGCAAGACATGGATTGTTGTTGTTGTTCAGTCATTAAGTCGTGTCCGACTCTTCGTGACCCCATGGACCATAGCACGCCAGGCCTTCCTGTCCTGCGCTCTCTCCCGGGGTGTGCTCAAGGTCATATTCATTGCATCGGTGATACTATCTAGCCATCTCATCCTCTGCCGTCCCCTTCTCCTTTTGCCTTCAGTCTTTCCCAGCATCAGGGTCTTTTCCAGAGAGTTTTCTCTTCGCATTAGGTGGCCAAAATATTTGAGCTTCAGCTTCAGTATCTGTCCTTCCAATGAGCACTCAGGGTTGATTTCCTTTAGGATTGACTGATCTGACCTCCTTCAGAAGACTCATAAGAGTCTTCTCTAGCACCACAGTTCGAAAGCATCAATTCTTCGGCACTCAGCCTTCCTTATGGTCCAGCTCTCACAGCCATACATTACTACTGGGAAAACCATAGCTTTGATTATGCGGACCTTTGTCGGCAAGGTGATGTCTCTGCTTCTTACTATGCAGTCTAGATTTGCCATAGCTTTCCTCCCAAGGAGCAAGCGTCTTTTAATTTCATGGCTACAGTCACCGTCTGTGGTGATCTTGGAGCCCAAGAAAGTAAAATCTGTCACTGCTTCCATTTCTTCCCCTTCTATATGCCAGGAAGTGATAGGGCCAGATGCCATGATCTTAGTTTTTTTAATGTTGAGTTTCAAACCAGCTTTTGCACTCTCCTCTTTCACCCTCAACAAGAGGCTCTTGAGATCCTCTTCGCTTTCTGCCATTAGGGTGGTATCGTCTGCATATCGGAGGTTGTTGATAATTATCCCAGCAATCTTAATTCCGACCTGTGATTCATCCAACCTGGCATTTCTCATGATGTACTCTGCATATAAGTTAAATAAGCAGGGTGACAATATGCAGCCTTGTCGTACTCCTTTCCCAATTTTGAACCACTCGGTTGTTTCATGTCTGGTTCTTACTGTTGCTTCTTGACCCTCGTACAGGTTTCTCAGGAGACAGGTAAGGTGGTCTGGTACTCCCATCACTTTAAGAATTTGCCACAGTTTGTTGTGATGCACACAATCAAAGGCTTTAGCGTAGTCAATGAAGCAGAAATAGACGTTTTTCTGGAATGCTCTTGCTTTCTCCATGATGCAGCGAATGTTGGCAATTTGATCTCTAGTTCCTCTGCCTCTTCAAAATCCAGCTTGTACTTCTGGTAGTTCTCAGTTCGCATACTGCTGAAGCCTAGCTTGTAGGATTTTGAGCATCACCTTGCTGGCATGTGAAATGAGCGCAATTGTGCGGTGGTCTGAACACTCTTTGGCGTTGCCCTTCTTTGGAACTGGAATGTAAACTGACCTTTTCCAGTCTTGTGGCCACTGTTGAGTGTTCCAAATTTGTTGGCATATTGAATGCAGCACTTTAACAGCATCATCTTTTAGGATTTTAAATAGCTCAGCTGGAATACTGTCATCTCCGCTAGCTTTGTTGCTACTAATGCTTCCTAAGGCCCACTTGACTTCACTCGCGAGGATATCCGGCTCAAGTTCAGTGACCGCACTCTCCTGGCTATCAGGGACATTCAGATCTTTCCTGTATAGTTCTTCTGTGTATTCTTTCCACCTCTTCTTAATCTCATCTGCTTCTGTTAGGTCCCTGCCTTCTTTGTCCTTTATCATGCCTGTCTTATTTATTTATTTTTATTTCATTTCATTTCTATACCGCCCAATAGCCGAAGCTCTCTGGGCGGTTCACAAAAATTAAAACCAAACAACACACAATAAAACAATTTAAAATATATAGAACATTAAAACCACAATATAACAATACAACCACAATAAAACCTAGCAGCAGTACAGGAGTTTAAAATACAGATTTAAAACAGTAAAGATAAAAATTTAGAAAGCTAAAATGCCTGGGAAAATAAAAAGGTCTTCACCTGGCGCCGAAAGGAATACAATGTAGGCGCCAGGCGAACCTCACTAGGGAGCTCATTCCAGAGCCGGGGTGCCACAACAGAAAAAGCCCTCCTCCTAGTAGCCACCCGCCTCACTTCCTTTGGCAGGGGCTCACTGATGATGATCTTAAGGTCCGGGCAGGCACATATGGGAGGAGGCGATCCTTCACGTAACCTGGCCCCAAGCCATTAAGGGCTCTGAATGTTAACACCAGCACTTTGAATCAGGCCCAGAAATGGACTGGCAGCCAGTGCAGCTGGAAAAGTACTGGCATAATATGAGCTCGCAGGCCAGTCGTTTTGTCTTTGCACAAAACGTTCCCTTGAGATCTCCGATTTTCTTGAAGAGATCTCTAGTCTTTCCCATTCTGTTGTTTTCCTCGATTTCTTTGCATTGTTCATTTAAGAAGGCCTTCTTGTCTCTCCTTGCTATTCTCTGGAACTCTGCATTCAGTTGGATATATCTTCCCCTTTCTCCCTTGCTTTTCGCTTCCCTTCTTTTGTCAGCTACTTGTAAAGCCTCCTCAGACAGCCACTTGGCTTTCTTGCATTTCTTTTTCTTTGAGATAGATTTCGTTGCTGCCTCCTGAACAATGTTACGGACCTCCGTCCATAGTTCCTCAGGCACTCTGTCTATCAGGTCTAATCCCTGAAATCTATTCCTCACTTCCACTGTATATTCATAAGGGATATGATTGAGGTCATACCTGAATGGTTTAGTGGTTTTCCCTACGTTCTTCAATCTCAGCCGAAATTTTGCAACAAGAAGCTCACGATCTGAGCCACAGTCAGCTCCAGGTCTTGTTTTGACTGACTGTATAGAGCTTCTCCATCTTTGGCTGCAAAGGACATAATCAATCTGATTTCGATATTGACCATCTGGTGATGTCCATGTGTAGAGTCGCCTCTTGTGCTGTTGGAAAAGAGTGTTTGCTATGATCAGCGTGTTCTCTTGGCAAAACTCTATTAGCTTTTGTCCTGCTTCATTTTGTACACCAAGGCCATGCCTGCCTGTTATCCCGGTGATTTCTTGACTTCCT
Organism: Heloderma suspectum; assembly: GCF_057233095.1. Classification (NCBI taxonomy): domain Eukaryota; kingdom Metazoa; phylum Chordata; class Lepidosauria; order Squamata; family Helodermatidae; genus Heloderma; species Heloderma suspectum. The sequence continues at coordinate 490,676 of NC_139474.1, forward strand.
ACTTTAGCATTCCAATCCCCTATGATGAAGAGGACATCTTTTTTTGGTGTTAGTTCTAGAAGGTGTTGGAGGTCTTCACAGAACCGATCAACCTCAGCTTCTTCGGCATCAGTGGTTGGGGCATAGACTTGAATTACTGTCATGTTGAATGGTTTGCCTTGGATTCGTACTGAGATCATTCTATCATTTTTAAGATTGTACCCCAGTACTGTTGACTATGAGTGCTACTCCATTTCTTCTAAGGGATTCTTGCCCACAATAGTAGATATGATGGTCACCTGAATTAAATTCGCCCATGCCTGTCCATTTTAGTTCACTGATTCCCAAGATGTCGATGTTCAATCTTGCCATCTCATGTTTGACCACCTCCAGCTTACCTTGATTCATTGATCTGACATTCCAGGTTCCTAAACAATATTGTTCTTTACAGCATCGGATTTTCTTTTCACCACCAGACACATCCACAGCTGAGTGTCCTTTCGGCTTTGGCCCAGCCGCTTCACTCTTTCTGGCGCTACTTGGAAATACCCTCTGCTCTTCCCCAGTAGTATATTGGACACCTTCCGACCTGAGGGGCTCATCTTCCGGCGTCATCTCTTTTAGCCTTGTGATAAGTTCCATGGGGTTTTCTTGGCAAGAATACTGGAGTGGGTTGCCATTTCCTTCTCCAGTGGACCACATTTTGTCAGAACTCTCTGCCATGACCTGTCCGTCTTGGGTGGCCCTGCACGGCATAGCTTATGGCTTCACTGAGTTACGCAAGCCCCTTCGCCACAACAAGGCAGTGATCCATGAAGGGGAAGACATGGATACCGGGTGGCAAAACTGGAACAGCAATACATCCAAAATAAAAGAGCCCTTTACAGAGCCCTGGAATCCTGGATGTATCTGCCCCACCATTTCTTGGAAGGGTGGAACACAACCCAAGAGTTCTGGTTGCAAGAGTGGAGGGGCTAGATTTCCCTTCTCCTGGTCCAATAATTAGATTCTGCCCTCCTTTCTCTCAGGAGTCCTGGAAGCCCCCATCCTCACCCCATCCCATTCAGGAGGAGGTGTACACATGCCACCGCTATGTGAAGGACACCCACTGTAGCGTCAGACACAATCAGCTCTTGATGACCCAAAGCTGACCCCCTCACCCCTCATCCTTGCCAGGCCCATGCTGCTACAAGGTAAAACTATCCAGGTCAACAATGTGAATAGCGCAGAGTACTTTCTATGTGCTAAGTGAGCGCAACCCTTAGAAGGGAGCCGGTGTGGTGCATTTGTTAGAGGACGGGACTCTAACTAGGAGCAGGGAGATCTGCTTTCAAATTGTCACTTAGTCATGCAGCTCACTGGGCAAACTTGGGCCAGTCACAATTGTTCAGCCTAGCCTACCTCACAGGGCTGTGGTGAGTGCAAGGGGTGGGGGGGACTAACCATATTCAGCACCCTGAGCTCAACGGAGGAAGGGCAGAGGAAAAAAATGCAATACATTTTTAAACAACAACAACAACCCTGTAAGGGATTATCATCCCCAAACTGCAGATGGGCACTGAAAAGGGCTCTGGGACTTCCTGATCGATAGCTCAGTCTCTCAGTCGTACTTCCGAGACTGTAAAACTTCAGGAGTGAGCTTGTTCCTTTTAGATCAGTTATCACATCAAACTTAGAGCTGAGGTGCTTTCTAAATAATTAATTATATTATTGTATGATAAGAAAATATGAATCTATCATAATTATTGATAGATGAATGGTAGATATCATCAGTAATATAAATGGATGCACAATTCCTTTGGGTGCAAAATTTGACCCATGTTATCAGAAAGGGTTTGTTGATGAGACTCATCTGGAGTTGATCATGAAAGTAACAGCCCCAAAAATGTGCATTGCTTCTTATTGGGAAAACCACCACCACCACCACCACCTCACAATGAGGTGCCCTTAATTTCAACTGGTTTCAGTGGCTAATGGCAAATGTACACATCTCTTCTCAGAAGTGAATTCCATTGAATTCAATGGAACTTATTCCAAGGTAAGTGTGCATAAGTCTGCATCAGTAAGACTTACTCCTGAGCAGACATGTAGACTATCACACTGTGAGGCTGCAATTATATTCACACTTTCAGTTCCACTGAACACAGTAGAACTTACTTCCAAGTAACCATGCATAGTCTTGAACTGTAAGCCTATTTACATTGGAAATAAACTTTGCACAACTGCAAAGGAGCAAATTTGTTGAGAAATTGATCTCTTTTGCCATATTTCAGAGTGACAATGCTAAGACAACATTATCCATGTGTTTTTGTTTTTTAAAAAAAGAAATCAAATAATAGATTACATTATATGCCCTCCACTGTAGGCATAACCCCCCCCCCCCCGCTTCCTTAGAACGGGAAAGAGGCCCTTCACTCAGCCTGGACCCCACCATCATCCCCCACTAGCATCCCCCCCCCCGGAAATCCTGCTTCCTAGCAACTGTCTCCCAGGACAACCAGATGAGAACCAACTTGGTACCGTCTGCTCTTTGTTCCCTTCTGGTTTCTGATGAGCCCACAGTGTGTGTGTGTGTGTGTGTGTCTGTGTGTGGCGGGGGTTACAGAAGGAAAAAAGGGCTTCCAGTGTTCATCACATATCTGAGCCATATGCAATGCAACATGCACCGAGCTCCCTTAAAAGCCTAAAGGGTGAAAACTGATGTGAAAACATCCCGGCTTCCTTTCCTAACACAATGGGGCTTGCTGGCTCCCCAGACACCTGGCGAAGGATACCCTCCCCAAATTTGGCTCATGGGCAGCACCTCCTCTGCTTGCCCCAGCAATCCTGGGAGGGAGGCTTGCTTGGGAGCCTCAGCACCACCAGCTCCCTCCCTCTCCCCTCCTTCAAACCTTGGGAAGGAGGAGCTGGAAGAGGAGGAGGAGAAGGAGGGGCTGGCCCACTGGAGGAGGAGGAAGAAGAGCCAAGCGGAGCAGCTGTCAGCTCCGGCCACCCAGCAGCCAAGCCAGCTCAGCCCTGAGAAGGTGAGGGGCGGGGGAGGTTCAGCAGAGAGGCCAAATCAGACTGGAGCTGGGAGAGCAAGCTGCTGTTCAGCCTCATTCAGTCCCGCCCTCTTCCTCGCTGAACGGGCAGGAAGACAGACAGAGACAAAGCGCATCCTGGAGGAATGCAGGGTGGGGAGCTGCAGAAGACACAGGATTCAGGGACAAAAAGACATCCTCCTGGAACAGCCGCAGCGTGATCCCTCAAAGTCCTGTCCTAGATCTCTGGAAGTGACAGGAATTAGATCCCAGGCATGTCAAGACAGAAAATGTCTGGGTTCTGGAAGAAAAAAATGGGTCAGGAATCCAGAATCCAATGCCATGGAAATGTCCAGACCCTAAAGGCCTGGAGGGATTGAAGCTTGAGCAAAAAGAACTGGCGCCCAATGGCCTGTCTTCCTCAGGGCCCAGGAATCCAGCAGCATGGAGGATTAGAACCTGGAACTCCAGAAGGCACAGAACCAGGATATCATCTGAAACTAACAAAGACTGGGCAAGAATCAAAAGGGCAGGCAGTCAAATTGCAGCAAGAGACTAGATTCTGGAATTTGTAGGGGCAGTGGGGAGAGGAGCCTTTTGATTGTTTGAGAGCTGAGGAGATCTGGAACTGAAGAATCCAGAAATGTGAGAGAAACCAGAACTGGGCTGCGTAGAACCTGCATGGGCCTGCCCTGGAGGATCCAGAACTCAAGACTTCAGAGAGGAAAGGATCTAGACAACAACCACCCCGCTCCCTGCCAAGGAGTTTAGAGCTACGTGGAATCCAGGAGTCCTGAAGGGTGAAGGGGGTGGGGGAGACACACTCAGGACCCGGAATCCAAGACCCTGAGCGCACAACATTTGATCAAGGTGCTTGATTTTGAAATCCCAGGAAAGGTTGGGGACTCGAATCCCTGAAGGGACGGAGCAGCTCAGGAGTTCTGATGGGGGAAAGGGTCAAAGAATGTTGACTCCCTGACGGGTGATTTGAGAAGGGTGCCACAGCTGCTCCCCCCCCCCCGCTGCCGCCTGAGCGCTGCAGCATTTCCTGAGTCTGATTTCTTTGGCTGGGGGAGGAAGGGTGGGGGAGGATGCTCTCTTGCCTGCATTTCTGATGCTCCCTCCAGCCATACTGAACTTTTGCTTGCAACGCAGCAGTGCCAGAGAGCGGGCACAGCAGCCAGGCCCTCCTCCATGGCATCAGTGGGAGCAAGAGACGGCGGGGGGCCCAGGGGACACCCGGGGGCCACAACCTGGCCAGGCAAGTGTGAGCAAGACGCACAGAGGCCGAGGGCTCGATGGTGGGGAGACGGAGACGGAGAGGGGTCACAGCTGCTCTCTGGGGTCCTGAGATGCTAGGCAAAAGGTAAAAATCAAAAAAGGCATGTGGGGTGGGGGCTATGGGGCGTGTGTGTGTGGGGGGGAAGTCTAGGTGAAGGCTGCAGAAAGTTGTATTAGGCGATTGTAGATTTTGTGTGTGAGGGGGATTGTGGAATGGCAGATGTCCTGCAGATGGGGAGTGCAGCGTGTTTGGGGGAAGGGGGGTTATAAGCAGAGAAGGCAGAAAATGAAAACACTATGCACTGGGTCTTTGCAACATGTGGAGACACAGAGCGCCTCGTGTGGATCTGCTACAAAGCCAGGAAAGGCTTCTAGAAAAAGGACCCTGTTCCCCGAACACCTTTCTTTCTCTCCCCTCGATTCCTCCACCCCTCGTGTCCTCCCCCTTCCCTTTTACCATAAAGGAAGAGCTGGGAAAGGGACACTGTGATGGAAACTGTGAGGTCTCTCCCCATTTCTTTTCCTCTGACCTTTGTCTTTCCACCTTGATTCGGTTCCCCTGCGGATCCCTTCATGGGTTGGAAGCAGATGCTTGTTGAGGGAGGGGGGAACCAGCTAGCTGCACGTTGTTCCTCCCCCTGAACTGCAGTCACACCCCAGCTACCCGCTTTCTCTCCCACTCCCCGAAGCGGCTGCATGTGCAGCACGAACACCCCTCCCCATCTGCAGCCCTTTGCCTGCAGCAACGCAGAGCGCAGCCACTGGCTCAGCCACCAAGGGGCCGCATTGTGCCCCCGGGGCACCAGGTGCTTCCGGCTGGCACAGGAATGGGGGGGCGTGGGGCGGAGGAGGCAGGCAGACAGAGGGGCTGCATGACCCAAGCTTGACTACCAAGCTGGATTTATACTCACATCTATGCTAGGGATTTGCATCTGGGGATCCCACTCAAGAGCTGCCTATAGAGAACCCAGGAGTGCATGATGCCACACTGCCCTCGTCCCATTGCTTCCAACTTCCTTCTCAGGAGCACTAATCCCCAGACACACCCATCCCCACCCCCACCCCAGCTGCCACTAACCACTAGACATCATTTCCTTTCCAGAGTTGAGAACGTGGGAGTCCTGGCTTGGAGGCGCCCTGCCTTCCTCAAGCCCACTGCAAGCAGAAAGATAGAAATTTCCAGAACACATATTTGGGATCCAAGTCCCACAGGCACAAAATAGAAATGTGTTGGATGGCAGAGCCCCCCCCCCCTTGTGATGGTGCTAGACAAAACATGCACTAGATGTCGAATGCACCCCCACTTGTCTTAGGAGCTCACAGGCCAAATACAAATGCCACACTCCACCCACCCACCCACCCACATCCAGAGCCCCAGTAAACGCACAATGGGGGAAAGGACACAGAGCCTTCTGCCTGTGCCTTCTCCACAGCTCCCAGTTCCAAGCAGGAGAACCTGTAAGATACTGAACCAATCAGAGCAGACACAGACAGAGGCTGCTGCGTGGGATGCCCAGCGGAGAGGAATAAAAATAGGAGCAGGATCTCTTATGTGTCTGGCTTCTTGCAGCGTAGGAAGCATGAAAGCTTTTGAGCAACAAAGAGCTCTTCGTCAGCAACTCGGATGGAAACTGTTCAGCTCGGAAAGTATGGCACACTAACAGGGATGGGTCCAAGAGCAGAGATGAGTGTCCCGGGCTGATATTTCTTTTGGGTCTGCTTGCCACCCTCCCTGCCCTAGAGAAGCCAGCAATGTAGGAATCCTGACCCCCCATATACTAGACTTCGCCGCTGCCCCTGCAGAGTGTGGGATGGGGCGCTGCCAGCCTCCCTCCACCTCTTTGCAGGTACCGAAGTCCCACTGTTCAACAGACCGTCTGAGGAGATGGTCACCCGTGCTTAGACTGTACCCCGTTAACTGCAGGTCTCAGTCCTCCTCTATTGAAAATGGACAGACCCCTGCACACAGAAAACTAGCATGCAAGCTTGGTGAGAAGCCTTCTTCCCATCAGAGAGAACTGGTGTGTTGGGAAGGAAGGCTCTAGCCCGGCCTTCCTCGGGCGTGCCGTTGTTTGCTGCGCAGGGCGCGGTCCTCTGTTGCTGTGGGGGGCCCTGGACCCTGAGCCCTGCGCCCGCCAGCTGAAGCAGTGCAGCTCTAGAAGAAGGCTGGCCACCTCAGTGAGAACAAGGCCCGAGGGGGAGCTGCAGGGCAGAGCCAGACGCCGCTCCCTGCCCCAGGCAGCCTCCCGCGTGGCCCTGGGCGAGCCGCGCAGCCTGGACTCTCCGCCTCAGCTCCCAGTCTGCAACATGGCGCAGACCGGCCCCCCCAGTTTTGGGGAGGGTTGAGATAAAGACTGCAAAAACATGACCGAGCCTGGCTGCTGCCTCGCCACAATCATTGCCATTATTTGCAGCGAGGCATCAGTGCAGATGGCGCTTTCAGAGTAACAGAGGCGAAAACCAGGGGCCTGTCCACAAGGAGCTCCCAATCCAAAATGAGAGCAGGCTGGGGGGACGGTCGGGACGGAAATGCTGAAGGCCCATCTGTGCCCTGCCCTACCTCGGAGGAGTGCAGGGTGAAGCACATATTGCCCCCAGCCCTTTATCCTCACAGCAACTCTGTGAGGAGAGCTAGCGGAGAGGTCGCCCTAAGGGCTTCCTGGCTGCTTCCTGGCTGAATCCAGGCCAGGCTGACTAAGGCCCACGCCAGGCCACGCCGCCTGTCTTCTACCCCTGGAGGAGCCTCGGCTGGGGTGGCGGCAAGTCCCTAGTGGATCCAGCTGCACGCCTGCTACCTTTACAACCCCGCCGGGGCACAGGCGGCTCCCCCATCCGTGGGGCGGGGCAGAGGTCGGTGTGGGGGAAGGCTGCCCTCCCACCCCCAGACTTGACAAGTCCACGGTGGAGCCCCGGCCTCCCTGCTCGGGCGCCCCCCTTGCTCTTCTGTCCCTGGCACAGTCGGGTCAGCCCAGGCCTCGCACCGGCTGCTCTGACATGATGCAGAGCCCCCCCCCCCCGCTCTCCAGGGCCTGGGGCTTGAAGCTCAGGTCCGGTTCCTCGCTTGGCCATGAAGTGTGCCGGGGGCAAGTTGCTGGATCCCATCCACACAGCCCCTGCCTCTGGGGCAGAAAGCCGCAGGGCCCTTCCTTATTGCTATGTCTAGTCATCCAGTGACATGTTCCAGTCCAGCAGGGTGCCCACCTTCATAAGGAAGAGCACCTCCGGGTGTCCAAAGCACTGTGTTCACGTCATCTCTGTCGCCCTGATGGCAGCCCTGAAAGGGAGGCTGCTGGAACTGTTACCTCTATCGCTGCAGAATGGGGTGGGGGGGCTACAGCTGAGAGGAGGGTGGCTCCATCCAAAAAGGGTTCCTGGGCAAGGCAAGATTCGAAATAGCGGCACATGGGGGAAGTCGGTTTAGTGGGAGCCTGGTCAACAGGATCTGATCCACCCAGCTCCACTTTTACACCTGCTGAAGATGATGACCTTAAGCAGGGACTTTGTCCACATGGGGAGAGGTGCCCCCTACAACCACATGACTTGTTCCAAGGCTGTGCCTGGGCTCTGGCTCTATCCTGGTTCACTCCTGTGCAGTTTTTTGTTTATCTCTGGTTATCAACCATCGAAAGGTGAATGTGGGACAGGAAGTCCACTGTGGTCACCCAAGAAGGACACACTTTCTCTTGGTCTCTTTCCATTTTCTGTTTTACTGGCACAGCAACCTTCCAAGCAGCTACCCATTCAGACAACGCCGGACCTTTGATCCCTTGCCTGGACATGACTTGCAGAATGTCTCCAGAGCCGCCACCTCCCATGTGCCTGGCCCCACAACCACCTGCTTCCTGGGAGACCAACCCCCCCTCTCACTCACACGCACCCACAGAGCGGGCCCTCCATCATATCACTGATGGAAACAGAGACACATTTGGAACACCCCAGTTCTCATACTCAAAAGCACACCCTTCCCAGTTTCACAATATTGACATCTCAGTTCAACAAACTATATGCTGTGCTCATGTACTGCTCATCTTCCACTGACTGAAAAGCCAGGATGGTGCTTTTCTTGGTTCAAAGATCTGCTTGAAGGAATGAATACCAGAAAAATACTAATAAGCCCCAGAAGCTGCAAGGTGTAAAGCAGCAGGCTGTGCCTTGGTGTCCATGCACCCACATTTCAAGTAGGCTGCAAGTAGGCTAGGGAGAAGATCCTCTCCCCAGTCTAAAGGAGTGGATCTAGGAGCTGGGGGTGGGGTGAACCCCAAAGAATGACAATGCAAGTCGCTTAAGTCTTAAAATGAAACATCCCACAAAGGCCAAAATGTAGTAAGCACAATAAGCACCCCCCCCCCACTCCTGCACTCACTCACTCTCTCTCTCTCTCTCTCTCTCTCTCTCACTCACTCACACACACACTTCTTTCTCCCATTGCCCCAAAATGTGCCTTGTCAAGCTTTACCTTTTCATAGCAGTACCTTCCCCCTTCAGACAAAAGCCTGAGCAGGGAAAAAAAACTAAAGGAAGTAGCATTGAGAGAAAAAGCAGGGTCTTATTCTGATCCAGGCAGTCAAAGCTGCTTTGAGAACACACCCTCTGTCCTAGAATGCCTTGGCAAATAAAGAAAAAAAATCTTAACTGCTGGCCTTCTCTCAGAAGCCCTTTTGGGCTGAAAGGCAACTCTCCATCAAGTTTAGAAATAAATAAAAGAAAGCAGAATAGAATACCTCCTCCTGAACCCCAAACAGGTGGCTGTAGTTATCCTTGATGGACGAAGAGATGCACAGACAGACAGAGCACCTCCCGGCTATGACTGCATCGATTCCACTGAACCCAGCTTTGAGGCTAAGCTCCGGTGCATTCTGGAAGGGCTGGCTGCAAGCATTTGGCACGGTACCTGCTTTCCTCCAAGCCCTTCGTTTTCTCTCTTTCTCTCCCCCCCCCCCCCAGTTACTTGACTCAGGCATTTCTGCTTATTTGTTTTTTAATTCATTATATGTATGGAGATATGGATGGTGGTTGGATGAATAAAAGAGTAATAAAAATCTACAGTTTTTCAACTGGGAGGAATTGAAACTACAAGGGCTGTATTGAAGGCAATGTAAGGTTGATGAATTAAATGCATATGGAAAAAACTATGTGTATGACACGTTTAAAATTATGAATGGGTTGGTAAGTATGTTCTAAAATTAATAAAATGTAAATAAATATGTATAAAACAAAGAGAGGAAGATTACTAGAACAGCCAAAATTAAGAGGGTGAAAGAGCAAAGCAGGGCACAATTTCCTGCCCGGCATGAAGTTCTCTCTAAGACCCACGGTCCTGTTTCACACCATCATCATCAACCCAATGTTCTCTCTCTCTACCAGCTGTCCACGGCTTGCAAAGCTGCCTACCATGGACAGGGTGCTGCTGCTGGTGCTGCTGCTGGTGGGGAGTGCGCTGGCGCAGGTCGAGGCCTGTCCTTTCCACTGCGTCTGCCAGAACCTCTCCGAGTCCCTCAGCACGCTCTGCGCCAACAAGGGGCTGCTCTTCATCCCGCCCAACATCGACCGGCGGACGGTGGAGCTGCGCCTGGCCGACAACTTCATCCAGGTGGTGGAGCCTCCGGATTTCCTGAACATGACAGGCCTCGTGGACCTAACCCTCTCTCGGAACACTATCGACACCATCCGCCCCTTTGCCTTTGGGGACCTGGAGAGCCTCCGCTCCCTCCACCTGGACAGCAACCGGCTCACTGAGATCAAGGAAGAGGCTTTGCGGGGCATGTCGAACCTTCAACACCTCATCCTGAACAACAACCAGCTGGTGGACATCTCCATGGCTGCTTTTGATGACTTCTTGTTGACCCTGGAGGACTTGGACTTGTCCTACAACAACTTGCACAGTGTCCCCTGGGAGGGGATCCAGGGCATGCTCTGTCTTCACACACTCAATCTAGACCATAACCTGATTGACTTTATCCTGGAAGGTGCCTTCGCCGAGCTTTACAAGCTCTCCCGGTTGGACATGACCTCCAACCGCCTCCACACCCTGCCCCCCGATCCGCTCTTTGCCCGCTCTCAAGTCGGGGCCATCAGCCCGACAGCGCCCACCTCTGCCATTGTGCTCAGCTTTGGCGGCAACCCTTTGCATTGCAACTGCGAGCTGCTGTGGCTGCGGCGCCTGGTGCGGGAGGACGACATGGAGACCTGTGCCTCCCCGTCACAGGTGGCTGGCCGCTACTTTTGGTCAGTGCCTGAGGAGGAGTTCACTTGTGAGCCGCCCCTCATCACCCGCCACACCCATAAGGTCTGGATCTTGGAAGGCCAAAGGGCCACCCTGCGGTGTCGAGCCATTGGGGACCCTGAGCCAGTGATCCACTGGGTCTCCCCCGATGACAAAATCATCTCGAACTCCTCCAGGACAGCATCGTTCCGCAATGGCACCCTAGACATCTCGGTGACGACCATCCGGGACGACGGGGCCTACACCTGCATCGCCATCAATGCCGCCGGGGAGTCGACAGCCACCGTGGCCCTCGAAATCATCCCTCTGCCTCATCGGGGGAACGGCAGCACCACCGTGCTGCAGCGGGACCCGGGCTCATCCGACATCGCCACTTCGGCCAAGACGTCAGCCAACGCCACAGAGGGGGACTCCGAGAGGGAAGTGGAGGTGTCTGACGTGACGGCCACGTCAGCCCTGGTGCGCTGGGGGGCTGACAAGTTGGCCCACGCGGCCTGGATGTACCAGATCCAGTACAACTGCACTGTGGACGATGTGCTCATTTACAGGTAAGGAGTTCACCGTGACCTTGCCTGGGGAGGGGAATGGGACTTCCCGTAACAGGCCCCAATCCCAAGGGCCACTTCCTCAACTGCTTCCTCCTATGCTAGTTGGCAGATGGGTGAAGGGCTCTTGCTCAGAACAGCAGGCGCTCCGGCGGACCCTCGCTTTATTATGCACTCAGCAGGGCTCTCAAGTCACAGGCAAAGGGCTCCTCGTGAGCAACCAAGGCGTTGGGAGGACCCTCCCTGTTGGGCACCTTGGGCACTCACCCAGGCCAGGGCTCTTTGACCCTCCTCCCACGTGAGCAACCACAGCTGGGGTGGGAGCGCCTTGCTGCCCCTTGGTGCAACCAGCATCTCGAACCCTTCCTCTCCCCTCTTGCTTCGATCCCCTCGGGCAACACGAGCACATCCCCTCCTCTTTTGCAGTCCAGCTCTCCAGTCAGGAAAACAGGAAGAATGGCTGGGCAGGAAGGGGAGAAGGCAGAGCAGCAAGCCAGTGGCATGAGGCAGTGCTGGGCTCCAGGCAGTTCTGTGCCCAAGATCCACCCATGCTGCCTGGCACGGACGTACCGGTGGAGGGGGACAGATTTCCACCATCAAAGAAGTTCATCTAAATACAGTTTGAGATTAGATGTTTACAAATTTCATATATATATATATATAGTCATGAACTTGAGCACGCTCCGGGAGAGAGCGCAGGACAGGAATGCCTGGCGTGCTATGGTCCATGGGGTCATGAAGAGTCGGACATGACTGAACGACTGAACAACAACAAAATATATAAAGTTATAGCAACTCTTAAAAATTAACCTGGTTTAAAACGAAATTTGACTGCCTACACTTTTAGGGTTGGATCCAGATTGAGTCATACATAGAGTTGTTGTTGTTTATTCGCTCAGTCGCTTCCGACTCTTCGTGACTTCATGGACCAGCCAGAGCTCCCTGTCAGCCTTCACCACCCCAGCTCCCCCAAGGTCGAGTCATAGAGTAGAACCACTGAAATTAATGGGACAAGTTAGACCTACTGACTAGCTTGTCCCTTACTTACATGAGTCTGTAACTATGACTAAATCTTGATCTTACCCCTTATCTCTTAAAACTGAACCTTGATAATCTATCAAACATCTCTGTACAGCGGGGGAAGTGGCAGAATATCTGAGGAGCAGTGGCAGGAAAAGCCGGATATGGCGTTACGTCTGGGGGTCTCCTGTAGTACCTGGGGACTAGCAAGGGGCCGCAAGCTGAGAGGCTACCCTGCATCTACCCAGAATCATCTCTGGAATCCACATCTGGAATGTGGCTTCCAGAATAATCTCTGGAATCCACTGAACAATGTGGGGATTACTTCTGAGTAAACAGGCATAAGATTCAGCTGTAAGCTTCCAGGAACAAGGGTAAGTAATTATTCCAAATACCTGACTTCTGTGATGTGTTCAGATCTCATAGTATTCATATTTTTCACTCTACAAATCCAACAGCATGGACAATTATCTTACGCATGTTTACTCAGAATTAAGACCCATGTTGTTTGATGGGACCACTTCCAAATCAGCTTCCACAGGATCTGAAGTGGCTTTTCTTGGTTTCCTTGCATGTGTACAAAGACATCCAAACAGAAATCTGTGGCTTAGCAGACATAAATTTTCAGTGCAAATGGGCAGGAGTGCTGCATGGCCAGATGTTTTGCATTATGCTCCTAGGCTGTATCACAGACTCATTTAGTTGCAAAGGAATATGTTGAATTATTATAGCAACCCATTAATATCCATGTTTGTTCAAGAAACATATACATTCCAAAGAAGGAAACCTGATTTAAATCACTGATTTAACATAGTTTTTTTCTAGGTAATTTAAATCACCTCGACATGCTAGATTTCTACATGCTGGGGGTGGGGGTGTCCCTCTTGGAAGAACATCCAAATGTGCAACTCCAGCTCCAACTGCAGCCTGAAATGGTACAGTCCTGGGAAAGCTGTACCAACTGATCCAGCTGATTATTCCAGAATGACTACCATCCCTGGGTTCACACAACCCCCAGCACAGATCAGAACCCTCACTTGGCCCACAAGCAGGTACTGGAAGGTGGGAAGCAGCAGGTCTTTTCCCAATCTGCAGCTGCTCCATCAGAACAAGAGCCCTGCTGCACCTCCTTATCTAGGGCAGCCCCCCACTTTCTGCAGGAGTCAGCTGGATGTGAGGAGAACAGCACAAAAATAACACCCCCTTGCTTGCTTGCGCCTCCTAAAGTTGTCTGAAGTACCACGACCCACATTCTTAATTTTTCTCTGATACATTAAATACAAACACCGTCCACTTTCTGCTGGTGACAGACACAACTGCCCCTTCTCCCTACCCCTGCTTCCTCCCTTTCCTACCTCTCCCCTCTCTTTCTGACCCCCACCCTGGAGCCACCCACAATGCAGCTGCAGCTGAACCCAATGGAAATGCCCTTCTCCCTCCTCTGCCTCCCTGGCCTGAAAGGGCTTCAGCTGCGGCTGTGATCTCTGCAGTAGGGAAATGTCGTTAAGGGCAGTCGGGCCACCACTTCATGGTGCAGGGGCTCAAAATCTGTCTGGGAGCCCTTGCGCCTTCGATGGGGCATAAGATGCCAGGATGTCATGATTCAGAGAGAAAGGTCTGATTTGGGCTGCTTCTAACGTGAAACATTTTAAAAAACCAGAGGAAATCCAGATCACTGATCTCCTGGTCTGTGCCACGCCTAGTCTGATCATGTAAAGCTGATTGAACCCTAGGAGGGGTGGAACTATAGTTAAGCACCAAATCTACTGAAGAATGCACACCCATTTGTATGCACGCGCGCACACGCACACACACGTGTGCATTGAGAGGCAGAAGAAGGGAGTAAGAATTTGCAGCAGGCCCAGGCAGGAATACTCAGGGCCTCCCTTGGGTTTTTCTCTCGGTATTTGCCCTCCTTCCCAAAGTTGCCCTCGAAACAACCTCCCCTGCACACTCTCCCCAAAGACTGAGTTCTGGCAGCAGCTGGGAGCCCTAGAGATGAGAAGCTTAGCAGCTTCTAAACTCTCATCACTTGTTCGGGTGATAACTTACTCCAGGGAGGCTGGGGAAAGATGGGCGACGGCTTACCTGCCAGGGCCAGAGCTGTGGCTGCAAATGGGAGCTGCTCTGGGCAGGCGTTCTCCAGCGCCGTCTCCCTCTCAGCCTGAAGGCAGGCAGGAGCTCCTGCTCTGCTGCCCAGGGGGTCCAGGGTCCTCCCAGGCCAGTGGCCTCATAGGATCTGCCAACGATGCTCGCCTCCACTCCCTTCTGTGCCTCTCTGCCCTGGGGAGCTGAGCACATGAGCAGGGCCACTGATGCTGCCTAGCAAGAACTCTGGGAGAGTCCTCACACGGTGCTGCTGCAACCAAAGCCTTCAGGTATGATCTAAATCATATCCCTTATGAATATACAGTGGAGGTGAGGAATAGATTTATGGGATTAGACCTGATAGACAGAGTGCCTGAGGAACTATGGATGGAGGTCCGTAACGTTATTCAGGAGGCAGCAACGAAATCCATCCCCAAGAAAAAGAAATGCAAGAAAGCCAAGTGGCTGTCTGATGTGGCTTTACAAGTAGCTGAGGAAAGAAGGGAAGCAAAAAGCAAGGGAGAAAGGGAAAGATATACCCAACTGAATGCAGAGTTCCAGAGAATAGCAAGGAGAGACAAGAAGGCCTTCTTCAATGAACAATGCAAAGAAATCGAGGAAAACAATAGAATGGGAAAGACTGGAGATCTTTTCAAGAAAATCGGAGATACCAAAGGAACATTTTGTGCAAAGTCGGGCATGATAAAGGACAAAGAAGGCAGGGACCTAACAGAAGCAGATGAGATTAAGAAGAGGTGGAAAGAATACACAGAAGAACGATACAGGAATGATCTGAATGTCCCTGATAGCCATGATAGTGCGCTCACTGAACTTGAGCCGGACATCCTCGAGAGTGAAATCAAGCGGGCCTTAGGAAGCATTACTGACAACAAAGCTAGCGGAGATGACAGTATTCCAGCTGAGTTATTAAAAATCCTAAAAGATGATGCTGTTAAAGTGCTGCATTCAATATGCCAACAAGTTTGGAACACTCAACAGTGGCCACAAGACTGGAAAAGGTCAGTTTACATTCCAGTTCCAAAGAAGGGCAATGCCAAAGAGTGTTCAAACTACCGCACAATTGTGCTCATTTCACATGCCAGCAAGGTTAAGCTCAAAATCCTACAAGCTAGGCTTCAGCAATATGTGAATCGAGAACTACCGGAAGTACAAGCTGGGTTTCAAAGAGGCAGAGGAACTAGAGATCAAATCGCCAACATTCGCTGGATCATGGAGAAAGCAAGAGCATTCCAGAAAAGCGTCTCTTTCTGCTTCATTGACTACGCTAAAGCCTTTGATTGTGTGCATCACAACAAACTGTGGCAAATTCTTAAAGAGATGGGAGTGCCAGACCACCATACCTGTCTCCTGAGAAACCTGTACGAGGGTCAAGAAGCAACAGTAAGAACCAGACATGGAACAACCGATTGGTTCAAAATTGGGAAAGGAGTACGACGAGGCTGTATGTTGTCGCCCTGCTTATTTAACTTATATGCAGAGTACATCATGAGAAATGTCGGGTTGGATGAATCACAGGTCGGAATTAAGATTGCCGGACAATTATCAACAACCTCAGATACGCGGACAATACCACCCTAATGGCAGAAAGTGAAGAGGATCTCAAGAGCCTCTTGTTGAGGGTGAAAGTGGAGAGTGCAAAAGCTGGTTTGAAACTCAACATTAAAAAAACTAAGATCATGGCATCTGGCCCCATCACTTCCTGGCATACAGAAGGGGAAGAAAAGGAAGCAGTGACAGATTTTATTTTCTTGGGCTCCAAGATCACCACAGACAGTGACCATAGCCATGAAATTAAAAGACGCTTGCTCCTTGGGAGGAAAGCTATGGCAAACCTAGACAGCATAGTAAGAAGCAGAGACATCACCTTGCCGACAAAGGTCCGCATAATCAAAGCTATGGTTTTCCCAGTAGTAACGTATGGCTGTGAGAGCTGGACCATAAGGAAGGCTGAGTGCCGAAGAATTGATGCTTTCCAACTGTGGTGCTGGAGAAGACTCTTACGAGTCCCCTGGACTGCAAGGAGGTCAAATCAGTCCATCCTAAAGGAAATCAACCCTGAGTGCTCATTGGAAGGACAGATACCAAAGCTGAAGCTCAAATATTTTGGCCACCTAATGCGAAGAGAAAACTCCCTGGAAAAGACCCTGATGCTGGGAAAGATTGAAGGCAAAAGGAGAAGGGGACGGCAGAGGATGAGATGGCTAGATAGCATCACCGATGCAATGAATATGAACTTGAGCACGCTCTGGAAGAGAGCAGAGGACAGGAAGGCCTGGCGTGCTCTGGTCCATGGGGTCACGAAGAGTCGGACACGACTTAATGACTGAACAACTTTGTGCATGGGCGCGTGCACGCAGATTTTTGGCACTGCGGAAGCCAAGGCTGGCTGGCCTGAATGAAGTT
Source organism: Heloderma suspectum (assembly GCF_057233095.1). Classification (NCBI taxonomy): domain Eukaryota; kingdom Metazoa; phylum Chordata; class Lepidosauria; order Squamata; family Helodermatidae; genus Heloderma; species Heloderma suspectum. The sequence continues at coordinate 507,256 of NC_139474.1, forward strand.
AACCCCTATAGGAGAACCAAGCTCTGTTTCACACCCTCTATGGAAAGATCATGGCCCCTCCCAGAGTCTCAACGTTTACCTGCCCATGGACAGCCCAGTCACAGGGGCAAACCAGTCACCTGGGGTGCCAAAGTCCCCCCCCCAGGGGGAGCTGCCTCAGCTCTGCAAATGCACAAAGCAGAGAGAGAGATACCCATGCTGCTGTGCTCCCCACACCCCAGTGCTTCTGGGGAAAACAGATCCTTCTACCAAGAACCAGATTTAGTCCAGATTAACCCATGTAGGACACAACTATGCAATCGTGATGTTACTAAAAGTGCCAAACATGTCCCAGTCCACTCTTGATTGTTTAATGTACCAGGATGCCTAACATGGGGAGGCCATGAACCTTCATTAGCCTCTTGCCTGCAGGGCAAAGTCGCTCACTGGAGTTGCTCCCTTTGCAGTACAAAAGATGGGGAGCATCTTATCTAACGGATACAGGAAAGCCCATCTTCTGATGGTGTGATTCTTAGTGGTTTTATTTTGTTAATGTTATTGCTAGTTAATCTGTGCATTGTTTGCTGTATTATTAGTAGTATTCGTAGTATTTTTTTAGTATTAGTATTTTAATCCAGCTTTTCAGATGACGATTGTCTCCCGAAGCGACCCTCATCAATCAAAAAGTGAGCTTGGGTGCCAGCCTACACTCTGCTCTCCTGGGCCTGCAACACCTCTGGTTGCAAGGAAGCAGCTGATACAGACTAATATTCAGTGGGCTGTTAAACTGCTCAGCGTGCCAAGGAGAAGGATGCAGGTGGCTGTGGAGGAGAGTGTCCAAGAGGGGTGGTGCTCAGTGCTGGGAGGCCAAATAGATCCCATCCAGTGACCCTGTCTCTCTCCCCCTGCAGGATTATCCCTTCCAGCAGCCGACACTTCGTCCTCCAGCACCTCGTGCCCAGCGTGGATTACGACTTGTGTGTCTTGGCCATCTTTGACGACGTGGCCACTTCCTTGGCAGCCACACACCTCCTGGGCTGTGCCCAGTTTGCCACGCGGGAAGCCTACCCAGACTGCCACTCACTGCATGCCCACTTCCTGGGCGGGACTCTGACGGTGATCGTGGGAGGCACCATAGTGGCTACCTTGCTGGTTTTCACGGTGGCCATGATGGTGAAGTACAAGGTCTGTGGCAGCATCCAGGGGGGCCTGCCCAAGGTGACCAATGTCTGCTCACAGACCAACGGGGGGCACCCGAACGGGCTGCTCCTCCAGCGGATGCCCCCCAAAACGCGTGGCCCAAAGCACCAGGGGCAGGGGCAGGACAGGGCTGCTCGGCTGCAAGGGCCGGAGCACAGGACAGGGGTGGGGGGAGCAGCTCGGAGGCCCTCCGTCTCTGCCAAGACCAAGCGCAGCCACTCCCTGGACATGGGGAACATCTCACCACCGAACCCCTGCTACAGCTACGCCAAGCGCCTCAGCTCCATGTGGACCAAGCGCAGTCAGTCCGCACATGGCATGCTAGCGCAGTGCACAGCCCCCGAGGGCTGCAAGGCCACGCAGCTGGGGCCCTTCCTCAAGGCAGACGAACTGGAGGAAAGTGTGGTATAGCCCTCAGCCTGGCTCCCTGCGATGGGGGGAGAACCCTTGGGCCACCCATGATGCGTCTGGGAGGGAGCACCAGGCTGCAGCTGACCCCCAGATCAACCCAGAGGGAGTACTGGCTTGGCGGGGGAGAAGAAGGAAAGCCCCTCACGGCAGCAGATGCGGCAGCGGGAAGGAGGGGACTTGCAGCTGTAGGCGCCGGAAGCCACACCTCTCGTGCAGAAACACTGCAGCCTGGCCTTCAGCACAGCACAGGAGCTGCTGCTCCAGGAACAGCAGCCAGGCTGAGACCAGGACCTGCTCCTGGAGAAGGGGGCAGGCGGCAGATGGGCCGACAGCAGGAGGGCTGCTCAGCTGCATGATCAGGAGGACCATCCGTGATCTGAGGAGGCCAGAGAACGTCCCTTGCCATTTCGCCCAGTTTTGCACTTGTTTGATCATTGCTGCGGACGGGTGGCATGCATACAGGAGGGCCAAGAGCATGCTTGTGGGCACGGGAAGCAATTGCTCTGGAAAGGAGAGGGGTTGTATTTAAAAAAAAACATTTGTCGGAAAGGGAGAGAATTCTACTAGAATAATCCCAAATCGTCAGTGTATCAAAGACAGAGGAGTAAATGGGAAAGTGAATACTATGGTTGTATATAATCTGTGCTAGTACAGAGGAGCTGTGCAGGGGAAGACGGGGATATCAAATTCCACATCACGTTAAACCCAAATTCTGTACCAAGGAATGCTGTGATGTGTATAAATTGGGAACTTTTGCATATATCTGTTTATTTTTGCATAAATCTTACCACTGCTGTGGAGTGATTTAGTGGGGGGAGGGAAGGCCCCTCAACTTCCTGTCTTCTGAGATTTCCCAAAGGTACTTTGATCTTTGCAGCTATAAGGCCTAGAAACTTACTTTTAAAAAAAGAAAGAAAAAGAAAAGAAAGCTGGGCGGGGGAAACAACTCAGGTTCATGAAAAATGCTCTGAATACTGATTCCTGCATTTGTAATGGTAGGGTCTGTACATTCCTGAAACTGCTACAACACTATAAAACTCACATGTTTCTACATCTGAATACACATTGTTAGGGGGTCTGGGGGGGGGGGCAACATGGAAGGGACCCGCTAAAGTCATGGATCCTTTATCCCCATATTCTCCTCATCGCTCTAGGAGGAGTGGAAGATTCTACAGGTGGATTATGGGAAAAACTAAGTGGACGTGCTCCCTGTGGTGAGGTTTATTATCAGAAGTGGGGCAGTTAAGGGCTGGAAGGCTGCATCTCAGGAGAATGGCCCCAGTCTAGACTTCGGAAGAAGGAGTTTGTATCTCTAACCCTTGGAGCTGCAGAGATGCAGCTGAGAATATAAATGATAGCAAAAATGCTCCAGGGCAGCAGAAGGGCTGCCCTGAGACATGCTAGTGCTTGAGATGGGCCGCCCAAGGGGCCGCACCTCCCACTGATCTGGGGAGATGCTTTCTCCGGCAGCTCCCTTTCCTTTCAATGAAGCTTGCACAGAAGAATCTCCCGCTGGCTTGTGCGCCGTCTCTCAGAGTTATTTTCATTCTGAATGCCCGTGAAAGGCTTGGACGCCTCGTTTTGAGACATGAGCACCACACAGCCCCCATGGCAGAATCTGGCTGCGGAACGGCGGAGGCAGGGGCAGCCTCACCCCGCTCTCCTAGGGCTTGCACAGCAGCACCGCAGAGTTACAAGGCCCTGTCGATGGGATCAGAGCCGGGATGCTGGAGGAATTCACAACCGATTCCAAGGAGTGACGATTTCTATGAATCCGGCCTGTGGATTCCGCCGCAGACCAGCTGCTTCGGAGTTATGAGGAGTTTGCGGACTTGCAGACTTAAAAAAAACCACAACGGAGTGGGGGGATTTATGCAAATGCTCACTTGCACAAGTGCAAACAGGGACAAAATTGTCGTGCATCCCTAAAAAAAAATCCAGTGTTGTTAATGAGTGGGCAGCAGAGGGCGAGATGCCCGAGAATCCATGAAGCAGAGACCGAGCAGGCGTGATGAAAGGGGCTCAGAGGGATCTGCTGTCCGTGGCTGTGGCTGGTTGGGTTTTTTTCCATGCTAGGTTGAAAAGAACGCTGCCACTGAAGGGAGGAAGACAGGCGTTCTGCAGTGAGCGCATGACCCAGGCAGCGGAGACCTGGCCCCCCTTCCTCCCTGCCCCAGTGGTTTCCTAACACCACTGAAAGGACGTGGCAGTGGAGGCATTAACACGGCTCCCTTGACAGGTCGCTCCTTGGCTCTTTCTCTGCAGGGCAACCTTGGTCTTTGAACCAGAAGGAGAAGCTCACGGCTGGGAGGTGCCTGCCTCCCTGCCTGCCTGCCCAGAACAAGCCCTGATGTGGGAGGGGGCTGGGCTGCCACTGCCCTGTAATGGGGGGAGGGGAAAGCCCAAAGGGTTTATGGTCCCTTAGGCAGGGCGCATGGGGTTGGAACTGCTTGCGTGGCTGAGGAAGAAGGGAGAAGAAAGACTGTCTCCCCAGAGAGCCCTTTGGAAGAGGCAGGAAGGAGATTGGTGTTCAGCTCAGAAATAATTGAGATGGGAGATGGGGCGGGAGGGGGGAATGCTCCCCTTGACTGCAAGGGAGGGAGATCAAATCGACCCACTGGAAAGATGGTCTTCCACTTTGACCAGCAACAGTGGATTCCAAGCTGGAGAGAATGCAGGAACTGATACCATTCATATGTTGCATCTCCCCTCCCAGTTCAAGATCTGCAGAATTTACTTGGTCGCTGTGCAGCTTGCTACTATTGCAATGTACTGTTTATCCGCTGCCACCTGACTATGTGGCACCTCACACTTTCATGAACAAAGAACCACTATGCCACACTGCTGCTTTTGCCCCCTTGCCCCCAAATCCAGCTCCCCTGGCCCTGGCTGGAGAAGCACCACCACCTTTCACTCACTAGCCCCACTCTGGCTTTCCAGCTGTGCAGCTGACCGGCTGCCCCTGCTGCACTTGGGCCTGCTGCCCACGCCTTGAGGCAGCCCCTGCGATGCCAGCTGTCCACCTGAAGCCAAGCTGGGGAGATGGCATCCAACTGTCCTGGCTCGGGGCACTTGAGGCTATGAACGTTGCAAGTTCCGAGTCATTCCAACCTGACCTGCATCTCTGGACCCATGTGCAGAGCAGAATTTAATTACCCGCTGGCTCTCACATTTCCCAAACGTTTTGCTGCAGTTCTGGGCTCCAAAAAAAGGTAAGCAAATGCACCCCCAATATGTACTTAACTGTGAATTTTCATGCGGATTTAAAAATAAATAAATCATGGATTAATGTGGAAACGGGATGGACTTATGGGAGCAGCCTGGGCTGGAAATGGGCTGGTTTGTCCACCCCTAGTCCTGGCTTCCAGGACCCCCGGATATGCTAAGCTCCAAATGGGAGATTTTCTAACATGGCCGATCTCATATTAATTACAAAAGAGCGAGAACACCCCCCCCGGGGGGGGGAGTTTCCACCACAACGGGGCCGCTCTGCAGTCCGCAGGGCTCCTGCGGCATCGCTCCAGCCAGTCAGCTCCTCCACTGCCCAGGGGGAGGGTGCGTGTGTGGGGGGGTGCGCGTGGAAACTCTTCGAAGCAGTGTGGGTGGGTCACAGGCACAGATGCCCTTGAATAGTTAATATGAGCAACAGATCTTTTCCTTGTGCCCAGTAAAATCCCAATTAGGCTGCAGACTAGGGTTGGCAGAGAATTTCTCCCCGAAACTTCGGGGGGCCAAGCGCCAATGTGTTCGGCCCCCCGAAGAAGTTTTGGGGAGAAATTCTCCGCACACCCCCCGCACACCCCCCCGGGATGGGACTTACCTTTCCCGAATGTCCCTCCCGGCAGCGGGTCCTGGCGGCGGTTCGTCAGGTCTTCGTCAGGGGCGGCAGCCGATCTTTCGACCGGCTGCCGCCACCGCCATTCCAATAAAACTAAAAAAAAAAAAAAACGCCCCCGTGATAGGCTACGTGACAATTAACGTAGCCTATCACGGCTAGATTTGCAAAGTCAGCCGTGATAGGCTACGTAAATCGTCACGTAGCCTATCAAGGGGGCGTTTTTGGTTTTTTTTTTACTTTTTATTTCGCGTCCGGGCGAGGCGAGGCGCCTCCTCCCCGTCCTGAATTTCGGCTGGGCGAGGCGGGAAGCCTCCCCCCCGGCCTGAATTTTGGCCGGGCGAGGTGGGAAGCCTCCCCCCCCCGGCCTGAACTTCGCGGGGAGAGCAGTGAAGCGCCTCCCCCCACCGCGAAAAGCTGCGAGACCAGGTAAGTGACTTTCGTGCACCCCTACTGCAGACCCAAAGAGCTCTGCCTGCCAGACAAATAAAACAGCGGCAGCAGGATTATTACAAGCTGCCCCCGCCCCACCCCTGCGGCCCCAGAGATGGTGGCAGCTACTTTTCTGAGGGAAAACATTATCATAGATAGGGCACCATTCTGCCTCTGCCCCCTGCAACTGCTGAATTTATGTGCACATTGCATGTTTATTTCAATCTTCTCCAGGGTGCTCAGAGAAGCGCCCTCCCCCCTTTACACTCACAACAACCTTTGGCTGGGAGGGAGGGACTGTCCCAAGTTCACCTAGCAAGCTTTGGAATGGAACAGGGATTTGCACCAGGGTCTTCTCGGCCCAAGGCCAAAGCACAGACCCCACCCTAACCTCAGATTGCAACCATTGTTCTCCACTAGCCCTGTTCAAGCAGAAATTCAGTTGGTGGACTTTGCATGGAGGTAAGTAGCAGGGAAAGCTTCACCTGGGAAATTTCTGCCTACTAGAGTGAAGTGACTGGTGGAGGAGCAGGAAGGAAGCTGTGCATGGAACATCTGCAAACCAGGTGACCCTGCCATGGGGACCCTCCTCCGCAGCTCCCTATGGAGGGAGGGAAGGAGGCTTCCTGCCACAGGATACATGGCAACCCAGCCCAGTGCTCTTCTCCGCGGGGAGAGATGTGCTCTTGCAGTGCTCGCCAGTTCCATAGCTGCAAGGGCTCCTGCTGACCTCTGCCCTTGCATGGCTGGACACAGCAGCAGGGGTCCCGGAGTCCCCCAGTGCCTCCACTCCTGTCAGGGCAAAGACAAGCACTTGCCGCTGTGCGCAGCCCAGCTGGGCTTTGCCCTCTCCTCGCTCCCCGCACCTGGGAGCCGCCTGGCTCTAAGCAGCTGCATAAACATAACTGCTTTCCTCTGTTCTCCCTGCCTTTTGGGGGGGAGCCATCACATTCCAGCTGCAGCCCTGATGCTGATACATCCCAGCATCTCTCAGATGGCGGCTACTTGTGGACTGATGGGTGAGACAAAGAGCGTGTGTGTGTTGGCGGTGGGGGGAGCTTGCAGAACTTCTGCTTTTGCTGGAGCCCCCATAGTGGGGAGGGGGAAAGGAACAAGCGGTACAGCTGGGGGCTCCCCTGCCCTCCCCATCTGCAACTCCATGCAATGCTGTGACAGAGTGAGAGCAGAGCACGGCCCCTTCTCCCCGCCCAACCCACTGCCCCGTTCTGACCGTTCCTCTTCCTGACAGTCAAATGCTACTGTGGGTGCCATCAGCTATGCCGGCCCAAGGCTTACCCATCGCTGCCTGATCCACTTTCCTCCAGAGTCCAGGAGTAGGCAACTGGGGGCGGGGGAGAGGGGGGTAGTTGTGCTCTGCCAGGCTTTGGCACGCCCTCCCCACACACTGGTAGGACTGGGAGAGGGCATAGGGAAATGTCCAAAAGGAAGGATAACATGCACAAAGCCTATGTGGGCTCTTGCACTGAACATCTGGTGCTGAGCATAGTGACAGGCTCCTGCCCCAAGGAGCTTACAGCCTGCATTTTGCTAATGGGGCGGGGGAATAGAGAGAGAAGTGGGTCATTAGCAAACAGAGAGCTGAGGGAGTGTTGTGTCTGGCAGTCCTGCAGTGCATTCAGACAGCACTGTGACTTTCAACTGGGGGTGGGGGCAGGGGCTCTGAGCAACTGGGGGGAGGGCAGGGGCTCTGAGCAGTGAGTGCTCCAAGGCAAGGGGGGTTTAGCCCAGACTCAGGCTGGACTGCTCACCAAACAGAAGATGCCTTGCAGTGCTGGAACCTGCGAGTCCTTGGCCACTGCAAAACAGACACACACACCCCTTCCCTCCTTTCCATACACGTGTTTTCTACCCCATCAAATGTTCTTTTTTTTTTAGTTGAGATTCATTCCACACCAGCAACCGGTTTGCTTGGCTAAAAATACCAACAGAAAGAATGCAGAAAGACTGCCAGTGCCAATAAGGTGCTTGCAGCTATGCATCTGACCGCATGCCCTCCGATCACTGCCCCTGATGGCTCACTAAGGCCAGCAGGGCCAGGTGGATCTTTGCTTAAAAATACCAGCAACAAACAGGTCTGACTGGGGAGTCGGCTGCTCTCCTGGGGGGCTGAAGCCAGAACACTGGACTGAATAACTTGAGCCATTCTGTGCCAAGGCCCACTCATGTACCAGGAGATGTAATACTAATGACAGGAAGCAAGAAGCCACTACAGAGGAATCTGCCTCTTGCCTCTCTGCCAGACCTGCTGCTCTGACCGCATCTTCCCGTAAGCCTTCCCCAGGCAGGGCATTCTGGGCTGGGTGCAAACGCCTTGTTCGGCCATTCCCAACGGAGCTATGCAGCACAATTACAGCCCCCTGGAGCGGGCTGCCATGTGCACGCTCTCCCTGAACTGCCACTCTGAGCTTCCTCTGTTTGATGAGGAGGAATGCCCAGAGGGACTGGTGGAAAGACATGCAGGGCGGGGGTCACTCTGACACTCCCATGCTCCAAATAGGACACTTTTCCAGGCGTGTGAGTGAGTGAAGCATGAGCTCCTATCTCCATTCCGGCCACAGTCTGAGAAATACTGTTTGAAAGTGCACCACTCCAGAAGGGCCTCCATCCCCACAGTTCTAAAGAAATTGAAATCAGGGGCTCACTTGGAATGTGAGATTGCAGAACAAGAGATGATGGAGAAATTTGATTGTGTTAATCAGGGACTCAATAGGGACTGTGGTTTCTATTCACATTATAAAGCTCTTAGTGAGAACGGGATGCTTGCTGGAGATCTACATGTTCAAGTGTATTTTCAGACTCAAAACCTCCAGTTCCATCTGATGAGATGATGATGATGAAATGCAAGCAAGCAAAGTGGCTGTCTGATGAGGCTTTACAAGTAGCTGAGGAAAGAAGGGAAGCGAAAAGCAAGGGAGAAAGGGGAAGATATACCCAACTGAATGCAGAGTTCCAGAGAATAGCAAGGAGAGACAAGAAGGCTTTCTTAAATGAACAATGCAAAGAAATCGAAGAAAACAATAGAATGGGAAAAACTAGAGATCTTTTCAAGAAAATCGGAGATCTCAAAGGAACGTCTTGTGCAAAGAAAGGACAAAGAAGGCATGATAAAGGACAAAGAAGGCAGGGATCTAACAGAAGCAGATGGAATTCAGAAGAGGTGGAAAGAATACACAGAAGAACGATACAGGAAAGATCTGAATGTCCCTGATAGCCATGATAGTGCGCTCACTGAACTTGAGCCGGACATCCTAGAGAGTGAAGTCAAGTGGGCCTTAGGAAGCATTACTAACAACAAAGCTAGCAGAGATGACACTCTTCCAGCTGAGCTATTTAAGATCCTAAAAGATGATGCTGTTAAAGTGCTGCACTCAATATGCCAACAAGTTTGGAACACTCAACAGTGGCCACAAGACTGGAAAAAGTCAGTTTACATTCCAATTCCAAAGAAGAGCAATGCCAAAGAGTTTTCAAACTACCATACAATTGCGCTCATTTCACATGCCAGCAAGGTGATGCTCAAAATCCTACAAGCTAGGCTTCAGCAGTATGTGAACCGAGAACTACTGGAAGTCCAAGCTGGGTTTCGAAGAGGCAGAGGAACTAGAGATCAAATCGCCAACTTTGGCTGGATCATGGAGAAAGCAAGAGCATTCCAGAAAAATGTCTCTTTCTGCTTCATTGACTACGCCTTTGATTGTGTGGATCACAACAAACTGTGGCAAATTCTTAAAGAGATGGGTGTACCAGACCACCATACCTGTTTCCTGAGAAACCTGTACGAGGGTCAAGAAGCAACAGTAAGAACCGGACATGGAACAACTGATTGGTTCAAAATTGGGAAAGGAGTACGACAAGGCTGTATATTGTCGCCCTGCTTATTTAACTTATATGCAGAGTACATTATGAGAAACGCCGGGTTGGATGAATCACAGGTTGGAATTAAGATTGCTGGGAGAATTATCAACAACCTCAGATATGCAGATGATACCACCCTAATGGCAGGAAGCAAAGAGGATCTAAAGAGCCTCTTGTTGAGGGTGAAAGTGGAGAGTGCAAAAGCTGGTTTGAAACTCAACATAAAAAAAACGAAGATCATGGCATCTGGCCCCATCGCTTCCTGGCATACAGAAGGGGAAGAAAAGGAAGCAGTGACAGATTTTATTTTCTTGGGCTCCAAGATCACCACAGACAGTGACTGTAGCCATGAAATTAAAAGATGCTTGCTCCTTGGGAGGAAAGCTATGGCAAACCTAGACAGCACAGTAAGAAGCAGAGACATCACCTTGCTGACAAAGGTTCGTCTAATCAAAGCTATGGTTTTCCCAGTAGTAACGTATGGCTGTGAGAACTGGACTATAAGGAAGGCTGAGCGCCGAAGAATTGATGGTTTCGAACTGTGGTGCTGGAGAAAACTCTTACGAGTCCCCTGGACTGCAAGGAGGTCAAATCAGTCCATCCTAAAGGAAATCAACCCTGAGTGCTCATTGGAAGGACAGATACCGAAGCTGAAGCTCAAATATTTTGGCCACCTAATGCGAAGAGAAAACTCCCTGGAAAAGACCCTGATGCTGGGAAAGATTGAAGGCAAAAGGAGAAGGGGACGGCAGAGGATGAGATGGCTAGATAGCATCACCGATGCAATGAATATGGACTTGGGTACACTCCGGGAGAGAGCGGAGGACAGGAAGGCCTGGTGTGCTATGGTCCATGGGGTCACGAAGAGTCGGACGACTGAACATGCTACCTTATTAAAATATCTGAACAACTAAACAGTTAGTCTATGTGTGTGCTACACTTCACCCTTGAGTCTGTAAGCAGAAGGTTAACACAGTTATACCACAATATTAATTGTATGTTCTTGTAAACCACCTGGAATCAATGGATAGGCAATATATAATTATATTTAAAAATAACGGGCCAGTGCAGTATAGCAGCTAGAGTGTTGTTCTTGGATCTGGCAGAAGGATGTTGGAATGGTTATAGATCACAAGCTGAATATGCACCAACAATGTGATGTGGATGCAAAAAAGGCAGATGCTATTTGGGGCTGTATTAGTAGAAGCACAGCTTCCAAATCCCGGGAAGTACTAGTTCCCCTCTACTCAGCACTGGTTAGGCCTCATCTGGAGTACTGTGTCCGGTTCTGGGCACCACGCTTTAAGAAGGATGCAGACAAGCTGGAGAGGGTTCAGAGGAGGGCAACAAAGATGATCAGTGGACTGGAAACAAAGCCCTATGAAGAGAGACTGAAAGAACTGGGCATGTTTAGCCTTGAGAAGAGGAGACTGAGGGAAGATAGGATAGCACTCTTCAAGTATCATAGAATAGTAGGGTTGGAAGGGGCCTACAAGACCATCGAGTCCAACCCCCAAGTACTTGAAAGGTTGCCACAGAGAAGAAGGCCAGGATCTCTTCTCCATCATCCCAGAGTGCAGGACGTGGGATAATGGGCTCCAATTACAGGAAGCCAGATTCCGGCTGAACTTCCTGACTGTTAGAGCAATACGACAATGGAACCAATGACCTAGGGAGGAGGTGGGCTCTCCCACACTGGAGGCATTCAAGATGAGGCTGGACAGCCATCTGCCGGGGATGCTCTGACTCCTGACTCCGACTCCTGCATTGAGCAGGGGATTGGGCTCCACGGTCCTACAGGCCCCTTCCAACCCTACTATTCTATTCTATGAGGGGGGGGTGAGGCATAGACAGGTGCCGTACCAAGTGCACAAGCCTCTGGGTTTCTGTATCCGACCACCTAGCCAAAGATTCTCTCCCAGCCTCAGCCAGACAGATGCATCTGGAAAAGTCACTAGCAGGGTCTGATGAGAACAGCCAGAGCCTCTTTGTCTCCAGTCCCCCAGTGTTCAGAGGAAGGGAAGCTTTCCCTTCACCCCTTTTCCCGCCATCCAAGCTAGCAGCAACCAACCCACCATTCCCTGCAAAGCCCTGGCTGTGTTCCTGGGCATGCTCCTGGCGTAGGGATGGCGGAGAATTTCTCCCAGAATCTTCGGGAGGCCGAATGCCAACGCATTTGGCCCCCCGAAATTGGTGGGGAAATTCTCCGCCGCCCCCCCCCCCCCCGGGATGGGACTTACCTCCTGCGAATGTCCCTCCCGGCGGTGGGTCCCGGTGGCGGTTCGGCAGGGGCGGGGGCGGGGGCCGGTCTCCCAACCGGCCGCCGCCGCCATTGCAAAAAAAAAAAGTAAGTAAAAAAAAACAACACACACCCATGATAGACTACGTAACGATTACGTAGCCTATCACGGCTGACTTTGGAAATCTAGTCGTGATAAGCTACGTAAATCATTACGTAGCCTATCACGGGTGTGTGTTTTTTTGTTTACTTTTTTTTTCGCGGCCGGGTAGACGGGGCGCTTCTACCCGGCCTGAATTTCACCGGCGAGGGATGGGGCGCCTCCCCCCCGGCCTGAATTTCGGCCGAGCAAGGCAGGGCACCTCCCCCCCTCGCCTAAACTTCGGGGGGAGAACTGAAGCGCCTCCCCCCCACCGCGAAGCAAGCTTCGAGAACAGGTAAGGGACTTTCGTCCATCCCTACCCCTGGGTCAAACAGGGCAACAGTGAGGCCTAGTGGATGTATGAACCAAGGATGTGCTCTAGAATCCTTTGCAACCCAGAATCCTTTGCAACACACACAGCCTCCATGGCAGGGATGGAAAAAGCAAGACACTTAAAATCTCTGGCTTCCATTTGCCATGTGTTTTCCCTTCTCCTCTGGTGCCTACATGGCAAGTGAAGCTTTTCCATGCATGGAGATAAATGGTGGGAAATGCTTTGCCTGCTGTTAAAGGTGCAGGAGCAGGCTCAGGGAGAAAGGAGGGCACCCTCCACCAGCTCTACTCCACCTCTCTGATCACAGTTCGCAGGCCATTGCGTCTGGGTGGGAATGCAGGAGGTGCGTTGGTTGCTCGTCCTCTTTCGATGCTAACGAGGCACCATCGATCATCATCGAGACGTCGCTGGCTGGAACGGTCTGGCCAATTACTGCTAAATTACTGCTTCCTGGTATGCCGATATGTTCTCATATCTAGGGCATCCCATCCCATGGCCCTGGTCGTCTGTCATCCTCACTTGGACACCTGTTCGACACCCATTTGGACACCTGTTTTTTGCTCTGGTGAATGCTTCCTGGGAGGACCCTGCTGCGCTTTTCACTCTTCTGCATGGCCAGGGCAAAGGCGGCACAACGAGGGGAACAAAGCTGGGGGTGCATCCCTCCCAGGGCTCACTGGGAGAGTCTGCTGGTTTCCCCCAGAGCACTGCCAGCCAGCACATCTCCAGTGTGCAGGCTTGCTCCCCAGCCTTGGGCTCACTCAGTTCAGAGGGCGATACCAGCCCCAGAGAGAATGCCGGCATGCTGATTTGTAGCTCAGCCTCTCCCACATTTCACATACGTTCATGGTCTGCTGATGGCTAAGAACTGAATCTGGCAAGATACTGCTATTTTCATCTTTCCCTTCTTTTCATCACTGCATGTTAACGTGCTCAACAGTTTTTTTTTCAAGTAAATATCCTGTCTGTCAGTTCCATAAGCTACCTCAAGCTATGGAGGAGGCAAAGATTAAAAAAGGGTAATGTCTCACCAGAAATGTCTGTCAGAGCCGGTCCTCTGCTATGGCAGGGTGAATCCCCTAGCTCCGGCAGTGGATCCGGAAGGGCGGGGAGTGCCATGCCCCCGCCACACTCGTTGCCTCTGCTGCCACGCTATGGTTTTGCCTTGATGTGGGGTACAGGGGGGTCCGTTGCCCCAGAGAGCTCCACCAGCCGCTCCCCTCTGTGGCGAACGATGCACCCTTGATCATTGCCAGCCAGTTTCAAATCTCCCCTGGGGGCAAGGGCTCGGAGCGAGTGGTGGCCCACAACTCCAGGTTTTCCGGGACTGAACAGATTATCTGGGTAATCAGCCTAGGTCTAGGCCTGTTCTGGGGATGGAAGCGGCCTTGGTCATCTTGGGAGATGATCTGTTGCGGGAGCTAGGCACAGGGAGTGCATCTGTGCTGGTTCTGCTGGACCTCCTGGAGCGCCTGGCTGATATGGGACTTGGAGGTGCTGTGTGGTGGCGGCTCTCGCCCTGTTTGGCTGAACATTCCCCGAAGGCGGTGCTGGAGGGCTGCTGCTTGCCCCCTTGGCCGCTGGCCTGTGGGGTCCCCCACGGCTTGGTTTTGTCCCTCATGCTGTTTAATGTCTACATGAAGCCCCTGGGAGAGGACATCTGCAGTCGGGGGCTGGGTCTCAGCGCTATGCTGGTGACATCCAGCTGTGTCCTTTTCAGCTGTGCCAGTGAGGTCGAGGGAGTCCTGAACCAACACCTGGACGCAGAGAGGGACTGGATGTGGGTGAACAGACTGAGGCGCGTCCAGCCAAGGCGGAGCTCCAGCCCAGGATTGGGAGCACTGCCCCTCCTAGGTGGGGCAGCTCCGTCCTGGTGCCCCCAGCCCCTGCTCCTATCTGCAGCACCCCATCTGGAGTTCTGTCCCTCGCTCACTCCGATGCGTGGGCCCCTGAGAAAGTGGTGCTAACAGGGTAGCACATGAATATCACAAATAAATCGAAGTGTGGCAGCATGTTGAATGCAAACGGGGAGCGCTCGCAGTGTTCTGAGAGACAAGACAACAGCACAGCATAAGCAGGGGGCCAGAGGAAGGCCTGCCCACCCCCAAACGTTCAGCTTAAATACTGCACAGAACTTTGCATTGGCTCTTTCAAGAGGTGCAGCGTTGATCCTGCCAGTACATATAGGGCAGGAAGTGTCTCAAGTGAAAGCATTCCTCCTTCGCCACCACAGCCCACCACGGCTGCATGCAGGGACTGGAAGGGCTGAATTCCCCCCACCCCCAAGAAAAGCCAGGTCAGAGCTGAGCCCAAGGGGAGTGGGAACGAGGAGCGCAGCGCAGGGCAGGGAGTGCTCAGCGCCCGAAAACACGCAAAAAGCCAAGGAAGACTCCCTTTCCCCTGGCAAGCACCCAGCCAATGGGAAAGCTCTGACAGCCCTTCCAGGGGGGCGGGGGGAGGCGTTCCTGTGCCAGGCGCCCTTTCGCTGCAAGTGCCCGGCGTGGCCCAGGGGCACCAGCAGGACTCTTTCCCAGCCGTTCTGCCTGTGCTTCCTTCAACCAGAGACGCTCTTTGGAGGGAGCCAGTGGCCGTCTGCATTCAGCCAGGGGCCCTCCCTTAAGACGGGAGTTAATATGGCATATTATTCTTTTATCTTTTTATATTTAATGACATGGCTCGGGACCACAATACCTGATGGAGCACCTTTCCTGGTAGGAACCTGACCTGATGCTAGAATCAACGTCTGAGCCCCTCCTCTGACAGTCGTTTGGAGGTGAGCAACAAGGGAGAGGTTCTTCTCAGCGGTGGCTCCCCGAGTGTGGCATGCTCTCCCCAGTGAGGTCCGCCTGGCACCAGGATTGTCATCTTTTCAGAGCCAGCTTAAGACTTCCTTCTATTTCCTGGCACTTGACAACATATGATGGGGCTTCGGGGGTTTTTATCAGGTCCTGGTATTTTTATTATTATTGGATTTTTACTTGTTTTCAAACTGTTTTAAATTTTTGAGTAGTACAGGTGTTATGTTGTGCTTTATCATGTTGCGAACCATCCAGAGAGCTTTGGCTATTGGGTGGTATAGAAATGGAAAGAAGGAAGGAAGGAAGGAAGGAAGGACAGTCCCCATAAGTGTATTCCCCATAAGTGTGTTCCGCCTGGTGTGGCTGCTTCGTGGGGAGGAGGCTCTCGGGGGCACAGTTGATCAGTAGTAGAGCGCCTGCTGCACTTTGCATGCACAGGGTCTGGCATTCAACGGGACCCTTCGGCCCTGCTTTGCCTGAGTCTGAGGAGAGCAGCTGCATATCACAGTAGAAAGCCCTGGGCTTGATGGACCAACAGGCTGACTAGGGAGAAGGCAGCCTCAGATGACACTGGTGAGCGAAGGAAGTGGCTGAGGTCCCAGGTCTTCCCCAGGGAAGGGATCACCGACAACAGGCTTGGAAAAGGCCCCTCTCTGCCAGTGATCACACAGGGATGCTGAGTCCGTCTGGGCTGAATGGACCAACAGTGTGACTTAGACCTGGTTCGCATGACACAACAGCCCACGCTGGCTTAATTTAGCTGCGGGGGCCGCCATGTTGTGCCGAATAACCCATGGCTTGTTTTAGGGTTATTTGAGGGCTGTCTCTCCCTCGAGCAAGCCCTGCCGCCTAGGCTCACACCGCACAACAAGCCAGGTGCCCACCGTGGGCTGTCATGACGTGCAAAGGGGCTCTTTTCTTCCCAGCCTAGATTGGTGAGACCCAGGGGCTGGATGCAGACACTTCTCTGTGCGGCACATCTGCTCTACTGCTCCGCCCCGGGCCGTTACGCTTCCAGCGGTCTGGGAACACCAGACGTTCAAGCAGGACAGAAGCAAAGGAGCTGTAGACCCTGGATGCCCACTCTGCTGGGAGCCTCACAGAGGAGGAGGACAAACACATATAATGGATGACAACATTTTTAGAAATCCAGATGATGACATAAAAGTCTGCTCTATGAGAGAAACACAAACAGGTCAGCTGTCTCAAGCAAAAGGAACCCCAAAACACACCAGCTCTCCCTCAGCAGAAAAGCAGTTCTGAAACACACCAGCACACCAGCCCTTGAGTCCTTCCCTACCTTGACGCCGCGGATCCGGAATTCTGCCAGGGCCCGGCTCATCTTGGACGCTGCAGTGGGGTGGTCTTTGCCATGGGCGATGACTTTCACCAGGAGGGAGTCATAATGCGGGGAGATGACAGCCCCCTGAAAGGCGGAGGCACTGTCCAGGCGGATGCCCATGCCCTCCCCGCTCCGGAACACCTGGAGGAGGAGGAGGAGGAGAAGTCAAGAACTTCCCCAGCAAGCAATGCAGACTATGCAATGGACGACTTTCATTTCTCACAGGACCAGTAGTCTGCCTCAAAAATATGAATCTCAGCAGCTCCTAACGCTCACCTTAAATATGAGGTGAGCATTACTAGGGATGTGAAAGTTCCAGAAATGTTGAGGCCATGGAAAATAACCTGTTTTTTCGGGGTGGGGGGAGAAATGGAAATTTGGGGGGGAAATTAAAAATAAGTGATACTTAAAAGTCACTTTGTTGGTTTAGGGCAACCTTCCCCAATCTGGTGCTTCCCAGATATTTTGGACTTCAGCTCTTATCAGCCTCAGGCAGGAAGGCCACTGGTGAGGAATGCTGGACGTTGCAGTCCAAAACATCTGTAGCACACCCGGTTGAGGAGGGCCGCTTAGGAACTTAAAGCAGCCTTTATATTCCTATAGTTATATTATGTATAATATGGTTTGCTCATAAAATTATTGTTGTATTTGAAAACCTAACGAACTCAATACATCTGTAATTATTGTCTAAATAAACTGTACTTTAAAATTCGTATATACCAAACATGATTAATTTCATGAGCAAACAAAGTTATACATAACAAATTTTAGGTTCCAAGATTGTGTCTGACCAGAGGGTCCCTGAAACATGTGAATCATCCTGGAAGCCAGAAGAAGCAGGAAGAACTAGAGGCAGAGGAAGACAAGTCCAGAAACACAGGACTCCAGAACAAAACCAAGGCTGTGAAGAATGGACATTTTCTTCCATATTATGATATGGTGACTCTCTTCACAGGTTGGGAAACTGAACATGACTTGGAGCATCTCAAAATGTTTGTCTGTA
Source organism: Heloderma suspectum (assembly GCF_057233095.1). NCBI lineage: Eukaryota > Metazoa > Chordata > Lepidosauria > Squamata > Helodermatidae > Heloderma > Heloderma suspectum. The sequence continues at coordinate 524,847 of NC_139474.1, forward strand.
AAAGATACATCAGATCAATAATTTTAAGAAGAAATGGATGACAGAACAATGCAGAGAATCTTACAGAGAGGGTTAAAAAAAACTTTCCCCCCATGGCTTCATTATTTCCACACATTTTACATCTCAAGTCTTTCTGTAAAAGTCTTCTTATTCCATAGTGTTTAAAAATCATTGGGGGTCTGTGTGCAAAGGCTTGGTAACAATACATAAACACCTTGTCTTAAATTCTAGAAGAAAACATTTCATAATCCAAAGCTGTTCAATTTTTCCCATTTTTCAGAAAAAAACAAAAACAGTCCTTGGAAAAAAACAGAAACAAGCTGCTTTTCCCCAAATATTTCTGTGTTGTTTTTTTTGAGGGCCTTCACACCTCTAAGCATTAGAGCCTTGAAGGTTCCCCCCTGGCTTTGGTTTCCATCTGAGCCAGGGAAGTCCAGCCCTCCCTCCAAGGAAACATACATGACCCACTGCTGCTTTGGGAGCCCGGCCTGCAGCAGCCACGGCAGCATGGCTGGGGGTGGGGTGAGAGGGACCCCCCACACACACGTTCTACCACTGCTGGAGAGCAGGCCAGGCGGGTGGGAGGGATGGAGGCAGGCAGGCGAAGCCATGGACTGGGCCCGGTCCTCCTCCCCGTGCTGTTCTATCGGGACTGCTTTTGGCATCTTGCCTTTTATGCTTTTATCTTGCCTTTTGTGTTTTTAACTTATTTGTACACTACCCAGAGAACTGCAGTTATTGGGCAATTTTAAAATATAGCCAATTAATCAGGGGAAGGATTTGAGCTTGGCAATGAGCTCAGAAGTAGCCAAGAAGTTTCCCAAATGTGGAGGCAAAGAGTTCAGTTTTCTGAGCTTGACTGGGGGAGTTCACCTCATCACTATTCAGAGTACTGTGTTTTGGTATGAAACCAAAAAAGAAAGCGGAGGACTAAGAACGTTCCAGGGCAAGCGCAGTGGCTGACCGAGCCCTGAGACCTCGGGTCTGCTGAGGCAGGCGAGTGGAGCACGTGCATTTATTCATTTACTTACTTATTTACTTATTTGATTTCTATACCACCCAATAGCTGAAGTTCTCTGGGCAGTTCACAAAAATTAAAAGGGAGGGTTCATCTCCCTTCTGCACTGCAGCAGCCGTGCTGGGAAAGAGCCTCTCCCCTGAGGCCCGGATCGCTGCTCCCCATCCAGTTGCTAGAAGGGCTGTGGTCAAGCTCAAACATAAGACAGATCCCTTCTGAAGACCCGACGGCAAGGATCCCCCCACACCCCCCAGCAACAGCATGAGTAGCAACCAACGCTTTGAGAATGCCGGGAAGAAGGCCTAAAACTGCTGGTTTCACTCCACAGAAAGCGAAGTCCTGAGCTTGAGGGATGAAGAAACTGCTATAGTAGAAATGGGGGCCCAGTTCTCCATTTCTGCCCCACCCTGGGCACTGGAGCCGCTGTGGTCAGTTTCAATTTGTATTTCTAGTCAACTTAATTTTGTTCCCTCTAACGCCTCCCCGACTCCCTGGGAGTACAAGCTCCCTGTCAGGTTCTTTAAGGAAAGGTCCAGAAGGGGATGGATGAGCAGACCAGCACTGGTTGCAGCAGAAGAGATGTGGCGGGTGGGGACAGAGAAAGAGAGAGAACACACACACACACACACCCCTTTTATAGATGTACACAGAGACATGCTTCAAGAGGATGAGATCCGTATTCTTCACAACGCTCCTACTGCACTTTGGTCTGCAAGAAATGTAAACTGATGTGACAAGGCCCTCTGGAGGCACGAAGAGCAACCCATAATTTGCCAAATTGTGTCACATCACTGAATTTTTAAAAACAGTCCCTGGGAGTCGCTTCCTATGGAGATGGCTACTCTCCCACAAGCCTGGACACTGGTTTAGGGCATGCCTGCAATCACACTGCAAAATGGAACCTGGCTTTCAGCACACCATGTACACAGCTCTGGAAACTTTACGAAGACTATGTTTGCTTTACAAAAAAAGAAAACAAGCTTGTAGTCCTCGAGGTGGTAAGCCATAGTAGTTTTTAAAAACCTAACCCCAGTCATGAAAAGACCACCCCAAAGGGGCATTCTGGTGAATACTAAGATTTGGCCTCTGGCAAGTCTCCAAGGAGTCATGAATTCTGCCTGACTGGGGCTGCCAATAAGAATACCATACAGGCCCTCCTTGTGCAGCTCTGGTGCGCAGATCAAGCAATGAAGGGGGAAGTCTTGGAGGACACATGGGACTGTAGAAGGACACAAGGGAGGGAGCATTTTCTAGGCATGATGGAACCTTTAACCCAGGCAACTATCAGGAATGCCCAGGGTCTAAGCCCAGGAGTGGACTGAGGCAGGGGCTGCACAGGCCACTTGCATGTCCAGGTCCAGTCCCCGACTTCTCCAGGTAGGGCTGGTAAAGACCTCAGGCTCAGATCCTGGAAAGTTGCTGCATGTCAAGGTTGGCAATACTGAGCTGGGTGGAGAAAGGGTCTGACTCTGTATAGGGCGGCTTCCTCTGTCCCTATGACTAGTGTAAAGTCAACACCTTCTGTGGTGCCCTTGGCTCAATGAGGCTGAGCAGAAGATCTACAGTGACCCCCATCCCCAGCAGAAGACACCTCCCATTGAACTGAATTAGACTGATGGGGGTTCAGCTCCCTGTATCCTGACAAAGGGTCGTCTGCCAACTGGGTGGTGACCAGGGCAAGGGGCCTTTTGGTGGTGGCTCACTGACCTGGAACACTTTCCTCCAAAGCATTCACCTGGTGCTACACCTGAGCCAAGCGGAGGCCGTTCTATTTGTCCAGGGTTGAGGTGGCTTGTTTTCTGTTTGTTCCTGCCGGAGGTTTTCCATTATTTTGCATTGTTGTGATCGCTGCTTCCTCTTCTCGTTGTTTGATGTTTTAATGATTGCTACTAAGTTTGAATATTAGCCAGCACTGCAGTGTGGCTGCTAAAACAGTTAATGCAATCTTAGGCTGCATTAACCGAAGTATAGTGCCCACGTAATGGGAAGTAATAGTTCCACTCTATTCTGTGTTAGTCAGGGCACATTTGGAGTCCTGTGTCCAGTTCTGGGTGCTACAACATAAGAAGGATGTACACATACTGGGGCATGTCCAGAGAAGAGTGACCAGGATGGTGAGGGGTCTGGCGACCAAGTCCTATGAAGAATGGCTGAAAGAGCTGGGCTTCTCTTGCCTGGAGAAGATTAAGGTGAGATGTGATAGCAGCCTTCAACTATCTGAAAGGCTGTTGTGCAGAAGAGGGAGCAGATTTGCTCTCTGCTGCTCTAGAGGGCAGGAATGGAACCAAGGAGTGGAAACTGCAAAGGATAAGATTACGGCAGAACATTACAAGACATTTCCGAACAGCTGTTCGGCAGTGGAGCAGACTGCCTTGGGAGGGGGTGAGTTCTCTGTCACTGGAGAGATTTCATCAGCCATCTGCCAGGAATGCTGGAGCTGCATCCTGCATTGCAAGGCCTGCCGTGAACACAGGCTTGGACTAGAACAGGGGCAGGCCACCTCGTGCCCTCCAGATGTTTTGGACTACAACTCCCACAACTCCTGACCATTTGCTGTGCTGGCTGGGGCTGATGGGAGTCGGAGTCCAAAAGATCAGTCTTGTGTGGCAGATAATGCTTCTAAAGAAACGGACTGTAAAGTACCTAGAACTATGGACGGAGGTCCGTAACATTGTTCAGGAGGCAGCAACTCAATCCATCCCAAAGAAAAAGAAATGCAAGAAAGCAAAGTGGCTGTCTGATGTGGCTTTACAAGTAGCTGAGGAAAGAAGGGAAGCAAAAAGCAAGGGAGAAAGGGAAAGATATACCCAACTGAATGCAAAGTTCCAGAGGATAGCAAGGAGAGACAAGAAGGCCTTCTTAAATGAACAATGCAAAGAAATCGAGGAAAACAACAGAATGGGGAAGACTAGAGATCTTTTCAAGAAAACTGGAGATATCAAGGGAACATTTTGTGCAAAGTCGGGCATGATAAAGGACAACGAAGGCAGGGACCTAAAAGAAGCAGATGAGATTAAGAAGAGGTGGAAAGAATACACAGAAGAACGATACAGGAAAGATCTGAATGTCCCTGATAGCCATGATAGTGCGGTCACTGAACTTGAGCCGGACATCCTAGAGAGTGAAATCAAGTGGGCCTTAGGAAGCATTAGTAGCAACAAAGCTAGCGAAGATGACAGTATTCCAGCTGAGCTATTGAAAATCCTAAAAGATGATGCTGTTAAAGTGCTGCACTCAATATGCCAACAAATTTGGAACACTCAACAGTGGCCACAAGACTGGAAAAGGTCAGTTTACATTCCGATTCCAAAGAAGGGCAATGCCAAAGAGTGTTCAAACTACCGTACAATTGCGCTCATTTCACATGCCAGCAAGGTGATGCTCAAAATCCTACAAGCTAGGCTTCAGCAATATGTGAACCGAGAACTACCGGAAGTACAAGCTGGGTTTCGAAGAGGCAGAGGAACCAGAGATCAAATCGCCAACATTCGCTGGATCATGGAGAAAGCAAGAGCATTCCAGAAAAGCGTCTCTTTCTGCTTCATTGACTATGCTAAAGTCTTTGATTGTGTGGATCACGACAAACTGTGGCAAATTCTTAAAGAGATGGGAGTACCAGACCACCTTACCTGTCTCCTGAGAAACCTGTACGAGGGTCAAGATGCAACAGTAAGAACTGGACAAGGAACAACCGATTGGTTCAAAATTGGGAAAGGAGTACGACGAGGCTGTATATTGTCGCCCTGCTTATTTAACTTATATGCGGAGTACATCATGAGAAATGCCGGGTTGGATGAATCACAGGTCGGAATTAAGATTGCTGGGACAATTATCAACAACCTCCGATATGCAGACGATACCACCCTAATGGCAGAAAGCAAAGAGGATCTCAAGAGCCTCTTGTTGAGGGTGAAAGAGGAGAGTGCAAAAGCTGGTTTGAAACTGAACATTAAAAAAACGAAGATCATGGCATCTGGCCCCATCACTTCCTGGCATATGGAAGGGGAAGAAAAGGAAGCAGTGACAGATTTTATTTTCTTGGGCTCCAAGAACACCACAGACGGTGACCGTAGCCATGAAATTAAAAGACGCTTGCTCTTTGGGAGGAAAGCTATGGCAAACCTAGACAGCATAGTAAGAAGCAGAGACATCACCTTGCCGACAAAGGTCCGTCTAATCAAAGCTATGGTTTTCCCAGTAGTAACGTATGGCTGTGAGAGCTGGACTATAAGGAAGGCTGAGCGCCGAAGAATTGATGCTTTCCAACTGTGGTGCTGGAGAAGACTCCTACGAGTCCCCTGGACTGCAAGGAGGTCAAATCAGTCCATCCTAAAGGAAATCAACCCTGAGTGCTCATTGGAAGGACAGATACCGAAGCCGAAGCTCAAATATTTTGGCCACCTAATGCGAAGAGAAAACTCCCTAGAAAAGACCCTGATGCTGGGAAAGATTGAAGGCAAAAGGAGAAGGGGACGGCAGAGGATAAGATGGCTAGATAGCATCACCGGTGCAATGGATATGAACTTGAACACAATCCGGGAGAGAGCGGAGGACAGGAAAGCCTGGTGTGCTGTGGTCCATGGGGTCACGAAGAGTCGGACACGACTTAACGACTGGACAACAACAACAAAGTACCTGGAGAAGAAACTGGCGGTCCTTTGAGCAGGGGAGTTTTTCTACTGCACCCTTGCTCAAGAGGGTAGTGATTTCTTCCCTTAGAACCCAAGTAGGGCGAACAGAGTGGAAGACACCCAGGGAGAGGGGGATCTTCCAATTTGATGGAATACCCTTGGGCAATGACAGAGAGTACCCATTTGTTGATGATGGACCGCCAGCTGGGAAGAAAAGGTTCGCGCCTGTTCTTGGGAAGGGGAGCCGGTGGTCGGGCTCCACTGTAGGGGTCAAAGCCGATGGTGAGATTGGTTGGGGGTTTTACCACAAGTGGGTGGTGGTATTTTTCTGAAGGGGTCTCCTGGAATGGGAGGAGGAGGGTGAACCTTACTGGAGGCCGGGTTCGGGCCCAAGCCAAGATGGCACTGGAGTGGCCATTGGCATATGGACGTGGTTGATCGGCAGAGGCTACTGAGAATCAGGATCCCATTCCCATCTTTCAGGCGGATGTCTTCATTTTGTAGAAGTGGTCGAGGATGTCATCCGTGGATGCGCTGAAAAGGCCAACCCTACTATTCTATGATTCTATGACATTACCCACAAGCACCTTCACCGCTCTGGGATGCAGTTCATCTGGCCATGGTGACTTTCCCTCCCAGTCTTCTGGAAAATCGTCAAGGCAGCCCTATTAAGACATGCTTTTAATGCCGTCCTATTCCCAGAACTTTGTTTATGGTGCTGTGTGTTTTCTTAGTCAGTTGGTTGTTTTATATTTATGCTATTGTTATCTTTTTAGGTACGTGAGCTGCTTTGTGGCCCCACACAGGGCCAAAAAGCAGCACCTACAGACTTGCTATGTAATTAACGTGAGGGTTAGTTGCATCCACTGAGGATTTTGTCTATTAGTCCTGATGGCTACCTGGAACATCCAGGTTCAGGGTCTGTGTGCCCCTGAGTGCCAGCTATGCGAGGGAGGGGGCCGGCACAGTGGGGAAGTGCCGCCGCCTCCGTGCCCCATGGCTGGGCTTCCTGAAGACATCTGACGATTGCCAGGGGATGCAGGTCACTGGGCCTGGGCTCTTCAGCACGCCAGAGGAGGGTGGAGGTGGCCCTCCTCTCAGCAGGACCTGCCCTTTTATCCGCCTGCGCAGCTCAGTCTAGATGCAGTTTCTCGGAATTGGCAGTGCATGAGAAAGTGTGACAAGCAGCAAAGACATAGTGGAGGGCTTGTTTGTTTTTAAAACTGCATTATTTGGCTGCTTTTTCCCAGCAACATTTCTACCATGTGCTTTTTAGAAGGGACGGGGCAGACTTGACCAAGCTTTGCTCGCCACGCACGATAAAAGATAACAAGGGCATCTCGGAAATCGGTGGTGTCCTGCTCTCGTCCTTAGGGCTGTTGGCTGGCGATGCCTTCCGAAGTGATGCCAAAGGCTTCTCCACCTAAGTGGCTCCTTGGCTGCCCATTTAAATAAATAAATGATGTGAGGAGACTTGCGCCACCAATGCAACAACACACCAGTAAAAGGTTTTGCAGCTGGGAAGGGCGGCTGTGAGGTGTGTGTGTGTCCCCTCCCCCCGACAGCAGAGCCTTAATCCCTGGATGCAAGCACAGTGCTTAGAAATACCCCTGGCAAGAACTGTGTGATCCAAAACCAAACTGGAAGATCACAGCATCTGCATTAGCCGCAAAACAGGCCTGCTCAGCACAAAGCTGCCTGTCCAGTCACCCCTTCGCCTTCACAAACCTGCGAGGTAGGCCACCCATTGTCCCATGCTCAAGGCCAAGGACTCACCCACACCAGTTTAGCCAGCATGGCTTCCCCAACCCAACTAACCCTGGGAATGGCAGTTAAGTGAGGGCCCTCAGAAGTGTCCTGGAGGTCCCTCGTTCTCCACCAGCACTATCAAAAACATTAATTTGTATCCTACACTTTCTCAAAGGAGCAGCATACACAGGTCTCCCATCTCACAACAACCCTGTTAGGTGGAAAGATAACGGGCAGCCCACAGTTCATGGCTGAGCCGTCTCGGTATGATGCTAACTACTACACCACACTGCCTTTCCGCAGCCACTGTAGTTCCCAGGGTTCTCTGTGGAGAAAGACTGACTATTAAAATGGCATACGATTGCTGTGTCAGTATATGCAGTGACTTGCTCTGTGATATTGCCATGGTAATAGCAGGACTTGAGTTCAAGTCTCTGAGGCCCCATATCTACATGAACCAGCTCATACTTCTTGTTTCTGAGAAGTATGGACTATACTGGAATTATGCTGGGCAGAGGGGAGGTATGGGAGGGTCTTTTACACACAGGTCCTGCGAGTTGGATCTGCACATGGGAATGGGAGATCAGTCACAGTCTGACTCCGTTCCAAATCAGGGAAGGCAAATCCCAGAAGCACAATGGAAACCCTCCTGGCTTTCCTTCCACCTACCTTGCCAAACTCCTGTTCCTCTCCCACACAGAACAACAACACTGTGGAAGCAAAGTTATGCAAAGCTTAATATGCAAATATAACTAATTTGCATGCTCCAGGGAAGAAAAAATAAGTTCCGGAGCAGAAAGAATCTGGAGTTCTAAAAACACGACCCTAGACCACTCACTCCACATGATGGGCATGAGAGAAGGAACCCTCGCCATTGCTCCCTCTGGCAACTGATCTGAGCCTCCACCTCAAGAATACGTGCTGCTGAAAACTAAAACAACAGCTGGCTCCTAAATACCAAGGACAGGGCAGAACAGGCAGAAATGGCAACATGCCTTGCCAACCATTCAGCATCAAACATCAAACAGAACCGAGAGCCTCTTTAAGTTCAAAGTGCCTCCCCACCTTGGCTCAATTTGGAATAACCAGTGACGTAACTAGGAGGCAACCACATCTGAATGCCTCCCCCAAACCCTCCTCAGCGCTTCCACTTACCTGGCAGAGAAGAGGTTCCCTGGCTCCCCTGAAAGCCTCTCTGCACAGGGCCTCCCCCACCCTGCACTGTCACCACTGCAACAGCAGCATCACGGATGCCTGGGGCAATGGGAACGGTGGTCTCTTAGTGCAGACTTCAGGTTTGTCAGATCTACTTTGTTTTTTTACTAGAACCCGAAGTCCAACCAACCAACCAACCAGAGCCAGGTGCAAAAGTCATACACTTAAAATTACGGAACAGGGTGTCTCTGAGCATACTGTAAGCCTAGGAAAGTGTTTTCAGAACTGAGCTCACCATCCTTCCACACGAAAGTCCAGTCCTGGTTACCCTAATATTTCTTCATTTCAGCGGTCTAATTCAGCTGGAGGGTGGGGGTGATGTTGTTGCTATTGTTAAATAACTGAGAATTAGAAACCCTTGCTCATCTGCTACAAATCACCCAGAGGTCTACCAGTAGATCCTGATCTACCTCTTGCCCACCCCTAGCGCCCCCAAGTCCTTAGTACATTAATCAGGTGCCCTCAAAACTACACATCCCAAGGCGCATTGCAAGACAAAAGCAACTTTCAGAGAAAACAGCAATGGCTCCTGTTCTTTTTAGAGAATTAAGCACTGAGGCTCTTTAGACGCTTTGCACAACCCTGGCGTTTACTCAGCCTTGGAGAAGCAGGCCTGCCCCACGCCCCCTGCTCGCCAGCCCCGTTGCCCAACACTCTGGTGCCATCTTTCTGTGCCCTCTGCCTGGCTTAGAGTCCTGCACAGCAAGGTAAGGGAGGTCATTGTCAGGAGCGCTCTGGCCGCCTCTCCCAGTAGATTCCAATAGCCAACTCAAGACACAGACGAAAGGATTTCTTTTCAAAGCTTTAATCCTTTTACAACTTAATGACTCTTTCAGATGCTAATCACCAGCAACTAAAGCAAGGGACAGCAGGGTAGCCTAAGCGTCAAGTAGTCAGTTGATCCCCATTTGAAAGAGAGTCACTTGAAGACCCAGAACTTATGCGCTAGGGAGAGATCCTCCCTCTTTCCCTTGGGTCCACAGGAGGCGGCCGTTGCTTGCGCGCCAAACGGGCGCTACGCCTCCTTTCTGCGCCCTCCATCGCTCATCGCATCTGCGTCGAGCATCTAAGAAGCCCCCCTCCCGCATTCCCTCACTGCCAGGGTCGCTATCTATCTTCGGAATGCTGGCAGGAGGAATCTCTGCCAGGTGCTGAGCCTGGGAGGGATGAGCTGGCCTCTCTCCCACGGATAGCTGTTCCTCCTCAGAATCCGAACTGCTCTGAGGCTCTCTGGGCTCAGTTTCCACCCTGACAGTCGTTTGGATGCACGCGGACCACAGGGACTGCCAGTAATAAGCCTGCAGAAAAGCCCGCCTTGATCGCTTAGGGGAAACACATCTTTCCATAGTGGGAGGCAGCTGGGCAAGGACATGAGTGCCAGTCAAGAACGTAAGTGATGCTCAGCTGGGTACCTGTGGGAGATCATGGGCAAATCAACCCAACGAGGGATGGGAGAACCAGGGATGCCAAAATTCTCTGAACTGCACTTCAAAGTTTGAGACCTGTTTTTTTCAGTTCATTCAAATGGGGATCGTAGAATCATAGAATAGTAGGGTTGGAAGGGGCCTACAAGGCCACCGAGTCCAACCCCCTGCTCAATGCAGGAATCCAAGTCAGAGCATCCCTGACAGATGGCTGTCCAGCCTTGTCTTGAACGCCTCCAGTGTGGGGGAGCCCACACTGTGCATTTTTCAAAGTGTACATTTTTGGAAAGTGTGCATTTTTCAAAATCTTGTCTGGTTCCTCTCTCTGAGTGGATGGCACTAGGTTCTAGGCATACCAGAATGGACAGGGTTCCTCCCGTAGTTTCTACACTTTGAGATGTGTGGCGTATAATGTCACATCAATTACACTTTGATCCATATTCTGATGCTAAATTGACTGTATTGGGCAATCCAGATCTACAAACTGGTAAGGAAATGTTTTTGTGGCAGGCATGGACAGGTAAAGCAATTTTTAATTTGGATCAACCAGTGGTGGGTGCCCACAATGAGTTCTTGCCATTCTCTGTTCTATGTGCCAAATGCAATTTGCCAGCTACAGCTGAATGTCAAGAATTGCATGCAGCATCTGTCAGTAGCTAGGTTTGGCCACTTCTATAGCATCAGTGTTTCTGCCATTACTGGAACTACTTATTGGGGCTGGTCTGGCAAAGCGACCTACAATCCATGTCTATAAATACTTGTTATTGGTGAATAATATGATATACAGAGTTTTAAGCAGGAATGGAACAAGAAACTGGATTGTCCCATTCTACCTAATCAGTGGATCACTGCTATACCAGCTACATCTATGGATCTTAGGCTGTGTCTCATTCGGCAAAAAGGTTTGTTTCATGTCTCCTGGATGATACAACATCTCTTTAATAAGGGCTTGTCTAATGCAGCTAATTGCTGGCAGTACAATGCAGCTAATGCTTCTTTTAAACATGTTTTGGCAATGTTCAGTAGTTGCTTCTTTGGGGGAGGAGGTTATTATACAGATAATTTTTTTACTGGAACAGTCTTTAATATTCACTGATGTACACGCTCTTCTAAATTACTTACCTGCTTCATGGAAATTAACAAATGGTCAGCAAAGATGGATTCTCCGCACCCTTTTGACAGCTGATATTACAATACTAGAAGGATAAATGTTCATCTCCTGTAATGCTATGGATTGAGAACCTTTTGAAAAGCAAATAGCCAATGTTTTAAGGAAGCATGATGTAGTAGTAATGGGGGACTTCAATTTCCCCAATATTTGTTGGGAGACAAATTCTGCAAAACATGGCCCCTCCAGGAAATTCCTGACTTGTGTGGCGGATAACTTCCTCCTACAGAAAGTAGAGGAAGGAACTAGAGGATCGGCTATCCTTGACTTGATCCTAACCAACAGAGATGACTTAGTGGATAAAGTAGCAGTTACAGGAACTCTGGGGGAAAGCGACCATGTTGTACTTGAGTTCTTGGTTCTAAGGGAAGCAAAAGCCGAGTGTACTCAAACGCGTACCCTGGATTTTAGGAAAGCTGATTTTAATAAACTCAGAACAATGATCAGTAAGGTCCCATGGCAAGCAATGCTAGCGAGAAAAGGAGTCCAAGATGGGTGGGAACTTTTAAAAAAGGAAATTCTCAAGGCACAATCACAAACAATTCCAACAAGAAGAAAAGGTGGAAGACAACAGAAGAAGCCAATGTGGCTTCACAAAAAGCTTAGGGATGACCTGAAAACAAAAAAGGACACATATAGGAAGTGGAAAGAAGGCCAAGTAACAAAGGAAGAGTACAGGCAGGTAGCACAGAATTGCAGGGATGGCGTCAGGAAGGCTAAAGCGGAGAACGAGGTGAGGTTAGCGAGGGATGCTAAAAACAACAAAAAGGCTTTCTTCAGCTACGTGCATAGTAAAAGGCAGAGGAAAGAAATGGTTGTTCAGCTATTAAATAAGGAGGGCAAAACGATAACAGAGGACAAAGAAAAGGCAGAGGTGCTCAATTCCTACTTTGGCTCAGTCTTCTCCCAAAAGAGGGTCTATGACCCCCCTGGCAAAGGCGAAGTACAGGCTGAAGGGGCAGGATTGCAGCTTGAGATCGACAGGCATATGGTCAAGGAACACCTCATTACTTTGAATGAGTTCAAATCTCCAGGGCCAGATGAACTGCATCCTAGAGTCATAAAGGAACTGGCAGAAGAACTCTCAGAACCGCTGTCTATTCTCTTTGAGAAATCATGGAGGACCGGGGAAGTGCCAGATGACTGGAGGAGGGCTAACGTTGTCCCTATCTTCAAAAAGGGTAAAAAGGAGGAACCTGGGAACTACAGACCAGTCAGTCTGACATCAATCCGTGGGAAAATTCTGGAGCAGATCATAAAGCAATCCATCTGGAAGCACCTTGACAACAATGCCGTGATTACTCGAAGCCAACATGGATTTGTCAAAAACAAGTCCTGCCAGACAAATCTGATTTCATTTTTTGATCAAGTCACCTCCCTTGTAGACCGTGGGAATGCTGTAGACATCATATACCTCGACTTCAGCAAAGCTTTCGACAAAGTGCCCCATGATATCCTGATGAGCAAACTAGCTCGAAGTGGGCTAGATGAAACAACGATCATGTGGATCCACAGTTGGCTACAGAATCGGACTCAAAGAGTGCTTATCAATGGGACCTTCTCAAGCTGGGGAGAGGTAACGAGTGGGGTACCGCAGGGCTCAGTCCTGGGCCCAGTGCTCTTCAATATTTTTATTAATGACTTGGAGGAGGAGGTGCAGGGAATGCTGATCAAATTTGCAGATGACACAAAATTGGGAGGGATAGCTAATACGTTGGAAGACAGAAACAAAATTCAAAGTGATCTGGATAGACTGGAGTGCTGGGCAGAAAACAACAGAATGGCATTTAATAGGGACAAATGCCAAGTTCTGCACCTAGGAAAAAGAAACCAAATGCACAGTGACAAGATGGGGGATACGTGGCTCAACCACACTACGAGCGAGAAGGATCTTGGAATTGTCATCGATCACAAGCTGAATATGAGCCAACAATGTGATGTGGCTGCAAAAAAGGCAAACGCTATTTTGGGCTGCATTCATAGAAGCATCGCTTCCAAATCCCGGGAAGTACTAGTACTCATCTGGAGTCCTGTGTCCAGTTCTGGGCACCACACTTTAAGAAGGATGCAGACAAGCTGGAGAGGGTTCAAAGGAGGGCAACAAAGATGATCAGGGGACTGGAAACAAAGCCCTATGAAGAGAGACTGAAAGAACTGGGCATGTTTAGCCTTGAGAAGAGAAGACTGAGGGGAGATATGATAGCGCTCTTCAAGTACTTGAAAGGTTGTCACAGAGAAGAAGGCCAGGATCTCTTCTTGATCATCCCAGAGTGCAGGACACGGAATAATGGGCTCAAGTTACAGGAAGCCAGATTCCGACTGAACATCAGGAAAAACTTCCTGAGTGTCAGAGCAATACGGCAATGGAACCAATTACCTGGGGAGGTGGTGGGCTCTCCCACACTGGAGGCCTTCAAGACGAGGCTGGACAGCCATTTGTCAGGGATGCTCTGACTTGGATTCCTGCATTGAGCAGGGGGTTGGACTCGATGGCCTTGTAGGCCCCTTCCAACCCTACTATTCTATGATTCTATGATTCTATAACCTTACAATGCTTTCAATATTTGAATAAGTGGCATATAGATGCCACCTCCAAATGGATACTTATTTGGATATCTGGTCCGCTTTTGTTGAAACTTATGTATAAGTGCTGGAAAGCTGTATTTTCATATATATGGACTTCATGTGTATTCATTGCTATGGATATCTACAAATCCATGTATGTATATTAAAAAAACTGGTATTTTTTTAAAGGCAGATCCAGCAGGGATTTTCTCCTTGTTCAATGAGTTTATCTTCTCTTTTTGTGGTTGTAGGACTTAGAACTGACAGAAGCTTTCCTTGATTTTTTTCAGAAGCCCAAAGTCAGGCAGCACAGGAGCACAAAAATGGTGCCTCTTTTGGGGCCGTGGAATCTTCTTCTCCACGCCAGTCACACACCCACCCCACCCCAATCTGAGCAGAGCTGCCAGGGGTTCATTATTTATGACACATCAGCAAGAAAATGGGAAACAGCTAATTAAGTTAGATGTGTGAAAGAAATCATTGGCAAGAGGGGAGAAGCAGAGCTTGCTGGGTAATTACAGCACTATCTCCAACGTGAGTTATTTATAACCCCCAGTTGAAAGGGGACATTTGCTTGGTAGGTTCCAGATTCCTTTCCAAATCTGATGGCAGGGCTGACTGCATGGGCTATTGTAATTTTCTACTTCCAGGAGGAGTTGTTTTTTACATAGGGAGCATTCAAGTGGACTGTACCACTTTCAACTGTTGGTGGAAAATGACGTATTTGAATGCTCCCTCACATAAAAAAAAACAGCTCCTCCTGGAAGTAGAGAATTGGTTTAGCAAGTAGTGGGCTGGGTTAGCCTCTTTCTCTAGGATGTGCTAATTGCAAGGAGATTTTCACATGGCAGAAGATTCCAAACAATGTCCCTTCACCTGCAAACTAAAGTGGTAGAGTCCTGTCTCCCACCTCCTTTTACTGCAGGTATAGACCAGACCCTCTGTTCCAGGAGAAGAGTCTTATTAGAGTATGGTCCATGCAATCAGCCCTGCCATCAGATCTGGAAAGGAATCCTGAGCCAACCAAGGAAATGTACGTTCTGCTGCATATACAGCCTGGGCTACATGCCTACTTTAAGAACATAAGAAGAGCCCTACTGGTTCAGACCAAGGTCCATCTTGTCCAGCATTCTACTCACACAGTGGCCGACCAGCTGCCCATGGGAAACCCACAAGCAGGACATGAGTGCAACAGCAGCCTCCCACCCATGTTCCCCAACAACTAGTGTACATTGGATACTGCCTTTGCCACTGGAGGTAGCATATAGCCATCAGGACTAGTAGCCATTGATAGCCTTCTGCCCCATGAATTTGTCCATTCCCCTTTTAAAGCCCACCTTGGTGGCTGTCACATATGCCTGTTATATTGATGTATGCGTTTGCATTGTTAAATGTGACCCAGGTAAGACAGAGTTAACAGAGTGTTAGGGAGGGAGTGAAAGGTGAGAGGGGCTTGTGTGCACACGAGGATTTCTGACTGGGCACCCAAAAAAGGTATGAAGACACATATTTTTTATTTAGCCTTTTAAATCATGCTACTGTTCTAATGTTGTAGTGTTTTTAAAACATTTCTTGTTATTTTATTTTGGTTTTATTCTTTTAAGTTGTTGCTCACCGCCTTGATGACTTCTTAGCAAGCGAGGCAGTATATGAACGTTGATGATAAATAAACAGTAATAAAAGCCTGACGCTCTTAAGCCACTCTCTGCATCCAGCTTTCGCCATCTCCCCACCCCCATCACTGATGAACAAGCGGAGGCTGGGAGCTGGGCTGAGAGTTTGCAGATCGGCCCTAATTAACCTCTGTGGTGCTGCGGCAGCACTTTTTGCCAGGAGATACTCTGGCTCTCCCCAAATCCATTGACAGAAAGCCCTTCCAGCTGGTGAATAATGCAATTAGCAGAAACTCTGTCTGATCGGCATAGCTGGGTCAGCCAAGAGCTGGGGGCTTTTTCCGCTTGCTGATTTGCCATTCTCTTCCAAGGCCGTGTGTGTGTGTGTGTATAAGGGGAGAGCTTCCCACTCCCACCCTCATAACTGGGGAGGAAAATTGAATAATGTCAAAGGCATAAGGCACACACAATGCAACAATGCAAAGTGGTACCAGGGGAACAATCGAGCTTCCAGAAAATCTTAGGTTTTTAAATTGTATGTATTTATTAATCCTTAGCTTGCATAATTTAATACTGGTTGTAGAATTCCACTATTTATGGTGCAGAATTTTTACAAAGATCTCTCACCCCTGGCAATATTCAGACTGTCCAGGAGACTTAGATATGTGGGACATAGTCTTCCTAGGCGGCTTCTGATTCTGTGCAGACATCATGCCAAACTACAGGGGCAGTACAGTCCTATGCATATGTTCCCAGAAGTAAGGGAGACCGTATTCAGTGTGGCTTACATCAAGGTAAGTGTGAATAGGACTTCAGGAAATTTGATTCTGGTTTGGTGTAATGTCAGAATGGAGAAAGCAGGCATGGCTACGTGGAACCTCCAGTCTACCGCTGAATGCCAGGGGAATACCAGGGGGACAGGCAGCAGGAGAGGACCGTGAGGGCATCTGGCTGGCCACTGTAGGAAGCAGGACACTGACCTAGATGGAACCTCCTTGGTCTACCCACCATTATGTTTTCAAATGTTTTCAGCCAGCAAACCAGGATCATGGTTTAAGGTGGGCTTGCAAAATGTACTTTGTGCTAACTACAGCTTAGCAACAACTGACAATCCCGAGTTATGGCAGCTGCTTTGCTCCATACAAATGGGATCAGACAAGCAGGTCCAAGCCATGGTTTGCCTCTTGTGCATTTGGAACTACCCTGGTTTGGGTTCTAAACTATGGGTAGCACAAATCATGGTTTGGCACAATGTTTGATTTGGACTGACATCTCACAGGAAAGGCTAGGAAAGTGATTCTTTCTATTAGGTTCTAAGGCTGCAATTCTAAGCATACTTACTAGGAGTAATGTCACTGAACACAATGGGGCTTACTTCTGAGTTGACATGCTTAGGATTTCACTGTAAGGTTGCAATCTTAAGCACACGTAGTAGACAGCACTATCTTTATGAGATTCTGTGGAACCTACTTCCAAGCAAAGATAGATAGGACTGGGCTGCAGTTCTGCTTCTGGAGAAGTTTCCATCTTGATTTGACTGTCTTGTCAAAGCTCAAGTTGCTCTCAGGAACATGGTGAGGGACCTGGCAGTCCATACAATAGCTCTGGGATGCCCTCTCCTGCAGAATAGTGAAGGCATCCACCACCACTGCTTCTCCAACGCTGTTGTGTCTAAACAAATGTTGTCCAGAGGAGTTTTTCCAGCCAGTCCATGGCCTTCGGGGTTCTGGCCCCCAGAGAGTTGTCCAGTGGTGTTTGCCATACAATCTTGCTCACATCTGCTTCAACTTCAATTCCAAGTGGTTTGGGGGAACATCAAATGCATATCTCTGTGGCCTGGTCTCAATGCAATTGCTTGGATGGTTTCAGTTGCTGCAGCCTGACAAGGTTCTTGCAGCTGTCCATCATACGACCTGTGCACTGGGCCTGCCTGATACTGAGAGAGGAATCAGTGCCTCCCCAAGTCAGTGCATGGATCCTGGAGCCCCTTCGAGAAGTGGTGGTAAGATCTGTTCTGAAAAAGTCCTCCTTACATCTATACAACATAAAATTGCAGCCCAGTCTCAAACAGGCCATTAGTGGTATACAGCAACAGACTGCATCATGGCAAGCCAGCTACAGCTTCTCTTGGACAAAGAGGATTATCTGGAACCATTTCAATCTGGCTTCAGGCCCGGCTTAGGACTGCAACATTTTTGGCCACACTGATTGACAACCTCCACCAGAAGACAGACAAGGAGAGTGGAAACCTGTCTGTTCTCCTAGATGTCTTCTCAGCTGCTTCCGATACCATCAGTCAACCAAGATGTTATCCCTCTGCACCAGCCAGGAGCGCTGGGATCTGGAGGCTCTGCTTTGCAGCAGTTTCTCTCCTCTGTGACAAGCAGGTCCCCAAATGTGGTGCTGGGGAATGCTGCTCCATCCCATGGGAATTAACTCGTGGGGTTCGCAAGGGTCCTTTGTGCTGCCCCGTTCCACTGCTCAGCCAGTTCAGCATCACCCATGAGCTGAGGGCACCCACTCATCCTTCTCCTTTTCTTCAAATCCAAATAAGGTGGTGGATTCCCTGAGTCAGTGTCGGGAATCAGCAATGGGCTGCATGAGAGACAGCAAGCGGCAGCTCACAGCAGACAAGACTAAGTTGGTGGGTCAGTTGATCTTCTAACTAGGAGATGGTGAGGGACCTTTTCTGGATGGAGCCGCCCCACCCAGATCGGATCCACAGGCTGGGGGACTCCTGGACCCAGTTCTGTCACTCAGTCCTCACGTGGCCTCTGTGACCATTTTGCAATTATATCTGGTGCGCCAGCTGCAAACTCTGTTGGACAACAGAGATCTGGCTGCTGCATTACACCCCTTGGTAAGCTATAGTTTGGACTACTGCGCTGCACTATATGAGGGGCTGCCTCTGAAGAGTGTTTGGAAACTACAGTTGGTCCAGAATGCGGCAAGGTTTTGACTGGCACCACCAAAGAGAACACACAGCACCTGCTATCCAAGGACTACACAGTGCTTGCCTTGGATGTTTAAGCCCTACATAGTCTTAGCCCCAGTCATCCAAAGGAACATTCCTCCCAGAGACGAGAGGCCCTCCAGCGGACCTAAGGTGCAGAAGATGGTTGCACCACGGAAGGCCTGCATGGCTGCAGAACTCTGTATTGAGAGAGGCCAGGTGGCCAGCTCCTTTCCTCGATTTAGGAAGACAGTTCAGAAGACACTTAAATAATATTGATTCCTTTTTTGTCTACAGCAATGGAATTCTCGAGAGCCATTAAGAGAGGTCCAGATGACTGAAAGCCAATGAAAAGCTACTGAAGTCCTGGGGAGGCAGAGCCATGTTCAGCTGGCACCTAAAAGTCATCACACTTGCATCCGGAAAACAGAGAAGGGGAGGCAGTTCCACAGCTGAAGCGCCCCACCAAAACCACTGCTTTTCTGGTATCGCCCACCTCACCTCACATCAGAAGGCAGGGGCACCCAGAGTCAGGCATCTGAACAACTGGGCAGTTTTACACGGGTGTAGGTGATTCTTCAAATACTCCGATCCAATGCTATCTACGACTTTACAGTTGAAACAATAATGATTAAGTGCTTCAGCAGCTTGGTGTGGGCCAGTCATTATACTAAACAGAACAAACGCTGACTGCAGGCTTAGAGAGCCAATGCAATGTGGAAAGAGGAAAGGAGAAGACAGGCAGAAACTAACACTCAAGAGAAGAGGTACAATGGCAGTGGGAGGGAGGCCATGAGCTCCAGAGGAAAGGAGCAGCAAACAAGATGGAGGATGGAGGCACAAAACGGAGGAAGGAACCCGAGGCTGAGCTGTGAGGAGAGCCCTGGCAGAGCAGCTGCGACAAGCCAGCAAATCAGGAGACTGGCTCTTAGACGGATATCTGCCATTTTCTATGACGATTTAATTAATTGCTTGAAGTTCCATTACAATGTTGCTGTTTGTTGTGCTAAAACCACAGCTGCAGTCTAATCAAGTTATTTCTATGTATGTTTCATGACTGAAAGCCACTTCAAGGGTTAATTTTGGGGCTGGGAAGCAAGACGTGAGCATAAAGTATCAGCAACAAGGGGGAATGGGCTATGGAGATCCAACTGTCAGGTTTGGGTGAAGGGCACTCCATGGCATCCCTTCAAGATCCCTTTGCTGTGTTGGCTAACACGGCTGCTGCTACCCCTCTGCAAATTTTTCCACCCCCTCCAGCATTTCACAGGTGAAAATAGGGGCATGTCTGGGATCACAGCATTGTCACACCCATGGCCACTGGCTGTGTTCACTCACCCCCTAAGTTTCTGTATTGCTGAAGGGAATTCACCCCTGGCTGGAGGAAGTATTCACTGACTCTGCACTAGCCTGTCCTCCAGGAGCTGAAAGCCCAGATGGGTGATAGTTCTTTTTTGGTAAACATGTCAGAACACACAGTTGCCTGATATCGGCACAATCACAGTCCAAAATATATCTGCAGCATGTGACATGATAGATGCTGCACTGCTTGGTCCCTTACTGCAGGAGTGGGCGGAAGCCAGATCTCCAGGTGTTTGGGATCTGACGTCCAGAAGCCCCCGGCCATCATGGCCCATGCTCAGGAATGCTGGCTGCTGCAGTCCAAAACATGTGGCCATCCACCTCGCCTTAGAGTCTATCCACAGGCACCCATATAGGGATGTGCGCTAGAGAGAAGATACAGCAATGTCCCGCTCTGAAGCTTAAACTCCAGAGATCCTGGGGGAGGAAGTTGAATCCTGGAGAGAGACCATGCGGGCAACTCCCACACGCGCCATCACCAGAAGGCCAAATGGGCACGGGGACTTGCCAGGAAATTCTCCACGGGGGCAGGTGGAGACAATGACCTTCCCAGGGAAGTAGCCGGTACAGACTGAGGCACCCTCAGATTAGGAATTTGTCAAGAGGGGGAACTGGTTATAGCAGAGACAGACCCGTTTGGAGTGGGAGTTGGAGCCTGTTCACCATTTTCAACAAAAGGGAGGTGGGACCTGAGCTGGAAACATGCTTAAAACTTACAGACACACACCTGTGTTCCTCACGACAGTTGGTCTCCACGAAATATTCTTAGTGTGGAAATAGCGGTCTCTGCAGCCAAGAGGGCTCAATTTGCTTTCAGCCACAGGGCTGTTCCCCACCCCCCAGCCCCACCATCACCCCCAATGCTGGGATGAATAGGAAGCACCTAATGGCATTCCTGCTTTGAAACAGACATATTTTCATTGTGTGCGATGCATTCCGCACCCCTGAAACGCCACTGCGCACTGATCCCACCTGGCTTCCCCACCTGCGCTTCCAAGCCCTAATCTGCATTTTGGCACCTTTATGTCTCCCTCCTTTACATGATGCAGAACAAAAATGTCAGAGCAGTGGGTGGGCGAGGAGTGGGGAGAGACGCTGCAAGCAGCACACAAAATTCAGGAATCTAAAAAGGGCCTGCAAAGTCTCGATGGATGTCCTCCCTCCCCCGTTACAAGGATTAGGCTTATTGTTAATATCCATGGGTGCGTGGTGGTATTCTATAACGGATTACCATAGACAAGACAATAACCTGCCCTGAGGAGCTTGCAATCTATGTTCCGCGTGCGCGCATGTGTGTAAGGCACCAAGAGCCTGTGACATCCCCGGTAATGCATCACATAACACATAAGCAGACTGTCCTCCTCATAGATGCGCTATGTTTTGAATTTTTACCCTGGATTGTAAACCTGCAGGCAAGGGCCTGGTGCCTCCCCCTCTGTTTTATACTGTATAGCACCTCTTTCGGGGTAAAAGCAACAAAGAAATGCCCAGCTCCTTAAAACCTAACAGATTTTAACCCAGTTCGTCAGTTGCAAGCATGCTGTCCTCCATGAAAGCATCTGCTGCACTACATCTGTCACCCTGCGGTGTTCGGCACCTAAGTCAGAAGACTCCTGGTTGCTTTAATTGCGCAGAGAACGTGCCTCCCATCTGGACGCTGCTTGGGACAGGCACTTCAATGAATAAATAAATTCTTGAACAAACTTTTGAATGAGCCAATCATCCACCCAGACTGAAAATAAGCCCCCCACCCACAAACCAAGGGAAGGCATCACACCTTTCTCTCCCCTTAAAGCATGGATAGTTGACCTCTAGCAGGCAGGCCAAATCAGGTCCACCCCACTCCTCCGAGGCCCTCTCCTGCTCTCTGCAGCCCCTCCCCTCCTCAGAGAAGGGTGCAGGGCAGGGCAGCGGCTTCTGGCTGAGTGGGGGTTCCTCTGGGCCACCGCTCTGCCAGCACCACTCTCTCCCCGCCTTCCCAGGTCTGGGGATTGTTCCCCTCCTGAACAGGAAACAGTGTGGCTGAGCGGGGCAAAGTCAGCTCCTCACCGAGCCTTTAAGAGCATTGCCTGAGCCTCTGCTGAGAATCAGAGGGAGGCAAATCCCCCCCTCCCCAAATCGGGATGTTCTGCTGGATGCCATTGTGCCACGATGGGGACAACAGGATCCCCCCTCCTTAGAAGTGGATGTGCCTGTCTGTGAATGGGCCTGTGTACAAATATGCAGGGGGGGGGAGATATGCTGGCATTGACTCCACCCACTTTGGGTGTCGTCGTCTCTCCCCCGCCCCCCGGCATCCCTGCCCAGGGCCAATTCGACCCTTAGGTCAGAAAGGGTCCCCCTCCTCCAATCAATGCCACACCAGCTGCAGGTCTTCCCTCTCTTCTCCCTTGTTGCCTTCTGGTGCTTCTGTTAGTTCTTTCTTTTGCCCCTGTCCACCCCCGCCCCCTAAATGTTGCAGCAAGGAGCAGAATGGAGAAGGTGAGAAAAAAGCAGCCAGAGAAGGAGCAAACTCTTTGTGGGGGAGACAGCTGGGGCGTTGCTAGGTACTTATGATCCAGGGCCCATAACATGTGCTAATGTATATGACTTTGGGGTAAATTTCTATGAAAACGGCCCAGGTCATAGAGGTGTACCCAGGTAAGAAACCTGCAAAGTTTCAGAAAGACAGCAGTTGGGGTTAGGGAATGATGATGCTTGAAATCCAGATGAAGGCTTTGCCCTTCCCCAGAGCACAGTGATTGGAGCCCATGGTAAAATGCGCCTTAGGATCAGAAGGTAGACCTGTCAGTCACTCAGCCGGCCACCCTCCCCCCACCCCTGCTGTGGTTAAAGACACTAAACCAAAATGTATTACTTCAAGACATAAAGTCTGCCCGATTCTGCTTAGGCTTCAGACTTCCTCTGAACTCAGTGCCCATCCTTAATATTATATATAAGCACACAAATGTAGAATTACTAGAATTTATTTACATTTCACCAATGTTAGCAGTGAAATAAAGAGTGCCTCTGAACATACACAGAATGCTTTTCTCTCATTACTGAGCACTTAAAGCCTACCCTCCCTATTCCGTTCCACTCCATACAACAATCCCTCCTCATTGTTGCATCCTCCAGCAACTCTTCATAATACAGATTTTTTGTTTTGTGCAATTTTCCTTTACCTCCTCCTTGTTATGTGCAAGCTCTCACTGTCTCCTCCTCCCCATAACTTAATGTATAGCAAGACTTCACCAGGATTCAGCTAAAGAGTCTGTTTTCAAAACTAGGGCTAAATTATGGAGAAACCCTGAGCATGTACAAAGTGCCTTTCCCTCATCACTGAACTTATAGCCTATGCGAAATGGGAAAAAAAACACAAATGACAAAACATACATAGGATTGGGCTGAAAGGGTAGTCAACTCAGTGTATTTGAATCAGGTGGGCAATTTATTATGCTTGCGGTACCACGTTCACAACTCAGGACTTATTTCTGAGGGAGCATGCCGAAAATCAGGCTACAAGCCTCCAGCAAAAGTAACTTGTGCTGGAATCCTAAGTACACTTTCCTGGGAATAGGCCCCATTGAACATAATGGGACTTACGTCTGAGGAGCAGTAGTTATCTCCTCTCCACCCCCAAA
Source organism: Heloderma suspectum (assembly GCF_057233095.1). NCBI lineage: Eukaryota > Metazoa > Chordata > Lepidosauria > Squamata > Helodermatidae > Heloderma > Heloderma suspectum. The sequence goes on from NC_139474.1 coordinate 548,168, forward strand.
AAATGTGGTATTTTTAATTAAAGCTTTTTATTTTTAATTAAAGCTTTCTTTTCATAGGAACACAGGCATCTGCCTTATACCGAGTCAGATCCTTGGTCCATCTTAACCAGTATTGTCAACACTGACTAGCAGCGGCTCTCCAGGGTTTCAAGCAGCGTTTCTTTTTCCAGCCCTACCTGGAGATGCCAAGCATATGCCGAGCACATGCTCTACCACTGAACTATGGTCCTTCCTACCGCTGGATAATGGCAACTGACAAACCAAACAGCCTCAGATTCCTTCCTCTGCAACCATATGAACCCACTTTTCTCAAAGACTGGGTGAGGAGGAGGAGGAAAACAAATCCTCTTGTCTATCTGCATAAAGTCAAATACAGTTTGGAACTTCTCCTGCCCCCCACCCTTCCCTCTTGAGAATCCCCAAAGATGTGTTCTGGATGGAATAAAGAAGAGAAAGGAAGACCAGGGTAGGGGAAGGAAGAAGAATGGTGATTGGAAAAAGAATCATAGAATAGTAGGGTTGGAAGGGGCCTATAAGACCATCGAGTCCAACCCCCTAGAGGAGGAGAAAGATTTCCCCAAGCCAAGGGGCCCCGTTTCAGAGGAGTAGCACCTTACAGGAATTTAGGAGAATATGTGAGGGTTGCACATACTTAAATTAACTTTATGAGGTGAGGTGAGCACTTCTTTCTTTTCTTTCCTTCTTTCTTTTTCTTCCTTCCTTCCTTCCTTCCTTCCTTCCTCCCTTCCCTTCCCTTCCCTTTTTCCTTTTCTTTTTTTTAAACTATGAAACCTATTTAAAAGCCCCAGCACTTCCTGGATCATGACATGTAGTCCTAACCTTCCTTTTGGTATAATCTGCTGCCCGTAGCTATATAGGAGAAGTTAAAGGGGGGGGAGTTTGTGGGGGCTGATTAAATCCGTTGCTGTGCTGAAGCTACTGGACCTCTGCAGAAGCCAAAGGTTCGGGTTTGGAGCATTAAAATCAGATGCTGTGTGAAATACCACTATTTCACAGGAAGCTCTTCCTGCCTTTCCCACTCCTTCTTCAAAACGTAACTGCAAGCAAGCTCCCACCAGTGGACATGTAAGAGCAGAAAAGCAGGGAGAGGGGGAAAAACAATGAACAGACTGGAAGGAAAGGTGTGGAAGGAGATCTCCCCTCTAGTTTAAAAGTCTGCTGCATTTATGCTACACTCCCTATTGGTCTGCTAAAGCAGCGAATCCTCAGGTCTCCTAGTAACTGCAAGGCGACCGAGCTCAGAGGGAAGACGTGGGCTTGTATTAAGGCGGGTGATGGCAACTGGCGCAGTTCTAAAGATGTAGGGCACAGCTCAGAAGATCTGGGGGAATGGCCTGGAGTGCCACCCTGTAACAATGCCCGTGGGACACAGGATGGCTCCCAATGCCCAGCACTGAACCCATGAAGACACTGTGCTGGCTGCAAACCATCTCTCTCCCCTGCCCCATCGGCAAAGGGCGGCATGCCCAAGGTCACTCCTGAAGGGACTGCTCCAGTGTAGCTCGCCATGGAAGAGGTGGCCTGGCATCAGGAGTCACTTGGGAGAACAGAAAGCTTGCGAAGCGGAGCCTCCCTGCTTAGGCACAGTCTGCCCCTCCAGGCCAGATGCTGGGAGCCAAGGGTCTTGTGGACTTCACAGAGGCATGTGGCTCGCTGCTGCTCGAAACAGGGCAGGCTCCTTCCAGGGGGGAGTCTCCCCCTTCCTCTGACAGACGTCCTCCTCCTTCCCCTGGACCCTCATTTCAGCCCTCAGACCTGAGCCAAGGGTAGACTGATACGGAGACGCTCAGCCACGATGGCCTGGGCCCTCGCATTTTGCAGCCCCTGGCCAAACATGTTTTCTTTCCTGGAAGACTGCATGAGGCATCCAGGAGCAAAGGGATCAGGACGATGGATTTAAAGTTTGCGACTGGTGTGGGAACAGCCTGCTTCTCCCCAAGAAGCATGCCCCACCTTCAGTCAAGGAGTCAGGAACTTCTGGAAGGCTCCTCTGCATTCCCCAGAGCCAAGATGTGCTTACCCCCACGCCCCCCCACGCCCCCACGCACATGCATAGGTCAGAGTCTCTTGGTGCTACTTGCCTGGACCCTAGAACTCCCCCCCCCCCCGCCCGGTTTCATCGCTCTTGGAGGCGAGTTCTCTACAGGAGCCAATGTACCCAGATGCTGAGCTCCATAGCTCTCCGATCCTCCCAGAGTTCGCCTGGCAAGCTGCCCATTTCACATGATCCTGTCCTAACCATGACCTTTCCTTCCTCGGGGACCAGACCTCCATTTCTGGGCCCAGCACCTTCCCCTTGGCTTGCCGTCTTGTATACCCCAAGAGAGCATCACACCCGCCACTGCATCCTGTGTGATGAGCCCCAGGGAGGGAGGGAGGGAGGGAGGCCACCTGGCTCTCCAGCCACACTCACTCGCTGGCTGGAATTAGGCGCCACTGGGCTGGATACAGGCATGGTGGGAAAACGAAGGGGCAGCGTGGGCTTTATGTGGAGGAAGAGAGCGACTTACAGGACAGAGAGAGATTGCGAGGAAGAAGAAGGAAAACTGCTGACGACGGGAGGGTGGCGAGGAGAGCCCTTCCCCCTCCCCTATGACGGACAGGGGCTCCTAGGGCCAAGGAGAGAGGCTCGGAGCAGCTCCCAGCCACTGATGCATGGGGAGGTGGGCTACAAAGGCTCTGAAAGGCTGGGTCTTGTGGAGAATCATAGAATCATAGAATAGTACGGTTGGAAGGGGCCTACAAGGCCATCGAGTCCAACCCCCTGCTCAAGGCAGGAATCCAAGCCAGAGCATCCCTCACAGGTGGCTGTCCAGCCTCGTCTTGAAGACCTCCAGTGTGGGAGAGCCCACCACCTCCCCAGGGAATCGGTTCCTTTGTCGTATTGCTCTAACAGTCAGGAAGCTTTTCCTGATGTTCAGCCGGAATCTGGCTTCCTGTCACTTGAGCCCATTATTCCGTGTCCTGCACTCTGGGATGATCGAGAAGAGGTCCTGGCCTTCCTCTCTGGGACAATCTTCCAAGTCCTTGAAGAGCGCTATCATATCTCCCCTCAGTCTTCTCTTCTCAAGGCTAAACATGCCCAGTTCTTTCAGTCTCTCCTCACAGGGCTTTGTTTCCAGTCCCCTGATGGCAATTTTCAGGGGTGCTGCCCAATTGTACAGGGAGCTCAACCCACTGCCTGAGACATTCATGTGGCCTCCACGTTGAGTGCGTGACAGCAGGATTGGGGCCCTGGGCACTCTGTGTATCGCTGGAGCCTGCGCCTTGGCACGGGAGCCAGCAGCACGACCAGCATGGCTGGCTTTACGCTCGGTGGCCAAGCTAAGAGCCGAAGCGTTCTGCTCGGCTGTGGAGGGGCCTTGAGCTTGCGCGCCCCCACTGAGCTCTCTTCCTTGCCTCCTTCCTCAGCTTCTCTCGCCTCTCTCTGGGTTTGTTGTTCTCCTTGGACTACTCAGGGCCCAAGGAGAGGCCCTGCATTATTGCCCATCCAAATTCTAATTTCAAACGGCATTCTGCGCCATGTGGAGCTCAGGGACTCCTAATAACAACCTAGCCTCATCGCCTGTACCAGTCTTTTTCTGTGCAGGAGAGAAATCCACAGTGGTCTTTGTTCAGCCAAGAGGAGCCAGGGTAGACACTGCCCACTGTGATTTCCAGGTGACTGTGAGCAACCAGGGCATGAAACCCTCTGTGTCCCCCTTCCTCTGAATCTGGCAATTATATCCGCTCTGACTTCCTCTCTCCTAACTTTGCTTGAAATCTATCCATTCTGCTCCCTGGGCGACCAACCTGGTACCACATTGAAATTCAAGTTTCCCCCATTCTGCTCAGACCTCTGACGACTGCTTTGCTACTTCCCTAGCACCTGCCCCATTCCTTCTTGGGCTAACCTTAACTCCCTGCCTCCTCTCTCTCTCTGTTATTAGAAACAGCAAAACAGTCCACCGTTAGAGGGTGGCATGCTAAACAATTCTTCCTTTCTGTAAATACTGGCAGTAAAATATGAGTAATACAGTTCTTGTTGAAGCAGGGTGCTCTTCAACGAACTCCACCATTTCAGCCCAGCACCATGCTTCTGCCCAAGATCCTAGTAGTTCTGCACCCCTTCAAGTGCACAGGTATAGATACAACCAAAGACACAGGGAGCAGATGTAGCAACAAGTCAGCAAATTCAGTGACCGTGGTCTGATGTTCTTAAGATCCCCGTTACGCAAGCTCCCAGCTGTCAACCTCCTTGCAGCTCAAGGTTGCAGCACCCCATGATCTCTTTGGGTAGTAATGCCATGATCAGTATCACATCTAGTTCCGCCCAAGAGTGCTGGCCAAACGGAGTCGTGCCTTACAAAGCAATGATTTTCCTAAGACTCAAAGAGCCACATCAGAATTCCACCCCGACTCTGCCGAGAGCCTCTCTTCAGGGTGTGCTGACTCAATTAAATTAAATTACGGTTGCTTCTCTATCATTCTTAGTAAGAGCCAGTGTAGCTAATCTACTTCTTTTCAAGCCCCTAATTAGGTATTTGATTAATTATGCGTCCTCAGCCCGTCTTAATGGCTAACAGTTTTTGAAGAGTGATTCCGTCACATTCATGTTTTTAAAAACAAGCACAAGCCCTGTCTCAGCTACTGAGCACCAGTCATGTTTGGGACTTGAGATGGACTGGGGTGGAGAGAAGGGAGTGCTAAGGCATGTACAAGAATTTTGTGTGGAGGCACGAGTAGCAGCAGCATCTTCCAGAGGGAATCATTTTAGGGCTGCGAGTTGAAAGACAGCGAGAGGAAGTGCTTTGGGGCAGAGACTTGGGTGGCGAGGCCTGGGTTCTTGGTCGGAAGGATGGCTGGAGCAAGGCCTTTTTTACCCACCTGGCACTGGCATGGCAAAGGATGATCCCCCCTGTGCGTGCTCACAGGAGAGGTAGCTGCCCCCTGGCTGCAGCCCCTGAGAAGCCCTGCTCAAAGGAAACCCAGAAAAAGCTGCTGGCAACTGGGGGACACAGCACTATCCAGTCACCCCTATCCACTTGCTTGTTCGATCTCTCAAAGAACTCCAAAAGATTAGTGAGGCTGTCTCATTCCTCAGCGTCAATAAAACTGCAACTCCTGTATTTCTTTCTGTCTCTTCTCCCTCCCTCCCACCCCTAATAAAATCCCATCTCCTCCCTGACTGGCAGTAATTGGTCCTGGCTTTGGCACCGACCAGGGGAGAGATTGGAGATATTAACTGCTTCTCTCACTCCAGCAGAAATGCCAGTGGCGAACCATGGAGTACACAGTAAACTTGTGTGAATTCCTGTGGTACCTCCTCTATCTGCTGGACACAACTCTGATCAGGTCCCCTTCCCAGGAGACACTTAAACTGGCTTCTACTTTCCTAATGTTGGTGCAAAGAGCATCACAGCCACCCATGTGACATGTGGTCAAATGTCAGTGTTTGCTGCATTATTAGAAATGGCACAACCCAAGTTCCAAGCAGGGGAGAGAAGATCTGATGTTTACTCCAAGGCCAAAATGGCAAATGGCTGCCATTCATAGGCGCACCAGAGAGGAGCGCTAGGTGCTTGCGGACAGTCATTCTGGAACATGTATTTTACTTTTGGTACAGTCAGCTCAAATGTTTAACAACAGGAGAGCATTAAATTCAGGAGAACATGAGAATCAAGTTGCATATAGTTTGGGGCCAACTGAAATGTGATGTCTATCACATGGTTTGCCCTTATAGGACTGGCTTTTTTGAACAAGTGGCCGGTATAGCAAGGCTGAGCAGATCAGGGCCATGGCATGGAAGGGCTTTAACCCTATGACCATGCAGAATCGTCTCTGCGCCCCCCGCCCTTGGCAATGTGAGGAAGGCTCCCATTGGCACCAAGGAGATCTTGAGCCTGGTAGGTGCATGGGGTGACCATGACAGAGGCAAAGGTTCAGTGCTTCCTCATACACACCATGGCCCCCATCTGACTCAGCCCTTACTGCGCTTGGCTATTGGTTAAAGAAAAATCAGCCATGCAAGAGCAAACTCATGACAAATGTCACATCTAGTTTGGCCCTCAGCTGGATCATGGTCACAGCAGGCAAATGCATCACTGGAGTGTTAGTATTCTGTGCCTCCTCATGAAGTGGGTCATGAGAATCTGGTGGCCCATAAAGGACAAGTAACAGCCACTCCCTGGGAGGGCTGGGAGGAAAGGTTCATTCTGTTCATGTTCAGAGGCACTCTCCTCTCACAAACCATCCACCAAAGCCTTCTCATGCTGCAAGCACCTTCTAGAGCTCCACGCAAACCAGCATCAGGGAGGGAATGTCTCTTGGCCCCAACAACAGCCTGGTGTAGTTTTCTGTTGCTGCTGCTCCTGCCGCCACTGTCACAAGGAGGTATCTCTGAACACTGGAGCACTTCAGACAAACAATGCACCATTATTTAAAAAGAAAAGGGATGTTTGGAAAGCGCTCCCTAGAACTGGCTCCTTGGGCAGTGTGTGCGATGGAGGGCAGCGTGCAGCACACAGATAACCTGGGCACGCCAGCCAGCCTGCAGCTGCTCCCTCCAAATCTGAGGACAATTCACAAGCGTCAGGTCTCTGCAACGAGGCCCTGCGTCTCCAGGCAGGCACCCCCCGCCACAGCTGCCGAGGGAGAACGGCTGATGGCCAACCCCAAAGAGCAGCGGTGTGCCAGGGCATCTGATCAAGTGCCAGCTGACAGTGGCAAGAGGAGACTGGCTCCCCACACTCCATGGCACCTAGGAGGCTGGGACGGGGGCCATCATGTCCTGGGTCTGCCTCCAGTCTGCAGAACACAGCAAGGCTCCGTTGCGAAGAAGCAGCGGCATTTCCACATGCTCGGGGTGGGAAGCCGGCCCCTTTCTCCAAGAAGGCCAAGGCTGAAATGCCAAGTTCTCACCGCTCAGACAGACTGCTCCTGATTCTTCCAGCTCTACCAAAAATCATTTCAGAAGCTGTGGTGCCAAAATCAACACCCCACCCCACTCTGAGTTTCTCTTTCCCCACCAACAGTATTCAGTGGCTGAAATATGATGTGCTGTATTAGGCTGCAGACAAATGAGAAAGATAACAGTGCCCTCACCCTGGACAGCTGCCCACACTAAGCCTCCCAGCAAGCTGCCATCTGGCTTTCCACCCATCATCTTGAGAAGGTCAATTATCCCAAATCAAAAAGAGAGCATCACACCACTGAAACATTCATTTACATGACTGCTGGGGCCGCTGCTGCCTCCCCGCCTCCAACACAGGGCGTGTGCCCCTCTTCCTCCACTGTTCCGGGCAGCCCACAGAGCACCTTTCTCCTGTCCACAGTTACAAAGTGGTGTGGCTACGGGGGAAGCGCTCCAAAACACAGGGAGCCACTTTCAGACAGACTTGGAAACAAAGGCTGAGGAAATGCAGAGACATGATGACAGTGCTGAGCAGTGGAAGAGAATTTCTCTAAAAGAGCAGCTCAGCATCACTGCCCAGCCGCCCACTCCCTGCTGCAGAATGGAGCCCCTGCCTTGTTCAGAAGCCCAAAGGGCATCACACAGTGTCCTCTTGGGCTCCAAGGTGCTGGTGGGCGAGGAGGGAGAGGCGACACTCTCGTCTGCCGTTGGGAGGGGGTCAGATCTCTATGGCAACCCAATTTTGCAGAGAGGGAGGGAGGGAGAGGTGACTGGAGGGGCTGTTTTTACATGTTTCTACCCCCAGTAGCTGAAGCTCTCTGGGCGCCTCACGTGGTTGTGCCTCATCCTCAAGTCCTGCCCTAAAGAGAAGGAAGGCGATGCCGCGAGGACGTTGCCACGCAGGCTTTTACAGATAGACGGGGAAATAAGCCACAGCGGCCTCAGGAACGAGCCGTCCTCGTCCCAGCACATCCTTGGTCAGCCACTCAAAACTGCAGGGCGGAGGGGACCCAGGAGTCCTGGGACACAACCGAGCAGTGTCTTCTCCTTCTCTTTCTCTTTCTCCTTCTCTTTTTTATATGGGGGCAACAATCTATGTTACCCTACACAGCTCATATCTCTTTGTCCTGGGGCGTGAGGCTGCCAGATCCTCTGTCAACAAGCCCCTGTCTGCTGCTTTTGACACTCGCACTACCAGTTTATGCCCCCATCCCCTTGCTGCCTGCCTTGATGTTACGACACCTCTCTCACGAGCTCCATCTCCCCCACACGCAGGAGGAGACTGACAAAACCAACTTGCCAGGGATCTTAAAGGGATGAAGGTTTCTGGTATAAAGGAGAGAGATCCTGGCGGTATTGTGAACAAACAAGGGTTTAGATTTTCTCCCCCCGCCCCCCTGGATGCAACTTTGATTATTTTCTGTTTTGTTTTAAAGCAATTAGCATGAACATAAGGCAGCGGGCAAAAACTAGGTCCTGAAGCAGTGTTTTCCCACCTTGCTGAAGAATCACTTCTGCTGACACTTAGGAAAATGATTTGGGGTGGGGGCATCAGAAGACCCTACTGGATCAGGCCAGGGTTAGATCCACCTGGTCCAGCCTCCAGCTTCTCACAGTGGCCATCCAGCTGCCATCCTGGGAGCCCACCAAGCAGGTCAGGAGGGCTAGCAATGAGTGGCTGGCCTCACAACAGGGACGGCGCATGCAGCTGCTCCTGCTGCTTCTCCTCTTTGACTTTGAGTAAGCCCCTTTTCCCCCTTCATGGATCACTGCCTTGTTGTGGCGAAGGGGCTTGCGTAACTCAGTGAAGCCATAAGCTATGCCGTGCAGGGCCACCCAAGACGGACAGGTCATGGCAGAGAGTTCTGACAAAATGTGGTCCACTGGAGAAGGAAATGGCAACCCACTCCAGTATTCTTGCCAAGAAAACCCCATGGAACGTATCACAAGGCTAAAAGATATGACGCCGGAAGATGAGCCCCTCAGGTCGGAAGGTGTCCAATATGCTACTGGGGAAGAGCAGAGGGTATTTCCAAGTAGCGCCAGAAAGAGTGAAGCGGCTGGGCCAAAGCCGAAAGGACACTCAGCTGTGGATGTGTCTGGCGGTGAAAAGAAAATCCGATGCTGTAAAGAACAATATTGTTTAGGAACCTGGAATGTCAGATCAATGAATCAAGGTAAGCTGGAGGTGGTCAAACATGAGATGGCAAGATTGAACATCGACATCTTGGGAATCAGCGAACTCAAATGGACAGGCATGGGCGAATTTAATTCAGGTGACCATCATATCTACTATTGTGGGCAAGAATCCCTTAGAAGAAATGGAGTAGCACTCATAGTCAACAAAAGGGTGGGAAAAGCAGTATTGGGGTACAATCTTAAAAATGATAGAATGATCTCGGTACGAATCCAAGGCAAACCATTCAACATCACAGTAATTCAAGTCTATGCCCCAACCACTGAGGCCAAAGAAGCTGAGGTTGATCGGTTCTATGAAGACCTACAACACCTTCTAGAACTAACACCAAAAAAAGATGTCCTCTTCATCATAGGGGATTGGAATGCGAAAGTAGGAAGTCAAGAAATCACCGGGATAACAGGCAGGCATGGCCTTGGTGTACAAAATGAAGCAGGACAAAAGCTAATAGAGTTTTGCCAAGAGAACATGCTGATCATAGCAAACACTCTTTTCCAACAGCACAAGAGGCGACTCTACACATGGACGTCACCAGATGGTCAATATCGAAATCAGATTGATTATGTCCTTTGCAGCCAAAGATGGAGAAGCTCCATACAGTCAGTAAAAACAAGACCTGGAGCTGACGGTGGCTCAGATCATGAGCTGCTTCTTGCAAAATTTCGGCTGAAATTGAAGAAAGTCGGGAAAACCACTAAACCGTTCAGGTATGACCTAAATCATATCCCTGATGAATATACAGTGGAGGTGAGGAATAGATTTCAGGGATTAGACCTGATAGACAGAGTGCCTGAGGAACTATGGACGGAGGTCCGTAACATTGTTCAGGAGGCAGCAACGAAATCCATCCCAAAGAAAAAGAAATGCAAGAAAGCAAAGTGGCTGTCTGATGAGGCTTTACAAGTAGCTCACGAAAGAAGGGAAGCGAAAAGCAAGGGAGAAAGGGGAAGATATACCCAACTGAATGCAGAGTTCCAGAGAATAGCAAGGAGAGACAAGAAGGCCTTCTTAAATGAACAATGCAAAGAAATCGAGGAAAACAACAGAATGGGAAAGACTAGAGATCTCTTCAAGAAAATTGGAGATCTCAAGGGAACGTTTTGTGCAAAGACGGGCATGATCAAGGACAAAGAAGGCAGGGACCTAACAGAAGCAGATGAGATTAAGCAGAGGTGGCAAGAATACACAGAAGAACTATACAGGAAAGATCTGAATGTCCCTGATAGCCATGATAGTGCGGTCACTGAACTTGAGCCGGACATCCTAGAGAGATGACAGTATTCCAGCTGAGCTATTGAAAATCCTAAAAGATGATGCTGTTAAAGTGCTGCATTCAATATGCCAACAAATCTGGAACACTCAACAGTGGCCGCAAGACTGGAAAAGGTCAGTTTACATTCCAATTCCAAAGAAGGGCAACGCCAAAGAGTGTTCAAACTACCGCACCATTGCGCTCATTTCACATGCCAGCAAGGTGATGCTCAAAATCCTACAAGCTAGGCTTCAGCAGTATGTGAACCGAGAACTACCGGAAGTACAAGCTGGGTTTCGAAGAGGCAGAGGAACTAGAGATCAAATCGCCAACATTCGCTGCATCATGGAGAAAGCAAGAGAATTCCAGAAAAACGTCTATTTCTGCTTCATTGACTACGCTAAAGCCTTTGATTGTGTGCATCACAACAAACTGTGGCAAATTCTTAAAGTGATGGGAGTACCAGACCACCTTACCTGTCTCCTGAGAAACCTGTACGAGGGTCAAGAAGCAACAGTCAGAACCAGACATGGAACAACCGATTGGTTCAAAATTGGGAAAGAAGTACGACAAGGCTGCATATTGTCACCCTGCTTATTTAACTTATATGCAGAGTACATCATGAGAAATGCCGGGTTGGATGAATCACAGGTCGGAATTAAGATTGCCGGGAGAATTATCAACAACCTCCGATATGCAGACGATACCACCCTAATGGCAGAAAGCGAAGAGGATCTCAAGAGCCTCTTGTTGAGGGTGAAAGAGGAGAGTGCAAAAGCTGGTTTGAAACTCAACATTAAAAAAACTAAGATCATGGCATCTGGCCCCATCACTTCCTGGCATACAGAAGGGGAAGAAATGGAAGCAGTGACAGATGTTACTTTCTTGGGCTCCAAGATCACCACAGACAGTGACTGTAGCCATGAAATTAAAAGATGCTTGCTCCTTGGGAGAAAAGCTATGGCAAACCTAGACAGTGTAGTAAGAAGCAGAGACATCACCTTGCCGACAAAGGTCCATCTAATCAAAGCTATGGTTTTCCCAGTAGTAATGTATGGCTGTGAGAGCTGGACTATAAGGAAGGCTGAGCGCCGAAGAATTGATGCTTTCCAACTGTGGTGCTGGAGAAGACTCTTACGAGTCCCCTAGACTGCAAGGAGGTCAAATCAGTCCATCCTAAAGGAAATCAACCCTGAGTGCTCATTGGAAGGACAGATAATGAAGCTCAAATATTTTGGCCACCTAATGTGAAGAGAAAACTCCCTGGAAAAGACCCTGATGCTGGGAAAGACTGAAGGCAAAAGGAGAAGGGGACGGCAGAGGATGAGATGGCTAGATAGCATCACCGATGCAATGAATATGAACTTGAGCACGCTCTGGGAGAGAGCGCAGGACAGGAAGGCCTGGCGTGCTATGGTCCAGGGGGTCACGAAGAGTCGGACACGACTGAACAACAACAACAAGCCCCTTTTCAAATTAGTAGCCATCACAACATCTTGCAAAAGCATCCAGAATGCTGCAAAAAATGACTTGCTTGCAGACCCTCCTTTGCTGGCTTCCAAATCTCCATCTTTCAGGTGTCCCCCCCTCCTCTGCCCCCAGCCAAGGACTTTTTGATCAGAAAGCCTGCAATGTCTCCTCACCCTCCTAGAAAAAGAAATGTATACATCAAAAAGGTTTGCGCCGCGAGTTTTGCAAACCAATGTGTCTTTTGAGGTGGAGTGACCAAGCAAAACAAATAGTCCCGCCCCATTTCCCAGCAGAGGCCTTGTGTCAGGCAAGCTGAGGCACTAGGAAGAGACCCAAGAAAGAGGGGGTGGCGGCTGGAAGAGCCACGAGGCTGGATCAGACCAAGGGCCCAGCTCGTCCAGCATTCCAGCCAGATGCCCACGGCAAGCCATGAGTGCAATAGCAACCTCCCACTTGCGTTCCCCAGAGACATGCCGCCTCCGATGTGGCCAGAGATCATGCGAGGCCATTGCGACGAGTAGCTGTGCCCAGCCTTATGCTCCTCTATGAAGTGGATTCCTGCACTGAGCAGGGGGCTGGACTCGATGGCCTTGTAGGCCCCTCCCAACCCTCCTATTCTACGATTCTATGAATTTGTCTAATCCCCTTTGAAGCCGTCCAAGTTGGTGGCCATCAGCACATCCTGTGGTCGCCGTTCCTCTGCATGCTGCTGTGTCCCCTTTGGATGCGTTGCGTGAGGCTTGTCGGGCACGTGCAAATCCTCTGGGCCAGGTGGAGCACCTTCTGCAAAAGACCCCAGCCCGTGTGGACAACAGAACACTGAGCCACGGGCTGATGATGGTTCGCCATCTGAAGCACAAGGGATTTGCTGCCGCGGGATGCGGGGATGGCTTGGACAGATGCACCAGGGAGGGGAGGCCTATCAACAGCTATTCACCTGGAGAGCTAAAGGACATCCAGCTAAAGGATGAGGGGCATATCCCTTTGAATGCCAGCTGCTGGGAAGATTTAGGAGGACGGCTCTTGCCTCTGGCCCCTGCTTGTAAAATTCCAGAGGCACCTGGATGGTTTCTTTTTGTTGGAGGCAGAAACCTGGACACAGATGTCCTGGCAGCCATGTGGTGGCTGAAAACAACCCTTCTTCAAGCCCAGTTGGCTTTAACTGCTGTTCTGACTGGTTTATCTCCCGGGCCTGCACTGCTTTGTTTTAAATAATGATGTTTTTATTGCATTTCTTTTTTATAAATAATATTTTATTGTATTTGTATTTCTTTCCCTTTTGTAAGCCCACCTCTAGGAAACACAGCATAGAAATGTTGTTTTTTTAAAAAAATCTGGGACATGATACACAGGGAAGCTGGACGGCCATGGCTTGTTTTGCTGCAAATAGCTGTGGATAATACAAGCCATGGTTTGCAATCCCACTTCAACCCATGGTTTCATAGTCACATTCTAGCTTGTGGGCAATTCATAACCATGCTTTGTCTGGGGATGCAGATCCCCAAACAATGACAGAGAGCAATCCTAACTTCCCTGGGCAAGCGTCCCAGGGACCACAGGATGGCTCAGAAAACTTCCTCTGAGGTCAGAGACGGCGCTCTGACCTTGGGTGTGGGAGTCAGAGATCCTCTCCCTGCCCCCTCGCAGCCAGCATGGAGAGAACCATGCTGGCTGTCCCCTCCAAGGTCGGAGAGTGGGGTAAAGGGGTGTTCTGGTGGGCTGGGAGAGGAGACTGGAGAGGCCAGGGTACGATTTATCCCGAGCCTCCTCCAGCCTCCTTCCCTCCTGCTCCCAAGCGCCCTTGCTAGACAGGCTGATAAGCCTGTTTGGCAAAAGTAATTGATCAGGGGGCAGGGAGGTAAGATTGCCTCTGCTTCTCCTCCCACCTCGCTGGCTTCAGCTTGGCAGGGCGTAGGGATCTTGGAAGCCTCCGTGTTTGGGAAGGGAAGGGAAACAACCCACACCTGCACAGGGTTTACGTTGGTCAGGCTCCTTCAGGGGCAAGCTAATATTCAGACCATGAGATCTCCAGAGCTGGTACAGGGGGAGGTAGGGAGGGCTCAGTAGTCTCTCTGGTGGTCTGGGATGAGGGCTCTGTTGCTCTGTAGAGCTGACTGACACCCCCCCACACGCAACAAGCAAAAGCAGGATACATTAGGGCTGCACCAGTTCATCAATTAACCATCTTTAACCAATATCTGCTGCCTGATGAATGAAGCAGCAGATGTTTGTAAATCAATCAGAAGATTTCAGATATTACAAATTCTCCCAGTTCCATGTGGTGAAAGGAGTCTGCTTAAGAAAGGCATTCCTTAAGAAAGGGAATGCCTCTCCTGAGAATATTAAGAAAGGGAATGCCTCTCCTGAGAATACAGCACTGGCTTAACCCAGGAAACCCTCATTTACAGTCAAAGAGGCAGGGAAGTATTTATTTATTTATTTATTTATTTACTCTTGAAATGTTTAGTCCACCCTTCACCTTATGGTCCCAGGGCCAGGTGCACGCATATCAAGGAAACAATATAAAACAACTTAAAACCACCATCCAAGACCTTCACCCACTTCCAGAGGCTTCTGTCAAGAGGTGTATCTTGCCAAAATGCATACAAGTAAGGCTCCAGGTGCACCTCAGAAGGAGGGGAATATCACAACCTCAGGGCCACCACAGAGAAGGCTCTTTCACGCACTGCCATTCCACAAACCTCCAAGAGTGGCAGTATTGACAACATGGCCTCCCCTGCTGACCTTAGCACCTGGGTTGCTCTATAGGGCAGTAAGTGGTCTTTCAAAAAGTTGGGGCCCAATTCATTTAGGGTTTTATATGTTAACATCAGCATCTTGAACTGGGCTCAGAAGCAAATTGGCAGCCTGGTCTGGGGTCATACGTGCCTTTCCATTGTCAGTACCTGGACAGCAGAGTTATGTACCAGTCGCAGCTTCCAAGCAGTCTCCAAGGGCTGCCCCGTGCAGAATGGCTGAAACAAGGCATAGGCATGGGCAGCACAAGGGAGAACACGCATGCCATACCCTATCGCCTTTCTATCCACAGCCACGCGTTGGCTGAAGGCATACCTCTACACCAGCCTCAGCCTTCAGTTGGGGGGTGAGCGGAGGGAGAGGGAGAGAGAGCGAGGGGGGGGGAGAGAGAGAGAGAGAGAAAGCCACCCCTGTGTTGAGGACTGCTATACCCATATCACCATGACAGAGCATAAGACAAGGGCATGACTCAGCGCTCCATCACAGTTCAGGGCCACCAGCATAAGCTGACCCACAACTCAGGTGGCAGAGTGCACATCAGGGGCGACATCTCTCTGGCACCCATGCTGTGCACACCCAGAGCTTGCAAAGGAGAACGGGGAGAAAGAGCAGTTTGTGCACGAAGGGAGCACTTTGCACAAAATGGCCTGGCCTAAGGACATGCATGGTGCAAGAGCACTAATATTTCTCTGCTTAGTACCCTAACAGGTACCTCACCTTGGGACTCCAGACACAAACCACACTCCCACAACTGAGCATTCCCACACAAGCCAGCAAGGGAAGGGCGCAACGGACGACGGCTGCCACATGTGAATGCTGCGTCTTGTCCGAATGGCCTTGTTCTAGCTAGCATTTTCCCCCTGCAGCAGCCACACGCGGGGACGCGCTCCTGCCACACACGGGCAGGCTCTCTGCCGGCAAGGCCGGGCACTCTGCTCCTCCCAGTGGCACTGCTGGCCAAACCCTCACAGGCACTTTTGCCTGGCAGGGAGCTGAACCAGCAGCCACAGCATGCACACTGTTTCACTGTAACCCTCAAGGGTCCCTATGGAGAGGTCCATATATTCACAGTCACTGCAGTCCCTCCCCTACACCCGAACTGGGGAGACTGAGGCATGAGCACTGGCGAAACACCCAGGGGGCAGCCCCACTCGTCTCCCGTCTCCTCACAAACACCTCTTGTTCATCCAGGTGTTCTAGCATCTGGTGACTGCATGTGTCTCCTTCCTTTGCTCTCCACAGGCTGTTCTCCCACCGGTGCAGGATCCATCCCACGCCCTGTTCTGCATGATCATTAAGGTCACCCATAGCATGACCAGGATACATGACCTAGCTTTTTCTCAAGGCATCGTTAGCCTCCTTTTTCCAGGCAGACCCCTGTACTTTTTCGAGCTCCATGACAGACAGGTATGCAACAGGTGAAGGTGCTCCTGACATGGAGCATCGAGCCCTGCTGGGGTGACTGGCTCCCAGTGCGGTGCAATGGGGGCTCTGGCTGGGCCCAGGACAGCCTCCCTTGTTGCCTGTGAGGAGCAGAGAGGGGTCCCTGCCCCACCCCCTGTAATACGAATCTGGGGGAGGGGGCTGTGTGTGTGTGGTGGGCTCAGGGCAATGGCCTCCCCCGACTCTGCTCAATCAAATGCCCTGGGCCACAAGGGGGGGGGATGCAAGTGGTGTTGCCAGGCTGTCTGAAGCAGTCCGCTGGGGGTAGTATGAGGAGAGGGAGCCCTGGCAGGGCTGGGCTACTGGGCAAAACAGAAGAAGCAGCTTGGCCACACGGGCTGCCACGGAGAGAGGCAACAGGGCTGGTCGGCCCTGGTCCACGTGGCGCCCTTCCTCACCAGCTCCGATATGCCTGGGCGGGGCGGGGGGCTTCCTCATCTTTCCCGGGGGGCACTGTACCCTGAATTTGAATCGGGGAGCCCTGCCTGCAAACCGAGAGCTCGGGCACCTCCTGAAGCCCCAGGCCCTGGCATCAGTGAGGCTGAGGGCTGGTGGGGAGACAAGGCCTGGGGTGGGCCTCCGTCCGGCCTGTGGCTACAGCTGAGGGGGCGGCTCTGTGGTGCCAGCAGCACAGGTTCGATGCCTATTAGTTCCCTCTGTTTTGCCAGACGTGCAAATTCACCACTTAGACAAAGGGTTAGGGAAGGCTGTCAGCCAAATAATATGTTCTGGTGGAACACTGGGCCTCACTGATTCAAAACTCAATGATAATCTTCAGCCATGAACAGGAACAGATGAATCTGCCAAGCTCGGTTTCACTCATTTTCTCATTTTTCCAAACTTAAATTCATTCTGCCATTTCTGTATCAATGTGTAATATTTTTTAAAAGTTTGCATGAAAATTCATACACATTTTTGGCACGTTTTTCAAAACATAAACATTCTGGAAATTATATGCATTTTTTTGCAGGTGATTATCCCTAACATAAGGCATTCTTGTGGACACTTCTCTGTACTATACATATCTTTGGTGCATTTTTTTTTTTTTACTTTGTTCACAAAGTTTGGGGAAGTGCAGATCGACTTTTAGCTGCGTTCTGGTTTGTGCATGGGATGGAGGAGTGTAAGTGTGGTACATCTGCATAAAAATGCGAACTGGACAAATTTCTCCCATCCCCAGCCATGAGCCTCATTTTCCCTGCTGTGGAATCCGTTCAGATGTAAATGTTCTTCCCCTTTTTATTCACTCTCCCCATGTATTACCTGTTGTAACAATGTATTATTTTATTTTAGAGACCTACATCTAGATTTTTATGGGTTTTTTTTTATTCCTGTGCTGTTTGTTTTGTGTTTTTTGTTCTTTTAAATATTTGTATTGCATTTTATATTTTAACTGTTTGTATGGCATCTTAGTCTTTTAACTGTTTGTAATCCACCCAGAGAACATTGCTTATTGGCAGATTAAAAATATATTAAATAAATAAATGACTTTGTGTAACATATATTTCCTTTTCTTGCGTGAGAATTTTTTTTGAGGTTTGAGATTTCAGCTTTTTCGTGGCACGGGGGGGGGGGGGGCTCTGCAGCTCAGAGGCTGGAGTGGCAAGGCAGCCTGAATCACGGCAGGACACTGCACCCGGGACACCGCGGGCACTGCAGCCAGCCACGCCACAGCTGTGGCCTCCTCATTTTGCCTCATTGGATTCAGAGAATGATGAGAGTGAAGGATGGACCGCACAAAGCATGAAGGTGTTCTGCAGATCAGAGTCCGGGGCTTAACCTAGGAAATGTATGGAGTATAATGGCCAAACTCACTAAAATCCCTAGAACTATTATTTATTATTGTTATTTATAACCCCTTCTCTGTAAAATGAATGCATGAAATAACACCCATGGCAGCTCATAGTGCAAAAGGCCTTTTTGGCCTTCACAGGAGGGGACCCTGGCTGCCCGATGCCGGGGGTGGGGGAGAGGCTCAGCTGCTGGCAAAAGGATAAGAGAGCAGTGGGGGAGGCAGTGGAGTGGATAACATGCCAAGTTTCTGAGCAGACACGGCCACAGCCCTAGCTCAAGATCAAACCTTTCATTGACCCAGGAACACCAAGTTATATACCCACAATCGCCAACACAGATCAGCATCTTCATTTTGCTAACCAGAAAGTGAAGGGACTCCACATGCTTACCACAAGGACGGCAAGTGTACTCACCGGGCAAATGGCAAAACAGTGTTAACAGGTAACTAACCGGCATTAAGCCAGCTCGAATGTGCACCCCCAGTCTGAAAAATCATCAAAGGTGAATCATTCCTACAATCACACACTGCTTTCTCTTCAAACATCAGCACTGGCTAGTCTCTTTTCTTTGCATGAAAAAAACAACGACCGCATTATCCATTCTGTTTGCCCACAAGACACCTCAAGTCCAGTGGGTTTTAAGGTTGCAGCACCTGACTTTAAAGGACGGGTCTGTCTTCTTGCTCTTTGCCTGCCTCCACCCTTACTCCCGCTGAAACCCGTGAACTGCAATGCAATGTTCTCTCCTCGGCAAAACGAGACCTTTCATGTAGCCAGAGGGAACAACATCAATGAAGCCAAGTCACAGAGCCTGAAGCAACAGGAGAGGGGTATTCGCACCTTCTAAAGGTGCCAACGCACAGCACATCACCAGCGGCTCAAACCACAGTGAACAGCAGCAAGGACACAGGATGAGTTCCTTGATGAAGATGGATGTTTCCTTTCAAGACCTGCAAACACTGCGTAGTGGCCAAGAGACTCCACTGTCAGGAGCGCCCTAGCTGCCTCTTACAGTCCCCTCCAATAGCCAACTCAAGACACAGACGAAGAGGATTCTTTCCAAGGCTTTATTCCATTTACAACTTAATGACTCTTTCAGATGCTAATCACCAACGACTAAGCAAGGAACTGCACTGGGGTAGTCAGCAGAGTAGCCTAAGCTACAGGTAAGGCAGTTGGTCCCCATTTGAAGGAGAAGGCGCAACCGTTGTTTGAAGGAGACGATGCGACCGGGACACGACCATTGTTTTAGCGTCAAGCAAGCAGAGCGCCTCCTCTCAGTGCCCTCCATCTGGTGCCGCTCCCTGCGTCTGCACCGAGCGTCCAGCAAGGCCCCCTCCCCTGCTCTCTCGCTGCCAGGGACACTACCTCTCTCAGGAATGCAGGCAGGAGGAATCTCTCCCTGCCACTGTGCCTGTGAGAGATGAGCGAGCTCCTCTCCCACGGTTGGTGCTCTTCCTCAGAATCAGAACTGCTCTGGGGCTCTACGGGCT
The DNA here is from genome assembly GCF_057233095.1 of Heloderma suspectum. Lineage (NCBI taxonomy): Eukaryota > Metazoa > Chordata > Lepidosauria > Squamata > Helodermatidae > Heloderma > Heloderma suspectum. The sequence goes on from NC_139474.1 coordinate 567,486, forward strand.
CAGTTTCTACCCTGACATCCACTATGAATTCAGTTCAAATGTCCGCCCCCCACACCAGCCACTCTCTTTGTCAGCCTTAGTAATATGAAGATAATCATACTGATCTACCTTATAGGGTTGTTGTAGGGATTACAAGATAATGTATGAGAACCACTTTGCTATACAAATCCTGAGTCTGATGGTTGTTACCATGATCCAAAGTTGCACTTTGGTTTTCCAAAACCACATTCTTGCCTTGGAAATTTGGTCCTGTGAATGCGACCAGCAAGCCCTTAACCTCCTCCACCTGGAGTTAAAGGAGGGACTGCTCCCGCCACACCAAAGGCTCTTAGCAACAACCTCTCTTCATTGCAGGAGCAGCAGACACAGCAAGAAGTTCAGTATCCCCTGCAGACAGAATTCACAGATCCACAGAGCAAGGTCTTCAACACATTACTTTTGTATGTTATAGATCAGATTTTTTAAAATGCACATCTAAAAGCACACTCATCAGATTGCCTGAAGTTCCCTGTCAAGAGTACACACAAAGGAGCAAATCTGGGTTTGTTTGTATAATGTATAAAATGATCCACAGTAACCTGTGAATGACCTACTGATAAATAATACTAAGCAATAATAATAGTTCACATCTATATAAAGCATTTTTTAGTGTTCACAGTGCTCTGCATCAAATATCTCAAAAATCATTGCAACAACTGTGTGACGTAGGCCAGCATTATTATCCCCTTATTGCAGATGGAGAGACTGAGGCTTAGAGAAAGGAGCTTGCCAGAGGCCACCAAGTGCATTCATGGCAGAGGTGACAACTGAACTAGAACTCAGCAGAGTCTCTGGAGAGACTCTATGGCTGGATTGAAGATCCTCCCTTCCTCTCTGACTCCCTTTGCACCCCGCTCCTCACTGCTTCTGAAACTGCTCAGGAGACATTGTGATTTATTCTTTATATAATGCCGTCAGCGTGTATGGTGCTTTGCAGAGAACAAGAAGATAAGTCCCTGCCCCAAGGAGCTTGCAATCTAAAATTCAACAAAGAGGAAGGGGGAAATGAGCGCAGAAGAAACAGTGGAAGATGTGGTGTGAAGGCTTAGTAGGGCACAGAGACAAGGGAGCTTCCGAGAAAAGTGTTCAATCCCTGTTTAAAATTGTCTCTTTGCATCAAGAACAATCATGGCATAAGCCATTGTCCAAGACACAGCAGATACTCACCACTTTCTCATTTGGTCATAGCCCAGGATTATATTTAAATCATCAGCTATAATGGGGATTTAATATACACCACAGATGCACACTAACTTCCCTGGAGATAATGTTCTTTTTTTAAAAAACCAAAACCTTTAGTGTGAATGAGGTCTGCAAATATCTCCCCTCACATTCCATCCTCAGAGCCCCCTCCTCTTGAATTCTTGGGGGCCTGAGAGATGAAAAGTGAAATTGACTAGAACAAAATGGAATTGACTAAAGGCCCTTAAGACAAGTGGGCTTCAAAAAGAGGGAGCAGAGAAGCAGCCCTCTCTGTTTTGCATTAGTCCTTAATTGCAGAAGGTATCTATTAGAAGGAGAGATTGGCAGGGGAGATGTATGCTTAGCCAAGCAATGAAACCAACAGGGGAGAGAAAAGAAAACGGGGGGGAAAGGGAATGGGGAGGAAGAAATGAAACCAGAGAATGTCTTATACATATACTATTCAAAGGCATGAGTTAGCTGGTCATTCCTTTTTGACTGCCTTCGTTGGCCAATTCTCATTAAGCACACTTCGCTGGAAAGCCGTTCACACGCAGATTCCACAAATATCAATGGTTTTCACTGTAATTCAAGTCGGGAGTTTATTTATGTCCATAAAGCTTTTTTTTTTTTTTTAAGAATTAGGCTATCTTCTATAACAATGTAACATTTTATTTGTAATATAAAAAATGCCAGGTATAATTAAACCAACATAATTAATTGCAAACTGGAGCAAAATGAAATATGAGCACCAAAAAAGTATCTGTACACCTTTATAAACAGAGGTGAAGCCAAAGTACAATGATGTGCCAGTAACATATGACCTGGAAACAAATCATGACGCGATCTCCATTGCCACAAGTGTGTTGCCAATGAGTGTGCGCTCATTGGCAAAACTAGGGATTGAAGCTGTCGGTGGACCAGAACAAGGATGTTTCAGTGGCTGCCCTGGAGTTCACACCAAGAACATTGTATTTCAGGAAGTTTTGTGAAGACAAAAAATGTAACACTTTGAATGTTTCAATAAACGCAGTTAGTTAATTCGTTAGATCTGTTTTTTCTCCGTGAACTTTGTTCGTGGATAACCAACTAATTTCTATTAATTAAGCAAAGTCCAAGTGGCCCCATTAGAGGGGCAGGGTGTTTTTGCACTGGGACTAGAAGAATGGAGCTAAGAGCAAGCTAAAAAAGTTGTTGCCCGCAAAAGCTCATCAGGAAGAAGAGCTTTTGCCACCACTTCTAGGGACAATAAAGATTGTTTCAGACCTCAGTATTTGTCAGGCCCGGAGACAGACAAGAGTTCAAACTCCTACTCAGCCTCTGGTGAATGAGTTTACGGGAGCCATTCTCCTTCATCTACTCTGATGACCTTAAAATCCCAATTTCTTCCTTCCACCACTGTTTGAACTCTCCTTATCAACGTGCCACACCGACTATATCCTCTTTCCACACATTAGTGTCCTGTAAAATCCACGTACACCCTCACTTCGGAGATGGTTTTGGCTCTCTTGACAGCTCTGCCATGGTGTCACCTTCCTTCCGCATGTTTAAACAGAGTGCAAGAACATTCAGAAACAGCATGGAGGAGGCAACAGGGAGCGTTTCTTTAAATAGTCTGCGAGTGGCCTGCATTTCAGGGAAGCAGGTGTCACAGCCTAACTTCAACACCTCATGAAAAAAAAACAACCCAAAGCCCATCAGCTCACACGTATTATCCATTTTTGAAAACTGGTTTTCAAGTGTTTTGTCACCCACCCAGAGCCTGCGTGAGCCTCTTTGCATTTCAGAAAGCAACAGTTATTTTTGTTGTTGTTCTTATTTTGCAGGCCAGATTTGACAGAATGCAAAATCTGAAAGAGAAGGGAGGCCTCAGGAGTGTGCAGACATGTCTGCAAATCCCCAGCAGCCCCTCTCCCCTGATTCACACTTGCACACAGTTTAGAGAAAGTCAAGAACAGCAAGCCAGAATTCCTCCCGCTGTTCTATACAGCCCTTAGAGTGCTTGAGATAAGACCCATCTCTTTCAAGTCCTTTGCATGCTGGGTGGATGGGGGTCTTTCAAGCTAAAGGAGGAGTCTTGTCTCCTTTGCACAAAGATATGAGGCAGTGTGAGAGGCTCCCATTGCTTCCAGCCTCTCCATATCCCAGCGCAAATGGGATAAATCCTTGCCTCTCCCCGCAACCCCCTGCCTGCCCTCTGCGCACACCACAAAGGCTTGTGGCCAGCACAAATGCAAGCTGACTAGCAAACCAAACCAGGATCTGTGGGTTTGCCTTTCAGTCCTCAAAGATAACGCAGCTCTCTACAGAGCCGGCCCATGAGTCCACTTAGACTGGGGCTGAGTCTCCTCCACCCACAGGAGTCCTTGGAGTGTTCAGGTCTCCCGGTCCTGCTGCCTGAGATCCATTTACTTGGAGAGGGCTGAGGCTGAACCTGGGGTGACTGCAGGCAAGGCAGGTGCTCTGCTGCTGAGATGAGCGGTGGGCCTCCTGTGGCCTCTAGCAGCCTATAGGCTGTCAGCTTTGAGAGCCAGCAGCCTGCAAGGAAAAGCTGCAGTGTGGATGCTCCTGCTCATGGCTGCCCTCTTCTGGGAGGCTCCATCCTGTCTTCCGTCTTCCCAACCCCAGCCACCCCTGCCCTAGTTTTCCTTTCCCCCTCAGTCAGCACACTATGGCCTCATTGGGCCAAGGCTTATTTTCCTAAAGATTTTCTGTACTCCTGCAAATGGGGTTCTCCAAGTCTGCTGTTATCTCTCTTGTGCACAGGGACTGCCGTTTTGGCTACATACGGACCGGCACCTGGAGATCTGAGATGGTGATAAGTGTATGAATGATGCCAGCAAACATCCAGGTAGCACCAAATGTAGAGGATTCTGGAAATCACGTGTGTGTGTGTGTGTGTGTGTGTGCGCGCACGTGCATGCATGTGTGTGCACACACACGTGTGTGCGTATCTAGCTCTCAAGGCCGTGAAAGTATGGTTGGAAGTATTCTGGCGATGCCTCATAATTAGAACATAAGAGCAGCCATGCTGGATCAGGCGAAAGACTCTGCTTTGATCCACTCCACCATATGTATGTTCTCATGGAGGACGGATCCATCAACAGCGATTAGTGATGACAAATAAACAGAACCTCCTCACTCTGCCTTCCATAAGCAGCTGGCTGGCCACAGAGGGGAACAACATGCTGGAGCAGGTGGCCTTTTGGTCTGACCCAGCAAGGCCATTATTTATGTCATTAGCAATGATCGCAAATATCTGTCACTCTGGGACAAACAGCCAGGGAGGCTTGTGGGCTTTGCAGAAACATCTTGCTGTCCTGCATTGGAAACAGACTGCAGAGTGGATGGGCTTTCAGCCTGATCCAGCAGAGCATTACTTATATTGCTATTAGCAGGAACAGCAAGCCCAGTCAGCCTGCAGGTTTTTGCCTTCTAATAACCTCCAATTCAAACATCCCCATGGCAGGCGGCTTTCCCCCAACAGATGCCAAGTGTCCTTTGCCATCTTTGCATCTGGAGTACAGGAAACAGACTTGGTGAGGGGATAATCAGAACTGCTGCTCTGATGCCCTTCCGAGCACACAACCATAATTGAGCCCCCCCTGCCTGTTGTCTGGCATGCTCCCTGTGGCAGCATCGAGCAGGTGGCAAGGCAGACGCTCTGTGGCTGTGGAGCCACAGAGAAGGGGGCCTATGGTGCCGAGAGCACAGGTTCAGAAGCAAGGAGCTGGGGCTCTCGAAAAAGGATGAGGGGGATCCCCAGGAAGGCAGGCTCTGGAACAGGCAAGCGCCTGGGGGCTGCAATGTCTGTCTCTATGTCCCAGTCTGGTGAGGAGGCAGAGACTTGGGCAGGGCGATGGGCTTCCAGGGGCACCTGCTTCCACCTGACACTGAGCTGAAAGTTCTCCAGAGCAGTTTTCCCCCAAGCTCATAGATTGTGTACGAAGGTGAGAGCACGAACTGCTGCCCAGTTTGGGGGGAGAGCAGGGAGGAGCTGGATTTCACGGAGTTGGGGGGGCGGAGCAGCTGGACTGGGCATCAGGTGCTTTGCAGCTCCTTTTTCTCTTCTGGCTCTGCGGTTACGGAGCTGCAACCGGTGCCTCTGGGCTGCTCTATTCCCAGAGGGCTTCTGTCAAAGGATGGGCCATCATCCCTGGGGGGCCACCACTGACTCTTGCTTTAGGCTTATTACTAGCGTAGGCAAGAGTGGGAGAGAGCCATCCACCCAAGTTCTGCCCACGTCCCTGTTCTGGGCAGCCTCCTCCTAGGGCAGGGAAGTGCTTACTTATTTTATTTTACTCTCACATTGGTTCCATGACTTCTCCCAATAAACCCGAATCTTCTGACATTGGCAGGAGATAGGCATAAAATCTACGGGCACTCCTATCACGCCTCCAACATTTTGCATGAGCTCCTTTATTGATTTTTTTCTAATTTATATGTTGTTAAATACTAGTGAAACATACACATTTTCCTTTAGGGGCATCCATCTGCTTTTGTTTAACTGTTGACTGTTTTGTTTTGTGTGTGTTTCTGCCCCTACTTTGAGCTTGCCAATATGGTTTAATTCTTAGTTATTGTTTTTATATTTTTATACTTTGAGGCTACTTTGAGCCACTCCTTTTTTGGAGGGGAAAAGTGAGGTGAACATTCCTCAGCTAAATAAGAACGAATATAAATTCTGAGGATATGTTGGCCAGAGAGCTTCGGAACCACCCAGAGAGCTTCGGAACCACCCAGAGAGCTTCGGAACCGCCCAGAGAGCTTCGGCTATTGGGCAGTATAGAAATGAAATGAAATGAAATGAAATAAATAAATAAGTCAGGGCCTTTCCTGTCTATTTTGCAGAATGCCAAAGGGAAGGTCTTTCCCCCATTTGGAGAAGGCCTCCACAGTCTCCAAGTACAACCACCGAAGAACTCCTCTTACACTTCCCACACAGGATGTCAGACCCTTGGTCCATCTAGCTCAGCCCTGACTACTGACTGGCAGCAATAGCTCTCCAGGGCTCGGGCAGGACTGGCTGGACCTGGGAGCCTTTGTGTGCAAGGCAGGTGCTCGGCCATGACTGACGGCCCTTCCCACTCCTCACCGTGAAGCTTCCAGGGGGCTTCGATCCACCCACTCTTTCCCAGCCTAACCTGCCTGGCTGGGTTGTTGTGTGGGTAAAACACCTGGGCTACCCCAAGCAGAGAAGGGCCGGTTACAAACGTGGTACATACATGCAATGAAGGTAATGATCAATTCAAACCAAGTAGCCACACCAGCCACTCCAGGGCTCAGGGCTTTTAAATCCCCAGGAAGCCTTTCATAAAGGTTAACAGAAAATCAGCTGAATGCTCAGAGGAGGTGGCCGTTCTGTGCTGGGAGAAAGATGCCCCGTGCTGTGTGGATCTCCTCACATCTGCACAAACGGACGAACGCACTGTGCCTTCTTAAGATGACACTGGTCAAGGACCTGTTCCAAATCAATCTGCCACTAGATAGCTCTGCCCCTCCCACTCTTCCCTGGTGGGGGGATGCTGCCTGTTCCACCCGCCCCACCCCTCCACACCCTGGTAATTAGATCTGATTGGAGCTGCTTGCGCTGTTAAGGAAAGGAGACATGCCAGGCATTTGGGATGCCGAGCCTGACAGCCACACAGAATGGAGAAAAGACATTAGCCACAAGGGTCCTAGAACATTTCAAACTGAGGTAGTTAAACAGCTGAGCCCTAGACAGGCGCAGAGGCACTTAGCATGCGCGCGCACGCACACACGCACTTCACACACTCTTCACACTAGAACATCCCCCTGATGACAACTAGCTTGGACGGCTTAAAAGACAAAACTGCATGGAGGTGGAGGAGGAGAAGCCTTCCACAGCTATGAGCCGTGATGTCTCAACAAAGCTGCCATGTTAAGAGGCAGCATAGCTCTGACACAGGGGACAGAACAGCACGCTCAAGAGCAGGAAGTCACTGCAAGGGAAGAGGAAGAGATCTGCCCCAGGGAGGAAGGTGCATGGAAGCCAGTGATCGTCGAAAGTGGGAGAATCAGAAGGCATCCTGAACCACTGGTATTAAGGCTACTCCCAGATGGAGGGCTCCCAGCACTACTACTCAAACGACGTTGTCCACCTAACTTTTTTTGTGGAAAGAAAAAAGATGGAAGAAGTGGTGGGAAAACACAGCAGGCTTTTGAGATGTTGTTATCTGGATGGGCCCCGCCCGCAAATTCTGTGAATGAGGCAGGGTGACTGCATGACAAAAGCATCGTCTGGACGCACCCGAAGCATTCACCTTCCACATCATGCTTCCCAGCGAGATCCTGGCGGAGGACAGCTGCAGAGGCTACGATAAGTGGGAAGGATGACGTCTCCATCATTTCTCCATGTTAAAATATCTGAACACATTGCTGGGGGTGCGGCATGAATAGCATTTGTGATATAGTACGAGCACCCTCAATCTATTCTTACTATTACTCTTAGGGTGATTTACAGAGGGGGCTCACAAGAGGGAGATGGGCAGGGCAGGACTGAACAGACCAGGAGCCCTCAAGGTCACTCCACGCTGGCTCCCTCCAGCCCGGATTCCCAGTGGCCAACCAGATGTGTCCAGAGGCCCACAAGCAGGATGTGAATGGAACAGTCCCCTCCTGCTCGTGGTCCACAAAAACAGCATGGGCTGATCCACTGTGCTGTGAGCCCCCCGCCTCCCCCAGCAGCCAATAAAGTACAGCAGGAGGCAGGAAAGTCACGCTGTGCTGACATCATCCTATTAGGCATTTCTTTACACTTCGGGGAGACGAAAGGGGAAGATGGGAGGGTGCCGCAATGTCACGTTTCATCTGCAGCAACGTCTCGAGTCAGCCCAACCCTACACCTGCAAGTAAGAGAGGAGTCTGACCACTAAAAGCACTGAGATACTGAAGTGTGTTTGCCCTGCAGTGCTGAGGAAAACACACAGATGCGCCGACGTGGAGCCATATCCTGACAATGGAAAAGTTTGTTCATCTGCTCAAGGTTGGCAGGAACGAAGACTGTACCAGGTCTCCTAATGCAGTCTCTCTTAGGCCCAAGAAATATTCTTCCAATCATGTTTATTGAGGTGGTGATGGGAATCCTGACATACTTTTGTTCCGTGTCTTGCCTATGGTCAACATGTGCCTTTATGCTTTGATCTCAGAAGAGGGTGGTTTATCTTGCTTTTCTTAAGTTCACTACTTGACCATTTACGATTGAGCAGGCTTCTGTCACTTAAGAATGTCAAAGTTGCAGCTTAAAAGAAAATACTGGGAGACCTCTCCGAACAGAATTATCCCTCTTCAAGCATCCCACTATGGCCCAACGTGGACCGGCACTGAGCAAGAACCCGCACCCACTCCACCCCTCCCCAGCAGTGGGGGGAAGCACCAGCATTGCACTCACAGGAAATCGCTGGACCAGGAAGGAAAATATCTTTGAGGCAGAAGGATCAGGGCCTGGGGGCCAGGCAGTCCTACCTCAATTCGGCCCGTGTCGGGCTGGAACCCACGCGCAGGATCCTCTGTGGTCACACGGCACTGAATGGCACATCCGTTGATCCGCACGTTGTCCTGCTTGAGGCCCAGCTCAGGGAGACTCTTGCCCTCAGAGACGTGGATTTGGGCATGGACGAGATCCACACTGGAAAAGGGGTGAGAGGGGAGGGGGGTTAGCCACTGTATGTGTTCAGTGTCCATCAGGTGCCTAGTCACAGAACACGAGTGCAGAACACTCGTTGCCATCTTCAAAGTCAAGAACAACAGATTTCACACTGGACTAAATGGGGGCATGGTGACAGCACTGGCTCTGCCCCCTTGACCACAGGCGTGAGGGCCTGTCTTACTCACAGGAAGGATATAACCCCCACGGGAAGGTTCAGAAAACAGAGGAGCGCTTCTCTGCTTTCCGAGCTTCTGAAAGGCTCAGAGTGACAGGGATGAGCCCCTGCCCCTAAAAGGCTGGAGTTGGGGGGAAGACGGGGGATAGCCCCCATGGTTGCATTGGGCCTTGAAGGCTCTCGGGACCCCTCCAAAGCTCAGCCGTCGGCAGTGGGCGCAAATTCAGACCGGCCCCTAAAGGCAAGATGCTGAAGCTGTCTGAGCCACACACAAACAAGCAGAAGTCCCCAGTCCCTCTGTAAGGGCAGCCCCCTCCATTTAAAAGTGCCGAGTGTCCCAGACGGACGGCTTGGGGCAAAGGAGGTGTGGGGGAGTGGATCAGGCTCAGGAAGGAGAAGCCCAGAGGTCAGGACAGGGCCTGCAAAGCTGCTGGTTGGCATGCAGTGGAGAGAGACAGGAAGCTGCTGTAGAATTGAGGGAAAGAAAGGGGCAGCGTCATCGCCCTCCCAAGCCCCAGCACCCGCAGGCAGTCCTTTGGTCCCTCTTCACCTGGCTGAGCTACGGATATGTCCAGCCCAGAGCTGGGTCTTCTACAGGAACTCACGCAGGCTCTGGCCATGCATGGCTGCACCCCTAGTCACTGAGAAGCTCTGCCGGGCAACGTGAGACACGAGCCCCGTCCTAGAATCAGGGGCCACCGATTCCATAGACACAGACGTGGGGGCAAAAACCCTTCCTGCGCTCCACAAAGTGTCTCCTTCTCCCCAGCCACTTTTCTACTAGTGGAGCTCCATCAACCAAGACATCTTAGACCCTTTTCACATGTAATCTGCCAAGCCAGGTCTCCCCCATCCCATATTTGTGCTTTTGGTTTTACATTGATCTCTGTTGCTTTTCAACTTGCCGGTTTGGGCCCAGTATTCCAGCCCATCAAGATCCTTTGCATCTTGATCCTGCCTTCCGCGACACTAGCTCTCCCAACTTCGTGTCATCTACACATCTGATCGGCATCCACGTAACACCCTCATCCAGGTCATTTATAAAAATGTTGAGTAGCACAGGGCCCAGGGCAAAGCCCTGCACACTCCATTCGAGTCCTCCCTCCAGGGTGTGGCAGAGCCAGGAAGGAGCACTCTCTGGGCACGGCTGTTCGACCAGCTGTGGATCCACTAACAATATTGCTGCCCAGCCCTCCTTTTGCCAGCTTGTCAACAAAGACAGCATGAGAGACTTTGTCAAATGCTTAACTGCAGTCAAGGTATACGATACCTGCAGCATTCCCACAATACACCAAACTATCAATCTATCGCAAAAGAGAAAAGGCTGGTCTGGCGTGACTCATTCTTGATCAACCCATGCTGGCTCCTGGCAGCCAATGCTTTCTTTCCTAGATGCTCACAGACCCTGCCGTGGTTTTACCCACCCATTGCTGGATAGGGATACAGTACAGCCCAGGGAGGGCTGTTTCACAGAATCATAGAATAGTAGGGTTGGAAGGGGCCTATAAGTGCACTGAGTCCAACCCCTTGCTGAATGCAGGAGTCCAAGTCAAGGCATCCCTGACAAGTGGCTGTCCAGCCTCGTCTTGAATGCCTCCAGTGTGGGACAGCCCCCACCTCCCTAGAGAATAGGTTCCATTATCGTATGGCTCTAACAGTCAGGAGGTTTTCCCTGATGTTCAGCCGGAAACCAGCTTCCTGTAACTTGAGCCCATTATTCCGTGTCCTGCATTCTGGGATGATCGAGAAGAGATGCTGGCCTTCCTCTCTGTGACAACCTTTCAAGTACTTGAAGAGTGCTATCACATCTCCCCTCAGTCTTCTCTTCTCAAGGCTAAACATGCCCAGTTCTTTCAGTCTCTCTTCATAGGGCTTTGTTTCCAGTCCCCTGATCATCTTCGTTGTCCTCCTCTGAACCGTTCGTCTGCATGCTTCCTAAAGTGTGGTGCCCAGAACTGGACACAGTACTCCAGATGAGGCCTAACCAGTGCTGAGTAGAGGGGAACTTGTACTTCACAGGATTTGGAAGCTATGCTTCTATTAATGCAGCCCCAAATAGCATTTGCCTTTTTTGCAGCCACATCACATTGTTGGCTCATATTCAGCTTGTGATCTACAACAATTCCATGATCCTTCTCCCCTGTAGTATTGTTGAGCTCCCGCTACATCCTCGGCCCTGGTACCTTCCCACCTCCTTGCCACCACCTCTCCTGACTGACAAGTCCCCTCTGTCTCTGTTCCACCTGCTGGGTTCAGCTCCTCAGCTCCCCACTTGCCTGCAACTAACTCCACCTCTGCTTTAACCCTTTGCTGCCCTGTTAATGGGGACCTCCTGCCCAGACCCTAACCCTAAACTGGTTCCCAATCCTGCTGGGGCTGCACATCCTGCTCTCCACAGGCCTGGCCACCTACAGCCCAGCACGGAGAAGGTGGCAGAGTCCCAAACAGGACGACTTTCCACAGGATGCACATGCTCACCAGTGCCTGCCGGGGGGAGAGCTGCTGCCTGGACAAGCAAGGGCACAGCGGGGACATAAGGCGGAGCTAAGAGAATGCCCCCCTGACCCTCGCTGCCCCTGGCTGTCCAGAAGCAGGGCTGGATCCAGGCGTGCTGCCCAAGCACGATCCAGCTGGCGCTTCAGGCCAAATGCAGCCCCTTCCAGCCCAGAACGCACACCTGCGCCAAAGCCCCAGGACCACCGGCACGCCTGTCTTGCCTGGATTGAGCTTTGGTCTGTTCGCCGCCATGCACTCCGACTCTTCCCCTAGAAGCCAGCTCAGGACCCGCACTGCCTCCCCAGGTTTGGAAGATGGAAATGAGCAATAGTGCACATGGATGACACCAACTCTCATGTTCTTCAAATAAAGATCAAGATTCTAGCCCACATGGCTGATGGGGGAAATCTGGGGGGAAGACTCCAGAAGTCTCGGCAGGCCAGGCCACCTGTGCCTGTTTCTGTGGCAGAACAGCCCGGCTGCATTATCACCCGATGGAGGCCAGGGAGAGAAAAGCCGGCTCCAGCCGAACAAGGCTGGCCAGGCGCATCTTGCCCACAGACTGCCGGGCTCAGCCGTCACCAAGCAAGACGGCTGGCGTCATCTGCCGCGGAGCCATCACGGGGGGGAGGGGGCAGAAGAACGAGAAGCAAAAACTGCTTCCCCTGCCCCCGCCTCCAACTTCGTGCTGGCTTCCCTCGCCACATCCCCTTGATCTTCCTAGGCCAGTCATGCTCAAGCGGTGTGCCAGAAGGAGACAACATTTCTGCAGGTGGAGACACTTATTTCCAGTACAGAAAGCACTGAAGGATTCGGGCTTCAGAGTCCAAAGCAGCCCACACCAGGAGAGTCCAGTGCACCTCTGGGTGATCACCATGCCACCTTCTATTCCAGCTCTGCTTGGGGGCAGGTCCTTCTGTGCATCAGTGAACTGCGGATGGCTGGATGAACCACAGAACTGTGGTGCTGGAGGGGGCCATTTAGGCCATGGAGCCTAACCCCATGCTCAGTGCAGGAATCCGGTGTAAAGCCTCCCTGGAGGAGCAGTGAGCAGGGCCAGGTGGTGGAGGCGGCATGGTGAGCAGGATATGGAGGGGTGAGCGAGTCCATCAGGCTCCACCCCCTCCCCAGATGCCCACGCTACCGCTAAGGAGGAGGAAGCAAGGGAAGGCAGCTCAGATTAGCAGCAAGGTCTCCGTTCCCTCCAACCAGGAGCAACAGGTACACATGCACACCTGTCCCCGTACATGGATGAGAACAACCCTAAGATGATGGAACCCGATTCTGTCCAGCAGCGAGTCACAAAGTATATTTCTTGGTGTCCACTGGCAGACAACATCCTAGAAGCCACATCCAACACCTACCTTCACCATTCTATTTTCATTGCAGTTCTGCAGGGACGCAAAAAAAAAAAAAAAGAACAAATGTGACCTTGAACACTGAATTCTACTATCCAAGGATATATACTTCATTTTTTTAATTATGTTTTTAGACCTCATGGTGGTGAAGAAATGCTTGAAAGCATGTTTGAAGAGCCTGCTAAACTCTCAGAAGCCAAGACTTGGCTGCAGAGTTCTTCCAATGCAGAGGGGCTTCAATACCTTGCATAGTTCCTTTCCCACCCCCTTCCACTATGCCTGTTTTACAGAAATAGTACAAGTGTGTGAAATTACAGCACATGAATTCCTTAGTACATGGTGCAGAATCTGACTCGCTTGGGTTTTCACATTTTTTCCTTAACACCAGAAGATCCCCGTCCTGCCCCTTGCATATGCGACCGCTCCTCCCACCGTGCCCTTGCTTCCCTCCATTTTGCTCCTCCTCCTACTCTCAACCCTTTTATAAAAAAAGCATTTCCATGTACTTTGAAAAGCTGAACCTTAAAAGCTGACAGAGTTCTTGCACTCCACATGGAATAAATGCAAATGTGCTCCATTTCCATAATTCATCGCTTTTCTGGAGGAGCCATGCGGTCAATCTGGGAATCTCCATGACATCTTCATTATATTTTTATCCCGCCCTTCCTCTCAGGTGACCCGGGTGAAGGGCATGCCCATCCTCCCCCGCCTTCGTTGCCCTCCCGCGGCCCAGGAATCCTTGCAATGACCTTATCAGGTGGGCTGGGCTGCGAGGGAGAGAATGACTGGGCCAAGGCCATCCAGGACGTTGCATGGCTGAGCAGGGATCTCTCTGCCCAGCACTCTTAACCACTGCACCACATTCTCTTTCGAAGTTCAGGAGAAGGACCAAAGCTACAGACCACAACCAGAGAGAGCTACGCCCACAAGACAGAGCACTCGTGCTGCTTCACAGTGTGCAGAGCAGTTGCACAAGCAGCCGTGCCACACCGGGCCCTCCAGAGAACAGTGAGCTCGGTGGGACCCATCTGCTGTGCCTGGCTGGGTTTTCTCTTCCGTGCAAGTGAGCACCGTCCCCCCCAGCAGCTGGATCGCCGCCACCACCCTGTCTCTCCACCAAGGCCTGCCGCGCTTCCTCCTCACACACTGAGCGCCCAGACACTCCCTCCGCTCCCAGATGTGATTCAAGCACTGACGTCCAAGCCGCCCTCACACTGACATCCCTCACAACCAACAGGCAGAGCTAAGCCAGCACCTAACTTCAGCGGCCATCAGCGCACGCTGGCTGAGCACCAGTGCGCCCCTCCTACACCTCGCGCAGCGGGTGGGCTGAGCCAGCGTGTCCTCCCGGGCCAGGGGTCAGGACTCTTTCTCTGGACTCTGACTCAGCAGGAAATCAAGGGAAACCATCTCTTGCCACGCTCCTCCACACTGACCAAAGGGAACCTGGCGTTCCAACCGCAGAGGGCCATTCACCGGGTCCAGGGAGAGAGCCTTGGCATGGGCCAGCTGCACAAGAGGGAGGGTCCCTTGCCATTTCTAGAGCGCGTCTGCTGGGGAGGCTCTTGGGGCACAGAATGTACCTGCCGCCTGCAAGCTGCCTGCTTAGAGCGCATCGGCTGCCCTAATCCATCTTTCCCAATGCGATGGGAACAGAGGCCAGCATGTGGATGCCTGAGCTGGCTGGCTGCATCATACATGCGTGTTTGGATCAGGCACTGCTGGTTAACCAACACCAAAAATAATAATCCTTAATGTCTACATTTTGTTTCAGGCACTGAAAGGGCCTCTCATAAATTAACTCAGAAAGCTGTACAACAGCCCTGCAAAGCAGGCCCGTATTATTCTCCTCATCTTGTAGAAGTGGGACTCGGGCTGGGAGACTGTGGCTTGCCTCACGGCTTGGGGAAGGGCAGATCAAGCAGAAGATCCCAGGTTCAACCCTGGCCTCCTGAGATCAAAGGATCAGGGGAAGCCAGGGGAAGAAAGGCCCCTGGAGAGCGAGAGCCAGGGCAAGGCTGGAAAAAGGCACCTCTGAACCTCACATGCATGCATTTTAAAAAACGGAGGTAGCAGCTGCTGGGTGGGCTGGCAATGATCGGAATGGCAGCAGGCAGGGCGGCAGAATGCCACCCCCCACCCCCACCCCCCACAGTGGTTCAGGTGAAAATGGCTCCTCGGAAGACACTATTTGCGTAGGAGGAAAGCTTTTCTTGGTGGCGGGGCAGGGGAATTTCCCACTGCAAACTGCACCTTCAGTGAGCCATTTCTGTCTGGACTGAAGGAGGAGGAAAGGGTTACCCTTCCCTTCCCTGCCTGCTGCCATCCCAGTAATTAGCATGCACATGCACACGCACAGTTGCTATCTGCTTTTTTAAAAAATGTGCACATCCATTGCAAAGACACATGAGGAGTCATGCCTAGCGGGGTCTAAGACCACCTCCACCCCAGCAAAACACGTCTCCTCGTTATGCTTTGGGGTCTGAACCAGCCTCCTGGGACGCTTCCATCCCCAGCGACCGGGGCCCCATCCAGCCGTCACTGAGACTGGTGCCCCACAGTGCCAGCCTCCCACCACCTGGTGCCATCCAAATGTTTTGGGTTACAACTCTCACCAGCCCCAGTGAACACAGTCAAAGATGGTGGGAATTGCCATCCCAAACATCTAGAGGGCAACGGGGGGGGGGGGGCTGATCCAGACTCACTGGAGGGGAGGGCAGGAGCAACCTGGGGAGGGAGAGGGAGAGAGTTCTCAGCCTCTACAGACAGCTGAGACGCTCCGTGACAGGGAGTGGGGCCAAAGCTGGCATGGCGAGAGCCCTGGCGGGTGGGCTGCCCCCTTTCTTTCTCTCTTTCTGCCGCCCCCCTTTTCTCTCCCACACACTTCCTTCCTTCCCACCTGGTGGGTTGCCAGGGAAGGGACAGATGATGCTCTTGCCAGAGGCCTGAAGTAGTCACAGGCAGAGGGGGGCTTTGGAAAATAGGCCGAAGGCCGCGTGGCGCTCAAGGATCACAGGTCGCCCGCCCCAGCTTAGACAGCCGGCGCCTGAAGACTCCTGCTTATTTCCCTCTGTGAACAAAATAATTAATATTCACCACCACTGGCACCTGGGGTGAAGGAGAAGAAACTAGGCTGAAACTGACAGAGCACAAGGAAAACTTTGCAGTAAATGATTAAGAAATAATTGGTGTGCATTTTGCCACTAATTGCACGCGTGTGGATGGGGGTTTTGTTTTGCTTTTGTTTGTGTCCATTTCTCAAGCCATCACGATTTCTTTTAACTCAGATCGTGTGCATGAGCCATGAGTGTAAAGCAGAGTGGCATCCTGAGCTACCCCGTGGAAAGCCCCCCATATAAAATGAGACTCCCCAGTCTTTAGAGATTGTGTGTAACGGCTCGCAGAGGAAATACACGGAAATGCGCCTCTGCTCAATTCCCTCAGCAAGCAAGGGCAGCTAAGATATCGGTGTGGGAGCATATGTTTTATACATCAGAGTCAGCCCACAGATGGAAAGCGATTTAATATTTCCTAATTAGGTGCAAATCTCCTCCCCGCCGAGGCGCTGTCATGCCAAACCCTGCAGCAGTTCAGAATGTGAAACAGTCCTTGCTCCACAGAAGTAGACGAGGAAATGCTTCCGTTTCCCCAAGGGACCAACATCAGAGGTTCTCTCTCATCCTTTTTGCACACCCAGTGCACATCCAACCCCACAGCATAAATGCAGCCAGATGGGATTTGAAAGCACAATGCTTGTGGGCCGGGCAGCTACAGAATGTGGTATCAGGCACAGAATTTAGCAGCTCTCCTGTTTTCGTTTCTAGCCCTCAAGATTGAGAAGATGCCCTTGAAGATTGTGGGCCATGAAACTGGAGGATGTCCCCACAAGCTTTCCCAGCTGTTGTTGGGAGGGTGACATGGCTTCACTGTCCTACACAACTCCTTCCTATTTGTCTAGCAAACCCAAAATTATGCAGAATGAGAAAATGTGCAGATCTGCATAATGTATATAGGTCACAGTGTCCAGCTTTTCCTGGTGTGGAATTTGGATTACTGAAACACAGAATTTAAATGTTTTTGTGCCATTCAGATCTGCCATTCAGATTTTAGGAGCAACATTTTGAAACTTTGAAAATCCAGAAGCTGGAGACATGTCTTACAGTGGTTTAAATTTTGATGGGAAACAGCTAATGAGTCCTGCGTTTGCATTCATGTGTATTCCTTATTACAACTACACACTTGCCAAGAATCCTGCAAAAGGCTATCACAATTCTGCTCCAAGAAAAGCGGCATTCTGCTCCCTCCATAGCAGAGCACGGAGAAGGTGGATCAGGACCTACTGGTAGATCTCTCAGTGCTTTCCAGAAGATCAGCAAGGATTTCTGACCTCCAATTGCGTAACAATAAACACAACAATAAAAATATGATTAAAAAACAGTAGTACCTATGAAATTACTCTCTCCTCCACCTTCAACATTATACTGCAAAATTAAAGAATGCTGAGGTCACCAGGAGTGCTTTGTTGTTTGTTTGGAAGGACTGTTGAGTTCTGTTCTGTTCTGGCTCTCAAAACCAATTCTTGGGCTCAGAATTCTTCTCGAGTCCAAGCAAAATCTGCCCTACTGTGACTGAGGCGCAGGACATCCCGTCTTGCCCTCCAGAGCAACAGAGAACTTGTCTTTGCCCTCATCTAGGCAACAGCCCTTCAGGGATTTGAAGAGGGCTCTCATGTCCCCCCTTCTCTTCTCCAGGCTAAACATCCCAGCCCCTTCAACATTTCCTCAAAGGACTTGGTTTCCCACCCCCCTGCCAACTTTGTTGCCCTCCTCTGGGCCTGTTCCAGCTTGTCAAGACCCTTTTTGAAGAGCAGCTCTCAGAACTGGGCACAGCACTCCAGAGGAGGCCAGCCTCCTGGGGAAAAAAGTGGAACTGTTGCGTCTCCTGACTTGATCACTCTGGTTCTATTGATGCAGCCTAAAACTACATTAGCCTTTTCTGCAGCCGCATCAGACTGAAGACTCATGATGGATGAGCTTGTAATCAGTTTTGACATACTTTTTATATGTACCACTGCCAAGCCGCCTTGTACCTGTACATTTTGGTTTAGCTATAGGCAGAACTTTGCATTGTTTTCTATTGAATTTCATTGTGTTAGTTTCAGCCCACTTCTCCAATTTATCAAGGTCATTTTGACTTTTACTCCAGCCTTCTGAGGTGTTAGCTATCCTTCCTAGTCTTGGGGCACCTCACCCATTCTTCAGGATTTCTCCAAGGTGACAGAGGTTCTGAGAGTACATCTGCAAGTAGTGCCCTAGAATGCAATTTATGTGGCCCACAAGACTTGAACTCATTTAAGATAGCTAGGTATTTCCTGACCAAAACATAATCTGGTAATGCACACAGAATTCAGCCTTCTCCATTCCCACCCCACCTCGCACACGCACTTCTACAGCAATTTCTTAGCCCGTGTGGCGGCTGCAAAGGTATGCTTCACTGTGTATGCATTGGGTGGGGTGGATGTGTGCTGAGATCTCAGGAGGCACAGAGGAGGCTGAGTAAGATCTCCAGGAGCGGGGGCTTAGGTAACTTTGCCCCCACCCCTATGATCAGCAAAACCAGGATTACACAAAACAGCAGAAAGATGCAGAATTACCCAAGATGAGATAAATTAGTCTAATTGGCTCCATTTAGATATTTTGAACGTGCCCCAGACTGTCGCTTTTCCTGGTGCAGACTATTTATCGCCTGCACGGAAAATGGAAATGTTTCCTCGCACCCGCAGCCCTCCGCACTGCGAGGCTGTGTCTCTTCTGCTCCCTCCTGCTCCTCCCCCTCCGCACGTCCCTCCTTGTTCCCCCGTCTGGCGGCCACGCCTTTGCTCCCTCCGAGGCTCCCCTCTCTTGAGACACTCTGGGGACCATGGCACCATGGCAGAGCAGCGGACTCAGTCCCCAGCCACATCACCACCCAAAGGAGGAACGCCAGCAGCTGGCCACCCCAGAGAACCACCACTGCCGCCAGCCAGAGCCACAGACGAAACCCAGGCCAGGCTCAGCCCACAGCAGCTCCCTGCATTCACTGCCAGAGCACCTGATGCGCTTGCCCACAGGTCTGCCCTGCTTCCTCTGCCCCCTTCACAGTGGCTCTCAAAACTCGCCTTCCCTGCACCCATGTCCTAGCTGAAGACTTCCCCTTCTTCTCCGTCTCTTTCTTCCCCTCCACCCAGCCCTCTTCGCCTCTTTCCAGTTTGTCCCAGCTCTCCCTCCCACAAACACATCCCTCCCACCCACCTGGCCTCCGGCCCCCTCTGTGTGGCATCCAAGCCACACACCCCCTACAGGACCGCCCCCAGGTGCAGCGCCCCACTTTTCAGCAGAAGAACCTTCACTTCAGCCCATCCCCCGCAGGGGAATGCATACAGGGCTGACCGCAGGGGCACCCATGGGGTGGGGGCCTGGCCCCACTCCCTGCCCTGGCGACCTCCACCATCCAGAGCCCAGGGCACCCCGATCTGCACAGCCCCAGCCCGTCTTTCCTCTGCAAGTCCCCAGGCTGGTCCGTGTCGGCTCTTGGCCACTCCAGGGAGGGACGGAATCTTGTGCACTTGTTTGCATCCCACTCATGCCACTTACTCTGTGATTTCTTCAGTCACCGTGTGCTCCACCTGAAGCCGGGAATTGACTTCAATGAAGTAATGCCTGCCGTGCTTGTCCACCAAAAACTCCACTGTGCCTGCATTTTCATACCCGACCTGCAAAAGGAAAGGGGCAGCTGAACTCAACAAGCACACGCACGCCAGCACAGGCTCCGAGGTCCAGCGCTCCAATTCCGGCAGCTGAGTGTGCCAGAACAGGCTCAGGTGCCAAGCTGTAATCCAGGCGGGACAGATTCCACACTTGCCAGAGGCCACACGAGCCAGCGTGGTGTAGTGGCGAGAGTGCTGGACTGGGAGCCGGGAGATCCGGGTTCCAGTCTCCACTCGGCCAGGGAAGCTCACTGGGTGACTTTGGGCCAGTCACAGACTCTCAGCCCAGCCCACCTCACAGGGTTGTTGTTGTGAGGATAACATGGAGAGGAGGAGGAGGATAATGTAAGCCGCCTTGGGTTCCTTGCAAGAGGAAAAAAGTGGGATATAAAGGCAACAAACAAACAAACAAACCAGACAGGCTTAGAAGGAGAGGGTGTTGGTGGGGGCTGGAGTTCACAGTGACGTTCTGCAGATGGGATCAGGCCCTCCCAGGATTTCACAGAAAACAGAGACACATGCTACCAACGAGCTTGGCTGCAGCTATTTTTGAGATATGCCTCACACACCATGACTCTAGAACCCCCATTCATTGTGCAAGCCTGGCTCAGCAGAAGCTTGGGATCAGCCAGGGCCATGTAGTCAAGCGCTAGGAACAACCCTGGCTGGTATACAAGGCACGGGAACTCCAGGACCCACAAATATCTCTCTGATTGCTGGGTCACTCTTCTAATCGAGTCTCCAAGGAAGATTCTGAGCGGGCCCACCAGATCCCTGGCAGGGAAAACTCCTCATTCATGAAACACCACCACTGGGAAACACATTAGCAGGCGTTTGCAGCCACTAAGGACAGGAGCCCCACCCGTTATGCCTGGCTCTGGCCTGACCCAGGACAACTACCCCTCAGGTGAGGATCCAGGCGGGCCTCCCAGAGCCAGGGGATCTGGGGTGGCAAATGGAGCCCCTCAACTCCAGCACTGACCAGGAAGACTCCAGCATCCAGAGCGGGAGAGACCTCACCAGGCTGGTCTGAGAGAGTGTCCTGGGAAGACCCTTGGGGCGGGTCCTCGGCCCACCTAGGCCAGAAGTACTGCTTTCCAGCTCAGAGGAGGAGGCTGAGCTTCTTCCCAGCTCCAGAGAACCTAGGTGCCACAAAGTTAAGGCTCAGCTGACCACCTGGCAAAGGCGCACATGCCTCAGAGCCCAAAGTAACACAGCTAATCAGGCGTCGGGGGCTCCTTGGGAGCAAAGGGCCCTTTGAGAGCAGAACGCAGTGCTCGCAGCTGGACCTGGAGACCAGACTATATAAACCTTCCATTGAAGTCTGATGGCGGTTGAACCAACACGCGTCTTTCAGCTCCTCAGCTCTTGCAAACTGGCTTCCCTGACTGCTCTACCTGGGAGGGCTGGAAGGAGGAATGGCAAGCCAGCTTTTGGAGCAGGGATAGGGAAGCCAGCAGGAGGCCAGTGGAGGTGGGGGAGCCAGGTTGGAGCAACCGGGGGCTTGGGGAGGGTTGTGAGTAGGTATGTCTGAATGGATGGGGGCTGCTTGTGGGTTTAGGAGGGCATCTGGAGGGATCCTGAAGAAGAGCGTGGTCGTTTCATGTGCTTATAGTGAAGAGAAGGGAGGGCCAACATGATGGATACATGGGGGCTTGTGTGTGAGTGGATGGAGGATGGATGGCTGTGTGTGTGGGGCGGGGATGCGTGCGTGCGTGCAAGAGAAAGAGAGAGAGAGAGAGCACATGTCTGTGGGTGGTGTGCTGGGGTGAGAGCGCAAAAGAGAAAAGGGGAATGACTTGGCTGGAAATGGGTGGCGGGAAAACAGTTTGCCTTCTGTGAAATACGTTTGTGTTGGCACTGAAGTGAGGCTTCTAAGGAGCTGTTTAGTGCATTGGGGCTCCAACCCCACCTCTGCCTTGTACTCAGTCTTTGGGGCAAGCGACATGTCCTTCGACACACCTCGCATGGCAGACATTTTGTGGTGGTGTACAGGATAGTTTCTCAAATAGCCAAGTGTGCCCACAGGCTCAAAAAAGTTGCCTATCCCTGGTTTGTACAAATGTGTGGCATCGTAGAGCTCCTCTCCTGTTTTCCACATACAGCTCTCTCTGAGCACCAATGGCAAGGGAGCTCAGCACCCTAGATGCCCTTTAATCCCTGTTTTGGGTATCCCCCCCCCCCCTTCAGTTAAGGCTTAAAACAGGTTTTCTTCATTGGAAGAGAAAAGAGCCCCACCCTTAAAGGCGGCCTAGAAATAATGTTGGGTAGAGGTGGTGTCTGGTCAGGCGCCTTTCCTTCTCCCACCATTTCCTTTGCCCACAAGCGTATGGGTCATTTCACGATTCATTCAGTCAGGGCTCCGAAGCAACACAGAGCCTCGTGATTCCCCTCCGCGCTTTCCAGCAAAACGCCTTAGGATGTGCCAAGGTGCAGGGATCTGCAACCGCCTCACTACTCTGCAGATCCCTCTCGCAGAATCACAGGACACCTTCTGCATGGGAACAGAGACCTGCTGCGTTCCAGGTCTCCTCTTTGTATCCCTCCTGCTCCTCCTCCTCTGCTGGAATAAGTATCTCTCTCTCACTTTCCAATTTTTCTCTGTAATCTCTCCACTCTACCTCTTGCACCCAAAAAACCCAGGTTACTCCATTTTGAGTTTGCCCCACTGTGTCTTGGCCTCTGATTCTGCCTGCCAAACCACTTGTGCCTGCCCTGCAGCCTTACTTGGCCACCGCAATTTCTCTGCCTCTGTTGCTCTTTTTTGGTCAGTTGCCAGTTTTTCAGCTGCCAGGCAAAGCTTAATCTAACCAACTGCTCCATTCTGTATCAAAGTTACATATTTTATCAGAAGTATACTATGCAACAATAGAAAGGGCCTTTTTGGTGGTGGTGCCCCCGTTGTGGATGTTCTTCTACCATGCTGTGCCTGGCACTGCCTTACATTCTTTTCAGCATGAGGTTAAGCAATTTCTATTTTCCCAGGCATTTTAATGTGAGAATTATTTTATTTATTAAATTTCTATACCACCCAATAGCCTTAGCCTGCTATATGGTTTTTAGTTGGTGCCTCATTTTATTGTTCATGTTATGGTTTCAGTATATAGCTGAACGTTTTGTGATATATTTTCTGTTCACTGCTCTGGATGAAGGGCAGTATACAAATGTTTCAAATAAAATAAATGTCACATCTAACGTTAGTCCCTCAATCATATTTTAAAAATGCTGTTTAACACAAATTGTCTTCTATGGCAATAGGAAGACCCCTAATATATATATAATCTTCTATGTTTTGTAGTAAAACATATGATGTGATTCACATCTTGGTGTGTAAGTGTATGTTGCAATCTCCCCATGGTGCACCTCGTGTCTAGGCCCAAGATCAATAGTTGCCTGTGTTGGTCAGCTGCACATGAACACTTCCATGCCAGGGCATACAGTAACACAGGCTTATAAACAACGCAATTCTTAATCACTGCCAGAGTCCATTCCCCACCCCCAGTACACATCACCAAAAACTGCATTCCTTCTGCTGTATTTGTTTCTTCCGGAGTAAATAAATAAGTCCTGTCCAACACTGATTTGGAAGCAAAGAGGAATATTCTTGGGTGTGCATCTGTATACAGTATCATGCTGCACACTGCTTGGTGCCTTGGTTTTCATAAACTAGCATTTTACATACACGTGTGCAAAAGACAAGATGCATCCATTCCTCACTCCAAGATTTTACTTCTAGAGATGCCAGGGAGGGAGCTGAACCCTGAAGGTCAACACCAGTCACACGAACTGCATTTTAACAAGGCACTCCCAGAAGGCAAAGAATTGAGACAAAACAGGCTTGCTGTAGCACTCCCACCCTATTAAACCTGATGCAAATTAGTGACCAAAGCTTTGGGGTATTGCCCATGCTCTGCAAACAGAAGGTCCCAGATTCAACTATCGTACCTCCAGGATCAGGGCTGGACCCAAGTCCTTGCTTCACTAGCTTAAGATGGTAATACTGGGCAAAGTGGACTAATGTTCCAACTGGTAGATGGCAGCTTCAGTTCTCCATACCTGACCATACCCAGCATTGCCTGGAAGACGCTCCTTGCAACCCAAAAGCCTTGCCCCTAAACCTCATACATGGGTTTGTTCTAATACTGCACCATTATAAATGCACAGATTCTGTGTGGACAATGGACTAGAAGATGCATCTGTAAAAAGCTTTCATAACCTTTTTGTATGTTCAACAAGAAAACACCATTGTCTGGAGTTAATGCAACTTCTCCTGTAGGTTTAAAAGAAAACTAGTGTGTTAAGTGTTATGTCGTTTATGGAGGACACACTGAAGTGTGCAAATTGGGTAGGCAGTCGGGAGCATCATTTTATCTATCTGCTGTCTTTTATTTTTCCCAGTGCACAATCTGTATGTTCTTAGCACAGAATATGAAAGAAGAGATGACTTTTCTTTCTTTTACTTAAACCAGAGATGATAGCAAAAGTAGAGCTTACAGAAACAGATCCAAATATCATAAAATGCACATTCACACATCTAAATCCACTGCATAAACTGAAAAATAGTTTAGCAAGCACATGCCACAACAAATGCAAACAGTGCTACTTTTTCAGTTAATTTCCAACTTTGCTAGAAAAACCTCAGTTTCTGGCTGAGTGCAAAAGCAAACAGCATCAGAGTAAAGATGTTCCAAGTATTTCCCTCCTTGATACTTCATGTACAGAACTGCTTGGCAAATCCGAGCAAATTAGGCAAATCTTCAATCGCCTCCTCCTCACAGTCACGTATTTTATTCTTCTAACAGCCCAAGAGGGCCAAAGGTTGCAGCTGGAACCCTGGAAGATCCGGGCCCTTCAGTTAGAATAAAGCATTTTTTCAGGCTGCCTTATGGGGAATTCTGCCATTCCTTAGAAGGCTTTTGGGGGTTCCCCAGTAAGAAGATGAATAATGGCAGACAAAAGTTCCTGGCCCGCTGTGGTCAATCCTGGCAGCAACACGGCATATGTTGGGTGTGTCATCATCAGCCCTTCCACAGAAAGAGCTCACCTTTAGCTACAACCTGCATCGTAAGGCCCAGTTTTGATTTTTTTCACAGGTATGTCTCTCTTCCCTTCAAACAGCTGTGCTGAAGCATCTGCAAAGGTCCACCCTGCCCGGCATCCTGTTTCCAACAGTTTTGTCAAAAGTTTTCCCAAGAATTCAAACACTCTTAGAAAGACGAAGCCAGACAACAGAGCTCAGGAACCAGAAGAACGCTTGCAAACCAAGGTTACCAGCCAGAACCAGAGACTACGTTTGGAGCAGGAAACTTGGTACAGAGTGGAAGGGACAGGATTAAACAAAGATCCTCAGCCAGAACATCATGTTCCGAGCAGACCACAGGAGGACACCTGCCACAGAGAGCAACCCAGGCAACAGGATGCAGCGGCCCTCTGAGCTCAGCCCTTTCCTGGAACCAGCGCACTTCCCAGAGACTGTAGGAAAGAGTTGCAGTTCAAGGCTTCCCATGTGGCCAGAGGGGGGCGGGGAGAGCAGGCTGCTGGCCACCAGTGCAACTTGGCTGGTCCGCCCCCTCTCCCCCCTCTTTTGTGTGTGGGGGTCCTTCCAGAACACCTTTGGGACTGATTCATGAGCTGCCTCTGCTCCGCCCAGGCACCCGGCAGAGGTTTCTGCCACTGATCAGGAGGGGGAGAAGCCCAGCATCTCCCCCCACCGTGTCATCCCCCCGCCCGGCCTGGCTCTCTTCTGCTCCAGGGGCTACTTGACATAGCTTTACGGTCCTTCCTGCTCCCTGGGGAACCTTGGGAACTGAAGCTCTCCGCAGAGGGGCATGGCCATCTGTGTAGCAGGCCATTCTTTGCACTCATGCCAAGCTAGAGTTCCTGCAATATATATTTTTAGGGGAAGGAGTGAGAACTAACCTAGCAGAGGTGTGCAAAGGTGTCATTCAACTGCAGTCATGCCCACTCTCTCTCCCACTCCCAGCATTTCTGTGCCCTGTTAAAACACCGCAGCACATGGCGTGGGTGCCCCGTTCCAGAGCAGACCACCTGAGGTCTGGCCAGGGCTCACTTGTGGGTCTCGATGCACTTGCTGAAGACAACTTTCTGGGTCACACTCAGGGCGCAACTCGATGAGGTAGCAGGAGATGTGTGAGTGGATCTGCCACGGGTTTGGGGAAATGGCAAATGCAGTACAAGGGGGGAGGGTGCAATTCTGATCAGGACTGTGGCGCTAGAGGAAGGTAACCATTTCCGCTTGTGCCATTTTCCTGGTTGAAGCCCCCTCCCCACACAACTGTTAGTTACTCTGCAGGACAAAACATGCAGGATCATACTAGAGTGAAAGGGACTCCCCCTGCCCACACACACATGCATATCGTTTTCCAGCGGGAATCACACCCTTGCACACATGGCTGCAGGTGGAGATGCCCAGCCCACCCTTTCAGTCACCCCATCTCGTCTGGCCAAAGAGGCCCTGCAGTCCCAGTCAGCGCCCTGCACAAAGCTGGAAAGCCAGTGTGGACATGGTCCCCTGAAGGCAGGAGGCTGGGACATGGCTGGAGCCAGCACTCCCTGCCAGTGTCCTTTCCCTGGCACTGAAGACTGCACAAAGACGCCCAGCAACAGAGGGAGCCAAGGCCGAGCAGTTAAGCTGCAGCTATTTGTTTCTCCTGTCTGGGTAGCCCAGGAATTGAAGATTCAAGGTTTCCTTTTCAGGGATAAATTGCTCTCCTCTGGAGTGATTACAGCCGCACACATTGAGAGTGAGGGCAAGGTAGCAGCAGCTAAGGCCATTCTGCAAATGGCGGGGGGGCGGTGAGAGAGACAGGAAAGATAATACCTTGATATTAGCCCCACACTCATCTTTTATTGCTGGCAAGAAGCAGCAAGCCGAGAACAGCGTCCTCCTCTCTCATCCCTGTCCCTTCAGTCAATACAGCGGTGCAAGGCTGGGCCCCATTAACCCCACGGACCAAAGCTCTCTGCCGACAGGCCAACTATTTAGCACTGAGGCTCAGAAAACATGTGCAGAATCCATCCACACGCTAGTAAGAGCCTGGGAGCGACAGCATCATGAAGGCAGGGAGACAGCTGCAGCACTGACTCCAGCCTCATGGAAATAGGCACTTATTCATCTAAAACATTTGCATCCCGCCCTATATCCTTAAAATCTCAGGGCGGCGTACAGATAAAATCAATTTAAACAGTATAAAATAATAAGTAATTTAAATAGCTAAAAGTGTATTAAACCATTCAACAAACTAATACCATTAAAAACCTAAAACAACAAAACAGTTAACACAGTGTGCAACTTTGGGGAATGCATTTCGCCCTTAGAGGCTTTGGTGAAAAGCCAGGTTTTCACTTGGTGCCAAAATGAAAAGACAGGCTGCTTACCTGTAACTGTAGTTCCCCGAGGGGTCACCCACACATTTGACACAGACGGGCTCTGGACCTGCACAGGAAACTTCCAAGCTGAGCAAAGTTTTGGCGGAAACCCCTGCCCTGCGTGGGTTCCCACCTTCCCCTCAGTTCCTTAAGACCGCAGTGGCAGTCCCGAGTCTGAAGAGAAAATGCCTCGGTACCGATACCATAGGAAGATTGACACTAAAGTGGGGACAGTGGATGGGAGTACTGTGTGAATTTTTTGGTGGAAAGACAGGGTACAAACAAAATAAATGAAGGCTGATAAAACATAACTTAGATAAAAACATGACAGGGATGCTCTGACTGGGATTCCTGCACTGAGGAGGGGGTTGGACTCGATGGTCATGTAGGCCCCTTCCAACCCTACTATTCTATGATTCTATGTCAGATGAATTTTTCAGCTTTCTCAAGCCATGAAGGATAGCATAGGGTCCTCGAGCTCTCACTGAGGGGAAACCCACTTCCACCCAGACCAAAGTCGTTGGGCTGCCTGAAGGTAATGCCAACATTGTCCGAAGGAAGGCATTCTGAATTGTTTCCAATTTGGCAACCTGAACCTCATCCCAGCCCCATACGAAAACACCATATGAGATTCGGGCAATAGCTTTACCTTGAAAGTGTTTCAATGCTGGATCAGACAGAAAGGCCTGCTGTGCTTTGTCCTATTGCAAGTTATTGTTTCCACATGGTGATCCTGTTACTTTGCTGTAAGCCACTCTAAGAGCATTTGCTGAAGCGCAGCCTCTAAATATTCTCAATCAATCGATCGATCCATCGATATTAGTCCCAAGATGGCCTGTAGGTTCAGAGGCAGTGTACCCCCGAGGGCCAGTGGCCCCTACTGCACTGGGGGGGGCAGGGGGGCTCATGTCTTGCTTGGGGGCTTCCCAGAAGCATAGGGTTAACCACTGTGGGGAAGCAGGGTGCTGCACTAGACGGGCTTTGGGCTGTTCGCTGAGTCCTGAACAGCTGGCGGACTCAGCCTTCACGGCAGATTCTCACACCAGAGTGCCTTACAGGAGACATAAACACAGAGAGATGACCTTGAAGAGGTCCCTTTGGAGATAACACAGAAGGCGCAGTGAAGGTGCAAAGGGGTCTGGATGAAAAGCGCTTAAAGCCTCAAACGCAAGCCCATTTCGTCACCATTCTGACCCCAAGAGAGAGAGAGAGAAATTTCATGTGCCTGGGAGTCAAACGAAGGCTGGGGAAGATCAGCAGCCAGGCTGGGAGTGGGGAAGGGTGGGGTGCTTGGGAGGTTTCTGTAATCCTCTTCTAGGAGAGTTCGATTTCTGGATCAGAGTTAAATGCAGAAGAGCGGGAGAATATGGATTAAGTGTGCATCTGAATTGCAGCCAAGGAGCCAGGCTGTCCAGCCAGACAACCCTGAACAGGATAATGAAGCGTGGAAGTCACTGCTGATGTCTTAGCTAAGGAGCAACTGGAATGCCTGAATTCCAACAGGCCCAGATGGGGCAGGCAGGAGGGGGCGAGATGCACCTCTCGACAAAGCCAAGCACAGGAGAGACTGTGTGCATTCCACAACAGGAATTGAGATGGGAGCACAAATGTCAGCACTCTTTTGTTTCCTCTTGAACAAGCAAGTTTCCAGACCTCCTCACTACACAGAAGGGCTGAAAACTCCTGGGCAACATCTGGGAAATCTCAGAAGCTGTGTAGGGCAGACACCGCATCATACACCCTTTCACTGGGCAGAAAGTGGGACTAGGGCATCTGCATGCCACTCTTTGCCCCTTCTTGTGACTAGAATGCAGCACAGCACAAAAGAGAGATGGAGGCACAATCTCTCCTGATCTCTACACGCATTGGATTTCCTTGTTTTATCCCACCTTGAGGAAGGTGATCAGCAGCTTGGAAAGTGATGACCAGGGTCTGGGTGGGAAAGCAGAAGCTGGCTCTGATCCCCTGACCCATTTAAGACTTGTCCCTAAAGGTTCCCAACTTAGCCGGTGGGGTTTGTAAAAGAGGGGGTTCAGAACAGACAGGGCCTGGGAAGAGAGCTAGGATTTGGGCAGGGCCGGTGAAGAGACTGATGGTGAAGAGACTGATGGTGAAGAGAGAGAGAGCGTGGCTAGGGTCTGTGTGTGAGAGAGGATATACACAGATAGAAGCTTTCAAAGTTACTTATTTATCTTAATGCTCTATTTAGTAAAGATGCCTCTGTTTTATAAAATCCTGCGCCTACTGCTCAGGGCTACAAAGGGGTAAAGTAATAAAGGGAACAATACAGGTTAGAATAAAGCCAGTGTGTCCTCACAGCTCATGGAGTAAAAGGGTTGGACCTGAGGTAAAGGTCCTGGTAGCAGCACTAGGGGGGGAGGGAGTGGGAAGGGCTTTACTGAAGAGGAATTCTCACTGCGTATAGGCAGGAGCAGCCCAGGCACCACTCCTAAGCAGCACAGGGTGTGAGGAAGCACCGGATTGCTCCTCCCCTGACTGATGCGAGAGCCCTGCGGTCTGCAGCATGAAGATGGTCCAGTCAACCACCGGCAGCCTCTGACCATGGCAGGGAGAGCTGACCAGGAAGTCATCCAGTCACAGACAGGCCAGGGGTCAGCAGACTTTCTGGATACACCTGCTGACTCGAGACAGACTTTTGCCCTTAGTACTGCCTGCCCTTCCTACTGCCGCAGGGGACGCCAAGGGCAAAGGCAAGACCAAAGGGGAGAGGATGGGACGCCAAGCGCTGCTGGTGCCCGCTGCTGAAATGCAGCTCTTCTGGCGGGGATGTGCAGAGACGCCTTGGTAAGGTTGACTGAGGGCTCCCTGTGATTATCCTGAGCCAGACCACTGGCCCCACCAGTGCAATTCCCCCGACGCTACCAGGCGGTCTGCAGGGTCCCTGGCTGGAGTCTTCCCACTTCTACTACCTCTAGTCTTTTCGGGGGGGGGGGAGATGGATCGGGGGGGGGTCTGCACACAAACCTCTGAGTTGTGGCCCAGCATACAGGTTTTGAGGTTTTTCTAGGTAGTACGGAGTATAGCACAGTTCAAAGACATAATACCTAAAAGCCACATGGGGTCATCTGGCCACATCATCTTCCCAACAGGGATCCCACTGGGTTCTGATCACTGAACACACTTTGCCTACACACTTTCCCAAACTCTATGCAACAATGAGGACGGGCAACTTGGCACTGAAACAAAGGCAATGACAAGCATATGATCAGAACTTACAAAGTCTCTGGGCATGCCAACTGTCCAAAATGAAGAATGGGAAGCACTGCCTGTATGATGCCAACTTCCGAATCAGCCTACCGATGACATCCTTTCTGCGATCTCCCTTCGTGACTCGCCATGAACAAACCTGCAAAACAGTCTCTCTCCCTGCCAAAACATTTTGTTTGCCAAGACATCCAAGGAAAGAGACCACTTGGGGGTCACAACCTGCTGCCCCTGGGTGGTGCTGAACTAGTCTGTTCCCACTCCGCTGAGCCACAAAACTCAATTTCCACTCCAGGGATTTAATTGCATGGAGCAGCGACAGTGTAAAAATAGCATCTTGTTCTGTTCCTTGGGTGACTTTGGTCACATTTGACTACAGATGTTCCTTTGCCTCCTTCTGGAACTGCTGACGCAGCTCCATGGGAGGAAAGGGAGGCAGGCACCAGTGGGGTTCGAGCATCACGCAGCCAGTCACCTGTGAATCAGATGCGGTCCAGTGGTCCAGAAATGCGTAAGCGAAGGACACCTGCAATACTTTTTCCAGGCTGCCAAGTAGCCAAAAGGGTTTCTTTTCTTTACCCAGAGTTCAAAGTAACCAGTTTCTGCCTTTCACCAGCAAAAGACTTCCAGTACCTGCCATAATTTCTACAGGAATGCAGGAACCCAACTCAAAGCATTCCTGACAGATGGCTGTCCAGCTTCATCTTGAATGTCTCCAGCGTGGGAGAGCCCACCACCTCCCTAGGTCATTGGCTCCATTGTCGAATTGCTCTAACAGTCAGGAAGTTTTTCCTGATGTTCAGCCAGAATCTGGCGTCCTGTAACTTGAGCCCATTGTTCCGTGCCCTGCACCCTGGGATGATGGAGAAGAGATTCTGGCCTTCCTCTCTGTGGCAACCTTTCAAGTACTTGAAGAGTGCTATCACATCTCCCCTCAGTCTATGAACACCAGTTGCTGGGGAACATGGGCGGGAGGGTGCTGGTGCATGCATGTCCTGCTTGTGGGTTCCTGGTCAACAGCTGGTTGGCCACTGTGCGAACAGAATGCTGGATAAGATGGACCCTTGGTCTGATCCAGCATGGCCCTTATGTTCTTATGCCTTGGGTTCAAAATCCTGCTTGGTCATGACCTTGGTTGGGTGACCACGGTGTCAGAGAACCCCCCCCCCATTCCATCCTAATAATCTCCAGTTAGAATAGTCTCGGCCTTTCCTAGCCCTGCTCTCTGACGTCCTTTTAACTGCAGACTCCGGGGACCTTCTCTGCTTGCTCCACCCCTGAGCTATGGCAGGCAGCAGGGCCTTAGTCCGTCCAGCCCAGGATGGCTCCAGCAGCTCTCCAGGGACTCAGGCAGAGCAGATGCTACTTGTGGGCTTCCCACAGGCAGCTGGTTGGCCACGGTGTGAACACAATGCTGGAGGAGAGGGGCCCACCTCGGTCTGATCCAGCTTCAGGGTTCTTCTGAAGTTCTTACTCGGCTGGAGAGATCAATAGCGACATGGTGGAAGGCAGCTTTAGAGTTCCATGTTGATGGGGAAGGAATAAATTATTTGTAGTAATAATTCTAGGCAGCAGAACATCTTATTTGTCACCTGTACAAATGCCCTCAGCCTCCAAAGATCAATATTATTAATGGCTATTCAGCATCTTTCTATCCCATTCTCCATCTAAGGAACTCAGGTATACTGGGGGTGTTTTATCCTCACAAGAATCCTGCCAGCTCCATCAGGCTGGATGAGAGATGCTGAGGCCCATGGTCACCCAGGAAGCTTTAGGGCTGGGCAGGAATTCCAACCAAGATCTCCCCGATCACGCTGGACACTCAAGTCGGTTCATGCCAACGCAGAGTCCCAGCACGTGGTGCAGGTGCAGGGTGCAGTCCCCTTGCAGGAGGGGAGCAAGGCTGAGTCTGGTCAGCACCTGGAATGGGCAGACACACACACACACACGCACAGACAGACACACACACACACACACACACACGCACAGACAGACACACACACACACACCGCATACCCATGGATGCTGCCTTGCATTGTGTTGATGAAAGGTGGGATGCAAATGTAATCAATTACAGAAATTATGTGGGCTCATCTCCCCCATCCAGCCATTGCACTTGTGTTTCAAGCCCCCACCCCCCCCCGCCCCGCACACACATTCCCCAAGGGACGATTGACACACTACACACAGACTATGCAGTGCAAGCGCCAAGAGCTTCGGGAGCCTTTAAGCCAGCAATCACAGAACGCAGTTCCGTCAGCTGGTTCTGGGAGCCAAACACCATAGAGGAGTCTTCTTAACAGAGGCAAGAGTCTTTGCTCCAGGCTCAAGGGGCAGGGTTTTCCCAGGGGCCAGGGCTCCAGATCTGTCACTGGCTCTCCCAGCAGGCAATTGAACTATGAAAGGGAGGAGCAGGTGGGGTGGGGGGGATTCTGCTCGCTGGGGCAGAGTTTAGTGCTGCGTTTGAGGGAACAGGAGGAGCAGCGAAGGGTGGGGGGAGTCTCCTGTTTGTGGAGCCACTGCTAGCGACAAACAGCCAGCACAGGCAACCAGCAACCACTTTTGGTGGGAAAGACCTCTGCAGGGGAGACAGAGGGGACGCGTAGCTGGAGGGCGCCTAAAAAGACCAATCCACCCTTGGGACCAATCCACCCTTTACATGGCCTGCACCCCAATGCTCCCATCCGCTCCCAGGGGCTGGCATTTCACCTGTGTCCAGGGCCGAACACTGAGCATAGGAAGCCGCCTTCTACCAGGTGAGACTCATCATCCCCGTGACAGACAGCGGCTCCTCAGAACCTCACACAGAAGGGGCCTCTGTGGCCAGCCCACCCTCCGACATCCTTCAGCCTGGAGATCCAACCCAGTACCTCCTACATGCAAAGCAGTTGCTCCACCACTAAGCGAAGCAGCCCCTCTTAAATGTGTGCAATAAGAATGTGCACCTGAGCACATGCAGAGTGCATTCCCCTTAACAGAAAACTGGGGTGGTGAAGCAGCAAAAGGCTAAATTACAAATCCGGATCTCCCTGGTCGGGAATTTGCCTCTGCCACAAACTCAGCCAGGGAGCTCAAGCCAGACTCTCCCCCCACAAGCCCCTCAGCCCCTTCTCTTGCTCGCTTA
This sequence comes from Heloderma suspectum, assembly GCF_057233095.1. NCBI lineage: Eukaryota > Metazoa > Chordata > Lepidosauria > Squamata > Helodermatidae > Heloderma > Heloderma suspectum. Next base: position 600,888 of record NC_139474.1, read on the forward strand.
CTCGCTCGCTCACTGCCACAATCTCTTCCCTACTGGCAATATGGGGATGATCTCATGACAATAAGGATACTTAGGGAGCAATCCTATGGCCGCTAATCAGTGGCTAGACAGCCATAGGACACCTTGTTTTCCGGGAACCGACCTGTTTCTGGAGAACTGACCTTCCCCCGCTTCTGCACTGCCTCACAGGCAGCACAGAACAGCCCCGTGCTCTGCGCTCGCAAGAGGAGCGCGGAGCACCCAAAACAGAGCATTCCGGGGGCGCTCCAGGGCAGGGAGGGCAGAAATGCTGGTATGACACATCCAGTGTGTCGTCCAGCAGCCTCCTCGCCCTCTCTGACCTCCCGCAGCTAGACAGCCGAAAGCAACTGTCTAGCCGAAAATGCAGGGCAGGAGGAGTGTGGACGGAACGATCCCCTCCGTGCTTCTCCTGCCCTGCATTGGATAGGCGGTCGCTTCCAAGTTCAGAGGCAGCCACCTATCTCCATAGGATTGCCCCTTACTGACCTATGTTACAGGGTCCGTGCCAGGACTGCAGCAAGACCATTCATGCGAAGTGCTCTGGACACCTGAGAGTGCTCTGGGAGGGCTACATCTGATCACTGATCTTGGAAGCAGTGAACTTTCTGGCAGAGCAGCTCCACTACTTCTCTTTTTCAAGACTGATCTCTGTAATTCCATTGCAACGAACTAGACTGAGTGTCAGATGTGGAAATAAATGCTGCTGGGGATGAGCTCCTCAGGAAGGGCCCGGGAGCATCAGGAAGGTAGTGGAATGCCAGATCCTGGCCCAGGTGGACCACCCTGCTTAGACCCAGCAAGCACATTCTTAGCCTGCTGTGCACATCTCAGCTAATGCTGCCCCTGCTAATAGATCGGGGGGGGGGGGTCATTCCCCCCTCATCTCTGAAATCAAACGGCTGGAACATGGCTTTTCCCCGAGAAAAAAGGAGGAATTATTTCCATGCATGTTCACATTTCCCTCATGCCTCGTTGCTGCTTCATCTTTCGCACTTTGCACTGTGCAGAGCTTTGGGTGCAAAGTAACACGAAGTGACGCCAGGCCCAAGTGACGCCAAGCCATTATCAGAGACAGTGAGGTGGCCATGTCTGCTGATGACACCAAATTAATTAGGGTGGTTAAATCTAGAAGGGACAGAGAAGAACTCCAAAAGGCTCTCTCCGAACTGTGGGAAGGGGCTTCAAAATGGCAAATGTGGTTCAATGTAAGCAAGCGTAAAGTGCTGCACATTGCAGCAAAAAAACCTACCTTCACATATACGCGGATGGGATCTACGCAGTTGTGGTGGATGACAAACTTGGCCCAGCGTGCAGCAGCTGAGTGAATGGCCAATTCCATGCTAGGCATTATTAGGAAAGGGATTGAAAATGTAACTGCCAATATCATGATGCTCTAATACAAATCTACAGTCAGACTTGGAAGACTGTGTCCAGTTCTTGTCACTGTATTTCAAAAGGATACTGTATAGCTGGAGAAGGTACAGAAAAGGGCAAGAAATACAAAGGGGCTTGAGCAACTCCCCTATGAGTAAAGGTTACAATGTCTAGGACTTTTTAGCTTAGGAAAATGGTGAGTACAGGAGATACGAGACAGGTGTACAAAATTATGCATGGTGTGGAGAAAGTGGAGAGTGCCAGAGGCCAGTGGGATCATCAGCGAGGCCGAATTCTGGGAGACTCAGGACAGACAAAACAAAATACTTGCTCACGCACCACATAGTTCAACTATGGAATTTGCTACTACAAGATGTAGTGATGGCCACTTGCTTGGACAGCTGTAAAAGTTGATTAGACAAATTCTAGCCACGGCGGCTGTATATTATGTCTGTGTACCACTGCTGGGCAACGCAAGCGGGAGGAGGCTGTTGCTTTCCTGTCCTGCTTGTGGGCTTCCCACTGGGGCATCTTGGTGGCCGCTGTGGCAACAGAATGCTGGACCAGATGGGCCTGGGGTCCAATCCAGCTTCAGGGCTCTTCTTAAGATCAAGTAGTGTTTTGTTTGCACCCTGTAGACTGGAAGAGTCAGCTACACTGGCACAGGCTGTTCTCGGACTGTTTTCCTGGCTTGAGGCAAGCAAACTCTCTTTTGGCGTACATGCAATCCAGAGCGGCATGACTTGTGACTCACTAGTCTGAACGCAGCCCACCAGCCATAGCCAGTAGCCCCCAAGGGGCTCCATCTACTGGGCACTGGAACAGCAGAGGGGCTGTCAAGCGGTTTGTAGTTTGCAAAAGTTGTGCAGGCCTGCCAAATGCTATTAGTGCTGTTGCTTTGTTATTTTTCTGAGCTGCTTGGTGAGAAAAATATTTTTTGAAGGCAGGATATAAACAGCTGAAATAACAAAATGAAATACCTAAACAAATGTGTTCATACCTGAAAGTGGGACACTTTTCCTGTTGTGCCGATCCCCCACTCCACCCACCCCACACATACACTTGCAAAGGATGTTGGGAATTAACTCCGGAACCTGCCTCTCAGGACCAGTCAGAAGTATGCTACAGCCACACACGCAAACCTTCCATTCTACCTACCTGTCTCGATCAATTCCAATATTTATTTATTTATTACATTTATATTCCACCTTTTTTCCTCTTGCAAGGAACCAAGGCAGCTTACACGGTCCTCTTCCTCTCCATTTTATCCTCACAACAACCCTGTGAGGTAGGCTAGGCTGAGAGTCAGTGACTGGCCTAAAGTTACCCAGTGAGCTTGAGGGCTGAGCAGGGGACTAGAACCCAGATCTCCGGGGGGGCGGTCCAACCACACTGGCTCACACAATGGCCACTCTATAAGCAGAAGAGCTGGCCATGCCAACCCCGGGCGCATACTGGCTGGCATTTTTCTACCTGCTTTATGGCTTTTTATGCTGATGAATGTTGCTTTGGGTACCCACAGACAGAGCAGGCAGCATGCAAGTCCAGCCAGGCAGCCCAGCTGACTGGCACTCAGGACAAGGGCAAAACTGCCCTATCCCCCAAGCCTTCCAGGGCAAAAGGGTCTTTCCCGCCCACTCGAGAGCAAACAGGGAGGAAGACCATCCAGTACTGGAGAGGGTGCCACAACCTTGCCCTGCCTTGGGGGGAGCAGGGGACACAGAGGAAGCCCCCCGATGAGAAGTTGAGCCCTCGAGAGGAGACAGCCCGTTATTTCTTTATTTGCAGCGTTCTTACCCCACCCTTCAGCCAAAAAAGGCTCCCAGAGTGGCTTATGGAAATTAGTAAGACAGTCCCTGCTCTCAGGCTTACAAGAGGAAAAGGGGCTAGGAGGGAGGAGCAAACAAACTAGGGTATCAAGAGGGGTGAAGGAGGGCCCAGTGCTTCTGGCAGAGGGGGCACACAGGTGAGGGAAGCTGAACTGCCCCCACTGTCCCTGGAGCAGCCGCCTCCCATCCCTGCCACCATCCCCCAGTTGGTGCTTTTCTCCTTTTCTTTCTTGCTCTAAGCCAGCATCACTTCCAGTCTCAAAGCTCAGCTGAAGAGAAAAGCACTGGGGAGCGGGTGGGGGGAGACTGTGGGTAGGCAGGCAAGTAAGCCATGGGCAGGGGAGGGGTCTGGGCCCCCCACTACTTGCGTTTTCTAACTGAAGATTTAGACTCCACCTTTGGATTCACCCAGTCCCAAGGTGGCTTACCCTCAATTACTTAAACTATTAAAAAAAACACACAGCAGATATTTCAAAAAACAGAACACTTGCACAGAACCACTAATATCCACAAGACCAAGAAATAAGCCAACCAAGCAGCATGAAGAAACCAAGAGCGGAAGAGCGACGGGGGAGCCCCAGAACTACACCAAAGACAGCTGCCGCTGCCAGGCACCATGGGAGGAGCACGGCAGGAGGGGTTTGCACAACCAAGCAAGTTCAGGGCAGATCAGGGTTAACGCGTGTGGCTCACAGCGGGCTTCCCAGCAGTGAGGGTTCAGCTGTCCCACCGTCTGTTCCCAGGTTGAAGGGAGGGGGCACAGAGAGTTCAGGGAAATGCACAGCGCAGACGCGGGGGGCGGGGGGGCTGCTGCTGTGCAGATGCATCTTCAGCTCCAAGCAGAGTTCCGAGTGGGGGGAGGCATTTGTAGTTTTACGCCAGCACAAGCTACTGGCCTTGACTCACTGTGCTGGCAGCTTCCTAGTCAGGGCCTGTGTGGCGCGCCAGCACTCAGCCTTGCGGGAAACAGCCCCTCCAGGGCCATCACAGGCAGCCCTGTGCTCCGCTCAAGGGCGGGGCGGGGGAGGTCTTAAATCTCCCTCACAGGCATCTGTGACATCTGCGACTCCACAGCCAGGGAGCCCAGCCTCTCCAGGAGTTGCTGGTCTTTATGGCTGCGCGGGTACGCCTCACAATGTGTGGACGTGCCCTGACGGAGCTGCGAGGGTCTTCCTGGTGTTGGGCCACGACAGCGAGGCGGGGCCCACATGTGCCTCTGAGCACTCCACTCTGGCCTCAAACAGCGGGGCGGGAGCGAGGCGAGATGTCTGGGCTCTGCTTGTGGGCTGACTGGCCACACTGGGACGACCATCACCATGTCACATTCCCTCGTCTCTGCCAATAAACTGCCTCTGTCGAAACCCACCCATTCCTCAGCCTCACTCTGGCCCCGGCCTCCTCCCAGCCAGCCCCGCCCTCCATGGCTTCACTCCTCCCAAGCCCAGAGAGACCCAGGAAACAAGAGTGCCGGCCGCCGCTGCCGCCACCGCCTCCCCCATGGATCTTTCTGGGAGCAGCACCCTCTTCCAGCTGCAGGCAGAGCAATTAATCCGGATGGTGCTGGGTCGCAGCAGAGCCCACTGCTAGCCAGGCAGCTCCGCCATCCCTCCCCAGAGGAGCTGGGCAGCAGCACACCGGTAGGACAGCAATGCAACTACGTGGCCCAGAGGCGGCACAGGGCCCAGAAAACACCTCACCCTTGTTCACAAAGCCACGGGTGGCAGCCCAGGGCTGGGGGGAGCGAGACCTGGACCTGAGCCCAAGCCTCCCCGCCCCCTGACCAAGAGGCACCTGTGTTGCTCTGAGGCCTCGCCTGCTCCGACAGGGAACAACAGCTTTCTGGGGCCTTGGACCAGTTCTGGCCAGCCCCACTGCTGGGGATGCTCCGTGACTGGAGATGCTGCCAGGGATCACGTCCTGGACCAGCCGCCTACCAAGTAAGCAGGTCCCTCCTCTTCTGCAGAAGAGACCATCTGGGAACGGAGCCCGGGCTCCTCGCCAACACACCGGCACGGCCACTCACCTGTTTGGCCAGCTTGACGGCATCGTGGGTGAGTTTGGAGCGCAGCTGGGAGTCCAGGTGGGCAGCAGGCGCAATCTCCACCACCTTCTGGTGCCGCCTCTGGATGGAGCAGTCTCTCTCGTACAGGTGCACCACATTCCCATACTTGTCACCTGGCAAGAGGCAAAGAACAGCTTGCAAGTGCTGGAATGAGGGCGGCATTCCTGCTTCCCACGCTGCCAAGTCACCCATTGGATTAGTCACATAAAAACCCTCTTGAGAAGACTAGCCAGCCACCTTGGATCCATCGGGGGAGCTATTCTTTCAAGGCCCGTTATTTTTAATAGGAGTGCTTCTAAAAACTGTAGCTGGCAAGCGCCATCCTGGGCAACCCAAACGATCGAGGGCCTGGAGCAGCTCCCTTGTGAGGAAAGGCTGCAACGCCTGGGGCTGTTTCACTGAGAGAAAACACAACTAGGGGAGACAGGGCAGAGTGTGCAAAATGATGTATGGTGCAGACACATTACGCATACTAGAACCCAGAGGAGTCAACTCATGGAGCTGATGGGTGGGAGATTCGGGACACATAAAAGGAAGGGCTTCTTCAAACTATAGTTAAACTGCGGAATTCGCTTCCACAAGATGCCATGAGGGCAACCAACTCGGATGACTTGAAAAAGGGGATTAGACACATTCATGGAGGAGAAGGCTACCAGTGGCTATTGGTCCTAATGGCTACAGATCACCTCCAGTCCCAGAGGCAGTATGCCTCTGTACACCCGTTGCTGGGGAACATGGGCAGGAGGGTCCTATTACACTCCTGTTGGCTTCCTACTGGCGTAGCTGGTTGGCCACTGTGGGAAGAGAACACTGGACAAGAGAGACCTTTGGTCTGATCCAGCTCCGGAGCTCTTCTCTTAGAAGAGGCACCCACCCCCTGCTTTATCAAAGGAGCAGAATGCCTCTTGTGTAATTTGTCACACCTGCTGTAACAGAAACATGCACCACCTAAACATAAAGTGTCCCTTTTTTTCTTCAAAGCCATTTTTTATTCATATGAATCAATTAGTTTATTAAAACTACGTGTTTAATCAGGTGCCATCCCTAATTTTTATACCTCATTGTTTTAGCCATGTGAGTTATCTCACACACACACACACACACACACTCCCGATTTTACTGCACTTTTAAGATGTGTATTTCTGCCTTGAATCCTGGGAATAGGAAGGATTACAAATGGAAATACATACAGTGAATTAAGCAGTGATGTGTAAAATTGCTATTGGTTTTTGCCGCAAAATTGTCTCAGCAATCCCTTTGTCACAAGCAGAATTCTATCTTGGCTTACCAAACAAGGGAACTGACCCTCGTTCCTGGCAGTCCACATGAGTAAAACACACACACACACACACACCTCTTTCACCCCATACCCAAAATCTGGACTTCAATGTGTCTCGGCTTCTCAACGAACTTCTCCACAAAGAGTGCCCCATTCCCAAATGCAGCAAGTGCCTCAGAATATGCGCGGGTGTAGTTTTCCTCCAGCTCCTGCAGGGAGGACATGATAACAGCAGTCGCTCAAGTTAAAGTGTGCAGTGGATCCCTTAGAAGGGAGGGAGGGAGGGAGGGAGGAAGGGTCTCTTGTCACGTGCCCTCTCATCTCCAGGTTGCTTCCCCAAGCTCTGAACATTCCAGAGATCCTCCTTCCTCAGTTCCTCCCTTCTTCTTTGGCGAGCTCCACTTATGGCCTGATGCCCCCTCCTCCCCGTCCGGCATATGTGCAAGCAGGGTTTCCTCTCAGCTCCTAGCTGGGCATGCAGTTTGGGCCACCACTGTTCTGATAAAGCAGGAACATAGGAAGCTGCTTTAGACCAGTTCAGACCCTCGGTCCATCTGGCCCAGTAAGGCCTAGTCTGACCAGCAGCAGCAGCTTCTCCAGGGCTTCAGGCAGAAGTGACGGGCCTTTTCCCATCACCTCTTACCTGCTTTCAACTGATGGAACAGTTGCCTTGCCTGGAGTCTTTCTGGATGAAGGACAGCATAGCAATACGGCAACGGGAAAGACAGAAGCCTGGACCTTCTGCCTGCCTCCCTTGACCAGACTCAGGCACCCTGAGGGCAGGGACTCCCGCTGCCTCCACAGCCAGGCTGAGGCTTCCTCCATGGTTTGCCCCTCGACTCCCTCCTGCCCTTTAGCTTTGCCTCCCAGCAGGGACATTGCGAAGCAGTTAAAAAACTCGAGGCCCTGGCCCATAGGACACATTCCCGCACAAAAGTTGCATACGCTGAGATAGATAGACACACAGACAGACAGACAGACAGACCCACACACACACCCACATGCACATTTAGAAATAAATACTGGGATTTATTTAAATTTCACAGAAGGCAAAGCCAGCCCATTAATTTCTCATCCAAATCACCTCAAATAAAATAAATTCTTCAACTAATTCCAACCTGCCCCAATTCACCACAAATCAGTAGTTCCTCCACAACTGCAATTAATTTGCAACCTTTCCACTTCTCTCTCTTTCCCTCTTGGAGAAAAATTGCCCCCACCCCATGCAATTAAGGTTAGAAGAACAGCTTCCATTAGTGCAAATCGCCATGGGGGAAGGGGTTGGGTGTTCCAGCATGTGTGTGGGGGGGGTTAACCCGTTTCCTCCCCTGCTGCAATCCCCCTTGAAAATTACCTCCTGCACGGCAATTAAGGTAAGGAAGCCATATCCCATTGGCATTAATGGACACTCAGGGCTCTGGGGAGCAGATTCGGGGAGAGGTCCCATGGACCCAGGCCTTGCCATGCCCCCTCCCAGCACTCCAGCATCCTAGGCCTTAGCGAGGTGGGGATCCCCTCCACCACCACTGCCCTCCACAAGGCACTGGCGGCATCTTGACTGGACGCACCTAGAGAGTCATCTCAGTTTATACCATGCACTTTAAAGCCTTCAGACTCATTAAGTCCTGCACGTATCCTGCTCATTCCCTCCACCAAGGACCAGATGAGAAACCGCAGGTAAGACATGAGAAGACAGCAGAGGGAATGGCAGCCCCCTCCCACCCAGCCTCACCCGCCCAGGAGCAGGTGGCCAGCACAGCCAAGGGAAGAGCCCCGATCTTACCTCGTAGCTGCGCACGACCCTCATGCCCCGCCCTCCTCCTCCGTAGGCCGCTTTGAAGATGATGGGGAACCCGTAGGTGTTGGAGAACTCCTGAGCCTCACTGAGAGAGGAAATGGGGGCATCCGTCCCAGGAACCACAGGCACTCCTGGAGAGCAGAGAGGGACACCCTGACACTCTGCACCCCACAGCATTCTCCCTCTAGGGCACCAGCCTACTCTTTGCCCCATCCTCTGTCTTGCATCTTCAAGCCCAGGGACCTCCTGATGCCACAGCTCGCCAGTGCTGCCACTCCAGCCCACACAGTCACAGGCGTCAGCTGGTGTGTCAGGGCCAGAAGCCTGGAAACAGGCAAAGCTTTCCGTGGGCAGTTTTATGGACATCCCCACTTCCACTGCTGCCACCCACCTTTGGCCAAGCCCCTTCTGCACAGATACACAATCCGAGTAAGTTCACAGTAGAGGTGCCCGTGAGCTGGTCCAGACTGCATCAAGGCCTCAGGGCACTGCAGCTGGACTCCCATCCTCTCACAAATGAGGTGAAACGAACTTTGAGGAAGAATTCGGAGAATGTCAATGAACTCAAACACTGCACATTTGCCCACCCCTAGGCAGGAACCTTGGGGGAAAGTGGCCATGTCATCTTTGAATTCATAATAGCAACGGATGTGAAAGCTGAGCATAATCAGATATATCTCCTGGACTTTGGGAACGCAGATTTCAAAATGCTCAGAGAAAAGTTGGGTAGGATCCCATGGCCAGAAATTCTAAAGGAGAAAAGAGTTCAAGAAGGATGGGAGATTCTAAAAGCAAAATACCAAAGGCACAATCGCAAGCTATTATGACAAGAAAAAATGTGGGAGGTATCTAAAGAACCTTGTGCGGCTGCACAGGGAGCTCTCTGATGAGCTGAGACTCAAAAAGGGCATGTAAAGGAGGTGGAAGGAAGGACATATGTATGTCCAGGCAGAAGTACACCCCAACCAGAAAGGATGAGGTCAGGAAGGCGAGGGTCCAGAATGAGCTTGTGAAGGATGCTAACAGCAAAAAAAAGGGCTTCTTTGTCTATGTTCACAGCAAAAAGAACAAGGAAGGGGAGGTTAACATCTTAGGGAAGATGGTGAAGCATTGACAGTGGTCTCAGAGAAGGCAAAATTACTCAGTTCCTATTTTACCTCAGTCTTCTCCCAAAAAGGGAAACTGTGTTTGCCCCAGGAAAAGTGGAACAAACAATATTCCAAAAGTGGAACAAACAATATTCCAACAATAATGAGCCCATTATTCCGTGTCCTGCACTCCGGGATGATCAAGATGAAAGGTTGTCACAGAGAGGAAGGCCAGGATCTCTTCTCGATCATCCCGGAGTGCAGGACATGGAATAATGGGCTCAAGTTTCAGGAAGCCAGATTCCAGCTGAACATCAGGAAAAACTTCCTGACTGTTAGAGCAATACGACAATGGAACCAATTACCTAGGGAGGGGGGGGGCTGTCCCACACTGGATGCATTCAAGACGAGGCTGGGCAGCCATCTGTCAGGGATGCTCTGACTTGGATTCCTGCATTGAGCAGGGGGTTTGACTCGATGGCCTTGTAGGCCCAACCCTACTATTTTATGATTCTATGATTCTGTGACTCTATGAGATCCAGGCCTTTCTCTCTGTGACAACCTTTCAAGTCCTTGAAGAGCGCTATCCTATCAACCCTCTTCTGAAGGCTAAACATGCCCAGTTCCTTCCGTCTCTCATCATAGGGCTTTGTTTCCAGTCCCCTGAGCATCTTTGTTGTCCTCCTCTGAACCCCCTCCAATTTGTCTGCATCCTTCTTAAAGTGTGGTGCCCAGAACTGGAGACAGTGCTCCAGATGAGGCCTAACCAGTGCTGAGTAGAGGGCAACTAGTACTTCATGTGATTTGGAAGCTGTACTTCCATTAATGCTGCCCAAAAGAGTGTTTGCCTTTTTTGCAGCCACATCACGCTGTTGGCTCATATTCAGCTTGTGATCTACAACCATTCCAAGATCCTTCTCGCTTGTAGTGTTGTTGAGTCACATATCCCCCATCTTGGAACTGTGAATTTGGTTTCTTTTTCCTAGGTGCAGAACTTGGCATTTATCCCTATTAAATTTCATTCTGTTATTTTCTGCCCTGCACTCCAGTCTATCAAGATCCCTTTGAATTTTGTTCTTATGCTGCAGCAGCACCCTGCTTTGCAGATGACCTCCCAGGCCCGGTCCAGGTCCATGGTTCCTTGAGTCAGGCCACTGGCCCATCTAGCTCAGTACTGTGCTGTCCAGCGGTTAGACAGGGGTCAGATCCAGCATACAGGCTGCCAGGGGGCTGTTGCTGATCCAGGTGGCTCTTCTCCGTTTTGATCCTGCTTCGCAGCAATGCCACCCTCACCTGTGGAGATGGCGATAGCGCGGGCCTCCACCTTGTCCCCCATCTTGCGCACCACTTCCGGGGAGGGTCCGATGAAGCGCACTCCGGCCTCGATGCAGGCTTGGGCAAAGTCAGAGCGCTCTGAGAGAAAGCCATAGCCAGGGTGCACAGCATCCACTTCATTCTCCTAGAGAAACCAGACGATGCAATTAGGGGGACACAAAGATAGAAATGTGGACAACGAAATTCAATTCTCTGCACTTCAGCAACATAAATTCCATTTCCAGAATCTTTTTCACATTGGCAAAGTCACTATGAAGTTTCCAACATTGTGAATTACACCTGTTTTACTTCTGTTTGTTTCAGATGAGAAGCAATATACAAATATTGCTAATAAATAAACACTAATTGATAAATCAATGTTAAAAGCTGTTTTCCTGCTTTCCCTTCCTACTTAACTGGACTCAAAGCACTTCACAAAGTAAAGATCCTAAATACAGAGCAACAATGTACCAAAAACAGTTTAAAAAACAGATAAACCAAACATCTAAAAACAACTTAACCAGAACAAGAGAACCATATCAGACAACAGCATTAATCCCCACATTATTAAACTAAAAACACTTATTTATATCCTGCCTTCCTCCCAAAGAATGGCACTCAAGGTGGCTAACAGTAAACCCAAATGAAATGAAATTAGTTGGAAGGCCGTCATACACAGCCATGTTTTATATTAGGTTACCTGAAGGATTGCCTCCTCCCATATGTGCCTGCCCAGACCTTAAGATCATCATCAGCGGCCCTTCTCCGTGAGCCCCTGCCAAAGGAAGTGAGGCGGGTGGCTACTAGGAGGAGGGCTTTTTCTGTTGTGGCACCCCGGCTCTGGAATGAGCTCCCTAGTGAGGTTCGCCTGGCGCCTACATTGTATTCCTTTCGGCGCCAGGTGAAGACCTTTTTATTTTCCCAGGCATTTTAGCTTTCTAAATTTTTAGCTTTGCAGTTTTAAATCTGTATTTCAAACTCCTGCACTGCTGCTAGGTTTTATTGTGGTTGTATTGTTATATTGTGGTTTTAATGTTCTATATGTTTTAAATTGTTTTATTGTGTGCTGTTTGGTTTTAATTTTTGTGAACCACCCAGAGAGCTTCGGCTATTGGGCGGTATAGAAATAAATAAATAAATAAAATAAACAAATATTTATTTGTAATATAAATATAAAATTTACAACCCACCCACCCTGCCACACACACATACACAGGCATCAGCTGGTATGAACCACACTGGAAAAACATTCCGGGTGCAGGCTTCCAAATGTGGCAGTTCCAGGTGTCAGAAACCAGAAAAGGCTCTGCAGAAATCGTGGCTGTAATTTCCATTATCCGCTTCATCCAGTGTAGTGTACTAGACACAGGATTGTATTTGGACCAAGGAGATAACCTTGGGTGAGTCCCTATTTCTTAGCCTATCTGATCTTGCAGGGTTATGAGGATAATGCCCTACATATATCACTCAGCTCTTTGGGAGAAGTGCTGAAGACACTCGTAAGAAATACATCATCAGCTGGAGCTTTGACTGACTAAAATCCATGGTGAGTTCACGCCCCTTTCATTAGACGGTTTAAAGGCAACTTTGGTTCCAGTGTTTTATGGTAGCAAAGCAGAAGAGACCATAACTTAGAAGATGGCCTGTCTGCCTAAGAGCTTTTGCATCATACTGGAAGTTCTCTTACATTTCCTTCAATTTCTCCAAAAGCATGGAGGGTTTGGTTTTATGAATATTTAAGCACAATCAAATAATTAATCCATTAAAACACTGAAAGTCTGATGATCAGTCAACTACAAATTGATGGGAGAGCTAGTGTAGCACAGTACTGTTGAAGAGACTGAGCTGCAGATCGGGAGACACACCGCCCCCCTTGCATTTCCCCCTGCCATGAACTTGCCTCCTTAGGCCAGCTGCTCTCGGCCTTACCGTGGGAATAATAACATAGACCTACCTGACAGGGTTGTTGTAAGGATTACAACCTCGCAGTCCCCCATCCCCACTGGAGCCTTCCCCAACCTGGTGCTCTCCAGATATGTTGGACTACAACTTCTGGGTGGGGATGCTGGGAGTTGACACATCCGGAAGCACCAGGTTGGGGAAGGCTGTCCTACTCTAACCAGGTCTATGTATGTGTGTAAAGGAAACAACTGCCGATTCCTCCCATGTACTTCTGCCTGGAAGGAAGGAAGGAAGGAAGGAAGGAAGGAAGGAAGGAAGGAAGGTATGAAGCACACTAAACACTTGAAATCTTTGTTTATGTGATAACGATGATCATTTAAAGCTACTACAATAACCAAGTAAAACTTGTTGGGCATATGACTGACAGGCCTGTTTCTCACTGGGTTGTCCCACTCGGCCTTCCATGTAGGTGAGGAGTGGGCAACATGAGGCCTACAGGTTGCATCCAGGCCCTTCAGTCCCCCAGTACCCTCCAAATTTTTTTGCCAAGCAAAATGGTGTTTGGAGCTGCCATGGAGCGGCAAAAGGGCCAAAATTAACTTGTTTGCAAGCTGATTTTAACCCTTCTGGCACTCCATAGCAGCTCCGGATGCCACTTTGTTTCTATTTATCTTTATTTCCCCTTGTTTTTGGCACCAACTCGTGTCCTAGTGTTTGCCAGCCCTTCAGGGACTTGGAAAGTGCCATCATGTCCCCCTCAGTCTTCTCTTCTCAAGGCTAAACACGCCCAGCTCCTTCAAACCTTCCTCACAGGATGCCACGGGAGTGGCTGCACCTTGCTCCTCTTCCCCCTTATGGGGCTCCTGGGGGGCAAGAGAGAGCTGAGGACGTTGTGGCTATCTCCTTGCCCGTCCTTCATAACTGGGGCCACTGCAGGACTTCGGGGCGCGACCTGTCCCAGCTGAGGTCCAGCTTTTGGGAAGAAGAAGGGGAAGAATGGCCTCATATCCTCTCCATGCTGTTGCTGAACACCTTCGGGCCTTCCTGCTGGATTGCACAGACCAGGTCGCTCTTCAAAATGGCGGCCCCTTCTGGCACACCTTCTGGGACTCCTGCTCCGTCTTCTCCCCAGAGCCAAGGGCCTTGCTTCCCACTCCGCGCCTGCTCTGGGCAGGGACGGGGGTTTCGCTTTCCAGGTTGTTCCTAACTGGTGTTGGCGGGGGGAGTGGGGGAAGGAAAGGCAAAAACACACCAAATGCCGAGCAGCAACGGAGCTCCACCAGCCCCAACCGGGGGGGCGGGGCTGTGACTGGCGCATCTTCTGCTTCTCCATCCCCACCCCTGCGCAGGGCCTGGCCCTGACTATTCTGCGTCAGGGGGAGGTAGGGGAGAAGCTGAGGAGAAAAAATACTACTTCCAAGCTAGTGAGACAGGATGAGCATGGAGCTCACGTAGGACCTTGTTTTCCTGCCCATAGGAAGGGCAGTTCTGAGGGACAGGGACAGATCCAGTGATACACTCGCCCTGCCTACCAGTCCAAGGAAAGGGGGCTGTTCCAAAGGACAGATGAGTCAGAATGCGCTCCAGGAAAAGAGCATCATCATCAATGTCATTTCTACACTGCCCCATAGCCGAAGCTCTTTTACAACAATTCAATTCAATCCATGGACAACGAACCAATGTATTAAAATATGAATAGTAAAGAGAAATAAGTTAAAATGAATGTGCATGATGCCTCTTAAAGAGGGCACTGAGGACTTTATTTCCTCCAGCTAGTATGGGTTTTTTTTAAGGAGTGAGCACCATGAACACCATCTATAGTTAATAGTGATTCCATTACCATAAAATATGCCTGAAGTTAAAAGTAACCAGTGCAAAGAAAATGTCACTAAGCCGTGGTGGTTTATGAGCTACTCACAGTAGCTTATAAACCACTGTGGTTTACTGTGCCGGCTGTGAGCCATTTTCCCCAACTACGGTGGCTTGTTAAGCCAAAATAAGCCATCCTGGTAAGCCATGGTCTGCACTGAGGTTTGTTCAAACCATCATGGCTTATCGTGTAGTCTGGCGCTCCCCAGCGGCTTAAAGAGTGGTGTGAAGATGGCCTGCAGCGTTGCTTGGCAAAAGCGGTCAAAACTGTTGCTGCTGCTCTGCTCCAGCCGGCAGGCCTCTGTTTCTGAGATCTGCCCAGCAACAGACTGTGCTCTGGGAAGGGAAGATGAAGGGGGGTCAGGGAAGCCAAGGGATGAAAGAATAACGAGCGGTTGGGTTTGGGTCACTTTTCTGTGAAAAAGGAAAGTCACGCAGTTCTCCGATACAGCTTTCAGAGGCTCCCCATGGGGAGATCCCACACATAACATTTTGCCTTGTTCCAGCAAACTGTCAAGGAGTTAGAGCCCCACTCCCCTTTTGAGGCAAACGGGAGGGGTCAGGGAACAGCGCTGAAAACCAGCTGGGGAGCGGGCGGCGGCAGTGGGAGGAGGGAGCAGGAAGGAACGCCTTGAGGATCAGGGCACTGCTGGCTGGGCGGGGCAGCAGGGGAGCAGGAAAATGGCTAACCGGCAACGCACCGATAACGGTGGGGATCGGGCAGACACAGGAGACAGGAGACAGAAGACGACGCCCCCCGCGCGCGACAGGCCCATCGGAGCAACAGCACAGGGGATGCCAGTATTTGGTTTCCCACACAAGGAAACTGGGATACCATCTCGGTCGAGCGGGAGGACTGCAGAGGGAAAAGGGGTGAGGCAGGGGAAAATAAGCTACGCGCAGTAGCTTATGTGTCTGATTGTGTGGGGAATGCAGTAGCTTATAAGCTACTGTGAATAGCTTCATGGCTTATAAAATGATGTGCAAACCCAGCCCTTGCAAGCAAAGACAGTTCTCATGACATAACTTGCCACAATAATAATAAAATCTCCCCACAAAATACGGTAATGGAATCATTTTTCATAGCAAAGGCATCACAGCAATCTCTGTAATGGAATCAGTTTCTTGTTGGCTTGAGCCTGAGCTTCTTCCATGCACAGCCAAGGAGAAGAAAATGGTCTCTCTCCCATATTTGGCCATCAGTCATGAGATCACAGCCAGTATTCTGCATTCAGCTACAGGAGGCCTGCTTGTAAAAATACCTGTGAATTAGGTTGATAGCTATTTTATTTATTTATTACATGTCTATACCACCCACTAGCCGAAGCTCTCTGGGCAGCTGAGACAAAGCTTAAAACCTGTAAAATACAATAACTTAGTAAAACATAATATAAAACCTTAACTTTAAAACAGAATAAAACCAAAGCAGCAACCAAGATTAAATCCAGCAGCAGTGCAAAGATCTAAAAGCTCACTAGCACAATTTTTAAAACTGAAGGGCTAAAAGCCTGGGAAAATAAAAAGGTCTTCTCCTGGCACCGAAAAGACCAGAACGGCCAGCAAGCTACATTTCGAAATGACTCTGTTACCATACCAGATGACTCCATGACCTGGATTGATTGATTTTTCAAAAATAACGGGCACAAAACCTTGAACACCATGTAGTTGTGGTGTAGTGCCAGCGTGGTGTAGTGGTGAGAGGGTTGGGATTGAGATCCGGGAGATCCGGGTTCTAGTCCCCACTCGGCCATGGAAGCTCACTGGGTGACTTTGGGCCAGTCACAGACTCTCAGCCCAGCCCACCTCACAGGGTTGTTGTGAGGATAAAGCAGAGAGGAGAAGGAGGAGGATAATGTAAGCCACCTTGGGTTCCTTGCAAGAGGAAAAAAGGCGGGATATAAATGCAATAAATAAATGGTTTACAAGAAAAAACAGTCACCTGCCCAAGATTGTGCACTGGGGTGCATTTGCATATGACTGCACTAAGTGCAGAAACGCATGTCCAAAAAAGACAATTCTGTTACTTGTGTATTTTGATTGTTTCAGACACTGCCTACAATATTTAAGTGCTTTTTTCAATACAATTCAATTCAAAATATAGTAGGAGATGTTTTGTTGCCTGTGGATATACACAATATCAACTTAAAAACTTGCAAACACAGTCGCTGTAATGGCAGTTGATATGGCTGATTCTGTTACTCTCAAAATTGCCCGAGGGGAAAGAGTGGTCCTGATGCCTGCCTTCCCCACAGCCCCTGAAAAGACCACCGGGGACAGGGGGGCTGGCAGCTAACGTTAGACTGGAGCATCATAAGGATGGACATTTTGACGGGTGCAAAATAAAGAGTGGACGTGGCACAGCCGTCAAGAGCCACAAAGCCCAAAGAGAAATCTTGCCTCCGAGAGGCACTCGCTAAGGGGCCTCAGGCAAGCCACACTCTCTCTAAGCCTCAGTGCCCCCTATAAAGCTGACAGCACTGGCCCACCTTACAGGCCTATGTTACGGATTACTTTAGACAGTAAATCGGAGCTGCTCTAAAGACTCAGAAGCATTCTGCATGAGCTTGTCAGTGCCAGCTCCAGGTGTTGGGGCCCCTGGGCAAGACACCCTCGGGGGCCCTCCTCCCGCAGGGAGCCTGCCTTCCCGCCGCCTGCATCACCAACGGCTCCTGCACCTCCTCCTCCCCCCACCGCTGCTGGGCCGGAGGGAGAGGCAAGGGAACTGGCCGGGTGTGATGGTGCAGAGGAGGAGGAGCGAGCCCAGGGGGCTTCCGTCAGTGGACCCCTGCTGCAGCACGGGCCCTCGGCAGCTGCTCAGCCACGCCCGCCCTCACCGCGGCCCTGACGCTTGCTATCCGTCCAGCTTTGAAAGCCACCAGGTTCAGCTCTCTGTGGGTGGGAGTTTGGATCGGTGCTTCCCAACACTGAAAACACAGAGACACTACCGGCCTGGATAAAATCTCTCTGCTCTGGGCAAAGGAGGCACAAGAGCCAGCAGCCAACCACATCTCCTCACCTGGGCTACTTTGATGATGTCCGGAATGTGCAGGTACGCCTGGACAGGGGGGAGCCCCCGGCCGATGAGGTACGCCTCGTCTGCTTTCTGCCGGTGCATCTGCCCTGTGTCCTGCTCAGAGTACACGGCCACCGTCCGGATGCCCAATTCGGTGCAAGCTCGGAACACCCGGATGGCGATCTCCCCTGGAACGCACAAGCACAAGGAGCGCAGGGAAATTCAAGGGCTGCGTCGCTGAGTCAAGGAGACGAACGGACTAAAAAATGCCATTTGGTCAACTAACGACTGCGACCACATGACATGATACGCCACAATGGTTTACTTTCCGGAAAAAGCGTGCCATCTGCGTGTGGTTTTCCCCAACCACAGTGGCTCATTAGGCCAAAATAAGCCACCCTGATAAGCCACGGTCTGCAGTGACATTTATTTCAGCCACCGTGGCTCATCGTGTCATATGCCTCTGAGCATGTGCAAAGCACACCTCTCTCATTACTGAGTGAGCATGCCAGACCTTCGACCTGTCTGAAATGATAGAAGGCCAATGTTTCCAGTTGGAGACTTCTAGGGAAATTTGATGGCACCTCTCTGGTCTCTTCTGGATTTTGGAAGGGGAACCGCGAGTGGCTTAGCCCCAGGAGTTCTGGTGCAAAGACTCTCCACCCAAACTCCCACCCCATCTCCACCTCACCTCTGTTTGCTACCATCACCTTCTTGATGGGCTTGTATTCCACACGTTGGGTGCTCTGGGAGGCAGCCGGGCAGATGGAGAGCCGCTTGAGGGCCAGGAGGGCCACCCTGCCCTTGGCAAAACACAGCTGAAGCATCTGTGGACAAAGAGAAAAATCAGCAACCTCACCCTGCAGTCCCTGGCCAGTCACAATAATCTGCCACCACATGACTATGGAGGGCAGGATACTGACCCTTAAGATAAAACCATGAACCACAAATGTTATACGCACACACACACGCATGGTTAACAGAAAGAGCTCATGGCATTAACCACAGCCACACCCAGGCTGAAATGAGGACCAGGCTGACCGTCTCACACACCTAAGCACCCGCCAAGCCTTCCCTCATCAGCTCTTCCCTGATGTTTTGTTGTTTTAGCTCCTTAGTGGCAGATTTTTTTTAAAAAAAAAAACTTTTGTTATTCCTTCCAGGTGAGTTAAATAATGCAGAAGTTCTCCAGATGACATTAAACAAAGATTTATTAAAAAAAAAAAAACTTTATAATGCACCAATACACTCAAGTGCTGTTCATTGTACTATAAATCACCTTTGAAGAGACAAACAGCCTGGAGGGCCTGAACAGGGGCTGTGACATAGAGTGGCGTCAAGAGAGGGTTTAAGTCGTGTGAGCATTCTGCTGTCCTTTCCTCCACAGCTCAAAGGAGGAAATGGATCATTGCCTAAACTTTTATCACGTCCAAAGTCCAGAGGAGATCCTCCCATGGAGGCCTCCATGCTCGCACAAGTCACCAGGAGAGGCCTGGAGTGCCCTGAGGAGACCTGTCACCTGTGCTGCTTCTAGCAGCCAGTTAGAACATTTCTCATCTCCAAGGTTTTTGCTGAATTCCTGCTAAGCAGATCATAGAATCATAGAATAGTAGGTTTAGAAGGGGCCTACAAGACCATCGAGTCCAACCCCCTGCTCAAGGCAGGAATCCAAGTCAGAGTATCCCTGACAGGTGGCTGTCCAGCCTCATCTTGAATGCCTCCAGTGTGGGAGAGTCTACCACCTCCCTAGAGAATGGGTTCCATTGTCGTATGGCTCTAACAGTCAGGAAGCTTTTCCTGATGTTCAGCTGGAATCTGGCTTCCTGTAACTTGAGCCCATTGTTTCGTGTCCTGCACTCTGGGACGACCGAGAAGAGGTCCTGGCCTTCTTCTCTGTGACAGCCTTTCAAGTACTTGAACAGTGCTATCCTGTCTCCCCCCAGTCTCCTCTTCTCAAGGCTAAGCATGCCCAGTTCCTTCATTCTCTCTTCATTGGGCTTTGTTTCCAGTCCCCTGATCATCTTCATTGCCCTCCTCTGAACCCTCTCCAGTTTGTCTGCATCCTTCTTCACGTGTGGTGCCCAGAACTGGACACAGTACTCCAGAAGAGGCCTAGCCAGTGCTGAGCAGGGGGGAACTAGTACTTCCCGGGATTTGGAAGTTGTTAATACAGCCCAAAATAGCCTTTGCCTGTTTTACAGCCGCATCACATTGTTGGCTCATACTCAGCTTGTGATCTACAACAATTCCAAGATCCTTCTCGCTTGTAGTATTGTTGAGCCACGTATCCCCCATCTTGTAACTGTGCATTTGGTTTCTTTTTCCTAGGTGCAGAACTTGGCATTTATCCTGTTAAATGTCATTCTGTTGTTTTCTGCCCAGCGCTCCAGTCTATCATGATCACTTTGAATTTTGTTCCTGTCTTCCAGGGTATTAGCTAGCCTGCCCAATTTTGTATCATCTGCAAATTTGATAAGCATTCCCTGCACCTCCTCATCCAAGGGTGTTTTGTTTATTTCCCATACTCTGGGCATTAATATATAGACATCGAAGACGATGTGCTTTATAGTCTGACTTTCTTCCTACATGTTTTTGAAGACTATTACTGGGTGCTATTAGAGCTGTTCTCTCCACTGTGGTGCATGAGCCTTAGTCCATTGTTACCCCCAACTTTATGTGTCCCTCCCCTGTAGGATTCAGTTTAAAGCCCTCCTGGTGAAGTTCTTCATGCTGTAGCCAAACACATTCTTCCCAGCCTTTGTGAGGTGCAACCCATCCCTTGCCAACAGCCCATCTTCCAGGAAGTATAGCCCGTGGTCCCAGAATCCAAATCCCTCGCGTTGGCACCACCTTCGTAGCCAGTCATTCACCCGGAGTATTTTTCTTTCCCTTTCTATCCCTCTTCTAACTACTGGAAGGATGGATGAGAAAACTATCTGGGCCCCAAAGTTCTTGAGTTTCCTTCCTGAAGCTTCAATGTCTGACATGATTTCTTCGTAGCTCCACTTGGCGGTATCATTTGTTCCCACATGGATGAGAAAAAAGGGATACCTGTCAGTGGGCCTTATGAGTGCAGGCAACCCTTCACTCACGTCCCGAATCCGTCCTCCAGGGAGACAGCATACCTGGTGAGACCATGGGTCTTCGCGACATACTTGGGTCTCGATCCCGCACGACAAGGAGTCTCCCACTACTACTCTTCTTCTCGTTGTATGCCTTGGTCTCATTGCCTCTGCTTGACTGACCTTCTTCCTCCGCAGGCTGTCCTCCAGTCCCATCCTGTAGTACTGGAAACGGTTCCGTAGTTCCACCGCTTCCACTGGTGCCGAGGGGCTCCTGGTTCTTCTGCTCCTGCCTGTCCCCCTTTTCCAAGGAGTACCCTCTACTTCATGTTTCCTCGCCTCAGCATTTTCCTCTTCTGCCTCAGCTTGCTGTTGCTCTTCTGGCTTCTGTACTTCATTCTGGTGCAGTAGTTCCACCGTTCTGTCCAAGAACTCTTCATCTTCTCTTATTCCTTGGAGGGTAGACACTCGCCACTCCAGTCCTCCTACTTTTTCTTCCAACAGCAAGATCAGCTTGCGCTTGTTGCACATGTAGGGCATGTTGATCTCAGGCAAGAAAAGAAACAGTGCACGCACCTTGCAGGTCACCACCACTGGAAAGTCTTTTCCTTCATAGTCTCTATTCTCTTTTTGTTTCTAGCTTTTTGATTGTACTGGGATAGTCTGTGCTGTGTCCTCTATTCACTGGAGGTTAACAACAGAGTCCCACTGGTATGGAAGTGCACGTTACAAGAAATTTTAAAAAACTGTTAGGGGCCTCCCCCTTGACTTCTCCTGCCGAACTCCTGTTTGCTCTCCCTGTTCACTTGCCCTGTTTGCTTGCTCTCTGGGAACTTGCTAGGGAGAGAGAGAAGGGAGACAGCGGAGCAGGAAGATGAGAAACCAGCGCTGCAAGGATATCCTCTCCTAGCGCAAAGGGGGATGGATGAGGAAGGCCTTTCCTCTCTGGGAAGGAGCCCTGCTCACTGGCTGCAGACCCTCACACGCAGGATCACAGGGGCCAGGTGTCCAATGGGAAGCTGGGCCCATCGAGCCCTGCAGGCCGCATCATCCCAGCTCAATGCAGTCCTCCACAGCAGGGACACACAGCCCCTGTCATCCCCGAGGGCTGCGCTAGCACTAGCAAGGGGACCCCTTCCCTTGTCTCCGCTCTCTGCGGAAGGATTGGGGACCAGGCAAGGAGCTCCCTCACTAGCACAAGCAAGGGAGACCCCCGGCCGCACCACCCTGGCTGCAGAGGCAGGGAGGGCTTGGCGAGACCATGTCTTGCACCCCTGCTCTAGAGTGAAGGGAAACGGGAGCACCAAGCCACGTCTTCCCGTCAAGCCCTAAGGACAGCAAGGGCAAACGCAGGGAAGTCGGGCTGGGCCTGCCCTACACCCTGGGGCAGGTGTGCAACAGCTAGGTTCCTAAGCTCTCATGGGTAGAGCACATGCCTTGAGCGCAGGAGGCTGCAGATTGTGAGGATAAACGGGAGAACTATGTATGCTGCCTTGAGCGCCATGCAGGAGAGGCAGGATAAAGCCTAATAAATAAATAGATGAGATTTATTGACCGGCACAGGAAGCCAAGGAACTTCCTGAAACACCTGCCCAGTGGCAAAGAGACAGAGCTACGAGCACGAACGCCCCAGTTTGAACCTCACCCCCGCCATGAACCTGGGAAGCCCCCTGTACACAGCTGACTCACGTGCTGAGTGCCACAGGTATGGGGGGGGGGGTCCACACACCGGCTCAGCTCCCCAGGAAGGCCTCTGGAGCCTCTTGGGCAGGCCGCGGTCCTGCCCGGTGGGGAGGGGCAAAGAGAGTTTCTCCTGACTTGTTTTCTCATTCTTGCCTTCCACACGGCCCTCTGCTCCAACCCTGGCTCCTGAATCACACCCAACAGCTGGCTACAGCTCAGCTCTAACCACTAGGCAAGCCGCTTTCTCTGCTCCAGTGCTCCTCGCATTTGCAATGTATGCTCAAGAATACTGACCTCGCTGACCAGGTTGATGTAAGAATTAGAAGAAGGGAACGTATGCAACAGGCCACCAACACTCAGGCACTCACCTTGCCGCCACCGCCACCAAGCAGGTTAGACGCTGCCTTCCCAGACACGCCGTTTACAGCGTTGCTGCGATGTTTTGGCAAAGGGCAAGCAGAGGCCCGTTGCTTCTTTCCCTCACAACTGAAATCTTGGTGTTTGTTTACCTTAACTTAAAAATTAGGCCAAAGGCTGGAGAAAGCAGCTTCGAGGGCCGTTTCTCAATATCTGCCCCTGGTTTAAATGGAGGTTGTCTCTGTCAGGTGATCTTGCACAACCACCCATGTTGCACAGCAGCATCTCACTTCCCATCCCCCAAAGAGAGACAGACAGACATTTGGAGGGACCCCCCGCAAAAAAGATGTATTCACAATCCATGCTACTCAAAAGGGGGGTGTTTTATCACTCACAGCTGGCAAAACCTTAAAGGAGCATGTTTTCTGAATGATACGTAAGGATCCCCCACCACCACCTTTCTGCTTTTCTTTAAAATTCTAATAACTTTGTAAAGGTCTCTCTCTTTCTCTTCCCAGAACAGCCTGAGAGTTTTTGTCTGTTACTGCACTGAGCTATAGAAGCTAAACAGGGACAGGTAAAGACATCAGCAGTTTAACAGTAGATTTGTTTTTATACCCCCCAAATCAATAGCATCTCCAGCACTCAAGACCCAGAATTAGCATGCACATGTCGGCAGTCGTCTCTCCCCTCCCCAAAGTCCTTGGCAGGGAAACAGCAAGGAGAGAGTGGCAGCAGCAACTCGGCTTACGGAAGGGGAAAGAGCTGGGCGTGGTGGCAGGGAGCCATGGCTCTTGATCCCTAGACCAGGAGTGGTGTATCGATTGCTGGCGGAGACCTGGCTTTGCGTCGATACAGCAATGGCTGCAAGCAAATGCCTGCAGCTGTCTGGGTTGGACACGCTGTGTCTGCCCTGCCTTGGGGGAAGCCCTGCCTGCTCGCACCTCTAAGCATGGCCCCAGGCAGCTGCACCCCTTTAGCCCCTTAAGGGAGGGGTCTGTCTTCTCCATTCCCCTGCGAGGGGCTGCCCCACAGCAGGTGGGAAGGGGCAGGCACATCACTCTGTCCCTCAGCCTATTCATCTCGGGCTTCAAACTGACTTGGTATGCCCTGGTTAGTGAGATCTGCCCCCCAGTGACTGGAAATATTAGAGGGGTCTGCCCATTCCATTCCTCTAAGGGGAGATGCCCCACAGCAGGTCCCCCAAAGGTTCATGGCAGGCAACACTAACGCATCAGTCTGCTGGATGTAGCTCATTTCATCAAGACACTAGTCCTGAGGAACTCAATTCCAGAGGGTAATAAAGAACACAGGAGTTGGAGGCTTGGGGCTAGGGTTGGAGCATGTCTAGGCAGGTGAGTTTTAATTTCTTAAAAGGGAGCGTAGGCCTTACATGTGTCCTGTTTTTTTTCTGTATGGAATAATTAAGCAGATTTTCCAGGTAGTAGATAAAAAGCTCAACCAGCTCAGGGGCTTGGTGTGGGCAGCCGATCAGGCAGTGTAGCTTCTCATTGTCCCTGTACCTGCAGCCCAGCATGGCACATTCAGCTGGTAGGCAGGAAAAACTCAAGACACACACCATCCTGGACAGCAGCTGCCAGCAGTCACTCCTTTGTTCCATATTCCTTCCTTCATTCTTCATTCAACAGAGTCTTCGTTTAACGGGCTTTTGTAGTTCAGTGATAAGGAAAAGGGACTCTGAGCATTTAATGGTCGGGATCGCTAACTTCTTGATCTTTGGGGCAGCTGCACTTTCTAGTCACTAGTCCAGGGGCAGGAATACTCCAGTCCCCTGACAGATGGGCTAGCAGTACAATAAATGTTGTAACAGAGCTTCACATGTACAGAGAGCGTGGAGGGCACTGAGATTGCTGACTGAGGGCACAAAGGAAGAGGGCACTTCTGCAATGGAAGGCAGGCAGGCGGCAAGCTCTTTCCAGAAGAAGCGTGAAATACACAAGAAAACGTACAGGCAATTTCATTGCTCCTTTGGCCAGCCACTCTCCCTCAGGATAACCCACCTCACCAGGTGGATGTGAAGGTAAAAGGGCAGGAATGACTTGTGCTACCGTAACCTCCTTGGAAGAAAGGAGGGACATAAATGGCGCCATCATTATCATAATCTCCTTGAAAGGCGGTGAGCAAAAATATTTACCAGACTTGGGGGCAGGGCGGGGAGTGGGGAGAGATGCCATGCTACCAGGTATTGCTGGCAAAATTATAAGTTCCCCTGCTCAGGTTGGCCACTCCTGCTCAGAAAGTGATGTCTCAAAAACACACTGCATCTCTCTGAGTTTCTCCTCCCCGCCAGCTGAATGTGTTCTGCTGGGTTAGGCTGCAAGAACAGGGCCGATGAGCAACGGTTATGGTGCTGCTCTGCCCGGGCAGTTGCCTACACCAAGCCTCTGAGCTATTGGGTGATACAGAAATATAATAAACAAACAAACAAACAAACCACATGGAAAACCAGCGTAATTATTCTATCTTGAAAAAATGCTTGATGTGATTTATTCACATTATTTCAATCTGCCAATGTCGTGACACACATTGTCGATGCCCATTTTGCAGTCCTCCTCAGGTTGCCTCTCACTCCACCCATGTGAGGGGCACAGCTAATGAGTCCCACCAGTTCCCCGGGACCCCTTCCCAGATGGAAGGAAACAGGCCGGCAATCCAGCAGCCAGGGTCTCCTTCCTCCTGGCTGACTCTCCTGCCAGTTCCGGGCAGAGCTGCTGGGATTCTTCCGGCCAGGCGTACATGCAGCAATCTTCTTTCCCACTAAGTTGTCACTTTTGTAAATAATCAAGTTTCTAGTCCCTATGGCAGCAATGATATGCTTGAAAGTGTGAGAATATTTATTTATTTATTTATTTCTATCCTGCCCAATAGCCGAAGCTCTCTGAATGACACCCCATTTCAAGGAAGACGTTGGAGCTGCAGGAAGCGCAGAAAAGGGCAAGATTTGCAATCAAGCCCCTTTCCCCTCCCCATGGCTGGCAGAGTCAGGCAAAGCAACGTAATGTGCATCGTGTCCGCAGATGGAGACATTCTGGTTCTGCTGGCCCAGAGTTTTTAAAGCCTGGAGAATACACAGCCCTATCTAAGCCAGCCTTTCTCAAGCTGGCACCCTCCAGAAGAGTTGGACTACAACTCTCATCACCCCATGCAGTCTGGGGATTATGGGAGTTGTAACCCAACACATCTGGAGGGCACCAGGCTGGGGAAGGCTACTGCACTAGCCCGCAGAGCAAAAGAACCCAAGGGCAGGAAGCAGCTGGTGTGCAAATTTAGCCCCTCTGTATGGGTGGGCTTCTTCAGGATGATTCGTTGATACCAGTTTCTGGGATTTCCAGCTACCTGGATGCAGGGCTTTAAAGCAAAATAAGAATCGCGCTCCTTTCGCTGTTGCACCAAATGCCGCATGTCTAACACGCCATTTTGAGGCCAAGGGACCCATTTCCTCACAAAGTGACAGCGGCACTTTCTGCTCGGCTCTGAACAGGCCATCTGCCAGCCTCAAAAACCCTCCAACTTAGACACACGCAATTGAGCCGAACACGGCTTCCCTTCTGAAACCTTCTTTGCAGCCTGTTGCCCTGCCCCTTCGTACAAATGGGGATGAGCAGATTACAGACAACTCAAGGCCTCTCGTCAGGGGCATGCTGGCAATGAAGCTGCCCTCTGAAGCTCTGCAGTACAGCAGAAGGAACAGAAACAGCCCCCACCCAGCTGCAGCTCACATAACCAGCACGACCCCATACCCACCGCTCTCCCCCGTCTCCAAACTGAAAGACATAGTTATATATCTGCTGCTCACTCTCTGGCAAATTGACGTCAACACACTCGCAAATCACAGCCTCTGCTTCAAGGAAAGCCATGCCACATGCTGACGAAGTCAACCTGCAGGCACGCCAGAGCATGCCAGCCTATGAGTCCACCGCGGAGCCAAGCGGGTGCTCTGGACTGCCAAATTTGGTCTCTGGTTCCCGGCCAGATGCTCCCAAATGATCAGCATTCGCAACCGGCTCTTCTGCTAAATCTGCCCCTAGAGTCTGCTTTCTCATGTGGTCTGACGCTGGCAGAACCGCACACCCAGCTCCAGGGACCTTCGGCAAGGGCGGGTGCGACCCAAGACATCACAGCCTAGCGGGTGGGAAGCGCCGGAGCCGGCAGAGAACGGATCCTGCATGATGAATTTAAAAACACATACATTAGGGCAGAGAAGGACCAGCAGCCGCAGCCAAGGAAAACGCCCCTCCCGTAGGCCGTTTCTGGCAAGTCATGTAAGAAGAGGGCAGAAGCTTCCCTCGCTGAGGGCACAGCTGCTTCATTTGCCCTCAGCGACATCAGCATGTGGCCAACTGACTGGTGGCATCAGCCCATCCACTAGGTGTGGCCTGGCTGGCTGCGCATCATCACAATGGCATCCCACTCACTAAACGATTTCCCACTTCCCAGGAGGAAAACAAACCTCTCGGAAATGGTGCTGGTGCAAGAGCAGACGGGACAGCAGCAAGCAGTGTCAAAAAAGGTGAACAGTCAGGGAGGTGGAACGGAAATATTACCACATCTCCAAAAGCAGCACTTCCCTCCCCAAATGGGCATATAATTTGCAGAACCCCAACCTGGGCACGAGCTGGAAACAGGAGTAATCACAGACGAGATTCCCCTCCACCCACCCGTCTGCATTTCTATAATTTTTTTAAATAGAAGACCATACATTGGGTCCCTGTAATTTTTAGTTATGGTTCTCCAGTGGCCAAAAAACAACATGAGGGATCAGTCCCAGCTGATCCAGATTAGGGTAACCTCATGAAGGAGGAGGAGGAGGAGGAGGAGAGGGTGAATCCTCTACCTTTCCCAGTACTGCACCACAGGTGTGACAAGCAGCACCTCCCCAATTCATCTGTAGAATTGTTAACGGCACAGGACCACCTTTGTCCTACTTGCCACCTGGTCACCCTAATGCAGTTACAGGCATAAACAGGATGAGCATTATAAAGATGAGCACCGCTGGAGGACTCAACACCCACCACAATCTTTCAGGGCAGCCGGCTATGCAGAATGTATACAGATCAAAGAATTCAAGTTATCTTGGGGCCAAATTTCAAAAATTAGGAACATGGGAAGAGCCCTGCTGGATCAGATCAAGGGTGACTGGGAAGAGGGCCTTCTCTGTGGTGGCGCCATAGGTGGTGTGTCCATCCCAGGCAGGTTCATATGGTTCCAGTACTTTTCACTGTTTAGACCTTTTTATGCTCCAAGGCTTTAATGGGTGACTGGTGGGTGCTGTTCTTAAAGAATCATAGAATCATAGAATAGTAGGGTTGGAAGGGGCCTACGAGTCCAACCCCTTGCTCAATGCGGGAATCTGTCAAAGCATCCCTGGCAGATGGCTGTCCAGCTTCATCCTGAATGCCTCCAGTGTGGGAGAGCCCACCACCTCCCTAGGTAATTGGTTCCATGGGCAGATCCTCTGCTTTTTAAAAATGATTTGAGACTGCTTTTACTGCTATAGGATTTTCCTGAATTGTCTCATATTTTTGTGTTATTTTAGGTTGAATGCTCTAAAACATTGTGCATATCATTTTATAGTAGAAAGCAGTATATAAATAAGCAGAATGAATACAAATAAGTAAATCTTACACAAACCAAGCCAGGAAAGACCATAGGTCAACCTTGCAATTTCCACAGCATATTTCACCTGACTGAATCTGATCGTCTGAGAAAGGAAGTTCCCTCTCCATGTGGCTGCCTTCCCCCTGCTCAAAATGTGCCCTTTCCTCTACTTGGATGCAAACCAGAAAACAGCATTCTCTAACCTTTCCCAACCTTTGGCATTAGTAAACAGCTGTCTGGGTTAGCTTCACTGACAGGCCACAAAAGGGACGACCTGCCCCCTCTGCAAACATGGTGCCCGTTCGTCTGGATGAAAGGAAGAAGGAAAGGGGGAGAGGATGACAAGGACACCTGGCTGCTGCCATGAGCCAACTCAGGAACTGGGCCAGGGTCTTCACAGGCATGTTGGTCCCACAGACCAGAAAGCTGACAGAGAGAGATAATTCTGTGATTCTGAGATTTTGATCCATCAGCCAACAAATATTAAATTCCAGAAGCAAACTTAGTCATCACACATCATCCCTTTCCCCCCCTCCTTTTTATTTTTAACAATATCAGTAAAAATACAAAAAAGAAACACAAACTCCACAAGACACTCACAGTACTGGCAGTACATGCTCCCAGACACAATTTGCCTTATGATGATTATTCTAACATAATAATCATCACAACTAGATTACACATGGATTTATTCTATTTTATTTAGAACCGTTTTGAAATGCCCTCTGCTCACTGAGCACTTTGAGGTGATGAACAAATAAAAACAGTACAAAAATGAAATACATAAACCATAAAAAGCTGAATAACTTTTTGTACAGTAAAACCAGGAATGTATAATAAAAACAGAGGGCAGCATTGGCTAGTAAAAGCCCAGTGCAGAGTTGTCTTTGCCAGCCACCTAGAGGACCCTAGCCAAAGCCAAAGCTCGCTGGGGAGGGAGTTCCACAGCCAAGGTGCTGCTACCCAGAAGGCCCTGTCTCAAGGATCCAACCACCTGACCCCTCTAGGACATGGAACTTGTAATAAGGCATCAGCTGAGGAACATACATTGCAGGCAGGCTCATTCAGGGAGACGCGGTATTTCGGATACCCGGCCCCAAGCCCTTTAGGACCTCATAGGTAAGAACCAGCACCTCAAAAACAAGCTGGAAGCCAGAGCAGCTGTTTTAAGGCCAGAGTTATATGGTCTGGAAAACACAGTCCAGATAACAGTCTCGGCACCACTTTTTTCACTATCTAAAATTTTGAGACACTCTTCAAGGGAAGCCCCACGTTGAGTGTGTCATCTAAATGGCAGGTGATTAACGCATGGATCATTATGGCTAGATCCGCCTTCCCCAGGAAAGGACAAAACTGGCATACCAGCTGAAGCTGGGCAAAGGCACTCCTGGCCACCGCTGCCCCCCCCGACTATCCAGAAGCAGTGCTGGATCCAAGAGCACCCCCAAGCTGTGCACCTGATCTTCCAGAGGAAGTGCTGCCCCACCTTGAAGAGACGGTGCTCCCAATCCTGGGTTGGAGCTCTGCCTTGGCTGGATCGAGCCTCCGTTCGTTCACCCACATCCAGTCCCTCTTTGCGTCCAGGCGTTGGTTCAGGACTCCCTCGGCCTCCTTGGCATCAGTTGAAAAGGACAAAGCTGGATATCATCAGCATAGCGATGAGACTCAGTCCCAAAACTGCAGATGTCCTCTCCCAGTTAAATGCTTCAAGTAGACATTAAACAGCATGAGGGACAAAATAGAGCCTTGTCCCCCACCACTGCCTTCTGGGAATGCTCAGCCAAATAGGACTAGAACCATCATCCTACAGTGTCTCCAAGTCCCATATCGGCCAAGCAACCCAGAAGAGTGCTACAATCCACACTGTCACATGCCCCTGAGAGGTCCACCAGAGTAAACATGGATGCACTCCCCCAGAGTATTTAGGAATCCTTCAGGATCCATTTGTCTCCAAGGTCAGACCAACGTAATAGGCCCCCCAGCCCTGCAGAGGTGAAAGGGCCCAGATAATCTAATCATCAGGTAGTGAACTATCCATAACCATGACAACAGGGGTGAGGGGGTGACGGAGAGATCTGAAATCACCATCATCATGTCCAACAAAAACCAGGTCAAGTTTGTGTCCTGCCACATGCGAAGGGTCAAATATTCACTGAGACAGTTGGTGGTTGCCATGGAAGCCATGAAATCCTGAGCTCCTCCTACTGAGGGGGCCTTGGGATAAGAGTTGAGGTCCCCCAACAAAAGTATCTCCAAACCGACCTCCATCAGGTTGGGCACACAGCCAGTTGGGCAGCGTGTTGGGCGGTATGCCTACAAAATCCCTATCCTGTCTCGTTGCTCTTCCCACAGGTGCAAACGCTCAAATCTTGTCAGACAGGGTACCTCAACAAGGGAGTGGATTTATGACAGAGCCACCTCCCTGCCTGTAGGTCTAGCCTGCTGCCACCCTCAAAGCCTGGTGGGCACAAGAGAGTCAAACGGCAAATGGGATGGCAGAGCCAGTTGGACTTGGCTGTATGCCGACACTACTGAGGACCCATGAAACCAAATTGCTCTCATCCTCTATCAGCAAAGAACTCTGGCATCCTCTCGCACCACAACATCCAAAGAATCATGCTCCAAGCGCTGCCCAGTGCTTCTCCAAGTTTCTTAGCTTGCCGCCATGGGGACTGCAGCAAAACATGGGAAGCAAACCTTCTCTGCTTTGCCTGTGAGGGATCTGAGGCGTGATCCATGCTGGAGGACTGGTCAGCACTTTCCGCACAAGAAGGTAGTAAGGAGGACAACCGCTTCAGACGAAAGGTCAGGAATATCACTTTGAAAGCTTCCCTGTGTTAAAAAAAAACAAAAAAACCTCCATGCAAGTCAAAAACCAGCACATCTTCCCCTGCTGCTCTGTTCTACTTGCACAGAGTTGTTTTCACATACAGAGAAGCACTGAACATGCAATGCCTTCCTGCAGTCTGAAGCACGGACGTCCAGCTTTCCACCTCCTTCTGCTGCACACACAGGTCCAGCCAGTCACCAAGCAGCGAACACGCAGAGTTCAGATTTATGTTTTGCCAAATGATGTGCTTTGATCTCAGCTCATGGGCAGCCAATAACGATTAGCATAATAATACTGGCATAGGAGCCAACAAGGTTGCTTGGGAGAGGAGCAACTAGAATGGCTGCCAAAATTCACCCAAGCCAGCATTAGGGAGAACTATTATGGTGCTGTTTTTTGCACCACATCACCCATATTTTCACAATACGTTAACTAGTTTGTGCTGATTATCCTTTTCTTCAAAGAGAGAGCATGCATGCATGAGAACGATTTAACACGTCAAAAACATGATGGAGCACAACTACACACAGCGATGCTCACGCATGAAACACACAGGGCCATTTCTTAGGCAAGGAATGACCGTATTAGAACACAGCTCTTCCAAGGAGGTTGTACAAAGCATAGGAGATTAGATTTCACTGCTGGAGAAAGTGTGGGGAGACCGGCCTTAATAGAAAGTTGTTGTAGTAGCGTCTACGCCAAAAATTATTTATTTATTGCATTTATATTCCACCTTTTTTCCTCTTGCAAGGAACCCAAGGCGGCTTACATTATCTTCCTCTCCATTTTATCCTCATAACAAGAACTCTGTGAGGTAGGTTGGGCTGAGTCTGTGACTGGCCCAGAGTCACCCAGTGAGCTTCCATGGATGAGTGGGGACTAGAACCCTGATCTAGATAAGGCCCTCTCTCTTAGTCTCAACTCCCCCGCCCTTTTGCAATATGGGGATAACGATACCGACCTACTTTACAGGTAGGTCATTGTAACAAATATCATTGTAACAAATACTTGGGAAATGCCTGTGAAGTGCTCTGAACACTCAAAATGCTTACATAGAAGCTGAAAATACATGAAAATACCCTCCATGGCCTGCCCTCCCCCATCTTGCACAGTTACAAGATGGGGGATACGTGGCTCAACAACACTACAAGTGAGAAGGAGCTTGGAATTGTTGTCGATCACAAGCTGAATATGAGCCAACAATGTGATGTGGCTGCAAAAAAGGCAAATGCTATTTGGGGTTGCATTCATAGAAGCACAGCTTCCAAATCCCGGGAAGTACTAGTTCCCCTGTACTCAGCACTGGTTAGGCCTCATCTGGAGTACTGTGTCCAGTTCTGGGCACCACACATTGAGAAGGATGCAGACAAACTGGAGAGGGTTCAGAGGAGGGCAACAAAGATGATCAGGGGACTGGAAACAAAGCCCTATGAAGAGAGACTGAAAGAACTGGGCACGTTTAGCCTTGAGAAGAGAAGACTGAGGGGAGATAGGATGGCGCTCTTCAAGTACTTGAAAGGTTGTCCCAGAGAAGAAGGCCAGGACCTCTTCTCGATCATCCCAGAGTGCAAGACATGGAAGAATGGGCTCAAGTTCCAGGAAGCCAGATTCCGGCTGACCATCAGGAGAAACTTCCTTTTAGAGCAATACAACAATGGAACCCATTCCCTAGGGAGGTGGTGGGCTCTCCCACACTGGAGGCATTCAAGATGAAGCCGGACAGCCATCTGTCAGGGATGCTCTGACTTGGGATTCCTGCATTGAGCAGGGGGCTGGACTCGATGGCCTTGTAGGCCCCTTCCAACCCTACTATTCTATGATTCTATGATCTCTCTGCTTGTATATCCCAACACCATGCCCATGATCTTTGCCCGTCCAGCTTCATCATCCGAAGATCTCAGACTCCCTCCAAAGACTCCCTTGCTGCCCCTTAGGCCAGGAACTGCCTCCTGAATATCTCTGTGAAGCCACCTCCCTTCCTTCCTTCCTATCTATATTTATGAACTGCTTACATTAAATCAATGTCTAAGTGATGTACAGAGGACAAGTTCACCTTTCTGGGAATGCCTGTTGGAAAAGGTATGTTTTTAGTAAGTGCCGAAGTCCCTAACTTGGAGTGGCTGAGAGTTCCAGATGGTGGGCACTACAACACCGAAGGCCCTGTTCCAAGCCATGATGGACCAAACCTCTTGGGTAACACCAGGAGGGCATCTCCAGATGAGCGCAGCAACCGAGCAGGCTGGGAGGGGCTCTCGTAAGTATCCCGGTCCCGGGTTGTTTAGGGCTCAGTAAGCAAGTACCGAAACCTTAAGCCGGCCCAGCAGCATGCCTGCAGCCACAGCAGTTCCCTCAGCATAGCTGTAATATGCTGGCAATGCGCCACTCCCATTACCAGCCTGGTCGCAGCACTCTGCACCAAATGCAGCTTCTGGACCAGCCTTTAGGGCAGCCCCACATAAAGCATATTGCAGTAATCCATAGTCCACAGTGGTCAAGCGATCCCTATCCAGGAATGGCCGTCACCATCTTACCCACTGGAGCTGGTCAAAGGCACTTCTGGCCATCAGAGACCCCTGTGCCTCCCGGGACAGCGCTCTGGATCAGTGAGCGTGCCCAGACTTCCTCCTTCAGATCCCACTTCCTCTGTGACGCCTCTGGCACAGCCCCTTTGATGGCCTCACAGAGGCATTCGGAAAGCCTGTTCTTGCCCTGTGTCCCCCCTCCTTCATCTCCACACCTTTCCTCTGTTGTCTCCCTTGGGACAATTTCTGCAGCGCAGAGACCTGGCCATCATCTTGCAGCTGCTCCGTAAAGCGCCAATGCACATGGACATGGCCACAGGAACAACTGAAACATCTGCTGCTTGCTTGCTTGGTACCCTGCCTCTCACCAAGAGAAATGGCACTCAAGGTGGCTCTCACCAAGACTCAATCAGAAAGGCCTCAGGTTGCTTGCAAAGCACCCCTGCCCCGCCCCTGCCTAGCAGCCATTGTGCCATGTGGGTGCCTGGGCCACCTCCTGGGAAACCTTTTGGGCCCAGCAAGCCAGCCAGGATGCAAGGAGCACGTTCAGCAGCGCACACAGGCGCACAGGGTACTCTCCCCTTTGCTCAAGAGGCCATTTGGAAAAGGCACACACCTTCTTGCCCCAGCAAACATCCCCGATGCTTCTAACACCTTTCTGATCACATCCCACTGAGCTCTGTTTGAAACTCCAAACAATTATCCAGATCAAGTGTCAAGCCGCAGCAGCAGCAGCAGCAGCCACTTCCCTCCCCCCACCCAATAAATCCCTTTCCAAGCAGACGATCTGGCTTCAAGCCTCCTCTTGCCCCACTTTGGCACATTCTACACTTGAAACTGAGGTGCTGCCTCCTTTCTGGAATAGGGAGGACATGTTGGGGGATGATGACATAGGGGGAGCTCATCTCCGGCACCGAGACAGCGTCCTTGGCTAGGGAAGAGAGCTTTGTGTCCCGTTACCCCAGATAGCTCAACAGAGCCTCCGCAGACAGGGCAGTCTGCTGGGGGAAAACAAGGGGGGGGCATCACTGTCACACCTGTCCTGTTGGCTTTTCAGAAGTATCTTGTGGTCACAGCTGGAAATGCTGGACCAGCTGGACTCATGCCAACAACTGGGCATTTTCATGGAGGACAGCTCCATCAAGGGCCGCTGGCCATAACGAGGGAGCCAGGCAAGAACATGTTGCGGCCAGGGGGATTCCTGCTCAGAGTTCCAGCCAGACAGCCAGGCCTCTTCAGGATATGCCATCCCATTCCCCTTCCTCCCACTTGGTTTTTTTATCGTTGTCACACACAACACGCACGCACATGGTGAGTCACCATTCTGTGGCCACTGAGCATGTCCAGTCTTCATTTGGTGTTTCCCCCCGTGAGGAATTTTCCTTCCTAAAGTTGTTTGAACTTCTGCAAACCTTGGGTGGATTCTCCCAAGCCTGATGAAACCTCCCTCTTGTACCCTTTTGACTACTTAAGGGTCCACATTCACCTCCGAACTTTGGAAATAGAGGAAATTAGGACAGGGAAATGTAACCTCCAGGGTCTACCTCAGAATACCGGGTGTTGGTAGCAAATAACAGGGGAAAGGGAACGCTGCCCCCTTCAGTCCCTCTTGTGGGCTTACCAAAGACACCTGGCTGGCCACTGTGGGATGGTGGATGCTGAGCCCGCCTCACCTGATCCAGCATGTCCATTAAGGGCATGATAAGCCTGAACCAAGATTTGGGAGGCCCTGGGCAGCTGCATCTCTCAGCTGTGTTCACAGAATCATAGAATAGCAGGGTTGGAAGGGGCCTAACAAGACCATCGAGTCCAACCCCCTGCTCAATGTGGGAGTCCAAGTCAAAGCATCCCTGACTGGAGTTTGGGGGGAGGGGTGCTGCTGCTGCTGCTTTTTTTGCCTGGCTTCTGTTGCTTAAACAGATGTTAGCTGAACTTGGAACCCTCCTCAGGGTAGCTTGAAGTTTTGTCAAACTGACAAAGAGGTTCACAAAAGAATGTGAATGACGCAAAGAACAAAGAGAGAATAGTGATTCATACCATCTCTCGGTACACTAAAATTCAGGTAACCAACCAAAAAAGGGTGAACATTCAGGACAGGGAAAAGGCCGAGTATTTCTTCATGCAACACATGAACCTCTTGTGGAACGCTGTGCCACAGGACACAACACGGCTGCTAGCTGAGATGGCTTTACGAAACGGTTAAACCACTTGGTGGGCAGGGGGAGTGGAACAATACATGACCCATGTCCATGAGATTACCAACAGTAGGAAAGAGAAAACTGATAATTTTTTCTCCCACTTACATATTAAAACTACCTGACTCAGGAAAGACAGTTCTGTTCAGGAAAGACAGACACAAATATTCCTTTACACAAGAGGAGTACTACCTAGAGAAGATGTGGTTATTCCCAGCAGTAATTCACTTGGTACCTCTATGAAACCTCCATGTTCAGTAGCAGTACAGCTAAGTACAATGAGAATGGTGGCCTTCAAACCCTGCTTGTGGGCTTCCCAGAAATGTAGGAGGCTGCCTTCTACTGAGCTGGACCACTGGTCCATCTAGCCCAGCATGTTCTACAGTGGCAGGAATGGCTCTCCAGGGTCTCACGTAAGCGTCTTTCCCAGCCTCACCTAGAGATGCTGGGAATCAAACCTGGGAAACTTTGCAGGCAAAACATGTGCTCTACCACGGAGCTACAGACCTCTGGGGTTGAGGAGGATCTTGGAATTGTTGTTGATCACAAGCTGAATATGAGCCAACAATTTCGTGGCTGCAAAAAAGGCAAATGCTACTTGGGGCTGCATTAGTAGAAGCATAGCTTCCAAATCCTGGGAAGTACAAATTCCCCCTCTCCTCAGCACTGGTTAGGCCTCATCTGGAGTACTATGTCCAGTTCTGGGCACCACACTTGAAGAAGGATGCAGACAAACTGGAGGGGGTTCAGAGGAGGGCAACAAAGAGGATCAGGGGACTGGAAACAAAGCCCTATGAAGAGAGACTGAAGGAACTGGGCACGTTTAGCCTTGAGAAGAGAAGCCTGAGGGGAGGTAGGATAGCGCTCTTCAAGGACTTGAAAGGTTGTCACAGAGAAGAAGGCCAGGACCTCTTCCCGACCATCCCAGAGTGCAGGACTCGAAATAATGGGCTCAAGTTACAGGCAGTCGGATTCTGGCTGAACATCAGGGAAAACCTCCCGACTGTTAGAGCAATACGTCAATGGGACTCATTCCCATAGGAAGGCGGTGGGCTCTCCCACACTGGAGGCATTCAAGATGAGGCTGGGCAGCCACCTGTCAGGGATGCGCAGACCTGGATTCCTGCATTGAGCAGGGGGTTGGATTCGATGGTCTTATAGGTTCCTTCCAACCCTACTATTCTATGATTCTATGTTTGGCATGAGCCCTTTGGCTCAACTGAAGAACTAGCAAAAGGGAAAGGCACCGATTATAGAAGCAGAAATGTTCCCAAGTTCCAGAAAAGGCTTTAATAAGCCCGATGCGTTTTGGAAAGATATTTCCTTCTTCAGGGGCTGCAAATAAAATGTCACTATAAAACATTATAGAATCTGAATGCTGGAAGAACTGGACCCATACAAAGAACTATCCAAATCCCAGAGAATGGCTCTCTCCATAGCTATCGGCCCCAGGAGCTCAGCAGTTTAGTCTGCTTCAGAATTCCAACTGCTGGGGACGAATGACGGGAGGTCTGTGGCCGTCATACCCTGCTTGTGAGCCTCCCAGGGGTACCTGGCTGGCCTCTGTTGGCAACAGTATGCTAGGCTAGAGGGAGCCACCCTGGACTGAACCAGCACGGAAATTCATGGGTCTGTTCCTTCAAAACAAGCGAACACAAACTCCACGTACCGTGAGACGCTTTGCAGAACAAGGAGTCTCTCAAGGGAAATCCACTCTTTTGGTTGAGACGTCTGCCCTGTGTGTGGGTTCCTCTTCCCACCCAACGACAGCAGCTCTGCATTCCAGGCAGACTCCTGGACACAGGGAGGCCTGGAGAGGCACCTGAACTTTGGCAGCGGTTGGCCAATAGGTAAACAAGGGTGATTCTGCAGGATGTGCAATGGGAGCAGCAAGCCCGGGCGCGAGGCAAGCCCAGCAGTCGAAGGCACCGCCGGGAGCCAAGCCAGAACCAAACCATCAGCGAGACGAGAGGGATTTAGTCCCATCAGAAAGGCATTATCTGCTCCATTTAT
Source organism: Heloderma suspectum (assembly GCF_057233095.1). NCBI lineage: Eukaryota > Metazoa > Chordata > Lepidosauria > Squamata > Helodermatidae > Heloderma > Heloderma suspectum. The sequence continues at coordinate 638,718 of NC_139474.1, forward strand.
CTCAATTTCTGCCGCACTCCAAACTCTGGGAAGTTCAAGATAACTTCTGCAGGATTTGTTGCAGTCAGAGGAGAAAGTACTGGAAAGCTTAAAATGTCCTTGTGATAAGTTGCTTATTTACACTAATGCATGGCCTCAGTCACACATGGAAGCATGCCTATCCAGCTGTCTCACATATGCTTCTTGGGCCTAGTTCAAGGCTTTCACAAAGAAGAGAAACGGGTTCTCAGGATGCAGGATTTAATGTACTGTAAGGAGCCCAACACGTTTCGGCCTCTTTTTCTTATTTTAGGCCTTCTTCACGGGGTAAAGAAAAAGTCTACAGAATTCAGTCTTGCATCCTGAGAACCCGTTTCTTTTCTTTGTGATCTACTTTGGATGCTCATTTGATAAGATCTACAGAAGGAGGAAGGAGGGAAAGAGACATGAGAGGGTGCCAGGGAGTTGGCATTGTGCGGGAGGCCTCATCGCTACAGGACAAACTCAAGATGGGAATGACACAGAGAGTGAGAAATGTGGGAAATGTGACCAGTAACACGGAGAGTTGGTGGAACGAAATCAGGAAAATGAGAAATTGTAGTGCAGGCATTGACCTATTCCAGAGGAGACGTGATATGAAGTGGTTCTTCTGCAGGGTTCAGGCAATCCGGGGTTTGTCGGACAGATGGGATGCTGGGCCGTCTTTCTTCACAAATTCTGGGCGGGGGGGCTTTGCCTTCCCTCTACAACAGCAAGCTGTCGGTTGTTTTTCTTCCCTTGCACTGATGGGGGACCAAAGGTTGGCCAGCCCTTTTAGGTCTCCTTGAACCCTGCATGGCCTGGCTCTCAAAGCAAACCAAGGTGGGCTCTCCTTGAACCCACCTCATCAATAAGACACTGACTTATTTATCTGAAGCATTTTTATCCCACTCTTCAGGCAAAAAAAAAGGAGACTCCCAGAGTGGATTATGAAAATCAATAACAACTCACCATTATGAAGGAGAAGGAGATGGAGGAGAGATACAGCTTGCAGGTAGAGCTTGCAGAGGTGAAAGCAAACTGAGATGGACTACAGCTGCACTCAAGATAAACTCACTCACCTGCAGGCAGTTCTCCCGCCCCGCCCACAGAACAAAGAGAACAGAGAGGGATCTAAACTGGCTTGCCACTGCAAAATAGAATAGGGTTCTTCTACCCTGGATTCCCCAGGTGTTCCACGTGCAAACCCTGGGTGGAGGTTCCCGAACATGAATGACTGTGATTGCTTCACCAGTAGGAACCCTGCTTTTCGGTATGCTGCCTTGTCACTCACCAGAACTCTTCTTGGTCGGTTCGAAAGAGTGCCATTCCGATCACCGTGTGCAAAAGGAGTTGTGCAGAGAGTCAGGCGTTTGCATATATCCCAGAGTCCACGCACTCTTTGTAAAACAAGCGTGAGCCATTCCTAGTAAACACTGAAAAACAAGGGCAACCTGTGTGTACTGCAGCTCAGAGTGAAAACACACCGAAACATCTTGCCCTGGCTTTCCAGAGTCAAGGGATATACATAAAAGGCAATGAGGATGAGCTCCTTGAAAACACCACCGAAACAAGCACACAGGCAGACTGTACTAGTCCCAAAGCAGCATCAGTCTGGCACCCCAATATTCTGAGTAGGCTTCAAAATTTTCAACTCCCCTGGTGCACAGAGTAGGGATGTTGGAGAAATCTGTATGGGGGAGAGGAATTCAACAAGTTTTCCTAGTCTCAGCCCCTTAGGCCTCATTTTGGTTCCCGCTGTGGCATCCGACTCAATCTGCAGCAAGTTGGGCCAGCTTGCAGATTTTTCGGGAATCTTGCGGATTGGAGGTGGATGGGTTCTGCAAATTATGGCCAAATTTGTGCAAAATTATGGTTGAATTCGCACTAATTACAGATGAATTTGCGCAAATTACACAAATTCAGCCATAATTTGCACAAACTGTGGAACCCCACCGGCAAAAAAAGGAATGCAAAAAAAAGTTCCTGGAGTTTGGGGAACAGACTTAAGCTCAGCTCACAGATGCAAAGTGTGTCATACACACTGCAGAACTCCACTGAGCCAAAAAAGAACCAGATTTCCCAGAGACAGACATCCCCAGCACAGGGACACCTTCAACACTCCAGCTAGATCATTTTGCCCATGTCTGTGACTTAAAGTATATTCCATAATGACTTTAGATCAGTAGCCAAAATTGCCCATTAGTGCCCACTGTCTTTTCTGAATAGGAGAGAACTCCGATGTTTATCTGAAATCTTATGGAATTCATTTTGTTTATTTTGTGTTCCTTTTTGTCCTCCTTGTTTGAGCAAGATTTCCATTTTCTGACGGAAGCCTTCTTTTCCCTAATGTCTCCCTTGACACTGCTCATTAACCAGGCCAGTGACCCCTTGGATTTAGTGCTACCTTTCCTGACTTGAGGTATCTGTTCATTCATTCAGATTATATTTCTATACCGCCCCACAGCCGAAGCTCTCTGGGCGGTTCACAAAACCCAAACCATTAAAAGACATTGTGCCAAGTCCAAAAACAAAAGCATTTACATAAAGCCATATAAACAGATAACATAGACAACATATACCTAAAAACAGTTTGTACATTCTAGCCAAGCTTCTATTATTATGGTTTTGAGTAACTCCCAAGCATTCTGGAGAGATATGACCCTCTTGACTTGTCCTTTCAACTTCCTTTTTATAAATCCCTTCATTTTTCAGAAGTTTCCTCTTTTAAGTCAAATGTGACTGTGTTAGACTTCCTTGGCAATTTTTCACCTACGTATATATTAAATTGATAGCACTGCGGCCACTGTTTTTAATCAGTTCAGCAATGCTCACATCTTGCACTACGTCCTGGGAGGCCCACGTAGGATTAAGTCCAGAGTCACTTCTCTTCTGGTCGCTGGTTTTGTGACCAAGTGTTCCACGTCACAGCCATGCCTCTTTGTGACTGCAACATGCATTTATCCAGTCTGTGTTAGATAACTGAAGTCACTCATTTCTACAACACATATGTCAAGGGCTCCTTGGAGGCCTCTCTCAGTCTAATCCAGTAGCCAAGTCCAGACACAGACAAATGGATTCTTTTCAAAGCTTTATTCCTCTTTTACAACTTAACAACTCTACTGTTAGCAACTAGATATGAGCAGCAGAATACCTATGCCCTAAGTTGGAACAGTTGGTCCCCATTTGAAGAAGAATCACTGGCAGACCCTGAACTTATGGGCTAGGGAGAGTCCCTCCCCTTTTCCCTTGGATCTTCTGGGCGCAACCGTTGTTTGCGCACCAACTGGGCACTACGCCTCCTTTCCGCGCCCTCCATTTGGCGCCGCTCCCTGCATCAGCGTCACGCGTCCAGCAAATCTGCTTCCCGTGCTCTCTCACTCCCGGGACTGCTATCTAGGAATGCCGGTGGGAGGAATCCCTGCCAGCTGTTGGCCCTGGGAAGGATGAGCGCGCTCCTCTCCCAGGAGCGGCTGCTCTTCCTCAGAATCAGAACTACTCTGGGATTCTATGGGCTTAGTGTCCACCCTGACAACGTACTCCTTTGGATGCCTACCTGATTTCATTCTCCAGCTCAAGATCACCTTGAGCATTGGGGGGGCGGGGGGATAGTATGTCCCCAGCATTAAATTTTTTTTTGCACCAAGTATTGCCAGCCCCAGCAATTCTGTGGCGGAGTCTGTCCCTTTTAGGTTTTCCAGTCTGCTTGACACTTTGCCCTCGTTGACATACTGAGCGACCCTCTTCCAGTATTCCCTTCCCTGTTCTTCCTATAGAGTTTATATCTAGAGATGACCATATCCCACTGGTTCTCTCCATTCCACTGGATTTCTGTTATGCCCATTATATCCAGGTTCTCCTTTAAAACAAGCACTCCAGCTCTCCCATCTTGGCAGTTTCTAGCAACAGAATAGAAACATCTATGCACAGTGTCCCTCTCCGACTGTCTCTGGTATGTGCATTTTCCCCTGGGGCTCTTTGACTGGCTATATACATGTGTTAATAGAGGACACATGATAACAGGGCCAAGACAGACCCATTATCTGAATCGGTACAAAACCATTTTCCATGTTTCTGTCTTGGGGGCCTTGGCGTTTGCTCACCAATAGGCCCTGAGCCAGGCCCAGAAAGAAACATGCAAGTTGGGCATGAACATGCTCCAGATAACGCAGCCCAACGAAGGGCCAGGGGAAAGCAGAAAACCACTTCGCCACGGCAGTGTTTTGGCGAACTCCTCCAGAAGTCAAAGCCTGACTTACGTGCCTGCACATCTCTGAGTGGAATGGGAGCTTTGACTTTCTTCTGTGCCACAGGAATTCAAATAAATAGCTCTAATAACCCTGTTGGCTCCCCTCCATCTCCCACACAGCTCCAACACAGCTGTCAGCATCCAAAGGAAGAAAAATAAACAGAGAACACTCTTCTGTCTTTCTTTTTGCTTTCCGCCTGTGCAAAATTAAACAGCAAGATGTGAAAACCAAGCAGAATAACAAAGCCCTTGTTAAGAATGGGGGATGAGGAGGGGGAAAAGAGAAGAAATATCCAGATCTCCCCTGCAAGCAATTTATTAAAACTGCCAGCAGAAAAACGACTTTCGCTGCATTCCTACAGAGTGCCATGGCAGCACAATCTAATGCGTGAATTATGGATCAAATCCCAAGGAACTCCATTAACGGATGGCATGACTGTGTGGATAACGCATTGGGGTTGCAACACGCAGGCCAGGAAGCGGTGAGTGTGGAAACGCACAACATTTCTCCTCATTATATAGCCGGATCTATCTGGAGTGTGGATTCCTTCCCATACACCAACTTCCCAGAAAGAACAACTATAATAATGTAATGGCTGCTGCAGACAATAAGAAAAGTGCAGCAATAAAAACCACACTGGGCTGCCTTGTTAGGTTGGTTTAAACACACTTTTGTCTCGGCAGAACGCAATCGGCCTCGGAAGGCTCTGGCTGGCTCCACTGATGCATGCAGCTTGTTAGGAGAGGAAACAGGATGCAGGAGGGAGGCAAATCATTACAATTTTTTCCTAGCAAAATGCGCATTGCTATGACAAATGGGATGTGTGCAGAGCACACACTTAGATATTGCCACAAGGCATTTCTCCCTGCTCAGGACACGCAGGACACGCAGCGCCATGGGGCTCTGGCCTGCCAGTGAGTCCACCCCTGGCACGGCGAGGCCGACTTTGCTCCCAAGGACCTTTGTTTGCTGCATCTTCTGTGCAGTGCCCAGTTAAAAATGTTAAATGGGCAGTTAACAATAAAAGTTAAAACCATCCAAAAAAAACTAAAGCCCTAAAAATGAGACAGAATAAAATGAATGAATAATAGCAGTAAAACTTTAACACACAAAAACAAAAATCTTTAAATGATCTTAAATGCCTGAGAGAATAAAAAGACCTTTGCCTGGTGCAGAAAAGGCAAACACCAGGCAAGTCTCCCTGGGGAGAGCATCCCAAAATTAGAGTGCCACCACCCAGAAGGCCCTTCATTCCCCACGTGCAGTGGTTTACTTTTTCCCATTGGAAAGAACAACAGACATCCATTTACAGAGGAGGCCATCAAGGGGCGGCACTTGGGCAGGGGCATAATTGGGGTGGAGGCCAAACTGCTGAGAATCAAGACTCCACCTCCCTCTAGCAACCCAGCCTGTGTTCTTAATACTGGCTACACAGTTACATGACAGCGTGGCCTGGCTGCGCATTGGCTTGATATGTCTCACTGGGGGCCTATGACTTTTAGGTGGCCCACTTCGTGCTTGCCACCAACTCTGCTCCACCCCTCAGGGTGAGGTTTTCCATGTGATCTCCCTCCAAGAGCCTCTGAAGCCTGACGCAACCGGATAAGGCGCGCCCCCTCCGTGGCTCCAGGCAGGACAGGCGGAGGACAGCCCACCCCTCTCGTGAGGAGCCTCAGAATGCAGCAAGACCTCTCAGCACCTTCTGGGCCTCAGTCCTAGTCAGCAAGATCCCCCCACCCCCCTCCCTGCTCAGGAAAAGAGCGGGGGGTGCCTTGGCAAGACAGACCATGTCCTGGCCATGGGCCAGCTGCAGGGCAGAGCTGCTGAACTCTGAGCTCAGGAGCAGCCCAGCCAGGAGGCACGGAGGGGGGGGGTGTCCTGCCCAGGTGGGATTCAGTGGACTCAGCACTCTTCCTCAGCAGCAGTACCCCCCGCCCCCGCCGCCACCCTGCCCAGACAGCCAGTCAACCCTTCTGCAGTGCAGGCCCTCCATTTGGTATGAATCAGAAAGGCCCCAATCCCACTCCAGCCCAATTAGGTGGCCCTCCACAATCCCTCCCCACCACCGCACCATCACCACCACCAGCAACGTGGAGGTGATACTCCTATCTTATAAAGCTGTGTTAGGATCACTGAGATCATGCAAAGTGCTTTGGATGCTCAAAAGCACTGGATAAAGGCTGAGCACTATTACAATGTCTCATTTCATTTTGTTTTTTTTATCTGCTGCTGTTTTTCGGTCTTATTGTTGACCTGACAGGTGTTTTCAAGCATCTGTTCGGGGCGCTCCCTTGGGAGCCACACGCAGCTTCTGGATGCTTCCACTGTGGACGCTGAGCCGAGAGCAGCATCCCCTGTGGGCGCTGCCACTCCGGCATCCTGCGCAAGATGCTGACAGGCCAGGCAGCTGCCATCCTCTGCAGCCCCTTGGATTGCAGGAGCCTCCCTGAAAGGAAGAAGAGGGGTGTCCCTGGGCAGTTCCTGTTCATTGCTAGGAGGATGGGGATCAAAAAATGGGGATGCTCTGCTCACACAGCAGAGCATCCCCATCAACTATGCCCAACATGAACTTTCTTTTGCCTGGATTATTTATTTATTTATTTATTTATTGCATTTATACCCTGCCTTTTTTCCTCTTGCAAGGAACCCAAGGCGGCTTACATTATCCTCCTCCTCTCCATTTTATCCTCACAACAACAACCCTGTGAGGTGGGTTGGGCTGAGAGTGTGTGACTGGCCCAAAGTCACCCAGTGAGCTTCCATGGCCGAGTGGGGACTAGAACCCGGATCTCCCAGCTCATAGTCCAACACTCTTGCCACTACACCACACTGGCACACTGGATTTTCCACATTCCCAACGGGTCTTGACATTGTTATGTTTTCTGAAGCCACTCTGACTCTGGTAGGTTAGGAAATACATTCTATAGTCTTAAATGCATGAACAGAAAATATGAAGGAAAATAAAAATCACAGGGATGGTCAATAAAATGGTCAATAAAATACCTTTATTAGGACAAACCAATGTTTTATTTATTAATTACATTTATATCCCGCCTGATTTCCCCTTTAAGGAACCCAAGCTGGTGTACATAAACCTCCTCCTCTCCATTTTATCCTCACAACAACCCTGTGAGGTGGGTTAGGCTGAGAGTCTGTGACTGGCCAAAAAGCACCCAGTGAGTTTCCATGGCGCAGTGGGGACTAGCACCCAGATCTCCCAACTCCCAGTCCAACACTCAAGCCACTATACCACACTTCACAAAGCAAAGCATGAGCTGTCGCGTTGAATTCAGCACATGCCTGTGCAATCTAAGTCCCACTGAATTCTTCCACAGACCGGATGGGACCAGAAAAGCAAGCATACATTTATGAGAGGGAGCCTGGTCTTGCACTGCAGTTTGCTTCAGTCTTAAGATGGTAACTGAGGAAACCCGTGCAGACCAATTTCGTTGGAACTGTGCCTTGGGATTATTGCCAAGGGTTGCAGCTTTCTTTATAAAAAATGCAAGAACCACCCTACGGATCAGAAGAGGAGAAGTGCATGTAGTGCGGCATCCTGTGACCAGCTAGGTGCTCAGGGAAGGCCACGAGCAGGACCTGAAGGCCAGCACTGTCCCCTGCTGCTGCCCCCCGCATAAGACATATCCAGATACACACTTAGCTAGCAAAGCTATCAGCCAGACACAGACCCGCTTTTAAAATCAGCTGAGCCAGTAGAGATCCCAGGGCCTTGTGGCAGCGAGGTGCCTAAATTCATTACGTATCGTGTGAAGGACTTGCTTTTGTCTGTCCTGAATCTACTGCCACTCGATTTCTCTAGCATTACGAGAGGGGGAGCAAAAAAAACCCTCTCCACCCAATGCTTAATTCAATGAACTCCGATCATGTTCCCACTTCCCCCGCCCCCAACCTACCCCCCCCACACACACACATCATCTTTCTTCTAATCTAAGAAGTCCTCTTTCCTTGTCAAGAAAGGGCTCCAACAAAAGTGTACCTTCACAACATGGAAACGTATTTAAGTCTAAATCAATCTATTCAAAGCCAGAGAAAGAGATAATCAATTACAAATTAACAATCTGGTAGCAGATTTTATCTTGGTGTTGGAGCCAAAATAGTTACAGGCAGTGCAGCGTCTCTCACACCAGGAAAGTCTCAGGCTGCATCTAAACTCTTGCCTGCAATTTGACAAGAGCTTTTTGCACAACTGTACAGATTCACAAGACTGCAATCCTGGAGCTTTCTATCACCTGGACAGATAAGAGAGGAAGAGAGGCTGAGCAGAGGTATCAGGCAAAAGAAACAGAAAGATCAGAGAGAGGCTGACGGAGACAGAGATTAAAGAAGCAGGCTGGAGTACAGATTCTTCAAGGCCGGGAAGGCCAGGGGAGGCCAGGGAATGAGTGAAATCAGAAATGGTGCACATTTTCTATCTCCCTGGAGTGGTGAGCTTTCCAGTCCACCCTGGCCTGTGTGAAGGAACAGGGAGAAAGTTGGAAGAGGTTGTCAGTGTGGGAATGAAGGTTCCTAAGCAGTTCTGCTTTAAAAAGGGAACTCAAGTTTCTAGCCCATATGGCCACATAGCCAGACTCGGGAGTATGTGGGCAATCAGTGGCTGCCAAGATCTACGAAACCAGAGAGAGATCTGAAAAAGATCTGTACTGGATGGGGGTGGGACTTCGGTGTCATGGCCCCTGTCACAACTAGCAAAATTGTGCAAAAGAGAAGATATGCAAATTAGCACCATTTGGATAATTTATTCAAGTCACAGAATCCAGCTTCTCTTGGAACAGAGTTTGGATTAAAATCCTGGATGCAAGTCTTGGAATGATTTAAGCGCAAATGAGTAACAACTCGGCTTACAGAGCATAGTGGGAAGAAGAGCATAGCCAATAAAGAGCAAAAGGGCAAGCGGGAGGCAGGCCCACGGCACGCCTCTTTCGTTAAGAGTGCAGTCCAAATGGGAGTAACCTCTGATGAACCCAGCGAGGCTTACTTCTGAGTAAATGTGCAAAGGAAGAGGCTGGAAGGAAGGCACGATCTTGCTCCTGACCCATGGCGAAGCAGCAGCTCCCTCCATCTAGCCAGCCTGCTACCACCCTGCTTTCCAGTCTCTCTCACCCCACGCCCCTGGTCCTTGGTCCTCATGCCCCATGATCATCACTGCTCCTGCACCAGCCATCTCAGGGCCTCCTGGTCTCTCAAACAGCCCCCCCGGCCCCCACACACCTGGAACCCCCGCTCAGTATCTCCCGTGCTCCCTCCCAGCCCCACCTGCCCTGCCTGGCCAAGGTGCGCGCATCTCCGCCGCCCTCTGTCCCGGTCTTGCCCTCCTTTCCTCAGCTTTCAGGTGGGACTGTGGGCTCCTGGAGAGCAGCGGCCTGCCTACTTCCGCTGATGCGGAAACAGATGGCGCTGCCATATGGAAGCAGTGACGCGAGGGCCGTCCTCCACTGTTGCCTCCGGACAGCCCACCCTAGACAGTGGGCAAAGGAGGGGCAGAAGCACAGCCATGGGGGGTGGGGACAGGGGAGGGAATGGCTTGGACATTGTCGTCAGCATGGATACGGAGCCACAAATACTCAGATAATATTATCTGTATGCATGTGTGCAGGTCAGTTCCCACAATGCAGCTGGGGGGGGCTGAGCTCAGCAGAGAGGAAAATCTGCCCCCCTTGCTTAAGGCCACCCAGTGAGCTCCCAGCAGAATGATAAAGCACTCAGTCTGTAAGCACCTTGAAAACAATGCAGTGATTACTCGAAGCCAACATGGATTTGTCAAGAACAAATCCTGCCAGACAAACCTGATCCCATTTTTTGATCAGGTAACCTCCCTTGTGGACTGTGGGAATGCTGTGGACATAATATACCTCGACTTCAGCAAAGCGTTGGACAAAGTGCCCCATGATATCCTGATGAGCAAACTAGCTCAAAGTGGGCTAGATGAAACAACCATCAGGGTCCAATTCAAGGTGCTGGTTTTGATTTTTGAAGCCCTCTTGTCCTAGCTCCCATGTATCTCAAGGTGCACGTTCTCCTGAATGAGTGCACCCTCGCCGCCGCACAGGCCTTCAGATCTCCAAGTGAGGCTCTGCTTTGAATCCCCTCCCTTAAGGAGACAGAACTGCTATCTGCCAAGAGCAGGGCCTTTTCGGTGGTGACTCCAGAGTTGTGGAACTCTGGGTGTGTTCCTCCCTAGACCCATGGAAATACCTTTATTTCTTCAGTCATTTGAGGATTAGTGGAGAGTCTCACTGTATTTACATACTTTTGAACTTTGTAGGCTATAAATAAGGTAAATAATAAATTAATCAACAACTCCCCGAACTAGTCACCCAGGCTCCCTGGTTCATCCCAAGAGCAGCTCCGGGTGGCAAAAGCTGCTGCTGCTGCCTCACCTTCCCATCTCTCACCGGGCTGAATGAACTCAGGCTCACTCCCAGAATCTATGCTTAATGCTGGAATAAGGAAAGGCATAATCAAGGAGAGAGGGCAGGGCGCGTTTCTCTCAGCATGGGTCACAACAGCCAGGAGCATGTGCACCACTCTATAACAGCACAGCCCGAGGGTGCAACAGGACACTGGGAAGAGATCTCAGAATCTTCAGCTGATGTTTTCAAGCAAGCAAGTTTCTAGTCCTTAAATTATTATTATTATTATTATTATTATTATGCTGCAAAGATAGGTTCAGAAGAGGTAGGCGATGCCTTGTGCACTCTTGGGAGGCAGGAGGGAGAGGAGAGCTAAGCAGCATTTCCAGCAACCTGCTCTGGATCCTTCAGCCCTCCAGATTAAGAAGTTTCAAGGGGGCAAATGTCCTGAATTTCCTATTGCTCCCCCCACGCATACGCACACACATCTTGTACACACAGATCTTTTCCCCATGCCAATAAAAAATTTCTGCAGGACAAACTGCTAGCTGAGGGAACTCAAAGTATCTGTAATGATACTACAAACTGCAGTCTGAAAAAAAAAGAAATGCCACCTACAAAAACACAGAGAGAGCATGCAGAAAGCCCAGGAAGGAGAGGCGTCCCTGTCGTCCCCTTGGGAGAGAAATGCTCAGCACCTGGCAAGTGGGATTTCTCCCAGCCCCCCACCCCACCACTGCACCCTGCTGGATCTTTCCAGCACCCCTCTTGCTCTCTTCTTGCAGTTCACAGTCCCTCATTTCTGTGCCACTCAGCTCCACCAGAACCCCCCCCCCATCTTCCCTAAAAAACGAGGAAAAGTGGGCAACATCTGTTTCTCCAGTAGGGATGCACAGATTCTGTAAAACCTGCTCCATGTTTCACAGATTGTCAGGCGCCTTTTCTTCCATCGTCGGCTCACAGCAGGATTCGAATTTTCACTATGCAGAAAAATACACGAATAATGACGTAAGAGGGTTGGCCACAATCTACATAATTTACCTTAGTCCATAACATTTAGCGTATTGTCCCCCGTTCCATTCAACTTTTCCCCGTGTATATTTATCAGTCTCAGCAGAAACATGCATATTTTCCTCCGAACAAATAGGCGTAAATTTCAGGAAAGTAAAAAAAGACACAAAAGTCCACGAACACCATGTGGCCTGAGGGGGTTGCTCTGCAGCAGATTCCGCAGGTTGGATTCTTAGAAATCCAAGCTCGTTTTAGTCCGTCTCAAATTTCTCCAGCATCCCCAATTTCAATATTTTTAAAATATCATCCTGACCTCCAGTCCAAGCACCTGTTCTGTAAAAAGTTTCTGAACCCAGACCAGAGAACAGCGCTGGCATGGCTTCCTGGCACCCTCTAGTGGCCGCCTGGGTTTCTGCTGCCTCAGAGCTAAATGCTGGTCCTGCAGCTGCTTTCAGTCTGTGTAGCCACCTTTTCGGAAAGTTCCCCCACCAAAACAAAAGTGGGAGACCATGTGCCGCTGGCCTGCCCCAGAAAAGGTTTGCTTTCTGGGTGGGTAAGAGTTGGAGCCACCACTGAGGGGCCCCAAGCTGCTGTGTTCACGGGCACATCACAGGTCTGGACAGGCCTCCCCGTCCCTGAAAGGCGCCAAGCCAGAGCAGGGAGGGGCCCATATCATGCAGAGGTGCACCAGGCATGTAACCCACTCCCAACTGGGGAGCCGCCCAATTTAGCCCCCCCCCCCCCCAGTTATGTTCCAACAGTAGACTCAGAACATTACGTACCCTTCTGGCAATTCTAAAATACCAACAACACAGCTGAGTGCTCATACAGCTGAAAGTGCTCCTCCTAGCAATGAATTCAGCGATCCTTGAAACACCCCTGTAAGGCAGGCCGCTATCACCAGTACCCTCATAATAAGACCAAGAGGAGAGAAAGGGGGCTTCTGGCCTTACAATTGCTTTGGGAGTTCATGGCAGAGGCGAGGTTTGAAGTGGGAATAGCAATAATAAAAAATCCAAAATCCACAGTTGGGCAATACAAAATTCCACAGTCAAAATTCCACAGAATTGTGTAAGCTCCTGAGTTTCCCAGAACACTTCATTAGGCATGAAGTGGGGGAGAGGGGGGAAAACCAAGTCCAAAATATTGACCAGCTGTTATGGCCCTGACGTCTGCAGTTTAGATAGACCCAGCCTCAAGATGGAGATCCGCACTCCAAATGAATTAGCTAATGGTGGGTGTCGCAAATATCAGATCACACCTAGCCATGCATTTTGGGAAACAGGAGCGATGGCTAAACTCCATTTCTGAAAACAGAGAGGCCGGCTGTAAGTCTGTAAAAAGGAGGAACCTGGGAACTACAGACCAGTCAGTCTGACATCAATCCCTGGGAAAATTCTGGAGCAGATCATAAAGCAATCCATCTGGAAGCACCTTGAAAACAATGCCGTGATTACTCAAAGCCAACATGGATTTGTCAAAAACAAGTCCTGCCAGACAAATCTGATCTCATTTTTTGATCAAGTCACCTCCCTTGTAGACCTTGGGAATGCTGTAGACATCATATACCTCGACTTCAGCAAAGCTTTCGACAAAGTGCCCCATGATCCAGTGTAGTGTAGTGGTGAGAGTGACGGACTGGGAGCCGGGAGATCCGGGTTCTAGTCCCCACTTGGCCATGGAAGCTCACTGGGTGACTTTGGGCCAGTCACAGACTCTCAGCCCAACCTACCTCACAGGGTTGTTGTTGTGAGGATACAACGGTGAGGAGGAGGATAATGTAAGCCGCCTTGAGTTCCTTACGAGAGGGAGAAAGGCAGGGTATAAATGCAATAAATAAATAAATAAATGATATCCTGATGAGCAAACTAGCTCAAAGTGGGCTAGATGAAACAATGATCCGGTGGATCCACAGTTGGCTACAGAATCGGACTCAAAGAGTGCTTATCAATGGGACCTTCTCAAGCTGGGGAGAGGTAACGAGTGGGGTACCGCAGGGCTCAGTCCTGGGCCCAGTGCTCTTCAACATTTTTATTAATGACTTGGAGGAGGAGGGGCAGGGAATGCTGATCAGATTTGCAGATGACACAAAATTGGGAGGGATAGCTAATACTTTGGAAGACAGAAACAAAATTCAAAGTGATCTGGATAGACTGGAGCGCTGGGCAGAAAACAACAGAATGACATTTAATAGGGACAAATGCCAAGTTCTGCAGCTAGGAAAAAGAAACCAAATGCACAGTGACAAGATGGGGGATACGTGGCTCAACCACACTACAAGCAAGAAGGATCTTGGAATTGTTGTCGATCACAAGCTGAATATGAGCCAATAAAGTGATGTGGCTGCAAAAAAGGCAAATGCTCTTTTGGGCTGCATTCACAGAAGCATCGCTTCCAAATCCTGGGAAGTACTAGTTCCCCTCTACTCAGCACTGGTTAGGCCTCATCTGGAGTACTGTGTCCAGTTCTGGGCACCACACTTGAAGAAGGATGCAGACAAACTGGAGAGGGTTCAGAGGAGGGCAACAAAGATGATCAGGGGACTGGAAACAAAGCCCTATGAAGAGAGATTGAAAGAACTGGGCATGTTTAGCCTTGAGAAGAAAAGACTGAGGGGAGATATGATAGCACTCTTCAAGTACTTGAAAGGTTGTCACAGAGAGGAAGGCCAGGATCTCTTCTCGATCATCCCGGAGTGCAGGACATGGAATAATGGGCTCAAGTGACAGGAAGCCAGATTCCGGCTGAACATCAGGAGAAACTTCCTGAGTGTCAGAGCAATACGACAATGGAACCAATTACCTGGGGAGGTGGTGGGCTCTCCCACACTGGTGGCATTCACGGCGAGGCTGGACAGCCATCTGTCGGGGATGCTCTGACTTGGATTCCTGCATTGAGCAGGGGGTTGGACTCGATGGCCTTGTAGGCCCCTTCCAACCCTACTATTCTATGATTCTATAAGTCTGATCTGCTTCTTGCCTTGGGCAAAACACACAGGTTCCTGAGGTGGCCAAAGAAACCAGAATGATTTTGTCAAGGTATAATAATTGTGTATTCTTCTTACTCTCCCTACTCTTCCTATTATTATTCCCTAAAACCCCCTGGCCGAACAACACCAGCCTTCACCCGACTTCTACTTGCTTGTTGAGCTAAATATCCTTGAGCAGAACCTCCCTTGGTTCTGCTCCTTGAGAACAGGTGCCCTTCTGTACGGTGCCTGATTGCCATCCACGTGTGGCAATGCAGCTTTAAGAGACGGAGTGGAGGACCATGCACCTTTTGATAGCAGCAAGGTGGACAGCAGGTACTCCCAAAGGCTGGTAACAAAGCCTTGCTCATCAGGCGCCCATTGGGGAAGAAATGAACACACAGAGGGGCTAACCAGGGTAGAGAGGGCTGGGCTGGCCTGGCAGGCTGCCTGCACAGGGCCATACCAGACTGTGCGCACAGGAACTGATGTGAATTCGTATGCTCACACAGGGCCCTCATCAAAACCGTCCACAGAAGTGCCTGGAGGTAGGGGGCCCAGCCAGCAGGCGCGACCCCAATCAGCCCCCTCCCCATGACCACCAAAACAGGTCTAAAGACAACTCTCCAAAAGAGTGTGGGAATGTGACTTCAAAAGAGTACAACATAGGTGGGGTTTATTTATTCATTTTGCTGCTTGCCGGCCCTTCAAGCGCCTCTTTCCCACTGTGACAGGGGTCAGCATTTGGCCTTCTGCTCTTCAGTTTAAAAACGCCAACAGCACAAAACCCGATCAGAAAGAGGCTAGCTGCCAAGGCTCCCGGACCATGAAACACGGCTAAAGCAGGACAGCCCCACGGGAGGCCGATATCAGATACGCCCCTTGGCTGGCCACATCTGGGCCAGACGAAGGGGCTTTTATCTGAATGAAAGGGGGCGGCATTCCTTTTTTAAAGCTGCTAGTTCTTGTCCTGAGGTCAGACCAGGGGTTGGACCACTTCTGGCCGCAGGTGGGAGAACACCACTTTTGAATTCTCCCCTGCATAAAATGAAGTCACTGAGAGAAAAAAGAAATATCACTTACAGAGTGGCGGGGGGGGGGGGGGGGTTGCTAAAAAAAACCCCGCAGTCATCTGAAGCAATACCGTCTGCTCTGCCACCACAGGAGTCTGCTGCCTGGGCAGACAAGACCGCAGGCCCTCCCCACCCAACCCCACGGTTCACACGGTCCTGGGTCTTCAGCTCTCTCCAGTGGCCCAAGAACCACAGATGCCCCACTGCTGAAGCTACGCACTAAAAAAAAATCAAAATGCAGGTGGCTGTGTTGGTCTATTACAGAAAGATCCATAGGCAACAACAGTGGCATAATGCCTTTATTAGGACCAACCAACTTAGGAACACTGGAAGCTGCCTTATAGTGAGTCAATCTAGCCCTTGGCCCATCTAGCCCAGTACTGTTGACACGGGCTGGCAGCAAAGGCTCCCCATCCAGGGGCTCAGGCAGGAGTTTTTCCAGCCCTACCTGGAGATGCTGCCGGGGACTAAACCGGGGACCTTCTGCCTGCAACACAGGGGCTCCACCACTGAGCCACGGCCCCTCCTCTAAAGCAGGAAGTCATCTGCCAGCATTCACTCCCCCAGAACTCTTCTTCAGGCTAGAAGTTAAGGAAGATATGAGAAAGAGCTGGTGCTGGGCCTGATGGAAGCCCAACGTCTGCAGTTTGTGAGAGTCTTAAGATGAATGGAGGAAGCCAGTTGCAGACTGACAGCACGATCAGTGGGGAAGCAATGACAGCTCTGTGGGGCAGCGCACCTGCTTTGCACACAGAAGGTCCCAGATTCACTCCCTGGAAGCAACTCCGGTTAAAGGAGCTCAGGTGACTATCCAGTTAAAGGAGCTCAGGTGACCATAGTCGCCGCCAGTCAGAGGAGAGCCAACTGGGCTAGATGGACAAATACTAGATGGACCTGCTACAAGGCAGCTTCTGAGGTGCATGCTTACACAGAAGTAAGTCCCAATGTGCTCTATAGGGCTTACTCCTTGGTAAGTGTGCATAGGATTACAATCTCAATCAAATTACATTGTGTCTTGTGCAAAGACATCTCCAGTTGCAGCGAGGCCATTGACATTCTCCCTTGGGAAACAAAAAAGCCGGCTGTCACTGGATCTCTCTCTCCAGAACAGCCTTCTCCTGCCTGGTGCCCCAGGGGTCTTGGACTACAACTCCCAGCACCCCCAAGCCAGCCTGGAAGTTGTAGCCCAACATATCTGGGGGGAACCAGGTTGGGGGAGGCTGCTCTGGAGCTAATCAGCAAACACCACACACTGCATCAGATTCTGGGCATCACGTAGGCGTAGCTGGCATGACCAGGACCCACAGATGAGAATCTGATTTGGAAGAATAAGGAGAAGTATTGCCTCCAGCACCAGGACTAGCAGCCAGTGACAGCCTTCTCCACCATTATCTTCTCTAAGCCCCTTTGAGAGCCATCCAAACTGGTGGCCATCACTGCATCTTGCAGAAGTGAATTCCATAGTTTAACTTGCACTGTGTGAGGAAAGCCTTCCTTTGATCTGTCCTGAATCTCCCACCAGTCAGATTTATGGGATGGCCCCTTTGTGTTCTGGTATTACGAGAAAAGGAGAAACATGCCTCCCTGTCCTCTTTCTCCACACCTTGCTTACTTTTGTACACCTCTATCAAGTCTCCCCTCACTCGCCTTTCATTAAGCTACAATCACAGATGCTGTACCCTTTCCTCCTAGGGGAGTTGCTCCAGCCCCTTGATCATTTTAGTTGCCCTTTTCTGCACTTTTCCCAACTCTACAGTATCCTTTTTAGGTGCGCAGTAACCTAAACTGTACACAGTAGTCCAAGTGAGGTCACACCACAGACTTGTATACGGGCAGTTTTATTTTCAATTCCTTTCCTAATTATGCCTAACACAGCATCTGCCTTTTTTACAGCACTAGGGCGACATATTCATCAAGCTGGCCACCACAACCCAAGGTCTCTGTCTCAGTTACCGCCAATTCAGATGCCATCAGCATATACGTGAAGGTGGGAGCTTTTGCCTCAGTGTGCATGACTTTACGCTGGCTTACACTGAACTGCATTTGCCCAATGGTTTTGTTCCAAAGACCCTTTCATGTCAGCTGATTTGTTCCCCTTAGTCTGAAGGCTCTTGCTTGGCTCTGGGACTGTTTCAGTTGTTCCTCTCCTAGTCCAATTGCTTAATTAGGTTCACTATTGATTTTATTGTATATGTATGGTTGTATGCCAATTGGGGGGACCTTTTGGCTTATAAATGTTAAGATAGTTAACAGATGTGTTTATAAATATCCAACTATCTGCACTGGTTCAAGACTGACAGACTTACATTTTGTAGCATGCCATCTCTGCACATGGCACTTTACAGAGTAACATAAGCATAGAACAAGATCACTGGGTCCCTGCCCCAAGGAGCTTAAAATCAAAACCTTGGCAGGAGTGGAACAGAGGGAAGGGAGGGAGAGACAATGGTGCCAAACCAACAGACAGGGGAGGGATCAGAGAGGAAGGGTCAATCCCATTTGCACCATCTCTTCTGCTCAGCACAGAGAGGGGAAATGGGAGCCGAGTGGGTAGCAGAAGCGCTGCCCCCAGAAAATGCCATTCAGCACTCTCACCCCCGCTCCCAGGGTCCCAGGAGTTTGCAAAATTGACCCCGTACTTTTAATCTTCTCTTCATAATCATGAGGCTTGGGGTGGGGATGGGGAGGACCCAGTCAGCCATGAAGCCACAGCACCACCCGCCATCCCAGGCCGCCACTTCCCCCGGCCCCTGCCTATGCGCTCCCAGGAAGTCTTGCTCCACAAAACCAGGAGGTCTGGAGCAGTTTCCTCGCCCCACTCCCTGCCAAGTTAAAGCCAAGAAGCAGCCAAAGAACTGGGCCACAGACCAGGCTCTGGACCAGTACAGAGGTGACTCCACAGGAATCCTAGGCCGCAGAGCCTGGTTCTCGTAAAGCAAGCGGGTTGAATGCACTCGGAAGAGAGCAAGAGTGAACAAAGTTGCATGCAGGCCCATCTAGGAAAGGACAACAGCCCCCCCCCCCTCCTGCACCTGGGACTCGGGCCATCTAATAGGCAAAGGGAATCCCAAGGGAACTCTGGGCCTGGGGAGGCAGATGCCAGCCCACAGCTCCTATTTCCAGCGGCCTCAGCATACGAGGGCTTCCTGCAGCATGGCAATTATTAAAGAGTTCCCTTCTCCGCGATATCACTTTGCCACCTGTCCCTGCTTCACTCACTGACACTTAACTCCACACTAGTTAATGAATCCCCTGTTCAAAGAGGCTTCCCTAGTGATATTCTGGAATAGATCTGAAGGTGGAAATTAAAGTCACCACATGCACCCAGCCACCCACGAGCCCAAAGCCACTTCATGCCTGCCGTGCAGATGCTCTTCTGACATGAGCTGGGCCAGAAGGGGAGGGCCGCCAACTGTTGCCAGGGAGCAGAGTGCGGGGATTGAGATTGCCTTGCAGGCAACATGGAACACCCACACATGGGTGTTCTTTTGCCCCTCTGAGTTGCCCCAACTCTTTGCCCCTGTTGATCTGATGTTTGCTTTCTTAAAGTCATGGATTTTAAAAAAATCCTTCTAGTTCACTGTTCTGGTGAACGCATATCCTGCCTATGTCTCCTGCCCCAACAGCGGAAGAGCAAAATCAATAATCGAAATAGGTGAGCGGCAAGGGGACAGCTTTGGCCCTGGACAGGGAAGCTGCCCACCTTGGCCTAAGACCCATCAGAACATGGACAAGTCGCGCTGGATCAGACCAAAGTGGGTCCAGCCAGCATCTTGTTGCCAGCAGTGGCCAGCCAGATCCCTCCAGGAAGCCCAGGCACAGGGGGGCAGGAGCCTCTTTCCACCTTAGGAGCATCAGACGCAGGGGAGGCAAGCACAGCTGAAGGAACTGAGTGAAGGCAACGGTGCTGGTGGCGGAAGAAAAGCCAGTAAGCAAAAGCCGTGAATACTTCGTGCACTGCGGGAACTTGGGTCCTGGATATGTTGCCTCTAAGGCAAAGGGAGTAGCTACTTATAAATAAAATGGGAATTTTTATATCGGAACTAAGAGGAGCTCCAGAAATGTGAGATGATCTCTCTTTCTAGGAGGGTCACTAGCAGAAGAAAAGTTAGCTACTGCAAATATTTATGTTCCTAACATCAGTAAAGCCTGTTTTTATAAAAACCTGTTTGAAAACTCTAGGAGAACCAGAGAGCGGGAAATAATTCTAGCTGGGGATTATAATGGGGTTATGAATGGGAAAACTGACAGATCTGATCAACCAAGTCAGGGACTTTCCTTTTAGAGGCAAAACAAGCAATGAAACGGTTGGACCTGGTTGATGTGTACAGATATATTATACCCCACAGAAAAAGCCTTTATATATTTTTTCTGACATTCGTTTTCAAAGACTGTTTTCTGACTTCTCCCAAGTTAGTAAATCAAACAAGAAACAAAGAAATGTTAGACTCATTTTATACAGACCATAATCCAATTTCTTTAGGCTAAAATACAAGAGGTGAATGCGTATGCCGGCTCTGAAGTGATTTCCCAAGCATGATTAAATTACCAGCCCAGCTGTAAGACTAGGAATTCCCCAACTAAGATCACAATTCTGAATCACTGTAAGCTCAGCACCCTGCCGCCCATCCCAAATCGCCCTTTTTCATTCGTGATGGCTCTGGCCAAGAGTTGTCCCAGTCCTGTTGTTTGCAGCCCAGAACCACTATTGACACCACCTGGGAATCTTTCCATAGCCTCTTTGTGGCTGTGTTATGTTGGCTGTGACATCCTTTGTGCCTTTCAAACTTTTGTTGGAAAAGTTTAAGAAGGCATGATCATGGAGGGAAAATAAGCCAGCTGGTCACAAGCTGCCGAATTAGCATAATTACCCTCACCAGGCACAGGTTGTCATGCAGTTGTCATGACATCTGAACCCAGAGAGGGTAGATGACTGGGGTGGTTTCCAAACCACCCTGAAACCCATGGCTTATTCTAGGGTTGCTGGGTGGTTTGTAAACCGCTCCACAGACACCCAACCTTGCCAGGTTCGGACGTCACAACAGCCTGCACCCGGTTAGTGTAATTATACTAATTAGGCAGTAACCACGATTGCGTGAACCTGCTCAGTATGCTGGTTTACTTGATTTGTGGCTGTTGGACCAGTAATGTACTGGGACCATGCTACTGAAACCACCTTGGTCTCCTGGTGTCCCTCCCTCATGGCAGAATTCCAACCCTCCTTTTGGAGCATGGCAAATCTTGGAGTTCCGTGGCTACTCAGGGCCACAAATCACCCAGACAGGCCCTGCTGCCTCCTTTGGCCTACACGAACCCACAGAAACATCACAACACATGGTGTTCCACCACCCTTTTGCCCAGTCTCCCCGCGGTCTGGCCACCTCAGTTCTCACCTTGCCAAGACACAGCCCCACTGCAACCTCCTTTTTAAATGGACCTATTTTTTCCTATGTGACCCTAAGAGTTTCAACAGGCCCCAAGCGTCAGCTTTGGGAATGGGTCACTCAAACCCAAAGAGAGGAATCTTCTGCAACTCTATCCTATTTTCAGGAGGTCTTTCATTGACAAAGCCTAATCTTGTTGTTTTTTGTTTTATTGTTGCTTTTCTTGCTATTCCATTGTGTTTATGTTTTATCACTTTTAATATTTTAACTGTTTTTATGTGTTTTATTGCTGTGAGCCGCCTTGGGAGGGCTTCTGCCCTGAAAGGCGGCCAAGAATTTTTTTTAATTAATTAATTAATTAATGATAAACCTCCTAACTCTGCACCTGCTTTTCTATGATGTATATGTATGTGTGTGTGCAATTTTGTCTAATTTTTGACAATATTGGGGTGAGAGTCCAGCCATTTTGTGTAACCTTCCCCTGGCCAACTAGGGGGAAGAACTGCAGCCAAACCCTAAGTCAGGCATCCATCCTGACCCTTTATTATTTAAGCTACTTGGAGCTATGCCAAACTCCTGAGGCTTTGCCTTGGCAATAAGTCATTTTTCTGGCTTTATCTTGGAGAATTTTTCTGTCTTTTTATCAATAACAACAGACAGGAAGGGATTGTGTTCGAGGTGCTGGAAACATGTGTATGTGTGTTTTAGTTGGGCAACCCCATCTTGCCATCCCCTTTTGTTATAGCAACTATGTGCCAGGGTTAGTCCCATCGCATCATCCACTGCTGGGACAAACCTCTGTGAAATCCTCTCTCCTCTCCACTCTTGCAAGATCACCCCAAACTTTTCTTTTCTTCTCCCAATAACTTTGGGGCTCCCTATTTGCCCAGCCCCAACCTCCACAATGCCCTTCTGCGCAGAAGCCCAGCCCAACCGTCACACGCACGCCCTTGGCCTAGCTCATGCGGCGCAGCCCTCAGTTCAGCCACCAAGATAACTAAGGAAGTTTCCCCATAACTTGAAGCTGGTGCAGGAACTTGGAATACGTTTACCGCTTTGTAAGTTTTGCTTGTTTTCCGCCAATATTTTGATTTCTGCAATGTGCGTTCTACCAACTAATTTCCCCAATTAATGAGTGTACATTGCAAATTCTTGGTGTGTGTTTAATAAATTCCCCTATTTTGAAGAAACTTGTGTGTGGGCCTGGAGAAGATCTATGCACACACCACAGCCCCTTGTGCCAATTGGCAGGTCTGTTAATTGGAGTTCACTGCCATGTTCAGAATGGGCATCCCGAATTCCCAGGTACATCCCACATCAGATCCCCTCAGAGAAGCTTAAAACCTGCCATTCCACAAAATAAGACATTATCACAGCTTTGCCAGGCTGTTACTTTTCTCTCTCTCAAAATGATGTGCCTGCTTCTAAAAGTCTACAACAGTTTAAGAGAAAAAAGTTACTTCTGCCCCTGCAGCCCCTCTTACAATTGAGGAGGACTAAACACTGACATTTGTATCCAAACATACACAGCCCATAATGGAACTCAGGAGGTCATCAGACCAGCCCACACACACCACTGTGTCAGCGAGAGGAGGCAGAGAAGGAGATGTACCTTCAAGGCAATCGCCTCCCTCTAGTGCATTTGGTCCAGCTCCTGATGTTCTTCACACGCCAGCCCAATGTTCCAGTTTCGAAGGAGCGAAGACCTATGGAGATGAGGAAGAAGAAATTACAAGGACACCCTTCAATGTGGCTGAGTCATTTTTAAAAAGAATATGCCTACATAAATTCTCCTGGAGCATTTAGCAACAGCCACAAAGTTTTCTCCGTTTTCTGCAAGTCCCCGGTGAGCCATGAGCCACTCAGATGAAATTAGTAAGGCAGGATTCTGGATGTCTCAACAGAGACTCAAACATGGGCAAATAAAGTTTGCAGCCGAGTTACTTCAGCTGCTATTTTGAAGAGCCAAAACTACTTTGAGAGAAGTGCTCGTCTTTGTGGTGTACTCCTGATAGTGGGGGACAGCTCTGTGTCAGAGCCCCCACTTCGTATGCAGAAGGGTCCCAGGTTCAATCCCCGGCAGCATCCCCCAGTAACTGCCAGAGGACCCGATGGAGCAGGGCTGAGAACGTCCTCGGAACAGAAGAAGCATCCTTAAACCAGGGGTGGTGAACTTTTTCGGCCTGGGGGCTGATTCCCACGCATGGTCTAATCAGCCCATGTAATGCCAACCCATGCTCCAAACAACCCAGAGTTCTCAACTCAACAACAAACCATGGATTCCCTGGCCTGTTTCGTTAACAAGCTATGGATTGTTTGTGACCCGCTTGCCCAATTCCACTTTACTTATTTATTTATAACATTTGTATACCCTTCTACATCTGAACAGATTTCGGAGCAGTGAACAAGAGATAAAGAAGGGGAAAAAAGAATGAAATACGGTATTAAATACACACACACACACACACACACACACAGAATGCCAATAAAACCATGACATTTCGAAAACGTTCTGAAACCACGCAGGAACACCCTGTTAAAAACCCCAGAGTATGAACCCAACAACAAACCATGGATTCAAACTCTGAGTTGTTTAACACTAAACAATTCAGAGTGCCAGGTTCACACATCATGACAGCAACCCAGGAATAGGGCGTTCCTGGGTTGTTTTGGAAAGTAGAAGTGTCGAGTGGGTGGGAGGCAGCGTGCTTGCTTGCTCCCACAAGGCCATGCCAATTTCTGGGTTGTTTAACCAATTTAACCAGTTAACCAATTGTTTAACCAACCCAATTTCTGGGTTGTTACATGCAAACCAGGTCTCTTTCTGGGTTGTTAGTGATTACCAAACATGGTTTGTTAGAACACTTACGTTTGCACAGCACAACAACCCAGCATTCAACAACCCATGGATAACATAAACAGTGGGTTAGCATTATGTGCAAACCAGGTCACTATGTACCACAACCCAGGGCAGGGAGACACACAAAGACCAGGAGAAGCCATACAGTGTGCGCGCACACACAAGACCAGAATCTAATACACAGTCAGGGCACTTGAGAAGGACACCCTGCCCAGGTTGCTTAACCTTTTCAGAAGAGAAAAAAAAACTTTTCTCTCTCTCTCTTTCTTGCTCACTCATCCCTGCTGCCACTCTGTCTGTCTGTCTCTCTCTCTCTATATATATATATATATATATATCCTCCTTTCTCTCCCTCTCTCTTTCCTTCTTGGAGGAAAATTGTTCCCATCCCATGAAATTAAGCTTAGAAAAGAAGTTTCAATTGGAACCAATGGAAGGGTTTTTTCGAAGCGTAGTTGCTGTGTGGAGTGAAGGGGGGATTTTGAGGGGCACAACACATGGGGGGGGAGTCTGACCCTGCCCATCAGAGCTACCATCCCCCCCCACACACACACACACAGTAAATTGCCCCTGCACGGCACTTAAGAAAGGCCTCACCTCATCTGGCAAGGGTAACTGCAGGTGGGCCTCAGACAATGAGCTTAGGGTCTGGGTAGGTAAATATGGGAGGAGACGCTCCTTCAAATTATCTAGCTGGAAGCTGTTTAAAGGTTTAAACCATCACTTTGAACTGGGCCTGGAAATGGACTGGCAGCCAGCGCAGATGGCAAAGTACCAGCATAATGTGATCCCCTCAGCCAGACCCGACCAGCATTCTAGCTGGTTCTAGCTTCAGAAGATTGCGTGGGCGCTCCAGCCTTACCTGGGAAACTTCATTACTTACAACCTGCAT
This sequence comes from Heloderma suspectum, assembly GCF_057233095.1. Taxonomy (NCBI): domain Eukaryota; kingdom Metazoa; phylum Chordata; class Lepidosauria; order Squamata; family Helodermatidae; genus Heloderma; species Heloderma suspectum. The sequence goes on from NC_139474.1 coordinate 663,524, forward strand.
GATGAAGGACCCTGCAAAACGGCTTGAAACATGTTGGGTCAATAAATATGTTTTTGGACCATTTTCAAAGGCAGCCACACGCGCAACGCATCACCACAATGCAAAGGGGGGTGACCAGAGCACGGCTCTCTCCGTCCAGGGAGGGCCGTCGCCAGCCTCTCGGGCACAGCTGGGAGAGGCCTCCCAGGACCACTGAGGCCACCTGTGCTTCCCGGGACAGTGAGTGTTATGGATCGGGGGAAGGGGGGCTGTGGCTTGGTCACTGTTTTGAACCTTGGCAGCTCCCATAGAGTTGGGAGGCGCAGCGGTGGGTGGAGCTTCTGCTAAGGTCGGCCGTCTTGTGTGTGATAAATAAAGGACCGCTGCGCTGGAGGCCTGCTGAGCCTTGCAGTCATCCCCGCCACCTCTACAACCATTTGTGGCGACGAGGCTGGGATCCAGAAGGACGCAGACAAGCCGGAGAGGGTTCAGAGGAGGGCAACGGAGATGACTGAGGGACTGGAAACGAAGCCCTGCGAGGAGAGGCTGAAGGAGCTGGGCCTGTTTAGCCCTGAGAAGAGACAACTGGGGGGAGACAGGATAGCACTCGTCAAGGACTTGGAAGGCTGTCGCAGATACCCTCAATACCTCTTCTCCATCATCCCAGAGTGCAGGACACGGAAGAATGGGCTCCAGTTACACGAAGCTGGATTCCAGCTGAACAGCAGGAGAAACTTCCCGACGGTCAGAGCAATATGGCAATGGAACCCATTCCCTAGGGAGGCGGTGGGCTCTCCCACACTGGAGGCGTTCAAGAGGAGGCTGGACAGCCACCCATCGGGGATGCTCTGACTTGGATTCCTGCACTGAGCAAGGGGCTGGACTCGATGGGCTTGTAGGCCCCTTCCAACCCTGCTATTCTATGATTCTGAGAGCTATACTGGCAGCAAAGCTGTGAATCCAATGAATACAGCTAAACGGAAAGCCGTCAGGGAGACCCACTTAAGAACTTGAGCAACTCCTGTGTGTGTGTTTTTTAAGAGAATTAAAATCAAAATGGCTGCTCTTGGACATATCGAAGAGTTTGATGTTAGTCAAGCAGCTTCCTGGGATTCTTTGCAGAATGGCTTTCATTCTATCCAGAAGCAAATAAGACAGCCAGTGCTGAAGAAAAGCGAGCTGTGCTCATAGCTGTTTGTGAGCCACAGACATTTGCCATGATAAGATCCCTCGCTGCTCCTGCCTCACCCAAAGCTAAGACATTGGATGAGCTTTTAGGATTATTGGGAGATACATTTCTCACCAAATGCGTCCGTTATCGTGCAGAGATTTAAATTTCACAAACGAATGCAGCAACCTGGAGAGGGCATTGCCACGGATATTGCAGAACTGCACCATCTTTCTCAATACTGCAACTTTGGGGATTTTCTATGGGATATGTTGAGGGATTTGTGGGGTTTATGATGAAGCACTACAATGACACCTCCTGTCCAAGCCAAACTTGACATTTGCAATGGCTCAAGAAAACACATTAGCCAGTGAGACTGCATCACTATATGTCAGCAGCTGATCACAGAGTAGAGCTTTTCCCTGCTGGATGCAGAGAAAGGCTGCAGGGCAGGGTCCAGGGAAGAAGCTGGCAGGCTGGAGAGGGATCCAGCCCACACGCCAGAGGTTCCCCATGCCTGCTTTAGAGGGGGCGCAACCCCCGCCAAAACAGGATTAGCACCATTCATCCCGGCAGATGAACCACACTCAAACAATACCTCTGTCTTGTCTGGATTGAGTCCCAGTTTACTGACCCTTGTCCGATTACTCTGCCCAGCACTAGTTCCAAACACCCACTGCCATGCAAGCTATTAGATGAAGGAAGGGTAAAAGTGAAAGGGTCAAGTTATCTGGTTTGCTCCCCCAACCCTACTTCTCGCAGCCATGGTGCAGCCCCTGCCATCCCACCAATTATATTAAGTCTATTAAATTGACTTAATCCACCCTCCTGTCCCAGGGGACCACCACCAAGGATGGTCAACTGTTCCAAGGAGCCAAGAATGCCCTTATGCAGGTGGTAGCTGACTTTTAAAGGGGGAGTCCTCCGACAGCAAGGCAAGGGCTCGGGGCTCCTCTCCCTTCGAGGAATCAGGGGACATTCGCTCTCTGTTTCACATCTATTAACCACCTTCTTTGCTACAGTTCTAATCAATTAAGTTAATTTAAATACATTTATCATTCAACCAAGCCACCACATGCTCCAAGAAGAGTTTTTGACATAAAGAAGCCACCTTTCCAGTTATATACTTGTTTTTGTTTTCCAACAACAAAAAGGGAATTGCTGTAGATTTGACCAAGGAGCAATACCAGAGAGAAACCTTGAGTGAACAGAATCTGGCAGCTCCCGCAAGAGACTTGAGCTGGTATGCAGTTCAATCCTTTCCACAGTATTGGTCTCTTATCTCCTCACAACTGGTATTTCCTCATAACTCAGTTTCACAACCATCAATTAACATTCTAATAAATGAACGCCTCAGGCTGCAATCCTGGGATGAGAAAGAAACCCCCAAGCAGCTCAGAGCGCTTCCATCACAGGTGCAAGGGCCCAACCCAACTCCAAGATAGCTTGCCAGGCAACATCCAAGCTTAAGCTAACACTGGACTCAGTGGACAGCCCCTGAGCCAGGGGCAGGGGGACAACACACATGCAATGACTGCCAGAAGCACTTTGCCCCAGTGTACCGTGGCCCTTTTTATCAGCAGGAACCATGATGTCATCTGCCACCCCCACCTCTCTCCCTCTCTCACACTCACACACACAGGGTTCTCTGTTCCAGCTGCAATTGGGGACAGGGGCAGGAGGGAATGGATGATCCAAGCAACAGTATTGTTGTGAGCTATCCCTGTTGTAATGCACAGTATTTTAGGGGTGGCCTGACCCGTTAACTTTGCAAATGACCTGTTCCTAATGGAGGTGAAAACTGCTAGAAGGGGTTTGTAGATACACAGCTGCCTGCATCACTCACATGCCAGAGAATGCTCCACTGCTGGGCGTTTCCTTTCCTTTCGTGCCTGCTGCGGAGGGAGCGGAGAGAGCTTTCTCCTTGCTCTCGCAAGGCTAGAATTTGGGTCACCCCAGTGAAATTGAGAGACAGCACATGCAGGACAAACAAATAAATTCTTCTCCACACAATGCAGGATTATGGCATTTTCGACTACCAGGTGTGGCTATGGAGCCTCCCCATTCAGAGGTGGTCTACCTCTGGATGCCAAATGACCAGGGAGGCTGTTGTCTCCCTGCTTCCCAGGAGCACCTGGCTGGCTGGCTAGCTGCTGAACCAGGGTGCTAGGCTGGGTGGAGCTCTGAAATGATCCAGCAAGACCCTCCTGACGTTGCAATAAGCACGGCCACCCGAAAGAGAGTCTGATTGCCCTGCCCACACAGGGAATCAGAACCGGGGTTCTCTCACACCCAAGGCCTCAGACTTACTCTCAGCTATAGACCAGAACTAAACTCTGTGCAGATCCCCTTCTCCAATCCTTCCTTGGCTGATTTGACTTGGACCTTGGCCTGTCTCCGCAACAATGCTGCACTGCCATTCCCCGTCTTCTTTCAAGAGGGTCCCCTACAGAGCTGCAAGGCTGATCCCACCTTAACACCAGGCTTTCACTATACACACACATACTTTCCTGCTTTAACATACATCACGTGCACCTTTTCAAAGTTGTCTGGCCACGCCAATCCTGGCAAGCAGTCAGCTGGCACGTGAGACGATTCCTCCCCCTCTCTGGAAAAGTTGCACAAAACCCCATTGAAGAGGAGTTTAACACAAGGCTGGGGGGCGGGGAGAGAACAAAAATCTTCTCCAGCAATAAGCCTGGAGGGGGAAGCTGTCCAAAGCTCTTGCAATCCAAAAGCATGCAGATGGGGAACAAACACATAGAATTGCAACAGGGCTGCTGACTTAAGTCTTAAATGCCAAGATGTTGTTGCTGGATGCTGTAAATAACTTCCTATTGTTATTTATTGTTTATTTATAACTTCCTATTGTTATTTATTTCCATAGCACCATCACGGTGCACAGCACTTCCTGGAGTAACATAAGCAAAAAGATAGAGGTTCCTGCTCCAAGGAGCTTACAATCAGATGAAGGGGGACAAAGGAAAGACAGGACACAGGCCAGAGCCGAGGGGATGCGCACGAATGCCCAGGCGCTTAAACCTCCTTTCGGCTCAAGGTGAAAGTGGGGCACTGAAGCCAAAGGTTTTGAGGAGGGATTCAAAGGGAGGAGAAACATAACATGGGTCCTCAGAGGCGCCTCCGGGCCTGGAATCCTCACCTAGGAATCCCTGCTGGACGAGACCAAAGGTCCATCTAGCTCAGCTTTCTCTCTCCAACAGACCAGCCAGCTGACTCTGGGAACTCACAAGCACAGCCCAAAGGCAGCCGTCGCCGCCAGCCGGAGGAGCCTTCCTTGCACAGCCACCTGGGACGTTAAGCAGGCAGCAAATGAATACATGCAGCCATCACAGGAGGCTGCAGCTCCCCCGCTGCACCGCCCCTTAGGACGGTCGTCTTCTCCCAGGGCTATTAGCCGTCTGCTCCTGATTGCTGCAGGCTTTCTGACGACCTTCTCCAGTGCCAGGCACAGCCTGGAGGCACATCCTTAGGCAAGCACTCTCACAAAGGTCCTTCACTGCTCCCCATGGTCACCCATGCAGACAAAAAGATAAGCAATCAAAAATACACAGAAAGGGAGAGAGAAAACAAACACTATTCACAGAGAAACCACCGAGATTAAGTTTTAAGGCACCCTTGTAAAGGACTGGGTAATGTCATAGCCATCAAGGGAGGAGATAACCTTTTCTCTAGCCTTTTGTTCAGCTAATAACAGAAGTTCTTTCAAATGGGCATTAGAAGGTAAAGGATGTTTTCTCCAATGGCAGTTGATGGTTAATGGCTGCTAGATGCAGCACACAAGCCCCAGCAAACTGCCAAACGGAGGGAGACCATTTGGCAGTTACCATGCAACCAACAAAAAAGCAGGGGGAGCTCCGAAGAACAAGTGTGATCCATGGGGGATACCCCCCAACAAGCAGATTGCCAGCAACCTTTCAGAGCATCATGCCAGAGCCTGAGCACTTGCTCCCCACTCTAGCTTCACCTCCTTCAGCAGACCCTGAAGCCGACGCTTTCAGACCCACCTCCACAACCAGATGGGGAGTAGAGCACCACAGCTCTCAAACTGTTGAACCACGCAGTCAGTTGAATGCGAGTGCAGAGACCCAGAACACACGCTGTCGCGCCAATGTTCAGGTGGAACGGAAGACTGCACACACACACGATCTCAAACTGTTCCTGGAGGCACCTTTTTCTCACAAGCTTTTGCTTGCAAGCCAAGAAGGGAAGGAACATCTCAAAGCCCTTCCTGTCAGGTTGCTCTTCATGCACAGACTTGAGGGAAGTCTGGCTGCGCCAACAGCTTGCTCAAAAAACTAGTTCTACTACACTTGGACAGCACATTCCTGATGAAACAGAGGCTGGAAGGATGTCCCCCACAAGGACACCTCCCTGTCCAGTTGGAAGAAGGGGAGCCTGGCCAAAACTGGGTGCAAGGTGGAAAAAATGACCAACGCCAGAAGCAAATTGGTAAGGATAACCTTAGCAAGGCCAGCCAGCCAGCTCTATGCAATGGCAGCCAAAATTCAGACAGAAGCAAGCAGCAGGCAAGTGTGTGGTTGCCATCTAGAGCTGTTCAATCCCACCTCTCCATGCAGGCAAGGTGGCAAACAACATTAACATTGTATTCATGGGGCTTTTGTAATTCAACAATTTACAAACAACAAAAGCGCTCTGATTTCAGGTGAAAACGCAAAGGAAGCCTTCAGCTGGATGCACAATCAGTGATCTACCAAGCCAGAGGCACCCTCACTCCCCATCTGTTTTCTTATGGCCTGCAACCTGCTCAAAAACGCCCCTGCTCTTGCACTCCCAGGCTGACCAAGCCCATCATAGGCCACCTGGTGAGACACGTACATAAAGAATGGTTATTAATGATAAAATTCGCAAGCATATGACAGCACAAGACTTGCTGAAGAAAAAACAACATGGCTTCTGCCAAAGTCAGTCCTGTCCCATTAACCTTTTAGATTTCTTCAAGGGTAACAATAAGCATACAGATACAGGTGATCTACTAGACAATGGCTGCATTCACATGCAACATAAGCCAGAATTCTAGAGAATCTGGAACAAGCTGTGTCTTGGTGAATGCACCCTGTCTGCAACCACTAGTCTCCTCACATCTCTAAGCATGACTGGGTAAACTAACCAGGAATTGGAAGCTTAGCATGCCATCCAAACCCAGGCCCCTGGCTTGTTGCTCCCATACAAACCAGTGTTCATAAAGCAAGAACAAACCCTGGTTTGTGATCCTGACTTGTAAAGGGAGCAATACGCCTGAATCCAGGGTTTGGATGACATACTAAAGCTCCCAATTCTTGGTTAGTTTACCCAGTCATGCTAGTGGGAGGAGCCAAGTGGGTGCTTTTGGCAAAGTCAATAGTTCCTCATCAAAGGCTGAGCATAGATTGATAACTGGAAGTAGGAATAAATGGGCAGTCCTTGCAGTGGAAGGTTGTCAGAAGCAGGGTCCCCCAAGGATCTGTACTGGGCCTGTGCTGTTTAACTTGCTCACAAATGAAGCAGAGTGAGGGGTGAGCAATGAGGAGTGAGCTGATGACCCCAAATTAATCAGGATGGTAAAACCAAAAAGGGATTGACCCCTGATCCAAATCCGGATCAGTGGGCAATAACATGGCAAATGCAGGTCAATCAAAGTGTAAAGTGGTGCATCCTTGGAGCAAAAAAACCCTGAAGTGAGGAGGCCTGAGCTAGTGGCGACTGACCGAGAAAGAGACCTTGTAGCTGTGGTGCATATCTAGATGAAAATGTTGACCTGTGTGTGGCTGCTGTGAAAGCTTGCAACATCTGGGGCTGTTCAGCTTAGAAAGAAGGGGAGTGAGGGGACATATGAAAACGCTCCGACAGAATAACGCAAGGCGTGGAGAAAACGGGAAGGGAAACGTTTCTCTCCCTCGCTTCTAATGCAAGAGCCCCTTCCAGGAGTGAGGACGCAGGCGAGGGAGGCCGGGGCCTGATCCGGCTGGACCATCCACCACCAACAGCCCCGTGGGAAGGATCCCGACGACCTGTTGCCTGTTGACGCGCGTACCGTGGCTTCAGGAACATGTTCGGAGGTGACTGGCCACCCCCTGGGGGGCTTTGCTCCCTGAAGGCCACGGCACAAGTAAGGGCAAACCACGAAATGAGCAGGACGCGAGAACAGGCAGGGCTTCGGCCTGACCCAGCACGGCAGCTCCTCTTGCAGATGCGGGGCGGGCGGGAGGCCAGAAATCACCCGCGCGGGGACGGGGGCAGAGGCTTGGGGGCACTGCACCAGCGCGGCGGGCGTCCCGGGCGCCTCCGCGAGCGGCAGAAGGCGCCCGAGGACAAGGCAAGGGAAGGGGGAACGAGCCGGGCAGAGCAAGGCGAGGGACCTCATGGAGGAACGCGGGCGGGGCGCGCGCGACGTGGCGACGCGCGGACGACGTCACGTGCCGCCAGCCCGCCGCGGCTGCCCCGCTACTCACCGCCGGCCGAGGCTCCGCGCCGTCCGCCGCCCTCGGCGCCGCTGCCCGTCCCCCTGGGCCGGCCGCGAGGCGCCTGCTTCCTCGCTCGGCTGCCCGCAGCCCCGCCCGCCTCCCTCGCGATTGGCTGCGGCGACCGCTCCCTGGCTTCGCGTTGGCTGGCGCCGGAGACGCCTGCGTTTGCCGCCCCGCCTCCCCCGTCACTCACGCTCGGTTTCAAGCCTGGCGCCTTCGCGCCTCGCGCCCGGCCCACCCCGCCGGCGCCCGCCTGCTCCCGCTGGAAGGGGGCGGGAGGCGCCCGCCGCCGGGGGGCGCGTGAGGCGGGCTCTGAGGCCCGCCGCTCCCACGCGCCTCCCCATTGGCCGATTCTCCCCGCCCCCTCCTGCGGGGCGGAGCGCGCTGGCGCAAGGGGCCGAGCGCCCCCGGGCCGCTGACTGGCTCCTGGGGAGAGGGGCGGAGCGCCGCCTCCCAGCCGGGCTGTTCCGGCCGCGGCGCCGCAGTCCGCGGAGCCAGGGCGCCGCTGCCGCCTGCCGGCCCTCCGCCGCAGTGCCGCGGCGCAAGCGGCGCCCCCGCCGCCCCCGGGGCCGCCGCGGAGGCGCGCAGGCGTCGCGCCGCCCTGGCGCCCGCTGGGGGGTCCCCCGCCCGCCCGCCCGCCGGGAGCAGCAGGCCGCTTCCGCGCGAGGTGCCGGGAAAGCGAAGCCGCTGCGCGCCGCCCGGGTGGGCGCAAGCGCGGGGCGGCCGGGGCCGGAGCCCTGCTCGGCTGCCTGGGTGGCCTGGCGCCCGGCGGCGCCGGCCTCCCTCGGGCGGTTGCGAGGATGCGTGGCGGGGGAGCCCCGCGGGCGGGCCAAGGCGTAACGCAGGCCGCCGTCGAGGGGCAGGCGGCAGCGTGCCCCCGGAGAGCGGCGCTGGCCGCTTGGAGGAGCAGCCCGAGGAGGCAGCGGCCGGCGTGTGCGGCTCCCGCACCCTGCTCTCCGCCCGGGCCTCGATTTCGGAAGCGAAGGGCGAGCCATGCTCGGGATGCGAAGGGCAGGGGCGGAGCCCCCCTCCGGCGAAACGCGGCCCGCGCGCACGCCCTCCAGCTGGGAGCCAGGAGCCCGAATCGCTCTCGCGACCCCCCTGGACGCCCAGGCTCGCTCTGCCGTGTGATGCGCGGGAACAATCCCATGGTTCGGGGGGCCGTGAGAGCCGCGAGGGCGAGGGGCCAACCACGGAGGGCCCCAGGGGCGTGTCCCTCGCAGTGGCCGCTGCCGTGCAGGTCCCACAGGCCCGGCCTTCCCTGCGTTGGCTCCCGAGCCCTGGCCTTGTGACTTTGACTCCAGCTGTGCAACCCCTTTTTCCCTTCCTGGCCCAAAGCCAGCTGACTCCCTGCTGAGGGGAAGAGCAAGCCCTGCCCAGCCTCTGCTTCCGTCGGGCCAGCCCCCGCCCCCCATCTGGCCCGTGTGTCATCATTGCCCATTCTTGTTTTCAGGAGTTTGAAGCTGGGGGGGGGGGGGGGGAAGGGAGGGACATTTTGTTAATACTGCATTTTCTTGGTTGTGTCTGGCTGGAGAGTTGTGTTAATGAAGACTGGTGGGCAAGAAGTCCCTAAAGATTAGAAGTCACACCCGTGGCCTGCTGGACCAAACCTGGCCCTCGGTAGGGTCCTAAGAGCTCCCTGCTTCGCTAGAGGCACAAGAGGGAGGTCAAGAACTTGAAGCCACATCCGTGGCAATGGGACATGGTGGGGCCTTGGTCAAAGTGGCTCCCCAGCCAAACAGACAGCGTGCTGGTTGGAGCTACAGGAATGCCCTTCTGCTTCCAAGGAGAGGGGTTCGCAGTCTGCCCCTTCCTGCCTCTAGACCCAACTGGCAGGCTCTTTTCAGTGTGCAGGGACAGACCCCTCCCTCAACATTCAGCCTCGGCCTGCAACATCTCCCGCAGCTCAGGGCAGCATACGAGTCCTCCTGGCATGTTGCAGGACCAAGCCCTCGGGTTCGTGGGAGTAGCGGGAGGCAGCCCAGGGCTTGTGTTTCTGCTTCCTTGCCAGCACTCTTCCCTTGCCAGCACTCTTGAATCGCATGTCTAGCCTTGAGCCAGATGCTGGCACTGGACATTTTTGAAGTATTAGCTGTATATTAAACATCGGGTTACTTGTCACTCTGGTTCACCTCTCTGAGCTTGGGGCTGGATACCTGCAGTCGTGGGCTGGATGTGGGGGGGAAGGATAACCACCTGACCTCTCCCCCATCCATCTCCCTCTCCTCTCGGCCAGCTGTCAATGTCAGCAAACCTTCCCTTTGCTCTTTGCCCTGTGACACGTGTATCATCACAGGCCAGTTCTAACCTTTGTCACACACAAATATGAAGGGGGCTGGTGGATCAGCTGCAGATAAGATAAGTGAGCTGCCTAGGAAGTCCAACGGAACGGGGGGTCAGGTCTGTACCAGGGAGCTCCTCCTCCTCACCCGAGGGTGAATCACCCAGCAAAAGAGGAAGGAAAAGGCACACACCCGGCAGATCTGCTTGCGACAGGCCATCAGCGGTGCCAGGTTGGAACGGCTGGCTCCCGTCCATCCCGCGCAGCCATGACCAACAGCAAGCGCTTCCAGAGGGCTTGCTCCTTGAGGGTGCCCAAGTCCCCCAGCCTCCTGGACCCTGCTGCCTCCGAAAGCTATGACCAACTGGAGGAGGTTGATCTCCCCTGGGGATCTGTGGATGCAGCCTTCAGGGGAAGCAGCCTCATCCCCAGCAAGGAAGAGGCTGGACAAAAGACGGTCTGGAGCAAAGGAAACTGGGGCAGGAGAGCGGCAAGTCTCAGGGTGCGAAAGGTCAGGAGAGAAGAGGCCATGGGGATGGGCGAAGGAACCCACTCCTTGGGTCCTGGTGATGGACAGCTGCTCATTGGGGAGTCCTTCGGCAAAGAAGGCAGCAGAATGAAAAAATGCAAAATGGTAAGAGAGCAGTAAGAGGAGAGCAGCCCAGTGGTTGGGGTAGGGGCCTGGGATTCTAAATCTGTTTAGGGTGGCCAAGTCACCAGACGAAAACAGCCTGGGCGGCTCTTGTGCCATTACCAGTAACTTGATGTGTGAAAATCAGCAGGAAAGCTTTTCATAGCATGGAGATAAACTGTTGTGTTGCTTACCTTCATCCCACCCGCTTCCCTGAGCAGCGAGGACTTCCACAGGTGGTATTGACCGGGATTTGGCTTCCTGTGGTAGGAGAGATCATTGCCATCCTAGGCATGTCTGCTCAGAAGTTAGCCCCATTGAGTTCAATGGGGCTTACGCCCAGCAAAGTGGTTCTACTAGGACAGCAGCCCTAGAATGTTTCTGTAATGTTTGGTTGATTGACAAATCTGCAAGTAGAACAGAGGTGAGGACAAACAGGAGAACCCTCCCCGCCAGGCAGCAGACCTCTTCGGATCCCAGAGAGAGAGCCCTGCACCCCAAGGTGCCTCTGGCCTTCAGGTCAAAGGGCAGCTTTCCCCCCGCCCGCTACTTTCAGAAACTTCAGCAGTTCCAGAATGCTGTGGCCAGACTGTCAACTGGGGCCGGTTACAGGGAGCACGTGACTCCCCTGCTGCTGCAGCTTCATTTGCTACCAGTCTGATTCTGGGCACAATCCAAAGTGCTAGTTATGACCTACACAGCCCTATACAGCTTGGGACCGGGCTACCTGAAAGACCACCTTCCACTGCAGTGTGCCCAGTCCCCCCACCACCACCACATTAAATCCTGGGCATGGCGTTTCTGTGACCTGGCAGTGACCCGGTCAAGGGGTGAGGCTGCCCAGGGTGCCTTTGGACACAGACTGCCTTTCCCACTTAGTATTTCACATCAGCCATTCAGAATAGCACATTCGTTTGCTTTCCCCATTCATAAATAGTAGCCAGTTTCCCCTGTGTGTGTGATTTTTCTGCCAGGGGTTGGGGGAGGCTTTCCAGCTGAAGCAAGAGTTCAAGGCTGGGGGAGTGAAGAAAGCAGCTGCAGCAGCCACCCCCACCAGCTCCAGACCACAAGCAGGAGGGGCAGCTCCAGCCCTTTCCCTCCCTGCAGGACTGTCCATCGGTGCCCGGGCTTCAGTACTGCTGCTTCACAGTCACGGTGGGTGCAAGGGGAGACGTGTAGGGTGAACTACCAGGCATTGCTCGCCTCTTCCGTTAAACGCCCGTGAGCAGGGGTGCATGGAGAAAGTCGGGGAGCAAGCCTCCCTGATTTGCTGAGCAGCATCTCTGCGGTTGATGACGTTCATTTCCACTGGCAGGGCTTCGCCTTCTTGTTGTTCAGTCATTAAGTCGTGTCCGACTCTTCGTGACCCAACGGACCACAGCACACCAGGCCTTCCTGTCCTCGGCTCTCTCCCGGAGTGTGCTCAAGGTCATATTCATTGCATCGGTGATGCTATCTAACCATCTCATCCTCTGCCCTCCCCTTCTCCTTTTGCCTTCAATCTTTCCCAGCATCAGGGTCTTTTCCAGGGAATTTTCGCATTTGGTGGCCAAAATATTTCAGCTTAAGTATCTGTCCTTCCAATGAGCAGTCAGGGTTAATTTCCTTTAGGATTGACTGATCTGACCTCCTTGCAGTCCAGGGGACTCATAGAATCATAGAATAGTAGGGTTGGAAGGGGCCTACAAGGCCATCAAGTCCAGCCCCCTGCTCAATGCAGGAATCCAAGTCAGAGCATCCCTGACAGATGGCTGTCCAGCCTCGTCTTGAAGGCCTCCAGTGTGGGAGAGCCCACCACCTCCCTAGGTAATTGGTTCCATTGCTGTATTGCTCTAACAGGAAGTTTTTCCTGATGTTCAGCCGGAATCTGGCTTCCTGTAACATGAGCCCATTATTCCATGTCCTGCACTCTGGGATGATCAAGAAGAGATCCTGGCCTTCCTCTCTGTGACAACCTTTCAAGTACTTGAAGAGCGCTATCCTATCTCCGCTCAGTCTTCTCCAGGCTAAACATGCCCAGTTCTTTCAGTCTCTCTTCATAGGGCTTTATTTCCAGTCCCCTGAGCATCTTTGTTGCCCTCATCTGAACCCTCTCCAGTTTGTCTGCATCCTTCTTCAAGTGTGGTGCCCAGAACTGGACACAGTACTCCAGATGAGGCCTAACCAGTGTTGAGTAGAGGGGAACTAGTACTTCCCGGGATTTGGAAGCTATGCTTCTATTAATGCAACCCAAAAGAGCATTTGCCTTTTTTGCAGCCACATCACATTGTTGGCTCATATTCAGCTTGTGATCGGCAACAATTCCAAGATCCTTCTCGCTTGTAGTGTTGTTGAGTCATGTATCCCCCATCTTGTAACTGTAAGAGTCTTCCCCAGCACCACAGTTCGAAAGCATCAATTCTTCGGCGCTCAGCCTTCCTTATAGTCCAGCTCTCACAGCCATACGTTACTACTGGGAAAACCATAGCTTTGATTAGATGGACCTTTGTCAGCAAGGTGATGTCTCTGCTTCTTACTACACTGTCTAGGTTTGCCATAGCTTTTCTCCCAAGGAGCAAGCATCTTTTAATTTCATGGCTACAGTCACCGTCTGTGGTGATCTTGGAGCCCAAGAAAATAAAATCTGTCACTGCTTCCATTTCTTCCCCTTCTATATGCCAGGAAGTGATGGGGCCAGATGCCATGATCTTAGTTTTTTTAATGTTGAGTTTCAAACCAGCTTTTGCACTCTCCACTTTCACCCTCAACAAGAGGTTCTTTAGATCTTCTTTGCTTTCTGCCATTAGGGTGGTATCGTCTCCGTATCTGAGGTTGTTGATAATTCTCCCGGCAATCTTAATTCCGACCTGTGATTCATCCAACCCGGCATTTCTCATGATGTACTCTGCATATAAGTTAAATAAGCAGGGCGACAATATGCAGCCTTGTCGTACTCCTTTCCCAATTTTGAACCACTCGGTTGTTCCATGTCTGGTTCTTACTGTTGCTTCTTGACCCTCGTACAGGTTTCTCAGGAGACAGGTAAGGTGGTCTGGTACTCCCATCACTTTAAGAATTTGCCAGAGTTTGTTGTGATCCACACAATCAAAGGCTTTAGCGTAGTCAATGAAGCAGAAATAGACGTTTTTCTGGAATTCTCCTGCTTTCTCCATGATCCAGCGAATGTTGGCGATTTGATCTCTAGTTCCTCTGCCTCTTCGAAACCCAGCTTGTACTTCTGGTACTTCTCGGTTCACATACTGCTGAAGCCTAGCTTGTAGGATTTTGAGCATAATCTTGCTGGCATGTGAAATGAGGGCTTCGCCTACCCAGCCCCAAAATAAGGCGGTTTGAAGTATTCTGTGTGACTTGTGAAAGCGGGGGCTTAGGTGCTGTGTACTCCCCTTGCTTCGTGTGCCGCTGACAGACCAAAGCCTATTTCATGGTAATTCGGATAAGAGCTGAAAACACTTCTGCATGCGTTTCCATGTAGATTGGGTCTAGGTTTGCTCCCTCTCTGGAGTCCTCCTAGCAGCAAGCAAAGACCACTTTATTCAAGCGAGCCGTGGGTGTGTAAGTGGGTCTGTTGAGTTGGAGGCTGTTTTGACTCTGTTGTATTTCTCATTGTGTTTAATGTATTAGTTTTATTGCTTTTATTAAGCTTTATTAGTGATTGTAAGCTGCCCTGAGTGCCATTTTTGGTAGAAAGGTGAGGTACAAATCAATAAATAAAATGCTCTCCTGCTCTGGAGGGCAAGGCTGGATCTAATGGGCCTAAGTCACAGGAGGGCAGATCCCAGTTGAACATGAGGAGAAGTGCCTCAATAGGAAGGGCAGTTCAACAATGGAGCCAATTACCGAGAGGGGTGGGTGGGCTCCCCTCCCTGGAGCTCTTCAAGCAGAGGCTGAGCGGATGGGGGGGTTCTAGCCCCAGTTTTCCTGGATCAAGCCAGGGGTTGCACTAGATGCACTACACAGGCCTCTCTCACTCTGTTATTCATTTAGCCATCTTATAGCCCACCTTGTCCGACTAACTGAACTCAAGGTGGCCTGCAGAATGCTGTGATTCTGTGCCAAGGCTGAAGGGGAAGCAACAAGTTAAAGGGACAAGGCTCAATTGGACTTTCCCCATCCACATCAGGCAAATACCGCGAATGAGGGGTAAAAGTCAGGAGGGTTGCTCAGAAAAGACTGTATTGCAATGGGCTAACAATAATATCATGTGGAAGCTCCATAAAAAGTCAGTGGGAAAAGGATGGCAACTCCAGGCAAAATAGCTGTGGTGTTTCCACATGAGCTGTTTAGTATGGAAGAGCCATGCTTGTTTGCTTGCTTTTTATGGGGCATAGATCAGTGCAGTCACTGCAGCAGTGTGTTCTTTGCCATCTGCAGTGACATTTGCAGTCCTACAACATCCCCCCTACAAGGAAAACATAACTGAGGTTTGTGAAGGTGCAGCTGAAGGAAGGCACAGCCAGGGACCCTATGAGCTACCTGTGCACCCCCCCCTTATTTAATGTGCAAGATCATTAACAAAGCAATGTAGAAATGGAGGAAGTCATGAAATTGCCGCAGTTCATTGAAACCGCGCTCCCCTCTCATTTCCCAGGAAGAGCCTCCAGGGTAGCAGTGGAGTGGCCCTGCTTCTCATCCCTTTCTAACAAGAACAGTGGTTATTGGGCACATTAAAAACATAGTAATACATAAACGAGTGGTTATGCTGCTGTTCCGACAGCAGGTGGCCCTGTGTCGGCTGTGCTGCTGTTCTAGACTGACCTTAGCCATACGTAAAGATGCCCAAGTTGGTCCTGGCTTCTGCGCTGGGCCGTCTCTCCGCTGCAGCTGGATGGAAAGGTTGTTGCCGAGGGAGGGCGGCGCCTCCTGGAACTGGGGAGTTTTCTTGACTCCGGTTTGTATGGAAACAGGACTCCATGCAGGGTGGCCCAAGGCAAGGAGAGGGAATCTAGCCCAACTGGAAGCCATTCTCTTCCACCTTCTGACTCTGATTTGCCCCCAGCAGGTCAATCGTGCCCTGCAGCGAGGCTGGGAGACCTTCATCACCAACGTGTACAGCCTGGCACTGAGCCGTCCAGCCAGCGCAGCCACCGCCACTTCATCACCCCCAAGGGGGAGGCCCGGTGAAGAGGAAGACATGCCTGGTCTCAGCTCATGGCCCGGAACCAGAAGCAGGAGTGACTGTGGCAGTGCTGCGTGACCACTCGCCTGTGGGACCCATTGGGCTGTATCATCGTTATTATGAGGACTAGAAATATGGCCATCCTTATGATCACATGGAGCCTTTGGGGCTCTCTGTTGGTGAGGGCCGGACCCACACACACACACATCCCTCAGTGTCAGGGATGAGGGGCAGGTTTGGCCTATACTGCAATGCTTTCCCACGTGCAGCACTTTATTTTCCCCTCTGGACTGAGTGGCAAGGTTTCACTTCTATAGGAGGCAGGCAGGACTGGGCTGGCAGGGGGCTCCATCTGCTGTTTGTCTTTGCTCCCGTCTGCCTGCCCCCCCCACCCAGGTTCTATGCCTTGGTCATCCTGGACTGTGGCGCAAGGTTTGGAAGTGGTGCATGCAGATAAATATGTAGACATGCACAAAATGCAAATTAGCAGCAGATGCTGCACATTTCGTGACACTGCTAAATCTGCCCTTTGCTACATCTGGCTTCCTGTCTGGGGAAGCGTCTCCTCTCCGCACACAAGCTGCCCTTCAGGCCAGATGTTTTAGACCTCACGTCTTTCCTGCAAACACTTTGCTATTGGTCCCAGCAGCCTCCCCTAACCTGGAACCCTCCAAATGTGTTGGGCTACCCTCGTCACCCCAACCAGCACAACCAATGGCCGTGCTCTCTGGTATGATGGGAGTTGTAGTCCAACACATCTGGAAGAAGGGAACCCAGTTGCAGGAGGGTGGCCTATAGGCACAGCTCAAGATAGGCTTGTGGATTGGGCTGGAGTCCCCGCCTGCCTTGGCCAGGACACCCCCCCTGCCCTTTGGAGGAACGAGGCTCTCTGCACATAGGGCAAGCGAGGAGGCCAGGCACAAAAGAGGGCTGCAGAGCTCCTGCACTTTGAACCATGGGAGTTTCAGGAGGTTCAGCTTGCAGGACATTCCCTCTTGGCACTGTGGCTGTGGCCACCCACTGAAATGCTCAGGGATGTCCCAGGACCAGCTGTCGGTCCTGGCACCTGTGAAATTGTAAGCGAGGGCAGTGTGGACTCTGCACTACCATGAATGGAATGGAGTAGGAGGAGAAATTCCTTCAGTTCACAACTTCCCTAATTTCACGCTTTCAAACCAATAAGCGAATTGAAACTCAGTTATCCTTTGAAGTTTACACTTCTCCAAATTTTGCAGTGGAGGTCTCCAACGGAAAAGTGCATACAAAAATGCTGATATTAGAGAAAAGTACACACAAAAATGATTGCATTAGTGAAAATGATATTGAAAATACATATTAAGAAAATTGGTCGCAAAAGCTGTATTAATTGTACGCCAAATTGCGTACAAAAATTCATGTATTAGGAGAAATGTGCACAAAAATGCAGAGATGTATTTTCATGCACACTTCTGTTTTGAATTGTCAAGGGCTGGGACTGGAAAATTGAGAAACTCAGGGAAACTGAAATTGACATATTCACCCATCTCTAGGAAGTGACCGTCCTCATTTTTGCTGGCTCTGATCCTGTGCTTTGAACAGCAGTCTGGTGTGCAGAAATTTAGCAGGAGGAGTTTTTCCAAGCATAGAAACAATTTCAGTTTCTACAATTTAGACTGCTGTTTAAGGGGCCAGTCAGGAAAACAGAGGTGGTCCCTGTAGAAGTCAGGCAATGAATTCCATGGGGGCTGCCTTTTTCTTGCCTTCAGTGTGTGCCACTTGACAAGAACAAGAACAGCAACTCCGGGCCAGCGTGTGGGAGACTGTAATGCCAACTTTCCACACGTATTGTGTAAAAAATATCCAAGGCCACCTCATGTGTGTGTTCAGAGTGACTAAACCTCACCGTTGAGCGGTGGTCCCAGTGGAAGCAGGGGGTGTAATGTGTGCACCCCAGCTGAATATCTAGTAAGAGAAGCAGCTGTGACCCGGGGGCCAGCCCCTTGGAGAGCCACTTCTCAGGTGGGGCTGGCTAGGAAAAGCAGAGCAGGTGGCAGGCCCCGCTTGGGGGTGAATAAAGTTTCTTATGCTACCTACTTCATCTACTGGAAGTCTGTATTCAGGAAATTGGGATGATGCAGGGGCCTACCTTGAAGTAGCTGCCCTAAAGCACTTTGGGAAGTGTGTGTGTGGGGGGTGACGGCCTTTTGCATAGCCCCAGCAAAATGGCAACCTCTGCTGCATGCTGATGGTTGCTGTGATTTTCCTCACCCCAGGAGCACCCCAGATGTATAGTTCACTTATGGAACTCACTGCCACAAGATGGGATAGATCTGTCAAGTACTCGTAGCTGTGATAGCTCAGTGGACCTTCCCCATTCCATGGCAGTGGACTTCTGAATGCCAGGTGCTGGTGAGGCAGACAACAGGAGGGAGCTGTTCTCTTCATCCTGTCCTGCTCAGGGGCATCCCGGAGGCATCTGACTGACCACTATGGGAAACAGGATGCTGGATGGAGCCGCTTTGGTCTGATCCAGCGTGGTTTGTCTCACATCTTTACTCTGGGCAGGGAAAGTGCAGACGTCCTCAGAGGTTTTGTCGTCTCTCACCTGTGTTTTGTTCCACACACACACACACACACCCCAATGCCTCACGCTCTGTGTTCAGGCAGACTTGGATTTAGGTCAAGAGGTCTGGTTGAGCCAGACGCCATTCCTCCTCAAAGCAGGACCCACCCCACAAGCTGGGATGCAAGGGCCGTATGGGCAGCCAGGATCCCTCTGGCATGGAACCCTCTACGATGGCCCACTGGATCTCCACAGGGCTCTAGCAGCTCCGGCTGCTCCCTGGATCCCACTGACTAGCAGGGAGGCAGCCTTTCCTCCTGGCTCTGGCTCGCGGCTGCCTGAGGCCCCATTCAGACACATGCACAGCTGCCCAGCCGGCCAGACCATCGGTCCGGCTCCCTGGGCTCAGAGGCCCCCTTGGCTTGAGGGCTCTGGGCTGGGGTCACAACAGCCCTGGATGCAGGGAAGGAGAGCAGCAGAGCTGGCCTGGCACACTCCTGCCAGAGCCCTGGCCTGGCTCAAGCGCCTGGGCTGGGCTGGCGCCACCTCACTGTGCTTGAAAAAAACACACACACCCGCCCCTGGTCATTAAACTGGCTCTCCTTGACATTTGTTCCAGTCCATAGGACACAGACACCCTTTCAATAAACCGTGTCTGTGACTTCTGTGAAGAGCAAAGAGCAGCTTGGAGAATGGATAAAAATGAGCTCTGTTCTGGCTTGACTCCAGAAACTCGGTCTCTCTTTGTGGATCCCACGTCATCTGTTTCATCCCTGGCTGATTCCAAGGGCCAATTCGCCCGACAATTTATGTGACAGCCACAGCGCTGTAGTACTTAGTGTGTCAGACATGGATCGGGGGAGGGTGGTCTTCACAAGCACGTTGGAATATTATGCAGGTTTTCATGGGATCGGCTTTGGTCCGTCAGGGACACATGAAGCGAGATAAGCTGAGTGTGCCGCACCTTTAAAATCTGGCTTTCGGGGTCACGCAGCGCTTGAAATGAACATACTTCTGGGTGGGGTGGAGGGAGTAGAAAGAACGTCATCAGGCTGGCAAGGGTGCTCAGCCAGTGAGAGGCGCTCGCTTCCCGGCTCATGTCCAGGCTCTCCCCTGCTACTACATTATCATGAACGGAGAGTAAGTGACAGTTCTCTAGAAACATCCCCATTATTCAGTACAGCATCTGAAGGCTCTCTCTGAAAGCAGCCCGCCACCCCACTTTCACCCCATTCCGGCAAACTGCCATGGAATTATCGCTCCCACCCCATTTTTCCCAATGTGCGCAGATTTTCTCGAAGAAGACAACATCCCCGTTCTCCAGTGCAGCATCTGAAGGCTTCCCCTCCCCTGAGAGCATTCCACCCCCACCAATTTTGCCCCGGTCCAGCAAACTGTCCTGGAGTTACAGCTTCCACCCCTTTTCTCCTGCTCTGTGCACTTTCTCCCGGCTCGCAGTGACAAGCTCCTGTGACCCTGAGACCTCGCCGGATCGCCAATCTGAAATAGCTCTTATGCATCAGAGAAGCAACTTTACTCAACATTGGGGAAAGCAATTTAACACAACATGGGGGAAGCAATTTGACACAAGATTCTCTTCTTGGGGAAGAGAAGTAACACAAACATTAGAGAAGTGCATAATCACTGAGGCTGATTACTCCCACTGGTGAAATGGGAACGTGGGGCAATTCTGAAGGCTCGAAAGAGCGGTCGAGGGCTTTGATGTGCTGGAGAGGCAGGCTTACCTAGGTTAAGGAGGGCACAGCCAGGTGAAAGACACACCACTAAGAACACCCTGATCATACCAAATTTAAAGCGGAGGGATGGGCATACAGCAGCTGAACCGCAGGGGAGCCGAATTAAAGAAAAACAATGGAGTAAAAGTACTCTACAAAAATGCGGCTTCCCCACAGGTAAACTCTGGGGTGTCTGTTAGGGACAATGTCATGTGTCCCTAACAACTTTAAGCCACAGCAGCATCGGAGAAAACGTCCCATGCAGACGGGTCCCTGAAACATAACAGAAGTCAGTAGGAGGATTTTTTTTCCTTCCTCTCTCCTAATGCTGGAGCCCCAATGGGGTTAGCCCATGAAACTGAATGGTGGGAGGTTCAGGACAGACAGATAAAGAGCACAGCAAAACTACAGAATTTCCCAGCCTCTAGCTATGGCCACCAGCTGGGACGGCTTCCAAGGGGGTTAGACACATTCATGGAGGATAAAGCTATGAATGGCTACCAGTCCTGATGGCTACATGCCACCTCCAGGATCAGAGGCAGGGTGCCAATGTACACCAGTTGCTGGGGAACACGGGCAGGAGGCTGCTGTTGCACCCGTGTCCTGCTTGTGGGCTTCCCAGTGGGGCATCTGGCTGGCCACTGCGGGAACAGCATACTGGACTAGAGTGGCCTGTGCTCTGATCCAGCAGGGCTCTTCTTAGGTTCCCCTGAGAAGAACATCTCCCTCTTCACTTTCTCCACACCACGCATAACCTTACACACCTCTACCGTGTCCCCCAATTTGCCTTTTTTCTATGCTGAAAAGTCCCAAACATTATAGCTTCCCTCATAGGGGAGCTGCTCCAACCCCTTGATCATTTGGGTTGCCCTATTCTGCACATGTCCCAGCTCTACAATATTCTCCTGGAGATGCAGCGACCAGAACTCTATGAAGTATTCCAGGTGTGGTCACACCCTAGTTCACATGATGAGTTTGGGGACGGCGTTCTCTCTCAGCCTAATCTATCTTACATGGTTGTTGCGAGGATAAAATGGGGGTGGGCACCATATATGCTGTCCTAAGCTCCTTGGAGGTAGGGTGGAGTATAAATATACCATCATTGTCATCATCATGATGGATGGACAACCTCTAGGGGGTTTATGTGGTGCTGGGTGTTGCAAATGATCCAACCCATCTTCGTCTAGTACATAAGAACCCTACTGGGTCCAGCTGGGCACCCACACTGTCCTGCATCCTCTTTCCAGCATTGCCCACCAGATGCCTCCTGGAAGGCAAGTGCCATCAGCTGTCACAGTTTCCTAGCATCAGGGGCTTGAGGCAGACGGCCTCTGAGCACTGCGGTTTCATGGAACTCTCGGGGCTACTGGCTGGAAAACTAGAGCTGGACCGTCATCATAACTGGGAAATGCTGGTTTCTGTCTTCAGGAAAGCTAAGGACATGCATTTAGTTACATCCAAAAGTGTTCTCAGAACTTTACGTTGGAAACAATTGATATCTGATATCCTCTGATGACCGTGAATTTCTGCATTATATAAAAACTGTATGTTGGTGAATAGCCAGTTCTCCTGCATGGATGAGTTGAAATCAGGTGCAGACAATGTTTCTGGGTCATAGGCATGTTTGGCAATTTGAGAAACTGCCCTGGGCACCACCACAAAATGGCTGCCATGGGAGGCATGGCAAAGGACAAGCAATCTGCCCAAAAGACTGAGTACCAGGCAGAGGTGGGCTCTGAGCCCCCCACACTGGAAAACAACTTTGAATTCCCAGTTTTCAGCGGAAACCTTTTTCACTGCAATTCCATTTGCCAGTAAGGCAAGTTTTAAATAATAAAAAGTGGGAGGTGAGACCCCTTGATGGGTGCCAAGAAAGATGTCTGGGGGGTGCACTGGTGCCCACAAGCACCACGTTCCCCACCCCTGGTCTAACCGTTGTAAAAACTTTTTATAAAATGGTGGCTTGCAGGCATCAGAGAATGCAGTGCCTCCTGTCCTGCCTCCCTGTGGCAAGGTAGGACGTCGCCTGGGGGAGAGGAAGGAATACAGGAGGTGTCTCAGAGAGACCAGGGTCTCAGACCTCCCTGTCTCCACACTGCCAGGTAAATGGGAAGGGGCGGTGGCGGCGGGTCCAAGCACAGAAACTTGCAGCGGGGGGAGAGGAAGCATCTGGAACCAGTGAGGTCACTGGGACAGAGCATAATGGCGTGCAGGTTTCAAAACTGGGCTTGGAAGAAAATTAACTGTATTCCGGTTGATTGGGAAACAGTTTGGTTTGCCAAGCCCAATGCTGAATTGAGCAGAGGAGAGTTTGCTCACCCCCCCCCCCCCGTGCCAGGTTGGCCATCTGACTGCAATGAATGGTTCGTTAGGATGGTTTCCCCTAAGTGATGCCTGTAGGGAGCCAGGAACCTCCACACCCCTTCAATGGCTGCCGAAAGGGCAATTCACATCCAGGGGGGCGGGGGAGTCACATGCTCTCAAGCAGACGTGGGCTGAAAACAGCAGACCACAAAGAGAGGGACAGAGAGGCAGAGGACGGAGTTTCTAGCGGGAGTTAGTGGGAAATTCGGGGCAGCAACAGAGCCTTGGCCAGGGGGTTGCCAAGCCTCTCTCCTTTAAACTCTTCTCACCGAGCTTCTTCCTGGGACAGGGACAGCTTCCCCCGCTATGCGTGCACCTTGGGCTTCCGGAGGCCTCTCTGGCCTTCGGGGCTCACCTCGGTACCCCCCACGCATATGCTGGGGTGGCCTTTAGAGGTGCATAAGGCATCCCCTGACTTTATTGGCACAATGACAGAAATAGCCCAGTCGATGTGCGCATGCGCACGTCTGCTGTTTGCTGTACCTGGTCAGTGAGGCTTCAGGGAGCAGAGCTCCCTTTGCCACTGCAACGCTTCCCGGGTCCCCCGGCACCTGTCAGCAATAGCCTGGGACGCTTCTTCAGGGGATCCTTACTCCTTCCCTCAAGATGATGTCACTGCCCCACACACTGGCAGGGAGAGTGGAGAGATCATGCTCCGTGGGGCCCTCACCCCTCCCATGGGCCCGGAGCAGTGGAGAAGGCCGCCAGCTCTCACGGGTTCAGCCTTCCGTCTGGGGTCTCCGCCCGGAGCTCACCTGCTGCCCCACCAAAGGTACCCGGGCAGCACCGGCACTCAGGCCGCAATCCTATGCACACTTACCTGGGACTGGGAGTAAGTCCCACTGGACTCAAGGGGACTTACTTCTGAGTAGGCATGCACAGGATTGCAGGGCGAGTTCCCAACCTGTGCCCCCCCAGCCTCCAGCGTCTGGCAGCCCACTGGAGCAGTGGATGCATCCAGCCTGACGGCTCCTCTTCAGGGCACACCTCAGGGCCTCTGGCAACGCCCCGGCCAGGCAAGGAGGGGCGCTGGCCTCCTTGGGCACACGGCCAGTGCATCCCCCTGCTTGGAGCAGGAAAGCCCAGTGCCAGCTGGCTGAGCGAGGAGCATGTGGTCCTAATTGTGGCTTCTTGTGCTCCTCGCTGAGCTCGCAGTTCTGCGCTCTCTCTCCAGATCCAGGCGCCTCACCACAAGGACACCCTCCTCTGCAGTGGCCGCCTGTGCCAAACACACAGGCCTCCGCTAGGCCAGGCTAGAGACGGCTTGGGAGACCTCCAGGCTGCTGTGGAGAGTCACAGGACAGGAGCCGTGGTCGGTCTGCGAGGAGGATGCCACGTCCACACGGCTGCGCCCCGCTCCTTCACAAGAAGGGCTGGTGCTGTGTTTTCCCTCTGTCTGGACTGCAAGGTCTAGATGGTCAAAGTGTATAATTTCCAGGCAATGCTATCCTTCCTTCCCAAATGAATTCTAATTCCACTATTATTATTTTATTAATTCCAGGAGCTAATGACCTACGTTAGTGAGATTTTTTCCTACTATTTCCTTTGGAGGCCAGATTCTCATGCAGCTCAGAAACAGCTTTTCAAAGTGTCCTGGGTTTACAAAGTAGCTTGTTATGCAGCAAATGCTGCTAGAGAAGTGCAGGCACAAAGCCCCCCGCCCCCATCCCCACAATGAGCTGAGGAGACGGGATGCTTGTGAGGTTTCCTTGGATAACGGCCACATGAAAGCACCTGGCACTTTACACAGTAATGCAAGTGCATCGGCTTCCTTCAGATACGTGCATAGCGAAAGGCAGAGGGAAGAAATGGTGCTTCAGCTATTCAGTGAGGATGGCAAAACGAGAACAGATTACAAGGAAAAGGCAGAGGTGCTCAGTTCCTCCTTCAGCTCAGTCTTCTCCTGAAAGATGTTCCATGACACCCCCCCCCCCGGCAAAGGCGAGGTGCAGTCTGAAGGGGCAGGATTGCAGCCTGAGATCAATAGGCACATGGTCAAGGAACACCTAATTATTTGAATGAGTTCAAATCTCCAGGGCCGGATGAACTGCATCCTGGAGTAATAAAGGAACTGGCAGAAGAACTCTCGGAACCGCCATCTATTCTCTTTGAGAAATCATGGAGGACGGGGGAAGTGCCAGAGGACTGGAGGAGGGCTAATGTTGTCTGCAAAAAAGGCAAATGCTGTTTTGGGCTGCATTAATAGAAGTACAGCTTCTAAGTCACTTGAAGTACTAGTTCCCCTGTACTCAGCACTGGTCAGGCCTCATCTGGAGTACTGTGTCCAGTTCTGGGCACCACACTTTAAGAAGGATGCAGACAAACTGGAGAGGGTTCAGAGGAGGGCAAGAAAGATGATCAGGGGACTGGAAACAAAGCCCTATGAAGAGAGACTGAAAGAACTGGGCACATTTAGCCTTGAGAAGAGAAGACTGAGGGGAGATAGGATAGCACTCTTCAAGGACTTCATGGAATAGAATAGTATCATAGTATCATAGAATAGTAGGGTTGGAAGGGGCCTATAAGACTGAGTCCAACCCTGAGTACTTGAAAGGTGGTCATAGCGAGGAAGGCCAGGATCTCTTCTTGATCATCCCAGAGTGCAGGACACGGAATAATGGGCTCAAGTTACAGGAAGCCAGATTCCTGCTGAACATCAGGAAAAACATCCTGACTGTTGGAGCAACACGACAATGGGACCAATTCTCTAGGGAGGCGGTGGGCTCTCCCACACTGGAGGCGCTCAAGACGAGGCTGGACAGCCATCTGTCAGGGATGCCTTGACTTGGATTCCTGCATGAGCAGCAGGTTGGCCTCGATGGTCTTATAGGCCCCTTCCAACCCTACTGTTCTTTGATTCTATGAGACTGATCTCTGCCCCAAGGAGATTACAAGCTACATTTTGACAGGGAAACAACCAAGGCAGCAGAAGGGTGGTGTAATGGGGCTGTCGAGACTAGTCGCTAGGTTTCCCTGCCCCACCCCACTTGCCCCACCCCCTGCTGTGACCTGTGTCTCTGACATGGAAGAGAGGAGGGAAAGGGAAAGACAGATTCTGGGAGTGATCTGTGAGGGCTGCTGGCAACGCGCCAGGAGGAGCTCTTGAGAGGAGCAGCAGCAGATCCCTGTTAAGTAGTTTGGAAGCAGATGCAGCTTTCTGGGGATTGTTGCTCTGCAAGCTGACCATGTTGCAAAAGCCCTGGAAAAGGGAGCCATGCAGGCCCCCGCTTGGGTGGACCAGCACAGGGATCCTTGGGACCCAGCCCCTCTGTGCCGCCACTGCCCCACACGGCTGCAACCTGTCCTGTTTCCCCACTCCATTAAATCACCTGCAGTTTGTTAGCGACCAATCAGCGTGACTGCTGGAATCCCATAGGTTCAACAGGGAAGCTGCTAACACTGAAGGGCCTTCAACATTTGCCTCCAGTCCTGGCTACTCAGGCACACCACTGTTTTTATCCTTGCTACAGTAGGATGGGAGCGAGGGCGATGGCAGAGTAAATCCTCGTAGCGAGGCTCCAGTTTGGTTGGAATGTGAGGGCTACCAGTACGCCAGCACCATGGCCATTTTCTGCTTGGGCCAGCGTCGGCATGTTAAAAGCAGACACCCATGCCCGGGCAATGGTACATCTGTGAACAGAGGAGATGTGGGCGGATGCCGCCTCACATATGGCCCCGGAGGTCATTTTCAAGGTCACACATCATTTCCTGGCATAACCTGGGCTATGTGGGGGGAAACTCTCACTGTTCTGAAAGTATTGACCGATTTGGAGATAACAGAATCATAGAATAGTAGGGTTGGAAGGGGCCTACAAGACCATCGAGTCCAACCCCCTCTACTACAGTATACACCATATACTATACACCAAACTGAATGGAAGGAGTTGTTCTATACAACATATAAGAGCAGCGGAAATCTATCTTTGATGGGTGAAGCACTATAAGAGCTCGAGTGACAAAAGCACCAGAAATTATGGCCAAAACATGGCTGTGAGCTGTTATACTGCTTTAACCATCCCACACAACTGTAGCAAGCCTATTATATATTGTTCGCCAACTCATTTCCTATCATTTAATATCTGGAATGTCCAAATTGGATTGTTATTTACAAAGTTATGGCCATAAATAGGAGACACACAGTCATCGCCCTTAAAGCAAGCACATGACAAAAAGCACATGTTATAAATAGCGCGCAGACACAAACAGGCAAACAGAAATATGGGTTTTGTACCATCACGTTCAATAATGTGAAGGTACAAGGTTTACAGAATAATCTGGTTATCACTTGCACAAAGATTATAAGAAAATTATTAAGCTGCAGGCAGCAGGACATGTCAAATCTCTTTGGAAACAAGTGCATCTTGCAGTGTTGCCCTTTGTTTCATACCACTGCAGGTCACTAGTTACAGAAAGGCGGAGGACAAAGGAGGCAACGTTGTCCAGAATACTGAGCAAACACCAGCTTCCTTCTTCCAGCCATGGGTAACAGAGCCTACGAGCCTTTGCAGCCAGATCTTTGCCTAAGGATTCTTCGTACACAGAGCTTCGAACTCATCAGCCAAGGTTCAGCTGAGGCAGGGCTCGCCAGGTTGAAGTGCCAGGGCATTTCGACTGGCGGGGATGTGATCTGCCACCTCACAGACTTCCCTGTTCCCTCTGAGCTTAGCAGCAATCCTCAGGGTAGCAGGGAGGTAAATGGGTTTTCCCCGCAACAATATACTGCTGCGAGCTACCCCTCACAGCAAGCATTTTGGGGTGGCTTGGCCTTGAATGGGCATTTAGGCTCCATTCATTTACAAAAGGCCTGTTGAAAACTGCTAGAACTGGTTTGGTAGCTAGAATCCCAGCACACAAACCCTTTGGCATCTGAGTGTCTCTCACCCCTGCCCTAGTGGCCTGTTTTTCAAAAGAAACATCTTCCAGCAGGACTTCAGTGTATCTGAGAACGGAGGAGATGAAGCACTTCACACCCAATAAGGAGGGGAATTAGACAGTCACCCAGGATGCCTAATTGCAATGGGTTCACACAACATGATAAGCCACGGTGAGTTACGAGCCAGGTTTGTTCCAGGGTGGCTTATCGTGTTGTCTGAACCCGGCAGCATGGTTTGCTAGCCACGCACAAGCCACTGGCTGGGTTCGGACAACACGACAAGCCACTCTGAGAGCATGGCTCACCTGGCCCACCATGGCTTATTGTGTTGTGCAGATCCAGTGATTGTGCCATGGTGCAGCTGAGAAAGCTGCAGGTTGGAGAAGCCGCTGAGAGAGGAAGGAAAAGACAAGGGATGGGAGCGATTACCTCTCCTAGAGCAAAGGAGGAACTGGGGAGTGGAGAGGCCTTCCTGGGTGCCAGACCATCTGCTGGGGTCATTTGAGTTGTCTGCAATGTGGAACTGGGAACAATCAGAGTCCTGGCCTTCCTGGGCCACAAGGCTCCCTTGTTCGTAGGATTCATTCCCTCAGGTCCCTGACTGCACCAAAGGCAAAAGAAGAACAATGGGAGTGGGGCGAGGAAGGAGGACTGGGGAAGGGGGACCGGAGGGGAAGCAAAGCTTGCCGCATATCACAGGGTGGAAATGGAACTCTCTGAAGACCCAAAACATACCTTCGTCTAAAACCTGGATGGGGAGGATTTCCTCCAGAACAAAAGGGGCTTGTTCTTTACCATGGAGGTGTGTGCAAAATGGAAAAGGAGATCCAGGTTCCTAAGCTTTCCCTGTGCAAAACTGTGCTTCCTGGTGTGGTGATTTGCCAGGCTGTGGCTTTCTTCACACAGAGCTTTTATCCTGTGATTGAGATTGCTCTCTCACGGACGTTTGCGGGCTCTTTACATGACGCCGTGACCCTCCGGGGCATCTCCTATGCTAAATGCCCTCTGTGCCATTTTTAAACAGATCACAGATAATGAGCTTTCAAATTACCCCATTGTGTTCCACTTGAGTTCCCTCCATGAAAAGAGGAAAAGCAGCAAGACTAGGAGTGAGATCAATTAAAGTCTCAAATACAGGGAGGAGGAGGGGGAAGGGTGGGGGAAAAGGAAGTGGGTGAAAAACGGAGTTGTGATCCTGCATTTAAAACAGAAGCAGAAAGCCCCATTTTAAATGCAGGATTTTAGGCTGGTGTAGAGATGCCTGGAGAGTGGCCCATGAATGAACCTGTCAAGGATGGGTTAATTGCAAGAGGAACTGGGTAAAGAGTAAGGCATTTGTATATATGCAGAGTTCTCTCACATCATGGAGGCCGCCACCTAGAAGGCCTGGTGCAGCTGTACCATCTTTCCCTCCTTAATGGATTTTCTGTGGTAAGAAAAAAGGTGGAAGAAGTGCTGCAAAAACACAGGAGGGATCTGAATGAAAGACAACACTGTTTGGGCTCCCCATAACATTCAATTTTTGAGGCATGGCAATTGCAGGACAAAAGCCTCGTCCAGAAGCAAGCCTCACTAGATGTTTAGCATCAGGTGCCAGAGCAGCGTAGCGGCGAGAGTGCTGGACTGGGACTCAGGAGGCCCGGGTTCTAGTCCCCACTCAGCCATGAAGCTCACTGGGTGACCTTGGGCCAGTCACTGACTCTCAGCCTCATCTGCCTCACAGGGTTGAGATGGGGTGAAACTGAAGGACCATATAAGCCACTTTGGGTTCCTTCCAAGAGGAAAAAAGGCCCTGAAACATCCCAGGAGTTTTGAGGGAAGCCAGAAACTGACCCGGTTCACAGGATTGCTGGCACACACCGTGGTTGTGCCATGGTTGGTTGTGGTGCACACCAGCCGTGACTGTGAATATTCAAGCTGTGGGGGACGGTCGCCGTGACGTATCGTGATGTGCGAACCCAGACAGGGTGGCTGGCTGCCATGGGTAACCTGCCACCCAGAACCCTTGGGCTGTGGTAGGATTCTGGGTGGCTTCTTAACCACGGCAACAAGCCTGTCAAATTTTATCAGGGGGCAAATCTGCATATCTCTGATCCTGCAGGGAGATCCCTGCTATGAA
Source organism: Heloderma suspectum (assembly GCF_057233095.1). Lineage (NCBI taxonomy): Eukaryota > Metazoa > Chordata > Lepidosauria > Squamata > Helodermatidae > Heloderma > Heloderma suspectum. The sequence continues at coordinate 692,815 of NC_139474.1, forward strand.
AGACAGGCAACATTCAACCCAGAGCTGGCTGCATTTGAGGGCCATTCTGCAAGTGGAAACACATGCTAAGAAAGGAAGCGTTCAGAGCCGTAATGAACTGCAGATGCAGCTCCTGTCTCTGGATGACTTGCGAAGCCAGGGTTTGGAAAGAGAACCTGATGCTGGGCATCAGGGGAAAGCTGCCAGAGGGGATTTTGTGGAGTTGGAAAGATCTGAGAACATGTCTCAGCCACGGGTTTTTTTCCTTTTCTTTTGAGGGTTGTAAAAAGAATTAAATCATTTCTGCCATTCCCCCAAAAGACTGGGATAGAATTAGGCAAGATTTACAGTAAAATTAATAGTTGGGAGATCTATACCTCCGTTTTCACTGTACCTCACTGTAAGTGCAGTTTCTGAAGAACAGGGTAGTACTGCTTGCCTATTTTGATTTGGGGGCCGAAAAGGCAGCATTGGGGAGGGTCAAAATATGGTGCCCTCCTTAACGGTCCCCTTTCCCCAAGACTGTTTGCTTCCGTCCAACCATCCTGCCCACCCTCCTGTTTTGGCACCATTTTCTTTGCTTAGTTAGGGTTTCTTCCTGCAATGGCTCCGGCCAATCAAGGATCATATAGTAGATGTGACGGCATCATAGCATTATGTGGCCAGTCCTCTGTCAAGGTTTCTTTTTTTATGGATTTACCCAGTTTGTACCATCTGAGCTGTTCAGTGAGCCAAGTCATTCTGAAACCCCCATGTCTGAGAGCTTCTTGATGCAGCTCACCTCAGGAAAAATGCACACAAAAATGTGCATATTGGGACAAACGTGTGCAAAATGTGTATATCTGAGAAGTGCACACAACACTGCTTTTCAGCAAGGCAAAGTACTTGGGAAAAAGGAGTATGTTGAAAAATGCGTACATTAAGAAAAATGCTCACTAAAAAGGTGCACATTTCCATACTAGTGCTTTTTAATGCAAGCTTACGTGGAAATGGGATGGAATGAACCTGACTTCAAGAAACAGACCATCTTGATAAGCAAGTTAACTGCGGCTGCTTCTAACACAGAGCTCATGGCTACACTCACAGCAAGGACAATTCATACTCTTAGAAATGTAGTTTATGTTGCTTTTCTGTTGTTTTAAAACATTTAATAGTGTAAATGCACCAATTTGCCACTGAAATTCAGCAGCAAACCACACTGCCAAAATCTGGTGGCAAATCCCTGCTTTCTCCCATTGACTGGCAAGCCCTAAAGTCACTGAGTGTTTGTTTACGCTAGCACAACATTGCGCAGCTATTCTGTCCTTTCTTCCTGAACAGATTTTTTTTCAGTAGAGAAAAAGGGCATCAGAAGGAGTGGGAAAACACAGGAGGAAGATTTAGGGCTCCTTCACACTGAGCTTTTATCTTGCGACTGAGATTGCTCCTTCATGGAAGTTTGCAGGCTCTTTACATGAAGCCATGACCCTCCAGGGCATCTCCTGCACTAAATGCCCTCTGTTCTGTTTTTAAACAGATCGCAGATAATGAGCTATCCAATTACCCCGTTGTGTTCCACTTCAGTTCCCTCCGTGAAAAGAGGAAAAGCAGCACGAGATCAGTGAAAGAGAATGGAAGTGAAAGATACGGGGAGGAGGAGGGGGAAGGGGTGGGGGAAAGGAAGCACATGAAAAAGGGAGTGGTCATAATCCTGCATTTAAAATGGAAGCAGAAAGCCCCATTTTAAATGCAGGATTTTAGGCTGTTGTAGAGATGCCCTTAGAATTCTGTGAATTGCCCATTTTACAGATCAGTAAAAAAGCAAGATAAGGAGCGTGGATCCTGGCTTGGGAAGAAGCCGCTGGGGAGAGGGCTGTGGGGAAAGACTCACTTAACTTTCTAGGCAGCAGCAACTTCTGCATAGATGGTGTTTGGCAAGAGCTGAATGGCTTCTCCCCTGCCCCCCGCTCTACTTCCTTCCAGTACTAACAGTCCGTCCAGCAGCAAGCTGGCATGGTCAGTACTGCAGTGACCTCTTCAATGTGTTTGAAACTGCTCCAAAAAGCAGTTTAATTTGCAGAGGACTGGCAAGACAAACCCAAGGCAAGATTTTTGAAAATACTGCCTTTCGGCAATTGGCAGCAGTGAAATGCACCCAATCTATTCACACAGAGCAGAGTGGGCAGCAGCAATACTGTCACTGAAAGAACTTCACTTTATAGCGACTCCATAATTCAACCACTAATCCATAAACTTCCTTCATATAATTAAGGACACTACAGACTTCCGTATGAAGACTGAAAAACTAAATCAAGAATGTCGATTTAACAGTGATACCATCATTGCAACATTCAGCGTTACTTCTTTATACACCAACATACCCCACAAAGATGGCCTCTCTGCCTTAACATATTTCTTAAGCAGCAGAACCTCTAATGAACCCAGTACTGCAGTCTTAACATCCCTGGCTAAATTGGTACTCAGTTGTAACAAGTTGATGTTCAGTGGCAATCACTATTTACAGCTCCAAGGTACAGCAGTGGGAACGCATACGGCCCCATCATATGTCGATCTAATTATGGAACAACTTGAAGAAACTACCTACAGAACAGCTTCCTACAAGCCTAGCACATGGTGGTGTTACATAGATGACATTTTGTCATCTGGGGTTATGGAAAGAATAGCTTGGAGATTTTTACCAAGTTTATCAATGATAGAATTTACCAATAACACCACAACTGAAAACCCAAAATTACATTTCCCGGATGTCCTCTTAACCATTGAAAATGATCAAATTGTCACAGACTTGTATCGTAGATCTACAGATTCCCACCTGTACCTTAATTTCTAGTCATGTTATCTGAACCATCTAAAGAAGAACATCATATATCTAGTTTGGCTCTTAGGATAAAATGCATTTGTAATAACAAATAAAACTTCTCAGGAAGATGTAAGGAACTTAAAGAACATCTCCAACAATTCAGATACCCTAGTCACATCACTGACCACAACGTCAACCGAGTATCAGTACTATCCAGGGATACCCTTCTTTGTGATGCAAAGGCTAATTCTTTGAAAGAAAATCACATTCCATTTGTTGTGGACTACCATCCATTTGTTGTGGACTACCATCCTGCTAGTATGGTAGTTCATGTATGGTATGGAAGTTCACCGCTTCATGGATCACCGCTTTGTTGTGGCAAAGGGGCTTGTGTGACTCAGTGAAGCCATAAGCTATGCCGTGCAGGGCCACCCAAGACGGACAGGTCATGGCAGAGAGTTCTGACAAAATGTGGTCCACTGGAGAAGGAAATGGCAACCCACTCCAGTATCCTTGCCAAGAAAACCCCATGGAACGTATCACAAGGCTAAAAGAGATGATGCCGGAAGATGAGCCCCTCAGGTCGGAAGGTGTCCAATATACTACTGGGGAAGAGCAGAGGGAATTTCCAAGTAGCGCCAGAAAGAGTGAAGCGGCTGGGCCAAAGCCGAAAGGACACTCAGCTGTGGATGTGTCTGGTGGTGAAAAGAAAATCCGATGCTGTAAAGAACAATACTGTTTAGGAACCTGGAATGTCAGATCAATGAATCAAGGTAAGCTGGAGGTGGTCAAACATGAGATGGCGAGATTGAACATCGACATCTTGGGAATCAGCGAACTAAAATGGACAAGCATGGGCAAATTTAATTCAGATTACCATCATATCTACTACTGTGGGCAAGAATCCCTTAGAAGAAATGGAGTAGCATCCATAGTCAACAAAGGGGTGGGAAAAGCAGTACTGGGGTACAATCTTAAAAATGATAGAATGATCTCAGTACGAATCCAAGGCAAACCATTCAACATCACAGTAATTCAAGTCTATGCCCCAACCACTGATGCCGAAGAAGCTGAGGTTGATCGGTTCTATGAAGACCTACAACACCTTCTAGAATGAACACCAAAAAAAGCTGTCCTCTTCATCATAGGGGATTGGAATGCGAAAGTAGGAAGTCAAGAAATCACCGGGATAACAGGCAAGCATGGCCTTGGTGTACAAAATGAAGCAGGACAAAGGCTAATAGAGTTTTGACAAGAGAACACGCTGATCATAGCAAACACTCTTTTCCAACGGCACAAGAGGCCACTCTACACATGGACATCACCAGATGGTCAATATCGAAATCAGATTGATTATGTCCTTTGCAGCCAAAGATGGAGAAGCTCTATACAGTCAGTAAAAACAAGACCTGGAGCTGACTGTGGCTCAGATCATGAGCTTCTTGTTGCAAAATTTTGGCTGAAATTGAAGAACGTAGGGAAAACCACTAAACCGTTCAGGTATGACCTCAATCATATCCCTTATGAATATACAGTGGAGGTGAGGAATAGATTTCAGGGATTAGACCTGATAGACAGAGTGCCTGAGGAACTATGGACGGAGGTCCGTAACATTGTTCAGGAGGCAGCAACGAAATCCATCCCAAATAAAAAGAAATACAAGAAAGCCAAGTGGCTGTCTGATGAGGCTTTACAAGTAGCTGAGGAAAGAAGGGAAGCGAAAAGCAAGGGAGAAAGGGGAAGATATATCCAACTGAACGCAGAGTTCCAGAGAATAGCAAGGAGAGACAAGAAGGCCTTCTTAAATTAACAATGCAAAGAAATCAAGGAAAACAACAGAATGGGGAAGACTAGAGATCTCTTAAAGAAAATCAGAGATATCAAGGGAACGTTTTATGCAAAGACGGGCATGATAAAGGACAAAGAAGGCAGGGACCTAACAGAAGCAGACGAGATTAAGCAGAGGTGGCAAGAATACACAGAAGAACTATACAGGAAAGATCTGAATGTCCCTGATAGCCATGATAGTGCGGTCACTGAACTTGAGCAGGACATCATAGAGAGTGAAGTCAAATGGGCTTTAGGAAGCATTACTAACAACAAAGCTAGCGGAGATGACAGTATTCCGGCTGAGCTATTTAAAATCCTAAAAGATGATGCTGTTAAAGTGCTGAACTCAATATGCCAACAAATTTGGAACACTCAGCAGTGGCCACAAGACTGGAAAAGGTCAGTTTACATTCCAATTCCAAAAAAGGGCAATGCCAAAGAGTGTTAAAACTACCATACAATTGCTCTCATTTCACATGCCAGCAAGGTGATGCTCAAAATCCTACAAGCTAGGCTTCAGCAGTATGCGAACCGAGAAGTACCAGAAGTACAAGCTGGGTTTCGAAGAGGCAGAGGAACTAGAGATCAAATCGCCAACATTCGCTGGATCATGGAGAAAGCAAGAGAATTCCAGAAAAACGTCTATTTCTGCTTCATTGACTACGCTAAAGCCTTTGATTGTGTGGATCACAACAAACTGTGGCAAATTCTGAAAGTGATGGGAGTACCAGACCACCTTACCTTTCTTCTGAGAAACCTGTACGAGGGTCAAGAAGCAACAGTAAGAACCAGACATGGAACAACTGAGTGGTTCAAAACTGGGAAAGGAGTACGACAAGGCTGCATATTGTCACCCTGCTTATTTAACTTACATGCAGAGTACATCATGAGAAACGCTGGGTTGGATGAATCACAGGTTGGAATTAAGATTGCTGGGAGAATTATCAACAACCTCAGATACACAGATGATACCACCCTAATGGCAGAAAGCGAAGAGGATCTCAAGAGCCTCTTGTTGAGGGTGAAGGAGGAGAGTGCAAAAGCTGGTTTGAAACTCAACATTAAAAAAACTAAGATCATGGCATCTGGCCCCATCACTTCCTGGCATATGGAAGGGGAAGGAATGGAGGCTGTGACAGATTTTACTTTCCTGGGCTCCAAGATCACCGCAGATGGTGACCGTAGCCATGAAATTAAAAGACGCTTGCTCCTTGGGAGGAAAGCTATGGCAAACCTAGACAGCATAGTAAGAAGCAGAGACATCACCTTGCTGACAAAGGTCCGTCTAATCAAAGCTATGGTTTTCCCAGTAGTAACGTATGGCTGTGAGAGCTGGACTATAAGGAAGGCTGAGCACCGAAGAATTGATGCCTTCGAACTGTGGTGCTGGAGAAGACTCTTATGAGTCCCCTGGACTGCAAGGAGGTCAAATCAGTCAATCCTAAAGGAAATCAACCCTGAGTGCTCATTGGAAGGACAGATACTGAAGCTGAAGCTCCAATATTTTGGCCACTTAATGCGAAGAGAAAACTCTCTGGAAAAGACCCTGATGCTGGGAAAGACTGAAGGCAAAAGGAGAAGGGGACGGCAGAGGATGAGATGGCTAGATAGCATCACTGATACAATGAATATGGACTTGAGCATGCTCTGGGAGAGAGCGGAGGACAGGAAAGCCTGGCGTGCTATGTTCCATGGGGTCACGAAGAGTCAGACAAGACTGAACGACTGAACAACAACACCATCCTGCTGCCCCTAATTACCACAAGATAATTAAAGTTAGTTTCTTATTGTGCTTGTTTAATGGAAGCCGTTAATTCTCCACCATGCATTGCATTCAGAAAACCACCCAATCTGCATAAATTGTTAGTTAATGCTGCACATAAACAAGATACTTGCAGCCCAGAATCATACCATTGTAAATCAATGCATTGCATTACCTGCAGTTACCTCCAAGAAACCACTTCTTTCAGGAACACAGATACTAACAAAATGTACTCCGTTAGGCAATTGTTAACATGCACTTCTACTAATGTGTTTTATATATCTGAATGTCCAAACGGCCTTAATCTGGAGGACAATTCATAAGCATTATATGACTCATACCTCAGTTTTTGCTTTTTCTCCAAAGGAACTTTCATCTTCAGGCATTCCAAATTGCCACTCCTGATATCCATTTAACAGCACAGCCACTGATGAGGGCGGAAGATGAAGCGTTTAGCTTAAATATTTCTTTTTAATACTCTGTTGTTAGGCTTTCTATCTTTCATTACCCAGGGCTTCTCCACATGGGGCTTTTATCCTGCCATTGAGATTGGTTACTCATGGAAGTTTGTAGGTCCTTCACATGATGTCTCTCCCTGCTTTCCATCTATTTCTGCAGCTTTGAGATGGAAATAATGAGCTAATAAAAAGATGCAGTTTGTATTTATTCATGTAAAGAGGAAGTGGCACTATAACAACAGCGCCATCTAGTGGATGTATAATGAAACATATAGAACTTGCAGATAAAGGCAATCCTCCAAAAAACAAAAAACAAACTAGGAAGCGTGTGTGGAGAGGAGCCCACAAGGAATCCCAAAGCAAAAGCTCTGGTCAAGTTGTGGGATGAAAAGTCTCATGTGGAAAAGCCCCCAGTCACAAGCTAATTTGAGTTAAAATGATTTGTTGATGATACTCTTCCTCTCCCCGCCAAATAACATTTCAGATCTATTCATTCTCTTTTCTTGAAAACACAACAGCACTCAAATCTGAGCACTTTCCAAATTTTTAAAACCTGTTTATAAGACTCAATGTGTAAATATCCTATGTATGTTTACTCAGAAGCAAGTAAGTGTGCATGGTCACCCTCCCAATTTTATCTTCACAACTGCCTTGTGAGGTAGGCTAGGCTGAGAGAGTGTGAGTGGCTCAAGGTCACCCACTGAGCTCCACGGCTGAGAGGAGTCCTAGTCCTAGTCCAGCACTTTAACCACCACACTACATTGGCTGGGGCCAGGAAGATACATAAGGAGAGGTGGGGAGGATTTAATCTATTAGCTAAAAGGACAACTGGTGTTATAGGTTTCCATGTCAACAGTTACCTATCTTCTGCTTTTCTGTATACATGAAAAAAAGATGTTTTATAGGGCAGCTATGTTTTGACTTTATTTTTTATTACATGTCTATACCACCCAATAGCTGAAGCTCTCTGGGCTGTTCACAAAAAATAAAACTCAAAGTACAGAATAAAAACAGTATAAAATATAAAAACTTACAACTACAGTATAAAAATACAACGAGAATAAAACCTAGCAGCAATGCAGGGATTTAAAATACAGTAACAGTTTTAAAGCAGCAAAGTTAAGAGACTATAATGCCAACATGCTGGGAAGTTAAAAAGGTCTTCACCGGGCACCTGAAAGATTACAGCGTAGGCGCCAGGTGAACCTTTCTACAGCACTCATTCCACAGCCAGGGTGCCACGGCAGGAAAGGCCCTCTTCCTGGCACTCCCCTGATCCCTCTCCCGGCAAAGGTCATCCCACAAGGCCACCAAGGCAATTTCCATTCCCAAACCAGGCCCGAAGCCCGACTGAAAAGATAAACCAGATAATCCCTTCCATTCAAGAATGCCTGGAGTGCCCAATGAAGGGAAGCCCTTTCCAAGCCGAGCTACAGAGCGGCAGCACCAGGACCAGCATCCAAGGCCGTCAGCGGCAAATCTGATGCGATGGATTCCCCGCGGCCCCCCCTCGCCCCCGCCCCTCTCCCGCTCCAGTTTGGGGCCTCTGCCAGCCGCACAGGAGCTGGCGCTGTGCCTGTCTTCGCCAACTTAGTGCTGAATCAGAATTACCTTGGTCTGGCAGCCGCGCAATTTCTTTTCCTTTAAGAGCGAGGGGGACAAGTGGGGGGGGAGGGGGAGGACCACGACAGACACCCCCCCGCCCGCGCATCGGCGCAGACTGTCCTGGTGCGGCGGGCTGGCAGCGCGGAGCAGCTGCATCTCGCCCCTGCATCGCCCGCTGCAACCCGCGCTCTCGCCCCGCGAGGAGGACGTTCTCCCCTCCTTCAGCCGAGAACCCCGCGCAGGCGGCGAGCCGGGCCGTTTTCGTCGCCCAGCGCTGCCGCCTTCCAGCTACGGGTTCCTTCTTCATTCTGGGCTGCCTCCGGGAGGACCGACCGGTGAGTGACGCCGCTGAGCTCACTACCCTTGTACCCAGACCCCGCGCAGCGGGCGCTCTCGCTTGCCGCGCAGCGGACCCGCTGCTTGATGGAGTTGCTGCCCAAGGCGAACGGGGGGCGGGGGGCGGGGGGGTCCCCCCAGGGAATAGCTCCTTTGAATGGACAGCGATTACTTGTTCCGAGTTCATCTTGAAGGTTGTGCGCATGTGTCCCAGCTCGAACACCAGGCCGGGGGTTCCTTGACAGAGCTGTGTCTTAGTTTCACAGCGGGGGGGGGGGGGGGTGCCTGCGCGCGCGCGCTTGCCAATGTCAAGATGAACGGATGCAGCACAAACCTTGCCTGGAAGTTCTGTGATTGCAGTTCTGGTTCGGGCGGCTTGCAAATGATACCTTTTCTGGAAGGGCATAACCTTTATTTGGGGGAATTATTTCAGTGCCTAAAAATACCCTATGCAGTCGACCAGTTTTACAGTCAATCAGTTTGTCATTAAGGGGTCCAATCTCCACAGATCCTCCCCCCTCACACTTCCACACTTCTAGGCTTGTGGAACAGAAGAAGAGTTTGAATGTCCACCTAACCCACCATCTTGCTCCCAACAGTGCCGAGCACTCTTCTTCTGGAAATTCCCACGCAGGTGCAAGTCCTCCTTTGGCCTTGCCTTGGAGTATCTGTAGCATTTAGGTCTCTTTGTGCATTAACTCTCATGCGCTTAATTATCCCCCACTAAAAGTAGCGGGGTCTTAAGTTTATACTCTAAAGCATTTCTTCACTTTGGCCCGGAAACTTTTACTAGTGACTGTTAAGGCAGCCATGTGAAATATCAGCTTGACAAGCGAGGTAGAATCATAGAACAGTAGGGTTGGAAGGGGCCTACAAGACCCCCGAGTCCAACCCCCTGCTCAGTGCAGGAATCCAAGTCAGAGCATCCCTGACAAGTGGCTGTCCAGCATCTGATCACGTGGACTGTAATGCACGAAAGCTTCTTCCACAATAAATGTGTTAGGGCACAATCCTATGCATGGTTAGACGGAGAAAAGGCCTACAGCTCCCAGCATGCCCCAGCCAGCCTGGCTGGGGCATGCTGGAAGTTGTAGGCCTTTTCTCCGTCTAACCATGCATAGGATTGCACCCTTAGTCTTTAAGATGCCACAAGACTCTTTGCTGGTTTTGCAGCAACAGACTAACACAAGGGCTGCCCCTCTGGAATAACCCCGATAAATGTTACACCTCATTTCCCCCTGCCCCAAACCCCCAAACCACACAGCAATGTTGAAAAATAGGTAGACGTTGCTTCCAATCATTCATTTATTCATTTGATCCTGCCCTGCATACAAGGAGTCAGGGTTTGGTTTATCTGCCCAGCACCCATTTTATCCTCACAACAACCCTGTGAGACAAGCTGGATTGAGAGATGGTGAATGGCCCAGTGTCATCCCATGGATTTCATGACTGGGTGGTTATTTGAACCCAGGTCTAGCAGTGAAATCCTGTGCATGTTTGTTCTTAAGTAAGTCCCACAGAGTGTAATGGGGCTCACGCTCATACTGTGTGCAGGATTACTGCTTCAGTCAGGCACAGGATTACAGCTGTCGGATTACAGCCTCAGTATATGAGACTCACATCTCCCTCCAAATTAGGTTTTAGCTCTAGAATTTATTCACAGAGCCCAAGAGTGGGAGGCAGCTCCTTGTGATAATAAAACACAGCATGATTTAGTTGTGTCCCATCGCCTGCAGAACTCCAGAAATTACATCTCTTCATCTTCATAACCCGGAGGACACATGGGTCAGTGCGCAGAGCATTTCACAGAGCATTAGACGGAGGGTCCATAGCTCAGTGGTGGAGCCCCTGCTTTGCAGGCAGAAGGTCCCAGGTTCAATCCCCAGCAGCATCTCCAGGTAGGGCTGGAAAAACATCTGCCTGAACTTCTGGAAAGCCACTGCTGTCAGTCAATACTGGCCTAGATGGACAAAGGAGGGCGATTTGTGTGTGTGACTCCGTCTAAGGCAGCATCCTTCTGTGCCCTGGCAGTTCAGCTGTGGGCTTCCTGGCATGCCGAGGTCAAATTGCATTTGCTCTGCCTCAATGTGCCTCTCTGAGAAATGGGAATAATCGTGACCAACCCAACAGGCTGTTGAAGCAGAGGTTCCAAAATTAGCCTGAGCTTTAAAAGCACGATAGAAATGCGCACACTAAAGAAAACGGTGTTAATATAGCCATACCGAAAAACACCAGATAGATGCCCGCGCTCGGTATTTTCTCCCTGGAAAACCTGACATGGCCTTCAGTTAAGCCAGCTCCCAGCCGCCACATGCAGGGGCGCCTCCCTTGGGTGTGCCTGTTGCTGGGGGAAATGGAGGCTTGTGGGCTTCCCAGAGGCATGTGGCTGGCCAGGGCTGGGCACAGGATGCTTGACTGGACTAGATGGTCCGATCCAGTGGGGCTCTTATCATCTTCCCTTCCCTGGTCAGCAACTAGTCTTGAGAAGAGAGTGAAAGCTGGCGGTCTGTGCCCCCACCCTGGCTGCAGTGGGGTTGCTCCTGGGGCCCAGCAGGCCCACTGGAGGAGAGGTTGGAGGCTGGCACCACGGGCGGGTTATTTCTTCTGAACACTTCCCTAATGGGGTTGATTCCCTCTCCCAGTATGGAGACTGAGAAGATGCCTGCACCGGTACCCTACACTCCCTTGTGCCCTCCCATAGAAAGAAAGAGGGGGAGATCTGGAGCCTGGAAGGAGACTGTGCCGGGAAAGGGGAAGAGACGGCTGAGGAGGGGTGCTACGGATCAAAGCTCCCCCTGACACCTTGCCTCTGGTCCCTCACCCTGAGATTTGACTCCTACAGGAAAGGCCGCAGCTCAGTGGCAGACCCCCCCTTTGCATGCAGAAAGTCCCAGGTTCGATCCCTGGTCGGTGGGGTTAGGAAGGACACCTGCCTGGAACTCTGGAGAGCCGCCGCTGCCAGTCAGTGTTGACAGTACTGGGCTAGATGGACCGTGTGTGTGTGTGGGGGGGTGTCTCAGTATTAGGCAGCTGCCTGTGCTCCTTCCCCCGGATACCCTAAGAATGAGGTGGGAAAACCTCGAAACTCCAGCACTGGCACAAACCTTTCCCCATCCCTCCCTTGCTGCCGAATTGGCATTTGTGGGCCTGGCATCACCCTTCAAAGGGCTGGTTCAGGCATGGGGATGCCGGTTGCTGTCCTTGACTTTATGATGAGTTGGTGGTGAGGTTGCCGGCATTTCACTATCCATTGTACCTGTGCCGTTATCAGTTTGATCTGCAGACGTGAAATGGTGATGGCGGTTATATGCGAATTCCTGCACGTTAAGCTGAGGCAGGAACAGGCTGGTGGGCGTTTGCTTCCTGAAGAATCAGTTGGCAAGCCTCCTTCTTGGCGCTGGAGGTGTTTGGCTTCCTATTTCTGTCTTGGAGCTGGCTTTGTAAACTGCTGAGAAAGCTTCGGCTATGGAGCAGTATAGAAATTAAATAAATAAATAAAAATTATTATTATTAATAATAATTTTTTTTAAAAAAATCTCAGAATCCCCCCCCCCTTTGCCTTCCCCTTGTGTGGCTTTTTTTCTTGCTTGTCATCAGGATCTGTTTCTCTGCAAACAGCTTTCTACAGTTCACCTGCTGCCTGCTTCGGCTGCTTTGCGGGTGCCGGCCGACTGGGGCAGGGTGTGCTAGCGAGCAGGCTGTCCTGGGGGGCATGCACCACGTGGCCTTTACATGACCTCTCCCGGCTCTGCAGTTTCATGCCCGCTCCCCCTTGTCCCAGGAATGGCCCCTGCTTTTTGTTGCCTGTCCCTGGTAAATCCCTGTCCCTAGTTTTCTCCCATTGTTGCCTTTGGGGAAGGCCTCCTTAACATTACCTTATCATGAGATATTAGCATTGTTTCTCTTTATAGCAGCCTTCCCCAGCTTGGTGCCCTCCTGCAGGCTGGGGGATGCTGGGAGTTGTTGTCCTACACATCTGGAGGGTGCCAGGTTGGGGAAGGCAACTTTGTGGCGCGCGCTCTCTCTCGCTTATATAACAAATGTTATTTTCATAGCAAGAAAAGAAAATATACAGGTAATACCCCTCCAGACACAAGAACCCTCTCCAGGGTTTTAGAAGTTGAACTTCTGTGTCAGGAGCGGCGGTCTCTTGCTGCCATTGCCCAGTACATGCCCATGTCAATGCAGGCGCCTGGACACTGCGCAGTGCGGGGCCTGTCCCTTCCTGCGCTGCAGACACCTTCTGAGGTCCAGACAACCCTGCACAGCGCCGGGTGCTTTTCTCGATCTTGTTAGCCAAGAGCCGCCCCCCGCGTGGCTGCCGTGTCAGTGGGGCCGTGGCAGGATGAACGACTGAGCCGGCAGGCAGCAGGGAGTCTTCTGCAACGCCGCCCCCTCGCCTTCGCGGCAGAGGCTGAGGCGCTGGCCCTGGGGATGGGAACAGGGGGCTGTCCCTGTTTCCCTGGGGGAAATATTGGAGGGGGCATGATTTCAGAACAGCAGACGGGTGAAGGCTGCGCTCTGGGCCCAGCCATTTTGCAGCCGCCGCCACCTTAATTTTATCTCCTTTTCTGACATTTTGGAGGAAGCTGCATCTGGCAAGGAGAGCCAAGGCAGGCCAACCCCATGATGCCTGCAGGAGAAATGCATCCATAGGAAGGAGCCTAACTGAAGGGAGCCCTGCTGTTCACACCAGCCTGCCTTCAGGGATCCAGCTTTTGGCCCAGACTCCCTTCCTCTTCTGTCGTGGGGCACTTGAATCCTCGCATTCTTTGGAACAAGCCAAGCAGCCCCTTCAGGGTGGAGGAAAGGGAGAGGGAAAATGAACTTATTTGTGGCTCTTTCCAGTTAAGCGGCGGCACCAGAGAAGGACACCCCTCCCTCTGAGTGGGCATTAGCCGTTAGAGCGAAATAGAGCCTCTGCATTCCACACGGGGGGGGGCGGGGGCCTTGTGGTGCCCCCAGAGACAAGTGGCTGGCTACTGCTGGAACAGGGCTAACTCCAGAAAACTGCTTTGAGGGAGTGAAGGGGAAGCAAACGTCATTATTAGGGGATTAAGGATTTAAAGCATGCTAAATCAGCCCTTAACATCCTGTGTCTGAATGCTGGGGGAGCAGAAAATATTTGAGGAAGTGCCTACTACACCTCTCTGCAATTTGGAGTCATCCCTGTTTTGGAAAGAGTGGGCCCACTCCTCACCCCTGGTCTGCTCTAGCGGGGCTGTTCTTATAGGGTTCTCTGTCCTGTCACATTCTTCCTTCCCATTCAGATTGTAGCTCAAACCTGCTGGTGAGGTTTTATGCTAAGGCCCTGGTCCAGCTAAAGCCAGTCACGATACATCCCATTGAAATGAACTGGTCCAGTTTCTCCATGACTAACGTAAGTCCCATTGCTTCCAAGGAGGCACCGTCTTCTTGGTCCTGTCCACAGGGACATTGCACTGGTTACACTGCATATCACAGACCCCCTCTGCCCCGCCACCCATGTCCTGACCTGCAGAGCCAAAGGTCTGGATGGGGTGCCTCTGGGCATTCAGCTGTGTGTGTGTGTGTGTGTGTGTGTGTCTTGTGGGCCACAATTAGGAGTGGTGTGCCATGAAGGCTCCCAGCGGAGTGGAGGAGTCGAAGTGTGTATAGCTCTCCGTTGCAGGCTCTCCATTCAGACCTTGGTGAAATTTGGGGGCCAGGGGGCTGGTGGGGACAGTGACATTGTGAGGGGGTAGTACTTCCTTCCTTCCCTCACCACACATTCCTTGAATGTGCAGAGCAAACTTCTCAAAGGGGCTTTACTTGCAGCCAAATCTTATTCATGTTTTCACAGAAATAAGTCCCACGGACTCACAAGTAAGCGTGCATAGGGCTGCAGGCTCAAGTCTGCTTCACTTTGATTGGATCATGCAGCTGTGAATATTTTGAAAATATTGCCCAGGCATTGTCTTTGGAAACGGAACAGCCCTCCCAATGTTTTTCTTTCTTTTTCTAAATGGCGCATGTTTCTAGCTTGTTGGCTACAAAGGACGTTTTGAAAGTGCGCACGCAATGCCCAGCCACACTGCAGAAGCCCCGCGCTTTGTAGATCAAGCCCCTGAAACGTCTTGTTTTTCAGATTAAGCTGCAGCAGCAGGAGATGGAGGAGGAGAGGAGCCCCAAACCTCCTCTGGACAGTCTACCCTTCCTTTAAGCCTCTGGGGACATGTATGTGGTGATGCAGCAAACTCAGAAACAGGTGCAGAAGGAGGCAAGGCAAGTTCCTGGGGAGAGATGCAGAGAAAGGGCAAGAGCCGGGCAGTTCTGAATCTGCGCAGACCAGTGGATGGGCTGTAGCAGGGCAGCTGCTTGGCATGCAGAATGAGGCCCCAGGCCCTAGCCATGGCGCTCTTCTCTTCCCATCCAGCTGGCCCGTTGGCCCAGTCCAGACATGGAGCCGACTCAGCTGGTGAAGTTTCAGCCCCTCTCAATCGTGTCGAAGGTCCACCCAGGCCTTCATCCTGATCCTAACACTGGCCTATCAGATGCGCCTCCAGGAAGTCCACAAGCACTGTCCCCCCCGCCCCGCAACGGGCTTTTTAAACGCCGTAAAAATGAACAGAGAGGTCTTGAGAGGGACACTGAACACAGGGGTTGAGTTAGGCTCAAAGGGCAGGGGGGGTGCATGTTAAGTGCCCCCTCTCGCCGTGTAACATCCTGGGAAGTGCTCTGCTGAATCAGAGCCAGGCCTGACCTGGCTGGTCTTCTTCCTGGCCTGCGGTCCCCATGTGTCTCTTTCAAGAGGCCGCATTCAAGCACACAAGCGGGCTCTGCTGCATGGGTAGACGGCGCCAAACTAACTGTGTTAAGGCTTAGGGAAGTGGGGGGCGGGGGGCTTGAGCAATTTGCCTCAGCCAGCCCCCACAGAGCAAAGGGCCTCCTGGCTGAGATCCTGTGCCTCAGCCAGAGCCCTCACACTCGTGGTCCTTGTGGGGGGCAGCAACAGGGCCCCCAATATCACTCTGGGTGGCCTTGTGGGTCTCTGCCAGGTGGGGGGGGAACAGGGAGGGGCATAAATAGCTTAGGGGGCAGAGGCCTTTGCCCCCGTTCGTTCCCCCAGAGGCTTAAAATGACGCTGGGCGCCTGCCCAGTTTGGCTTGGCTCTTGGCCTGGACGGCCTGCCCACTGCACTGAGGTTGTGTGAACGAGTGCCCTCAGCCCTCAAGAACTCCTCGCTGGCTGGGCAAGAGCAGGAAGAAGGGCTGGAACTACGTGCCAGTCAGCGGCACACAAGAGGAGCAGACACGCGGCTCGAAGCCACCAGCAGACCCCCGGCAGCTACGTCGTGGCTCATGCCCCGTTTGCTGGGGTGCCGCTCACAGAGCCATGTGCCCCCTTGGTGTCCACAGACGCCAAGAGGCTGCCCAGACCCGCCTTGCTGCCCCTGCCAAGTTCTTCTTCCTGCCCCTGCCTCATTTCCTGGGCATTTCTGGGCCTCTCTCTCTGATCCATCCCTGTTCCGTAGAGCAGCCCAGGAACATCCTGCCTGGCCTCTGCCAGATACAGAGATGTATATGTTCAATTGCTTTGCTGAAAGGCTTGAGCACTGAGTGCAGAGTGGGGACCTTGGTGTGGATTCACAAGGCAGGACTCCCCGTTGATTTTCTTTTTCAACCTGCCCACTGTTGGGACTCCTGTGAGAGAACTCCAGCCATGATGGGAGATCTTTGGCTCTGATGCCTTCAGCATTTTGACAGAAATGTTTCAGCTGGCCTTGCATAAGAAAAGGACAGTGTTTAAATAGGGATTGTTTATTTGTTTATAATATTTATATACAACCTTTCCACTAATGTCATCAAGGTGGTGTATTACAATTCAAATAAAGCCAATAATCCACAAAAACATTGAAACAATAACACCTTATTAAAACGATGTTGCGACAACATCAACTCCAGTAATCTCAGTTCAAAGGGCCAACTTAAAGAGCTGCGTCTTCGCTTCTTTCCAAAGACCCAGGAGAGTGGGGAGCAATCTTAGCTCTGCAGGGAGAGCATCCCACAAGTTGGGCCCGACGTGGGGAAGGGCCTTTCCCGCCTGCCCAGCCTGCAGGCCGCGGCAAACTGGGGTGTCCTCCGTCAGAAGGGCCTCCCCTGCAGAGCTTAATAAGCGGACAGGTTCAGAGCGAGACCAACAGATAGCCGGGGCTTAAGCCCTTCAGAGCTTTAAAAGTTAAGGCCAACACCTTGAACTGAACCTGGAAAGTAACTGGCAACCAGCATGTCTCTTTCAATATACACGGGATAGGATCATGACTCCATTTTGACTGGTCCACCGCCCCCGCAGAGTCAGTCTACGAGCATCTCTACACCAGCCTAAAACCCCGCATTTAAAACAGGGCTTCCTGCTTCCATTTTAAATGCAGGGTCACGGTGGACCCCCTTTACCTGTGCTCCCCCTCCCCCCGCATCGCCCCTTATCGGAGTCCTCCGTATGTTTCATTAGTCTGGCTCCTCTTATTGTGCGTTTTCCTCTTTTCATGAGGGAACTCAGGCAGAACTCAAGCGCTGCAATTTGATAGCTTATTATCTCCGATCTTTTAAAAAAATGTAATGAAGGTCATTTAGCACGCGGGATGCCCTGGAGGTTGACGACCTCATCTAAAGGGCCTGCAAACCTCCATGGGTGACTTCTGAAGTCTCCCCTCCAAGAGGGACCGGAGCCACCACAGAACAGGGCCTCCCAGTCCCGTCTCAGCCAGACAGCCCGGAAGGATACCATGGCGAATGGTACTGAGAGCAGCGGAGAGGTCACACGCCGGCTGTCTCAGGAAGGGAGGCTGTTGGGCCGCGGGGTCAGCATCCCTGCACTGGCCCAGCTGCAGCAGCCATCTAGGCAGGCTGGTTGTGGCCCCAGGGATTGCGCCACACATGCACACACACCGCCCCAGCAGTGTTGCACCGAGGGGGCATGTGCCTTGGCAGGTGCGGGCAGCAGCCGGCCTAGAGGGCCCAGGCTTCTTTCCTAATCCCAGTAAAGCATTTCCCCCCTCTTAGGCAGTGGAAAGTGCAGCTGCCTTATTCCAAATCAGACCCTTGGTGCATCTGGCCCAAGTATGGGCGACGTGTGCCCCTCTGGATGCTTGGGCCTACAACTCCCATCATGCCTCAGCATTAACTGCACTGGCTAGGGCTGTCGGGAGTTGTAGGCCACAACACCTGGGCGGGTGGCCCTGGAGAGCAGCTGCATCACCACGTTGCTCCGAGGGCAGCAAACGCTGCTTGCAGTTGACGCTGTTATGCTTCAAGCAGCGTTTCCGCTGGCCCAGGCGCCCTCCTGAGGTGCCCAGCTGAGGGAGGACCCACCCCCGGAGTGCTGCTGCCACTTGCTGCAGTGGGCAGACGCTGAAGCGAAGCCGCTCCTGCTGCCTTGGCGAAGGAGCAGCGGCAGCCCTCCGAGAGCCCCAGGTGGGCTTGAGGCTAGCTGGTGGCTGGCAGTGGGGGAGGGCGGCCCCGTGGGCAGCCCCGGGGGCAGTGGAGGGAGGGGGCCATGTGCTGCGCCTCTCCGCCCGCTGCCTGAGCCCCAGGGCCCCTCCTGGCGCCAGTTGCCCTTCTGCGGGGCGCGCCCCTCCTCAGGCTCCGGAGGACTTGCATCTCTGAGGGGGAGCAGATGCTCCGTGCCCCAAGGCACGTGAGTGGACACCAAGGCACCGCACGGGCACCGTCTGCCATTCCCCCACCCTGCAGCAGCTGCCCTGCATGGTGCTTGTAGGGCAGTCACACTTTTTCTGGTATATCATTGCCCAGATCACCTTGTTGGCTCCTCAGCCGATGGAGGACAGACTACGGCAACCTAAATGAAGGCATCAAGCAAGGTTTGGGCACGTGGCGCCTTCTGCAGTGTGGGACTGTGCGGGGGAGGTGCCGCAAAGCAGCCCGTGGTGTGGGAAGGGACGTGTGTCTCTGCTTTCCTTCCTGGCGTGCGTGCGGCTGTGTCGCTGCCCTGCTGCAGGAAGGCCAGGGCACCGCCGGCCCCTCCGGAAGGAGGCCCTGCTCAGCCTGCTGCCAGGGCTTGGAGACAGTGCTGCTGACTCATTCTGCAGCTGCAGAACCCTGGGAAGCTGCTTCGGGGGGGGGCGGGAGAGGGAGAGGGAGAGGGAGAGGGAGAGGGAGAGAGGCACGTCACGCATGCTACTGTCTCCTGTCCCACGTGTCAACAGGACGCCTCTCAGCTGAGCTGACCAGCCCTTGCAAAGGAGAACGATTCCGAGTGGGGAAGGAAGAGGGAGCCTCCCGCTCGCACGCAGACGTGCGCGCGCATACGCCGCTCCGCTGGTGTCCTCCTTGGGGGGCACACATGTTGCTGGAGGCCGTGCATGCCAGCTGAAGGGCTGCGGCTCGGTGGCAGTGCCCCTGTGCTGCACGCGGAAGGTCGGGGTTCAAGCCTCGCAGCATCTCCGGGCAGGGCTGGGAAAGGCCCCCTCCGCCTCGGGGACCCCGCAAAGCCATTGCTGCCAGTCAGGGTAGACCGTTCGGAGCTAGATGGACGGAGGCTCTGACTTGCTAGAAGGCAGCTGCCTGAATGGCTTTTGTACCCCTTGTGCACGTTGGAACCAAGTGTCTCCTACAAGATTTCTTGTGAAGGGGCTGAGAAGAGCCGGCCGGTCAGCCAAGAAAGGCGCTGGGCCTCCTTGCCTGAGAGCGGCGACGGAGCCCGCTGCACTGGGGCTGGGCTGGCACTGGTTCTGCAGACTCACCCTGTGGGGAACTTCATTACCAGTCATGTTGGTCAGAAGGCTTCCAGCAAGAGGGATGCTTCCAGAATTCTCCCCATCGGAATTTCTCTCTGGATTTTGGAGGCGTTCTGAACAATCTCTTGTTTCTGGAGTGACACCAATTCTGCTTTTGGAATCCTCCACCATTCCATTTCTTATTTCTGAGCCTCCGCAGTTCATGGCAGCTTTCAGCGCACGGTTCACCTACATCGCTAGAAACGTTCAAAAGTCCGTGGACGCTTCTGCCACATCTGCCGGATGTGTCCTTCAGCAATGAAATATTGGAAGACAAAACAAGGCTTCTTATGGAGAGAATGTTAGGAAGGCTTTGAGTTTAGACCTGTTATTGCTCTAACATCCATGGATGCATTACATTTTAGGCTGCAATCCCACAGCCTCTTGGATGCTGTCCCAGAGGCCACAGGAGAGATCGGATCACCTCTGCCGAGGCCCTGAACCATCCCTGCCCCCGCAGACTCTTCCCTGTCTGGTGCCAGAGCTCCAACTTTGGAGAGCAGAAAAACGGGGGCCTGGCAGGGGAGGAGCAGGCGACAGGTTGTGCATGTGCAGTGTCCAGAGCTCTCCTGGCCTTCTGCCATACCCCCAACATTGGGAGGAGGATTTTAGACCAGCCCATGAGTCAGTCTAATGTCATTCTCCCATGGTGAGCAGGGAAATTGGTTTGCTTTTTATTTTTATTTTATCAATGCATTCATGTCTATCGATAACATGGAAGAGGGAAAGATGCCAATGAATGGAAGGAACTAAAGGCGCGGTAAAGATCAGCCCCTGATATCATGTGTTGCTAAAGGAGCAGTGGGTGTCAGGGGCTGCTGCAAGGCCCTGCTCCTGGCAACGCAGAAACCCCCTCAGCCCCTCCATCCACACATTCGTGTGGACGTCTGAAATGGGGAAGCCTCCGCACAGAGGCCTCTACGCACCTAGGCTTCCTGGATCCTAGAACACTACGTGATCTGGGCTCCAGCAACACCCAGGGAAGCCTATGCACATGCAGGGCTTCTGGGATTCATTTTGTGGACGATCCTAGAAAAGCCAGAGGAGGGGAGCCCAGGGCAGAGTGAAGTGGAGATACGACGGAGGTGGCTGGAATTCCCTCATCCCCCACCAAAGAATGAAGTTGCAACTCTGAAAGCAGGAGGGAAGGACTCCAGGTTCACTCCTGATTCCTGGTGGGATTCTGCCTGTGACTCTGCCACAGGATCAGCCCCCCAACCCCGTCGTGGTTCTTTTGAGCCACGGGAGACAGCAGCACAGCAGGAAGGCGGCTGGCCACCGGCAAACATGTCTGGGACAAAGGAAAGCGCCTGAGAACCTGTCCCCATGTGTTGCTGGGAAGAAAGCCGATGCACTGGGGAGGGCCACCTTTTCTGAATGCCCCTGGCATAAAGAGAACACTCTCACCAGAGCCTCTTTTTTCTCCCAAAGAATAAATCTTCACATGGCAAGTGGAATAAAAGGATCTTTGGTCAGTCTCTGGCATTCATGGGGAAGGAGTGAAGGACGTGGAGCCTGAGTGGAATCTTAAAGACTCCTCTCTGGGACCACGCTGAGGGAAGCCTCGCTTCTCTCTCACACTCGGGAGAAAACAGGCCTCAGTGACAGCGGCCGCAGCAGCGGCCCTCGAGAGCCATTTGGAGCAAATGAGGCTTTGCTAAAGAGATATGATTAAAAAGCTCTCTAGAACCACAGAGCCCAAACTGGGCCAGTCTTTATTAGGGGTTCCCTCAGAGTTTCCATTTGAATTCATTTTGCTGAGGTCTGCATTGCATCGCCAGTTCCCAGGGCTTTTCTCACTTCCTTCTTCTCACTCTTTTCAGTCCAATGGAAGGACTGAAAAGGTGAGGAGATGGAACCGAGGGGAATAGGCAATCCCCCCGCCCCCCGCCATCCATCAGGCTCCGAACGGGGCACCAGGCACAGCGGCCAGCATCCTCCTCCTGCCGCAGCACGTGCTGCTCTCCATCCCAGCCTCAGGAAGCCTGGCAACCCCGGTGCACAAATGCTTAGGAGGTGCTGTCTGGAAGAATCTGTCTTCTATTAATTCCATAAAATAGACTGTAGATATCATCATATCAATAAATGCCTTCTTCCTCTAAATGCATGAAATGGGGGGGCAACCGGGGGCTCCAGACGTTTCAGCCCACCGCTCCATCGTCCCTCCCCCGTGGCTCCCCGCGCAGGCTGGGGCTGGCGGGGGTTGTAGGCCAGGACGTTTGGCGGGCCGCGAAGTGCCCGGCCCCGCTTTCACGCCTTCTGGGCCCCCGCCCCATTCCGCTCTCCGCCGCATGCCTCTCGGCCCGAGCCCCTCCTGCCCCGCGCGGCCAGCCAGCGAAAGGCCTCCGCGTCCTCCGCACGATTCCGCTCTTCCCCCGCGCTGCCCCTGCGCCTGGGGCGCCCCCCAGTCCTCGCTGCCAGCGCTCCCCGCGACGCGCCCCCGCGGTCCGGCGCTGTGGCTCGGGGCTCCCGGGGAGCCCGTCCCGCAGACGCCGAGGGTGGCGCGGGGCGAGAGGGGCCGGCGCTGCGTCGCGATGCGTTCCGGGAGACCGCCAAGTACGGCGAGGCAACCCAGCCGGCCGGGCCGCGGCGCTCCGGGCGGCCACTGCGGACAGGCCGGGGCTCACGCGGAGGGCCTCGCCCAGCCTTCGGACGGGCCCGGCCAGGCGCCGGGGGGCAGCAGGGCAGGAGGGCCGGCCGGCAGGGCGCCTGTTCTCGCCGCCCGGCGTTTCCTGAGAGCAGCTGCGCTCGAGCCCGGCCCCAGCGGCCCCTTGGCGGCTGTCGCGTGGCTGCAGCTGCGCTGCAAGGGCCGCGTCTCCTCGACCGGGCTCCGCGATGCCACAGGCGCGGCCGAAGCAGAGGAAAGAGGCGGGAGGGAAGTCGGGGGCGGGGAGAGAACAATCCGGGAAGGCTCGGAGCTCAGGCGCGCAGCCTCAGCGTGGTGCCGCTTCCCTGCCTTCCTTCAAGTCCTCCCACAAAGCCCACCTTAGCCGTCGGCACACTCTTCCAGTCTCCGTGCCCTTGCGGCCGCTCCAGCTCCCTCCCTCGCTCCTCTATCAGTTTCTGGGTTGTGAGCCTCTTGGGGAGGGGACCGCGCCTCCCCTTCTCCGTGGGGAGCCGTGTACGTGGGTGGCACGCTCCCCGCCCGGAGGCCCCCGGCTCAGCCGCTGGCCTCTCTTGCTCGAGGGTGATGGGGAAGGCACAACTGAGGTGGATGGACCCGTGGCCTCGCTTGGGATATGGCAATGTCTGATGAACTCTGAGGTTTGGCGAGGGGCCGTGGCACTGTGGCACATGTAGGAGGCTCCTGGGAGCTTCTGCGAGAAGGATCTCGGGGAGCAAGTTTCGGAAAGATCCTTCTCTGTCTGGAACCTTCAGGAACTGCTGCTGGTCAGAGGAGAGGAATCCTGGACAGGAAGGGCCAGTGGCCTCCCCCGGGCTCAGGCAGCTGCCTGCCTGCATATGAGGTTTGCAGAGGAGGGCCATTGGTCCAAAGCAGAATACTAGGATCATCCTAGAACCATCCTCAAAATCTACAGCATCCCTGCTAGAGAAGCCTTCCAGCCTCAGCTTGAAATCACAAGGGAGCCTGTTGTACCTTCCTAGGGTCCAGTCGACAGCCCCTCCAGTATCTGAAGATTGCTGTCATATTGCCTCCGAGTTGTCCCTCCCTGGGCTACCCGCACCTGCCCACCTTTCCTCTTAGGGCTTGGGCTCCTGGCCCCTCACCATCTTTGTCAGCCTTCTCTGTACACAGACCTTCAGCACTAGGGAGGGTCATCAGGGAGGGAGCGGTCTCTCGGATACTTTGGCCCCAGACCATTTAGGGCCCCAGCTGGGGAACCAGCTTCATGCCATTGTTTCATGAGAGGCATTGTGTGAATATGCCAGCTGCATTTTGCCAAAATGGAGTTTATGTGAAACTGACAGTATTTTCCCCCCAAACTCATTTCTTTTCTCCAGGAGCAAAATATTTTTGGGAACCAATCTTCAGTGGAGCAATGCATATATTTCTTCATTTTCCTCCTTCAGAACACTCGGAAGCGTGTTGCAATGGAATGTTGTTTGGGATTTCGCTGTCTCTGCCTCACTCCTCTTATTTTCCCCCTCCCCCCCACAGGAACCACCATGGCCTTCCTCTTGCTGGCATTCTCTGCCTTTGCCCAGTTTGTTCCCGCAGATGCATTCCCTTTCTCCAGGGAAAGCACAGGTAACTGGGGGCCGAAGGCGTGGCTGCGCGATCCGTGGATCGCTCGGACGGCACCATTTGTGGCTGCCAGTGGGGGTGCTGACAGAGGGCGGGGGGCGTTGCGTGGTTGGATGTTCCCCTAAGAGAAGAACTGCTTCTGTCCGTAGGGATAGATGGCAGGGCTGAGCTGTGCCCTCCCGGAGCAGGTCCCCAGCTCCGTGGCAGAGGAGTGCAGCTGCCTGGCCGGCAAGCAACCTCCAGGGTCTCTGGCAGCCTGGCTGAGAACGGCCTGGGAGAGCTGCTGCCGCTGGAGTGGGAGTGCTGGGCAGGACGGCCCAAGGATCCCTCTCCATGTATGACTGCTGGGGGAGGCCATCGCTCAGCGCAGGAGCGCCTGCTTTGTGTGCAGGTGGCGTTGGGTGCCGCCCTTGGCGTCTCCAGGGCAAGGGAAAGGCCCAGGCAGCCCCTGCCAGCAGAGGAGAGAGCACAGGCAAGGGGGATGGTGTGTCCCTGTGTGCAGCTGCCAACTGTCCCTGTGGCTGTCCAGGTCCCCCCTGGCAGCCTGCGAGGAGAACGGTGGTCTGAGTGGCTTTTAAGGGTGGCTGAGCTCTCTGTAGGAGCATGTAGGAGACAGACAGAGGGAGTCTTCCTTGCAGCCATGGTTTGCTCCCTCTTCTTTCAGTCTGCACTTCACTGCCAACTTACGCTTCCTCCAGCATCTCCACGACTTCATTTGTTGAGTATTTGAGTTAATTGAACAACACTGCATGCATGCACGTGCCTCTTGTGACCGTTTCCTTGCCTATCAGCAGGTGGCAATATTGTGTTGCATAGTCTGCTTTGAGAGGGGCAGATTGGGGGCAGGAAGCCTGGGGCTCCTGTCCCTGGGTCTGCCCTGTGCAGAAGGTGAACTGCCCCCGCACACACACACACACTGACCTCCTTTGCTTCTGCCCGCAGATGACCTCAAAGCTCTGCGGGTCTCGATTGCCAAATATCCGCCTGCCCGAGCTGTGCTTTCCGGCAGCCTCACCATCCCCTGCCACGTGACCTACCTGCGTCTGCTGCCCACATCTGGAACCGCTGGCCGCCACGCTGTCCAGGGGGCACCCCGAGTGAAATGGACCTTCCTTGCCCAGGGCAGAGAGGCGGAGATCCTGGTCGCTCGGGGCCTGAAGGTGAAGGTGAGCGAAGGCTACCGCGACCGAGTCTCCCTCCCCTTTTACCCAGACTCGCCAACAGACGCCACCTTGGTCCTGAGTGAACTGCGGTCCAATGACTCTGGGGTCTACCGCTGTGATGTTCAGCATGGAATTGAGGACGGGCACGATCTGCTGGAGGTGAAGGTGAAAGGTAACATCCTCTCTGCCTACGTATCTTGCCGGGGGCATGGGGGGGATTCAGGCCCCACACCACTGGGCAGGATCTCAGCAGGCACTTGGTCTCCAGCCCACATGTGCTTGAGGAGGGCCGGGAGGGCGGCACCCTGGACGTGCCTTTTGACTCTTCTAGAAGCTGTTCTCCTCCCCTCAAGCTGGACTCATTTCTGGGTTTGGATTTTTCTGCACCAAGCGGGGAGGATCTACAAGGGAGTGTCTGCAGGTGGGGGCAGAGCAAAATGCCTTCTGCTGCCCTCTGCTTTTTCTCCTATAAATTCCCCATCCCCACCATGCCACATGGCTGTTGCAAAGGGAACCTGAATGGGGCTGGAATGTCCGTGTTTCCCCTGCAACTTCTCTTGCTGCCCAAAGACCATCCGGATGGAGGGGTTCATCTGGGCTGGGGGAGGGGGGCTGCAGCCTAGGGATGCTCTTGGACTCGCTGCTGTCTGGAGGGGCTCAGGTGGTGAATGTGGCCAGGAGAGCCTTCCACCAGCTGCCATCTGGAACGGCAAGACATGGGGCCCATGCAACAGGTAGCTCCAAGCTGAACTCCTACAATGCTCTTTAACCTTTAAGGCCCTAAACCATTTGGAATGGGGTTATCTTAAGGCTGCCTCCACCCTTATGGCCCAGCTCATACTCTAAGACCTGCACCAGAGGTCCTGCTCGTGTGTCCGATGGTAAAATTGGCTAAGGTGTTGAGCACAAGAGGCAGGCATTTCTTGGTGGTGGCCCCACATTATGGAATTCCCTTCTTGTTGTCATTTGCTTGGCCCCTTCTGTACAGGCCTTTAAGAGGGTCTTTATAATGTATCTTTTTATTGCTGCCTTTTTTGAATAGAAGTGACGTCTGTGCGACCCAGAGCCATTTTTCTCATATGTCTATTTACTGCACCTATACTACTCTACACTTACATGGGGGACTTCAGTTTCCCTGATATTTGTTGGGAGACAAATTCCGCAAAACATGGCCCCTCCAGGAAATTCCTGACTTGTGTGGCGGATAACCTCCTCCTACAGAAAGTAGAGGAATGAACTAGAGGATCGGCTATCCTTGACTTGATCCTAACCAACAGAGATGACTTAGTGGATAAAGTAGCAGTTACAGGAACTCTGGGGGAAAGCGACCATGTTGCACTTGAGTTCTTGGTTCTAAGGGAAGCAAAAGCCGAGTGTAGCCAAATGCGTACCCTGGATTTTAGGAAAGCTGATTTTAATAAACTCAGAACAATGATCAGTCAGGTCCCATGGCAAGCGATGCTAGCGAGAAAAGGAGTCCAAGATGGGTGGGAGCTTTTAAAAAAGGAAATTCACAAGGCACAATCACAAGCAATTCCAACAAGAAGAAAAGGTGGAAGACAACAGAAGAAGCCAATGTGGCTTCACAAAAAGCTTAGGGATGACCTGAAAACAAGAAAGGACACATATAGGAAGTGGAAAGAAGGCCAAGTAACAAAGGAAGAGTACAGGCAGATAGCACAGAATTGCAGGGATGGCGTCAGGAAGGCTAAAGCTGAGAATGAGCTGAGGTTAGCAAGGGATGTTAAAAACAACAAAAAGGCTTTCTTCAGCTACGTGCATAGTAAAGGCAGAGGAAAGAAATGGTGGTTCAGCTATTAAATAAGGATGGCAAAATGATAACAGATGACAAAGAAAAGGCAGAGGTGCTCAATTCCTACTTTGGCTCAGTCTTCTCCCAAAAGAGGGTCTATGACCCCGCTGCTAAAGGCGAAGTACAGGCTGAAGGGGCAGGATTGCAGCTTGAGATCGACAGGCATATAGTCAAGGAACACCTCATTACTTTGAATGAGTTCAAATCTCCAGGGCCGGATGAACTGCATCCTAGAGTCATAAAGGAACTGGCAGAAGAACTCTCAGAACCACTGTCTATTCTCTTTGAGAAATCATGGAGGACGGGGGAAGTGCCAGATGACTAGAGGAGGGCTAACGTTGTCCCTATCTTCAAAAAGGGTAAAAAGGAGGAACCTGGGAACTACAGACCAGTCAGTCTGACATCAATCCCTGGGAAAATTCTGGAGCAGATGATAAAGCAATCCATCTGGAAGCACCTTGACAACAATGCCGTGATTACTCAAAGCCAACATGGATTTGTCAAAAACAAGTCCTGCCAGACAAATCTGATTTCATTTTTTGATCAAGTAACCTCCCTTGTAGACCGTGGGAATGCTGTAGACATCATATACCTCGACTTCAGCAAAGCTTTTGACAAAGTGCCCCATGATATCCTGATGAGCAAACTAGCTCAAAGTGGGCTAGATGAAACAACGGTCCGGTGGATCCACAGTTGGCTACAGAATCGGACTGAAAGAGTGCTTATCAATGGGACCTTCTCCAACTGGGGAGAGGTAACGAGTGGGGTACCGCAGGACTCAGTCCTGGGCCCAGTGCTCTTCAACATTGTTATTAATGACTTGGAGGAGGAGGTGCAGGGAATGCTGATCAGATCTGCAGATGACACACAATTGGGCAGGATAGCTAATACTTTGGAAGACAGAAACAAAATTCAGAGTGATCTGGATAGACTGGAGCGCTGGGCAGAAAACAACAGAATGACATTTAATAGGGATAAATGCCAAGTTCTGCAGCTAGGAAAAAGAAACCAAATGCACAGTTACAAGATGGGGGATACGTGGCTCAACCACACTACAAGCGAGAAGGATTTTGGAATTGTTGTCGATCACAAGCTGAATATGAGCCAACCATGTGATGTGGCTGCAAAAAAGGCAAATGCTCTTTTGGGCTGCATTCATAGAAGCATCGCTTCCAAATCCTGGGAAGTACTAGTCCCCCTCTACTCAGCACTGGTTAGGCCTCATCTGGAGTACTGTGTGCAGTTCTGGGCACCACACGTGAAGAAGGATGCAGACAAACTGGAGAGGGTTCAGAGGAGGGCAACAAAGATGCTCAGGGGACTGGAAACAAAGCCCTATGAAGAGAGACTGAAAGAACTGGGCATGTTTAGCCTTGAGAAGAGAAGACTGAGGGGAGATATGATAGCACTCTTCAAGTACTTGAAAGGTTGTCACAGAGAGGAAGGCCAGGATCTCTTCTTGATCATCCCAGAGTGCAGGACACGGAATAATGGGCTCAAGTTCCAGGAAGCCAGATTCCGGCTGAACATCAGGAAAAGCTTCCTGACTGTTAGAGCAATACGACAACAGAACCGATTCCCTGGGGAGGTGGTGCGCTCTCCCACACTGGAGGCCTTCAAGATGAGGCTGGACAGCCACCTGTCAGGGATGCTCTGACTTGGATTCCTGCATTGAGCAGGGGGTTGGACTCGATGGCCTTGTAGGCCCCTTCCAACCCTACTATTCTATTATTCTATACATGGTCTGTGTAATGTGCCATTGCTTGATTTGTGAGCACTTGGCTCTAAAAGGTGGCTTATAAGTGCCTTGAATGAATGAATGAATGAATGAATGAATGAATGAATCCATAATATGACTCTACACAGAAGAGTGGAAGAGCAGCCCTGCAGCTGGACTGGCCAAGGTGGGTCTGTTGAGCCCAGCCCATTTCCCCGCAGTGGCTACCCAGAGGCCTACACAAGGCCCACGAGTAGGATATGAAGGCAATGACCCCTCCCTTGCCGTTCACCCCCTGTCGGACTCGAAATGTAGACTGCCTCTAAACAGGGACGCTCCACTCAGCCATCATGCTTAATATCTGGGATGCACCCATGAAGAAGTCAACAATCTGCCTCAGAACCTGCCTTGCTGACCTGTATAGCAGGGCCGCTGCAGCTCAGACATGGCAGCTTGGCTCCGTCTCTAGGCAGAGCTTTGCCTCAGCGTCTGAAGCCATGACTCTCTCCCCCCATTGACTACAACGGGAATATCACCAAATGCCCATGTATTTCTTTTTCTTTCTTTTTTTACAAAACGCATGGGATTTGCTAGCGTAATAATCCCCTCTGAAGTGTGCAGGCTACCAGATTTCAGGTCGATAAGTGCAGGGTGCTCTAGGCACCTTCAACGTTTGAGCGATGACTTGCCTTCTCCGTGGTTTGTGGGCAAGGTGCATGAGTATGGCGTACAAGGTAGAGGTGCCCCTAGCTAATGTACCTGGAAGAGTTGAGAAGGACAGGCGCACGGGGGTTTGTGCGAGGGGAGCCTGGTAAAGTTTGTGTGCTCGTGTGTTAGTTTTAAAAAGGGCGCCCTCCCTCTCCCGCGTTTGTGGGCAATTTGCTGTGTTCTTTGGCTGTGACACGTGCATGAGCCGGAGTAGTGCTTGGTGCAAGTTACACAACCCTGGCTGCTTGCAAAGGTCTCTGAGCCCCCTGCTCCCCTGGCTGTCTGGAGCTGGTGGCCCCCGATTATACGTTGTCAGCCGACAGCCCCCTCCCGCCCAGCCTGGCCTTTAGCAGGAAGGGAGTGCTTTGCCCTCCCTGGACCGGCAGCCAGGGAAGAGGGGCTGGGGAAGTTGGGCAGGTCCTGGGAGCTCGGTGGAATTCTGCGTCCCGGGCCCTGACCAGGGACTTGGTGTCGGCAGTGCTGAGCCACCAGGCATCTCCCCACGAGAGCTCTCAGGAGCCGTGAGCACTGCTGCTTCCTGGAAGTCAGGGGAAACAGTGGAAAGGTTGGGACGGCTCCTGATGAGTGCCTTCTACGCCCCTCTCCAGAGCTCTGTGATGGGAAGCGAAAAGGACAGCCCTGGGAAGGCCATGCCCTGGCTGGGAGCGGGGACGCTCAGTCACGGAGCGGCACGGCCCCCTCTGCCTCTCCCCTCTCCTCTGCTGGCACCGCCCGTTGGGGCAGAGCTTGGAAATGCTTGTGGGAGGTAAGCGAATGCATCAACTTGGCCAGAAGAAGCGAAGACAAAAGCTGCCTCCTCAGTCCTCCAGCAGGCCAGCCTGCCTCGCCTGGGGCCACTTCGGACAGAGCCCCCTCGCCTTTGGAGGCAGCCCGGATGGCTCCACAGCAGCACCGGGCACCTCGGATTCACGCACCGCCTGGGACTCCTGCTCACCTCTGCCTAACAGAGCGTCTGCGCTCCCATGAAGGCGCCCCGTCCCATCCGAGCCAGCGCCAGGGATTTCACCATGGGGCACGGCAGCCCATCCAGTCAGGGAGCCCAACCCACATCTCTCTTCGCAGGAGGTGCGCAACAGTCTACACTAGGGCCACAGTGGCAGAACCACACGATGCCAGCCACAGCGTGGGAAGCTCTTAGGCCCACAACTCCTTGAATGTGGCCTCTGTTTCTAGAGCAGAATAGTGGCAGCTTCCCAGAGGCTCCATCCCAGTCCCCGCCGCGATGCCTGCGCACAGGAAGCCGTGGGAGGGGGAGCAGAAAGGCTTTCGTGTTACGCTGCTGCCAGGCTACAGGAGCATCTCTGTCCTCCTGCCTTAAATCCAACACATTGTGTTTGGCAGGCTTCAGCGTGGACATTTCACGCCTCACCTAACCACCCTCTCCTCCGCCTTCCAGGAGTCGTGTTTCTTTACCGAGAAGGTGCCGCCCGCTACGCCTACACCTTTGCCAAGGCCCAGGAGGCCTGCGCCAGGATCGATGCTGAGATCGCAACCCCGGAGCAGCTGCACGCTGCCTACCTCAGCGGTTACGAGCAATGCGATGCAGGCTGGATCGCCGATCAGACCGTCAGGTAGGCGGAGCTCTGAGGCTCAATCTGCCCGCGAGATGGGGCGGGAAATGAACTGCCGCCATACTTTCCCGTGGAAAGTGTTCTATTCCCTAAAACCTGCTGTTTCATAACACTGATTACTAACACAACCAATGGGTACAAGATCAGTCAAGCTGCTCAGTTTCAAAGGTGTGGTTAACTTTTTTCAGGTGACTGTTCCCAGGAAGCTCATTTTTATTTACAAAATAGAAATAGATACAGATATGCATGCACACAGCTAAAATTAGGGTGTGTCAAAATCAATATCTTAAGTGTATGCTATTGAGTTGTCATCATGTCTTAAAATATTCAGAGAGAGAGAGAGAGACATGCATATATATATATATATATACACACACACACACACACACATTCACTGCTCTGTGATCCAACTTTGCTGACTTCTTGGTTGTCTGGGCTTTCTCCCTTTGCAACTGAATTTTGCATTGAAAAGAATGTGTGTGAATAATTAAAGCTCAGCACCCTGTATATGTTTAAGGAAACGGTCGCCAAAAAGCAATCAGGTTGCTGCTTGCTAATATTGCTTACTACCTGCCTTTGTTGTTGTTGTTCAGTCGTTCAGTCGTGTCCGACTCTTCGTGACCCCATGGACCATAGCACGCCAGGCCTTCCTGTCCTGTGCTCTCTCCCGGAGCGTGCTCAAGTCCATATTCATTGCATCGGTGATGCTATCTAGCCATCTCATCCTCTGCCGTCCCCTTCTCCTTTTGCCTTCAGTCTTTCCCAGCATCAGGGTCTTTTCCAGGGAGTTTTCTCTTCGCATTAGGTGGCCAAAATATTGGAGCTTCAGCTTCATTATCTGTCCTTCCAATGAGCACTCAGGGTTGATTTCCTTTAGGATGGACTGATTTGACCTCCTTGCAGTCCAGGGCACTCGTAAGAGTCTTCTCCAGCACCACAGTTCGAAAGCATCAATTCTTCGGCGCTCAGCCTTCCTTATAGTCCAGCTCTCACAGCCATACATTACTACTGGGAAAACCATAGCTTTGATTAGACGGACCTTTGTCGGCAAGGTGATGTCTCTGCTTCTTACTATGCTGTCTAGGTTGGCCATAGCTTTCCTCCCAAGGAGCAAGCGTCTTTTAATTTCATGGCTACAGTCACCATCTGCGGTGATCTTGGAGCCCAAGAAAGTAAAATCTGTCACTGCTTCCATTTCTTCCCCTTCTATATGCCAGGAAGTGATGGGGCCAGATGCCATGATCTTAGTTTTTTTAATGTTGAGTTTCAAACCAGCTTTTGCACTCTCCTCTTTCACCCTCAACAAGAGGCTCTTGAGATCCTCTTCGCTTTCTGCCATTAGGGTGGTATCGTCTGCATATCGGAGGTTGTTGATAATTCTCCCAGCAATCTTAATTCCGACCTCTGATTCATCCAACCCGGCATTTCTCATGATGTACTCTGCATATAAGTTAAATAAGCAGGGTGACAATATGCAGCCTTGTCGTACTCCTTTCCCAATTTTGAACCAATCGGTTGTTCCATGTCTGGTTCTTACTGTTGCTTCTTGACCCTCGTACAGGTTTCTCAGGAGACAGGTAAGGTGGTCTGGTACTCCCATCACTTTCAGAATTTGCCACAGTTTGTTGTGATCCACACAATCAAAGGCTTTAGCGTAGTCAATGAAGCAGAAATAGACGTTTTTCTGGAATTCTCTTGCTTTCTCCATGATGCAGCGAATGTTGGCGATTTGATCTCTAGTTCCTCTGCCTCTTCTAAACCCAGCTTGTACTTCCGGTAGTTCTCGGTTCGCATACTGCTGAAGCCTAGCTTGTAGGATTTTGAGCATCACCTTGCTGGCATGTGAAATGAGCGCAATTGTGCGGTAGTTTGAACACTCTTTGGCGTTGCCCTTCTTTGGAATTGGAATGTAAACTGACCTTTTCCAGTCTTGTGGCCACTGTTGAGTGTTCCAGATTTGTTGGCATATTGAATGCAGCACTTTAACAGCATCATCTTTTAGGATTTTAAATGGCTCGGCTGGAATACTGTCATCTCCGCTAGCTTTGTTGTTACTAATGCTTCCTAAGGCCCACTTGACTTCACTCTCTAGGATGTCCGGCTCAAGTTCAGTGACTGCACTATCATGGCTATCAGGGACATTCAGATCTTTCCTGTATAGTTCTTCTATGTATTCTTTCCACCTCTTCTTAATCTCATCTGCTTCTGTTAGGTCCCTGCCTTCTTTGTCCTTTATCATGCCCGTCTTTGCACAAAATGTTCCCTTGAGATCTCCAATTTTCTTGAAGAGATCTCTAGTCTTTCCCATTCTGTTGTTTTCCTCGATTTCTTTGCATTGTTCATTTAAGAAGGCCTTCTTGTCTCTCCTTGCTATTCTCTGGAACTCTGCATTCAGTTGGGTATATCTTCCCCTTTCTCCCTTGCTTTTCGCTTCCCTTCTTTCCTCAGCTACTTGTAAAGCCTCATCAGACAGCCACTTTGCTTTCTTGCATTTCTTTTTCTTTGGGATGGATTTCGTTGCTGCCTCCTGAACAATGTTACGGACCTCCGTCCATAGTTCCTCAGGCACTCTGTCTATCAGGTCTAATCCCTGAAATCTATTCCTCACCTCCACTGTATATTCATCAGGGATATGATTTAGGTCATACCTGAACGGTTTAGTGGTTTTCCCGACGTTCTTCAATTTAAGCCGAAATTTTGCAAGAAGCAGCTCATGATCTGAGCCACAGTCAGCTCCAGGTCTTGTTTTTACTGACTGTATGGAGCTTCTCCATCTTTGGTTGCAAAGGACATAATCAATCTGATTTCGATATTGACCATCTGGTGATGTCCATGTGTAGAGTCGCCTCTTGTGCTGTTGGAAAAGAGTGTTTGCTATGATCAGCATGTTCTCTTGGCAAAACTCTATTAGCTTTTGTCCTGCTTCATTTTGTACACCAAGGCCATGCCTGCCTGTTATCCCGGTGATTTCTTGACTTCCTACTTTAGCATTCCAATCCCCTATGATGAAGAGGACATCTTTTTTTGGTGTTAGTTCTAGAAGGTGTTGTAGGTCTTCATAGAACCGATCAACCTCAGCTTCTTCGGCATCAGTGGTTGGGGCATAGACTTGAATTACTGTGATGTTGAATGGTTTGCCTTGGATTCGTACTGAGATCATTCTATCATTTTTAAGATTGTACCCCAGTACTGCTTTTCCCACCCTTTTGTTGACTATGAGTGCTACTCCATTTCTTCTAAGGGATTCTTGCCCACAGTAGTAGATATGATGGTCACCTGAATTAAATTCGCCCATGCCTGTCCATTTTAGTTCGCTGATTCCCAAGATGTCGATGTTCAATCTTGCCATGTCATGTTTGACCACCTCCAGCTTACCTTGATTCATTGATTTGACATTCCAGGTTCCTAAACAATATTGTTCTTTACAGCATCGGATTTTCTTTTCACCACCAGACACATCCACAGCTGAGTGTCCTTTCGGCTTTGGCCCAGCCGCTTCACTCTTTCTGGCGCTACTTGGAAATACCCTCTGCTCTTCCCCAGTAGCATATTGGACACCTTCCGACCTGAGGGGCTCATCTTCCGGCGTCATCTCTTTTAGCCTTGTGATACGTTCCATGGGGTTTTCTTGGCAAGAATACTGGAGTGGGTTGCCATTTCCTTCTCCAGTGGACCACATTTTGTCAGAACTCTCTGCCATGACCTGTCCGTCTTGGGTGGCCCTGCATGGCATAGCTTATGGCTTCACTGAGTTACGCAAGCCCCTTCGCCACAACAAGGCAGTGATCCATGAAGGGGGACTACCTGCCTGCCTTAACTTAATTTATTATTTATGTATGGGATGACTCATCGTAAAAGAAAAAGAAAATAAATTCTAACCGCAAATTAATATTTTTCAAAATTAGAATTAATTTCCCCTTCTGTGGTGTAAGCCCAAAGTCACCTTTTTTCCATTTATTTCAGAAAAAAAATATGTTTGGGATGGCAGTTGCAGCATGAAATCTACCATTATTTTTCTTTCAGAGATCTTATCATGTGGGACATAGCTCACCCACCTAGAAATATGGTTTGCCCCTCCTGTGCCCCCTCCCCATAATTTTTTTCCCTGGTGTTGCCACTGCTAGAGAACCCTTCGGTCAGATCCGGCAAGGCTCTTCGTATGTTCTTGGGCTTATTTTGGACTACTTGGATGATAAAAGGGGAATTCATCTCCCTCCCTTTCTGCAAGGAACAGGTGACCTTCCCCTCCCTCTCTGTGGAAGTGGCTTGGGGAAAACTATTTATTTCAAAAATAAATAAATTCAGTGGTAGCCCCCTTCCCCAAATAAAGTTCTGTCGCACTCTCCATGGTATCAATTTAGCCTTTTAATTTTTAATAAATAATTAAACAAAGTCCACACTGTGCACCTCCCAGCCACGCGTAGGACCTGCTGCCGCCTGTCGTTTTCCAAACATTGCCTGGCCGTGGCAGTGGGGAGGACTCAGTTAGGCCTGACTCCATGGATGCCAGGGGTACAATGAGCCATGGGATCTAGATTTCCCACGCTTCCCGATGTCCTTGGATGTTGTTGTGCATGGTCACCACAGCCTCTTGAGCCTAACAGATGCCACGAGCCCTCCCTGTGAGGGAAGTTTGCTTGGGAAAGGGGAGGGAGCCTCAGTGGCTGGGCAGGCCCCGTCATGTGCCAGGCGCAAACCTAGACGGGGCCGAGGCCTAGTTGACAGTAGGCCCAGGGGAACATGGGGGGGGGGGTTTGGGTTTTGAGCACTGTCCTTATCCCCAGGTACCCCATACAGAACCCTCGTGAGGCCTGTTATGGAGACATGGATGGGTTCCCGGGAGTCCGTAACTACGGTGTAGTGGACCCAGAAGACATGTATGACGTCTATTGCTACGCTGAAGAACTGTATGGTAAGAGAAGCTGCCCCTTGCAGGACCCATGCGAGTTGTGAGGCAATCTGTCCATGAAATGTGACCCCCCACCAGACACTGGATAGCCCCATCTGTTTTGGCACTCTCAGGCAGCAGAAATAGCCCCCACTGTAGGGAGGCACATAACTTCCTTGTAACACCCCTCATTCCTGCACCAGCCATCACTGCCCGAATGCTTCTCCCCGCATTGCACATGACAAGAAGCCCTTCATCATCTACTGCAGGTAATATTCATGGGGAGAGCAACCCTGTGGTCTAGAGGGCCATAGGATAGTGCGGTTTATGGGAACCCAGGGTGGAGCCAGCTCCCCAACCACGCTTGCCAGGAACCACGCTCCCTGTCCCCACCGCCTCATGGGTGGCGCACCTCCCACTGGTCTCTGCAATCAGAGACAGAGCATGGAGAGAGTGAAAAGCGGGCAGTCCCAGGGGCAGGGAGGGGAAGAGCCCATGGAAGCCGCTTTACGCAGGTTCCTGTGTGCTGCGTGGCCTCCTCCGCTCCTGCTCTGAAGCACCCCAGCTAGACAGCCGAAATCGGCCATCTATCACAGCAGCAGGGCAGCCGGAGCACAGAGGATCCCCCCGTGCTTGCCCCCCGCCCCCCGCACAGGGTAGTCAGCAGATTCCAGCTTCGGAGGCTGTCGACTATCCCGATAGGATTGCACCCTTGCCATGTTGTATTTGTCCTGCTCAGCCTTCTGAAGCAGGTCTGTTAATCAACGGCCCGCCTTTCAAAAAGGCCACACCAAAAAATGTTTAATCTCACAGTGGAACTGCTTGGATTTCACTTTAGCATGTTCAGCAGCATTTATTATCTGGATGTCAGTGAAGGAGAGACAGAAGAGAAGCCATGTTCTGTGTCCATGCACATGCATTTACGTTCATGTGCACAAGACTCAAGTTGCTCAGGAATGTAACTTCTCGTACTCTGGGAGACCTGGAGGCTTCCAGTATGCATGCATGGATCTCTCCGAAGGGTGAAATGCAGGCAGGATCAGGACAGGGATTTGCCAGGAACTGGGACCAGAAAACAGGGACTGGTGGAGCGTGTGAAAGAGAGGTTTGTCTGTTTATTTAATTCATTGAATATCTCATAAAATAAATAGCTTTAGGCATTGTACAGTATAATTTAAACTCTAAAACCTAATAACATAATCAAATACAATAAAACGGAATAAAAACAATAACAGAGTATAAAATCAACAGACATCCCAACACAGCAGAAAATATAATTCGGATGCAAAAACTAAAACCACCATCAGGTAAAAACTTAAAACCACATTGCAGAGACTAGAATAGTAGATCTGAAACACTAAAAACACTATCAGTGTAATTCTCGTCCTGTCCCGCCCATTTCCGTGGCCCGGCCCCTGGTAGGCTGGTGGGCGAATTCCACTTAGTGTTTTAGCTACTGCTGTTCACTGCTGATGTTTATTGGCTTATTCTGTTTTATTAACCTGATCTGATTGTTATGTTGTTAATTGAAAATCTGCCCTGGGAACCATTTTGGTTGAAGGATGGTAGGGAAATGCTCCAAACAAATACATAATAGCGAGTTTCACAGTGGCTTATGTCTGACATTTCCATTCTGCGTTTTCTCCAAGACTGGCTTCTCAAGCCATTGCTTGTTGGTATGGTACCTAAAAGATAAACACTTCTTTCAATTCTGGTCAAAGCAAGTTCCGTTGCCCCTCTTTTGGAACATGAATGACCGGTGTGTCTGTGCTTGCAGGAGAGCTGTTTGTGGCCAGCTCCCTGGAGAAATTCACTTGGGAGGAGGCCAAAGCAGAGTGCAAGGGCCTGCGAGGGGAGATAGCCACCACTGGCCAGCTGTATGCCGCGTGGAATGATGGGCTGGACCACTGCAACCCTGGCTGGCTGGCCGACGGTAGCGTGCGCTACCCCATTGTGACCCCACGGGAGAAGTGTGGGGGGAACGTGTCAGGAGTCAAAACCATCTTCCTCTTCCGCAATCAGACTGGATTTCCGGATCCCCAGAGCAAATATGACGTGTACTGCTTTCGAGGTAAAGATCCTCTTTCTGGGCTGGTTACATGTTGGTTATGGTTGCTACCTTGTTTGCCCGCTCTTCTGCGTCTTCAACCTACACGTGGCCATGCTTTTCCCATCCCTTATCTCCTTGCCAGGAAAAGCTTTTCCTGTGACATTTCTCTGCATATCAGGCAGTTGTTAAAGGCACAGGAGCAGAGTCAGGGGGAAAGGTGGCAACTCTATAAGTGAGACACTCTTCACTTGAGCAATTGCTTCCAGTGTGAAGATGTTGAATGTGCTTTTAACTCCTGGAGTGTCCTTGGCTCACATGATCAAATTCACAAACTATTTACCATGTTTTAACTCCCCACTGTCAAAACAGTTAAAATAGGGGATGAATGGATTTTCCCCATTCAGTTGCTTTGTTGTTTCTCTGAATTGTTCTACATTCTAGTCCTCCTGAATTCTAGCATGACTTGGGGAATGTCTAAAATTAATTCTGAAAAATTAATTCACAGCATTCACTTCCTTCAATTCCTTTGCATCTTCCCCATTCTACATTACCACTGGGCACATTGGCATTGATAAACTCTGCTGAAAAGCAAACTTGATGTCATCCTACATGTGAGTGTATTGGGTTTATGTTCTGTGTAATGATTTGCTGATGCACACATGCAGTCCTGCACATTGATAAAATGCCACACACAAAGAATGCAACTGGGAAACGTAGTACACACACGCCCATCAAGATTGCTTGCTTGCTTGCTTATTTATTCATTTATTTATTTATTTTGCAGTGTATATGTGGGTTGGTAAAGCTGAGGAAGGGAAAGATGTAAACAAGCAGGAGGAACGGAAACTTGTGGCAAACTGTGTGTGTTCTGTAGCACATTTGGAAAGTCCCAAGACAGGCCGGTGGAGAACTCCTAATGCATTAGGTCCACTTCCAACATGAGACCAGGCGATTCAGAATTCTCAAGTATGTGGAGAAATTCAGGCTACTTCCACACTAAGCGATTCCTCCGGAATATCCACCACACTGTCATTTTCCCCTCAGGTACTCCCATCTTTTTTCTTATCATGACCCCCACCCCAGACTTTGGGGAGAAGACTGGAATAGCGGCGCAGCCCCGCTGCCCAGGCTGACAGGCGAAAGTGCCACTGAGGCCCCTGGTGGGAGGAGAGGACCACGAGGCAGAGATGAGCTGCTGGACAGGGCCCCCCTGCCTCCGTTGCTTGGCATTTCCTGGGGCTGGGCCATTTCCACGCCTGGAGCAGCAGAAAGCAAGGAGAGAGAGAGTGTGGAGCATCTCTGGGCTCTTCGCAGACCTCTGTAGCCAAATACAACAGGAAGCCCCTTGCAAGGAAGCCCCTTGCGCTGGTGTATTTAAAAACAGCAACAAATAAATGGCTGCTTTGAACCACAGTTTCCTTGAGCCGGGCAGGGAGAAGACTGCAGCTCAAAGCAGAAGAGCATAGTGAGGTCATGCGTGTGGGGGGGTAACTTTTTCTCCACCACTTCTGTGGCATAAAATAGGTGATCTCAGAACTTAAAAATGTCTTCATCTGGCCTTAAAAAAAATTCAAAATGTGGCAGGATACTTGATATGATATTGCAAATTAATTTGCTTTGCCATCTTCCAGGAAGTATAGCCCGTGGTCCCAGAATCCAAATCTCTTGCATTGGCACCACCTTCGTAGCCAGTCATTCACCCGGAGTATTTTTCGTTCCCTTTCTATCCCTCTTCTAACTACTGGAAGGGTGGATGAGAAAACTATCTGGGCCCCAAAGTTCTTGAGTTTCTTTCTCAAAGATTCGAAGTCTGACATGATTTCGTCATAGCTCCGCTTGGCGGTATCATTTGTTCCCACATGGATGAGAAGAAAGGGATACCTGTCAGTGGGCTTTATGAGTGCAGGCAACCCTTCAGTCATGTCTCTAATCTGTCCTCCTGGGAGACAGCATACCTTGCAAGTCCTTCAGCCTCTTGCTCACTCTCATGCGGGGTCCTCTGTAATTCTTCCTCCGCAAGTGTCCTCCAGCCTCATCCTCAAAAAAAGCTTCCATAGCTCCACCGCTTCCACTGGTGCAGAGTGGCTTCTCGTTCTTCTGCTCCACGCCCCACCATTTTCCTCTTCTGCCTCAGCTTGCTGTTGCTCTTCTGTACTTCACTTTGCTGCTGTAGTTCCCCCACCTCCCTGAGTCATCGGTTCCATTGTCGTATTGCTCTGACAGTCAGGAAGTTTCTCCTGATGTTCAGCCGGAATCTGGCTTCCTGTAACTTGAGCCCATTATTCCGTGTCCTGCACTCTGGGATGATCAAGAAGAGATCCTGGCCTTCCTCTCTGTGACAACCTTTCAAGTACTTGAAGAGCGCTATCAGATCTCCCCTCAGTCTTCTCTTCTCCAGGCTAAACATGCCCAGTTCTTTCAGTCTCTCTTCATAGGGCTTTGTTTCCAGTCCCCTGATCATCTTTGTTGCCCTCCTCTGAACCCTCTCCAGTTTGTCTGCATCCTTCTTCAAGTGTGGTGCCCAGAACTGCACACAGTACTCCAGATGAGGCCTAACCAGTGCTGAGTAGGGGGGAACTAGTACTTCACGGGATTTGGAAGCTATGCTTCTGTTAATGCAGCCCAAAAGAGCATTTGCCTTTTTTGCAGCCACATCATATTGTTGGCTCATATTCAGCTTGTGATCGACAGCAATTCCCAGATCCTTCTCGCTTGTAGTGTTGTTGAGCCACGTATCCCCCATCTTGTCACTGTGCATTTGGTTTCTTTTTCCTAGGTGCAGAACTTGGCATTTATCCCTATTAAATGTCATTCTGTTGTTTTCTGCTTTAGAGTGGAACAACAGTGCACTGCAATATGAATGCTAGAGAGAAGCGAAATGTCCTACCTGAAGAGGCGTGATTGAGATAGGTGCAGTCTTTGTTTTAAGTAGAAGAGCTGCTACTGAGTGAGGGTTAAAGGAGAACTTAACACAATATTTTCAGGGGCTTGAACCAGGAGGGCAGCAGCAGCAGAATCAAGGGAAGTACTGAAATATGTAACTAATTAATTCTTATTTCCATGCTTTTAAGTAAACACACTAGGAGCACAAGATTTTTGTTTCATAACAGAAGGGAGTGAAAGGAATAATTGGGAAGCCCAAGTTGTTTTAGAACAGTGCTTCTTTTGGAGCAGTGGAAGCAGATTCAGCTCCGGAAGACCAGGGAAGTGGCTCAGGAATATTGGAATATACTCTGTCAGGGAGCAAAGATAGTGCAACCAAGTTTACACAAAAGGTCCCTGGTCAATAGAAAGAAAAGTTACAAACCTCTCGGCTGTCTTAGAAATTTTGAGAAGGAAGGGGGGGAGGGGGAAGTGGCTCGGAGGTGTGAAGTGTTTCCATCAGCTGGCCAGGCTGGTGGGGACACTTATTTTTCTAATGCTCAACATGGCTACAGAAAAGTGGGAGCAATGATGGAATATTTTTTTCAAAAACATCTTTAGACAATCCATGTAGTCTGCTGTAGTCTCACTGTTGTTTTGCTTACAATTCAGGTTTTTTTAGCCTAATCAGTTTTCTGCAGCATCTGATGCGCGCTAGGTCTAAAGTATTAAGATCAGCTGGTTCTTGAGTTGGCCAGTTTGCTTGTTCCTTTAATCTAGTGCACACTTCTTGGGGCAAAATAACTTGCATGAGTTGGTTCATGCTAGCCCAACTGGGATTTTAACAAGTGATCACTGTTTGCAAGTCTTCTCTACATTTCTGTGGCTTTTCTCTGATGTTTCAAAATTTGACCTGGTCTTTCAGTTTTTCTTGGGAGTCCTTAAGACTCCACTCCCCGGAACTTAGGTGACTTCTTATTTTTTTGACGTCTCAACATACCCGTCAAAGAATGCATTCTCATTGACCCTGTGCCGCCTTGGAACCCTGAGATTCCAAGGCTCCCTTTAAACGCACAATTCTGTCCAAATCAAAGGTCCCAGCCAAGGGAAATTGTTTGGACAGCTCAAGTTCCATTTGTCCAAAACTTGCAAGTCTTAGGCCCATAATTCCTGTACATGTACATTGAAGGTGTCCCTTTTGGGGCTACGGAATTTCTTTGGAAGAATCCGACCCCATCCTCAATTCACACAGGAGCACACAGGAAAACAGTCAGGAGGTCTCCACAGGTTGCGAGAAACAAAAGGCACTGCCAAATCCCGAGGTACAGTCAGAGACCAACTCTCACTGAACTGGAGGCATGATCAGTAACTCACGGTCTAGGGAGCTCATACCATGGCAGGGAGTGAAGGGAAGGCCAGGTCACTCACTGCAATCTCCGTTCATTGAGGAAGGATTTATTCAGGAGGTCTGTGCCGTCTCGGCCAGCTCATACCACGGAGGGAAGAAGGAAAACTCACGCACACAAGGTTCCAGTGACAATAATTTGCCCTGCTCCTTTTTACCTGAGTTCATACCAGGCAACTCTTGTTCTGTTGTTTTCCTCAATTCACACAAGGCAACTCCCATTCACCTGATTTTTTTTTATTGTGATGTCAGTTTCAGAGTTGTGACTCAAAGAAGCATACAGAGAGGAATATAGTAAGGCATTTTTTTCATGCATAAGAAAAGGAAGGACAGATGATTTGGGGTCCTGCAGCCTTTGCAAGTGAGGGGAGGCTTCCTTGAGGAGACTATAGCCCTGTCAGGCCTTGGGCCCCCTACCCAGTTGAACCCCTGATGCATTTAGGCATGTGCCTGCGCAGGGCTTGACCGTGCACCCCAATGCGTGTGTACTCAGAAGCAAGGGCTCCCCTGTGCTCGCTGGAGCTTTCTTCCAAGGCAGTGGGTGCAGAGGGGTGCAGAGTTCTTACAATATAGCAGTATCTGGGTTTTATTAGGCTGTTATATGTAAGAAAAGCCCAACAATCTCCTTCCTGCCTCTGAAGCAACTTTGAAGGTGATTTGGAGTGGGGCAGCAACAGGCGGGCTGGAGGCTGCTTAGCACTTTCCCAACCAACCGTGTGATTTGCATAATCAGCAAACATTTAGCATAATATGCAAACTAGTCTGCCTGGCTCTGGGGAAAGGGAGTATGGCAGCCCCCAGTCAGGTGTACTGTGTCATGATTTCCCGAGTGCCGAAGGCTGCGCTCCTCAGGGGGACCCCGTGCCAGTGTGTGTGTGAGTGAGAGAGAGGCTCGTCCCCCCCATCCCTGTGCAACAGCCACTCCCATTTGATTCGACCCTTCCCCCAGGGCCAGTGGGACACACTCAGCCACCCTGCCGTTGCTCGTGGTCCCCCGACAGGTTCCACAGAATTCAGGCCGCAGGATGTGTCCTGCAAGGGACGAGGAGCTCAGTCCCATGTATGGCATCATCAGCCAAGGTTCCTTCAGGGCTGGCCGGTGAGGACTGCACGGGGTAGGGTGCGGCGGCCGTGGCTGGCTCTCCACGCGTCTGACTCATTCATGTCTAGAAGGGGCTGAGTTTAAGAACACACAAGAAGCCCTGAAGTGCCTGGATCGGGCCCACCTCGCCCTGCAGCCCACAGCGGCCAACCCGATCCCCCTGGGGAGCCCCAAACCAGCGCCCGAAGGTGGCGGTGGCGGTGGCAGCATCTGCTTGCTACTGTTCTTAGCACCTGGTACCAAGAGGCTGCCGCTGCCTCTGATCCCGGAGGGCCGAGAGAGCCATCAGGACCAGGAGTCCTTGATCGCCGTATCCGCCTGCAAGGCCTCGCCTCTTTCGAGGCCCCCTCACCTCCCTTTTTGACATCAGAGGGTTCTTCCGGGGGAGGGGGGCTGACCCCTCCGCCGCCTGACCCCTCTGTGCCCTATCACTGGAGCGCGGGGTGGTTGTGGCAAGGCGGGGGAGGGAGGGGTTTGCACCCCCTTGAGAACATGAGAAGGGCCAGTGCCCGGGCTGCTTCCCCCAGTGGCCGGCCAGATGCCTCGATGGGAAGCCCCCCAGCAGGGCAGAAGGGGAATTATTCCCACCCACCCACCAGTTCCCCTGCAACTGGCATTACTGAGAGCAAGGCTGCCTCTGATTCTGGCAATAGCAGAGAGCAACCAAGACTAGTCACCTATGGGCCGGTTCACACAATCACAGCAGCCCACCATGGCTTACTTAAGCCATGGTGGGTTGCAGTGGGTGCCAGCAGCCATTTTGAACATTCACGCCCTGGCGGGGGGTTGCCATGGTTTGTTGTGTTGTCCGAACCCAGGTGGCAGGAGCTTTTGAGGGTTAAACAACCCTCCATTAACTCATGGTCCGTTGTAGGGTTATGCAAGGGTTGCTTAACCTGCTAACAACCCCTGCTACTCGGGTTTGGATGACACGACAAACCATGGCAACTCCCTGCCAAGGCCTGAATATTCCAATGGCTGCCGGCACATACCGCAACCCACTGCTGCAGTAATCATGTGAATCCAGTCATTGATAGCCTTGTCCTCCATGAACGCCTGCTGTAAGAAGACCCATCCACCCCTGTTTTCAGCACCAACAGGGCACACACGTGAATAAGCCATCATGGCTCCCTGCCCCGCCCTGTCCTGCGGGAAGTCAACATTGCGGCCCAGGCTGCTTTCAAATGGTGTTTCTGAAGGATCCCAGAGGAAAGGCCAGAGGCAGTAACACCCCCTTTCTTTCTGCCCGCAGAAGACACAAGCCCTTTCTCTGAGTCTCCAGTCCCTGAGGCAGAGGGCAGCAAGGAGATTGTGACTGTGACAGAAAAGATGGAAGAGCTGCGGCTGCCCAAAGCGGAGCGTGAGGTGGCGAAGGAATCCAGAGGGGCCATTTATTCCGTGCCCCTTTTTCAGGACCTCCTTGAGATGCAGCAAAAGCCAAGCAGTGCGCCTGAAGAGGCAGCCCCACAAGGGCCCGAGGCAGGCCCAGGTGGCTGTGAAGTCAGACCAGGCCAGAGAGACGAGGAAGGGGGGAAAGGAAGAGATGGAGGTTGCGCAGAGAGACACGGGCATGGTAGGTGGAGGAGAAAGAAGGGGCAAGAGGGGAACCGGAACCGTCTTTCCCAGGGCTGTCTTCCTGGCATGAGAGGGCTTCCCGTTGGCTTAAAAGAGTTACAGTCTC
Organism: Heloderma suspectum; assembly: GCF_057233095.1. Classification (NCBI taxonomy): domain Eukaryota; kingdom Metazoa; phylum Chordata; class Lepidosauria; order Squamata; family Helodermatidae; genus Heloderma; species Heloderma suspectum. The sequence continues at coordinate 737,526 of NC_139474.1, forward strand.
TGTTCACAAACCAGAGAGATCTTTTGGAGTGTGGGCAACAAATAATGGTTTCCATAGAAAGAGAAATTCAGGTTAGCTAGGTATTCCTCTCCATCCTGGCCCACTGTGGAAAATTTAAAGGGAAGAAAGAGAAAGTTATGAGAACATTTAGAAGGCAGAAGAGTAGTGATGAATAAAGTCCCCTTGGATGTATTCAGAATTGGGCATGACAACCAAAATCATTCTCCCCAAGCCCAGAAAATAGCAAGGTTTTTTTCCCCTTGCCCAGTGCTGAATTCGGATCCTGTAGCACTCCCCATGATATTATCAGGAGGACATCTGGCTCCGAAGCGTTCCTCACCCTGGTGGTCCTGTCAGCATCCTCTCCCTCACCCCTGTGCTCAGCAGCATCCCAGGCACAACGAGCCCTGGGAAATGTGGTTCCCAGGATGTCTTGTTATCTTGGCACCCTGGAGAACGGCTTGCCAGCCACTCTGCCTCCAGCTTGGGACGTAGGGAGGCACACTGGCTCAAATTAAGATCCGAGCCCGAGCAAAACGCTCGAAGGGAACAGCACTCGCATCGTAATGCCACTGATCTTAGTGAGCAGGACCAATTTGTGTTCCCAAGTGAGGCAATGACAGACTTCAGTCCATACAGGAGAGAGAGGGGAGCCGTTGGGGGAAGGGGAAGGAAAGGATCCAAACAATACAAACACTCCAGAAGCGTATTGATGTATAGCCATATAATCCAAATATTGAAACAAACAATGCCATCTGACATTCCACAGAGCCAAATAGCAGAAGAGCAGCCATGTTAGCCCGTTGCAGGGAACACAGTAAAGAGACCTGTGGCACCCTAAAGACTTACAGGTCGTTTGTGGCAAGAATGTGCATGGCCAGGGAATTGGCTGGAGACATGGCTCCATGGAGGGGTGGAGGGGCGCTGGGGAGGGGGCTGTTGTGCAAGAACAGATTAAGAATTAGTAAACAGATGCTGAAATCAGAGAATGCCATCCATGAGCCATTGCAGAAAACAAGATTCAGTCATGAGGGCAGGGACACCAGGACAGGACAGGACAGGAGACAGAGAGCGAGCGCGAGAGCGCGCGCGAGAGAGAGAAGGACATTTGCACAGAGAGACCCTGGAATGTGAAACCCATTGACTGAACCATCCTGGCCTGGAGCTCAGTTTGCATGGCACCAAATGCGCTCCCTTATTATCCGCTGTGCGAAAATCACCCTGAGGAGGCAACCCTCTTCCCCCACCGTAAGGCGCAGGCTCATGGGCACAGTAGGACTGATTCAGAGAACTGGCCTGCAGGCCATGAGTGAGGTTATCTCAAACCTGTGAACAAGTTTGGGTGCAGCAGCCTCGCAGGCCATGCCTGATCCATATCAACAGCTGGGGAGTGGGATTGTGCCTTCCTTCCCACCTTGCCTGCCAGGTGTGTCTGCATCACCTCTGAAACCCCTGGATGTTCACAGGGCTTACATGCACAAGCCCAATATGCGTAGGGGTAATGGCAAGGCTGGTTTTCACTCCCTCCACCCCACCCAATCCAGGAATGGGGTGCATGATTTTGACCTATGCACATTGGCTTTTATGCATGTATGCCACATTCAAACGTGATGCCCACATGGGGACACCCAGTGGATGGGGCAGGAATTAGATCCCCACCTACCCAAGAGCAGGTAAGTGGGGGGGGGAATATTATCCAAACCAGGCCACACTATCCACATTCCCTTCCCCCGCACCCCAGCCCCGCAAACCTTTTTTTGTTTAAATTGACCCTGTGGTCAGAAAGTGAGCCAAATACTCTCCGTACATTTAACCAGATATTTAGATTCAATGCCACTGAAGGCAGCAGTAAAACTCTCAATTTTCTCCAAAGCCAGAATGCTGCAGTGGCAGGGAGTTCCTCAGTGGTGGGGCTGCCATCAAGAACATCTTGATATTTACTCTCATAGCCAGGACTGTCTGTGCTAAGGAAGAACATGATATCAAAATACTGTAATACAAATTCTACAGCCCCCAAACCCTGAATTCTTCAAACTGTATAGCTTATGCACATAAGTAGTAGAGCTTATACATAATAAGCTATATAATCTGTTTGATGTGCATGCAGTAATTATGTTATGCAAAGAAAGAAAGGGGTGTGGAGGAAGACGTTGCCATCCCCCATAACTCACCCCCAGCAGGGCTAGAGCTCAGCAGCCGAGTTCTGCTATGCATGCAAACAGCCCCAGGTTCAATCCTCAGCAGCATCTCCAGGTAGGTCTGAGGAAGGCTCCAAACTGAAACCCTGGAGAATCACAGCTGGTCGATGTAGCTGTCAGCATTGGCCTAGACGGACCCTGCTCTGACGGACTCCACTCTACTTGTTCTCCGAGGTCAAGGCAGAGAGAGGCCTTCCCAAGCCCAGCTGCCTAAAACATGCTTAACTCAGGATGCCTGCTGTGAGTGGAGCCGGGCCCTTCCACGTGCAGAGCGGGTGCCAGGCAGTCATGGCTCATCCCCACCATGGATGCACATTCTGCCTTATACTGAGCCGGATCGTTGTCCAGACAGTGCTGCCTCCTCTGGCTGGCAGAAGCATCCAATGCAGAACCCTCTTCTTCCCAACCCTGCTAATGGAGATCCTTCTCGCATATTTCAATGTTTGACATGAATTAACACTTAATATCTGACAGTATTTGGTGGCTGACATGCAGTGGTGTTAAGCATTTGACATCATCTGCCAAATCCATGGCAATTAAGTTGTGCTCATGCATTCTGTTCAGAATTCAGATGTTGCCATTTGAATGGTATCTGTGTGTCCACCCCTAAAAAACTCGCTTGAACTCTAGCTTTTTTACTCAGGTGGGAGTCTCTCCCACATCTGCAGATGTGAAGACAACGAGCAGTGTCGAACACGGTCGCTCCACTTACGCTATTGACATATCGCTGGCGTAAGTGACTTCTAGCGACCCGCCAGTTGCATAAGCTGGCATGGTGGCTTTCCCTGGAAACACGCTACGCCGGCTTATGCTCTTGGCATACCACCAGGCGTCGCTTACGCTAGGGTGGTGCTAACAGTGTAAGTGAAGGGGTGGTCCTGGATGCTGCCCAGAATTCATTATTTATTTACTTGTCCGTTTATTTAAAATCTTTACATGCCACCATTCATGACCAAATCACAGGGCGGTGTACCAAATCCATTAAACGTATTATGGATGTAACGGGACACACCTGCCAGATCTCACCTTTGGATCTTGCCACTTTGCATATTCTGCCGCCTTTCTGAATGCAAAGCCTTGGGGTGATTTCCATCTCCGGGAAGCGCCTACTGTCTCATGTGCTTCCTTTCCATTTTGCAGGAGAAGAGCCTGGGCTGGACACAGAGGAAGCCCTGAGCACCGAGGAAGGCCAGGCGTTGGATCCAAGTCAGCAGGAAGGAGAGGAGTCGGATGAGGAGCAGAACGTGCCTGGGCCTTCTGAAGCCACTCCAGAGGAGCCTGAGTCCACCGTGGGAGATGGAGTGGTGAGCAGCACTAGTCACGCGTGGCCCGAAATCTCTCCAGATCTGAGCAGGTCTGAAGAGGAGGACAAGCCCCAGGACTTCCGTGGCCCTGCAGAACCTGCCCAAGGGGACGGAGGAGAAGGTGCCATCGAAGCGGACTCTTCCGATGGCCTGGAGGGCCCCGAGGCAAGTGGAGAAGCAAACGACTCCGAAGAACTCCACGAAGATGTGTCATCGCCCGCCACGGAGGCTGCAGCCGAAAGGGAGGTTTCCCCTCTAGAACAGGCGGCTCGCAGTACTAGCATCAGCTACAGTGATCCTGGAGAGGCGGGGGCGCCTCCTCAGGCCAAGGACATGGGGTTGCCCCACGCGGCTGCTGCCCCCACCACAGCCAGGCAGGCCCAGCAGCCCCCCACGCCAGGGGGCAGGCTCATTTCTGGACTCCCAAGCACCCCCTTCCCCAGTCACCCCGGCGAGTCGGGAGACGCAGAGACTTCAGGGGCTGTGCCACCCGAGACAGCCACACGTGTGGAGGTGACGGTGGTGTGGGAGACGTCACTGCCTCCCTCCCCCAGCACAATGGCCACCAGCCAGTCCGAAGAGAGCGAGGAGCATTCTGGCTCCGCGTGGCTTCTTCCTGCCGGCGCCACCGGGTTTCCCACTTCCAGTCCCGAGGAGGTCATGGCTGTCTCAGGGCACCCAGTCAGCGCCCATCTTCCCGAGGAGGAGCACGAGGCTGGGGAGGCCACTGAGACCCAGGACATAAGCAGTGCCGAAGTCGGCCCACTAGCAGAAAGGGAAGCCTCCACGACAGCCCCACTGCCAACAGGGAGAGAAGAGGGGCACGGTGCCACCCCAGCTGCTGAGGGCGCCTCTGAAGACATGCCAGGCCCGGTGTTCCTGAACACCCCGTCCATGGAATCCTCCTTGACCACGGCCCACCCTCTGCCTGTCCTGCCCACTGAACGCGCCAGCCTGGGAGCAGGGGGGAACATTTCAGGTAACCCTTTTGGCTGCGCTGCCTTGGCCCTCTTGGCCACCGTTTTGGCTGACCTTCCGCACTCAGCACTGCACCTGACCTAGCAGTGTTCCTTCCAAAGCTGTGCTTTCCTATTCGTACCTCTCCCTCCCTACCCCTCTCTCTCCCTCCCCTCCTCCTTTATTGACTGGATCGGGGAAGGTAAAGGAACCAGAGAAGCACATGTTTTGTCAAACAGACAAAAACTAGTTCTAGAGAGTGCATGTCTTACATCTCTCCTACTTCTGTGAAGTGTTTTAACGACTATTTCCATGAAAAACAAGCCAGGAATGAGAATAGTGCTGCTCATAACAAGGAGACTAATAAAAAAGAGACAAAATTAAAAGCTTTCTAGAAAAGGACTATCTGGCTGGATGTATGTACCCTATTGTATGTGTCTTGTGTTTTTCCCCCTACTGTCCATCCTGCGTATATTTACTTTTCCCTACACTAATGAACTAATATCCCTCATGTTACTCAAGCATGCAGCTCAGCTCCAGCTCAGCATTAATCTTTGAGGCATGTTCTCGCGAGTGCTGCATCCCAACTTCAGAATGGTGGAGAAGGGGCGCTCAACATGTTGATCTCCAGGGTTTGCTCACCAGAGTCCAGAATGATCCAAGCTCACAATTCCACCAAAGTTTGGGCTCAACTCATAATGTGCTAGCTGCCAGTCAGTTAGCCTTTCTCAAGCTAACCTACCCTTGCAAAGTGGGGAGGGGGGACACTGGAAGCAACAAGGGATACCTGGCAATGGCAGGGGCCTTGTAAGCCTGGATACTTATGCTAAGGAGGTTTTGTTGTTGCTAGGATACATGGGAGTTGTAGTTTCCACAGTTGCTCATGCCCAATTCAATCCCACGCGTTCTGGCCCATGATGCAACCCAGGGCAATGGGTAGTGCTGAACTTATAGGGCCTCCACTGTCCCAAAGGTGGGGGCCAGCAGGAAAGGCTGGTGAGGAGCTAACCCAAGCGTACCACCATTCTGAGCTTTCTTGGACGATTCTCAGAAAAAGAAGAGTACCCATGAAGCTTGAAATATCAGAGCGAATTACGAGGTGTGCCTAGGGCAGCTTGCTCTTCACTGCTTCTCACTTCCATGGAGATCTCACTGAGCGGGAAGACAGTGGGGATGCTCATGGAATTTGCCTCTGCCAGATTCTGTCCAAGACTGTGAGGTTTCTGTTTACCAGATACGTCTGCTGGAGAGGAACTCCAAATAACCAGAATCCATGGTTCTTCCAAACGCATATTTCTGGGATTTTACAAAACATTTAGGCCATGTTTAAATTAAAAGAAAAAAGGACCTTGGAACGTCAGAACGAGAACAGAGTGGAACCCCGCTCATCACTACAAGGCAGATGCCACATGGTTAGAATGGTGGGGCCAAGTGGGAAGCTGCTTCACCTGCGTTAGTTCAAGCATCCTTCATCTTCCCCAGCATCAATGCCAAGAAAGGGTTCTGCAAGCTGGCCAGACACTTCAACTGCGTGCCGTGTTGGATGTCTGCCCCCCCATGTTGTCAGCAGGAAACCTCCCTCTGTCATCCCTGACGCAGTTTTGCTCTTTAAGAAAAGGTTTCTCTTTTTAAAATTTAAAAATAATTTTTAATAATAATAATAATAATAATAATGTCACAAATGAATGGCTAAATGCATGAACAGTCATGCTAGTCTTCTTAGAAAGCCAAACAAAAGACAGCAACAAGGTGGGGCAGTTTTCCAGAGGCCTGGAGGAGGGCACCGCAAGACAGATGGTTGAATTCACGTTCAGTCCACTGTCTGCGTGCCTGGTATTTCAGTCAGAAATGCGTCTGAAACAAGCTGGGCTCAGCCTGTGCCAAGGGAGGATGTGCTGTGCACTCTCTCCTTCTATTTGACTTCACCCTGATGCACAGAAACAACATTCACTGTCACCTGCTGCTGCAGGACCTCCTCCAACCCGCCTAAGGCTTCGTTCTCACGGCTGGGGTTAACCTGGATTGCTGCCACTGGCACAGGTTGCACATGGGGCTCCGTGTGCAATAAAAATGCTTCTCCACACCAAGATAAATAAAGAGCATGTGCTAATGTTCTATGTGCAGGGAACGTTTTTGTCTGGAGGAGAAGTCAGCCATGCAAGCCCCCACTGGCAAGCCAGACACAGACTTTTTATTTCATTATTTATTTGCACGTTTATCCTGCCTTTCCTCCAAGGTGCTCAGGGTGAGAAACAACAACCTGGTGAGGAAGGTGAGGCTGAGAGCAAATGACTGGCCTAAGGTCATCTGGCGAGCTGGATGGCTGAGCAGAGGTTTGACCCCGGGCCTTAGCCGCAGCGATCTCGTTGGGCAAGAAATAAGGCTGCAGCCCTGGAGCGACTTCCCTGGGAGGAAGTCCCGTTGCCCCCAGTGGGATTCATTTCTGAGCGGGCATGTAGAAGATTGAGCTGTAAGGAGGCAATATGTTTAAGGCTGTGGGGATGCTTGGATTTGGTGGAAGCAGAGGGAAAACACAGAATGTGGTACCGGAGACAGAACTCCACTTCCTTAGAATCTCCGCTTGCTTTTCTGTCTTTTTTTAAAAAGCAAAGCCAATGACTAGCCCCATATGACTGCAAGGCTGTGCTTGCCAACCCCTGGCAAATCTCAGACTCTCAAGTGTGGTGGATGAAAAAGATTCCCCATGGTGGAGGGGTCAGGGCTTCAGTGACTCCCCTGCCCCACCCACACAAGTCCACATCCATCCTTAGCAGGAAGAACGTTCAGTAAAGTAGTATGAAAATGCAGAATGCACAACGCCGGATGAGAAACGTACGTCACATTTGCACAGCTTATGCAGGTTAGGGCCCTCCCGCTGTTCTTTGCACAGAATCTGGCTCTCTTGGTGCAGAGTGGCTCTGATGGCGCCTTTATTTGAATGAAATGGAGTTTTAAAGCACTTCCTTTGTGCTACACAGATGTCTTTCTCAGGTCAGAAGCCTTGGCAGCACAGCCTGTTCGTCAGCTGATTAGGAGCAGATTCAAAGGCTCCGTACCAAGGCGCATGGGGCAGTCCTTGTGGACTACACCACCCTGCCATCACATACGCACATGAAGCATTTCACTGGTGAACATGGGTGCGCCAGCAACACCCCCTTTCTCATACCAAAGGTGGGTCACTGCTGGGTCCACCATCGCTCTACCTGCTGCATTGGTTTACTCTGTAAACACTTCTCCAGTGATTTAAAATCAGAAGCAATCCGTAATTTGGTTAAAGAGATGCTCGGAAAACCTAAGCAGGTCACCAACTGTTCGGAACATCCTGGGCTGTGGGCAGTGGCAGGCTGTGCACTGCACGGTGCCGGCCTTTGTGGTCCTGCGTGTGCTAGGGACAAGATGCGTCCACCCGCCCACTCAGAGGTCAGTTAACCAATCTTGAAAGCCTGGAGAGGGAGCAGAATCACAGTGCTGGCGACTCACAACATTTTAGCAAGGGTTGGAGCCCAAAAGGCAAGAACAGGGACCAGAGACTGTCCCTGCTAAATAGCAATAGCTGAACGCCGTGCAAATTCTCGTGTCCGAGCACTCTTTGTGCAACGAGCTAAGAAGAGTGCTGATGACTGTGTATCATCACAGGAGCCCAGAGGAAGGTTGGGCCCCTAGCCCAGCATACCTAGCATGGTCTGTGGCTGAGCAGGGATATGAAGCTGGCGGTAGGCCTGGCCCGAGTCCAACCCTCCACCCACTACATCACTCTGGCACCTAACCCGAAGGCCTTTAGACAACAGCCATGCTGGGCATGACATGGCCCTCCTGAGCAAAGGGCAGCAAGGGTCAGGCAAGGGCAAACCCGGAGGGTGAGTGGGAAGGGCGGGGAGCAACAGGGCAAGGGGCTTTTGTTTCTTGTATAATAAGATCCCACAGGTCTGCAAGTCTGTCTGGGTTTTGGCTGTGAGGAACCCGAGACACCCCCACACACACACGTGCACGCACACACCAGTGCCCACTCCCCCTCGGCACAGGGAGATCCCTCCAATCTCGCCTGCTTTAGGGAGGCACCGGGGTCTTGGTAATATCAGTGGCCTTCACATCAGTCTTCATCCTCCTCTCAGATCTGCATGTGAGCAGCCAACATCCAAAAGGCACCTTAACGTGAAAAACACTCGGAGAAGCTGTTCTGCAGCCTTTTCCAGATAAAACGTCTGTCGCTTAGCCGAGTGCATCTGAACCTGGCTTGGTTTCCATGTACACAGCACACGACTGTCTGCGCCTGGCAAAGCCTCGAAAATCCTCCTCAGTACAGAGCTGGCGCAGCCGTCCTGGCCTCCCTGTGGTGAGAGCCCGGCCCAGCCCCAGCCAAAACCCCGAAGTGCCCCAGCAAGTAGAGACTCCCCGCTATGCTGGAAGCACCAGTGACGTGGGCTGGCTGTGTGCAGCGTTCGTGGGGCGGCCACATGAGGGCTCCAGGGCTGCGGGGGCATCTCCCGCGAGGGGGGGCCTTTCCCTGCAGCAAGTGTTGTGTCCAGGCCGGCTGGCTAGATGGGGCCGAAACCTGTGGGCGGCGGGTGGGGCCTTGCGAGAGCAGGTGGGCCGGAAGGGCGAGAAGCAGGAGGAGGACGCCCAGGCCGCGTGCTGCAGCAGGCATCCCCGGAGGGACCTGCCTTGCTGGGAAGCACATTCTGATCGCAGCAGCAGCAGCGAGTTTGTGAAGAGCCTTGAGGCTAGGTCAGACCCAGGTGAGCCCGCTCGCCCAGCATCCGGCTTCCAGCAGCGGCCATGGCCGGTCAGATGCCTCCAGGAAGCCAACAGCAGGATGTGAAGACAACAGCCCCCTCCTGTTCACTGCCCCCAGCAAGCAGCATTCTGAGGTAGACTGCCTCTATACATGCAGGTTCCATTTAGCCATCATGACTAATAGCCATTCCGCCTGGAGTTCGTCTTATCCCCTTTTAAAGTCCTTGAAGCCCTGTAGCCACATCTTGCATCCGTGAATACAATGTATATATATTTTTACTGTTCAATAACTCGATGTTTCTTTTTTAAACCTGTTACAACAGGCCTAACGCAACACACACACACGCACGTATATAACACAATAACACAGCTTATACTAATTATGTCTAAACAATTGCTCCTAGCCTTCTCACTTCCTAACACTGCGCTGTGCGCAGAAATTCTCTTTTGCCTGCTCTAACCTGCGCCAGTTTCACTGGGTGCTTCTGCGCTCCAGTGCCCTGAGCGAGTGGCCCTAGCTTGGCATGCAGAAGGCCCACATTCCACCTCTGGCGTTCCAGCTGGAAAAGGACCATCAGGTGAGTAGGTGATGCGGAAGACCCTTCTCTGCCCCAGGCCCGGGAGTGCCACTGTCTGTCGGAGCAGACAATGCTGAGCCAGATGGATAAACATGCCGACCCGTGGAAGGCAGCTTCCAATGCTCCTAAGGAGAAAACCTCCTCCCTAGCCACTTCCTCCACACGATGCATCACTTTCTAAAGCTCCACACCCCACACCATCTTGTTACTCTAAGCTGAAAGGCCCCAAATGCTTTTGCCTGTCTTCATGGGCAAAATAGTTGCACCCCTGGACCATGTTAGTTGCCCTTCTCCGTGCCAACAGACGGGTAGATCTAAAATTACCTGAGCAGGGCTGGTGGTTGCCAGAGCTCCATCTCTGAGTAGATGTGGCAAAGCGTGACATGGGCCATGCTCTCCGTGATGGATCCAATAGTTTTGGTTAGTCCAAACGTCGTTGCCAAAAATAGTCCAAAAGCCGCTGCCTTCCACAATCAGAGCATCCTCCTCACCCCAGGCCATCTGCTTTCAGGTGACTGCATGGCAGACCCCTGTAGGAATGGGGGCACCTGCACTGAAGAAGGGGACCACGCTGGGTGTCTCTGCCTACCAGGATATGGAGGAGGAGCTTGTGAGATTGGTGAGTAGAGCGGCTGGCAGAGAAATTCAAGGGGAAGTTGCAGGAGCTAGCCCTGGCAAAACACAGCTGTAGTGACTTCTGTGAAAAGGGTAGCACAATCTCTTGAGTTAGGTTCAGGATGTAATGTCTCATCGGTTAATCCAATTGATTCCATTGCATTTTGATTGACTAAAAAGATGCCAGTCGGGCAGCAGTTTGTAGAAAGTTATTTTTAATGCAAGTCCCAATAAATGCTGCAAACAGTGAGGGCCATTTTAGAAGAGGTGCTTCTGAGAGAAGCGGAGAGGTCTTCTCTGAGGTCACGCTGGCTGCTGTGACACATGCATGCTTCATGTAAAAACAAAGAAAATGCTTCTTTTCTTTAGAAAGACCGTGTGTGCTTTTTTCTTTAGGTGAATGTTATTTCTATGACAAGGTATGCAGATACTGAATCAGTGTAAGCGAAGCCTCCTTCAGTCAATGACAGCCCCTCTCTTCTCTTGCAAAGCAGACTAGCGGGGGTCGCCTATCCAGCTCTGCCGCCATTGCTTAAACCGGGGTTTTTGTTTCTCTCCCTTCTCTCCCTCCAGAGCTGGAGAGGTGCAGGCCCAGCTGGGACAGCTTCCAAGGGTTTTGCTACAAGCACTTCTCCACCCGGAGGAGCTGGGAGGATGCTGAGACCCAGTGCCGGAAGCACGGAGGGCACCTTGCTAATATCATGACGCCCGAGGAGCAGAGCTTCATCAACAGTATGCCCTCCGCGGGTTTTTAGAGGATCCCGATTCTCTGCTGTGGTTTTAGCTAATTTTAGGATGCTAAAGTAATCTGGCAGGTTCAATTCGGATGTAGCTATTGTAGCGTGCACAATGATCTTGAAACCACCTTCTGCCTGATTCTCTCTAATTTACTTTCTCTCAGGTGGAAAATGTTCTATGGCTAGATGTGCGAACTCTTGCATGAGCTAGCTGGAGGTTTAAGAATGGGGCGTGTCTGTTGGACAGGATCTGTATTCTGAGTTCTATCTGAAGTATGCCCACTGCCCAACAAAGAAGGATGTGCAAGATAGTTCATGGGTCTTCCATGGTTCTCTGAGATTGTGGGGTGGAAAAATTGAAGGCTCCACATCTCTACTTGGACATACAGTCATCTGCCACTGACAGGATTCCTTGCCTCTTTGTAGCATCATCACACACAGCTTTCCTTGCCCTCTGCTGTCCACGAGCAGCAAAATATGGCATAGGAAGCTGCCATCCGGAAGGGAATGTACTGTAATTTTATAGTTTAGATGTTAGGTATTGAGTTGCTTTTATTATTGATTGTTAGCTGTCGCAAGCATTCAAAGAGGTGGCTAACAATTTCAATTTGTTTGTTTGTTTATTAAATTTCTAATCCACCCAATAACAAATGTTCTCTATACATCTTAAAAGCAAGCTCAAATATCTCTTCCGTATGATGCTGCTACTCCTTCTGAAATGCTGCCCTAGGCAGCCACCTAGGGTCACCTGACGGGACAGCAGGGTAACCACTGCAAGGGTTCGCTTGTGGTTTCTGTTGCTCTCTTTGTACTTCGTTCTTCTTCATCCAACCGCAACCCTGTTTGGATTCCAGATCGGTACAAGGAATATCAGTGGATTGGCTTGAATGACCGGACAATCGAAGGGGATTTCCAGTGGTCTGATGGGACTCCTCTGGTAAGCGGGGTTTGCAAAGGCAGATCAGTGCAGGCCACCCAAATGGGGCTCTGGGCAACATGTCAAGATTTCAGTTCACTTCCACTTCGCCCAAACAACCGGCTGGATTTACACACATGCGCATTACTGCAACGCCCCAGTCAAGTTGCTTCCGTGGGTCGGGCTGGAGGGAGCCTCACCCCAAGGAATCGAACCGTTCCTTTTTCTCTGGCCCTAAGTCACCGTTTGAGTCATCAGGTCTCTCAGACCTTTCGCCAATTACTTGGGAAAGAAGAAGGGAGTTCTGTTTTATTTTTATTTATTTTTACTAATTTCTTACTCATAGAGATAAATTATATAGATGGGGCTTGCCATTTAAACTAGCTGTAGAGATTCAAAGAGACTTTGTAATCATTAGATCATTCCATGAAGCACAAGAGTTTTAGAAACTGGATTCCAAGAAGATTGAAGAAATAGCTCTGGCTGATGTGGACCAGGAGGGGGTAATTTTGGAGAAATAACAGGCTCCCTTTGCCTGTATCTATGTATGTGCAAAACAGACAAAGCACTTACTGAATATTACCTAGTAACATAAGCCCACACACACACACACACACTAGATATGGGCAGGAGGGAGGGTAATAGGAGAAGGGTTTACCCTGAAAGGCAGGTACTAATTTCTTAAATAAGATAAAGGTAAGCAAAAGGTTACCTGTATGTAGCAGGAGCGGGCTCTCTGCTCCTCCATGCCTGTTCTGGAACAGACCCACATAGATCCATCTGAGCAGGCCCTGTCACCAGCCTTCCCCTCTGCAGCCTCCCACCATCGGCCCCTTTCCCAGATTCACTGTTGTGGTGAAGCCCTGGCCCTGTTGTGCCTTTTAGGAAGGCCCTCTGAGTGGACGCATCTTGCGCGTGCACTGTTGCGTGAGAGGCATGTGCTCCGAGGCACCCTGCACCTTCCATGCACCACTGTGGCCAACCTAGAAAACCTAATGGTCCTACAACGCTTCTTGGGCCAAAGGAGCCCCTCGCTGGTTCCCACCACAGGGCGGGCGGGCGGGCGGGCAGGCAGTGGAGCAAGGCTTTCGGCCACGGCCACGGCGATGGAGGGCACGGGCTGGGCCTGGGCCTGTTCCCGCCTGCCCCCGCTGACTGCCTTTTCTCTCTCTCCCTCGGGCAGCTGTATGAGAACTGGCACCCTGGGCAGCCAGACAGCTACTTCCTCTCTGGAGAGAACTGTGTGGTGATCGTCTGGCATGACGAAGGGACGTGGAGCGACGTGCCCTGCAACTACCATCTCTCCTACACCTGCAAAATGGGGCTCGGTAAGTGTGACCAATCTGGGAGGGGAAGGCGCCCCTTCTCATACGGGTCTCCGGAAGCAGCCCAATGGGCTGCTACCACAGGCTGGCCCTGGAGCCTGAACCCTCTAAGCCCCACTGCAGGACCCCACCCAGCCGCCCCACACACAGCCCTCCCTCCAGGCCAGTCCTAGAGAAATCAAACAGAAAGATGCCCCAACAACATCTTCTCTATCTATCTATCTATCTATCTATCTATCTATCTATTGCATGGATATCCCACTTTTCCCCTCTTGCAAGGAACCCAAGGCGGCTGACATTATCCTCCTCCTCTCCATTTCATCCTCACAACAACAACCCTGTGAGGTGGGCTGGGCTGAGAGTCTGTGACTGGCCCGAAGTCACCCAGGGAGCTTCCACAGCCGAGTGGGGACTAGAGCCCGGATCTCCCGGCTCCCGGTCCAACACTTCAGCTGCTACACTATGCTGGTGTCTTGTGAAATACCCCAAGAACACAGGGGGTGGCTCAGCAACCATGCTGTCTTAGCACATGGGGAAGTTTCTAGTGAGACGTTCCAGAGAAATACGTTTTTTAAAACAAAGAAGCCCAATGTCCATGTATATACAGGAATTTATTTGGGAGAAAGGGGGAAAGGGGGTAGACACACACAGGCTTGCAAATACAATCAGTAAAATCAATCTAACTTGGCTGGCTACCTATTACCTCCTTGAGTAGAATCTTGGGTTCCAGAGCATATGCAGAGTCCTTTGCAGGAAAGATGCTCTGAGAGAGTGAGAACTTCTTTGGACTCCTGATCTGGATATTTTCCAGGAGGCAAAATCCTGAGGTGGCCCTTCACCTATTAATGGGAATTTGAGACCAACTAAATGTACATGGATAGTTGCGTGGACAGTGGGCTGGATGCGATTCTTTGCTGTCCCACAGAGGAGACTCGCCTGGAGTTGTGGGTGTATCATCTGGGGTGCTCCAGAGGGTGGGGTGCACACCCCAGGGACTTGTTGATTTCTACATACATTGGCTATTATTGGCGGGGGGGCACGGTTGGCCGTGCTGTGTGCCCAAGCAGAGCATTGGGCTGAACGGGAGCGGGGGCCTGCTCGTGAAGGGCACTGTGCCAGAGGTGCCGCTGAGCGCACCAAGCGCTCGCAGCCTCGCGGTCCCTGCCCCGCGCGCCCTTGTTGGTGCTGCCGTAGCAGGTCGCATCACCTCCCTGCTGGGCAGAGCTCGTTCTGTGTAAGATTTATATCTGCTGTGGTTACACACGATCATATGGGAACGTTGCCTGTCTGCCACCTATTTTCCGATCTCATTGGGTATAGACCTCACCAAGAACATATGGTAAGACTTCATCCCTGCTGGTAGCCTGGCTCAAGGATTAACCTGATGGCAAAGAGCACAACAAAGAGGATATAAATACATATTCGATCTTTGCACTCTCTCTCCAGTGTCGTGCGGCGTACCCCCCGAGGTGGCAGAGGCCCAAATATTCGGCAAACCAAAGCAGCATTACGAAGTCAATTCTGTCATCCGATACTGGTGTCAAGAAGGGTTTGCTCAGCGCCACTCGCCTGTCATCAGGTGCCAGGAGAATGGCCAGTGGGAACAGCCACAATTCACCTGCATCCCAAGTGAGTCTTTACAGGCTGCCTCTGACTCTGGTAAACCTCTGCTCTCTTCTTAAACTGTTGGTAGTACAGAGTTGCCATTCTCCAGGCCCCTGGAGGGGGAGGGGGGAAACCTCTAGAAGTTAAGTCTCTGAGAAAGTGGGGGGATGCCTCCAGTACACATTTTGAAATGTTGATGTTAACAAATCGAAGGACAATGCTCTTTCCCTAGAATATCTTTAACCCTCTTGGTTTTCAAGAGAGGGCAGGAGAGGCCATTTGGGAAAAGAAGGGGGCATGCGTGTGTGTGTGTGTGTTTGTCAGGGCGTTTGGTCCACCGCATCCTCTTCTCTTGCTAGCACATATAAGCATCATGTGACCTGTGCCTTCCCCCCCATCTCCCCACTTCCTGCCTTGAAGGGATAGGGCAAGACCAGGACTGAAGATTCACCAGAGACCGTCTTTCATCCCAGATTCACGATCAAGTCAGGAGTGATTTTGTATGAATCATCATGGAAAACCACCAAGGAATGACAATGGTGCCTTCTATCCCCCTTCTTTTTTATTATATGTGTGTATATATAAAGAAATTCTAATAACTAAATATTTCCTTGAAAATCCCCTCCTTATCAGCAAGACAATAAAATATAACTTTTTACTTTGTGCAAAGGCCATACTTTTTTCTCAAAGCAGATTGTATATGCTCACCGGTAGGTTTTGGAGCAGGCCAGGGCCGGCCCTGTTATTAGGCAGAGCGAGGCGATTGCCTCAGGCGGCAGAGGGTGGGGGCAGCGGGGGCAGCCTGCTGGCTGCTGCTCTGAAGTCTCTGGCTGTTTGTTCCCTCCATTGGCTCTGTATCCACACAGCCTTTCCTGGGCCCCTGTGGCAGCCAGCCACCAAAGATGTGGTGGAGGACACTATGCCGTGACCAGTGTGGAAGTAAGACTCGGCCGCCAGTCCAGCCGGCTGCGGTACGTGGCCGTGGAGTGGAGCCGCCTTGTCCTTCACCTCAGGCAGCAAAACGCCTGGGCTGGCCCTGCCTGGAGGGGCCCTGCCTATTTTGTACTGCCGACTGATTTTGTCATGAAAATATCTGGCAAACATCTCCCAGCATGCTACCCAGGGTTCTGTCCCAAAAGACACCAAGCCACTCTGAAGTCTCTGCTGGGCGACACTGAGAGTCTGCAGTACTGAAGGAGAAAAATGGCTTCTTTGCCTTCATCGCTGCCACAGAGGAGGCACGATCATGGTCTCTTACTTGAGTTCGATCGGATTCAAGATGCATTTCCTCCACCTGCGTTCCAATCGTCTTCCAGCTTGCTTTGCGGCCTTCAACTCAGAAGTAGACCAAGGAGCAGAACAGGCTCTGCAAAGCCAGATGGCGTGCTCAAGAGTGCATCAGGTACCTGGGTTGTCCCCATATTCCACAGAGTGGCCAGGGCTGTGACAGGAGCGCCCACCACACTGGCTCGAAAATCCCCTAGGGCCGTCTGGAATCCATCAGCCTCTGGAGGTGGGCCATCCCAATAGCCCCCCCTTCCCCCTGCACAGAGGGATAGTTACTGCCAGCCTAAATCTCAGCAGGAAATGGTCTGGCCATGATAAGGGAATAGATACAACATCCCCCACCTTCAGAATGCCGTCCTGCTGTGTAGTAGAGAAAACCAAATCCGGAATGTGGCAAACTCCTTGCACTGGGCCAATGACATGCTGGGAAGCCCCGGTGGTGTCATGGCAGCCATGACGTCCTGAGCTACTCTGGGCACATCAGCCTGGACCAACAGAATCCCGAATCAGCCCTGAGTGCCCCGATATACAGACACTCCAGATTAGTACTTGGACAGACGGGAAGCCTGGAGAGAGAAGCAGAATGTCTACAGATCGGAGCCACTCCCCCTCCTCAGCCCTCTAATCTGTGTTTGTGCTGAACTGAGTGCCCAGGAGGGCATCTCTGGGAGAGGCTGCCCCCCCAAGCCAGGCCTCAGTTACACGCACAGGTTGGCCTCCTCATCCACAATCAAGTCATGGATGAGGGAGACGTTGTTAAGGAAACGCATTTAACGCGGGCACCGGTGGGCAGGCTGGGATGGCCACCAAAGTCCTTTTGGATGGGGGAAAGACCGGAAGAGGGGCAGGCACACGATGCCCAACAGCTCTTCTCCTCACCTGACACATCAGTCCCGCAATGCCACGGTGCCCTCTTCCCATAATTCTCCTGATGGGGGTCCCTCCCCAGGTGATCATCAGAAACCTCTCCCAGGCACATGACCCTGACAGCCTGCTGCATAATACAGAGCAAAACAACAGGAGAACAAGAGCAGGCACTAACTCTTACCAGAGCCAGCGATTCCATGGTCACCCTCTTATACTTCGTGGGTCACCTTGCCTCCCACGAGGGACTTGGAATTAGAGCATCCTGCTCCTTTCCTTAGAGGCAAATGGGATGGCCCTCCCCCGCCCTCATCCTTCCCCCTAGGTGGCTACGCCCCTTTTGTGTCACCCCCTGTAGTCGACCCCCCCCCCCGGTTGGCCCACTGGCAGGTCAGGCCTGGAGAAAGGGCCTCACCCCAGGGCCTGGGTGGTGAAATTCAGGCTACTGGCTCTTCCAGCTCCTGCCCCTCCTGGGCTGTGGAGGGGATGGAGGGTAAGAATGGGGCTTCCCACCTCCTGGACCTCTGTTGCAGCAGGCCCCTGGGGGCGGGAAGCAGCCCACAGAGCCCAGGCAACGTCTCCTCAGACGTGCTGCGGGAAGCACAAAACAGCCCGGCCCGTTGCTGCAGAGCAGAGGCAAAGAAACGATCGATGTGCAGTCAAGGGGCAATTGGCACCCTGCAAGCCCCCAGCTGCAGTGCATGGCTTCTGCAGGGCGGTGCTTCAGCTCAGCCTGCATCAGCTGTCCACCTGCCTAGTGGGTTCTTCGCTGCCTGGTCGTCACTCTCCAGGGGCTCAGGGAAAGGCCTTCCCCAGCCCTGCTCTTGGAGCTCTTTCTGGACACTGAGGCTGGGCCTTTCTCCATGCAAGGCTGTACTCTGCCCTTGAGCTTTGGGTCTGGCTTGGCATGTGGGTTAAACCATGCAAGGATGATCATTTGTGTTCTCTAGCTGTCGTCTTGTTGTTATGTGCCCTGCGCAGTCAGGAGGGAGCATTTGAGTCCCCTTGGTAGAGTTAGATGCTGTCCCCCCCTAGAATCCACAGTAACGCCAGCACCTTCTCCACTTCTCTTCCTCCCTTCCTGCTCACATAAGCCATCAACTTTAGTATAAAAATCTACACCAGCCGTTCACAACGTAGTGCCCCCCAGATTCTTTGGACTACAATTCCCATCAGCCCCAGGCATCGGGGCCAATGGTCAGGGAAGTTGGGAAATATAGAGCATTTCTACTCGGAACCTTTATTGCATGCTCGTGATTGGTCACTCATGGAATTTTCGGGTCCTTTACATGATGTCAACATTCAGGGCATCTCTCGCGCTTTCTGACCTTTATCCTGCTTTTTAAAAGACCAGCGATAACCCGATAAGGAACTTTAATCCAATATATCAGCTGTGTGTAATGATGGAGTTGCGCTATAACCACAGCGCCATCTCCTCCAACGGAGAGGAGGAGGAGAATGTATGCTGCCTTGGGTTCCTTAAGGAGGAAAAAAGGCGGGATATAAATGTAATAAATAGAACCTCAGAGATCATCAGCTCCTAGGTCTGGTTCACAAACGCAGGCACATCTTATGTGATTTTTCGTAGTTTGATCACTCAGGCCTTGGGGCTGCGCATGATCCCCCCCATTCACAGATTCCAGGGCTGCTGACTTCCTGGCTTGAACATTGCCATCTGGGGTGCTGGGATCCTCCCTCTCCCCCTTCACTATTACTTTATAAGTACATAAACACATAAGAAGCGCCCTGCTCGATTGGATCAAGAGTTCGTCTAGCCTATTTATTTATATATGTGCAGAATTTTTGCCCTGCTCTTCAGCCAAAAAAGGCTCCTAGAGGGGCTTACAAAGATTAATCATAGACAGTCCCTGCCCCCAGGCTTACAGTCTAAAAGACATGACACAGAAGGAAAAGGGGCTGGGAGGGAGGAGGGAGAAAGCCAAACTGAGGCAAAAGTTCCTTCATTTCAAAGCTCTTGTAGGTGTTCTTTCTGGCAGGGAAGGATGAAACAAGCTCCCTGCAGCTTGTTTCTCCGGCCGATGGATGGGGCCAGGTTGGTCTCCCCCTTGCCATGTCTTCCTGGGAGGCGGGCGTGCAGCCCCCCAGCGGCCCTCGGTTCCCTGGGCCAGTGGATGGGACCGGAGTCCGCAGTCCCAGGGAACGGTCAGTTGGAGCTGTTCTTGTTAGAGTCATGAATTCAGGGTCTGAATAAAAAAAAAAAATACACAACCTTCTCCCTTGTGCTGCCTTTCCAAAAATCCTGAAGGCCACAGTTTCACAGCCTACTGACAATTTCTTCTTGGGGAGGGCAGGAGAGATGGTTAGCTGCCGGCACACCGTTCCTCTGCCCCTTTGTCATGTCCAACAACCTGTCTCCAATCAGATGCCCCAAAGCAACACCCACAGTCAAGGCATGAAGTCAACAGACCTCCCTCACAGGGCGCCCAGCAACTGATTCTCAGAGCAGAGACTGCCTCTGAACATGGAGGTCTTGTTTGGCTACCATGGCTAGCAGCAATGCTAGATTACACAGGAGGAGAATGCATGCATGTATTAGTACAAACTAAAGACTTGCCCTTCTGGATCAGACCAGGGGTCAGCACCTTGTTTCCAAGAGTGCTCAACCAGTTCCTCCAGGAAGCCTACATGTAGGGCGTGATGCCATCAGCCCTCACCTGTGCTACAGTATTCAGAGGGATGCAGCTTCTGAACAAGAGCTATCATGAGACCTGGAACAAAATGTGGCTGTGACGTTACACGTCTGAATATATGAATCTGTGAGTATAGTAATGTATTCCTGTTATATCTCTGTATTTTATGGTGAGTGTTTCTAGGGGGAGAGTGCCGTGAGTGACTGGAAGACTGGTGGATTTGCATATGTGTGCAAATATATTTGCATATATTGGCTGAGCGTATGAAGGAGGAGTGAAGAATGTGTGCTATATAAACTGTGTGTTGTGCTGTGTGAGTCAGTCAGATAGGGTTTGGGTTAGAGGGAGACTGGATGATAGTGAAGGTCTGTCGTGATTGTGTAGTGATTGATTGAGAGTGTGATCTGGAGTATTGTGTATGAGAGAACATACACTAGTAGAAAAACTTCCTGACTGTTAGAGCAATATGACAATGGAACCAATTACCTGGGGAGGTGGTGGGCTCTCCCATACTGGAGGCGTTCAAGGCGAGGCTGGACAGCCATCTGTCTGGGATGCTCTGACTTGGATTCCTGCCTTGAGCAGGGGGTTGGACTTGATGGCCTTGTAGGTCCCTTCCAACCCTACTATTTTATGATTCTATGATTCTAACCATTAAAAATTATTTGTTTACTATTTAACAACTTATTGCTGTAATTAATAAAATTTTGTTTGTTTATACAAATTCTATGCCTTCTGCTCTTGGCTACATAACGGGAAGGTAATAAAGGAAACAATGCAGGTGATAATATAAACAAGCGTGACCTCACAGCTTTAGGACAGAGTAAAGGGTTGGACCTGAGCCTTAAAGCTGGGTGACCAGCTAGATGGGCGATTAATAAATTTAATAAATAAAATAAAGGTCCTGGTGGCAGCGTGATTGTGTGTGGGGAAGGTGCTTCCTGCTTGAGTGAGAAAGCCCTTAGAGAAGGGGTATTCTCACAGGGAAGGGGCAGGAATACCACCGTTGCAGTATGGTGTCTGTCAGCCAGCCAGGCCCTTTTCCAAGAGACACCATTCCATCCCCCCTCCCCCCACCCTTTTCGAACAGTTAGTCAGTATCCCATGCACACCGAATATGCTCATTCACCATGGAGCTGTTTAGGGGAGACAGTTCCCTGTTAGTTTCCCCCCCGCTCAGCATTTTTGTACTTCTGCAAACCTGGGGTTGCCCTAAGCTCACTGATATGCCTGGATGGTGCCATTTTGGCTACAAATCCAGTAAGATTTGTATCCACTGGGATCCACCCAGTAAGAGTGAACTTGCTATTATGGGCTGTTGAAAGGTGGTCCCAACTCACACCCTGCTCTTGCTCCATGGTGAGAAAATTCTTGCTTGCGCTTGAATAGGATCTCAGGCTGAGCAGCTGGCCTTCTGAAGCACAGCCTAGGCCAGATGTCAAAGCCAGGGACAGAGGACAGAACGTACACTTTCCTTAGAAAGGTTTTTCATTGAGCTTCAAAAAAAATAATTGATGTGAGTGATGCTTCTTAATCTTTGGCCCTTTCCCTAGTTATATTTTATTTTATTTTATTTATTTTATTTATGTCATTTCTATAATGCCGAATAGCCAAAGCTGTCTGGGCGGTTCACAATCATACTGAATAAATGGTCTCCAGATGGGGAGATTTTGGGGTGACTGGAAAAGATGGACCTTCAGGCTGTGCCAAAGGGCCGCATGGCTTCACTTGGAGGGCCACACAGACTGAAGCACTAGGCTTGCTCTCAGTGGCAAGCGGTTTGCTCTCCTGCAGCCTTCCTACCACAGCTGTCCTCCTTTCTTCCCATATCCACATCTGGATGGATGCTTTGCTTCCAATCTCCATGTGGACTTTAAAGCTGCTGGGCTCATCTCTTTCCTGAAGTGATATTTGCTTCTCGCTTTTGGAATAGACCATCTGGCTACGGATTCCTCCCCATCTCATTTCTGAACATTCTGCCCCACAGCTTCTTTCTACTCCCAGATCTCAGACCTGACCCTGCAACAACTGAGAAGCACTATCAACAGACAGTGGCTTCCTACAGCTCATCATGAACCTGGTTTCCAGAGGCCTGTTCACCCACCTTCTTCATCTGTGATATGAAACCTTTGCAGATGGTAGCCCTAAATATTGAGAGATGAGGCAAGGAGGGAGCTTGGGACCGCGCCTCCTGGCCTTACCCCCAATGCTGCACACCCTGCTGTCCCCCCCAACATCTGTGCATTCGCCAGGGATGTCTGGAAAGTGGAACCCTCCAAATGCTCTACCGGTCAGAAGGCACTGGGCAGCTTTTCTATCTTTTTCTCCTTGACAGCTTCTCTGCAGTAAGAGAAAAGACAGAAGAAGCAGAGGAAAAACATGGGAAAACATGGCAGGATTACGAGTAGAAGATGCCATCCTGTAGACTCCATGTAAAATTCCGTGAATGAGGCCTATCCTTAGCTTCAGGCAGGGACAAAGGAAAAGTGGGGGCTGGCAAAAGTCCCTGTTGGATGCCAACCCCCTGCAAGGATCTCCTGGGAAAAAGGGATGGTTTAACGGAGAGGGGTGTCATTTGATGTGAGCCTCCTTGGGCCTCATCACCTGAAGTTCTCCTGTCTTCCTCCTTCTCCATCCACATCACTCACCCTTCCTACTTCACTGAGAAGCAGTAGACCCCATACTTCTTCCGTAACTTGCTGGGGAAGCCAAAGCTGCGGACGCTGGGGTCTGGGACTCCGCCGCAGCGGGCACGGGGGGTAGCGATCGGGTAGCGGACGCTGCCATCATGCAGCCACCCTCCGTCACAGCGGTCCAGCTGGGAGAACTTCCATGCTGCAAACAGCTGCCCGACCTTTGCAATGGTGGCTCCATCACTGTGGCAGGCCTGAGTGGCCTCTTTGAAATTCAGGTGGCCCCTGATGAAATAGACCCGGCCTGGTCAGGGGAAAGGAAAGAGAGGAAGCGACTGTCAGGAGGGCAGAGTTGAGGAAAAGACCTAGAAGAGAACGGCATGGCTGTCGCCACCGCAGAAGGGAAGGCTGGACCTGTGGAGACGGTTGCAAGAAGAAAAGGAGGTAGTTTGGGAAGGGCCAAAGTGGGGGAGGGACTACAAGTCCCAGAGCCCCTTAGTTCCTTCTTTCCTGCTCTGCACTAGAGCCTGAGAAAGCGGAAGGTTAGACACCTGCACTGCACTCTGCATGGGGCTGCCCTTGAAGAGGGTTCAGAAACAGCAGTTGGTACCAAATGAGGCAGCGAGGTTGATGGCAGGAACCAGGGGCCTTGGCCATGTTATGCCCATTTTAAGTGCACTGCAGAGGCTTCCAGCTTAGTTTCCAGGCTCAGCTCACTGGGACCTGTCATTACAGGCCTTCAAGTACGCCCTAAAGCCGTATTGAGTTAGCCTGGCCTACAGATACCCCACAGATCTTCCTAAGAATGTTCCTTTTGAAACATTGCATCTGAAAAGAAATATTCAAGTGTACTTTGGGGGAAATACCTGGGCTGCTGCCATTCACCTTATTAAACAAGATCTACGAAAACCCAGAGCAACAGATGGGAACACATGTGCATAGCGCTACTGATGTTTGTCCTCTCCCTTCCTCCCCCCGCCAGTGGGCTGTAACAGACGCACGGCACAAGAATTTGTTGCAGTGCAAACCTATGCATATTTACTTGGAACTAAGCTTCAGCGATTTCAATAGGACTTACTCCTAGGCAAGCATTCACAGGATGGCAGACTTAGACGCCTTGCTATTCTGTCTATGGAGTGTGAACTCGCAAGCTGCAAGAGAAATTGATTCCATGTATTTATTTATTGCATTACTTAGAGCTCAGTCCTATGCAGTATTCCCATACTGGCAGGGGAATGCTGGGAGTTGTATGACTTTTCTGTCTAAACATGCATAGGATTGCGCCCTTAGCTGCCCTTGGTCTCCCCAAGGTGTTTTTTTTTAATATATAACGTACAATTCCATATCAACATAACAAGTTCATACAATCATAAATCATAAAATGATAAATCCGGTTCTAAGTATGAACCAGATACAACAAGCCAAACCCAAAACTTTAAACAACAAAAGCAGCATATAATCAAATACCTTTTAGTTAAAAGCCACAAACAAACCACATACTTTTTAAAACCCTCTTAAAGACAAGAAGCGATGGAGCCAGATGTAACTCCCTCAGGAGGGAATTCCATGGGACAGGGGCCATGACTGAGAAGGCCATCTCTCAGTGCCCACCAGCCTTACAGATTGTAATGCCCAGCCATCTAGCAGGACCTCTGGCAAGAATCATAATCCATGCCCTTATGATAAGCTGGATCATAAGGGCATAAACATTCCTCCAGATAACCTGAACTCATACTTTTTAAGGCAGCCAGCCATGGGGCAGCTATGGCTCTCCAAATGTGTTGAACGCCAACTCCCATCAGCCCCAGTCAGCATGGCCAATTTGCCAGAGATGCTGGGACTTGTAGTCCAACAACATCTGGAGGGCCACAGGTGCCCTGCCCCTGATTTAAGGCTTTAAAGGCCAAAGGCAGCACTTTGAACTGGGCCTGGAAACACAGGAGTAGCTGGTGCTCTTGGAAGCTTCATGTAGATATGAAACAGAAGTCATTAGAGAGGTGATTCAGGATTTCAAAATGAAAAGACCAGAAAAATAAGGATGTAATGAGATATGGGTTATTTATGTCATTTCAGTCATATATTTATTTATTTCATGACTTGTGAGATTGTATATATGGGATGGGATTATATGGGGGGGCATGTTACAAGTTTGTACCAAATACAGATAAATTATGCTCGGACACCAGATTTGGGCAACTTATAACCAGAAATGTCACAACAATCCTGTGAAGCAGGCCAAAGGAACTCCCATTTTACACAGAGAGGCAGGTCAGAAATAACTATTTGTCCAGGAAGTAACTATTTATCACCTTCTGGGTCCAGGATATGGACGCGGGAATAGTTAGCGTGGCCATCAGAAAGAAGTCCATTTCTAGTGGTGAGGGCTTGCAATGGGCTTGGTATAAAAGCATCTAACTATCCACAAACCTTCCACAGCTGACGTGAAACAGAAGGCATCAAACCGATCTTTCAGCTTGTCCTTGTTGCCGTAGGTCCGGACCCCCGGCAGGAGAAGGCGCCCCCCGCAGGGCTCCCGGGAGTTGATGATCGGGTAGTGCACTGTTCCTTCCAGGATCCATCCTGCGTTGCACCAGTCCAGCCCTTCTGTCCATGCTGGGAGAGGAGGAAGAGGAGGTAACAAATCCAGCACGAGGAGGCAACTGAACAAGAAACAGCCCTGGCGGCCACCTGTGTCCTGCTCCTGCGCCTTTCATTTAAATGTTTTAAACAACACCTGATATACATCAATCATGCCGGTGGCATTTTCTCTCCACATCCCCTTCTCTCTATGCTGGGACAAGCTCAATCTGCTAAACTGCCAGACGTCAGGTTGTTGTTGTTAGAAGCAAAGGAGGGAGGCCGGTAGAAGCTGAGCTTAAGCTCAGGAAGAAACAGATGCGGCGTCTGGGAAGGCGGGGCCATTCAGGACTGGACAGCCAGTCCAGGGGCGCACAAACACTCCCCAAGAAAGAAACAGTGTTCAACAACCATGTAAATGCTTTTTCACTGGCAATGGATTTTGCTCCAGGAAGATCCACCTGGGCAAACGCACCTTTCCCCAGGCCGCCTGGCCCACCCTGCAGGAGCTCGCTCAGGATCCAGTATTACTTGTGCAACCTGCTCCGTCCCTGGCCAGGACAGGGGCTCTTTTGGGAAAAGAGGGGGGGAGGAGGAGGAGGGAAGAAATCCATCAATGAATAGGGCACATGGAGAGGTGGGTGGGGCTGGATGGCGTGGGGCACTGCCTGGCATCCACTGAGCGAAGCCCCAGAACCTGCCTTGGTGCTCGTGGATGAAGGGTGGCAGCGGACGGCCCACAAAGACCATCCAAGAGCACAGTGTGATGGGGGAGAAGTTTTGCATACTGATGACTTCCATCCGCCTCTCGGGTCGCGTGCAACTCCCGGCTTGTGGATGAACATTTCAGGCGTCATGCAAGTCGAACCCTCTACTGTGCCTGCTGGGGGAGGTGGGGGAGCACGTGAGGACAAATGGCTACTGCGCTATATAACCAGGCTTTTCAGCTGTGGTGCGTTCTAGAAGAGCAAGTAGGACTTGCAGCTGAACCTTACAAGGTATCATCGCTCCTAGCGGGAGCGCTCCTGTTCAGGGTTCTAGGGCACCATAAGCTGTAAGGGCTGAAGCAGAACCCCACCCCCCTCCTGGGCTTCCCATTTATTTATCCAAATGACACTCAACTGAGGATGCTCAGTCCTCCTCATTGGGCTTTTGGGAAGTGTTTCTTAAAAAATATTTTGGACTTCTGCAGGCCTCCGCGTTCCCCTGAGCCTGCTGTTTTTCAGCATCCTCCTTTCGGCTCCTTTTCTGTTGGCACTTGGCACATACTGCCTGGGTTTGCTGTTAGAGGGAGTGATTCTACATGCCAGCACTACTGGCTTCAAGCAGTTTTGCATGGTGATGGGAGAACCCCTCCAGGTTCATTTCGGAGAGAAACTAGCAATCACGAGCACAAGTGGAGAAAACTTTGGGAAAAGTTTCTTCTGAGAGTTCAGATTTGCTTGTAATTGCACCACCCCCACTCACGCATACCAATGACTTTAAAAAAAATATATATTTATCCCGTATACTCCCTCACCTGATCGCTGTGACTATAGCTGCTACTCCTTGGAAGCTACTCGCCCTCCTCCTCCACCCCGCCCCAGCTAGTGTGGCAACGGTGGTAAGGGGGGAGAGGTCTCTCTCTCTTTCTTTTTGTCTGCGTCCTCCTCCTCTACTCTTTTCTTCACTCTCTCTCTCCTCTGCTCCAGAAGACAGGAGTCCTGGGAAATGTAACTTTCTCAGGTCATCTGCTAACCCTTTGGTTATTTATTGCTTATGACGTTACAAGTTGCCAAGTTTTGCATTCTGGTGTAAGGAACTGTGAACTTTGGAAACATCACTAGATCTGCAGCGCTTGCATCCAGCTGCGTCACATCATCATCTCAAGGACACAGGCTGAAAGATAAACTAAGCGTTGCTTATTGGGAGAGTGAGTTTTTGCTTTGGATCTCTTTGGAACACATTGTTCCTAGTCAAGCACTGAAATGTCACCTTCCCACAACACAGTATGGATTACCTTTGTAGAGTTGTCCGTATGTGGCCAGCCGGGAGTCCTGCTCCTGGCAAGCTTTCTTGGCTTCAAAATAGTTGAATTTGTAGCGCCCGTGGCTGGTCTGGTAGGGGAAGACGACGCCTGAGAGGGACAGGGGAGAACATGAACACGCTGCGGTGGACAGACGCCTGCTGAGAGGGACACGGACAATGGATCTCCCTCTGGTGATGTTTCCTCATGAACAGTCCAGGGGAAGAGATATGGGCTCCCCTGCAAGGTCATATTCCTCCTCCCTCCCCGTGACTCCAAAAGGAGAACTCAAAACACACGTGTCCTAAATGGACTCAGCGGTTTGTATAAATATGACTGCAGTTGTTCACTGGACTACAGTCCAAAAATGGCCGTTCTGTAATCTTCTTCTGGCCTGGAAATCAGCATCATCAGAATCTCTCTCTCTCTCTCTCTCTCTCTCTCTCTCTCTCACACACACACACACACACACACACACACACACACACCTTCCCTCCCCCTGCCCATAGATCAATTTTCTAGTCCACATAGAGGAAATGTGTGAATAGTACCAGATGACCCCACCCCCTCCTCCGCTTCCTCAGCGGAGGATAAAGAAGGCAACTGGAATATTGCTCAGGCTCCAGATTCAGGTTGGCCCCCAGCCAACGGAATTGATCACTATGGATCTGTTTGCTGCCCAACAGGAAAACACCTCTGCCTTCTTCATGATATTGCTTCCTCTGCCTCTAATGGCACCTCAGTGTCTCTTAAGATGTCTGCATCATGGAACAGAAATCGCCTGTTTTGCTCTCCCAGATTTTTTTTTTGAGTGGGCAGCATCTACTATCACAGTTGGACAAGGGATGGGGAACCTCAGGCCCAGGAGCCGGATCCAGCCCTCTTTGGGCCCCAATCCAGCCTCCTGGGGTTTCCCAGGAGGCCACGGCCCTTCCTCATGCACACCCCTTCCCACAACCACTGATTGTCTGGTGGCTTCCTGACTCTTGTGCTGTCGTTTCCCCATCCTGTGCCTCTCCCAAGGCGCTGCCAGACAGAGCTTTAAGCTACACTGCTGCTACACTGCTGTATCTTGGCCCACCACTGGAGTGTGGCCCCTGAGAGCTCCTCCAAAATGGAAAGTGCCCCCCCCAAGGGAACTGTGGTCAGAGAATCACCATCTAACTGCAGGGCCAGAGAGATGCTCTCGTCTTCTAGGCCGTGGACCAGCTGGCAGCGGTAGCGGCCCTCGTCGTCCAGTGCCACGGCGGAGATGGTGAGCGAGGCATCGTAGCGGTGGCGGTACCTCAGGCGGGCCCGGCTGCCCAGCGGACCGTAGGTTTTGTGATGGGCCCCGTTGGTGATCAGGATGACGACCTCCATGTATTCCGCTGGCTCCACCTTGCTCCATCTGACCTTATAGTTTGGGGGCAGTGCCCGCAGAACGCACGGCAGGGTGACCGTGGCTCCCCTCTGGGTGTGCACGATTTTGCTGGTTGGCTCCAGCAAGTACTGGAGGGGCACCGGCGTGGCTGTGGGGGGAAGCAACAGGGCGGCAGTCAGAGCAGAAATGAATTTGG
This sequence comes from Heloderma suspectum, assembly GCF_057233095.1. Classification (NCBI taxonomy): domain Eukaryota; kingdom Metazoa; phylum Chordata; class Lepidosauria; order Squamata; family Helodermatidae; genus Heloderma; species Heloderma suspectum. The sequence continues at coordinate 766,071 of NC_139474.1, forward strand.
AGTGAAGGATTCCCGGGCAAATTCTTGAATTTACTTTCAAGAATGTAGTTTTTTAATTTATCCCTCCCTGGAGGCTCTTGAAATTGAATCACTGAGCGGTTGGCTGGTTGCATCTTATCTCTGGCACATGTGCAAGTAAATGCACATGCCTGGATCCTCAAGTCTCACACAGCACACAGCCGGCCATTTCACCCCCTGCAGCTGCTAGGGATGGTTTGAACTGTGGATAACACATTTCAGGACCATTACATCTTTTACCTTTAACCAAAGGCATGACGATCTTCTTGGCTTTAAATCAATGGCAGACGTGGGCTATTGTACACTGAAGAAATACAGTAGGTGGAAGCCTTCACAGTGTGTGTGTGTGTGGGGGGGGTGTCAGACAGAGAATGGGGGGGGTTATAAGCAGGTCCCTCTTTCCATCTGGAAAATGTTGGAGTGGGTGGCTTTGCAGCAAGCTGAAGGCTTGGAAGGATTTGATCCTAAAATAATGGTTTTAGCATTTCAGAGTCCTGCATCCTGATCTCCAGTTCATGCTGCCAACATTTCTATGTGTTAGTGCTGTGGTGAAAATTTCTCAGCCATTCCCATTCAAGTTGGTAGAAAAGAAATTACTTTCAAAAATAAATTCAAAGGAGAAGAAAATTTCGGATAAATCCTCATGGGTGGGGTTGGGGGTTCTTGTGCTTACCTTACTTAAGAGGTGGCCGAGGAGTGTGTGTGTGTGTCCTGTCTTTCTTTGTACAATCATCTCTCCAGCAGCCTGTAGCCTCCCTGGCTTCCCCCACTTCAATTAAAGCCCTGTGGAAGATACCATGAGGTCATTCATCCCCCAGGGCTTTTTCAGATCAGGAAATGCAGGCAGCTTAGGAGGCTGCAAAGCAATGGAGAGATGTGGAATAGAAAGAAAAAAATGCAGTAAAACCACCACCAAAGTAAATTCAAATAAGCTATAAAACACCCTGAGAATGAGGCAGGAAAATTGAAGCCTCTGTTAGAAAGGAAGATGAAAGCAGGGAAGAAAACTTTCAGGAAACTGGAAGACAGATTTTGGCACAGCACAGCTCCACCTCTTCCCTGGAACTGGATACAACACTGCCCCCTCACACCTGCATTGTGGAGAATGCAAAATGGGGGCCAGGCTGCCCACACAGTTGACGCTGTGGCCACTTGCAGTGGTAGCGCAAAAAGCAAAATCCTTAAGGAGAAAAGAAACAGGGTGTGCTACAGCCTCTGCAAATGGTGAGTCCTGCCTGTGAGAAACTGCTGGAGAATTTCTCCTCCCCCTGGAGGAATTCAGGGAAATTGTTTCCCTAATTTCTCTGCCCACAAATAGGGTGGAGACTTTTGAAAGTCCTTTTGGTCACAGCTCCAAGTCCCTGGTGATGGTTGGGAGGCTGATTCCAGTGCCTCCTGCAAGCTGCATCATGTCACATGCATCACTAGGCAATGTTCTGTGTTCATGTGGGGAGAGTTTCTTACACACCTGGATTCCCAGTTGGCCTCTGGTAAATCATGAGAATTCCAGGAAGGGAGGAGAGACACAGGCAAACCAGGAGCAGAAGCCGATTCATACTTCCGTGGCACAGGGGGGGGCTTGCCTGCAGAAAGAAGGACAACCCTTTGATCCATGGTGATGAGACCCCTCAACCCACAGGAATCACATGCCAGCATAACGGGGTCCTTCCCCCCACTCCCACACACGTACTGACTAGGAATGTGCATTGGAGTCAGACAGATCCCAGACTGGATTGGGCTGAATCGTCCCAGAGAAAGCCTGGCTCCTCTCAGGGTTTCAGGCAGCCAGGGAGTGTAGCTGGGGTGTGTGGAGAACTGGTCTTGTCATCTCTGCTGCCTCTTTCCCCATGGCTTACGGTCAAGCCCAGAGCTGACTGAGTTAATTCAGAAACCGAGCGAGGAGTGCAGCACCTTCCTGCCTGAACGAATGGAGGTCAGATGCAGACGTGCTCTGAGGACTGTACAAGAATGAGTGGGAGGCTATGGTTGCACCATGAACCAGGCTGTCACCAGGGGTGAGCCCCGGGGGCCTGCCTCCCTAATTATTCTCTGCCCCACCCCTATTTTTTTTAACAATTTTGTTTTAGTTCACAATTTTGTCTTTAAAAGGCCTGCAAACCAGATGAACTTCTGCCCCTACATTTTTGGCACCCGTGCTCCAGAACTTTTAGGCTGGCTACATTTTTGGCACCTGCGCTCAAGAACTTTTAGGCTGGCTACGCGCCTGCCATGAACTACTTTAACACAGTGTGTGTGTGTGTGTGTGTGTGTGTAAAACACAGCCACACAACAACAAAGCCAATTACCCACAAAAAGGAAGAGAGGGAATCCCTTTAAAAACTCTGCAAATTTTAAAGCTCCCCGTACATTATACAGTGTACACAAGCAATACAGTGCACACTTTCATATATTCTCTCAATAAAGCGACATCCTGCTCTTGTCCATATTTGTGACCTTTAGCCTAATAATGGTCTTACACTCATATGAATTTTGGAATCCATCAAAGATGAAACACGTATTGTTGCTGTGACTTTGGTGGTGTCAACTGAGGAGAAAATAAACAACCCCGCTCTGCAAGACCTGTCTTTCTTTCATAATACCTCTCTAACCCCTGCACCTATCCTTCCAAAACATTAGAGGTAACTTACTTAGTGGTATCTTTACAATGTATGCATATAAATTACCCATAGACTTGTCCACAGGGTGTGGGGAGTGAATCAGTGCTCAGTTCCTACCCAAATTAACTTTGAAGGCATATAGCACAAGAACCCCTGCACCCACCTTTCTGAATTGTTGCAGGTTTCTTCCCTAGGCGCACCCATATGGTGTGTATTGTTGTCATACAAATGGCCCACAAAAAGCACAACAAATCCTATTCTGCAAAGGCTGCTCTTGCACAACCTCTCCCGCCCCCAACTGCACCTATCTGCCTAAAAACTGGTAAACTCCATCCGGTCAGAAGAGGCAACTATGCCTGTAAATTTCATTCAGTGCTACTGAATGACACATTCCCTGCACTAACAGATACGTCTGAACAGACCCCGAGAATCCTTCTTTCCTTTTCATTTTTCAAGCCTTCCTGGTTGAAGGCGGAGCAGAAGAATGTAAGAGCCACGCTTGATCAGACAAGGTTCATCCCATTTCCAGCCTTGTCCAGCCAGATACTTCTGAGAAGAACACAAGCAGAGCATGAAGGGGATGCCTTTCTTGGCTCTTTGTCTCCAGCATTTCATATTCTCAGCTCAGAACATGGAGATTTTGCTTAATTTTCATGCCTCGTAGCTGCTGATAGACATGATGTCCATCATAAATCTATCTGACCCCACCTAACCCTTTATATAACCATGCCCTGAAGCTGGATCAGACTGACGGTCTATTTTCTCCAGCATCCTGTTTCCAACAGTGGACAGCCAGATGTCTCTAGGAAGCCCACAAGTTTGAGAAAAACATAAATGCAGTGGCGTCTGAGAAACAAGAATGGAACTGAACTGGACCCTCCTTGTACCACTCACCTATTTCCACTCACTGCATTCCCATCCAAATTCTTTGAAAATCTGGATCTCGGAGAAGAATACATTCTGCGTTATTTTGCTTGTCTTGCATAATTGATATAATTCAGAGATTCTAGGATTCCCTGCTTAGAATTTGGAAATGTTTCTGGCATTGTTTATATTTTAAAAATCCACCCTTCTGAAAACCATTCAGATGCCACAAGAAGAGAACAGTGAGAATCAGACAACACCATGGAAGGACCAAGACGGTCTCCGCCTGCTTTACCATACCTGTCTACAGAGATGGTTAAATCTTCTCTCAACCTTGAAGAGATGGCAGTGGGAGCTGTTGGGAGTCACCAAACCTGCAGCCTCTCCTCCAAGAGCCCCAAACCAATGCAGGTTTGGCATGTCTCCATGGAGTGATGAGTTGTTCTTCCTCCAAATCCAGTCTCATGGCAAACACCCCCCACTGCACAGGTCAAGAAGAAGCATGACAGGTCATCTCTGCCAGTGTTGCCAAGATGGGTTCCCTGGATGATACACTTTCTGGCTACCTGTGTGGCCACATCAGTGCTGACTGGGCCTCAAGGAGAAATCCTTACGCTGGTCAAATCAGCTTGGGGGACATTGACGAAGGGGAAGGTTGATGCCCTCCTTAGGCAGATGTTCCTCAGCCTTAAAGGGAGAGCTGCTTCTTCGGCTCCTCTCCCTTTCTCTGCCTCCCTCCCTCTCCCCTCTGTATGTAAGGTCCCCATCAACAGTTTGCACATTTTTCTGTTTTGTTTTCCCCCCACCCTGTCCCAAGAATACATTTTAGAAAGAGAAAACAGTTTCCCATTGTTCTGCTTAGCAAACAGAGCAATTCTCAGCAAACAAGCTTGCCTTTATTCAAAGGGAATTCAGAGAAAATGTCAACACAGTTCGGATGCCAACTGCTGGTACCTTCCCTGGGCCTGCTCCTCAAGTTGAACATCTCGGTAAACAAGCCAAAGTACCCTTTGGGGTTGCTTGAAGCCTCAGAGGGTTTCCCACAATGCACCAGCTTAGAACACCTCCCAAAATTACTATTCTGGCCACTGAAGGAGAAACCAAAGTTCCCACAATGCACCAGGCTAGCTGTATTAGTCATTTTGAGGGAAATCCAAATGGTCACCCTGAAAGACATGCTCTCAGCCTTGGAAGCGTACGATTCCCAAATGCTCTGTGGGTTTCTGAATATTAGTCAGCTGTTCTTCAGTTCTGAAAGCCAGCCACACAGGCCACCTACGAATGGCGACTGTAACCATTCAGCTGGCACATGCCGGCCCCATCCTGAGGCCGCCGACAAGGCTAATTTTCTGGTGGGAAAATGGTGGCCCAAACGTCACAGTTCCTTCAGATTTTGTTACCAAAATTCTATGATGGGACTAGATGCTGTAAACTAGACATATTTATGTATTTATTTATTACATTTCTATACCTCAAAATAGCCAAAGCTCTATTATTTGCATAATTAAACATAATTTCTGAGATCGATTCAAGCTTTAAAGACTGTGGGTGGGAGGGGGAAGTTGGGGGGAGATTTCATTCATCTTGCCTTTGACCACTGGAAAGTTCATATAGTTTTCCTTTCCTTACCAAATGTTTTAAGCTTTACTCCAGACCCTAGACTAGCCACCTGTTTTCAATTTTAAAAAGCATATTGATTCTCCTTTAGGGCCATGATGGCTCATAGGCAAGGCATGAAAGCAGCAGTTGTCCCTCCCCCACCGCCCCCCGCAGTATCTGTTACTCAGAGGCAGGTTGCTCTTGAACATGGAAGTTCAGTTGAGCTGTCTTGGCTAATGCTGCTGCTCTCCTCCTCCATGAAGGTCCCCCTAATCCCCCCTTAAAGCCACCCACTCCTGTGGCCATCACTGCATCTTGTGCAAACATGCCCTGTACATTTCTTATACATTGGATGAAGACGTACTTTTTTGTCTCTCCTGAATTGGTCTCAGTTCTACTGTTATGAGAGAGAAAACAGCATCCATATCCACTGTCTCGTGTCTCCACACCAACATAATGTTATAAACCTCTACTATGTCCATCCTCAGTTGTCTTTTTCTTGCACTAAAAAGCCCCCAGCATTGTAGCCTTTCCTCAGCTCCAAGTGGCTGGTGATTTTGGTTGTCCTTCTTTACATCTCCTCCAGCTCTGCCATATCCTTTTAGAGATATGGTGACCAGTATTGTGTTTGTGAAAGAAGCAGCATGCACCAGTTGTCTCCCCAGGATTCAACTCAATGAGCAAATCCAGGGCAGAAAAACTTGGATTCAAGGGGAATAAAACAAGTGTTAACTAAGAATTGCCCTGGGTTGCTGGTCCATTTGGACCAATCACTCACCCAGGCTTCTGCTGCAAAAGTTAAGCTGTTTCTTCCACATCACTCATGTGGGCTATTTGGACGGGGCCTGTTGGCTTGCGTCTGAAAGAGACAGAACTCAGTATCTCCCCCTCCCCCTAGTCATCCAGGGTTGGCAACTTTGCATCTGCGGTAGTCCTCCGATAGGCCTCGACTCAGCTGTGGCCTCACCAAGCAATTCTGCTGGTAAACCAGTGGTACTGTCACTTTCTGGGGATGGTGGAGATGAACCCAAGTTGTTGGGAGCAGGGTGGCAGTTTTTGAATGAGTCCATGTCCAATGTTCACATGTTGACTATCTGAGAGGCTTCATGTGAAGGGTTATGCATATACGTGCATCCCCATGGCAGGTCCACACCACATCCCCAGGACTGGCTATCTGCAGCCTGCACTTCATGTGAGACAGGAGGCCCTGTGTGTGGCATGAAAAGAACCTGGGTTCATCATCAGTACTGCTCACATAATGTAGCGGAGAACAAGCCCCAGAGGAACCACGGCTCAGGGGAGTCCCCCTTACAGAAGGGAAGGTCCCAGGAAATACCTCTGCAGTGCAGACACAGTCTGGAAGAATTGTCGGACCACCTCAAAGACTGGACCTTTACAATCCCTTTATTAATACATTGGCAAGGAAGATTCACGAATCCAGTATATTTCAGTCATAGTTATTTATGAGGGTTACGAGTTTAATGTGGTAGTAAAGAAAGGTAGGTGCCGCTTAATAGGTTATGGCTCTTTATGGGTTAACAGGAGAATACAAAGGAGAGGTGGAGCTCCATGAAGGAGAGTCTTCCTCCTCTGAGAGAGGCGCTTCAGTTGCTACTTCAACATGGCTGCTGGTCTTTCTTCCATGCTCTCGACAGCTGTGACATCCACAATTGCAGGTGGAAACCACTGTGTGAATCAGCTCCATCGTTTCAAGCCAATGCTAGTTTCTGTGGAGAGAAAGTACGTAGATTCCCAAGTGTTGAAGCGGAACTCGGCTCCTGCTCTTCGTTGAACTGCCAGTCTCTCGCAGGAGCGTGATGACGTCTCATAAGTGGCTCGGCTGGACCAAGGAATAATGCCTCACTTGCCTCCTGGCCATCTTGTTGCCCATCCCTCTGAAACAGTCCTCTGCCTCAAGGGGTCCATTTGCTCAGCTCGCCCTTTCTCCTGGAGCCTGCAAGGCACAATGCTGTGAGTCGTGATGAGGTTGCTGTTGGCTCCCAAGGCAAATGCCCACCATTGTCTGAAACAATTATGTCTGGAACCCCATAAGTTGCAAATGGTTGATGGGGTTCTGCTGAGGTGGTGGTGTTTTTCAAGGAGAGGTGATCACAGTTAGGACATCAAAAGATGTGTCCCCAGCTATCCGTTGCTGACAGGCTTGAGCAAAGTCACATTTGGCAAAAAATCTTCCCTCCAGTGAGGGCAGGCCATAACTCGCTGATGGCAGTAGCCTGCAAAGCAAACTCCTGGGCCAGGGCTTATAGACCTGCTTGACAGGGCACTGGGTCCAGCTGACTGAGGGTGGGCTAGTAGGCTTGCAGTGGGAACAGAGGGCTGGTGGCATAGGAGGGAAGGTGCTGCTTCCTGACCATGTGGGACCATCTGAGAGCCCCCTGGGCACCCCACAGCTTTGTCAAAGCATGCAGCCACATCTTGCCCTCTGCCTTCAGTTGCCAAGGCCTGTGTGACTCTCTGCATCATCACCAGCATTGCAGTCTTCAGCATAAACATGAGTACAGTTTACGACTACAAGCCCCATGATGCAGAGCAAAGCTTGCCAAGGTATTACCCCTATCCACAGAAGTAGGATGACAATGCAAATGGAAACAGCCAAAAGCCACAGAGGGTTTTGTTCAGGCAGATAGATCATCTGCAGCCTGTTTCAAAGTTGGCGGACGGCACCTCACAGATTCAAACAGGCTCTGCTTCCAAACAAACCTACACGTTTTATTTAAACAAAGACTCCTCCGCAGAGCTCCCTCGGGCTGTGGCCCCTCTCTCCTCAGGCCAGAAGCAGCGGTGTTGCCCTAAATAACTTCCAGGTTCCTTCCAGGAAGCATGAGCCACTTGGTCAGGGCCCAGCAGCTCTTACACAGCCAGGGAAGGGAAGGGGAGGGGAGGCTTTAGAGAAGGGGCTCGTCCTCCTCCTGTGCCACGGATCGGTCCTTCTGCCTGAGCCTCTCACAAGGGCGCTTTCATGGGAGAGGTCCCAACTGGCAACCGCGTTAAGTATCACTCCCCGCTCTGCACCCCCCGCAACAGCGTGCAGGGCCATCCTGCTGGAAGGGCCGTGATGCCCATCAGGCCAGGAGAGTCACACCCTTGTTGCTTCGTCTTCCTGCCAAGAGTGGGGCGGGGGGTCTGTCCGTCTTGTCCAGCATGTGATGAACCAAGGCCTGGAACGCTTTGTTCTCTCTCCACAATGAGCAAACTGTTGCTTGTCTTGGAGTCCATCACTGAGGCCAAAGTCTGCCTTTCATCTGAAATGGACCTAATGCCAGGGGGGCAGGGAGGCTGTGGGGCTGGATAAGGGCTGAATAACATGCAGGGCCATGACTGCCTCTGCAGAACACAGCCGAACTCACTGTGTCTCACTATTATCTTCGCAGGAAGACAAAAGCAGATGCTCCCATTGACCAGGGTCTCTCCCTGTTTTCTGGTCCCTGTAAAGCATGCCCCCCCCTCTTTTGCCCCAGTTTTTGTCTTTGGGGCTGTCCTAGTGAAATGTTGTTTGCACGCTCACACAGGCATACTGGAGCTTTTTCACCTGGGGAGGAAGGGTGGATGAATTTCAACTGTTGTGCAATTGCAGGCACACGGACATAAAGTGCTTCTCTTTCGTCCCTCTCAGCTCCTTTCCAGATATCAAATATTGCTGAATGTGTTTGAGATGTAGGTATTCGATGATAATTTCAAAATGGGGCTGCTGTGAGATTAAATGAGGGACTGGAAACCTTTTGTCTTTTGAGGGGATCCCATATCCTCAGGAATAATCTATCAGGGTAATCTGTCTCTGTTTTCATCTATGAAATGTTGGATGGTATACAAAAGGAAGAAAAGCATGAATTCTGAAGCTTTTTAAAAACTAAGGTAGGAAGTTAAAGTTGAGAAAAGGTCCCCATTATCACTCTATGAGATTTCTAAGCTTGCAATCCTATGCACACTTACATGGCAGTATTCCCATTGAAAGCAGTGGAACATATTTCTGAGTAAACATGCCTAGGATCGTCTGGAAACTTATGAGGCAATCCCATTAAAATCACTGGACTGATAGCTAACCTGGGAGCCAAAATGGTGGAATGTCTGAGGTGCTGGTCCTTGACTGGGGTTCAGACCCTCACTCAGCCATGAGGCTCACTGGATAATCCTGGCCCAGTAATTCTCTATCTTAGCCTGACCTACCTTACAGGGTTGTTGTGATGATAAATAGGGAAAGGAGCCATGCATGCTGCAAGGGCAGAATAGAAATATAATAAAAATGTAAAACGTATGATGTGAATCAGGTAAAAATGGGGTCAACCAGGGAGCCATTTTGCCAATTGCTTCACATTTTATCAACTCTGTGTGTGATGGCAAGAAAAAAAATGTCCAATTCCATGCTAGGGATATTTATTTATTTCATTTTATAGCTGAAGCTCTCTGGCTTGGTAAGGGGCTAAAAATAAGGTGACCACTGTAGTAATGCCCCCACAGAAATCTACAATGAGGCCACATTTGGAGTACTATGAACCCCTCTGGTTGTTATGCTCTGGCCCAGCATGAGCAGGCCATGCGAGTGACCTGGAAGAAACCCTTTCACTTTTGCAGCAGAAGCCTGGATGAGCGCTTGGGCCTGCATATTGTCCTTAAGTGCCAGACAAATCCAGGACCTAAATGGACCAGTAACTGCGGACAATTCTCAGTGAAGTGGCATTTGCTTCTTTCCCTCTAGCCCATTTTTCTGTCCCGGTTTTCCCTGTGATTTGTAAAAACAAATAGCTGAGTTTTGGAAGAAGTCTGGTCTGTGCTCCTGTTCTCACATGCAGTCATCAGGTTTGCCCAACTCTGACGAAGTGTGTGCCCTGCCCTGCCCTGGACCGCAGCCGCCTTTGGGCCCTGAGCATCTCCCCGAGACAGCCACGCCCTCCCTTCCCCGCGCCTGTGTGGAGTGGTGCTGGGGAGATCTATGTTCAAATCCTGACACGGCCATGAATTTCCCTGGATGACCTTGGACCAGTCACCATCTTTCAGCCTACCCTTGCTAACAGGGTTTCTGAGAAGATAAAAGGGGATGAACTCTGTGCATGGCCTTGAGCTCCTCGGAAGAAAGACAGGATGCCAGTGTAATACATCTGAATGAATTCATGTTGCGTGGGTTCATAGAATCATAGAACAGTAGGGTTGAAAGGGGCCTACAAGCCCATAGAGTGCAACCCCCTGCTCAACGCAGGAATCCAAGTCACAGCATCCCTGACAGATGGCTGTCCAGCCTTGTCTTGAAGGCCTCCAGTGTGGGAGAGCCCACCGCCTCTCTAGGTCATGGATTCCACTGTCATATTGCTCTAATGGTCAGGAAGTTTTTCCTGATGTTCAGCCGGAATCTGGCTTCCTGTAACTTAAGCCCAAATTATAGTTTCCTACTGAGGAGGCATCAGTGGATGCCGATGTGGGATGTGGACTGGGTCGTGCTGGGTTTTCCAGCGCAGTGTGCTTGCCCTCTTCTGGGTGATGCCCACCCTCCAGAAGCCCCATGGAGCCACCAGACACAGTGTTCTCAAAAGGGCCATAATGAATGACTTGTCTTTCAGGTGACTCTTTTGTTTTCCGGTTGCTTCCTTCCCTGCCAAGCCAGGGCCCACATAATTGCACCCTCTGTGCGTGCGTGCGTGCGTGCGTGCGTGCGCCTCAGGGGTGGCTGGGTCATACCATTATTCACGATGCGGGTCTGCCTGGCCTTATGGTCCACCACCTCAGGCTTGGCTCCTCGACCCTCGAAGTGGCCTCCCTGGGGTTCGCAGCCAGTTTTCCATCCAGGCACCGGCCAGACAAGAGCCAGGCGTAATGCGCTCTGGCAAGGACACTGCCTTTGGACCATGCCCAGGGACCATCACCCCACAAAAGCAACTAGGGAGCCGTAGAATACCATGGGGAGGCCGCAACAGCAGCTGGGGTCACCAGTGTCTGGGGCAGAGTGTCCCAGATGTGTATATTTCAGAGAGGAGGCCAGAGCCACCTGTGACTTCCAGCCTTGACTCAGGATTGCATAACATTTAAACAAAACATTAAAGATGGAAAACAAAGATAATCAGATCCTAACAGCAAGCTTAATTATTAATGGACTAATATGCATCTTTTTGTTTGATATTGTTTGCATTTCCATCTAGGTCAAAAGGCAGGACTCGTGAGCAAGATGAGGAGCAAACAGAAATGCATTTCAGCAACGGAGACTCTCAGGATGGTTGTCGGGGGGGGGGGAGCTGGGGCTGCCTTCTCCGGGGGGCTTCCAGGTGAGGCTTTGATGGTGCAGCCGCCCTGCCTCATTCGGAGGATTTTACCAGGGAGGGGGGAGCCGACATCCTTGCCTTCCATTTCGAACCCTCCCATGTTTTCTCAGCGCGCTTCTGTCTTCCTTACCAGACGGCATCCATTAAAGAGGGAAGCACCGAAGAGCTGCACAATGTCTTCAGACTCATAGCGCTGGGAGCTGCCCATCTGGGAGCACCTGGGTAGGCTAAGGATGTCTTGGCTGCCATGGCAACCACACAGCTGTCCCAACACGCCCTCAGCCCCATGCATGTGGCAGGTCATACTCTGGATCTGGTTTTCTCAAGGCAGGAGGATGGTGCTCTGGATGCGAGTGTGTGTGTCTTTCTAGGATCGCATTGTTATGGTCAGATCACTACCAACTGAGATGTCGGCTGGCTGTGGTCATGATCCAGGCCCTCTGCAGGAAGATGATCTGTCACTGATAGATCCAGACAGAGTCCGGAGTACCTTGGGGCGTTTAGCTGGTATGCCTGGCACGCCAATTGATGCTGTAGTCCAGCCTGTTCCCACCAGATGTTCTCCAGATGTGTTGGACTACAGCTCCTGTCACCCCCATGCCGGCTGGGGATGGCAGAGGTTGTACTAGCCCAACACATCTGGAGAGCACCAGGCTGGGGAAGGATGCTGCAGGCATAAGCTACAGGAAGGCAGATTTTCGTTGAGCACCGTGAGTTTCCAAGTAGCCATGACCAACCAGGGCTCCCTCCCCTCCCTCTGAAGCCCACACGGACTTCATTTCTTCCTCTTTCTCCTGATACCACTCTAAAACTATCCATTCTGCTGGTTGCATGGCCCGCCCTGTGCTTCTGAAACGCAAGCCACCCCTGTTTTGCTGAGGCTGCCCCCCCCGGGCTCCCCAGTGCCCTTTCCTCTCCTGATCTGGGGAGGCATCGCTTCCTCCCTCAGGCCCAGTGTTGGGGGTGGTCTGCTGAGCAGTCCTTTTCCTGTCAATATTTGTGGTAAAATAAACCTTATTTTAATCTCCCCTTTTAATCTAATCTAACTCATTCCCCCACTTTGATGTAGCACAGCGCATAATCTACCATGTGTGCGCCACAACTCTGCCGGCTGGGGAATGCTGGGAGTTGTAGGACTTTTTCTGTCTGAACAAGCACAGGATTGCGCCCTGAGTGGCTTTTGCTTCTGTTCGTTCCCTTTGTTTAGCCTCCTTCTGTTTCTGGCTGCCGGAACTACATTCGTAGTCAGACATGGCGGGATGTGCATGTGTGTGCACTAGACATTTGCATATATTTGGGGCTTACCAATTAGCATACTGGCTCCCACTCTCCATGGAATCAGTGACCATGATGTTTCTGGTGCTTTGTCCCTCCCACCAGCTATTCCTCCTTCCTGCCTATGCACAAGGAATGCAGGGATACTGGCAGATCTTGAAAGAACATGCCATGTTGGGAAGCACGCACCCCTTTGTCTCTCCGACCACACGTGCCCACTTAATGGCACAAGTACACGCCTTCTGCTATGGAGAAGGGCCTGGGGGCAGCAGCTCCCTGTTCAGAAGGCTGCTTGTTCTGCTTCTGACTGGCGTCAGCAAATCTCACAAAATCTGGGCAATAGGTAACTAGGTAAAGGGAAATATGTTTCCATAACTATCCTTACGCATGATTTACCACAGCCTTCTCCAGTTGTGTTGGGCTACAACTCCCACCATCCCCAGTGTCCATGATGGCTGTGGATGGTGGGAATTGTAGTTCAACACATCTGGAGGACAGCGGGTTGGGGAAGGCTGTTTTGCAATCGAGCTTCATTTTTTTCCCATATGGAAATAGGGTTGCAGTCTGGCAGGGCCACTGGATCTCTGTTCCTCTTAGATCTCTGGGTCTGGGTCAAGGGTACCTTTCCCCCTTCCCATGATCCTTTTTCCTGGGGTGGCCCACTAGGATTGAACCTTGGACTTTCTGCATGCAGAGTAGCTGCTTTGCCACTGAACTATGCCCCCCCCCCCAAGTTAGAGTCCTTCCTGTAGACAAACACACTACTTAATCCAAGCGTGGGCAACTTGCAGCCCTCCAAATGTTTTGACCTACAACTCCCATCATCCCTCACCAGTAGCTATGCTGGCTAGGGTTGATGGGAGGTGTAGGCCAAAACATCTGGAGGGCTGCAAGTTGCCCACCTCTGACTTAATCTCAGGTTTCTAGACCTCAATTGGAGGCCTTCTCCACTTCTCTGGTTGATTTACTGGACAGGACCTTTGGCATCAGTCTTGGGAATGTGTCATCATCCAGATTGGCTGTGTTCCAGGGTAGGAAAGGTAGCACGAAGTCCAAGAGGTCACCGGCATGGTTAACGAGCAGGGTTGAGGGAGCTATTAGAGAAAAGGGAGCTTCCTTCAGAAAACAGAAGTCTTGCCCAAGTGAGGAAAACAAAAAGGAGCACAAGCTTGCACAAAGGCGATGCAAGCAGACAATAAGAGATGCGAAAAAGCATTTTGAGGAGCATATCGCTAACAACATCAAGGCCGACAATACATAATTATTTAAATATATCAGAAGCAGAAACCCAGCTAGGGAGGCAGCTGGACCACTGGATAACAATGGAGTTAAAGACGTACTGAAGGAGGACAAGGAGATTGCGGAGAAGCTGAATTAATTTTTTTCACCCATCTTCACTGCAGAAGATATAAGACAGGTACCTGTGCCTGAACTGATGTTTTCAGGGAGTCTGAGGAACTGAGGCAAATAGTGATGACAAAAGATGAAGTTCTCAACCTTACTGATAAACTGAAAGCAAATAAATCAGAAGGCCCAGATGCTATCCATCCTAGAGTTCTCAAAGGACTCAAATATGAAATTGCTGATCTTCTAACCAAAATATGCAACATGTCCCTAAGATCAGCCTCTATACCAGAGGACTGGAAGATGGCCAATGTAACACCCAATTTTCAAAAACGGATCCAGGAGGGATCCAGGAAATTACAGACCAGTTAGCTTAACGTCTGTTCTGGATAAATTGGTGGAAAGCATTATTAAAGATAAAATTAGCATGCATATAGAAAGACAAGCCCTGCTGAAAAAGAATCAACACGGCTTCTACAAAGGTAAATCCCATCTCACTAACCTTTTAGAGTTCTCTGAGATTGTCAATAAACATGTAGACAGGGGTGATCTGGTAGACATTGTTTACTTGGACTTCCAAAAAGCTTTTGACAAAATCTCTCACCAAAGGTTCCTGAACAAACTTAGCAGTCATGGAATAAGAGGAGAGGTCCTGTTATGGTTAAAGAGCAGAAAGCAGAGAGTAGGAATAAATCATAAATTCTCCCAGTGGAGGGAAGTAAATACTAGGGTCCCACAGGGATCTGTATTAAGACCAATTGTTTTCAACCTATTCATAAATGATCTGGAATTAAGAGTGAGCAGTGAAGTGGCCAGGTTTGCTGATGACACCAAACTATTTAGGGTGTTTAAAACAAAACAGGATTGTGAAGAGCTCCAAAAGGATCTTTCCAAACTGGGAGAATGGGCATCTAAATGGCAAATGTGGTTCAGTGTAAGCAAGTGGAAAGTGATGCACGTTGGGGCAAAAAAATCCCAATTTCAAGGATAGCCTGAAGCTTTGGGCCACCTGCAATCGTTGAGCCATGTGTCCAGGAGAGGGTCTCCTACAATATGGTGTTATGGTGGTGCTCCCAGCCCCAATCCCTTATTCTCCTCTCCATGTTTTCTCTGTTATTGGCATGGGGGTGCCGTGGACAGCCACTTGTCAGGGATGCTCTGACGTGGATTCCTGCTTTGAGCAGGGGGTTGGACTCGATGGCCTTGTAGGCCCCTTCCAACCCTACTATTCTATGATTCTATGATTCACACAAAGAGCTGGGCTGGACCGGATTCCATGCCACCTCCTAAAGGACATGAAAAATAAAATTTTTATTTATTTATTTATTTTTTACTAACTTTTTTTCATTTATTTGTCTTGTAACACACACTTCCACACCAGTGGGACTCTGCTTTTAACCTCTACTGAGTAGAGGAGCAGGCACAGGCTAGTCTAGAACAATCACAAAGCTAGACACAAAAAGGGAAAAGAGGCTATGGAAGGACAAGACTCTCCAGTGGTGGTGACCTGCAAGGTGTGTGCAATGTTTGTTTTCTTGCCTGAGAACAACTTGGCCTACACCTGCAACAAGTGCAAGTTGATCACGCTGCTGGAGGAAAAAGTAAGTGGACTGGAGCGGCGACTGTCAACCCTCCGGGGAATAAGAGAACACGAAGAGTTCTTGGACAGAATGGGGGAACTACAGCAACAAAGGGCAGACCAGAAGCTTGAAGAGCAACAGCAAGATGAGGCAGTGGGAAATGCTGAGGTGAAGAAAAATGGAGTAGAGGATACTCCTTGGAAAACGGTGACAGTTAGGAGAAGAAGAACTAGACGCCACTCTGCACCAGTGGAAGCGGTGGAGCTGTGGAACCGATTCCAGGTACTTGCAGATGAGACTGGAGGACAGCCTGCAGAGGAAGAATCACAGGGGAACCTGCATGAGAGTGAGCAAGAGGCTAAAGGTCAGTCAAACAGAGGCGATGAAACCCAGGCCTACAAGAAGAAGAAGAGAAGAGTGGTAGTAGTGGGAGACTCCTTGCTGCGTGGGATCGAGACCCAAGTATGTCGCGAAGACCCGTGGACTCGCCAGGTATGTTGTCTCCCAGGAGGACAGATTAGAGACGTGACTGAAAGGTTGCCTGCACTCATAAAGCCCACTGACAGGTATCCCTTTCTTCTCATCCATGTGGGAACAAATGATACCGCCAAGCGGAGCTACGAAGAGATCACGTCAGACTTTGAAGCTTTGGGAAGGAAACTCAAGAACTTTGGGGCCCAGATAGTTTTCTCATCCATCCTTCCAGTAGTTAGAAGAGGGATAGAAAGGGAACGAAAAATACTCTGGGTGAATGACTGGCTACGAAGGTGGTGCCGACGAGAGAGATTTGGATTCTGGGACCACGGGCTATACTTCCTGGAAGATGGGCTGTTGGCTAGGGATGGGTTGCACCTCACAAAGGCTGGGAAGAATGTGTTTGGCCACAGCATGAAGAACTTCATCAGGAGGGCTTTAAACTGAATCCTACGGGGAAGGGAGATGTAATGTTGGGGGTAACAATGGACGTAGGCGCATGCACTGCAATGGAGAGAACAGCTCTGATAGCGCCCAATAATAGTCTTCAGACACAGGTAGGAAGAAAGCCAGACTATGAAGCACATGGTCTTCGATGTCTATATACTAATGCCCAGAGTATGGGAAACAAACAGAACGAACTTGAACTCTTAATACAGGAGGGAAATTATGACTTGATAGGTATAACTGAGACTTGGTGGGATGACTCTCATGACTGGAATACAGCAGTTGAAGGATATAACTTGTTCAAAAAGAACAGGAGGAACAGAAAGGGAGGCGGGGTTGCACTGTATGTGAAAAATACATATCTCTGCACAGAAATACAGGAGGAGGAGCTTGGTAGCCCCATCGAGAGCATCTGGGTTGAAATAAATGGAGCAAAGAATAAAAGGAACCTGGTGGTCGGAGTCTACTACCGGCCACCCAATCAAGGAGAAGACAAGGATGAAACTTTTGAAAAGCAAATAGCCAATTTTTTAAGGAAGCATGATGTAGTAGTAATGGGGGACTTCAATTTCCCCGATATTTGTTGGGAGACAAATTCTGCAAAACATGGCCCCTCCAGGAAATTCCTGACTTGTGTGGCGGATAACTTCCTCCTACAGAAAGTAGAGGAAGGAACTAGAGGATCGGCTATCCTTGACTTGATCCTAACCAACAGAGATGACTTAGTGGATAAAGTAGCAGTTACAGGAACTCTGGGGGAAAGCGACCATGTTGTACTTGAGTTCTTGGTTCTAAGGGAAGCAAAAGCCGAGTGTACTCAAACGCGTACCCTGGATTTTAGGAAAGCTGATTTTAATAAACTCAGAACAATGATCAGTAAGGTCCCATGGCAAGCAATGCTAGCGAGAAAAGGAGTCCAAGATGGGTGGGAACTTTTAAAAAAGGAAATTCTCAAGGCACAATCACAAACAATTCCAACAAGAAGAAAAGGTGGAAGACAACAGAAGAAGCCAATGTGGCTTCACAAAAAGCTTAGGGATGACCTGAAAACAAAAAAGGACACATATAGGAAGTGGAAAGAAGGCCAAGTAACAAAGGAAGAGTACAGGCAGGTAGCACAGAATTGCAGGGATGGCGTCAGGAAGGCTAAAGCGGAGAACGAGGTGAGGTTAGCGAGGGATGCTAAAAACAACAAAAAGGCTTTCTTCAGCTACGTGCATAGTAAAAGGCAGAGGAAAGAAATGGTTGTTCAGCTATTAAATAAGGATGGCAAAATGATAACAGAGGACAAAGAAAAGGCAGAGGTGCTCAATTCCTACTTTGGCTCAGTCTTCTCCCAAAAGAGGGTCTATGACCCCCCTGGCAAAGGCGAAGTACAGGCTGAAGGGGCAGGATTGCAGCTTGAGATCGACAGGCATATGGTCAAGGAACACCTCATTACTTTGAATGAGTTCAAATCTCCAGGGCCAGATGAACTGCATCCTAGAGTCATAAAGGAACTGGCAGAAGAACTCTCAGAACCGCTGTCTATTCTCTTTGAGAAATCATGGAGGACGGGGGAAGTGCCAGATGACTGGAGGAGGGCTAACGTTGTCCCTATCTTCAAAAAGGGTAAAAAGGAGGAACCTGGGAACTACAGACCAGTCAGTCTGACATCAATCCCTGGGAAAATTCTGGAGCAGATCATAAAGCAATCCATCTGGAAGCACCTTGACAACAATGCCGTGATTACTCGAAGCCAACATGGATTTGTCAAAAACAAGTCCTGCCAGACAAATCTGATCTCATTTTTTGATCAAGTCACCTCCCTTGTAGACCGTGGGAATGCTGTAGACATCATATACCTCGACTTCAGCAAAGCTTTCGACAAAGTGCCCCATGATATCCTGATGAGCAAACTAGCTCGAAGTGGGCTAGATGAAACAACGATCCGGTGGATCCACAGTTGGCTACAGAATCGGACTCAAAGAGTGCTTATCAATGGGACCTTCTCAAGCTGGGGAGAGGTAACGAGTGGGGTACCGCAGGGCTCAGTCCTGGGCCCAGTGCTCTTCAATATTTTTATTAATGACTTGGAGGAGGAGGTGCAGGGAATGCTGATCAAATTTGCAGATGACACAAAATTGGGAGGGATAGCTAATACTTTGGAAGACAGAAACAAAATTCAAAGTGATCTGGATAGACTGGAGTGCTGGGCAGAAAACAACAGAATGGCATTTAATAGGGACAAATGCCAAGTTCTGCACCTAGGAAAAAGAAACCAAATGCACAGTTACAAGATGGGGGATACGTGGCTCAACCACACTACGAGCGAGAAGGATCTTGGAATTGTCGTCGATCACAAGCTGAATATGAGCCAACAATGTGATGTGGCTGCAAAAAAGGCTAATGCTATTTTGGGCTGCATTCATAGAAGCATCGCTTCCAAATCCCGGGAAGTACTAGTTCCCCTCTACTCAGCACTGGTTAGGCCTCATCTGGAGTACTGTGTCCAGTTCTGGGCACCACACTTTAAGAAGGATGCAGACAAGCTGGAGAGGGTTCAAAGGAGGGCAACAAAGATGATCAGGGGACTGGAAACAAAGCCCTATGAAGAGAGACTGAAAGAACTGGGCATGTTTAGCCTTGAGAAGAGAAGACTGAGGGGAGATATGATAGCACTCTTCAAGTACTTGAAAGGTTGTCACAGAGAAGAAGGCCAGGATCTCTTCTTGATCATCCCAGAGTGCAGGACACGGAATAATGGGCTCAAGTTACAGGAAGCCAGATTCCGGCTGAACATCAGGGAAAACTTCCTGAGTGTCAGAGCAATACGGCAATGGAACCAATTACCTGGGGAGGTGGTGGGCTCTCCCACACTGGAGGCCTTCAAGACGAGGCTGGACAGCCATTTGTCAGGGATGCTCTGACTTGGATTCCTGCATTGAGCAGGGGGTTGGACTCGATGGCCTTGTAGGCCCCTTCCAACCCTACTATTCTATGATTCTATGATTCTATGACACTCTCCTGGCTCTGTGGTAGCCCAGAGCTGATTGTGGGATGCAGACCCCCAGATCTGTAATTGTCACCTGGACTCATCACACTTTAATGAGTGTTGTGCAAAAATGGCAGTTTTGATTGGAAGGGATTTTGTGGTTCTTCAAAGGGGCAGTCCCAGTCATGGGGACAGATGTTATGGGATAGTAGCCCAAAGCCTAGTTTGTGGTGTGAGGGCACATAAACATTAGCGCTTTATTTTTTTACTGACTGAGCTGAGTTTTGAACTTTGATGCAAATAAGGAACTGGGAACTAATAACCAAGTTCAGCATCATTCCTCACAAGTGGCGCAAGCCAGCGAACAGCGGTATGCCTCGGGCTGACTGCGGTGGCAGAGAGCCAGGGAGCTGGCCCGTCAACCTTTGTGGGACTGCTCCTCTCTGGCTGCCAGCGCTGCTTCCCCCATCACGCCCCTGAAGCAGATGGATCCTTGCCAGGGCCGTGCAGCCGAGCAAACGCTTCCCCTGCGTGGAAAGGCTCCTCTGGGAACGCGCTGACCTGGAGGAGGGGCTGGGAGTCTCCCTTGGGAGCAGAGCCGGCCCTGCGGCTGGTCTAACGTCCCCCTGCCAGGCTCTGTGGTCCCTTCTTGTCCCTCTTCCGCTTCCCACCATGTCAGGCCGCACCACCAACCTGAGACTCGAGTTGCCCCTGCTCTGTGCAGCCCTTCAGCTCCTCACTGTCCTCCTCTTCGCTTTCTTTGTCCAGTACGGTGAGCAAACCAGTGCGAAGCTCTGGCACGAGGAGATGACGCTCCGCAACAAAAGCCGCCAAGACAACGAATTCTACAAGCGCTACCCAAGTGAGTATTCGCCCACGCCTTGGCGGCCCCTCCGTGCAGAACTGCCCCCCCCCCCCCCATTGCGTGGCGTCTCTTGTCTGGATTATTTTGGAGAGAACGTTCGGAGCGGGGGAGTGTTGTGAGCTGGGGGGGCCCTCGCTCAAATCCCTCACCACGCAGAAACATGCCGGGGCCCTGGTCCTGCACTGGTGAGTCCTGAGCCACAACTGGGTTGCCCAGCGATCCTGCCCAAGGGGGTCACACCTCCCTAGGGGTGTTTCCCAAAGTCTCACCTTAATTTCTCCCCAGATTTTAGAGTTCTTCTGAATCACCTGCTTCTGAAGTGACACCAGTTCTTCGTTGTTCCATTTTCTATTTCTGAATGTTATACAGAATAGTGTGTATGCTCATACGTGCAGTGCTAAAATCCCCCCCATCAGTCATATGTATGATTGCATCAAGATTTTTTGAATGGTGTTTTACAGGTGCAGTTCTGCGTATCAGTGTATTACATCTGTCAAACATGTGAACTTTTGCATGTCACTAAACACTGCATGATTCAGTCAGTAAAATGTATTTATTTATTTGTTTGTTTGTTTATTTATTTATTTATTACATCTATATCCCACCTTTCTTCCACTGTGGAACTCAAGGTGGTTACGTGTGGTTCCCAGGCGGTCTCCCCCGCAAGCACTGACCAGGCCAGACCTGCTTAGCTTCAGCAGTGTGGCTGCCTCACATGCCTTCAGACTATGCCCTGAAATGCTGCATGTAGAGTCTTGATTCAATCATACATATGATCACATTGTTGCAGTGCTTTCTCACTGCTCAAGTGTGCATCAGTTATATAATGGGAGGGAAGACAAAAATGAGCTGAAAGCTCATTTATAAATATTCTAATAAAAAAAGAAAAATAGCTGCATCCAACATTCAAAAGGTAATATATATGTACAAATGGGTCCCTGCAACAAAATGTTGTAGTATATCCCTAGTGTACATGCGTTACCCAAGCCTGTGACTCAGGCTGTGGCTGAGGAGGCTGAAAAAACTAAACTTAGAAAATACAGGAGTCCCTGGGTCTGACTTCATGTGCAAAATTTATTTCCAGGTTTTGGGGTTTTGAACATTTTAAACGTTTTGAACTTTAATACACGCAAATCAATGGAGCAGGAGGCATCTCCATGCAATTAAATGCTCAATTTGGCCTGGGCGGAGATCTCAATCCCAACTTGTTCCTTTCTCCATCGATATCTATGGGCAACTCTCTCTTCCATCTTTGAGGATGTTTAAAAATAGCTTTTCACTGTGAACCAGCATGTGACTTATCTAGAATGAGAGGGTTTTTTCTACCTTTTACAACTATATCTATATTGAAGGGGTGTTGCAAATGCAGAATACAGGAAATAGCAGAAATAGCCCACCATTTCACACTGAAGCCACCTGGAACAGAGCACTTGACAAGATACACTCAGCACAGTAGGAAGATATTCTGCTAAAAGCACATACAAAGACAGGTGCCAGTCAAATATCTTTGTGGCAAATCCCCTGCAAAACCAGTATAGGGACTGAAAGCCTTGAACAATCCTAATGACAGTGGAATCAACAAACGGACCTCTCACAGCAGAATTGGTTAAGAAGAGGTTTCCAGATGTGCTGGAGGGTCTGGGATGCCTACCAAGATATTGTAGGATCAAACTATCCGAAGATGCAATGCCAGTGATTTATGTACCACACCATCTTCTTCTAACAATGAAGCCTCCAATGGAGAAAAGTCTCCATCACATGCAACAGTCAGGGATAGTGAGCGTGTGAGGAACCCTTGGAGTGGGTCAGCTTAATGGTTGCTGTAAGAAAAAAAGGAATACAGGTGCCATCAGGATATGTATAGACCCTTGAGACTTCAATAAGGCAATCATGAGAGCGCATCACAGCTTCCCCACTCTGGATGACAAGTTGCAAGCTATCAGGTATTCCGCATTCTAGATGCCCAGTCTGGCTATGGGCAAATCAGGCAGGATAAAGACAGCAGCAAGCTCACCACTCTCAGCATCCCATTCAGAAGGTGATGCTTCAGTACCGATGGAATCACAGTACTGGCCTGCTCAAATGTGAATGAGCAGAAGGGTCCAACCCAGGATACCTGCCAAAGAGACCCTCCTAGAGCCAAAAATAACTAATCATCACAGGGGAAACAAAGCTGGACCGAGAAAAAAGGGGGAAAGGTGCCAATGTGTTAAGACCACTCCCTAGAAATGCAAATGTGATGATACGAAGCCAAGATGTAATGGCACCCTGGAACAGTTACTGAGGCCTTGGAGATCCTAGGTCAGATAGAGCACAAACTGGAAGTGGACAGTCCCTAAGACGAAACCACGGACACCTGAAACTTGCCCCTGCAGCTGACACAGCGATCGGGACAAAGGAAATAGCCACAGGGGATGGAATAGCCACCAGTGTGAATGCCCCAGAAGTGCCATCCAATCGTCAGGAGGAATGAGAAGCATCAGAATCACAGACAAGAGAACAAGATACCCACTCAAAATAGGGAAGAAGACACAACCCCAAGGAGTGGCAAGACTAGCTCACATTTTAGAACTAAGTTGTATCTCACCTTGCTTATGGTAAACGCCACTCGTTTATTTAATGTTTTAATGTCCCTGCAAGAGATACAGCTGTGCCCCAGGAGTCCAGCCCCTTGGAAAGCAGAGTCCTAGGGGTGGCTGGCTGGGATGCAGAGATGTGGGCAGGTGGCTGGCAGGCCTTGTCTGTAAGAACGGAAGTGGGTTGTATTCAGCTCCCTCTGCTGAAGTCTCTGCCAGAAAACCAGAACAAGACATCAGGCATGCACAGTCTCTGTACAGCTCGAATGCTCTCCAGTGTTTTGAGAGGAATCCCACTGTTCCTGTCAGCATTCTGACAGTATGGGAGGGGTAGCTGGAAACTGTCAGATGAGATAAGAGTGAGGTGATTTTGAAGGCTGAGGGAATCACTTTCACTGACTGACTCACTGATGAAGAGAGGGAGGAAGAGGAAAAAGCTGTGCTGGAAAAAGCTGTGCAGGCTTACTCAAAAGGAAGCTATTCTGAACATATAGGCACACATCTATTCATTTGTACACATCTATTCAATTAATGATTTGTTTGTGGTTTGTTTTTTAGCTCACCACTTAAATACTTCCTTTTTTAGTTTGGCAATGTAATGCTTCCTTTAAAAAAAACAGGGAAATTCCATTATAAAAAAAAACCTTCTGGTTTAAGACTAGAATTAATGCTCTCTCATGTTGGCTGAAGCTCCACAAAGCCTGGAAATAGGACGCTAAGCCTGTTGCCTTAACCGAAGCGCCCCATGATAAGTGCAATGTTGTTGTTGTTCAGTTGTTCGTGTCCGACTCTTCGTGACCCCATGGACCATAGCACGCCAGGCCTTCCTGTCATGCGCTCTCTCCCGGAGCGTGCTCAAGTCCATATTCATTGCATCAGTGATGCTATCTAGCCATCTCATCCTCTGCCGTCCCCTTCTCCTTTTGCCTTCAGTCTTTCCCAGCATCAGGGTCTTTTCCAGAGAGTTTTCTCTTCGCATTAGGTGGCCAAAATATTGGAGCTTCAGCTTCAGTATCTGTCCCTCCAATGAGCACTCAGGGTTGATTTCCTTTAGGATTGCCTGATTTGACCTCCTTGCTGTCCAGGAGACACGTTAGAGTCTTCTCCAGCACCACAGTTCGAAAGCATCAATTCTTTGGCGCTCAGCCTTCCTTATAGTCCAGCTCTCACAGCCATACGTTACTACTGGGAAAACCATAGCTTTGATTATGCGGACCTTTGTCGGCAAGGTGATGTCTCTGCTTCTTACTATGCTGTCTAGGTGTGCCATAGCTTTCCTCCCAAGGAGCAAGCGTCTTTTAATTTCATGGCTACAGTCACCATCTGCGGTGATCTTGGAGCCCAAGAAAGTAAAATCTGTCACTGCTTCCATTTCTTCCCCTTCCATATGCCAGGAAGTGATGGGGCCAGATGCCATGATCTTCTTTTTTTAATGTTGAGTTTCAAACCAGCTTTTGCACTCTCCTCTTTCACCCTCAACAAGAGGCTGTTGAGATCCTCTTCACTTTCTGCCATTAGGGTGGTATCATCTGCGTATCTGAGGTTGTTGATAATTCTCCCGGCAATCTTAATTCCGACCTGTGATTCATCCAACCCGGCATTTCTCATGATGTACTCTGCATATAAGTTAAATAAGCAGGGCGACAATATGCAGCCTTGTTGTACTCCTTTCCCAATTTTGAACCAATTGGTTGTTCCATGTCTGGTTCTTACTGTTGCTTCTTGACCCTCGTACAGGTTTTTCAGGACACAGGTAAGGTGGTCTGGTACCCCCATCTCTTTCAGAATTTGCCAGAGTTTGTTGTGATCCACACAATCAAAGGCTTTAGTGTAGTCAATGAAGCAGAAATAGATGTTTTTCTGGAATTGTCTTGCTTTTTCCATGATCCAGCAAAAGTTGGCGATTTGATCTCTAGTTCATAAATTGTGCTTGCTTACAAGCAATAAGCAGGCATGGGTCAAGTCACAGGAAGATTCCTCTAGCAAAACAGTAAGATTCAGATTCTTTGTAACGTAATACAGAACCATCTTCACTGGTCCCAGGCAATCCACCCCCTGGATTCAGGCCTGAAAGACCCAGGAAAAGTGTGGGTGGATGGAGGGTAAGTTGTAAGCAAGCACAATTTGTGACATTGCACAGCATCATCACCGACCATGTCAGTTAAGGCATCAGCCTTAG
Source organism: Heloderma suspectum (assembly GCF_057233095.1). Taxonomy (NCBI): domain Eukaryota; kingdom Metazoa; phylum Chordata; class Lepidosauria; order Squamata; family Helodermatidae; genus Heloderma; species Heloderma suspectum. Next base: position 791,150 of record NC_139474.1, read on the forward strand.
CTTTACGTTTCCTGGCTTTGTGGCGCTTGAGCTCACATGAGAGAGCTTTAACTCTGTTCTTAAACCAGCAGGTTTCTTGATCTATACCTATATCTCTGTGTCGCTGTCCTTCTGTTCCAGCTACTCCATTCTATTCCTGCTTTCCTGGTTATCTGCTTTTCCCCAAATAAGCCAGCCAGCATTCTGTGCCATTGTGGTATTAATTGAGTATGTGGCTCAACAACACTACAAGCAAGAAGGATCTTGGAATTGTTATAGATCACAAGCTGAATATGAGCCAACAATGTGATGTGGCTGCAAAAAAGGCAAATGCTCTTTTGGGCTGCATTAATAGAAGCATAGCTTCCAAATCCCGGGAAGTACTAGTTCCCCTCTACTCAGCACTGGTTAGGCCTCATCTGGAGTACTGTGTCCAGTTCTGGGCACCGCACTTTAAGAAGGATGCAGACAAGCTGGAGAGGGTTCAGAGGAGGGCAACGAAGATGATCAGGGGACTGGAAACAAAGCCCTATGAAGAGAGACTGAAAGAACTGGGCATGTTTAGCCTTGAGAAGAGAAGACTGAGGGGAGATAGGATAGCGCTCTTCAAGTACTTGAAAGGTTGTCCCAGAGAGGAAGGCCAGGATCTCTTCTTGATCATCCCAGAGTGCAGGATACAGAATAATGGGCTCAAGTGACAGGAAGCCAGATTCCGGCTGAACATCAGGGAAAACCTCCTGACTGTTAGAGCAAGACGGCAATGGAACCAATTACCTAGGGAGGCGGTGGGCTCTCCCACACTGGAGGCACTCGAGACGAGTCTGGACAGCCATCTGTCAGGGATGTTCTGACTTGGATTCCTGCATTGAGCAGGGGGTTGGACTTGATGGTCTTATAGGCCCCTTCCAACCCTACTATTCTATAATTCTATGATCATGGCAGTGTTGTTGTTGTTGTTGCGAAAGGGGGGTGTTTAAACCCCTTTGGGGTTTAAAAATATGATTATGTTGTTGTTGCTGTTGCATATCTGCAAACCTCAGGATTACCCCCACTTTGCTGTTACCTCTTTGTTGCGCATGGTGGTGCAGCTTTGGCTCCCGCTCTGTGAGCACAGGAAGATTTGAATCAATCACATCTCTCCATTGCTCTGCAGCCTCCCAGGGTGCCTGCGCTTCCTGATCTGAAAAAGCCTCATGGAGTTATCTTATGGGATCTTCCCCCAGGCTTTAATTGAAGTGTGGGAAGTCAGGGAGGCTACAGGCTGCTGGAGAGATGACTGTATGCTATAAGACAGGACACTCACACACACTCCTCGGCCACCTCATAAGTAAGGTAAGCACAAGAACCCCGAACCCCACCCATGAGAAATTCTCTGAAATGTTCTTTTTCTCTGAATTGTTTTGGAAATCAATTTCTTTTCTATCAAATTGAATGAGAATGGTTGGAAAAGAATGTTGAAGTAATGTTTTCGCAATGCACTAATCTCTGGGGCAGGGGTGCAGAACCTCTTTCCACCTGGGGCCAAATTCTGTTTTGGAGAAGCTCTCGGGGGCCGTGTTCCAGTGGTGGGCAGGGCCAGAGGCAAGAAGGGGTGGGGCCAACATGAAGCTCTTCCTGCTGCCAACCTTGGAGAGACATTTCAACCTTTTAAAAGGGAGAAAAATTGCACAAAAGCCAGGAAATCACCAAACGCTCAGTCGTTGAGGGAAAGGGTGGGGCCAGGGGAAGGGAGTGGACCTTCTGGAAACCTGGGGGGCTGGACTGAGACCGCAGAGCAGCAGACTTGGCCCCTGGCCTGAGGGCCTGCACCTTTGCTCTAAGGTGAGCTGTTTAGGGTTGCGCAGATTACTGCCAGGGATGGCAGGCAGGAAGCCCTGGCTCAGAATTAGCTCAGTTTCCCTGACTTTTCTAGAGAATTCTCAGGAAAAATTGGGGTTGTTCTCAGATGCTTTGTAATGCTGGCACATCTGGGCAAGTTCCATGCCAGCCCTGGCACCGGCTTCCCTAAAACATGCCCTTGCAAGGAGTGTGCGGTGCCTGGGGCATCAGGCGCAGAGGGCTTTTGCAGCCCCACCGAAGGCCTGGATGCTCATGCTGGCTGGCCCGCCGTTGGTCAGAGTGAGGTGGCTGCCTTGGGCAGCAGATTTTAGGGTAGCCGATTATTAGCTATTTCCTTTCGATGTTCCTTAGCTGCCTTTCCAGACCAGAGTTTTCCCAAGGTGGCATTAATATGTTAATCCTGCAGTTTTACTACCATGGATGGGGAAAGGTGCCTGTGGGGCTTTTGGCCCCAGGTGCCAAAGAGCGTTGGCTGGCTTTGGGCACTGTGCACTTTGACCCACTGGTTGGGCATCATTTGCTGTTCTGCCTCAGCCAGCAAAATGTCCTGCGCTGGTCCTATTGCAGGGGACCCTAACCTTTTTGGGCCAGTGGGCACATTTTGGATTTTGAGAATGTGTCAAGGGCTCCGTCACAAAATGGCTGTCATGTTGAGGTATCCATTCACAAGATGGCTGCTGTGATGAGCATGGCCAGTCACAACGCTTGCATTTCACAAAAAGGCAAACCGGTGAGGCTACAAGATAAGTAATTTGCCCAAGACCCCCCCCCGGACTACAAGGCAGAGTGGGGGCTGGGCCCCAAACACAAAACCGCCCCTTTGAACCCAGTTTATATCTCTTTCAGGATTGTCCCCACACTCCCAGCACACAAGCTACACTCCCCTTAGGCACTCCTTTCTCTCTCTTTTTAGGATCACCTCCTCCAGACCCTCCCTTCCTGTCTCTCTCTTGCGCACATCCTCCTCCCCGCTTTCTCCCCCCATCGCCTCGTCAGGTCACCTGCAGGCCTCCCCAGCCCCTCTCATCACTCTCTCTGCAGCCCTCCCTCCCCCAGTTACTTTGCCCCCTCCCCATGTTAGGTCACCCCCCCAAGACCCCCCTGGTTGCCTTGCTGACAGACCTAGCCTTACCAAAACGCATGGGCTCCAGATGAGGCAGAGAGCAGAAGGAAAGAGAGAAACATGACAGTCTTTAGCAAAGTTTGAGATTAATTTGGGGTGCTTTACTGGCTAAAAAAGGCTATTGCACCCCAGTTGTGCGGCTCTGTGTAGTAGTTGGAGGGAACAGAACCCTCAAAATGCAAAGCTGCTCCTCGGGGGCTCGGACGCCATCTTCCTCTGGTTGTACATTCTGCCTGAATGGGTAAACGCAGTCTCCTCCAAGGCACATACAAAGAAATGGGGTTTCCAGCCTATGGCCAAACCGCCCTGTACACGCCCCATGTCATCTGATCTCGGAAGCGAAGCCGGGTTGGGTCTAGTTAGGACTTGGATGGGAAGCCACCTGGGAATATCTCCTGCCTCAAAGAACTGGAAAGGGAGACACTGCAAGCTCCTTTCCTCAGGTTCCCAAGTGGCAATGGATGCTCTGCATCAGCACCCAGACCTTAAAGGCGAGGCCTCTGCGGTTGCCACAAGCCTTCCCTGCCGGCAGAACCCCCCCCCCAGCTCCTTCCTTTGCATACCTACTGGGAAAGAGGGAGGGATCGCTGGAATGGGGTGAGTGCATTAGAAGTCAGGCCCAAACACTGGTAGGGTGTGAACTCAGCTCAGATCAGCCCAGGGGTTCCTAAACTGGGGGAGTTTGTTTCTGAATACTCCCCTGCCCTGTCCACATTTCAGAGCTCTCATCAGTGCCAACCAGCACCTTGGCATGAACAAGGAGCTCGTGCAGGGGTCACCCCTGGCGCAACATCCGGCTTGCTCCTGGCATGTTATCCTCCCCATGGGCACTGGGCCTCCGCACTCTGCACTCGCTGATGCTTTCACCCAGTGATCGAGGGCGGTCCCGCGTGAAAGCGATTACGAGGGTATTACAAAACGTGCTGTTTACAAAATGGAAAGGGCTTCGGTGTGCACATTGCATCTTATCAGCATGCATACCGACCTCAGCTAACGAAGAAATTCTTTGAACCCAGTCTTGCGTGCATGGCATGTGGACATTTCAACCTTGGAGTCCAGCTGAGCAGGCAAAGCTCTGCTCCAAGACCCTTCCGGGTGCGAGGCAGGAAGGGAGAAATCCAACCTCTGCTTGCCGGATCAGCTACAGTAGCTCACAGGAAGCCCCCCCCCCAATGGGCAAAGATCATGTGTTCTCACATATTAAACTAGCCAATTTTACTCCCCCACCCCACCCCTGCCCAGGCTTCCAAGATGTCCACGTCATGATTTTTGTCGGCTTTGGCTTTTTGATGACCTTCCTGAGACGGTACAGCTTCGGTGGCGTGGCCTTCAACTTCCTGATAGCTGCTTTTGCCATCCAGTGGTCTATCCTCACTCAGGGCTTTTTCCACTCCTTCCACAATGGCAAAATCCACGTGGGAATAGAAAGGTGAGCACAGGGGATGCTTCTCCCTCCATGCTGACTGGCCCTGGACTTTGTGTGCTGGCCTTGCAAAGGAGTTCAGAGGGTGGCTTCCTTTCAGCAGGGGCCATGTGGGAAGATGGAGAAGCCGTTTCAAGAGGAATGGGTGCCATCTTAGATGGGCTCCCCCCCCCCCCAACAAGAGGCAGAAGAATGGGAAGTCAGGGCCCGGAGCAGAGTGCTCTTCACCACATTTGTCCAAAATCCACTTCTCCTATTCCCCCTCCCAAATTCTTGTTTATTTAAAAATTTCCAGCTCAGATATGTACCTTGACATCACCACATTGCTTAATACAATTCAAAAAATTCATATTCTGGCCTCTAGTAATGTAAAGTATCTTAGAGAAATGTCTTGCCCAGAATCTCAGATTCTACAAGTTTACGAGCCCGTTTGCCTGCAAGTCAATTTAAATATTCCTTACGCTCTTTAACTCTAATCAGATGGGTTAATGCAACTCTAGAAGCTGCGTTCAGCTCTTCTGAGCCGCTCTCTGGAGGCAGGTTTTCCCTCCTCCCTCCCCACTGCGCTTCGCCTGCCTGCTTCAGATTTTGAGGATGATGGCTTCAGCCGTTGGTGGGATGTGGGCATGTGTGTGGGGGTTGCTCAAAGAAGCCAGGATTTCACGGGTGAAAACAGGGACAGGTGCGTAGTTTCCATGTCTTCATAAAATATTGCCACCCAGCCTTCCGCACACTGCACATTCTTCAGCATTTCACAGATGAAAACTGGGGGGCCCCTGGATGAAACTTGCATGGGGCTATCGCCCTGCCTCCTTCACGGAATGTTATGGGGGTCCCCGATATTGTCATCTTCCAGTCATAACCCCCTGTTTTCCCACCGCTCCTTCTGTCTTTTTCTTACTGCAGAAGGAGGGAAAGAGGGAAGAACTGCCCCAGGCCTCCCGAGTGGCAGCGCCAGGAGGCCTCCCCCCATCTGGAACGGAGTGCGGAACCTCGGGCCCCGAGGCCAAATCTGGCCCTCCTGGGGCAAAATCTGCCCTCCTGGGGAATTCCCCAGATAGCCCTGCCCCCTTCTTGTGGCCCCACTCACATCCCCCAAATCACCGGCCTGCAGCTGGTTGTGCAGGTGTTGTGCAGAGGCAGAGTTGCCTCTCCGAAGGTGGAGCTGCCGGCAGGGAGAGCTTGGAGCTACAATAAGCTGGACTTTGGGGGCATGTTGGACGCTGCCCCTTGTCTTTGGCCCTGCCCATTTTGCCCTCCGCCCCGCCCACCACTGAGAGCTTCTCCGAAAAGGAATTCGGCCCTCTGGCTGAAAGAGGTCCTCCCCGCCCCCCGGCCGGAGGTGCCTCTGACACACGCTCGCAGCGCTGCCGCTGATCCTCCCCCGCCCCCATGAGGCTCTGCTCCGTCTGCGGCACATTGCCATTGTCCACTCTGCAGTCTCTCCTCTGGTCTGCTCGGAAGGCCATGGGGGGCCTGTTCTGTACGCTGACGTGTATTGGGGAAATGGCTCCATCCATCATTGTCAGCTCAAAACCATCCTGCGCGCACAATGCTCATGGATACCCATTTGCACACCTGGCACAGTGCATCCATTCTTCATTCAGAGATGCAACTTCTAGGAACTGCGAGGTGCCCGGAGAGGAAGGGAATGAGGGACAACTTGAGCAGCTCTTGTTTACAAGACCACAGGAGTGAATTACTGGGAACAGGTCCCCCCACCCCAAAAAAAGGTGCTGGGACAAGTAGAGCTGATCTTCAGGGAGAGCTCTCGTCAGACTTGAGGGATCTCTACACCAGCCTAAAATCCTGCATTTAAAACAGGGCTTTCTGCTTCCGGTTTCAAATGCAGGATCACGACGACTCCCTTTTTTATGTGCTTCCTTTTCCCCCACCCCCTTCCGCCTCCTTCTCCCCATAGCTGAGTCTTCTATTCTCTTTCACTGATCTCGCTCCTCTTCTTGTCGCTTTTGCTCTTTTCACGGAGGAAACTGAAGCAGAGCACAACGGGGTAATTTGATAGCTCATTATCTGTGATCTGTTTAAAAACGGAACAGACGGCATTTAGTGCAGGAGACACCTTGGATGGTCCCGGCGTCATGCGAAGAGCCCGCAAACTTCCGTGAAGGAGCTGTCTCCATTGCAGGATAAAAGCCTGGTGTGAAGGGGCCCCTGATGGTCCTTGAGGGCTCTGCCTTGGAAGGAGTTTGTTCTGGCCTCCTGCAGCCTGATCCTACACCCACCTTTCCGGAAGGGTCCTACTGGTTTAATGGGGTTTATCTGCGGGGAAGTGTGCATGGCCTTGCAGCCTAAATGTCACTCTGTCGCTCCCAATGTTCCCTGCCAGCATGATCAATGCCGACTTCTGTTCCGGGGCAGTCCTCATATCTTTCGGAGCTCTTCTTGGCAAGACAAGCCCTGCTCAGCTGCTGCTGCTGACCTGGCTGGAGGTCACACTCTTTGGCATTAATGAATACATCCTGCTCAGCCTCCTTGAGGTGAGTCACTGCATTAAAAATTATTTCATTTACTTTAATTATGTTCTGCATTTGTGTTCTTCGAGGTGCTGGGGGAGGGGGGACAGCATGCACAGCAATTTACCCCACTTTTTCTGCACAGCAATTCTGCTGTGTAGAGAGGTAATGATAATAAGCCCTAATCATTCACCCAGCGAGCTTTACTGGGGATTTGAACCTAGCTGTCTCTGTATGCACCATGCCAGTGAATTCCAGGGAATCCTTTTCATATGGGCATGTCTGCCACAGAACCCTGTGTGTGTGTTGCAGAGGATTATGGGAAGCGTTCTAGCAGTCACACTTGTTTCATGTACACAGGAAGCAAAAGTAGTCGTGGCGGCAATAAAAAACATTCCAAAGTCCATATTAGGCCAGCCAAAAACTATGCAAGCTTTTGAGATCTCCAGATCTCTTCATCAGACAAGATATTACAAAAAGCAGGTGGGGGGGAAGGAGGGGAGGAAAAAAATGCTGACTTGATGGTGAAATCACAGTGCCTGCATGTCCCAACATGGAGTGTCGGGGGAGGAACCTGCGGACATTCAAATTAGGGTCTAACAGGCCATGTGATGGTTGCAGGTTGAGCCTGGAGCTGCCCCTGGGACCCCTGGGAGCAAGTAAAAGGGAAACGTGTGATCCCCCATGTTTGAAAATATGACACCGCCAGTTTGACCCAAATGGAGTCTAGTCCCACACATCTGGAGGGGGCCAGGTTGGGGGAGGTTGAGCTAGTCCGTAATTAACGTTGAGATGTAGAATCATAGAGTCAAAGAATCATAGAATCGTAGGGTTGGAAGGGGCCTATAAGACCATGGAGTCCACCCCCTGCCCCATGCAGGAGTCCAAGTCAGAGCATCCCTGACAGATGGCTGTCCAGCCTCGTCTTGAACGCCTCCAGTGTGGGAGAGCCCACTGCCTCCCTGGGGAATGGGTTCCACTGTCGCATTGCTCTGACAGTCAGGAAGTTTTTCCTGATGTTCAGCCTGAATCTGGCTGTGTCCACTTCCATGCTGGTTAGTCAGTCTATCTGATTTTTGCACTGCCTAACAGAAGAAAAAAAAGAGTTCAAAACAGAACCCCATGTTTCTAAAATGTGCCAGCCCTAAAACCAGGTATCCAGCGCTGTGTAAGTCCCTCTCTTCCCATGGTCTGTTGTTTCCTACGTCATGGCTCAGGCAAAGGACGCCGGGGGATCCATGACCATCCACACCTTTGGGGCCTACTTCGGACTGATGGCCTCCCGGATTCTTTACCGATCCCACCTGGACAAGAGCCAACGGCGGGAGGGTTCCACCTACCATTCGGATCTTTTTGCTATGATTGGTAAGAGCCCCCCAGTGTCAGCACTGTAAGTACAAAGGCAGAGTTGTAGTAGCTGTTGCTGCTGCTGCTGATTTTATACTGTGTCATCAATGTTCATGGTACTTTATAGAGTTTCATAACAGCAACCACAAATAAATCCAAAGATCCCTGTCCTCAAGGAGCTTGCAATCTAAATTCAACAGTGGGGAAGATAGTTTTGAATGTGTTGGGGGAGGCAAGGAAGGAAGAGTGGGGTGGAGATGTGGTCGGTGGCAAATACCAACGTTTTGGGCCAAGCTAGACAGATGAGTGCTTTTAAATATAAGGATCTGCCACAGCTGTCTGGGGAGAGGGGAGTGTGGATCTGATCTTTAGAGCAAGGGGGGGTGCCCATGAGCGGAGCCGCCCCTCCCTCCACAGCAGCCATTGCCTACCTCCCTGCTCTGTCACTAGAGCACTTGTGCATGAATAATCTGGCATCCTGCCGGAAAGGACGGAACTTTTAAAAAGGGGATGAGAAGAAGCAAACAGACACCCGTCAGTCCTCCAGTTTTTCAAACAAGACAAGGGCGTGGAGCAGAGCGGGGCTATGAACAGTTTGTTTCTGCATGACCTGCTAGGTCAGAAACAGGTCTGCAGTTTCAGCATCCTGCTTCGCACGGTGGCCATGCAGGAACTAAGCCTTCCCTTCTTCCACGCAGGAACTCTCTTCCTGTGGCTCTTCTGGCCAAGCTTCAACTCTGCCGTGACGGCACATGGGGACGACCAGCAACGGACAGTCATGAACACCTACTTCTCCCTGGCTGCGAGCACGCTCGCAACCTTTGCCACCTCGGCCCTGGTGAACGCAGGAGGCAAGCTGGACATGGTGAGGTCCCCTGGAAGGCCTCTTCTGCCACGTGTCCGGAGAGCAGGTCCCCTGCCAGGCTTCCCTCTGAGTCGCTTCCTGGTCTGTGGGAGAGGCCGTGCTCCGCAGACACCGGCCCTGATGTCATCCCGGCAGCGTCTCAGGTTTAAAGCCCTGGGAAACAGCTCTCTCTGCCTGGCAGCACTGCGGGGGGTGAGGTGTCTGGACGTCTGCGCCGGGAGAAGAAGCCCTCGTGGCTTCCCCCGCTCCCCTGCATGTGCACAACTGCCACTCGCATAACCCCCCGCAGTGCAGTGCAGGTTGGCGTGTTGTCCGAACCTGGCGCAGCGGGGGGGGGGGGCTTCAGACCCACCCTGCACAGTGGGGTTTGTAGGGTGAGTACGAAGCCACCCTGCTGTGCCCACCCTGGGTTTGGACGATATGCCAGCCCGCACGCCGGGGGCGGGGGAGAAGCCATGAGGGCTTCTAACCCCTGCATGATCATCCAAACTCATGGCCTGGCTCAGCATAACTGCCAACGCTCCACTGGTGAATTTGGGGACGTCCGTATAGCCCTCGGGTCCCCACCCAAGGAGCATGGCCAAAGGCCTGCCCCCCACGCATGCTGGAGCACAGCACTGAAGGATGCACGCAGCCTGCTGGTTCACTGATTCTGCAGCCGCCTGTCGCCACCCATTTAAAAGCCAAGAAGATGGCTGTTGGTTGGGTTAAAGAGCTAGAGGAAAAAAATACGTATTTGTTCTGAAATATATCTTACCAGCATCTTCAGGGTGTGAAATGGGGGTCTGTACATGAAGGTAAGGCCCTAGTGCACTTGCACGTCCCTTGATAAGGATGAGCCTTAGAGCCAAGATCTGTCCACGCAGAGATTTACATTCCAGAGCTGGGACGGGGAACCGTTTGGCCCGAGATGGGGGTCATCGGAGGCCCATTCCAGCAGTGGGCAGGGCCGCTGCTGATATGGTCCCCAGCATTTCACCCACTCCCTCACACACCCCTTTCCCAGACCACCCCCTCAACACCTGCTCCATGCATTTCCATCCCCACCAGGGAGGCTGGATAGGGAGGTTTAAACCTTCCCGCCCAGTGTGCCATGATGGGGATGGAAATCACCCCCCCCCCCCCCGTTATCCTCAGCTCTTCCATGCTGATCACCTGAGGAGTGGAGAGGGCCTGATCCAGTTCCTGACTCAGCCCATGGCTCACTCAGGAGCTGGCTTCACTCCTCCTGGCTTCACTCCTCCCAGTCAGGAAGGGCGAGGGCACAGTGATGTCCTACGCTGGCTTCACCCGTCCTTTCCTCATGTGACAAAGCAGTGTGTCTGCACCTCTCATCCTGCGAGGTAGGACAGTCTGCAAGACACCTTTTATCTAAATTTTATCTACATTCCTAAGGGGTCTCGTGTATATATTTTAATATCTCTTGGCCTGCCCACATCAGAAGAGAGGCTGATGGTTTTCATATGCAGAAGGATGGGCCCCTTTTCCAGAGCTTCCTTTGAACTCTGGGAGTGCGAGGCAGGCAAACTTCCTGGCTAGACAAAGGAAGCAAATCAAATAATCAATACATGTATTAAAGAGCCAAGCTGGGGGAAGTGGAGAAGGAGCCAGCTGCTTTTAAAAGAGAATGAAACTCCACGCCAGCTCCCAGCACCCTCTTGCCAGGATCCTAAGAGCGACTCCCAACGCGCCCTGCAGGGCGTGGAAGGGCTTTGCCTTGAAGACAAAGAGAAGGGCCCACAGTGGCAGGCGTTTGTTCCTGCAGGGGCTGGCCTGGGCGGCTCCCAGAGAGGGAAGGAAACAACAGACTGCTCCCGCCACCCTCTTTATCAGAATCCCGAGAGTGACTCAGCAAAGCAGGTTACGGGTGGGAAGACGAGACCCGCCCGGGGCCCCCTGGCACACCTCGGCTGGCCGCCCCCTCTGCTTTCCGTCCAGGAGGACCCTTCCCAGGCGCAGCGCTCCCGCTGGGGGGTGGCAGCTCCCAGGGAGGGAAATTCAAGCTGGCCAACTGTAGCCTGGGAGGGGACAGGCCACGCTCCTCAGGGGGGCCTCTGTGAGGTAAGCTGACTCAGGCCAGGATGTGTGGCGACTGCAGGCTGCCCAGACAGCTTTGGCTATTGGGCGGTACAGAAATGTTACCAATAAATAATCGGAATGGAAATGGTGGGGTGTAGCATTGCCTGGCCACGTTCTTTCCTCAGTGACCTTTCCGGAAAGGTGGGGGAGGGGAAGGTTTGGTTCATCGAAGGTTAATTTTTTTAGAAGAGCTTCATAAAATTTGCAAATTTCTTCATATTGAAGACGGAAAAAGTTGAGATTTACCACATCTGAATGTGGGAGAAACCGAAACAGATATTCCGTGTCTCTTGCAGTATCAAATTTGGCTCTCAGTGGCGGCAGACACACAAATGCCGTGTACTGTGGAACTCTGGGTAATTTGGCGTTTTCGTCCCTTGCAGCCTCAGTCCCGAGAGTCGTTTGCACAGAATCACTTTCCTGCTGGAGAGTGTTCTGCCTTCCCCACCGATCCTTCCGGGCTCCTTCTGAGGGTGGAGGCTGGGGCCATGGCTTTGGTTCCCTAGAAGGCCTGGAGCCCCCAGTGTGGTACCCGCAGGCCCCTCTCCTGACCTCCCACACTCCCTGCCCCTCTTGATTTTTTATTTTATTCCTTAAGATTTTATAATTAATTGTGCCTCTCTTTAACATAAGGCTGAGTCAGCCTGAAAAGTGGGGATTTGGGGGTCTATGCCTGGCATGTTCTTTGCAGATCAGGGCAAAGTGAGAAGGAAGCAAAGCCTGGAGGAGAAGCTCTTCTTGAGGCCACGGCTCAGTCAGGAACCGCGCACCCAGCCTTTCTCTCTTGTCGGGGGGGCAGGGGCTTCAGGTCTGGGGAGGGGCCTTGCCTGAGGCTTGTGCAGGCTGGATGGTGGGCCAAATCTGGCATGCAGGCCAGAGGTTCCCCATCCCTGTTCCAGAGACTGAATCAAGGGAGTGGAACTTCAAGAGGTGACAACGCGAGAAGACTGGCACAAAATATTTGAACAAGGCATCTGCAAAGCAGGAATAGCATCAACACAGGGACAGGTAACAAAAATAGGGGCTGACCTGGTAATACCTACGGGGCAGTTGGAGGTGATGATTCAGCATAAGACTGCTTTCTGTCTCTCTTGGCGTTCTTCCGTTCCTTATGCCTCTCGGAGCCTGCTTATCTCGTGATAACGTGCAAGGAAAACAGAAATGTCATCCAGCCCGTACCGGTAGCTCTTTCTGGCCCGTCCTGTGCCACCTCCCCCCACAACTTCATTAACCTCCCAACTTCTGTCCCAGGTTCACATTCAGAACGCAGCCTTGGCTGGCGGGGTGATGGTGGGCACCTCTGCAGAGATGATGCTGACTCCCTTTGGTGCCATGACTGCTGGGGTTTTGGCTGGCTTCGTGTCAACACTTGGCTTCAAATTCCTCACAGTATGTCTTTCAATAAGTTGTTGAAAAATGATTTTCCCCCGTGCAAAGACTCAGAGTCGGCTGCGGGAATTTTGGACTTGCCAGTCAGAACTGGCAGACGCTGCAGCTGAGCCTGGGCCTGGCCAGCTCAAGCAAAGCAGGCCGAGGCCTGGCCAGTGCCTGGATGGGAAATTGCCTGGGAAGCCCCCGCCCCCCCCATGAATGCCATCGTGGGAGGAGATCCATATATTATGTACTAAAACATAAACAAGTTCCAGGAACAACTTATGTTGGATTGGCAACATACAGTCTCTCCACGTGCATGTTTGGTCAGGGCTGCACAGATGTCCTTGGAGTTCTTTGTGGATAGATTTTTAAAAACATTCTGCAGTGGAGGGCTGGTCTGGAAATCAGTGCATTTCCTCTGTTCCCTCCCTTTCTTGTTCTGAGGGTTTTCTCTGGTTTGAGCTCCACCCCTCCTGAATTCCAGAGTGACTAGGAGAATTTCTACAATTAACTGTGGAATTGAAGAAGTGTGTGCAGTTTGCCACAGTTTTCAGTTCCTTTGCATCTCATCCCACCACGTTACTGGTGTGCACTGATAAAACATGGGGAAAAAGCAATCTTGCATGATCATACAAATGCATCAAGATTCTCTTTCTTGCAATGTTTTACTGACACACCGCTACATTGGTAAAATACAGCACACACAAACTTGAATTGGGTGTCAAGGATTCACATTCACGTTGAGAATCCAGTCAAGGAAAACATACAGAGCAGTCATATTAGGAGGCAAGTGGGGGGAACCTGCAGCAGAGGGACTCCCACTTCCTGAACCCTCCTGAGCCCATGGTGGCCTGGGCAGAAAAGGGTAGCGGATTTCCCAGTGCCCCACCTGCAGCCCCTATTCTGTCTTGTTAACATTTTCCTCTCCACTGACACTGACCAGAGGGAAAATAAGTATCCCAGTTCCAGGGCTGGAGCACGTTTTCAGGCTTCCTTGGGGCATGTCAGGGCATTGTATCCAGTGGATCTGAGGCCTCTCTTGATCCACCCTGGCGCACCCCTTCCCTCCCCCGATTCCATGAGCGCACTGATAGCAGAGTGATGGAGGTTTCTGCCACCACAGCAAGGCTGCCTCTGGTGACAGATGTCCTGCTCCAACCGCGGTGGCCTAAGGCCCTTGGGACATCCTCCCAGGGACCCTTGCTTTGCAGCCTTAGATGCAAAGGAGTCTTACTTAGCTAATGAATGGATTAAATATGCATACATGTGCCTGTGAGAAAAGCAGTTCTGATGATGAGAAGCAGGCTTCCCTTGTGTTTGGCAATCAATGTGTGTGTCACAAGAGACATCCTCTCAGAACAGACGTTCTCCCTTGTCTCTCTCCCACTGGAGAGGATGGCACCTGCCATGTGTAGTTCTTACAGGTGCTTGTGTTCAAATAATATTTTAGAAGATCTGCTGACCAAATTAGGCTGCAGCCCTATGGGCATGGCTGTAAGTCTCCGAACACAGAGGCTGACGGCCATCCAGTGCAGAGCGGGAGGAGCAGTGGCAGAAATCTTTGCCTTCCCGCGCCCCCCACTCTGGACTTTAGCTGGATGGGCGTTTTTGCCCATCTAGCTGAGGTGCTGGGGAGGGGGAAGGAAGGAGTCTGGGGAAGGGTGGGCACAGCAGGGAGGGGCTGAGAAGCAGAGGTGCTTCACAGCCCCTCCCTGCCCACCAGCACACCTGCTTTCCGCCCTCTCCTGGGTTGTCTGGGTGACCTCGGGGAGGTGGCCAGAGCAGTTCTCTCTGTGCTGGCGACAAGGGGGTGGGGAGCATGGACCCCAGGGTCTGAGGTTGGAGTGCTTTCTCCGACCTTGGATCTAGGAGTCTGAGGTATCCTATGCCCCCCCCCCGCTCTGTCTAGGGGCCGTAGGATTCCTCGCTTAATAATTTTTAGTCAATCAAAATGTTTAGTTGATCATTTTTAGGTGTTTCAGTCAATTAATCTGACGGATGAACTAAACACTGCAGCCCTAGTGTTGAGCGATGAAGTATTCCCCCATCACAGAAACTGGAAGCCTCACCACAAGCCCATGGTTTTGCTGGAACGGCTCACCATGAGGTCAGAAGCATGCTACTTTTTTTTTTTAAGCGAAGTTGGAGATTTTACGGAAAGGCTGTGTGTGTCTTGGTGGAAGTGAACACAGGGAGAGCCCTGCGCGGTCAAAGTGAGGGTCCATTGAGCCCACTGGCCTGTTTCGGACAGTGGCCAGCCAGGTGCCTCTAGCAGGGCAGGAATGCAGCAGACCTGCCCTGCTCCTTGCCTCCAACATCCACGACTGAGAGGCACGCTGCCTCTACCCATGCAGCTTCCTTGGCTGACAGATCTCCCTCTCCACAAATTTGTCTTACTCCTTTAAAGCCCTTTGAGTTAGTGGCCATCACCACATCGAGAGGGGCCTTGGAGGCCATCTAGTCCACCCCTCCACAGTGTCGGACATGCAGAACTGGAGCGTCCCCCATTTGTGGCTGTCCATCTTGAGGCGTGGCAGCTGGTACATCCTTCCCACTGACTGTCCTGAATGTGAAGCCCGCCCCCCTTGTCTCTCCCTTCCCAGCCCATCCTGGCCTCCAGGCTGAAAATCCAGGACACCTGTGGGGTACACAACCTTCATGGCATGCCAGGGATCCTCGGCGCCCTCCTTGGCGCTCTGGTGGCAGCGCTGGCCACTCCAGACACCTACGGGGAGGGGTAAGTCATGGTGAGAGCGGGGGGGCAGTGGAGAAGGTGCCGGACCCAGGTTCGAATCCCTGCTGAGGCTCCTTGCGATACTGCTGCCTTCAGAGGCGGGGGGGGGGACGCCTGAGGGGGCCTTCTTGGTGGAATGCCTTCCCTCTCTGTTGTCCTCCTTCAAGCAGGCCTTTGGTGCATGGCGCGCCTGTTGGGTTGGGTGCTGTTTTTATTCTGCCATTGCCATCTTTTATTGTGAAACGTAGAGTTCTTGCAGCCATGCTCTAACAGAGATTCCTGAGTGAATTGAGAGAACCTCAGTGTTGGGGTCATGAACGAAACCCCAAGGTGGGGAAGGAGGAGTCAAAGTGACGCGTAGCCTTACATTGACAAGGGCCTCTGGGCACGCCCAGCTAGCGGAAGACGTTGCTTATAAGCGAAGCAGCCCATGCACACCTTTTAGGTCTTATCGGGCAGCTCATAAACTGTGGTTCAGAAATAGGCTTCTTCCCAAGCTGAGAGTTATAGAATCATAGAATCATAGAATAGTAGGGTTGGAAGGGGCCTACAAGGCCTTCGAGTCCAACCCCCTGCTCAATGCAGGAATCCAAGTCAGAGCATCCCTGACAAATGGCTGTCCAGCCTCGTCTTGAACGCCTCCACTGTGGGAGAGCCCACCACCTCCCTAGGTAATTGGTTCCATTGCCGTATTGCTCTGACACTCAGGAAGTTTTTCCTGATGTTCAGCCGGAATCTGGCTTCCTGCAACTTGAGCCCATTATTCCGTGTCCTGCACTCTGGGATGATCAAGAAGAGATCCTGGCCTTCTTCTCTGTGACAACCTTTCAAGTACTTGAAGAGTGCTATCATATCTCCCCTCAGTCTTCTCTTCTCCAGGCTAAACATGCCCAGTTCTTTCAGTCTCTCTTCATAGGGCTTTGTTTCCAGTCCCCTGATCATCTTTGTTGCCCTCCTTTGAACCCTCTCCAGCTTGTCTACATCCTTCTTAAAGTGTGGTGCCCAGAACTGGACACAGTACTCCAGATGAGGCCTAACCAGTGCTGAGTAGAGGGGAACTAGTACTTCCCGGGATTTGGAAGCGATGCTTCTATTAATGCAGCCCAAAATAGCATTTGCCTTTTTTGCAGCCACATTACATTGTTGGCTCATATTCAGCTTGTGATCGACGACAATTCCAAGATCCTTCTCGCTCGTAGTGTGGTTGAGCCACGTATCCCCCATCTTGTAACTGTGCATTTGGTTTCTTTTTCCTAGGTGCAGAACTTGGCATTTGTCCCTATTAAATGCCATTCTGTTGTTTTCTGCCCAGCGCTCCAGTCTATCCAGATCACTTTGAATTTTGTTTCTGTCTTCCAAAGTATTAGCTATCCCTCCCAATTTTGTGTCATCTGCAAATTTGATCAGCATTCCCTGCACCTCCTCCTCCAAGTCCTTAATAAAAATGTGGAAGAGCACTGGGCCCAGGACTGAGCCCTGCGGTACCCCACTCGTTACCTCTCCCCAGCTTGAGAAGGTCCCATTGATAAGCACTCTTTGAGTCCGATTCTGTAGCCAACTGTGGATCCACATGATCGTTGTTTCATCTAGCCCACTTCGAGCAAGTTTGCTCATCAGGATATCATGGGGCACTTTGTCGAAAGCTTTGCTGAAGTCGAGGTATATGATGTCTACAGCATTCCCACGGTCTACAAGGGAGGTGACTTGATCAAAAAATGAGATCAGATTTGTCTGGCAGGACTTGTTTTTGACAAATCCATGTTGGCTTCGAGTAATCACGGCATTGTTGTCAAGGTGCTTCCAGATGGATTGCTTTATGATCTGCTCCAGAATTTTCCCAGGGATTGATGTCAGACTGACTGGTCTGTAGTTCCCAGGTTCCTCCTTTTTACCCTTTTTGAAGATAGGGACAACGTTAGCCCTCCTCCAGTCATCTGGCACTTCCCCGGTCCTCCATGATTTCTCAAAGAGAATAGACAGCGGTTCTGAGAGTTCTTCTGCCAGTTCCTTTATGACTCTAGGATGCAGTTCATCTGGCCCTGGAGATTTGAACTCATTCAAAGTAATGAGGTGTTCCTTGACCATATGCCTGTCGATCTCAAGCTGCAATCCTGCCCCTTCAGCCTGTACTTCGCCTTTGCCAGGGGGGTCATAGACCCTCTTTTGGGAGAAGACTGAGCCAAAGTAGGAATTGAGCACCTCTGCCTTTTCTTTGTCATCTGTTATCATTTTGCCATCCTTATTTAATAGCTGAACAACCATTTCTTTCCTCTGCCTTTTACTATGCACGTAGCTGAAGAAAGCCTTTTTGTTGTTTTTAGCATCCCTCGCTAACCTCACCTCGTTCTCCGCTTTAGCCTTCCTGACGCCATCCTTGCAATTCTGTGCTACCTGCCTGTACTCTTCCTTTGTTACTTGGCCTTCTTTCCACTTCCTATATGTGTCCTTTTTTGTTTTCAGGTCATCCCTAAGCTTTTTGTGAAGCCACATTGGCTTCTTCTGTTGTCTTCCACCTTTTCTTCTTGTTGGAATTGTTTGTGATTGTGCCTTGAGAATTTCCTTTTTTAAAAGTTCCCACCCATCTTGGACTCCTTTTCTCGCTAGCATTGTTTGCCATGGGACCTTACTGATCATTGTTCTGAGTTTATTAAAATCAGCTTTCCTAAAATCCAGGGTACGCGTTTGAGTACACTCGGCTTTTGCTTCCCTTAGAACCAAGAACTCAAGTACAACATGGTCGCTTTCCCCCAGAGTTCCTGTAACTGCTACTTTATCCACTAAGTCATCTCTGTTGGTTAGGATCAAGTCAAGGATAGCCGATCCTCTAGTTCCTTCCTCTACTTTCTGTAGGAGGAAGTTATCCGCCACACAAGTCAGGAATTTCCTGGAGGGGCCATGTTTTGCAGAATTTGTCTCCCAACAAATATCGGGGAAATTGAAGTCCCCCATTACTACTACATCATGCTTCCTTAAAACATTGGCTATTTGCTTTTCAAAAGTTTCATCCTTGGCTTCTCCTTGATTGGGTGGCCGGTAGTAGACTAAGAGTTCAGCTCTTGGTTTAGTTTAAGAAAACAAGCAGAACAAACTGGGTTAACGAAACACCATGCCCAGCGAGCCAGGCTCCGTGGCTCAGCCCTCGCATCTCCAGGGGAGCGCAAACCACCTCTCTTCCTTCATCATCTGCTCACTGTCTGTTGTCCCCTCCAAGGGCCCTTTGCCCGCAAGAGGAACCCCCCTCCCCAGGGGGCTCCACTGACCCTGATTTCCTCGCCCTGGAAGCCAGCGCAGGCCAGCAGCTGAGCTGCAGCCCCCTGGCTTTTCAACCGCGGGCCTCTAATCCGATGGGCTGCAGCAGCGACTGAGGCAGTTGCAGCTCCGTGGATCCCCCCGCCCCACCCCGCCCCGGGCCTGAGAGGAGCCCAGCTCATGGAGCACAAGGAGCCCCGGGGCCCAGCACCTCAGCTCCGGTGCCGAAGCGAAGCGTCAAGGTAAGAAAAGGCCTTTGGCACACAAGCAAGTGAAGCTCCCGCATGAGTTCAGCAAGGTGGTGAGGAAGCTGCACCTTCCCTGCCTTGGCTCAGTGAACAAGTAGAAACAAATGCAAATGAGGATGTCATGATGGCCACTGACCTGGATGGCCTTAAAAGGGAATCCGTGGCTGATAGTTCTGGGGGCTGTATGCCACCTCCAGTATCGAGGCAGCATGCCTACATGCACCAGTTGCTGGGGGACATGGGCAGGGGAGGGCTGCTGCACTCATCTCCTGCTTGTGGGTTTCCCCTGGGGCAGTCCCCTGGTCGGCCGCTGTGTGAACAGGATGCTGGACTAGATGGGCCCTGGGTCCGATCCAGCAGGCCTCTTCTGATGTTATGTTCTTATTTTAATGCATTGTTTTATTATTGCTTTAGAGAGCAACCCTATGGCCACTAGACATAGCCCCTCTGTGCTCCACCCGCCCTGCATTGGACAGTCGACTGCCTCCAGGTTCGGAGGCAGCTGACTGTCCCGATGGGGTTGCGCCCTCAATCAGGCGTTATTTATGATTGTAAGCTGCCTTGAGTGCCATTTGTCTTGGTAGAAATGTACAAATAAAATAAACAAAGAAAGAAAGAAAGAACCTACCTCACAAGGATGCTGTGAGAATAAAATGGGGCATGGTTGCGGAAGGGAGGGAGGAACTATGTGTTCCACGAGCTCCTTTGAGGAAGGGCAGGATATAAATGTAGCTAATAATAACAGAATGAACAAAAGACCCCGATATGCTTGACAAAAGGGGACAATTCTGGATCTGTAAGACTCAGAACTCTTAGTCCCAATGGCCTTAATCTGGAGGGCAATGCGTAAGCATTCGACCACTCACACCTCTGTTTTCTTCTCTGGAGGCTTTCCTCTCCAGGCATTCCAAACTGCTGCTCCTGATATCCATTGAACAGCACAGCCACTGATGAGGGCGGAAGCCGAAATGTTTCACTTAAATATATTTTCTGAATATTTTGTTGTTAGTCTTTCCATCTTTCTCATGTAGCTAATTATGATGACGTACCAGAGTGGAAGGTAGATCTCAGAGCTGGAGTCCAGATCATTGTATCAGGTCTTGTCGGTTACTTTGTAGGATGATGGATGTCTTTCCTCTGGTTGCCTCTGGGAGACGGACTGCCCTGTACCAAAGTGTCTTCCAGCTGATTGGCTTATTTATCACTCTGGGAATTGCTGTGATTGGTGGAAGCCTTGTAGGTGAGTAGGGTGATAACTTCATTTCGTTTTTGATAGGAATTTAACAAAATTTGCAAAGTTCTTAAGATTCGAAATGGAAAAAACTTGAAAATTTTAAAACTTGAATGTGGGGGAAACTGACATTCGTACATGCAGGACCTGGACTTTGCGTGCTTAGCTCTTAGAAGCTTGGGTTTGAATCCCAGTCTATTCAACCATGATTGAGGCACTGAATTAGGGTAGCCCCCTTTTTTTTCAGACTTGCTTCTCATCTTTAATGGTTATATGGCCAGTGTTGCAGCTAAGTATTGTTAGACCCTGGACTTAACAAACTTACTTGCGGTGGTGCGGGGCTGTAGACTGCCACGTGCATGACCATTTGTGAAGGCATCTCTCATCTCCTTCCGCACTGCCATTCCATGTCACACAGTTGCTTCTGCATTCCTGAGGTTAGTGCAAAACAAACAAGCAAATAAAACTGCTTGATAATCCTAACTGAAAAAAGAAATACTCTGAGCATTTGCAATTTCGCATTTTAAACTCACTTAAATCAAAGCAACACGATGATCACTGGACTGAAATGGAGTTCGCTTCTTCTGCCCTGATGCTAAATACATTTATTTGGGAATAAGCACCGTTCTGTTGTGGGAAAGGACAATATATATTTATGTTAAAATAATAAAATGAACATCTGTTTTTAACAACTAGAAGAAAGGAAGGATGTGGCAGCAAGCAGCATCAGCCCTGGTGAGTGTGCTGGCTTGGGTGGTGATGCCAGGCCTGTTTGCCACGGCTCTCTGGCTGGTCTTTTGGGGGGCCTGGACTTCGCCCCCAGTGACCAGCCCCAGCTGCACCATGGTATATGGCTGGGAGTAGCTGTATCTGTTGAATCTGGCTAGTTCAGATGGGGGAGAATTCTATTTCAGTCTGTTCTTGATGAGAATTTACCAAAATTCGCAAATGTCAGGATGAAAAGAACTAGAGATGCTTTTGAAAACAATCAGATGCAGGAGAAAGCAAAAGTGACAGATTCACCCATCGGTGTTGGTGTATCTGTGGCCGGTGATTTGGGGAAGTGCCCGGCCTTTGCAGGGGATGAAAAGGCTACAAGAATTGTCCAGTTATCTGAAAGAGTTATGCCACTCCTTTTCACAATAGTTTCGAATAAAATAAAGCCAAATAAATCACTATCAAAATATTAAAATAGAATTGCAATGAAACAAGAATCAGTGTAGCAGTTAATATCTTCCACAGCAATATAAGTTCTAATAATTATCTGACAGGGTGAATAATGAAATCTTAGCTGCCTGGCACCTAAAATTCATCAGGATAGCATTAGTGAGCAGTTACAGCCATTCGTTGATTTCCAATGATACTTAGTGGGAGGTACAAAGATC
Organism: Heloderma suspectum; assembly: GCF_057233095.1. Taxonomy (NCBI): domain Eukaryota; kingdom Metazoa; phylum Chordata; class Lepidosauria; order Squamata; family Helodermatidae; genus Heloderma; species Heloderma suspectum. The sequence goes on from NC_139474.1 coordinate 812,500, forward strand.
TGGATTTCTAAATCAAGATTCAGACTTGAATGCAGGCCAAATCGGTCTGAGCAGTATTGGGCTGTTTTCTGAATTACCAGATCGAGATTCAAACCAAATCTTGAGGTTGCTGCACTAACTGCTCTCCGCATGGAAACACCCTCTGAAAACATGCTGAGATAATCAATTTCCTCTACTACTGATTTTATGAGACTCTACCTTTTCTGACCACTGGAGGTCAGGATAAGCCGAGGTATCCATCAAGGGACAGGCAGACAGCCCTTCTAACAGCTGCCTGTGTCCAGCCTCTTGGGCATATGCCCCCCACCGCCACCTCCACTGCTGCGGGCTGAGCGCTTGATTGCCCGGATCCGGCTTCTGCTCTCGCTCCAGGCTGCCTGGTGGCTGCTGCTGCAGCTGTGGGTGTCGAGCAAGGCCAGGTGTGAGCACAGGCCACTGGCCACCGAGGTGCCAACGTGGCTAGGCAGTGCGGAATGCAAGGGGGGAGGGCATGGGGCGCTAGCGACTGCCCTGCGGGGCTGTGAAACAGGGTCCATGTGTGGCTGGAGTCATGGTGAAGGGTTGAAAGAGCCAAGCCTCTCAACCACATCTTCTGATTGTTGGGTCATTATACAGATTACCACAAAGTAAAGTCACGTAGGAGGTGCTTTGAACACATGGGAGATTTGATTAAAGAAAGAAGAAGAACCCCTGATAAAGAGGAGGTCCTCGGATGTTGACCTCAGTGCTAAAAGGGCAGAGGTGGCGCAGTCATCACGTGCGCCACAGTCTGCGCAGACACTTCAGCTAGGACACCCCGAATTCCTCTCCCCCATGCCCCAAAGTGCATATTTTGCAGTGCATGCTCATGCCATGGGAGTGGGGGGCAGAGAGTAGTATGTGCAGATCAGCTTTTGGTCACAAAGGGGGATGATGGTTCCAGGCTGACCTTTGCGCACCCTTTCCCCTGTCCCCCTTAAACACATGCTCACACATACACTCATACACGTGTGGTGTGATTCTGGCTTTCAAAGGCTCCCCCTGCGTGCGTGAAGAGGGGCAGAACCCCCTCCACCACAGCGGGATGAGATCAGCTGTACGGCAGGCTGGGAGGAGTGTGACCTACCTGGGGATGGGATTACCGGGGGAGGGAGGTGTTAAAGCTTCCCTCCCACAGTGAAACCTGATCAAGTTTGCTGTTACAGCAACCTGTTCCTCACCCCCAGCTACCAGCTGGGCAGCTGGGAAAGGGGCTCCCAGGGCCTCTGTTGCGGGCTGTGCAGAGAGCAGCTGAGGGCCACGTGTGTCATCACAGGCTGCCTTGGACAGGGTTATACCCTTCGTTTGTCCCACCCAGTAGGGTCTCTTGGGAAGCATCTGCTGTCCGGGTCTTTGCCATAACATGCTACCTGCGGGTGGCAGGACTTGGACCTCTTGCAGGCAAAGCAGGTGTTCTGCCCTTAAGCTCAGGTCTCTCCCAAATTCCCTCTTTTCCTTTTCCAGGGGTCATCCTGAAGATGAGGATTCTTGGATCTCCCACCGATGCTCTCTGCTTTGAGGATCAAATTTACTGGGAGGTACTTGAAAATGTTCATAGTTTAAAATGTGGTTGTTAGTATTAAGTCATGAATACGGTGCCATCAGTGTGTCCTGCTGCAGTTTACATAGGACATGCCTCTCGGGCTCGTCTCAGTGTCTCTCCTCTGGATTCTGCTTAGGTGCCTGAGGAACATGACAATGCCTTTCAGGGCGTGGAGGCTGTCAGCATCCAGGAAGCAGGCGGCGACGCGAGTGCCTGACAGAATCCCACCTGGGAGGCCAGCATCATCTGGAGGTGGAGGAGAATCAGCAAAAGAATTTGGCCAAAATACCATGGTGTTTTGACGTGGAGGAGTCTACACCCATGCCTAGGTTCTGGGACTCCTGCCTACTGGCTTCTGTGCTGGAAACCTTGGCAGATATATTGGCTGTGATGGAAATATGTTCTTGTATATTCCCATGGAAGAAGGAAATATATTCTGCATATGCTCAGAGGCCTTGCTTACATCATGAGTTCAGGAGCTGAGCCACAGTGCATTGAAACAGATTCCAAGGCTAAGGATTGGTAAGCCATTCTCAAATGAGGTTCTGAACTCTTTGGAGGAGAGAGGCCCAAAATGCAAAACTCCGGAGGAAATGTTCAAAGCTTTGACCTGTGGCATAACATACAGAACTGCCACGGGAAGGTGGCTTGCTCCAAACCAAAGGAAACTGAACCCAACAGAAAAACAACAACAGAGGATTAACTATCAAGTTGGGATATATAATCCCCCCCCAATGAAATAAATAAATGTCAAACAACACTTTACAAATTCATATAACAAATCTTATAGCTACAAAAGTTAAGAAGCGAGCAGCTTGATTGCATCCTGCAATGTTTTGCATGAAAGGCTGATGGCCACCTACTGCCATCACCGTGGTGTTCCAGCAACCTTTAACCAAAACTGTAACTGGGCCTTCCCTCTTGCAGATGGGACAGATTCCCACAGAGACCGGAGTTGGCACTGCTGGAAACTTGAGCAAACACACATTAGGACAAAAATGTAAATTTGAGAGGGAGCAGTTGAAAATATGTAGTAATAATTTAATGATCAATATTTTCATTTAGATTTTTAATTAAACATTTGCCTGACTATCAATATGTTTCTATCATGTGTAATAGCATCCTAACTCCATATAGTCCTGAGGGACCCTCTTGCATTTCTTTCAAATATCCATTAATATGATAGCCATTTGGTCCATCTGTTCCTAAAATGAAATTTTGGGGATGTCTGTGGTGTTCGCACGAGTGGCTGAATCATGGCGTCCACAAAGCGAAGGCAAAACAAACTTCACTTGGTTGCCAAAGGCACACACAAACAGAACTGGGGTGGGGGTGGGTAGGGGGGTTTCTCTGGCTCAGCCTGGCTGGTAGCCAGTTTCCCTGCATGCATCCAGGGGGGCTGATCGCTCTGCACCCTGGGTGACCCCTGCTGTTACCTCTCTCAGACGCGAAGAGCACATCAGCCCTCGGTGAGACTTCCTATCCGTGTGGTCTCCTGCCAGGGCTGTTGCAACATGCAGTGATCCTCAGAAGGCCTTATAGCAGCTGTCGCCAGCTTTTGGGGGTCAGTGGGCACATTTGGCATTTTGAGAAGCTGTCATGGGCTTTCTCATAAAATGGCTGCTGGCAGGGGCAGGGGGCTTGCTCTCTCCTAATATGGCCCAGTGGTGGGCATAGCCGGTCCCAAAACACTAATTTCCCAGAACCTGAGAACAGATTCCCAGGAACCCAAGTGCAAGTCAGAGGTAGGGTCTCCGCTCCAAAACACAGAACCACACTTTGAAACCCAAATGAAGATGGTAGTGGAGGGCAGAACTTCACTTTGCAACGTACCAGTCTCCCAGAAGATCTTAAGGAATAAAATAAAAAATCAGGAGGGGCAGGGAGAAGGGATTTCTCCCTCCCTCCTTTCTCTCAGGAAGCCCTAGGTCCCGGACTTGCCTCACCCTGGCTGCTCCAGCTCTTCTGGCACCAGAGTCGAAGGCTAGTGAATTGAAACCTGAGATGTCTGCTGGCTCCCCATGATTCCTTGAGGGCAACCAAAGCCATAGAAAACTGAGTTAGTTTTCAGTGTAAATATGCTCTTGTGGAGACACAGATGTGTATTCCACCGGGGCTTACTTCTGAGTAAACAGGCATAGGATTGCATTGCTCGGCTTGCTAATACGTCTTATCTAGGAGGGGAAATAGGCTGACTGGAGAAGAACTTGGTGGAATGGTTCTGTGGTCTAATCAGTAATCCGGACTCACAAGACCCCCTGCCCCTCAAAGTTGGGAGTTGGTGCGCGCACGCGCACGCATGTTAAGCACTGTCTGTTCTCCTATGGCACAGCCCTATACATCTCTACTTATGGAGTGCACTGGCTCTTACTCCCAGGTAAGTGAGTACAGACATTTGGAAAGAATACAGGCAATTTTTCCTCTATCCTAAGATCCATTTATAAAAAACTAGTGGTGGTGGTGGGCTCCTTTCCCAAATGGGATGATGGTATGAAGAGGAATTCACATACCCACAAAGGGTTGCAGCAAAGAGGGAGAGGGAGAGAAGCAAGAACAGAAGCACATGCCTGATTGGCTAGACTTAATTTAAAAAATATTTTAATGTGGTTGAAAATTTTAAAATACCACAAAGTGATTATTTTGAATTTCACACATCTGCAATATATTATTAATATTGCAGTGCATATCACTGAATGATATTTTGTCCTATAAATATTGAAGGCATCTGTAGAGGTGATCCTCTGTGCACCACCAGATTTGTATACTTCTCTGTGACAATCCTCTTAAGTGTGCACAATTATTAGTGTGTGTGTGCATAAAATCCCTAATTTCAAATGTCACATGCACATTCTTTAATGTATAGGAGAGAGAGAGAGAGATGCCTGTGTACTCAGAAGTAAGTCCAAATGTTCAATGGAACTTACTCCCAGGTAACTGGATATAGGATTGCAGCTTCCTTCTATTACTATTGGCAGAGCAGAGGCCGGGGTGGTAACAGCATAAAACTGGAAAATGAATACAGGCTACACTGTGAATAGACAGTTTCCAAAAACTTAGGCAGTTGCCCTCCCTGAAAAACCAACAGAGCACAATAGATTGATCAGAGGGGCAATTAAACAGGGTTTGTTCATGAAGACCTGTTCCCCTTTCATAACGTGCAGGATCCACAGATCAAGATCCACCGGGGCGCTCTGTCCTATTTTTGGAAGGGTGTAATAACTGGAAAGACTAATCGTTGAAAACGGATCGTTTCATGCATGTAATAGAGCTTACTACAATTGAATGTCCAGGGATAATGCTTCTAAATGATGCATAGTATCCCGAAGGAACGGTGTGAACGTGCCTTGATGTTTTGTTTTTACATCTTTGTTTTGCATTTCTACAGTAAATAAAAATTTACGAGAGCAAGGAAGGAAAAGCAATTTTAAAAGAATTAAATAGCTGAACGGAATGGAATAAAAAGGACATGGGAAGAAAAAAGTAGCGAAAGGACTTCAGTAAAAATGAGGGGTGCGTGAGAGAAAGCCGGGAAGGAAGGCGAAACGTTTTGGGCAGAGAAGTATACCCCACCCCCCGCCACTGTTAAGATAAATGGGTTTTTTCCTGTGATAACTCAGGCACCCTGAGTAAATGCGCCCTGCGCTGGTTTAGGACTCCAGCCTTACCTGCGCAGCCCTCTACATATCTACTCAGAGGTAAATCCCATTGAATTGAACGGGGCTTGGTTGCTTGCTTGCTTCCAGGGAAGTGGGGGTGCAGCCTAAGGCGATCAAATCGACCTCGCCATTTCTTTCTCGCCCAACTGACTTCTCCGAGCAGCCCTCGCGCGCGCCTCGAGGGGTCCCGGTCCGCGCTTCGCAGAGCAGCGTCCGGCGAAGCGCCGGCTTCAGCTGTCCCGGGCGACGAGCCTCGCCCTTCCGCTGGTGCGTCCAGCGGGGAGCAGCCCCGTTCGCCGGCCCGGCCAGGCGGAGAGTGGCCGGTGGCCCTCGGAGGGATCCCCCCTCGGAGAGTGTAAAGGCGACGGGGACGGCTGGAAGCGCCCCTCCGTCGCTGCCTGGAGCCTTTCAGCGACTGCCGATCTCAGACGTGGCGTCGCTGAGGCGGAAAGTGTTTGGAATCGGGATCCCCGTCTGTCTGTCTGTCCACAGTAAACCAGCCAACCAGCCAGCCAACCACGAATGGCCGTCCCGACTTGGAAGCCATCGCCACTGAACTTAATACGGTCTGTCTCCCTGTATAGACGTAGGATCGATCCGCACGGTGGTTGTTGTTGTTGATGATAATAATAATGGACACACACACACACACACACCCCGTCTTGGCGGGCTTACTTGAGAGTAAGTCCCACTTAACTCTGTAGGACTGCCTTCCACGTAAACATACCGTAACCACTGTTTGTTTTTCATGTGTTTCTGAGAGTGCCTTGGGCTGCAAGAAGATCAAACCAGTCCATCCTCCAGGAAATCAAGCCAGACTGCTCACTTGAGGGAAGGATATTACGGGCAAAACTGAAGTACTTTGGCCACATCATGAGAAGACAGGACACCCCGGAGAAGATGCTGATGCTAGGGACAGTGGAAGGCCAAAGGAAGAGGGGCCGACCAAGGGCAAGGTGGATGGATGAGATTCTGGAGGTGACGGACTCGACCTTGGGGGAGCTGGGGGTGGCGACGGCCGACAGGAGGCTCTGGCGTGGGCTAGTCCATAAAGTCACAAACAGTCGAAAGCGACTGAATGAATAAACAACAACCAGTTTTCAGGGTCGGAGCTTCGGGGGCGTGGGGCGTGTTGGGACTTCTTCACTCAGTCCTTTCATATATGTACAAATGTCTTCTCTGCTTTTTTCTTCTTTTTAAATAATACATTGTTCTTTCATGTGGCCTCCGCCAAACTGGAACAGGCAATTACAATTTTTAAGCGGACGCATTCCCTCCACCCCAAGGGGGCTTATCAGATGCATTTCTCCACATTTGTCAGTCTATATAGGTTGTTCCCACCTATCAATTATTTTATTCATGATTTAAAATATTTATACCCGCCTTTCCAGCCAAACAGTTGTCAAGGCGACTCACAAGGAAAAATAGAACCACCACAATGGAATTCTAAAAATGACTATTTGGGAAGTCATTCTTTTCGGGGGGGGGGGGTTGCTTTCTCTCTGGTCTCGAAACCTTGTTAAATGTGTTGTTAATAACTATGATCATATTAAATTAATTTCTGTAGGGCAGAATTATAAATGTTTTTGCCCTTCACAGAAGACGCTAACAATGTCCGATCTCTGGCCGGAAGAGTTTACAGTCTCTCTCTCTCTGGACGGTAGAGGAGGGTGCAAAGGGGATGGGGAGAAAAAGGTACCTGGAACAAGAGAAGCTATAATAAGCAGACTTTGCGTGACCTATAGCTGCGGCGGGTTTGGGTCGATGGTATGGCTGCGGGTTTCAAGGGCCACGATCCAACCAAAGTGACGCACTTTTATAAAACAAACAAACAAACAAACAAACCCACATCTATTTCAAATGGGAGTTTGAAGTTACATGTTTCCAAATGGGGCCTCTGAAAAGAAAGTAATTTCTCTAGTGCCGCCCGGTGTGTGGATACGCTGGAATTCGGCATGCCTATTCCTCCCCCCGCCCCCATGCCGATGTAAATGCAGTAAATGCGAGCAGGCAGCAGCGCATTCAGACGCGATCTCTCCCCACGCGTTCCTCTGAATGCACCAATTATATAACACTGGCGGGGCTTTCCTTGGCTGGGGAGGGGGCGGGGTGATGGGAGGAAGGAACTCCCATTACAGACATTACTATGGCTATAGTATTTTGTCCCATTGAACAAAATGGGACTTATGAGTAAACATAAATAGGATCGGATTAAGTGGCCACGGTATTTCCATGGATACTTGGAAGTCAATTCCATTGGACTCTATAGGACGTGTTTCTGCATAGGATCGGTTCTCGGGAGGTAAGGTTTAAATTATATCCCCCGCCGCCCCCGCCCCCCAGTATCCCACCAATATAACACAGAGCCCTCAAGGCGGGTGATTAATATATGAGAGAAAAGTTGATCAAACACCTAATATATGATAGAAACTAATTATAATCACGTCGCCCTGCGGGGGGAGGGGTATAATCGCTTGTTAAAGACATTAAAATCTGGTAAGAGATTAGAAACGTTAAAAGAGACTGAAACCCGCCGCCGCTGCCACTGAAAATACCCACCAATCCACAACAGGCGGGGGAAGGCGGAGTCGCTCCGGTGACCGCGGAAAGCGCCGTCAGCTGGCAGCCGCGGCGAGTTTCGCTCCCCCCGCCCCCGCCCCCGCCCCCGCCCCCCGCGTCCAAAGCCGCGACCCCGCCCTCGGACCGCCCCGCAGCCCGGTCGCCTGCTCTTGTCCGCCTCCAGCCTCAAGAAAACCCCGGCACCGCGGGGGCATCGCTGCAAGACGCAGAGGGGGCCCCGGGTCGCCCCCGTACGCACACGCCCGGCTCCGGCCCCCTTCTCAGTCGGCCGGCTGTGCCCGGCAAGCTTCCGGCAAGTCGTCGGCCTCGTCGCCTGACCGCTGAGTCGGCGGCACGCTCCGCCCGTTCCCACGACCAAGAGAGGCCGGAGGAGCGGAGGCGGGCAGTGCGCCAGTTCCGCGGACGGGGGTGGCCGCCGCCGCCCGCTCCACGCCCAGGACGAGTTGGGGGGGGGGCTTCCTTCTCTTTTAGGGGCGGGGCGGGGGTTTCAGACGAAAGCCTGTCACTGACACGTGCAGCCGAAGGCAACAACTCAGCGGGTTTGTCAGGCATCATCAGAAAAAGCGTGTTCACGCAAGGCTGCAATCCTACACTCGCTCACCTGGGAGTAAGTCCCATTAAATCCAGTGGAGCTGTATTTCTGAGTAGACATGCGCAGAGCGGGGTTGCGCCGTAAGCCACCCTTTTGCTCCGTGCAGTCTGACCCAGTGGGTGCTTACTCAGGAGGAAGGGCCAAACGAAAGCTCCTCCTAATCACGCACATGGAGCTATGCCTGATTGTCTTCCCTACTCTCTTGGAAACACGCGGCCCCATTGGGATCGGGACCATGGCGCTTCGGGAGGGGAGGGTTTAAGGTCCCTGCTCCCTTACCCGTTTTGGTCGCGGGAAAAAAGAAGCTTCCATTGATTCTAATTTAGTCTTTTTTCTTCTTTAACCCCCCCCCCCCACACACACACACACACACCCGTGGCTTTTCTGGTAAAAACGGGCGATGGGGGAGCGTAAACCTTCCTCTCCCGAAGCACCATGGTGCCGATCCGGCCGAGCGCTTACAGGAGAGTCGGCCAGACCATCCCGGCCAGCTGCACTCTGCCCGGTTAAGGGAACGTTCCGTCTGGCCCCGAGTCGCGCCGCCTGCCCTGGGCTCTGGGCGGCGCTGCGGGGGCCCTGCCGCTCCCAGCGCGGCCTGCACGGCGACGGGGCTGTTGGTGCCAGCCTTACGGCGCGCCGCCAGTCCCGCTCAGCGTGGCGCGCGGCCTCCCCGTCCCTGCCCCGAGGAGCTCACAGTCGGAAAGGGAGGCTCGGGAAGGCGGCGGGAGGCAGAGCGAAGGGCACGGCTAGAGAGGCGAGGAGGAGGAGGGCAGGGGCGTCTCTGGGCGTGCAGGCTCGCCGTTACACTCGGGGCCACCGCCGGTCCGAAACCGGCCTGTTTCGCGGCGTCGCCACAGCAGTACGGCCACGCTCTGTCTGCCAGCGGAGAACGGCCAGGTCGTTCTATGTAGGTTTCCATCCCTTTACTCCAGAGGAGTCCTATTAAAAGAATTGCCCAGCATTGAGCGAGTTGTGGATCGCAGCCCATGGTCAGCCCCCTGGCGACCTGGGCCAAGAAGTCCAAGGCTTACGGACCAAGGAAGGGCGTCTATACGCTCTCGCTCCCACCCTCGCTCTCGCCCCACCGGCCGCCCCGAAGAGATGGGCGCCTCCTTAGCGTTTCGATGAAAGGGCGCGCTGCTGCCCCTTTTCTTAGGAAAAAAAGCAAAGACAATCTGAAAACATCGCCAGAGACTGTCTGAACGAGGCGGGAGGCGGGATACTCCTGCGCTGGTCGCGTTAGAGCCGGGGGGGGGGGGGGGGATAAAAATGACAGGGTCACGCGGGGGGGACGTGGAGGGAAACCTGCAGGATGTCTTGCGATATCATCGCGATATATCATTGGGGTGGGGGGGATTCTGGCCAAGCTGTCGCCCTGCACTCGCAATGCCAGTGACGACAGACGGCTTTCCCTGTAAAAGCCAAGGAGAATCGCTTCCGTTAATGCCATCGCAGAAGTAAAAGAAATGGTGCTTATTTTGCATTAGATACACGTCCCCTACGAAAACCTTTGCTAAAAACGAGGCCCCCTAATAAGGGTCGTCGTGGGCGGGAGAGCGGTGGTGCGGTGGTGGTGGGGGCACTGGGGAGCGTGGAGTTTGCTCGGCGACCTTCTGGCCAGAAATGGTACCTCCGTCTCCTGCGTTTCCTCCTCCGTCCCCTTTGTCTCACCGTCTGTTACCCTGTAAGCCGCCTAGAGCGCCTCGGCCGAAAGGCGGTATGCAAAGACCGTTGTTCCCCTTCGGAGAGAGAGGGAGACCCAGGCCATGTCACCAGCTGACGCGAAGGGAGCGGGGGAAGAAGCAGTCGGAGATTAGGCGGCGGGGGCGGCGTCTTGGCTCCATGGACCCGCTGGTGGGCTTCCTGGACCGGCCACCGTGGGGAACAGGGCTCTGGACGGGATGGGGCCCACCTCGGACTGGCCAGCAGGGCCTTTCCGAGGCCCACGTTTCTTCAGCTGGCGCTGCTGGCAAGTGCCGGCCCTCCCCGAAGGGTCTTTCCGAGAAAAGCGAGCCGCAGGGGCAGGAGCGCCGGGAGACCCCGGGCCCGAAGGTTCCGCGGAGGGGGGCGGCGGAAGCGAGACCGCACCGCGGGCTGAAGCGCGCGGGCGGTGGGGGGCGCCATGCTGGAGGCAGCGCGTCCCGGAATTTCGAGGTGGGGGGGAGAGGCGAGGCCGCTCCGGCAAGGCCGAGGGGATGCCGGGTCGCGTGGCCGCCGGCCCGGAGGCCCGTTTGCTCAGAAGAGAAGGGGGAGCAGCGGGGCAGAGCCCGCCCCACCGCTGGGGCGCTCGGAAGCAGGCCGGCGGCCTGCTCGGCCCGGTTCCCTCCTCGAGGCAGGAGGAGGCGCTCGGACGGGGGCGCCTTGGACCCCGAGGAGTCTCGCGGCGCCTGGCGAGGACGGAGCCACCCCCGCGGTCGGCCGGCAGAGGCGGGCGTCCCCTTTCGCCCCCGGAGGCGACGAGCCGGACCGGGCGGGCGGCGCGCGCAGGCCGAGGGCGCGGGGCTGCTGGCGGGGCCGCGGCCGCTGCGGAGCGGAGCGGAGCGGAGCGGAGCGGAGCGGCAGGATCCGAGGGTCGGGCCCGCTCCGGCAGCGGCAGCGCCTCTGGTCTCTCCCCGGCCAGCGCGCCGTCCGCTCCCCGCCTGGAACGCCCTTAAGGCGTCGCCTGGCCTAGCTTCCTTGGCTCACATGACGGCGTAAGCGCCCGGTGTACCTGCCGATTTCTGGGTTTAAAACCGCCTGATCCTACGCTCGTTTACTCAGAAGTAAGTCGCATTATATCCCGTGGACTTACTCCCACGGAAGGGCTCATTGGGTTGCAGTCTTAACCACGACGCGCCCCACGCTGCAGGCAGCTTTTCCAGGTGAAAGAGACGGCTCCCCGATCCCTCCTCATCTGGGAGATTCAGTACCTTTACAATAAATCAATGAATGCACAACCCGAGAGCAATACCCCTCCCGCAAGCACACCCGTCCCAAAACGCAATAGTAAAGTCGCGTTGCCTCACAGCGCCCGGATTGCTCTTGAGTAGCAAAGAAGGGGTTAAAAATACACGCAGCCTCCGGTCACACCCCACAGACCCAATCGCGCCTGCTGTAGATCTCTTCACATTTTTCGTCTTCAGCCCCCTCGGATCTGACTTTTTTGCTGATATTTATGTTTATATGTTAATTCATCCCATTTGCACCCCACCCACAGCGCCAAGATCCGTCTGGAGCTGGAAATGGGAAGGAAGGAGATACCCTGGGGCGTCTGCCTGCGACTATGGGAGCACACTGCAGAGCTGTTGCCTAGCCGTAAGGGGGGGGGAGTCCATGTCGCTGAGCCCCAAAGACCCCCGGCGGGTCCGAGTTGCATTTCTTCTCAAAGCTGCCAGTCCCTGGGGTTCTGGGGACTCTCGCTCGGCTTCTCCGTCCTCTGTCCCCACAAAAGCCCTTCTTGGCACATGTGAATCCCCGACCGTGGAAGACTTCCGCCCCCCGCTCTTGAAGGACACTCGCCCCCTCGGGGTCTTCCCCGTCTAATTCCCCGCCTCCGCGGCCCTTCTCCCCGGTACAGGCGGAGAGAACAAGGCAAACGGCGCTCAGGATCTCGCGGCCCCTGCCGCGGCTATCGGTCGCCAGTTTGCATATCTGGCCAGGAGCCTCGAATCGCGCGGCGGAGTGGGTCTGCGGCGCGTTTTCACGGGGACGGGACTGCCTAGCGCTTCGCCCCCGCTGTTTGCCAAAACCCCCCGCGGCGGAAGCTGCCTTGGAGAGAGGGGGACCCTTCGCCTCGAGCCACGCCGAGGCCTCCGCGGGCCCCCCTGCCAGGGAAGGGGTTCGGACCCCCCCCCCACGATAGACGAGGAAGAGAAGGAACCGCAGCGGGAACGGAAGACGTGGCTGAAGGCACGGACCTGTTCTGTTTTGAAGCCCCGCCCACCCAGGGAGGATCTTACCTGGCGTGGCCCCGGCGGGTCGGCGTCCGGCGCTGTGCTCGATCGGTTAGCGAGAGAACGTCGAGGATGCGGGCTGGTGGTGGCTGAAGCATCAGCGGGAGATGGAAAGGGTAACTTCGCTGGAGCGGGGGGGCCTGAATTCCGCGCCTCGCCCCGTCCCGTCGCGTGAGAAAGATGGCGGGGGTCGGATTCTCCTCCCTCTGGGGTGGGCGCTGGCTGAGCTGCTGACAGGAGGGAAGACAAATTCCCCTTGGGGCAGCGGGGAAATAAAATCCGTGTTTATATTGCCCACGTGCTGTTGTTTTTTAAAAGAGGAGGCGGAGGCGGGGACATCGGGGGAAATGGGGCTCCGCTCCCCGCTGCCTCATGTGTGCAGGAGATCAAGCTACTGGGACTCAGAGGTATCTGTTAATTATATTTAAAAATCGAAGGACGGTATAATAGATGTATAATCAGGATAATGAGCTCAGAGGCGGCGATGGGATGTTTACAAATTTATTTGGGGTGGGGGAAGGAGAAGGACGCGTGTGTGAGGGGGGGCAATCAGGAGGTTCTAATTATAATTGCCCCCTCTCGGCTTCTTTTCTGCTAATGAGCATTTTCCTCTGGCTGGTGAGGTGGGGGAGCAGGAGAGAAAAGACCAGCCCACGTGGTTGTTGGCGAAGACGCGTCCAAATCAAGTCCGGGGGGGGGGGGGCGAACGAAGGGTGGGGCCTTGGTCGCTGAATACGTCTGAGGAGAGACCAGAAAACCCCCATTTACGGGAGCTGGTGAGAAACTAATCGCCATCATAATTCGGGGGGGGGGGCTGGTGGAGAAGGGGCCCCGACTCGCCGTCCCGCTAGAGAGCGCCGCCGGAGCAGGCCCGGGCCGGCGGGCGCTCCCTGCGAAATCCGGCTGCTGACGCTTTTCTGCGATGGGCGGGGGCGCCACGGCCTGGAACACATGGTCGAAACGGGTTCACTCTGCGAATGTCCGTCTTCCCCTCCGCCACCGTCAACCCCGCGCCGCCGCCCCAACACACCAGCCCTCCCTCGCTTGGACGTGGGACGAGGAGCTCCCCGTTGGGGAGGACCGCGGGCTCCGCCAGCAGGGCGAGGGGGCCGCCGCAAGGGGGGCGCGCCGGAGCCCTAGGCGCGGGGGGAGGGAGGGGGCTGCGCCCCCCACGCCCGGGCGGCCACCGTGGAAGGGGGCGCGCGCGCTGGCTGGACAAGGGCTTACGTGGGCGTGAACACGGGGTGGCGCTGGCCAGGACTCCTGGGCCTGACCCGCCCGGGCGTATCCTATGCGGTGTGCGCACCCGGCTCGGGGCAGCCGGGCCCTAGCCACATTTGCTCAGAGGTAAGCCTCGCTGGCTTCGATGGAGTCTACTCTCAAGTGCAACCGCACCTGGCATTACGCCCCAATAAACTCAGCGGGACTTGCTTATGAGTACATGTGTCCAGGCACGGGCAGGAGGTCCCGGTGGGTCTCCCAATACTGCTCGCCCCCCCCCGCTCCTCGGGCTTCAGAACGCATCACGCAGAAGGGGGGCCGTGCGTCGCGGAATGTAGCGATCAGGGCAAAGGTCAGGCTGGAATATTTATTCCCCCCCAAACTGCTCAAAAAGGGGTCGTCGTTCAGGTGGGCGAGAAGCCACTTCCCCCGAGCCGGGGGGCGGGTGCTGGGCCTTCCCAGACTTCATGGTCTGGCCCCGGCTGACCCCGTTCGGTTCCCAGGCATCGTGAGACTCGGGAGGGGCGCGAGAGCGGGGGGAATTACTGGCCCATTTTCGGCGGGCGTTAGAGGCTGCCGCTCCTGTAGAGAAACCCGCCTTGCAGACCAGAATGCCGACACGCCGCCTGCGTGGTGAGGCCCGCATCCCGCCCCCAGCCCAGAGACGGGGCAAGAGCGATCTCTGCCCATTGGCTGGCCGGAAGGGGGCTGCGGCCCCCCGGGCCCGGCTTCCCAGCCCCGCTCGCGTCTAGACTCCCGTCCTGTGTTTTCCGAAGGCAAAGGGGCATTCAAAGGGGCGCTGGAGATGAGATTATGATGGTAATTCGGGTGGGGGTCTCCCCCTCCCTCCTCCTCACCGTCTGGAAAGCTGAACGGGGGGGGGGGTGGACAATTGAGCGGCCACATTTCCACGGTCCTGGATCTGACCCAGACAGATTCCTAGACCTGAAGAGCCCGGGGGAAACACGCGGTGAGAGTGGTGCGAAGTGCTCCTGCCGCCCGGGTTTGCTTTGTCCTTGCCGTTTTAACTGCCACACACCCTCCCGTCGAAATGTTTCCCACCTCTCTCTCTCTCTCTAGTATATATTTAATTTCCGGTAAAGCCTCAAAGCCCAGAACAATGCAAAAGAGGACGTTTGTAAAATATGGCAGGAGCCAAGAAGCTCCAATCATATCGCCTTCGGGGGGGGGGGGGGCAGAATAGCATGAATATAGAAACACACGGTCAAGGCGTGTCGCTTAATGCATTGGACTCTGCCCATGGCAGGCTCTCGGGCGACACAGGGCTCTTCGTCAAGGAGCCTGGCGGGAAAGAGCTCGCCGGCGTCAGGTGGGCTCCTCGAAACAAGCCTGACTCCCCCTCCTCCCACCCAGCCTCTTCCAAACCAGAAAAGCCCAAGGGAGAGCGCTGCTCGACCCAGGGGGGCGGACCGCTGGAGACACGTGGCGGGCAGAGGGCGGGAGGGAGGCCGACGCCCTTTCTTGGCCTTGGGAGACGCGCGCCGGCGCTGTCGAGGCGGCCGGGGGTGGCCACGGGCCGCGATCCGCAGCGCGCTCCAGGGCGGGCGGGCCCGCTCGCTTCAGGCGGGCTCCTCCGGAGCCACGGGGCCGCCCGCGAGCGCGGCAGGAGGCGCCCCCCCAGGCCTGCCTCGCCCGGCCCTCGCGCGCGGGACAGCGGGGCTCAGTCGAGGGGGCCGGTCAGCGCCAGCCCGCCAGCGGGGAGCGCCGCGCGCTCGCAGCGGAAGAGCGCTCGGCCCGGGCCGAACGCTTAGGCGGGCGGGGCCGCGGCCAGCACACGACCCCGCTCCTGCGGCCGTCGACCTGCGCCCGGCCCCTGTCCGGATCGCGCTGCGCGGCCGCCCGGACGCAAGGCGCGCCGCGCCGGGCTGGCCGGCCCGCGGCCCGCAGCTCCGGAAGGCTGCCTGGGCCGGGCGCGTCGTCTCGCGCGGCGCGGCGCGGACGGAGGCGCCGGCGGCGCCCGCAGCGCGCCCCCTCCCCGGCGCCGGCGGCGCCTCCCCTCCTCCCCGCGGGCGCGGAAGACGCGGGCGGCCGCGAGGGGCCCTTTTGTGTGCGGCGGCGGCGGGGCGGGGCGGGGCGGGGCGGGGCGCGGCAGGTCCGGAGCCTCCTGAATCGACGCGCGGCCGCGACGTCACCCCGCCCGCCCGCCAGAAGAGCGGCGTCGCGCCGGGGGGAGGCGCACTCCGGGCTCCGGCAGCCGCGGCCGTCCGTCGCCCGCCGAGGAGAGGGTAAGAGCGCCGGGCTAGCGGCAGGGGGAGGCTGCGGGCGCGCTTGCTCGCGGGCCGGCCGGCGCTGCTGCGACCGCCTGGCCCGTCGTCTCCTCCGGGCCGCCGCCACCGCAGCGAGCGGGCGGGCGCGCGCGCGTCCGTCCGTCCTCGGTCCCGCCCTTCTCCCTTCCCTCGCCACGAGATTCCTTGACGCCTCCAGCTCCCTGTGGATTGATTGTATTCCTTTGGTTTTTAAACGTAGAAAACCACATTTGGGCAGGTGTGTTTATTTCTTAAAGGTAGAACTTGAAAGGCGAAATGGATGGGGATCAAAGATCTGTTTTGGCTTAAAGAAGCACTCGTATCTGTTAATTATTATTTTTTGCTGTTTGTTAGAAACTAGAGCTGCGGGACAGGCGCGGCGCTCACCGAATCAAGCAGGGCCCCCGCCCCCCCCCCTGGAGTGTTGCCCCTGGCGCAGCAGAAGCAACTGAGAAGTATGAGGTGCAGGTGGGGAGGGGGGATCGCTTGGGTTTCTGGGAAAACGGGCCTTGCAGATTGCAGGAAAGGGGGGTTCCCATCCCATTACATTGCTCATTTAAATAAGAAACAGCCGCCAGCCTCTCTTCCCTTCACCGCCTGGAGTTAAGGCCGGATTCTGAGGAGGGGCTTGAAATATTTTCATAAGTCCGACTGTTTCTTCTGTGGAACGTCTATGGAATCCTGGGGGCGATTTTGAGCCTCCGCACCCCACTTTTGGTCCTGCACATAGACTGTCCCTCGCCCTTGCAAAAAAGAGCCCCAACCACCAATCCCAGAGTTATTTAAAAATAACCTCCCATGTCTCATTGGACATAGTGGGACTTACTTCTGAGTAAACGTGCTAGGATCAAGTTCCCAGTTTCTTGCAAGGAGACTGACCTGGAACCCTGGTGGAGCTGAAATCAGAGCGAGGGCAAGATCCAAAGACAGCGGAGGATTCTTCGGCCTTCTTGATTTCAGGGCGAGGTGTGTGTGAGGGCGGGAAAGGGGGGGTCCCCTCTGTGCTCAGCCATTCCCCCCCTTCCAACCGGACCGGGCAGCGGGGAGCTAAAAATGACATGGAACAATCCAAAGGACGAACCCCCTGAGCTCCTTGGACGGGGGAGGGTAGGATTCAGACGTAATTGATCCATAAAAGCAATCAAACGTTTTTCAAAAGCTGCTTCCATCTCCTCCACCCCCCACAAGGATTTGGCCATGCTTCTCTCATCTGGGAACACCCCTCCCCTAAATCAATGTAAATATGTGCACGATTAGGCTGTAAACCTGTTTTAAGGCAGAAGTACCAATGTTTGTCATTCCGGCTTTTTTTTTTCAGTCTGTGAATTTCATGCACTACCAGCACAATCCTATATAGGCCAACTCAGAATTAAGTCCTGCTGAGTTCAGTGGGACTTACTCCCAGGTAAGGCTTGGAGTCTGAGGCTCCCTTGAGCCCATCCAACTCAAGCAGAGCCTCCTGCAGGCGACCTGCATCCCAACGGCTGCAGTCCTGAGCACACTTCCAAGGGAGCTCACCTGGGAGCTCACCTGGGTCCACTTAGGGCCTGCTTGGGACGGCTCTGTCTGGCTGAAATCCTCCGCGTTGTTTCCTGGGAGGAAGCCCCACCGCTGGCAGCCGGACCTACTCACCTCAATGCGCGCAGGACTGAGCCAATGGTGTAGGATCCCCAGAGGGGTGGGGGAGCATCCCCCTATGACGGGGTGCAGGCTCACACGCCGCCGAAGGTCCCGTGGACTCCGCCTCAAGTTAAACAGGCCTGGAGTGAGCCGGTGATGGGGAAGGGCCTTTCTCTGCTTGGGGCTCTGGCAAGCCAGGGTGGACAACGCTGGGTTAGGGGGACAACTGGCCTGGCCTGGCCCCCTACGAAGGAGCTTCCTGTGCGCCTCAGCCTTGTACGATGACAAACGCCAGAGGGAGGCTGCAGTCATCTGGGGGTGAGCCTCACTCAGCACAATGGGGCTGGCTTCTGAGCCCGTTTGCCTCGGGTTGCACAGTCTAATTTGCCATCTGCAGTGCTCCCTCTTCTTGGGAGAATGTGCCTCCCTGGAATTCACTGGGATGTCCTTCTCAGGGAAGGTGCATATTTATTCTTAAAATTAAGGGCCAGACAGTTAGGGTTAGGGTTTAAACTGGTATATCCTAAGCTGAGCAACTGCATGGGGTGGGTGGGTGAGGAAACTATTTATTCTTTTAATAACCTTTTTTAAAAAAAGACTACTAATATTAGGATGCTACAAATGTTTTCTCAAAGGTAAAAAAAATCCCATTGATTTCAGTGGCAGCTTCTGCTAAACCAATGTCATTAGAATTGCTAAGTGAAGGATACTCATTACAAAGGCCTACAGACATATTGCTAAAAAAACATTTTATCCATTGCTATGATCAGAATTGTATTTATTTATTTTAAATAAATTCTTCCACTCTCTCTGAGTGCGTACATGAGAGAGAGAGAGAGAGAGAGAGATCTAATTCTATCCATCTAATTCTAAAATTCTGCAGACAAAATAAATGCAATTATCCCCTCTGAAATTGATTTGAATTCAGCTGTGGGCTTCATACATTCCCATTCTAGCTCAAGTTTGTTTGGGGCAGCTAGTACTTGTAAAAATGGGCATTTCCATGTACTAGATGCATCCATCAAGCTGAATTGGGACTGGAATGCAAAGGACATCAAGAATATTATTGGGTGAAATAGTTCAGATGATAACTTTTCATAAGGCCAAACCTATCAGCAGACAAATTGTGATGATACATACCTGGGGGGTATATATGTGTGAACTATTGAAGATCAGTCATGACTTAAATAGAGGCAACCTAGTATGTTTAATATTTAATTGTATTAACATTAGAATGTATTCATATTTATAAACTTTAAACATAAGTGTCAAGTGCTTGCCAGTTATCTCAGTTCCTTTGTACTCCTTGGCCAGAATATTGGGAGTAGGTCTACTTCTTAATGAGAAATTGGTTAGTATATGGCTTGTATGCTTTTCCTTAAGTGTCCTCAGGTAAAAGGGACTAGTGACTTGCTTCTCCACTCCCCACCCCACAAGAGCTGACAATTCAGGGGAAAGGCCATGGAATATATCCGAGAAGGTCTGGACAGTAGCAGGCTATGGCACTGCCTATCAGCCTTACCTCCCTCCCTCCAGCCCTGCAAAGGATCTTCTAGCATCTTTAACCTGATTGATTTATTGTTGCTTAATCTTTCTTGAACTGCACCCCAGTTCATTTAATGGTGGGCTCAAACGTTGATGGAATTTGTCTCTGAATAGCATAATAGTATTGGCCTGCCTTACAAGTTTGTTGTCAGGATGTCTGAGACAGACAAATGTCTGGGACACACACACAACTAATCTGGTAACTGTTGGTAGCTGTCTGGTAACTGTTTGTCTGCAGTTTGTTAGCAAATTCTTGTATGCCTGGTAGGATTCCTCATTGGAGAAATGAATCCACACCAGTGATTTCTGTAGGCTTCTGTTAGTATGCCTTGAACAGTATTTTTAGTGGACAGGTGGGAAATAAATAAATAAATAAATAAAATATTATAGGATGCAACTTCATCTTTTTTAGGAAGCCTCCTCAGTACATTAGAGAAGAATGCTGGTGAGTCTGGTGTTATATAAAAATATTGTGTGTGCATGCAGAGAGAATGTGCTAGCAATTTAGACAGAAGTGTACATGTCATGTAAAAAATATTAGGTTGGACCCAGACATAGCTTTACTCTGAGTAGAGCCATTGAAATCAATACATTAATAGTGTGTCTGGTGTTTTTAAGTGTGAATGTGCTATATGAAGAGACAGAATTTAAAATGAAAATTTATGGATTTTTTAAAAAATGCAACTGTCAACATAAAAAGTAGTCACCTCTCCATTCTGAATAGTTATTTATTTTGAAGCTGATATAATTTTAAATGTTTGATTTCATGTTGCTTCCTGATTAATGTGTCTTGGATCTGATTAACTTACGGATTTTTTAAAATGTAAAAATAAATTAATAAATAGAAAGTCAACAAGAGTGCCAGTTTAAAATTAGCTCCTTCTTGCCTTTGGCAGTTCAGCTGGAAGGGAATCTTTCCATTGTGGGGCAGCAGGCACAACGATGGTGGGCAGATGGTATAGGATGAACAGAGGTGACTGTGATTGCCTACATGCTCAGTTTTTGACTTTGAATGGCTGGCAAACCCCCACCCGCGGAGGTAGCACAAACTTCTTTTGAAATTCTCCTCTGCTTTAGAAGTTGCTTGAAAT
Source organism: Heloderma suspectum (assembly GCF_057233095.1). NCBI lineage: Eukaryota > Metazoa > Chordata > Lepidosauria > Squamata > Helodermatidae > Heloderma > Heloderma suspectum. The sequence goes on from NC_139474.1 coordinate 832,565, forward strand.
GTGTCTGGAGGAAACACAAGGCCAACACCTGCTTTGGACCTTGTCTTCATGTAATATTGAGAGTGTGTATGTGTGAACATGTATAAGGATACCTATATTTGCTTCATAGCAAATAAGTCACACAGGGAGAAATCCTGCTCTGTTGAAATGTCTTTGAGGTATCGGTTACTTCAATGTGGCTAAAAAGCAAAGATACCCACACTGGTCCACGAGGGAAGAAAATCTAAACCCCACGGTTGGCCAGGACCTTTACTGGGATCCATCAAAATGTCACAGAAGAGCACGGGAGCTTTCAGGCGCTTCCAAGTTGGGTGGAACAAAAAGCAGGGGTGGGGGGGAGAAACAAAAGAAGAGCTGAAGTTAGTTCGGATGCTGTGGCTGTGAGGTCTGCTGCAGTTAAGGTTCAGCCTCAAAATGGAGATGGCAGGCTGAATGAATTAGTAACTGGTAGGTGCTGCAGGTTTCAGATGTAATCTCCATCTTGAGATGGAGTCTGAACTACACATACTGAAATCTCTCTCTCTGTCCTCCAGTCAGTGTTCTCTGAACAGTGAGAGAACCTGCAGCTTCAAGCTCCTGCCCATTGTTAGAAGGAACAGCCAGATTTAATATCTTTGCTGTTCCAGTAGCTGTTATACTAACATGCCAGAACCAAAATTGTCCTTTAGACTTAACTTTCAGCTCCTCCAGTTGAAATCTGGGACCACTCAATTAATTGGCTTAAGTTCTAGTTGTTTAGTCTACTTTGTTGTTCAGTCGTTCAGTCGTGTCCGACTCTTCGTGACCCCATGGACCATAGCACGCCAGGCCTTCCTGTCCTGCGCTCTCTCCCGGAGCGTGCTCAAGGTCATGTTCATTGCATCGGTGATGCCATCTAGCCATCTCATCCTCTGCCGTCCCCTTCTCCTTTTGCCTTCAGTCTTTCCCAGCTTCAGGGTGTTTTCCAGGGAGTTTTCTCTTCGCATTAGGTGGCCAAAATATTTGAGCTTCGGCTTCGGTATCTGTCCTTCCAATGAGCACTCAGGGTTGGTTTCCTTTAGGATTGACTGATTTGACCTCCTTGCAGTCCAGGGGACTCGTAAGAGTCTTCTCCAGCACCACAGTTCGAAAGCATCAATTCTTCGCCGCTCAGCCTTCCTTATAGTCCAGCTCTCACAGCCATACATTACTACTGGGAAAACCATAGCTTTGATTAGACGGACCTTGGTCGGCAAGGTGATGTCTCTGCTTCTGACTATGCTGTCTAGGTTTGCCATAGCGTTCCTCCCAAGGAGCAAGCGTCTTTTAATTTCGTTGCTACAGTCCCCGTCTGCGGTGATCTTGGAGCCCAAGAAAGTAAAATCTGTCACTGCTTCCATTTCTTCCCCTTCCATATGCCAGGAAGTGATGGGGCCAGATGCCATGATCTTCGTTTTTTTAATGTTGAGTTTCAAACCAGCTTTTGCACTCTCCTCTTTCACCCTCAACAAGAGGCTCTTGAGATCCTCTTCGCTTTCTGTGCTGAGTTCCAAAATCTATATTAGTGCAATACCTTTATTTTGCCAACTGAAAGGTCACAAAAACGTGCAAGCTGTCAAGATCTCCAGATCTCTTCATCAGGCTTATGTACTGAAAATGGAAAGAAACCCAAAGACCTTCCTCCCCTCCTTCAGCACTATCCAGTCCCACAGAACCCTGACTGATTAATTTGTGCTAAACTGATCGACACGCACGCTGTAGAAAGGAGCAGCAGGTGCCTCGGGCGGATTTGGGCAAGTCAGTCAGCCAAGTCCCCGCCTGCGGAGGACGGGAAATATGCAAAGCGATGGAGCGAGTGGGGTGCTGTGTCGAAGTTCCGTTAGGGTTCCCTGCTTCTCTAAAGGCCTGGAAGGAGCAGCAACCTCTCACGCAGGAATTAGCGGGGGGCGGGGGGTGTTTTCCCTGCACGGAGATCAAGAGACAAAAAATCCCTAGGGAGGCGGTGGGCTCCCCCACACTGGAGGCCTTCAAGACGAGGCTGGACAGCCTCCTGTCAGGGATGCTCTGACTTGGACTCCTGCACTGAGCAGGGGGTTGGACTCGAGGGTCTTGTAGGCCCCTTCCAACCCCACTATTCTACCGTTCGACGAAATGCAGGGGTCCTTGTTTGGATTTCTTTGTGTTTGCCTGCCATTACTAGTACAGGAGGAAGGCCAACCAGGAAAGTTGCCATTCCTCTTCAGAGGGGTGTGTGACGATGGTCCTCGCTTACGAGCGAAGGCTCAGCTCCTCCATACCTCATACACTTGCCGAGTGGAAATTCTCACGCAGAACGTCTTTCTGCAGCTGGCAGTAGAGCCTGCAACGTTTACGGTTGTGCAAAGCAGCTCCGCCCACCACAGCCGCGGGAGCTGGAAGCATCCGTCTGTCTCTCCGCCCCTCTCCGAGCACCGGGGAATGGTTTCCTTGACAGATCATACGGAAAGCAGGCGGCAGCATGGCTGGGCTGGGACTGGAAGGCGGTGCACGTGTGGCCAGCTGGGCACAAGGGAGGAGGGGTCACCAAGGCCTTTGACCGGTGCGCACCCACTGAGGGGGTCTTGTTGAACTGGGTGGATATTAACTCAAATTCGGGCTCCACTCGTGTGAGCGGGCGAGTCCCCAGATCAACTGTTACCTCCCCGCTCGGCCTTGGGAAACCCCTCTTGGCTCAGCCCCTTTCCATCCCCCCACCTCACCCCTGCAATGTGGAGCTGATACCAGAGGTCTGCCTTCTAGGGTTGTTGTCGAACTTCCTGAAATGCGCTTTGAATGCTTACAATATGCTATAGAAATACTAATTATTTATATTTTAACTCCCCCGCCCCGCCACACCCGCCTTCCTTTTCTTTGACTATTGGGAACAGGTGTTGTTGTTGTTCAGTCGTTCAGTCGTGTCCGACTCTTCGTGACCCCATGGACACAGCACGCCAGGCCTTCCTGTCCTGCGCTCTTTCCTGGAGTGTGCTCAAGTTCATATTCATCCCCAGTAGTATATTGGACCCCTTCCGACCTGAGGGGCTCATCTTCCGGCGTCATCTCTTTTAGCCTTGGGATACGTTCCAAGGGGTTTTCTTGGCAGGAATGCTGGAGTGGGTTGCCATTTCCTTCTCCAGTGGACCACATTTTGTCAGAACTCTCTGCCATGACCTGTCCGTCTTGGGTGGCCCTGCACGGCACAGCTTATGGCTTCACTGAGTCACGCAAGCCCCTTCGCCACAGCAAGGCGGTGATCCACGAAGGGGGGGAACAGGTGACATAGGCTTCTCGGAGTTTAACCCTGTGATTCTGCCGAGCAGTTCATGACACCCTCTGCTCTGCCTCCTTCTGGATGGAAAACATGGCACACGTTGACTTTCTCCCTCCTGTATCACCCCCAGGAATCCCACACCGAGCAGGTCAGGTTAGCAGGTCTGATTCCGCCCTAAACCTGGAGCGGCCGTGTAGAGAGCAACAGAAGCGAGGCCTTCAGGGCTGGGTGTGAAGGGACTGAGAGGTCGCCCTCCCCAGTGGCGTGGGTCAAAAGCCTTTCGGAAGGGAGAAGAGCTCACTCGCCTGCCTCCACCCGAGGGCCTGGGGCGCGCTTAATTCGGTGCGCGTGCCCGTCGGGCTTATGGCTGCTCGCGCGCGAAATCGTTTTGTACTTGAACCGTTCTTGAAGGAGGGGTTTTATTATCTTTCTGTATTCTTTCATCATTCTCGTCACTCGCCCTTCTGCAATTATATTTTTCTATAATAAATAATTAAACAAAATTAAACAAAAGCCACCAAAACAAAACAAAAACCCAAGCCCTTCAGAAGCGCCATTCTTCGATGGGGGGGGGGGGGGCTGCGCGCGCTTCCACTTCTTTTATTCTGTAATTCATGAATGTCGGTTTAGAGCGGATAGTCCCCCCAGACCGCCCTCGCGGAGTGCTGGAGAGCCAGAGGCCGGTCTGAAAGCAGCCCGGCTTCGTGGGCGCGCCCGGCTCCTTCTTTCCCAGACCAGCGCCTTTCTACGGAGGCGCCTCTCGGCCGGACCCAGCAGAGCTCCGGATTTCACTCTCTCTGCTGCAGATCGCACGGGCAGCCCGATCCACTCGAGCCGATTGAACCGGGGCATGAGCCGGCCTCTCACCCGAATGCCAAGCTGATAAAATCCTTTGAGGGGGTGGGGGGAGGATATACATTTTAAAAAGTGGCCTCATACAACAGCAACCCCGATTAGACCATCTGAAATCGGTCTGTTTCCAAGCCTGCAGTCATAGGCACGCTTACTTGGAAGTATTTATTAGGGCTATTTACTTCTGAGTAGGATTGCAATGGTATGCATGTTTCAACAGAGAGAAGGCTTCTCCAGACTAAGCTCGCATTGGACTGGGAAGGAAGCCGCGCCGTTTTCTCAGGAAGTGCCCCGAACCGAATCACAGCCCAGAAGAAGGTCTGTGGCTCGACGCGTTCCCACAGTTTGCCCAGCGGGGCTTTCCCTTTGCTCCAGTTTACCCGGATTGTCGAGCCTCCCTCGCTCTCGGGGTGTTGCTTCGGGGTTTTCGCCCTTCTTGGTTGACATTACCCCCCCCCCTTTTCTAAATACCAAAACACCGCAGTGACTTATGGATTGCTCTGATATTAGAGAATTGCGAGAAACGTTCGTGCGTGTGTAACTGTATGGAATGTGTAGGCTACCTGATATGTAAGGCAGGAGCCAGCCGAAATGCAGCTTTTCGGAGTCAATCCCCAGTTATTTCAGCGGGAGGAGTTTATATCGTCATCCTAAGTACATTCCCTCACAGAGAAGTCCTTACGGAGTTCAGTAGGGCGAAAATGTGCATGTAATAGGAGCCCTCGGGATCTCCTTAGCTTTGCCGTTGAAACCAGTGTGTGCGCGCGCGCGCGTGTGTGTGTGTGTGGGGGGGGTCATACATACATACACACACACACACACAATAGCATTTTATATGGAAAGTGGGGATATAAATTTAACCAAATAAATATGGTATGATATGGTTTAATATATTATATTATGGAAGAATTATAAGGTTTCCAATGTCATACACCATAGGAATGTTGCCACACCTTCGTATCATGCCATATATTGTATAGTATTGTCATTATGATACCATATTCTATTTATTTATTCCTTTTCTATACCGCCCATTAGCTGAAGCTCTCTGGGAGGCTCACAAAATATAATACGTATTACGTAGTGAACCCAATATACTGTATGTGTACCTGTGTAAATTACACACGTGGCAAGGCAACTAAAGGAGGTCCCCCTCCCCTCCCCTCCCCTCCCCCCCCCTCCCCTCCCCGGTTTTGAAGACTCCCCCCTTTAGCTTCTGACCTGGACTCCTGCCTTGAGCAGGGGGCTGGACTCGGTGGCCTTGCAGGCCCCTTCCAGCCCTGCTCTTCTATGATTCTGCGATTCTAGCTGACACTGAAAATCCTGGCTTTACTCGGCCCGCCTTCCGGGCTCGCTGCCTACCAAGCTGCTTCCGCCGAAATCAGTTGGATCTCTCGCCGACCCCCGGCAGATCGGGAGGGCAGAAAAGTGGGGGAGGCCGCCACCCGGGGGAGAGCTGCTCGTTTCCTCACTCGCAAAGCCCTGATGCGCCTCCTCTGTCGGTCCCCCTCGGCTCCTCAGGTTGGACGTGGCGGCCTAAGCCTGGAATGCATCTGCAAGGGAGCCTGTGCCTGTGGGCGCCGTCCCACCCAGATGAGCTGCAGCAGCCCGATCCCGAGCATGTTTACTTGGAAGTAAGCCCCGCGCCTCTCCAGCTCAACGGAGCTTGCTTACTGCCAGGAAAATAGTCATGGGATCTTAATTCCCTTACTCGAGACCAAATCCCCTTGATTTCAACTGCATTTACATCTAAGTAATACTGAAATCCGATGCATGCTTCCCTGTGAGTAAGCCTCGTTGAACAGAAGTACACTTGCTTCTGAGTAAGCACATGTAGAATTGGCTTTTAATACCGTGATCATTCAAAAGAAAGCCCCACTTCTAATAGGTAAGCATAGGGTTGCAAAGTTCTTTCCAGTTTTGCTGTTTTAGCTTTTAAAAAAGCTGATTGTATTATATTATTTCAGTGGGTTTTTTAGATTGTTGTTCATATAGGATTTTGATGATAATTTCCTCCCTAATTGGGAGACCCTAGTATTTTTGTATGCGTATATAACATTTTCTGGTGTGGTACTACAATGCTGGATTGGCTTTAACGTATTTCTGGATTATAGTGCCTGCAGAAGAGGATAGTCAGAGAGTTTGGGTGAAGGGGTGAAAAGATAAATGCAGCAGAACCTATTTAATAGGTAGCTTAATATGTTTGAAATAATTTAATTGTATTGCTGAGTCATAACGAAACAGTTAGGGCGCAATCCTGTGCATGTTTAGACAGAAAAAAAGTCCTACAACTCCCTGCATTCCCCAGGCAGAGATGCTAGGTAGGGAATTTATTTTATTTATTTATTTATTTATTTCATTTCTATACCGCCCAATAGCCGAAGCTTTCTGGGCGGTTCACAAAAACTAAAACCAAACAACACACAATAAAACAATTTAAAATATATAGAACATTAAAACCACAATATAACAATACAACCACAATAAAACCTAGCAGCAGTACAGGAGTTTAAAATACAGATTTAAAACAGCAAAGATAAAAATTTAGAAAGCTAAAATGCCTGGGAAAATAAAAAGGTCTTCACCTGGCGCTGAAAGGAGTACAATGTAGGCGCCAGGCGAACCTCACTAGGGAGCTCATTCCAGAGCCGGGGTGCCACAGCAGAGAAAGCCCTCCTCCTAGTAGCCACCCGCCTCACTTCCTTCGGCTGGGGCTCACGGAGAAGGGCCGCTGACGATGATCTTAAGGTCTGGGCAGGCACATATGGGAGGAGGCGATCCTTCAGGTAACCTGGCCCCAAGCCGTTAAGGGCTTTGAATGTTAACACCAGCACTTTGAATCGGGCCCGGAAATGGACTGGCAGCCAGTGCAGCTGGAAAAGTACTGGCGTAATATGAGCTCGCAGGCCAGTCCCTGTTAACAATCTTGCTGCCCTATTTTGGACCAGCTGAAGTTTCCGGACCGTTTTCAAAGGCAGCCCCACGTATAACGCATTGCAGTAATCCAGACGAGAAGTTATCAGAGCATGGATAACTGTAGCTAGGCTATCTGATAAAAAGTGCTCCATGCCACTGAGTTCACCTGTGCCTCAAGTGACAGTTCTGGATCCAAGAGCACCCCCAAACTACGAACCTGATCCTTTAGGGGGAGTGCAACCCCCTCCAGAACAGGTTGAATATCACCTAGCCGGGCAGACGAACCACCCACTAACAGTACCTCCGTCTTGTCTGGATTGAGTTTCAGTTTATTAGCCCTCATCCAGTCCATTACCGTGCCCAGGCACTGGTTCAGAACAGCCACTGCCTCACCTGGTTTTGATGAGAAAGAGAGGTAGAGCTGGGTGTCATCTGCATATTGATGGCACCTCAGCCCACACCTCCGGATAACCTCCCCCAGCGGTTTCATGTAGATGTTAAACAGCATGGGGGATAGAATAGAGCCCTGTGGAACCCCATGGCACAATTGCCATGAAACAGAGCAATAATCCCCCAATAACATCAACCAACAATGCTGGGAGTTGTAGGACTTTTTCTGTCTAAACACGCATAGGACTGTGCCCTTAATTTTATAAAACGTAAAAATAAATGTGGAATGCTTGCCAATGATCTCAATACTTTTGTACTTAATGACCAGACCGCTGTAAGGGCGGAATAAGTTTGTTTCTTCTTAGTGAGCAACAGGAGAGAATTCTACCTGCCATGTTGTCCATATCTATGCAAATAAAGGGAACTAGGGACCTACCTTTTATTTAGAATGAAAGCTGAAACTGCTCACACTGTACTGCTGCCAGGCTGGTGTGTCTGTGACTGCAGCCATGCATGGTGCAGAGAAAGTTGAGAAGGATACTTTTTTCCTCCTTCTCTCAGCATACTAGAACTCAGTGGGGTCTTCCATGAAGCTGAATGGGGGGAGATTCAGGACAGAGAAAAAGAAGGCCTTCACGCAGCACAGCAGCAAACTACGGAATAATTCACTTCTGCAAGATCAAGTGATGGCCACCAGTTTGGATGGCTTTCCAAGGGGGTTTATGCAAATTCCTGGAGGAGAAGGTCATCCATGGCTACTAGTTGCCCTCATGCAGGCTTCCTGCAGGCAGCTGGTTGGCCACTGTGTGAACAGAATGCTGGACTAGATGGACCCTGGGTCCAATTCACCTTCAGGCTCTTCTGATGTTCAGAAAAGCAGGTGCTTGGGACAAGCAGCAGCAGCAGACCCAGCAAGGTCATGGACCACTGTGGCTCTCCGTATGGGCTTGGTTTTAGAGAGGGGGCCGTGCTGAGTGGAGGAGGAGCAGATGGTTTATCTGAATAATTGGATTCCTGCAGCCCACGGCTTGTAATGGCCACAGGATGGAGAGAGGCTCCTCCCCCCCGCCCCCTGTACCTGACATCAGGAGAGCAGCCAGCCTGCTCCAGGTGAGAGTTAGAAATGGGCTAGTGGAGGCACTGGGGGAAAAATGGGGGGGCAGAAGGGGCAAGGCCTTATCACTCCCGTGAGATTTCTGGAAGAGAAATAACAGTGTGCTTGATGCCCCCACCACAAGCCTTATTTTGTCTGAAGTAAGTTCTATGGATTTCGATGGAGCCTGCTTTTGAGTAGGAGGCATGCTTTTAGGGCGCTTTGATTTCCACTACATGATTCTGTTTTCATTTGTTTGTGAAAAGAGTAACCACAGGATCCGGCATGGGGGGCTGAGCTGGGGGGGGCAGGAAGAGAGCTATTGGGGGGTGGGATTATGAACTTGGCTAGGTGGGCCGGTCGAGTGTCAGGGGAGGGAGCAAAAAGAGCCCCAGTTGTTGTTGTTCAGTCCTTAAGTCCTGTCCGACTCTTCGTGACCCCATGGACTGTAGCACGCCAGGCCTTCCTGTCTTCCGATCTCTCCCAGAGCATGCTCAAGTTCATGTTCATTGCATCGGTGATGCTATCTAGCCATCTCATCCTCTGCCGTCCCCTTCTCCTTTTGCCTTCGATCTTCTTTCCCAGCATCGGGGTTTTTTCCAGGGAGTTTTCTCTTCGCATTAGGTGGCCAAAATATTGGAGCTTCAGCTTCAGTATCTATCCTTCCAATGAGCACTCAGGGTTGATTTCTTTAGGATTGCCTGATTTGACCTCCTTGCAGTCCAGGGGACTCGTAAGAGTCTTCTCCAGCACCACAGTTTGAAAGCATCAATTCTTCTGCGCTCAGCCTTCCTTGTAGTCCAGCTCTCACAGCCATACATTACTACTGGGAAAACCATAGCTTTGATGATACGAACCTTTGTCGGCAAGGTGATGTCTCTGCTTCTTACTACGCTGTCTAGGTGTGCCATAGCTTTCCTCCCAAGGAGCAAGCGTCTTTTAATTTCATGGCTACAGTCACCATCTGCAGTGATCTTGGTGCCCAAGAAAATAAAATCTGTCACTGCTTCCATTTCTTCCCCTTCTCTATGCCAGGAAGTGATGGGGCCAGATGCCATGATCTTCGTTTTTTTAATGTTGAGTTTCAAACCAGCTTTTGCACTCTCCACTTGCACCCTCAACAAGAGGCTCTTTAGATCCTCTTCGCTTTCTGCCATTAGAGTGGTATCGTCTGCGTATCTGAGGTTGTTGATATTTCTCCCGGCAATCTTAATTCCGACCTGTGATTCATCCAACCCAGCGTTTCTCATGATGTACTCTGCATATAAATTAAATAAGCAGGGTGACAATATACAGCCTTGTCGTACTTCTTTCCCAATTTTGAACCAATCGGTTGTTCCATGTCTGGTTCTTACTGTTGCTTCTTAACCCTCGTACAGGTTTCTCAGGAGACAGGTAAGGTGGTCTGGTACTCCCATCTCTTTCAGAATTTGCCACAGTTTGTTGTGATCCACACAATCAAAGGCTTTAGCATAGTCAATGAAGCAGAAATTGATGTTTTTCTGGAATTCTCTTGCTTTCTCCATGATCCAGTGAAAGTTGGCGATTTGATCTCTAGTTCCTCTGCCTCTTCGAAACCCTGCTTGTACTTCTGGTAGTTCTCAGTTCACATGCTGCTGAAGCCTAGCTTGTAGGATTTTGAGCATCACCTTGCTGGCATGTGAAATGAGCACAATTGTACGGTAGTTTGAACACTCTTTGGCATTGCCCTTCTTTGGAATTGGAATGTAAACTGACCTTTTCCAGTCTTGTGGCCACTGTTGAGTGTTCCAAATCTGTTGGCAAATTGAGTGCAGCACTTTAGCAGCAGCATCTTTTAGGATTTGAAATAGCTCAGCTGGAAGACTGTCATCTTCGCTAGCTTTGTTGTTACTAATGCTTCCTAAGGCCCACTTGACTTCACTCTCGAGGATGTCCGGCTCAAGTTCAGTGACTGCACTATCATGGCTATCAGGGACATTCAGATCTTTCCTGTGTATTCTGTGTATTCTTGCCACGTCTTCTTAATCTCATCTGCTTCTGTTAGGTCCCTGCCTTCTTTGTCCTTTATCATGCCCGTCTTTGCACAAAACGTTCCCTTGAAATCTCCGATTTTCTTGGAAAGATCTCTAGTCTTTCCCATTCTGTTGTTTTCCTCGATTTCTTTGCATTGTTCATTGAAGAAGGCCTTCTTGTCTCTCCTTGCAATTCTCTGGAACTCTGCATTCAGTTGGATATATCTTCCCCTTTCTCCCTTGCTTTTCGCTTTCCTTCTTTCCTCAGCTACTTGTAAAGCCGCATCAGACAGCCACTTTGCTTTCTTGCATTTCTTTTTCTTTGGGATGGAATGAGTTGCTGCCTCCTGAACAATGTTACGGACCTCCGTCCATAGTTCCTCAGGCACTCTGCCTATCAGGTCTAATCCCTTAAATCTATTCCTCACCTCCACTGTATATTCATAAGGGATATGATTTAGGTCATACCTGAATGGTTTAGTGGTTTTCCCTACGTTCTTCAATTTAAGCTGAAATTTTGCAATAAGAAGCTCATGATATTAACAGTCCTTGATCGAGAAGCTCTCCTTCGTAGGCCCCATCGAAATGAACTGAGCACAGCCCTCGCTGCTCGTTTTACTGGGGCCTGCACAGAACTGCCTGCCTGGATCAAACCCATCAGCTGAGGGGTGAGATAAAGGTTCTCCTTCCATGCCTCGTTAGGTCTTGCGTCACAGAACGGGCCTGGCCTCTGGTCAGCGAAGGCCTGTCTCCGTCTTTTCCTCCAGGGCGCTCTTTCTACACATGCAGGAGCGAGCCTGGAAGGGGGACAAGGTCAGCCTCTGTTTTCGGTTCCGCAAACATGCCCCAGAGCGCACTAAACCCACCTCCCTCGGTCAGAATACTATATTTAATTAAAGCATAGCTTTAAATCCAGATACGTCCACTTAATATGGATGTGGATAGATATTATCATCATCATCATCATCAAGTGTGTTTATTCTCCCTTGGCTGGGTTGAAGATACCTGAGGTAGAATTTGATGTAGGATGAAGCCAGAGCCTATCTGGACCCCGCATATTTCAGTGGGACTCGCTCCCAAGTCACCGTAGTGGAATTGCAGCCTTAGGCTGTAAACCATCCTTGAAAATAAGCCCCATTAAAAGCAATGAGTCTGCTGTCCCAGTAATCGATGTAATCAAGGTGGGTATTAGCCAGGTTATTGTTGTGGATGCTTAAATCTTCCCACAAAAAAAGCCATGAGGAGGAGTGAAGTCTGGTCAATTTCATCTTGACTAGTTTTGAGATTTGTCAATTTCATCTCCGCACCTGGCCCCCTTCCATCCTGTTTCAAACTCCGAGGTAGCCTGTCCCACCAACCAACATCTCTGCCATCTGGGATGATTTATCTCCATTGCTCAGTAGAATACAGATTATGATTAATTAATAGCATTAATAATAATAATTCCACAGGGCAAGGGAGCTGGTTGTTCCCTCAATTCCTAGGCTGCAGAATGTGGAACTTTTTGTTTTGCTGGAAAGGATTTGTGATTACTTCAGGTAAAAACAATATCTTTCTGTTGAATGATTGATGGATTAAATGAATATGTGTAAATGATATGTGATATTATAGATAGCATACACACATTTCTAGAGCCTAGTGGCACTTCAAAGATTAACAGATTAATTGTGGAAGAAGGTTTCATGACACAAGCCCACTTAATCGGATTCTTGAAGTATTCTATTCAGTTGGCACATATAATTAATACATATACATGCACACGCACATGCACGCACACACTTAGGAACAGAGGAAAAATGTAAGCCCTGGGGCAAAATGGCCATGCAATGATTGTCTGTGATGATTCTGTGTAAAGCTTAAATGTATCCAGGATGAGCAACTATTCACAAGAACAGTGAATTGAAGATGATACCATCTTCTACCTTTGCTCTGCTGATTTAATGGCTACATGTGTATATAATAGAAATTATATCTGTGTCTGAGTGAGTGTATAGATAAGTAGGCCTCTATAATGGGCAGGGTGCAGTCTGAGAAATTGCCCCACCTCTGCTGTGCAAGGCTGGAGGGACAAGGACAACGTCTTTCTCCCGTCCTTCATTACGTTCCTCAAAGGGTTGGAGGAGCCAATGTATTTGTACATTTTATGGACTTGTTTATATGGGGAAGGCTCTAAATAAAACCCTACAGACAGCCTTCTCCACCTTCTAGGCCCTTAGGGTGACAGTACAGGGCTCCCGTTATATCCTACCCTCCTTCTTGCACTATTCCTGGGGCTTTTGCCAGCTTCAATTTTTGGGGCGGGGAGAGGATGTCAAATGGAAATGAGAAAGGCCATTTAAAACTGAGAGACTGACCAGGAGGGAAGTAATCATTCTAAGGCTGAAATCCTGTGCATGCTTACTTGGAAGATGGACATAGGAACCTAGGAAGCTGCCTTATATGGAATCAGACCTGTGGTCCATCTAGCCCAGTACTGTCAACTCTGGTTGGCGGCAGCAGCTGGTTTCAGACCAGATTCTTTCCTAGCCCTGCCTGGAGACACTGCCAGGGATCGAACCTGGGACCTTCTGCGTGCCATGCAGGGGTCTACCCCTGAGCTTCAGCCCCTACCATGAGCCACATTGAGCTCAGTGGGACTTACTTCCAAGGAAATATTCATAGTATCAGGTGGCACAAAGACGTTGGTCAAGTCTTATAGATTCCAGCATGTGCAGGCTTGAAAGGGTGGGATGGAAACAGATTTTCTGAATGAACAGGTTGCAATGATGAGGGAAGTGGGAGGACAGGATTCCCAGTGTCCCAGAAAGTTCAAAGACCAACTCCTGGGAAGATTCACACCTTGTTGTTGTTTTTAAAGCAGTGTACTCTAAGAACCTGGGTTGATGTTACTGTTTTATATTTCATAATAATTCTAGTGAGATTCTCATCACAACCCGTACAAGCTGGTGCGCAAGCTATGCACACCTGACTCTCAACACACTTATTGACAGCTGACAAAGAAAAGGCAGAGGTGCTCAATTCCTACTTTGGCTCAGTCTTCTCCCAAAAGAGGGTCTATGACCCCCCTGGCAAAGGCGAAGTGCAGGCTGAAGGGGCAGGATTGCAGCTTGAGATCGATAGGCATATGGTCAAGGAACACCTAATGACTTTGAATGAGTTCAAATCTCCAGGGCCGGATGAACTGCATCCTAGAATAATAAAGGAACTGGCAGAAGAACTCTCAGAACCGCTGTCTATTCTCTTTGAGAAATCATGGAGGATGGGGGAAGTGTCAGATGACTGGAGGAGGGCTAACGTTGTCCCTCTCTTCAAAAAGGGTAAAAAGGAGGAACCTGGGAACTACAGACCAGTCAGTCTGACATCAATCCCTGGGAAAATTCTGGAGCAGATGATAAAGCAATCCATCTGGAAGCCCCTTGACAACAGTGCCGTGATTACTCAAAGCCAACAAGGATTTATCAAAAACAAGTCCTGCCAGACGAATCTAATCTCATTTTTTGATCAAGATACCTTCCCTTGTGGACTGTGGGAATGCTGTAGACATCATATACCTCGACTTTTGACAAAGTGTCCCATGATCTCCTGATGAACAAACTAGCTCAAAGTGGGCTAGATGAAACAATGATCCAGTGGATCCACAATTGGCTACAGAATCAGACTCAAAGAGTGCTTATCAATGGGATCTTCTCAAACTGGGGAGAGGTAACGAGTGGGGTACCACAGGCCTCAGTCCTGGGCCCAGTGCTCAACATTTTTATTAATGTCTTGGAGGAGGAGGTGCAGGGAATGCTGATCAGATTTGCAGATGACACAAAATTGGGTGGGATAGCTAATACTTTGGAAGACAGAAACAAAATTCAAAGTGATCTGGATAGACTGGAGCGCTGGGCAGAAAACAACAGAATGACATTGAATAGGGATAAATGCCAAGTTCTGCACCTAGGAAAAAGAAACCAAATGTACAGTGACAAGATGGGGAATATGTGGCTCAACAACACTACAAGCGAGAAGGATCTTGGAATTGTTGTCGATCCCAAGCTGAATATGAGCCGACCATGTGATGTGGCTGCAAAAAAGGCAAATGCTATTTGGGGCTGCATTCATAGAAGCATCGCTTCCAAATCCTGGGAATTACTAGTTCCCCTCTGCTCAGCCCTGGTTAGGCCTCATCTGGAGTACTGTGTCCAGTTCTGGGCACCACACTTGAAGAAGGATGCAGACAAACTGGAGAGGGTTCAGAGGAGGGCAACAAAGATGCTCAGGGGACTGGAAACAAAGCCCTATGAAGAGAGACTGAAAGAACTGGGCATGTTTAGCCTTGAGAAGAGAAGACTGAGGGGAGATAGGATAGTGTTCTTCAAGTCCTTGAAAGGTTGTCACAGAGAGGAAGGCCAGGATCTCTTCTTGATCATCCCAGAGTGCAGGACAAGGAATAATGGGCTCAATTACAGGAAGCCAGATTCCAGCTGAACACCAGGAAAAACTTCCTGGCTGTTAGAGCAATACAACAATGGAACCCATTCCCTAGGGAGGCGGTGGGCTCTCCCACACTGGAGGCGTTCAAGACGAGGCTGGACAGCTATTTGTCAGGGATGCTCTGACTTGGATTCCTGCATTGAGCAGGGGGTTGGACTCGATGGCCTTGTAGGCCCCTTCCAACCTTACTATTCTATGATTCTAAGAACGTAAGAAGAGCCACGCTGGATCAGACCAAGGGTCCATTTAGTCCAGCCAGGCCAAACGCAGCCCAAGCTACACATCTTGGGTTCTGTCGGGTTTGAGCCAGTCATGACTGGTGGCTCATGTTCAGCTTGGCACATGAGAAGTTGTGCAGACCTGCCCAGTGCTTGCCTTGCAAGGGGGACAGTGTGTGTGTGTGTGTGTGTGTGTGTGTGTGTGGTGGGGCTTCCCCACTTTTTGTGATGGCCTCCTTAGCTCTTGATTTTCAAAGGCCATGGGCAGGTGGAGGGGCATGATGGAGTGAAAATTAACTAAAATTGAGACAAGCCGCCTCCCCATAATTTGAGCATTGGTGCTTGCTCCAGTCACATGGTGTGCAGAGCCTGTGTATTTGCCAGAGAGATACAGATGCTGGGGGCGGGGGCGGGGAATCAGTGGAGGAAGCGGTAGGGGGAGGATGACCTGGTGTTGCTTAACCCGGCGCCCCAAGGAGAAATCCACATGTACATGTACTGATACCACGGATAATAGATCTGTGGTGAAGGAGTCAAGTAGCTATCTCCCAGCACACTTTCTGGTACCAGCTCTGCAGGAAAGGGTAGAACTGCTGCGAAACAGTGCCCCTGAGCCCCTTCCCGCCTGGCAGTCCGGAGGAATACCACAGCCAGTGGCGTATGAGGGGCTGAGAGGTCCAGCAGGACCAACAGCCAGGCTCTTCCCCTGTCCAGTTCGGGGTGCAGACCACCAGAGAGACTTCCAGCTACCTCTGCCCCCAAACCACGTCTGAAGCAGGACTGAAACGCGGCTAGATAATCTGTTCGCTCCAACAGCCCCGGGAGCTGAGTCACCACCACAGGCTCCAACATCTTGTCCCAAAGTAGAATTGTTGAGGCTGGCTCAAAATGAGGTGACGTGAGGGGAATCAGAACGCTTCAGCAACCGTGAAAGACCGTCATGGTTGCTGTTGTTGCCACCACCACCACCACCCCCTTGAGTCTTGAGGGAACTGGATCCACCCCCTCCCTTGGAAGAGTGTCCCCCTCCTCTCCCACGGGGCCAGTCCCCCTCTCGCTGCCTTAAGCGGCCTCCTGCGTTTAGCCCGTCTTCTCCGAGGATCCGGTCCGCCGCCGACCCAATTTGAAATGTTCCCATATCGGCCGGACCAGCGGCAGCCACAGGCACATGCAAAGACACGGTCAGTGCGGCACCCACATCGGGACGCTGCGAGACGGATGTTTTAGAACCGGCTGGAGACTGCTGGCCCAGAAAGCTGCGGCCAGGCTGCTGACGGGGCCAGCTGCAGGGAGCGCGTGCCCGGGGCCAGCCCGCAGCGCGCGGCCGGGGATCCTCAGCACGAGCCGGGCGGCGCAGCGCAGCGCAGCGCAGCGCAGGGCTCTCCGGAGCCGCCGCGCCGGCCGCGCAGGGACCCGGGCGCTTGCCGCAGTGGGAGCGCGGCCGGCAGTCCCCCGCGCCGCCCCGCGCGCAGCGCCTGCCCTGTTTCGCTCGGAGGGGCCCCGGCCCTTCCCCAGGCAGGCGAAGCTACTGTGATTCGAGCAGACCGTCGGGGGAGGGCGGTCTGTTGGGCTGGGGGCGGTTTTCATTCTGTGGTGGTGGTGGTGTTTTGAAGTGTTTTTATTTTATTCTATTATTGTTTTAATTACGTTTTTATTTCAGGAGTCGTCTTTCACTGTTGTTAGCTGCCTTGAGCGCCGTTTCCTGGTAGAAAGGTGGGGTATTCAATAAATAAATATGCAAAAGCCAGAATTTAGGACAAAATGCTTCCAAGACGGAGAGAAATGCAGGTGGGACCGCCGTCTGCCGCAGAACGGGGTGGCGGCACCTCGAGGTGGTAGAATAGACGACACCCCCGCAGACCGCAGGTGCCTCCCATCCGTCGATGCTCTTCGTCTAGGCCACGAACTCCAGACAGCAAAGAGCCCGCAGCACACGCGCAACACGGGCTGGACCTTGCTCTCTGGTTGCGCTCGTTTCAGAGAGCGGGTTTTTTTGTTTGTCCGTTTTTACATGGAGGAAACTTTTCAGCAACGGTATCTCCCAGCTGTGGTACAGTCCCTACTACCGCCTCATTCTGCTGGCACTTGGTGTAGACGAGCCCCTCTGGGACTTACACACAAGCAGCGTTCTCTGGATGAGGGCCATATCTTCTCAAGACCAATGTGTATGTTTATCATTCCCAATTGTGGATTATATTGGCAGGGGGAGACGACCCAGCGATAAACACTTCTATGTCCCGTTGGGTCTTAACAGTGCTGAACTTTGGCTGGATCCCAAGATGTTACATGCATGGATAGTTAGGATTATTGCCTTAAAATTCACCAACTCAAGACCTTATTATTATTATTATTATTATTATTATTATTATTTAAAAATTCAAATATTGGAACCAAGAGTCAGATTCTCTTAATACTTTGTCTTGGGGTTTGGTGGCTTGTCCGCGTTTGTGCAGTGTTCTTTCCATTCTAAAAGGCTGACATGCCTCCCCTAAGGCTTCGTTACTGGCAATCAGAGCTTAAAGCTCCAAGATGCACCCACCATATTGTGGCCCCCAAGAGTCTCTCCAAAGCTGAATTCAGCCCTCTGGCTGAAAAAGGTTCCCCACCTCTGATCTAGTCCAACTGCTGCCACCACCACCCCAGCCCCTGACAGGGGGCCGTGTAACCTCTGGTTATAGAATTCGTATTTTGTATTTTGCAAGTAATCATGAATAGAGGAAATTAACGGTGCAATCTTATGCATATCTATTTAACCGTAAGCCCCACAGAGTTCAGTGGCACTTATTCCCAGGTAAGTGCATATAAGGTTGTAGCCCTAAGACAGCTGCATTATATTATTATACACTTTCCTCTGGAAATAAGCCCCACTGAACACAACGGGCCAAATCTGAATGCAGAGGATGGTGCTGTAAATATATTTCATCCCCCATTCAGACTTCAAAAGATATCTGGGTTGGGGGGAATCAAAATGTAGATCTGAATGTGCAGAATGTCCACGTTTTGTACTAATTACTGTGACTATGAAATAAACACAGTCCAACGCTATTCTAAATATGCCCACCACACATTGAAGTGTGTCTACAAGGAATGTCCTCCCACCAGAATTGTTAGATATATCTGTTAGTAAACTCTTTGGGGCAGAGGCCTGTCACACTGCCACATTAAAACCAAGCATATTTGGTTTAATAGGATTCTCGATAGGGGCCATTAGAAAATAATTCGATTTCTGTTGCTCACTTCACTTGTCATAGGGGAATTATTAAAACAAAATATACTCCCTGCATTTACGGAAAGCAAGGTTTTTTTGGTTTAAGTTCTCTGTCATTGAGATTTTAAAACACTTTCGCCTTTGGTAAAAACACACTTTATCCCCCAATTTAGAATAAACCAGGGAGTAGAGGGGGGAAATGAAAATACAATTTGCTATTTTCCCCGCAACGAATCCATACCATAGCCTTTCTTAATTCACTGGAGACGAAAACCGAGAACGCGTTCTGAAAATCCCTATCTGGTCCCCCACTGGGAACAATGGCTGTTCCGCTGGGTGCAAATTAGTGCCCCATTCACAAGTGAATTAAATAATGCATACAACCGGTGTAGTCCGGGTTGTGAGACTCCAGAGCAGTTTATGTCTCCATTAAACTCAAGCACCACGGTGAAATTACTTCCGAGGAAACATCCGGAGGTTCGGGCTGCAGTTCTGCATACTTGTACTGCCCAATCCTATGCATATTTACTCGGGAGTAAGTGCAATTGATATGAATGGGGCTTCCTCGCAGGCAAATGCGTATACAACGTACCATACTTGGGGGTAATTTCTTTATGGCCAGTGGCGCGTTCTTCTGAGTGATACACCTGCAGAGGATAGATTGGAATCTGGAAATAAATCCGTCCTTCGAATGGCGCTTTCTTCCACGTCGTCTCGCCAGAGCGAGTAGGCTCGGGCCGGGCCCCTTCCGCGGAATGCGCGCATCTGGCCGCAGCCCCGCTCCTGTGCTCCGGTTCCCGCGCCAGTTCCCCCGGCGAGGGGAGGCGGGCTGCAAATCCTCGCATTCAGGCCGCCGGGGGGGGGGGGTCCGGCACGAACACTTCTCCCCCCTCCGCAGTGGAGCTGCACGGAAATCGCGGGGGCTGCCGAGGGAGAGCGGCTCCGGTCGAGGCGCTGCGCGCGATTCAGAGCCGCGAGTTCCGCCGCTGAGAAGGCCGAGGAGGGGCGGGCGGCGGGGGCATCCAGGGCCGCCTGCCCAGCCCGGCGCCCTCCAGCTGCGCCGGCCCAAGTCCCGCCAGCCTCAGCCAGCGGGGCGCTGGCAGCAGCCGCTCTGCGGCCGGGCGCGACGCCTCCGTCCGCGGCGCACGGCGGCGGAGCGCAGGCAGGGCCTCTCCCGTGGCCCCGAGTCCGGGAGGGCCGGGCGCCTCCGCGGCCACGCGCAGGAGACCCGGCGCGGCCGCGCACAAGCCCTTCCGAGCGGCCCGCTCTCGGCCGAGAACGCCCCCGCCCTTCTCCGCGACAGAGAGGCCACGCGGCAATGGCCACGCGCGTCTCCTCGCGATCGGCCCCGTCGCACACAGTAGGGCTTGCTTCCGCGGGAGGAAACACGCCTCGCTTGTGCCGGAAGATGCGAGGACGTCTGCGGACGATTCGTGCCTAAAGCGCCCCTGCCCCCGTCAAAAGCGAGGCTCCAAAAACGCTACGGTTTCTTTTGTCAAAAGTTTATTTCCGATTCCGACAACGGAATGAATGGCAATTCCCGGATTTCTCGGCTCACACGGACGCAGGCGCCCCCTCCCCCCCCCCGCAGGTTTGCGTTTTGCCTTGGTGCGCGTTGCCTGGCGCAGCGCGACACCCCGGAAAGAGGGAAAGGCGGGGAGAGACGGAGGGGAGAAGCAGGCGGGCCGCGGGCCCCCGTCCTTAAGAGCGCCGGTGTCTCTTCCTGGAGGCCTGTGCCGCAAGCGGTACGTGACCGGAGGGGAGAGAAGCGGGCGCGGGGGAGCGTTTCCGCGCGGCCTTGCGCTGCCTGCCCAGGGCGCGGAGGACCCCTCTCCGCGCCTGGGAGAGCCCCGCCGCGCGCGCCCTGCCCGGCGGGGGAGCGGCGCGACTCCTCGGTGCCCCGCGCAGCACAGGCGCGCCTGCCGGGCCCTCTGCGGGGCACCCCGGGGGCGCGACGCGGGAGTAGCGCGCGGGCCGCGGAGAGCGGGCCGCCTCGCGGCCGCCCTGCCGCCTGCCCCCGAGGGCGCGGGCCCCGAGGCGCTCCGCCGCCCGCTCGGGGCGGGCCGGTGCGCCTCCTGGGAGGCCGCTCCGCGCAGCGTGCGCGTGGCCCCGGCCAGGCCGGGCGCGCGCGCGGGGGGGCCGCTGCGCGGGGCGCCGGGGCGCGGCGGGAGCGAGGGCGCTGAGCGGCGGGTGACGTCAGCCGGCGGGAGCCAATGGGCGGCGGCGAGCGGGGCGCGAGTGTGGAAGCATGAATGGGACCGGCTCCGGCCCCGGCTCGCGCCTCCGCCGGCGGCTCCCCGGGAGCGGCGCGGCGCGGGGCCGGGCGCCGGCGGCGCCGGAGCGCGGCGCTCCCGGCCGGCGCCTTTGGCGGGCTGCCCCGGGCCAGGCGCGCGGGCGGCGCAGAGGGCCGCCGCGCGCCCGCGCCCGCTCCCCGCGGGAGTTCCGCAAGGGCCGCGCGGCGCCTCGGCGGGGCCGGCTTCCCCGCGCGCCGGCCCCGGAGCGGCTTCGCGGCACCGCCCGCCGCCCGGGCCAGGCGCGCCCCCTCGGCAGCCCGGCCGCGCCAGCACTGGGCGGAGCGTGGCCGGCGCAGGGCGGACTCCGGAGCTGCGCGGGCGCTGCCCGGCGCGTCCCCCGCGGCCGGGCTCCCGGCGCCCGCAAGCCCGGCCGGGGGCGCCGGGGCTGCGTCGCGACTGTCAGCTTGGGAAGACCCGCCGCCGCCGCCCTCTCCGCGCTCGGACGGGCTCGGTCAAGCTCCGGGTTGCGTGGCTTGCCTGGCTGGCATCAGCCCCCGGGAATCTTCTGCACCCCCTTCAGTGATTCGAGCGAGAACCTCGCCTCTGGGGGCCGGCCCCTTCCTGCCTTTTGCGCTTTTCTTGTGCCGACCTGGAACGAAGTGGATCTTTTGGTGTTTTAATGTGATAGTGAGAACGGGTGAGATATCTTGCCAAGCCAAAGGGGTTAGACTAGATGACCTTTGGATTCCTTTTGCGTCCTTCTCCCTGTGCATTCTCCGCTAAGCTGAATATATTGAGATCATAATTGTGCTTCATATACTGAGTTTCCATACCTAGTGTTGATTTAGGCTAAATTATATCCTTCCGTTTCTTTCCTTTATCGTCTTCTTCCTTATTCTCCCATCTCGCTCGCGCGCGCGTGTGTATGCGCGCCCGTCCGTACATGCATCTATGGATACACGCATCTATGGATAGCTGTACATTTCAATGGGAAAAGGGGGAAAAGGTAATGCTTACTATCAAACCTACATTAAAAAAGATACATATTTAAATGAGAAGTGGGGCACTAAAAATGAATATGATTTCTGTAACGATGATGGAGCATTTAGTTATTGTTAAGACTTTTAAAATTATTAGTGTGACCCAGGCAGCGTTAAATGCTTTTTAGTCCCATTGATTTTACTCGGAAAACACATTGATCCCACTTGGGAAAAAGTAAACATTTTAAAGTCTCCCACTTAAATATATGTGATTTAAGAGTGCTTAACTTTTGGCTGGGCTGCACCTTACCTTACATGTTTTGTCAGTGGACAATGAACAAATTTTATATGTATGATTTTTAAATTCCCCATTTTTTATTTTTTATGGGAGGCCAAAGTGTATTATTGTGCTGAAGTTTTTATTTTTAAAAGAATCGCTAAGTACTGTTCAGCACACATGCACTAAGCAACAAAATCTCAGCATCAAAGATGAGAGGTAGCAAAAAAGAAAAGAAAAAAAGGGGGTGCCATTTTTCAAGGTTTTAATGAGATCCTGGATTTTCTTATTGCTGATAGTTTAAAATTGCTGTGTGTGTGTATGTATATATGTGAGTGCGTGTGCGCTGTCTCTTTTTATGTTTGTATGCATTTTTTATACATTATTGTATTTTTAAGGCTTTTAATCTTTGTAAACCATCCAGAGATCTTTGGCTATTGGGTGGTATAGAAATGTAATGAATGAATGAAAATGTGAGCACAGTGATTTGGAGCTGGGAAAATGTAATAGTGAGTTTAATTAATTTATTTATTCCCTTCCCTATTTCAACCAAGATTCCTGGCTCCAAGAAAAAGACAGAGGAGAAAAGGAGCTTTATTTCTGCTGACCAGTGGAGTAGATTCCAGGGGTTGGTTGTTATCTTTGGTTATCTAGCTGTATGAGTGGGGTCAAGTCTTCATAAAGCTAGATAACCGAAAGTAAAAATAACCCCATTACACGCCTGAGGAGAAGAAAGAAGATCGCAAAAACATTTTTTTTAAAAAAGAAGCCAACCCTCAAAGATGGAAACAAAACCCTTCCTGATGGTGACAAAAATGCAGTGAATGAAAGATGTGGGAAAAGAGACAGACTAAAGAAATCTCCTTTCCAGAAAAACTAGAAATTGGAGGTAGGCATTTTACATTTCCAAATCTAGTTATTTAAATTCCTTTAATGACCGTTATGATATTTGATCATATCTATGACCCCTTCTTGCTTTGCAGTTATTCCTAAATGTAGTCATGGGAAGGGCTCTCTCTGATGCTCAGTGACTTTCCAAGCCTTGAGCTTCAGTAACTTGTAAAGATATGAGAGAGAGAAACTTACACAGGCAATAAACTTACACAGGCAATATTTGACCCAATTGCTCGGTAAGAAGTTGAACCTGTTTCAGGTTTAGAATGAAGGGGGGAGAACGAATCAGTTGTGTGTTGACTTTGTTAACGTTATTTAATAGATTATATATGTTTACTCAGAAGTGAAGTCCTGCTGCATTCAGATGTGCTTACTCCCAAGTAAGCATGGATAGGATTGTAGCCAAAGGCTGCAATCCTGTACCCACTTACCTGGGAGTAAGCTTCATTGAACACAAGGGGATTTACTTCTGAGTAGACATATATAGGATTGCACTGTTAGTAACTATAAACCATACAGCATGATGTATTTTGATTTTTTCCTTACAAGGCTCTTGCCCAAGGATAGCCTTGGTCCTAATCACCCCCACCCAATTTCTGGCTATGAGTTCAGGGCGATCTTGTTTTGGAGTAGTGGAATGAGCCAGCCTAGATTTGCTTGTGGAGTTAGCTGGACCTGTGGGGGCTGCATGGGCCAGAACCCTGCTGGGGAAAGGACTTCTGCAGTAGCAGCAGCCAGGGTGGACGTGGCCTCTCAGGGCTCTTGGCCTGTCTTGGCCAGCATTCCAATGGCAGCTGCCACTCAGTGAGATCTCCCAGGGGATCTTTCCCAGAGAGCCCTGTGGTCTGGAGAGGGCAGGGAGTCCATCTCTGGCATGCCAAATGTGTGCTCTTTGGCCATGGAGTGCCTGACTCTCTCCAGGAACACACTCGAAGCTGCCTGAGTCTGAATCTGGTCAATCCAGCCTGGCAACCTCTCCTGTGGCCACGGCTCTTTCCCAGCCCTGCTGTCTGAGGCCCTGTTAATTGCAGATTCCAGAGGCAGAACCTGGGACTTTCTGCATGTGAAGCATTTACTCTGTGCCCTTGCTAGTGCCCCTGTGGTGCAGAAACTTCAGCTTTGCAAAAATAGGTGAAGATCAGAAAGGCTTCCTGGTGTCAGGAAGAGTCAGCCGAGGGGAAAAACCATAGTGGCATCAGTCCTAGAGGGGAAGGAGGGGGTCCCAAGCATGGGATACCTCTTTGGGGTCTGGGAGGTGGGGCTCATTGCAAGGCCAGTGGAGCGGGTGGGCAGCTGCAATGGGAGCCCCCATGGGGGTGCCGGCGAAGGAGGCATGGCCAGCCATAGGCTGATGTGTGGCACAGGTGCCACGCCGAAGAGCCACGAGGATGCAGTGGGGAGAGGAGGAGCCCATCTTGACCTGAGTGGACATAACGTTCCTTGAACCCATGGACAGTGTTTCTTTGCATCTTTGAGTCAGCACATGCTGATCCTTTTCAGATGGATTTATGTAAAGAAAAAAATGGTTTTCAGGCTCAACCTATATCCAAATTTCCCCTTGGGTTGTCTTTAGAAAATGGTATGAACAGGGATGTGTGTTACCCTGCAGGCACTGACCCTCAGCCCTATAACCTCAGCACCACCAATTGCACCCCACGTGTTGTGAACCATAAATCCCCGTTATACTCACTTTCTCCTAACGAGCATTCCCCTCCCCCTCCTTTTAAAATAAACTCTGTCAAATTTCTCCTGATGGTCTGCAAGATCCTAAGCTTAACCATTTACCCAAAGTGTATATCCTTGCCATACTGCACCACGAAATGGGGAATTTTCCTCTTTTCATGTGTCTCCCTTCTGAATTCAATTTCTCTCTTGGTTGTGCCTTTCTTCCTTACCTGGATTATTTGAGAAGATTTTCCTTGTCATCTCTGCTTCTCCCTGATTCTACTGTAGATGGGAATTTTGAACTTCTGGCTGTGGCCTGAATTTGCTGGATTTTTGATGAACAATGTGATTTGAAAATATGCCTTTTTTGTCTTTGTGGAGAAGAACTGGCAAATAATAATAATTAGGGTCATTTTAATGTAAATCTTACCACTCCTTCACTATAGGAATGTATTCCCATAAATTAACTAGAAAACAATTATTGACTGTAATTACACCACATTGTTTTGTAACATTTCTCATGCTACAGTTAAACTGGCTTCTTCCCCACAGGGAGTGTGTAAAATTGTGTATGCGTAACCTAACATGTACACACATATATAAATTCACTGTTTGAACATTATTCCATCAGGGGATTTTGGTTAATTTCTTCCTTATGCTGATGTACATATTAAAATCTGGAAGAAGGGTTTCGTAGTACAGGAATCTGAACATTTTTTCCCTGTTTGGATTCCAAATTCCTAAGTGCTTAACCTCATCTCCTTGTCTTCCTCTCTGCTCATTACACATTGAAATCTACTTGGAGGACATGGGCACACATAACCGAAACAACAGTCATATATATTGCTCCCCTGCTTATCCTCTTGCCTCCACTTCTGTCCACTTCCTTTGTTGTTTCTCCTGTGCTGATTGATTGTAAGCTGTGTGGGGCAAGAACTTGTCCACTTGTATTCTGCAAAGGCCCACGCACATGGATGGTGCCATATGAATGAATGAATGAATGAATGAATGAATGCATGAATGAATCAGGGACAGATGGGTGTTGAGAATTGGGTCTGAATGCTGTAGTGGGTGACACAAATTTTGTGTTTCTTTCTAAAGTTGTTATCCTGAGCATGCTTATATGGGAGCAAACACCACTAAAACCAATGGGATGCTTCCAGAGAAACATGGCTGCAACTGGAAGGAGTAATGGTGGCTGTATTAAGAAGTCAAAGGCTAGGATGGTGCGTTAGAGGCAATGTTCCATGACTCATGATAGACTGTAGATGTAAAGAGCCATGACTTCGGCTTGTGCAAATAGCACAATTTTATGGTCAACCACCCAGGTCTAGCACCTGCCCAAGAGGCAGCAACATTCCAGTAATTCTGACACTCAGAAAATTTAGGTGAAACACAGCCTCATGCCCACAGATGCTTGGGACAGCAGGGTCTGAGGTGTGGGTACAGTTGCATCCCCCCAAGATTTTCCTGAGTGCACCCTCTTTCACTCCATGCAAGTGAACAAAGTGACAATCTCCACTTGTATGGAAGATGGGGAGAGGGCAGCAATTTGGGGAAACTCTGAAGGAGGAAACATAATCACCTCCTCTGAAAGCAAGATGCAGCATGGACAACACAATTTTCACCTTGGGTACAAAAATGTCTTGAACCATCTCTGTACATGCTCTTCCTCCTGCTCCTGTGCTGCTCCAGGAGCCAGGATGGCCAGATGCTTGGCAATAGCTGTGTGGTGTGCATAGGAACATAAGGCATAGGAAGCTGCCTGATACTGAGTCAGATCCTTGGTCCATCTAGCCCAGTATTGTTGATCCTGACTGGCAGCAGTGGCTCTCCAGGGTTTCATCTGGATTAAGCAGGGTTTGCTTAATCCAGACAAGACAGAGGTGCTCCTGGCCAGTCGAAAGGTAGATCAGGGAATAGGGATACAGCTTGTGCTGGATGGGGTTACCCTCCCCGTGAAGACTCAGGTTCGCAGCTTGGGTGTACTTCTGGATTCAACCCTGAGCCTGGATGCCCAGGTTTCAGCAGTGGCCAGGAGTGCATTTGCACAGTTAAAGTGAGTGCGCCAGCTGCGCCCGTTCCTTGAGATGTCTGACTTGGCCACAGTGACACATGCCTTAGTTACATCCCATTTGGATTACTGTAATGCGCTGTATGAGGGGCTGCCTCAGAAGAGTGTTCAGAAACTTCAGCTGGTCCAAAGAGCTGCGGCCAGACTGCTGACTGGGGCTGGTTACAGGGAGCGTACAACTCCCCTGTTAAAACAGCTTCACTGGCTCCCAGTCTGTTTCTGGGCACAATTCAAAGTGCTGGTTATGTCCTATAAAGCCCTATATGGCTCGGGTCCAGGTTATCTGAAAGACTGTATTCTCCCTTATGAGCCTACTCGTGCCCTGAGATCTTCAGGGGAGGCCCTTCTCGCCATCCCGCCATCATCACAGGCACGCCTGGTGGGAATGCGGGAGAGGGCCTTCTCGGTGGCTGCCCCAAGGCTCTGGAACTTCCTTCCCAGGGAGGCGAGAGTGGCACCCTCCTTGATATGTTTTCGCAGGCATGCAAAAACTTTTTTGTTCTGGCAGGCCTTTGGGGATAACTAGTCTGGACCTGGGAAAATGCGGCATATGGATACCATTTTTGTTGTTCTGGTTGTCTTTTAATGTTTTAATATCTTTACAATTTTAATATTGATGATTTAATTATATTTTTAACTTTTATACCATTGTATTTATATTTCTATTTATAGGTTTTAATTGTAGCAGTTTTAACTTTGTAAGGCCGCCTTGAGTCCCAGTATTGGGAAAAAGGCAGGATATAAATAAATTATTATTATTATTATTATTATTATTATTATTATTATTATTATTATTATTTCAGGCAGGAGTTTTTCCAGCCCTACCTAGAGGTGCCAGGGATTGAACCTAGAACCTTCTGCATGCAAAGCAGGGGCTCTACCATGGAGCCACAGCATTTGCTCCTCCAAGTCTCCCTGTCAACCAGGGTCAGCCCCTCTTTTCTGGTCTTGGTCCTGGATCAGTCCTTGCCCCAGTCTTGTCCTGTTTTTGCCTTTAGGAGGGATTTGGGGGGATACCTTTCTTAGGAGTTGGCCTTTCAGGAGAGACTGAAAGAACTGGGCCTTGAGAAGAGAAGACTGAGGGGAGATATGATAGCACTCTTCAAGTACTTGAAAGGCAGTCGCAGAGAGGAAGGCCAGGATCTCTTCTCCATCATCCCAGAGTGCAGGACACGGAATCATGGGCTCCAGCTACAGGAAGCCGGATTCTGGCTGAACATCAGGAAAAACTTCCTGACTGTTAGAGCAATACGACAATGGAGCCAATGACCTAGGGAGGTGGTGGGCTCTCCCACACTGGAGGCATTCAAGATGAAGCTGGACAGCCATCTGTTGGGGATGCTCTGACTTGGATTCCTGCCTGGAGCAGGGGGTTGGACTCCATGGTCTTATAGACACCTTCCAGCTCTACTATTCTGTGATTCTATGATTCTTGAATTTCAGTCCTCCCATCCCCTGTCTCTGCAGAACTGAAATCTCTGAATGTAGATAATAAATATTACTGCACATGAGTTGCAACCATTCTAGAATAACTATCACCAGATCGTTTGTGAGATTAAATGTTCTAAAGCTTTATTTGGAAGAATGCAGTTATAGTTAATTTGCTATTACAATGTGCAAAGCAGAGAAATGTAATGCTTTGGGAATAAATGGAAGTCCTGCGTTTAGGTAGGAAGAACCAGATGCACAAAATACAGGACACTGGGATTGACAGCAGACACATGAAAAGGATATAGGGTTTTTAGACCACAACTTCAACTTGAGTCAATAGTGTGATGCAGTGGCTAAAAAGGCTAATGTAATTCCAGGCTGCATTAACAGAAGTACAGTATCCAGACCATAAGAAGTAATCGTACTGCTCTATTCTACTTTGGTCAGATCTCACCTGGCAGTCCAGTTCTGGCCACCACAGTTTTAAAGAAGGATATTGGCAATCTGGGATGTATTCAGAGGAGAGTGACCAAGATGGTGAGAGGTCTGGAGGCCAAGTCCTATGAGGAAAGGCTGAAGGAGTTCTGTATGCTTTGCCTGGAAAACAGATGGAAATATGGTAGCCATCTTCAAATATCTGAAGGGCTGTTGCATCGATGATGGAGCAAATTCATCCTCTGTTGTACCAGAGTGTAGGCCCCGAACTAACAGGTTCAAGTTCCAAGAACAGAGATTATGATGAACTGTTTGCAGTGGAACAGGCTGGCTTGGAAGGTGGTGGTCTCTCACTGTCAGAGGCTTTCAAGCAGAGGCTGGATGGATTTCTTGCCTTGGCAGGGGGTTGGATTGATGACCTTTGATGTCCCTTCCAGGTCTATTATTTCACCAGTGAAGATGCTGGGGGAGATGTGTATCCTGAAACAAGTCAGGAGCAAAGATGCCTCCAGGGCTAGTTCTCTGTCCATAGTGCTGAAGCTCTTCCTCCCGCCCTCCCTCCCTTCCTTAACACAAGTGCTAAACCTTCAGCTTTCTTGGAAGCAACCAGTTCCCCACCTAATCTGAGATGCAAAATATGTCAACTTGGTGATGAAATATGGACACTTTGTATGTGCTCAGAGGCCAGCTCTAGAAGAATAATAGAGAGAGACAGTACAAGACAATGTGTGAGATGTTCTGTCTCCAGGAGGAGGCCTGTGGCCTCTGTATCCTTGGCAACAGGGGCCTTTTCTCTGCACTAGATACGGATATCGCAATTCTCACATCCTGTCTTATGTCAGAGGACTGGGTAATAGATACATAGCCCCTTCCAGCTCTTTGCATCTCTAGGAGTCCGATATACATATTTTCCAGGCAGGTTCCATCTCTGCTTTCCCCCTACTAATCCAAGGGAGAGGCTGTGGAATGCCCCAGTGGGTGCTTAGAGGCAGCTTGGAGGCAGCTGAGCATGAACAAGCTGGGGAAGACAGACATACTGTGGAAGCTGATCTGGACAGAGGGATTCACCTGGAGTTGGATGGGGCCGCCTCCGCCCCAGAGGACCAGGTCTGTAGCACATGGGCCCTTCTGGTCTCGTCACTGGCCGGGGAAGCCCAGGTGGCAGCTGTGGCTTGGACGGATTTTCCCCTGCTTCAGTGGGTATGTCAGCTGTGGCCCTATCTAGGGGAAACACACCTGGCCTCAGTCATGGATGCACCAGTTACCTCCGGTCGGGACAACGGTCATGCGCCCTACGTGGGCTGCCTTTGAAGGTGACTCGAACACTCCAGCTGGTGCAGAATGCAGCCACGCGCATCCTCCTTGTTGAGACAAGATGGGCAGATCATAACACGCCAATTCTGCACTAGCTGCACCAGTAGCCAGTCCATTTCCAGGAGCCATTTCCTGGTGCTGGTGTTGACCTCTAAAGCCTGACATGCTTTGGGCTCAGGTTCTTTGAGGGACCACCTACACCAGGATTAACCTGCATGGGCTTTAAAATCATCTCTGGGGCAGCTCCAGTCACATGGCACTTCACAGAATGACATTTTTTGAAGCCCTAGGAGCGTGGGGTCTGCATGCTGACAGTTGGGGAGACAAGAAAAGGCAGCAGGGTCAAGGACAACATGGATTTGTATTAGCAAGTGCAGTTAGATGTTCTCTGGCTTCATTTTGGTTGGATATGAAGACTTGGGGTTAAGCCAAAAGCTTCATGGAAGAGGTGAGTTTTGAGGAGAGATTTGGGGGCCGGGAGAGGTGGCACCACACAAGTGGGGGGAATTCTGGGCATAAGAAGCAGGCAGGGAGAATGGTCAGAGTGTTTACTGCCATCAGCCTCCTGCTGCCTTTAGCCTCCTCGCTCCTAAGCCAAGGACATTTAGTAAGGGACACTTAAGCCCAATGTGGGTTTTTCCCTTATATTCAGGAAGTTCTTTGACATGGAGAGACCTGCGAGGTCAGCTGTGCTATGAATGTGTGTGAAGCATGGCCCAGCCTGGTCTACGGGTTACCTCTCTTGTGAAGTGAATCTACTGAAGTCTTAGTCTTCATTGTATCCAGCACTTTGTGGTGATGAGAAGATCAGAGCAGGGGTGACACTTCATTGCCCACTGAAGCTCCTTGAAGAAGCAAGCACATTACGTGCAATGAGCAATTATTTGCAAATTTACGTAGTGCATGCAAGTTATAGAATTCAGCTCTTGTTGGTGCAGACTCTTTCTCCCGGTACAGGATGTTAACTCCTTGTGTGCATTGCTTAGCATGCTCTGTCCTGGTCATATTTTACCTGATTGCGCAGGGAAGCGAAGCAGGGGAGAGAACAATGTGACCTCAGGTTCAGAGCTAAGTGGAATTAAGGCATTAAATCATATGATGCAACAGTAGCTTAGCAGTCTAAATGCCAGCTTTGGACATTCCTGCATTCCTTAGATCCATCCACTCAAAATCTTACCAAACCATTGCCTCACTTGCTTTAAAGCCATGAGATCAGAGCTGGTACATGAGCCCACAGGAGCAGCTGTGGATGTCAGAGGAAGTGCCCCCAGCTGGATGTGGAGTGACTTCCCATAGCATGTGAAGCCATTTGCTAGTTGTCCGTCATGTGTGCTCTGGTTGGTCAGTTGTTGGTATCATGTGCCTCAAAATGAGGTATCACATGGAGGAGACTTCCTTGTGAACCCACCTTCTGTGGATTCAGGGCTAACTTTGTATATGCACCGAGGTCTTCAGCAGATGAAGGGCTGGTAGATGAGTCAACTAACATTTAATTGATTAATGGGGCAGTTGATTTTGCAGAAACTAGGGTAGAGTTAGTAGCCCTTTCTGGAGCACACTCTGGGGAAGAGGTTCTGTTGATACTCATCAGGACATGTGTTGTGTTGAGTGGAAACTTCTTCCTGCACCTCTTGATTTTATTTTTTATTTTGTGTGTGTGTGGTATGAGATAGGGGCAGTCTTGTTTGCTTATCTGAGGGTAATTTCTTTTTGGGGGAATAAGGAACTGCAACAAAAAGACAATTCTGGCCCACTGGCACCCTACGGTTGTGTGCCTGGGTTGTCAGCTAAGGTGAGGCAGCAGCCTGAGCCCCACAGCAGAGCTGTGTGAAAGGGGAGGGTGCTGAGAGCCCACAGGGAAATGGTGTGGGCGGAGCCTAGTGCAGGCCATCAAACTCTCCAGTGTAGGATATCAAAAGCCCGAGACAGATGGGGTGGATCTCGTGGCCTGCCTGAGGCCCCGGTCACAAATGGCCACCACAGCCTGAAGCAGAATGACAGGCACTGTGTCCTTGGTAGTTCTGGAGAGGCCGCTCTTGGCCGGAAAGGTCCATCTGAAGTAACAGGCCATGGTCAGATGTGATGTTGAGGGAACAGCTGACGTTGTCTTGAGGGTGTTTGCTCCTCTTCTAGTCAGCTGGATTTCTGCTGCTTCAGCAGCCCCCTCCTGATGGAAATTCAGGCTGCGGCATGTAAAAAAAAGCACCACACAGCAACAGCCCCCACATGCCCCTGCTTCCCCCCCCAAAAAAACTCCCGTGGTTCAGCTTAGAAGTAACCTGTTGTAAGCAGCCTTTACTTGCTTAGTGGTAGGAAAACAAGAGGCTGATGCATGCAGTGGTGCACTGGAGAGCAGAAAAACAGGATGTGGTGTTGGTCACAGAATTCAGATTTCTCTGGAAGGTGCATTTAAGGGCTGGACTCGATGGCCTTGTAGGCTCCTTCCAACCCTATTATTCTATGATTTATTTTTGCCTGTCTTGAAAATACATATTTAGGATGGTGTGTAGAACAGGGGTGGGACAGCTCCTTCCGCCTGAGGGCCGAATTCATTTTCAGAGAAGCTCTCTGGGCTGCACTCCAGCGGTGGGCGGGGCTGAAGGCAATAGAGGCGGGGCCAAAGTACCAGCCTAGTTTTAGCTTAAAGCTCTCCTGCCAGTAAGGAAGCCTCTGTGGGAGGCACTTTGGCCTTCTAGAACTGGGCGGGGAGAATATGAAAAGCCAGGAAACCACCAAAGGGTTGGTGGCAGAAGGAGAGGGGGCAGGACATGGGGAGGGGTGTGGCCATCTGGGAAACCCAGAGGGCCAGATTGGGACCCCAACATTGATCACATTTATGCTAGCGTAATTTTGTAGTAGTGCAGAATATCAGAAATTGGATTTCATATTGCTGAAACTTTACTTCTTTTTTAGTTTCTTGATCCAGAGCTCATGGGGGGGGATGCAACACTATTTGTCTGAAATATTTTGTGTTGAAGATTACTTGCAAACAACTTTGGGATGTTCCCTTTTTCTGAATGCAACATTCCTTGTTTTTGCTGTTAACTCTTCATGGACATTTGGTTGAAAAAAGGGTGAGAGCCCCCCTCCCATGCCTTTAATGTGCCCCAGCTTGTCTGCCCTTTATTCTACTCCTCCAGAATCCCCATTTAACTGGAGAGGATGGGCAGAGAGGGGGTGTTATTTTGTGATTGGCAGCTCTGGCTTCTAATCACAGTGGACGGTCTTACCAGGCTTGCCAATCCCAGTGATTTGGGGTGGGGATGTTGCAGGACTGACCCAGTGTTCAGTGCTCTTTGCTTGTTCCCTCTCCTCCCAGGAACAGGACAGTTAAAGGGGGGTTTGGAGGAGTCTGTGGGACCTGCATTGGGGCTTGCTTGGAAAAGGCTGGCTGTTCATGTCCTTCTGCCTCGGCCACTGTATGCCCCACATCCATCCCCCACCCCTGTCCAGTTGCACTTCGAATGATTGTTCCCCCCTCCCCAGACACCACTGTGGATGTTCAAGACGCAGCAATGGTCAGCCCAGCGTATCCTGACGTGCGAACTCGGGCAGGGTGACTTCTTGCCGTGGGAAGCACCGACCGCGCAAACTGGGTCTATGTGACTTTGGTGCCAATGGAGCAGAAAACAAAGACGTCTAAAACTTTTTCATTTATCCTAACTCCCTAGCCTCTGCAGCCATCCTTCTGAAATGCTGCAGGTTTCTTGCCGACAGTCACATCTATGCGAGGGTCACATCTGTGATATGCATGTCATTTCATACAAATTGCCCCCCCCCCCGCGCAAAAAAATAAATAAAAAACAAAACAGGGCAGGAAGGGAAGGGAAGGGAAGGGAAAGGAAGCCCTCCCTCCCGCCAGTTTGAAGACTCCCTTTCCACAAAAACTGCTGCCCTCGCCCTTCTGTAGTTTCGTAGCTTTCTTCGCTCGGGCCGCCTCTGTGCTACGAGTCGGTGTCATAACGCCTGCCCACGGAGAACAGGGAATCGGCGCATCCTTTCCGGAAAGCCCCAGCTGTGAATGCCGCTGCTGCCCAAACGCCCCTACAGCGATTCCTCCGAAGCTTGGCAGGCCCTCAGCAGGGGCCGGGCTGCCCGCGCGCCCATCCGGTTCCGCGCCGAGCGGCGAACACAGCACAGCAGTGCTTCGATCCGCAGCGCTCCTCCGCAGGAGGCAGCACGCCGCCGATTCCCAAATCGAGGTCCCGATTCGGCCCCCGGCCAAGGCGCGCAGCTCCCGAGCAGCCTGAGGTGAGCTGGGCCGTCCACCCGATCGCCGCATCAGGGCCCGGACCGGCTCGGCGTGGACGCCATTCTCGGCCCGCCCTGCCTCCGCCGACAGAACGGCGCGGGGCCGGAGCCCGGGCTGGTGCCCGGTGGGGAAACGGCCCGCGGGCCCGCCGCGGCGGCGCTCGGCGCGACGGAGGGGGCCTCCGGGCAGCAGCCCGCGGGCCTCTGCTGGCCGCGCCGAGGGCAGGGCTGCGGCCGCGGAGGCGTCAGCCGGGCCCCCCGACCGCGGCGGCCTGCCCCACCGGAGGCTCTCGCGTGCAAGAACCAGCCGGTCCTCCCCGGCGAGAGCCGCAGGGCGGGAGAGGAGCCCGGCGGAGCTTCCTCCCCGGTGCCCCTGGTTTCCGTGCGCGGGGATAGTTTATTGTTATTTGGTTCTGACAAGGATTTGTATGAAGGCCCGTTGTAAGTGCGGCCCCCGGAGCCGCCCCTGCAGTGGGGGGCACAGTCCGGACACCGGCCGGCCTCCCCGCGGCATCCGTCGCTGCGTCGGCCTCCCTCCCAGGGCTTGGGAGCCCCCCGCCCCCCTCCCGAGCGCGCCCCCGCCCCTCGGCCGTCGTCCGCGCTGCCTTCCGCCTCCTCTCCCCGGCGATGCCCGTGAGAAGGGGCCTCTCCGCGGGCGGCGGCACCTGCCCCGCCGCGCCCAGCGCCGGTCCCCGCGGGAGGCTCCTGGGCGCGCGTGCCTGGCGAGCTGAGCTGAGGGCCCGCGTCCGGGAGGGCGCTTTCGCGGAGGAGCGCGGGCCTTGGGGGAGCCCCTCCCGCGCCGCGCCGCGCCGCGCCGCGCCCTTCAGCAGCGTTATTCCGCAGGGATCGCCTCCCCCCCCCCCCATCCGTTCTGGAAGGGGTATTGAAAAGCCAGACCGTGCTTGCTTCTGCGGTAAAGGTCCAGCCGAGGCTCCCAAGGCAGCGTTCACTGAAATACAAATAACGTTCACAATGCAAAATTGCTACCTTAAAAATGATACAGACGTAACAGATTTGGGCAATGTTAGCCTTATGGATTGCTGCATGGATTTACATGGCTGTGTACTTGGAAAACTGTGGAAGCGCCAACCCACTTGGAATGATTTAAGAAGATCTGGGGCAGCGGTGACGACTAAGGGCGCAATCCTATGCATGTTTGGACAGACGAAAGCCTTACAGTTCCCAGCATGCCCCAGCCAGCCATGCTGGCTGGGGCATGCTGGAAGTTGTAGGACTTTATTTTGTCTAAACACGCATAGGATTGTGCCCTAAATTGATTTATTTCTCCAAACGTTACTTTAGGAAACAAACCAAGAGATTAATTATGAAGTTGACTCTTTTTATTATGTATTGGAATTAAAAGTTCTAGGAAAACATTTCAACCATGCATTTGTCTACTTTTGTTCCAAAACTTTCTTAAAAATTAAAAAAACAGTAAACTTGCAAATGCATCAGCCACAATAGATCCAGTAGATCAGCCACAATAAATCCAACTGGAACCATAAAATGCCAATTAAAATCAGCTGCTTGAAGACCTCCAGGAAGGGAAAGCCCACCACCCTTCTCAGGAATTGGTTTTGTTGTCAAACTGCTGGACCATCAAGAAGTAATGAATTCTATCCTTCTGTCACAAAAGCCTGTTAGATCCACTTGCCCTCTGACATAGCAGAGAACAAGTCTTTTCTCCTCTTCTGTGGGATAACCCTTCAGGTGTGGGGTTGCCAACATGGTGTCCGTGGGCACCAATATGCCCACAGACACCTCTCTAGGCACTTGCCAGGCTCTCTGCCCCTCCTGATTTTTATTTTATTTCTAAAGGGGGGGTTAATAAAATTACCTGAGAGCCTGGCATGCCCAAAGCGAAGGGATGCCCTCCATGCACCATTTTATTTGGGTTCCAAACAGTGGTTCTGTATTTGGGGGCTCAGAGCCCACCTCCCCCTTGTACTGAAGTTCTTGGGCAAGTTACTTTTCTTTTTAGCCTCACCTATTTGTCTTCTGGGAAGCTGGTGTCTTGCGACTGGCCACAGACCCCTGAGCATCTTCAGCACCATCCTCTGCACCCATTCCAAGTTGTCTGTATTCTTCTTAAAGTGCCAGACACAGCACACCACCTGTGGTATGACTAGTGAAGAATGAAGTGGAACTATTACTTCTTGTGACTGGGGAACTCTCATTCCAATAATGCAGCCTAAAATTGCGTTAGCCTTTTTTGCAGCTGCACCACCCTGCTGATTCATGTCCAGTTTGTGATCAGCTGCAATCAGGAGGCCCTTTTCACACGTAGTACTGCCAAGTCAGGTATCCCCCATCTTATCCCTGTGTTTGTGAATTTTGATGATGCCGATTGTCCAAGTGCAGAATTTTGCATTTGTCCCTTGTTGAATTTCATTTTGTTTAGCCCAGTTTTCAGTTTGGTCAAGGCCATCTTGAACCTTATTCCTGTCTTCTGAGGTTTTAGTTATCCTTCCCAGTTTTGCATCATCCACAAATTTGATAAAGATCTGCTCCATGTCTTCATCTAAGTCATCGATCAGACATGTTGAAGCATACCAGGCCTGGGACAGAGCCCTCCAGCACCCCACTTGAAACCTCCCTCCAGTTTAATGAGGAGCCAAATGCAAGGGGCCATGATCCAAGTCCTTCAGGGGCACACCCCATGGCTCTTGTGGAAAACATTCTTTCTTGCTTTTCAGGGTGCAGATTGGGAAGTGGTGTGTGAGAGTGATGAAAGAGATGTCCTTGCAGTGTCAGAATTGTTGGATACGAGTCCAACACAAAGCACTTGGCAAAACCCCCAGGATGAGTTCCATTATGAAATCTGTTTATCTTTTCTAGGGTCATGGGTTTCTGTGGAAAATCCACTAAGTCCGTTGCATTCTGTCTGCTTAAATTTGCACTGCCATTACTCTCTGTTTTCAGTGTTATGCAGGCCTTCAATCTCATGCATGCACTTTTTGCTGCAACATGGATTTTGTAGTCTATGTTAGACTACAGAGGTGATGGTGCAGCATGTCTACAAGAGAAATGCATGTATGTGACAGCATCAGCGTGTGTGTCAGCCTGACTAACATTAGAGATCAGAAGAGAGAGAGAGAGAACTTGTAGTCCATAGTAATCATTCTAGAATGTGAATTCAAACTATAGGCCTTAAAGTAGATTAGAATTTCCACTTTACTTTATGGAAAGGCTGGGGGGAAATTACTTTCCTGTCTTTTTCCACTTAGGATTGGTGCCCCTTTAAAAATATTTATTTACTTATTTGTTTGTTTGTTTTCATCAGAAATACATGACTCTGGAAAACAGACGGATGTCCTAATGGAATTGCATGGTCTTTCAGTTAACTCTTGAGTTTTAGGGATATCTCAGTGTCACATCTAATGATGCAACATCATTCTGTATACAGCACAGGGTCTTAATTGGCTGCCGCAGCCATGTGACTTTATTTCCTTCTGCACAAAGACATTGTGACAAGATGACAACCGGAGTTACTGTCCACAGAAAAATCCTACTCATGCTTACTCAGACATTTATCCGGTGGGGTAAGCGTGTATAGGATTGCGGCCTGAATTCCTATGTGGTACTGGATTGGCTGCCTACATCCACATGATTGTATTTACAGACGTAGAGGTGGGAGCAGTTTTGCAAAAAGGGAGTGCCAGACAGTTGACTTTTTGGCAACATTTGCCTACTTTGTAAAAAAAAAACCACAAAAACCCACTACACCTTCAAAAGTCCAAATTTTGAAATGAAAGTTGAATGCCATGGGGTTTTTAGAGTAGTTCTGTTTGATTTGCCCTTCAACGAATGGTGGTCCAAGAAAATACCAGCTGACCATTCATTTTTGGTTGTGTTAAAGGCCCCTTTTGTTTGTCTGAGCTCTTTTCCTGCAGGATGTATCGTTTGCATGGTAGAATTTGCATGTGACCAGCAATATCTTGATGTGGAATTATGAATGGAAGATCAAGCCACGCTTTCAAGCATGTTAGGGGACATAGCAGTAAAGGCCTGCATTTCTGGTGGTGAGAGGAGGGCGAGGAGTATTTGTTTTTCCTTTGGGCCGCCCTTCATATGTTCAATACAAAGGGATTATTTATTCAAAATCAGGGATTGTGGGTTAGCTGTTACATTTTTTTTCTCTGCATGGGGGCAAAGAAGAAATGTCCACATGTTCCTGGCTTCCCTCCCTCCCTCCCTCCCTCCCTCCCACAGAAGAGACTCAACGTCCCGTCCAGGCAGCAGCATCACAGCTCCCACTTTCCCAGCAAGAGCACATCTCACGCTTACTTTCATGGTCTTTAATCCCTCCCCCAGTTCATCCTTAATCCAGGCAGCGCTGTTCGTGTCACTTCGTAAACCCTTAATCCACCACACACCAGGAGACCAGCAGAGGTAAAGGATTAGGAAGGGTCTCCATCCAAGGCTGATCACACTGGGCTGTCCAGCTACCCTGAGGCCCCAGGCAACTCTCTGACTTTGCCAAATGTTGTCACCAGCTGTGAGCTGTGGAGCTGTGGCTAAACCTGTGCTGAAATAGGTGAAAGGTGTACAGCCGGACAGGAGTGAAATGCTTCATGGCCCCATTAACTTCAGTAGTTGTTGTTTGGTGGTAGCTGTGAGGCTTTATTTCTGTTCTGTGCTTAGCTCATGACACTGCCAGCTAACTTCTAAGCAAAATTCAAGGAGCCGGCCATGTCCTATAGGTCTGGGCCCACCATACCTTGGGGAAGGACTTCTCCCATGCACATTAAGATATAGACGCATTCTGTTTTGCCATTTGCCCAAGGTCACCATTTTTTTTGGTGATTAAAGGTCTTGAAGGTGTCCATCTTCCCGTGGACTCTGGGTCCTCCACACCATGTACATGATTTTGTTGTTGTCGCTTGTTCTGCTCCAGGAGATCATGGTGGGTAACCATTAGTGTTGTAATGTGTGACCGATTAATCAACTAACATATTTAAAACATTTTGATGGACTAGAGATGTGCCCCTGATTAATTGGGCAACAGCTTTTTACAGTTTTCACATCATTTTCAATACCTGTATTGAAGGTGGTAAGTGCCATCCCGGGAGGGACCCCATCTCTTGTGTGAAAGCGCATGGTGAGTGGGAATGCCTCTTCTAAGATGTGTGCGCTGTCTAAAAGCAAAGGAAGTTTGCCTTTTCTTTAGAATTATTAATTTATATGCTCCCTTATTAATCAGTTGTGATTTCTTTAATTGTGTGTCTGCAATTTATTCATCAAAAACATCCCAAAGGCAATGGTCAGACTCACAATTCGCCATATCTGTGGCCATCTAAACCCACTGGGATAAAAATGTCTTGCAGGCTTACTGAAGATGGCTCTCAGAGTTTGGTGGGTATGCAGGGAAAGGAAATTCTGCAGGTGCAGGGCAGCACGCTTCTCAGTGTGGTCCTGATTTGGTGCATAGCACCTCTGCTGCAGAGCACATCCCTGATTTACCAAAAGAGGTCCTTATGGGACCATGGGGTGCTGAGGATGTCTGCACTGAGAGTTTTCTCTCACACCACCATTTGTAGACTCTGGATTCCATAAACTCAACTTGTCCCTTTTTGCCCCTATGTTCTGGAATCCCTCCCAGAAAATCACTGTCCCTCTTCTTGCCTTTTGTTACAAGTTTGCTAATGTGAGCCGTAGCAGTTTCACCTCCCTGTCCTGGTTCCCTAAAAGTTAAATCTTGGAGGAGCAAATGGATGCGTCTTGCTACTCAGGCACTTGATGCCGGTAAATGCAGGTGCACAGGCAGCCTTTTCTTTCCTGCACTGCTGCTGCTGCTAAAGTACATTTTGAACCATTAATAACATATGATATGACAGCTCTGTTTCTCACATATATCTTAACCCCCAGACCTATTGCTCTCTTGGCTTTTCAGTCAATGGAGGACAAGCTATAAATTAAAATGGCGTACAGCCAGGCCGGCCACGCGTAACAGCAGGAGCGGGGATGGG
This sequence comes from Heloderma suspectum, assembly GCF_057233095.1. Classification (NCBI taxonomy): domain Eukaryota; kingdom Metazoa; phylum Chordata; class Lepidosauria; order Squamata; family Helodermatidae; genus Heloderma; species Heloderma suspectum. Next base: position 872,483 of record NC_139474.1, read on the forward strand.
CAAAGGGGTCCTGGTACAAGGACGGGGCTGTGACAAGGATACCCCTGTTTCCATCAGTGTGATGTTGGAAGGCCTGCGGCGGACTCAGTACTTCCCATGGCCTCCTGCTTCTGAAAGCCCAAGTGGGCTTTGCCTCCCATTGCAACTGCATGGTTCCTGCGCAGATGTCAATGGCTAGAAGGAGAGGGCCAGAGCAGCCTTGTTTCCTTGTTCTGGTTGGCTGCCATCCGAATCCCGGGCTTAATCCGGCTTTGTCTCCCTCTTCTCCACAGATGCGCTTCACTGCAGGAGCGGCCAGTCCGGAGCCATATTCTTATGGTGCATCCTGCTTGCTCCTGGCCCCATCCAGTCTCTCGCTTCACCTGGGCTCTTCTGTAGGCGCCTGGCTCGGCAAAACAGACGGCAGAGGAAGGAGAAAGAGGTGGCTGCTGTGTCTTCTGAAGGACCAGCCTGTTCTAGCTGGGGAGCGGCAGGCGGAAGAGAGGCTCCTCTTGAGAGGCAAGCCGTGGTGGGAATGGTTCGTTCATGACGGGGGAATAATTAATCACCACCAGCACCGCACCAGGGGCAGACACAAGCTCCTTTCACCAGGGTGGTGGCGGAGTGCGGCGGCAAAGCAGTCCCCCTCATTAGAAATGCTGAGCCCCGCTCGACTTCTTTTTTATAGTTAAACTTGGTTTGCATGCATTTGCATAATGAACATCATTTGCATTGCCGGTTGTTGGCTACCTCTGTGGGAAAAGTCAAAGCAAGCGATCTGGGGAGAGGGGTTTCGGCAAAGACAAAGGGGAAGATTTCACTTCCCCGTTGCTTGCCTCCCCGCCCCTCAAACAAATTTAACACGTAACCATTCCATTTTTTCTTTCTCTGTTGTGAAAGACAGAGCAGCTTTTCAGCATCTGTGTGTATTCTAGCATTTGTTTCTGTCCCTCCTGCCATGTCCTGCAATCTGGCTTCCCCGCCCGTCCTCTGCTCTTCTCTTATCCTTTTGGTGCATTCTAAGGGTGTGAGGTGAAAGAGAGGCGCCACCATTTTAGGCAGCTTGCATCTATAAAATGGCCGATTCCCCCCACCCCACCGTGCAGAACTTAAGTGATGTGCCTTGTGACATCTCTCCAGCATTTTTGGAAGATTTGTGCGCTTCAAAACTTAGAGCACGAATGGTCCACCATTGGGCAACACTACACCCCCCACACACACTCAATTTGCTTTTTGAAAATTATTCTGGCCTGGGTTGTGGCAGCCTGGGACTGTTTCACAAAACCATGAAGGCGCATCCGAATGGTCTGGTCGTAGGATTTCATGGCAAAAGTGACACAGGCCCCCCGCCGGCATCTGCTTGGGTGCAGCTGGAGCCCGAAGACTGGACTAGACAGGCCTTTGGCCAGGCTGACCCAACCACCAGGCTCCTCCAGCGTTCTTATACCTAGAGGAGGAATCAGATTTTGAAGCTCCATGTTCCAAAAGAGTGAGGACCTCCCAGAAGGAAGACATAACTACTGTTCCATTAATAGGAGTAGGAATATTGGCAGGTGCAACTTCTCACCCCTGCAGCAATATACGACAAGCTATATTTTTATGTTTATAAATATTTATGTCCAAAAATCCTTAAAAAATTAAAATAAAGGAGAAAAGGGAGAAGTCCATACAGTTGTGGAGCATTGCTGCAGGAGGGCTGAGAGTCTTCTTTGTGTCTGCTGTATTTTTTTCCAAGGGTACATAAGCACATAGACATGCAAACAATTCAGCAGAGGAGAGCTCATCTTCTGACTTTTTTTTTTTAATAATGCAATATAAAACTTTTAAAGGAAGGCAGAGTGGAAGCTACACTAGTGCGATAAATGCATGGGCTAGAGCATCTCTCTCAGAAACCAAATCCTGCGTGGGGAATTCAATATCCCTCCCCCCCACCTCGAGCGCCACACGCACTTTGGGAAAGGCCACAGCTTCATGATTTGCATGTGAAAAGGTCCCGGTCTCCAGGTCTCCAGGTAGGGCTGGAAAGACCCAGAATAGACTCTGCCAGTCCGTGCGGACAATACTGAGCGAGAGGAGCCAGTGGTCTGACTTGGGATGAGGCCGTTTCCAGCTTTCGTGTGTGGAGTGTAACAGCCGCACATTTCTTCTGCGAGAAGTTGGTTCCATGTAGGGGAAGGAGCAACGCACAGACCAATATGGGAAAACAACATGCAACTTTTAAAACGAGTGGTCGTGCCATCTAGTAAGCAACAACAAGCAGGGGAGGAAGGCGACGCCCACCGCCTTTTCTTTAGCCCTCAGGCCGGCTCCGAAGCCCTTTTCATTCCAGCCAGCCCTTGAGTGCTTGCAATACTGTAACTGCTTGCCACTATTTTATCTGTTGCTGCTATTTTTAATGTTTTATTGTTCCTTTGTTATTTTTATCTGATCTGTTGATTTCTGTGCTCTCCTGGTTTTTGTATGTGATCTTACGCTTTGGTATCTTAATATTGTTTTATGTGATCTTATTATGTTGATTATTGCAAACCACCTTGGGAGGATAATCTGTCTTGAAAGGCATTTTAAAAATACATTAAATAAACAAACAAATGAATAAATAAGTGAACAGTAGCCACCTGGTCCTCACATGTAAACTGCCCCTATTCCTGGAGGTTCCATTTAGCTCTCATGGCTAGTAGTTATTGGTAGACCTGCTCTCCTTCATGCCCTTGACTAATCCCATAAGAACATAAGACCTAACACAACAATGCTTCTCTTTGTTTTGACTTGCCATTTCAGGGAATGGGCTGCAAATTCCATCTTTCGCAGAGACCCTCCACATTTCCAGGGTTCACCGGCGGACTCGCATTCGTGTGTGAAGTTCCACGGTAAGTCAGCTGGCGACTGAAGTTTTAAATGAGAGTGCGAAAAATTGTCCTGAGTACCAGTCCAATGGAGCATGGTATGGGCAGATCTGCAAATGGATAACTCAGGGAAGATCTCCCTGGGTGGCCAGACAGAGAAGCTTTATGAAAAATGGTGCTTGTCTCCGCTGCGCTACCACCACACACACACACACACACACACACACACGGGCCTGCAAATTATTCTTAAAAGTATGCCCCGCCTTTCCATTAAATTAACATCCTAAAGCAGCTTAGCTAGAATTCCTAAAACCAATATAAAAATTAAAGTTAATTAAAGCTGCAAAGGGACTTACGTGGGAGTAAGTTCTTTTGGACTCCGTGGGGCGTATTCTGAGGAAGCGTGCATAGGATTGCCCTGTGGAACCTGACACTGGTCCAGTGCCAAGCAAGAGCCCCACAGGAGATTACATAAAAGCAGCCATCATTAAGATCCCCCGGAGGCTTTGGAAAAAAGAACCATTTTCACTTGCTGCCTGAATATTTTTAAGGAGGCTGCCAAGTGGACGCCTGTGGGATGGACATTCCACCACAGGGCAACTCAACAGAGAAGACCCTTTCCTGACAGCCCCCCACTTAACCTGAGAAAGTAGGGCGAGCATCTGGAGCTGATGAGCTTAATTCATGGGTGGGTTATGGCTAGTAACGATGGTTGAGGACTAGTAACTTAATTGTTGTTACAAGGTCTTCTTGGAGGTGAACAGAAAATGCTACAATTGGGATCTTAAACTAGGTTACATGGAGGTTGGAGGCCATTTTCTGGTTCTGTTTTAGCTGTGTTGAGGAATAGGCTGTGTTGACCGTGGTGGCATCTTCTAGAGGCCTCCAGAGGAAGGCTAATCTCTCTGCACCGCCCCCCGCCCCGCAACTAGTGAATTCCTTGTGTGTGTTTGTATACAGAGTTATTCCCACAAGAGGTTTTCCCCTACCATTGGCCAGCTTGTCAAAGGCTGACCTGAGCAAAAGGTTAGTCAGCTGAGTGGGGGTGAGGGGTTGTACGGGGAAGGGGAGGGGGAAGCAGGAATGGACAGGGCATTTATTAACGGAGCCCAGCCAAAGCAGCTCCGCTGCCAGCAACCTGCTTAATTCACAAAACTCTTAATTGTTTCAGAGTTGGTTCAGTATTCCCCCACTCCCCTCTTCATACAAAGATGTCATTGTGTCGGGAGCCGAGTGGTGGTGATGGCAGCGTTGTTATTTGGACCCAAAAGAGAGAGCGTGAAGAAAGAAAACTAGGGGGGCAGGGGGGGACCTCTCCCAACAGGGTGAAGAGGTTTAAATCAGCTTAGCTCAAATGCCAATTAAAAACGGAGAGGATTAGCCTTCACGATCCACGGAATAGAGCATCATTGTATTCTTGGGAGTCTGTGGAATTTTCTTTCCCTCTTCCACAAGTTGTTTGTGCTGTTGTTTTCTCCATCAATGGCCATCCACTTTCTGTTTCCATCCCAAGGTGGGGCTCAGGCTGACATGGCTGACGGAGTCTGAGCCACGCTGCCACTTCCTTGGGTCCTGCAATGGGCTCATGAGGTCCAGTCTAACCAGAGAGGTAGGTAGAGTTCAAACCTGGAGCCTTCAGTTTTCTTTTGCTTCAGCCAGGCATTTAGGTAGAGACTGAGCCATATTTTATGCCCCTAAGGCAGATCCAAATCTTACATGGCACATAACCAAACTGTCTGCTGCAGAACACAGTCTGCAAGTGAATACATTTCCCAGTATTTTGCACTGACTTATTTGGCTTCTGAGATTCGTATGTTTTTCCCCCCAAGGCCTGGAGATGGGGAGGGCTTGTGATTTGCAAATGGATAGACGGTTCCCAAAGAATCTCTTAATGTTTGGCGCTGAAAGGCCCTTGCTCACCACTTCCGCTGCAGTGCACACACTATGAAGCTGCATTAGATGCGGAGTGAGACCACTGGTCCATCTAGCCTTGTGCTGCCCACTGCAGCTGATCGTGGCTCTCTCAGAGGTTAGCCAGGCCTTCTACCTGAGGTCCAGGGCCTGACCCTGCTGGGAACCTTCCCCAGGCCAAACTTATGCCCTGTGCATTGAGCGAAGGGCCCTCCCAAAGCTATACACTCCGTATCAAGCTGCCGTTTTTGGAGTCAGGCAGTCGCCCCACCCGCCCAGGTCTCAGATAGAAAGGGAGCCTTCTCAGCCCTGCTACCTGAGCCTTTCACTGGAGGTGGGACCTGGGACCTGCACCTGAGCGATGGGCCCTCCCATACGAAGCTGCATTGGCCCTAGTGTATGATGCATCCAGCAGAATGAGGTGGTCAAATGCACTCTCTGTGCTGAGCAAGCAGCATTCTTTCTAATGCTAAATCTCCCTGTCATTAGGGAACTAGCTCAGCAGGAAGTGGGCTGGGCTTGGACAGCCCCCCCCCCCCATGTGCCAGCATTTGGAGTCCTGTCTACCACCTCCGTCAACTCCTGCATTTGTACACCAGGACTAATTCTGAGTCAGCCCTCTGATCTGCCGTTCTGCACTAAGTTTATCTATTTATTTATTTCATTTTATTTATTTAATCCATTTCATTTATTACCTTACATCCCACCTTTCTGCCAGCAAAATGGCACTCAAAGTGGCTAACAATAAAATCTATATTTCAAAAAACCGAAATTAAAACACAGCATAAAAGCAAATTGAAAACACAATTGAAAACACCACGATAAATGGAATAAGCAGTACCAACGAATTAAACGCCCCTTCAGCAGCAGGCCAGCTCACGCCAGAGACCTGCCTAAATAAAAATATCTTTGCTCCTCCTTTGCAGAAGGACAACAGAGAAGGGGCCCACCTAGTCTCCCTTGGCAGGGAGTTCCCCAACCTGGGAGCAGCCACCGAGAAGGCCCTTTCTCACATCACCACCGAACATGCCTCCAATGGTGGCAGCACTGAGAGAAGCACCTCCCCCAATGATCTAAAAACCCAGGCAGGTCATATGGGAGAAGGTGGTTTTTCTAGGATGGCTCTCCTAAGGTCATTCCCATCCTCGCTTCTTGACATGCTTTGGATTGAACCTGAGACCTTCTGCACATAGGCCTGGATCCAGACTTAGTCATATTGTGGCGTGGCAGTCAGAGTCTTGAACTAAGACTCAGGAGATCTTGGTTCTAGTCTTCACTAGGCCCATATATTGTTATATATTATATATATTTGGAGTAGACCCATTGATTTCAAGGGAGACATTGAAACCAGTGGTACTTAAGTTAGTCATGACTAATTTAAGTACCACTGATTTGAATGGGTCTAGCTGAAGTATGACTAAGGCTGGCTCCAACTCATGAAAGTCTATCTGCAACTCTTGTAAAAAATCCAAGGCTGCATGTCCATTCAGGTGCCAGGTACAAGGCAAGGAAGGGAAGGCGCATCTTCACTGCGCATTTGGAGTAATTCGCAGCCAGTGTACCTCTCACGGCTCCCCCATGGACGACCTCATTCTGTAAGGTTGCTGCGCATTGGGAAATGAAAGTGAAAGAGCGACTTGGAAAGTTGTCCCAGAGAGGAAGGCCAGGACCTCTTCTCTATCCTCCCAGCGTGCAGGACACGGAATAATGGGCTCAAGTGACAGGAAGCCAGATTCCGGCTGAGCATCAGGAAAAACGTCCTGACTATCAGAGCAATACGACAATGGAACCAATTACCCAGGGAGGTGGTGAGCTCTCCCACGCTGGAGGCGTTCAAGACGAGGCTGGACAACCATCTGTCAGGGATGCTCTGACTTGGATTCCTGCATTGAGCAGGGGGTTGGACTCGATGGCCTTGTAGGCCCCTTCCAACCCTGCTATTCTGTGATTCTATGATTCTATGACTCTTCTCCTGGAACTGGTGACTGAATTGCCAGAAACCCTCTTCAGCCAAGACGGTTGAACTACGGAGGCGACGTTTACCTCTCGTCGCTCGGCTGTGTAATTTCTGCCAGGAGCTGTTGCCACTGCCTGGGTCTCTCCTGTATTTTTGTCAGCACTTTGCCTCTCTTCCCAGACCCCTGCTGGGCCCTCGCTACTGTACGGTTGCCAAGGGACATGGCCCAGATGCTATCGCTATGCGGGGAGGGCCCATCTGGAGCCTGGGCCTGCATCCCCACAGACGAGACGGAAGGTGGCCCCATGGTGCACAGAGGGCCTGGGAAGGGGGCGTTGAGATTCCCCTCAAGTTCATGGCCATTGGCGGCCGTGGGTTCTCAAGGGCGGGTGAGGGGCTGCGGGGAGGGGGTTGTTGGTTGTTCTGCTCAGGTTTTCTGGGCCTTTTCCCATTCTGTCCCTCTCCGTGCTTGCATACTGATCTCCTGGCCTATTCTCCTGCTGACATGTGCCCACATAAATAAATTGCCCCCACTGCTTGCGTTTTGTGGAACAATCAGTCCCCTAAACTCCATTCATCTCCAGACAGGGCCCATTCTTCTCCCGATTAAAGCCGACAGAATAGTTTGCAAGGGATACTGTTACTCTGTCAAACTGTAAATAAGACACTCATTAAAAAAAGTGTGTGAGAGGATGGGGGGTATCTGGTGCGGGGGGGGGGAGAGGAAAGAGACAAAACAGAGACTTTTGCCTGCTGCCTGGGAAACCAAATGAATTTGTAATGACCACTGTGTACAAACTGCAGAAGGTAATATAATGGGAGCCTCGCGAAGGCATTTGGGGCTGTTTTCAGCAAGGCCTGCTTAGTCTGAAAGCCTCAGTGAGACCCCGGTCGGTCAGATGAGCGGCAGTGTTGCTGGCAGGGGGAACATCCTCATCACTGCCACCCCTTGGCCCTATTTCCCCCCACACACACCCAGGAGCCACTGAGCTCCACATGATCTGTCATCTCTCTTGATGACTCCTGAAAAAGGCTGGGAAATGATTCCAAGTTCCTTTTAAAATTTTATTTTATTAAGAGCCAACTTCAGATTCTAGTGGTCTGCTCCACATGAAGCTGAATTCCAGACACTGGAATCCAGTTTCTAGGCATTGGATCAATCAACTGAGTATCAGGTATTTTCCCCAACCCCAAAGAGAAGAGTTGGTGTGGGGCACCTCTGCCGTTTTGACTGGGACGCTTTCTGCTCCCAAATCAATACTGATCGAAAGCACCTGGATCCACAGTCAAGCAGAATGACAAGGAGCATTGCCAGTTTTCATCCAGAAAGCAAAGGAGAGTACATTTCAACATTTCTAGGTCATGTGGAAAGACCCTGTTTTTGAAAGCAGGTCAAGTCGGACACGACTGAACGACTGAACAACAACAACAACAACAAGTGAATGGAGTTCAGTCTTCTCTTTGGAGGTCTGGGCAGCAGAAATGATAGAATGACCCCCATTTCCTTTACTCACAACAAGCCAGGCTAGAGTGGGAACCAATTATTTGTCCAACTTTTATAAACTGGAAAAGCCCCCAGCGACCGGAAGTTGAATATTCAAAATGGCTCCTTGCACATGCTGCAGCCCATCCTGGCGTAAATAAGCCATGGTGGGCTGTGGTGGTCATGCAAACCCGCTCCAAGTGTTAGTGCAATGGGATCTGTGTGCAGGTGCAGATGACACCTGTTACATGGCGGCACATGCTGCAGCTTTCTTAAGCCACGCTGATCATGTGAACTGGGTCATCATGCCTACCCCTTGGTCCTTTCATTACAGAAGCTGTTCCTTTACAGGCACCCAATCATAATGACAAGGCTAGTTGATAAATAACCAGACATCACAATTCCACGTATGTTGTCCATAAAAAGGAATTACTTATCTCTGGTAGTTCCAATGACTTCAGTCGGAAAGACTCTGGGAAGTAAGCCCCGTCATTATAATTATTTGGATTTCCTCTCCATCAAAGGCGGGGGTTGGGATTGATCCTTTTAATCTGACCACATGCTTCTGCTTTGGGGATCTTGACTGTGTTGTACCAGCTGTTTCCAACCCCATGCCTTCTGATAAAACCTTGGCAATGGCCATTTTAGGGAAGCTATGGCCTGCCTAAATATATAGGAACAGTTTTCTTCCTCTATTGTTAAAAAATCCGAATTTAATTAAAAAAAAATAAGGCTAGTGTGGCTAGTTAAAAGCAAAAGCACTGTTCCTGTGGAGGTACCTAGGGAGGTGGTGGGCTGTCCCACACTGGAGGCCTTCAAGATGAAGCTGGACAGCCACTTGTCAGGGATGCTCTGACTTGGATTCCTGCATTGAGCAGGGGGTTGGACTCGAGGGTCTTTAGGCCCCTTCCAAACTTGCTATTCTATGGTTCTATGAGATAAGCAGGTGCCTATAGAAACACCTGCAGTTGATGTTGACAGCTGGATTGGATTTGGGTTTGGCATGGATTTGGGTATATCATAATGGACCTTCTAGAGTGGACCAAAGATTCTAGGAAGCCCTGCATTGTAGGAAGCTTTCAATTCAAGCATGGTCCGCTTTTGTCGAAGCCTATGTATAATTGCTAGTAAATTGTACTTTCATATACATACATTTCACATGTATTCATTGCTATGGATATATATAAATTTATGTATGTATATTTTAAAAAACTTTTTAAAAGGAGAGAGAAAAAAAATCAAGCACCGAGGCCTTCATACTAGGGATAAGAGAAGATTTCACCCATTCTGTTCTGTTATGGTTCCAGCCCCCCCCCCCCCGCATTCCACTCCTCCAGAATTCCAGTTTAACTAGGATAATTTCCAATATGAATTCTGGACTGGGAGCATGTGCAGAGGCCACAGCTTTCAGTTCTGGTAGTTCATTATATCTTCCCCTCTCCCTCTCTTACCAATGTGTATTGAAAACACCCTCCAAAAAGCACTCTTGATGTGACTGTATGCATTTGTGCTGTTTCTCTGTGAGAGCAGAAGTGTGTGTGCGCATCAGTAAAACACTGCACAGTGAGAAATCACAATTTATTTTTTGTGGAGTTTTATTAATGTGCATATGCACATTGGTATTGTGAGAATAAAAAGGTAAAGGTGTCCCCAACCAGTTGTGTCTGACTCTAGGGTGCGGTGCTCATCCCCGTTTCTAAGCCGAAGAACCAGCGCTGTCCGAAGACGCTTCCGTGGTCATGTGGCCGGCATGACTGAACACCGAGGTGCACAGAACGCTGTTACCTTTCCCGCCGAGGCGGTACCTATTTGTTGTTGTTGTTGTTCAGTCGTTCAGTCGTGTCCGACTCTTCGTGACCCCATGGACCATAGCACGCCAGGCCTTCCTGTCCTGCGCTCTCTCCCAGAGCGTGCTCAAGTTCATATTCATTGCATTGGTGATGCTATCTAGCCATCTCATCCTCTGCCGTCCCCTTCTCCTTTTGCCTTCAGTCTTTCCCAGCATCAGGGTCTGCAATTTCTTGCTTTTGAACTGCTAGGTTGGCAGAATTTGTGAGAATAGGGAGACACAAATGAATTGAAGGGAAAATGAAACAAAGTCCCTAATGCATTCATGTCATTTCAGAAACCAGATCAAGTAATTCAGAGCTCCTTCAAGATCCAGAGAAAAGTTCAGATGGGGAGAATTTCAGAAGTGCCTCTGATAAGCTGATTGTCTGTAATGTCTTGCTAACTAAGGGGAAGAATCTTTCCACACTTCAGCAACTGGCCAGAATATCTAGGGGACATGGAGGGTGGTATGGTTCTCCTCCTGATTTGGCCAGATGATACTGGCAACGAGCTTATGGTGTGCAGACGTGTGGGGAGTTCCCACTTGGTAAAAGGTCCTCTGAACCTGCCCACTGTAATGTACACACAACGTTATCCACTTGGATGTATGGGCCTGACCCCTCATAGTGTCTCACAATGTGGCTATATGAAACAAATGTGATGGAGATTAGTTTTAACTTTTTGGCAGGATGCCAAACCAAAATTAACAGATTGTACATAATTTTTCTTGAAAATCCCCCCCCCCTTTTCTCTTTCTCAGGTAAAGGACGAAGGAAGGAAAAAGAATGAAAGAAAGAAACGACCAAACCATGGCAGATCCTTCCAAATGCACCCATCTAGTTATGAACATCTTTGTGGAAACAATGATCCAAATGATGCTACTGTGTTTTATTTATGATGGCTCGACTATTTCATGCTTTAAAGCAAATTATGGAATTAGGGAGAGTACAGTTTCAATTATGTAGCAATAATGAAGCCAGAACACTTTTGAGTATCATGTTTTCTTAAACCTTGCCTTGATTGTCTAGGCAGTTTTAGATTATACTGATTATTTGAATCCATTCCAATCTGGGTTAAGGTCTGGCTATGGGACAGGGGGTTTCTTCACACGGAGCTTTTATCCTGCTATTAAGATTGGTGACTCATAGAAGTTTGTGGGTCCTTTAGATGATGTCATCAGCCTCCAGGTCGTCAACCTCCAGGGCAACTCCCGCACTAAATGACCTTCATTGCATTTTTTAAAAGATTGGAAATAATGAGCTATCAAATTACAGTGCTTGAGTTCCTCTTAAGTTCCCTCCTGAAAGAGGAAAACCTGCAATAAGAGGAGCTAGACCACAGCGCCACCTAGTGGCTGTATAATGAAATGTATTGAAGACTCAGATAAGGGGGGAAAAGGAGGGTGAAGGAAGCGCATGTAAAGGGGGTCCATCATGATCCCGCATTTAAAACAGAAGCAGAAAGCCCCGTTTTAAATGCGGGGTTTTAGGCTGGTGTAGAGATGCTTGGAAACAGCCTTAGTTGCCCTAGTAGATAACTGAAGTCAGGGAATGGATGTGGGGACTGAAACCTTGTTAGTTCTCCTGGACTGCTCAGCACCTTTCAGTACCATAGACCATAGTATCCTCATTTATCTGGGTTAGGCACAGGCAGTACAGTAGTTCTAGTCCTATGTGGCTGACAAACTGTGTGGAGACCTCTGCCCCACCCATACCCATTGGCCTATGGGGTGCTGCAAAATGTTACCCTGTCCCTGTGCTCTTGAACATCTGCATGAAACCACCGGGGGAAGTCATTCGGAGGTTGGGCTGAAGTGCCACCAATGCGCGGATGACTCTCAGCTCTACCTCTCGTTTCTAGCTGAGGATCCGAGGGAGGCTCTTGAACTGAACCAGCTCCTGGAGGTGATGTTGGGATGGATGAGGGTAAACAAGGCGAGACCTAAGCCAACAAGGGAGACGTACTGTGGGCAGAGAAATGGCACAATCTGGACAGAGGAATACATTTGGTCCTAGATGGGCTTGCACAGCAGAAGGGCCAAGTGTGCCGTTCGGGAGTGCTGGTGGATCTGGCACTAGCTTGGGGAAGCCCAGGTGTTGGCTGTGGCCAGAAGTACATTTTCTGGAGTTGCGGTTCACGGGGCCCCTCATCTGCTGATCTTCAGGAAAGCTTTGAAGACTCCCTGGTTTTTGCTGCCCTTTTTAAATGCCTGGATAACTGGATTTATTTATAATCACCGTTTTTATTAATTGTATTGTTTTGCATTGTTTCTCTCTTGCATTGCTTATTTTCATTATCGACACTGCCTTGGGAGAGTTCCACCCCTAAAAGCAGTCTAAAAATAATGTTAAATAAAATAAATAAGAATAAAATAAATGGCTCACTATGGTGGCTGTTTGATTAGTCAGTTTCATTGTCATGGCACTCAAGGATGTTCTATGCTTAAAAACGCCAAATGCGATAGAGTCACATTAGAGGGGACAATGACATAGATGAGTTATCGACTCACTCGTTCAGGGGTTTTCATAATTACTAGGGTCCTTCTACATGACCTAGGAACATTAATGCGCCACACACAGAGTCCAAGCCAGGGGCTCCCCACCGGAATACCGCGGCTAGTGATTTCGATGGCCCACTGCATCTAAAGAATTATATTGTCGAGCTGGAAAAGGTGCAGAAAGGGGCAACCAACATGATAAAGGAGGTGAGCAATTCCCTTATGAGGAAAGGCTGCAGTATTTGGGGCTTTTGAGTTTAGAGAAATGAGTAAGGGGAGACATGATAGAGGTATATACAATTATGTATGAAATGGAGAAAATAGATAAATGTTTCTTTCCACGCACAGTTCTACCTGGACTCGTCCCATGAAGCTGAATTGTGAGAGATAGACAGATAACATGAAGTGTTTCTTCACACGGCACATAGTTAAACTCTGGAACTCGCTGCCACAAGATGTAGTGATGGCCACCAGTTTGGATGGCTTTAAACAAGCATCAGAGCAATTTGGGGAGGATAAGGTTCTCAGTGGTTACTAGTCATGACGGCTGTGTACTACCTCCGCGATCGGAGCGAGGGTGCCTCTCACAAGCAGTTGCTGGGGAACACAAATGGGAAGGTGCTGATGCACCCATGTCCAGCCTTCCCATGGAGGAGGACTTCTTTTTGTTTGTCCTGCATCTCCCACTGCCCAGTTTCATGGGTTGGCCACTGTGGGAACAGGATGCGGACCTCGATGGGCCTTCAGCAACAGCTCTTACGTTCTCATGCTCATGCAGCAGCCTGGAAAGTGTAAATACGGGGCTGGGGGACTGGCATGAGGGCAGCTAATTATGCTCGCCTGCATCCCCAGGGTTGCACTTTCTGATGGGCATCACAGCAATGGAGGAGAGACCATGCCATCTGGGGGGCGGGGGGGGATTCCTTCACATGCACACTTCTGCCACCAATGAGGAGTGCCAAATCGAGTAGGTGGGGGCGTGGCAGCTTCAGTTGGCACCAAATGGGCAGTACGTGCCCAAGGGAGGCTAGAGGGGCAGGGGGCATTGTTTTCAAATTCGCGACATTAATCTTTTCCCAAAGCTTGTGGAGGGTTGGGTTGGGCTCCCTTGGTTTTTAATATAAAGGCCTTTCAGGCGGATTATGGCTGTCACACCATCTGCCGCCTCGAAGCCAGAGCTTCAGGCTGCTACTGCAGCTGGTGGGGGCCATCCGCGCAGCAGCGTGGGGCTAGGTGAGGCCAGATGATCAGGAAGAGGCCTCTGGATGACCCATGTGAAGCTGGCCTGCTCCTATATGATGGCAGGCCACTGGTCCATCGAGCCCAGAATGGCATGGCCCAGCTGAGAGGCCTTCCTCAGTCAGCCTGCTTCCAGAGATCATCCTCCTTTCACTGGAGAAGCCAGGGAGGGAAGCTGTGGCCTCCTCCCCACAAACGGTGGGCTCTGCTAGTGAGCTATGGCTCCTCCTCCCCATCTGTCCCCAAACAAATGTTGGGCCAAGGAGCTGCACTGCCCAAGGAGAGCCGGATTTGAGTGAGGCCTTTCTGGAGCTCATTCTTGGCAGGGGCTCGTTGTTAGCTTAACAACTGCCCCTGCACATCAATGGGCGTGCTGGCAGGGGCATGCTGGGAGGTGCAGCCCGACACATCCAGAAGGCACCAGGTTGGGCGAAGCTGGGCTCGGGGGACCATGCTGTCAGGTCAGAGAATGTGACTCCCTCCCACACGCGCCATCTCCCCCCTCTGTTTCAGTGCTGGCACCTGCTCACCCTCCACACTGCAGCAAAGCTAGAACCAGCTGGGGCACAGCGTCTGCCCAAGAAGGATGGGGGTGGGGCTTGGGTGGGGGTGGGGCTGGGAGGGCCCGTGTTGAAGAGGGAGCCCCCCAGCTTCCAGGACTACGCTTGGTGTGGGCAACTCTCGTTTTGTAGAACCTTCCTTAGCTTACAGAGACATGTTCCATAGCCGAGACAGGATTTGATCTCTGCGCTCCTCAACACCCATAAACACACTGAGGACAATTATACGAAAGGCTGCCGATCAGAACAAATACAATGGAAAATTCAAGAACTACTTGATTTCTGCTTGTGTTACTAGGTGGTGATGGACAATGTACTCCGGATCTTCGCTCTCCACACGACCAGAAGAGAACAATATTGAGAATAATACGTATCCATCCTCACCACCATAGTTAAATAACATTCTGCGACAGGGGACAGAGAAAGCCATTGTCCATATTGCTTTGCGCAGTGTGGGGATGAGCCCTGGTACTGCAAATAGGTTCAGGGGTTGAGCCCTTGTGGAAAGTAAGCCCTTCCAGAAGCAGCAACAGACTGGGCGCAGGCGCACATCTACAAGCTGGGCTGTGGCGCTGAGGGCTGGCGCCAAGCCTCGATGGACTCGGTGGCCTTGTAGGCCCCTTCCAGCCCTACTATTCTCTGAAGCCAAGGGGCAAGAATCTCCGTCCTGACCCACCAGCCCAAAGGGCAGGGGCCTAATTCAGAGCCCAGGTCTCATCCCAATTCACTGCTCCCAGGTGCTGAACTGGCCCTTCTTTACATTAGGGGGGGGGGGAGATGATATGAGGGAAGCATCTTATGACTGATACTGTGCATGATGTGGACTGAATGAATGGGGAGACCTTTTCTCCTCCTCTCACAACATTAAAAATTGGGATCACACAATAGAATGGACCGCCAGTCAGTTCAGGGCAGACAATTCAGGATGTCCTTCGCTCAGTGCACCATTAATTAAAGGAATTAGCTGCTGCACAATGTGGTGACTGATGATCCCTGGTTTAGACTGCTTGAAAGGGGGATTAGAGAATTCTGGCTGCTGGTAGTAGGTGGAGGAGGAGGAGGAGGAGGAGGAGGAGGAGGAGGAGGAGGAGGAGGAGGTCCCACCAAATATTATTGGCTGTGAATAGCTAAACATTCAGCAGCTTCAGGCCAAATCCAGATTTCAGCTGGATCAACGGCACTGGCAGAAGTGGGCTTCCCTGCCCCTCCTTCCTTCCCATGGCAGCCCCTGCAGCCCCCCCAGAATGATACACAGAGAATCAGGAAACCCTGCTGAATGGGGGGAGCTGTGGCATGGGTGGGGGGAGATCCCCGAAACATGGGTGGAGGGATCTTTCACAATTGGAGCCCTTCTTCTCGAGGAAGGCAGATCCTGGATCCACCCCATCATATCTTTGAATGCCACTGTATTTATTTTTATGTATTTAGAGTATTTTTATCCCGTTCCTCAGCCAAAAAGGCTGCTGGAGCAGTTTGCAAATGATCAATAAAAGAAGACAGTCCCTGCCCACCAGCCTACGGTCTAAAAATCATGACACACAAGGAAGAGGGAGGGGGAGAGGGGAAGTGCTTCCAGGTGGGCTTCCTGAAGGCAGGGGGTGGCTACTGTAGGAAGCAGCACAGTGCTGCAGAAGACAGACCTGATTTGGCCTGATCCCGCAAGGGTCTTCCGATGTTCTTACATTCTTGAAGTGTTTAACTTTACCAGGATTGAACCTAGTAAATACGGCTTAGTTCCACAATACTAGATCAATGGCCATGATCAAAATATGGTAAATGCATGCAGTTCCCTTAACTGGTTACGGAAAATATACAATTTTGAATCCCCTGCTTTTCAAAAGCACTTCATGATTTGCGGGTAAGATGTGTATTGTGTGTGGGGGAGGCTGCACAGTTTAAATGGCTGGACTTCTGTCAACACCCCTCCATCAGAGCAGTCATGTTTTAGCTCAGAGGGTGAAACATCTCAGCATCTTATTTTCAAGAAGATGGCATTTCCAAAATATAGAGTTCCCAAAAATGCAGCTATGGTTTTGCTCTTGGTCACTCACTGATTTTAAAAAACATTCAGAAACTGAGTCTAATATTTTTGGGTAGACAGGAAGAAAGGGTAAATGTACATTTTAAGGAAGGGAGGAAGGTGGCCATTATAACAGAATTTGCATTGTAATAATGCCCATTAAAAAATTATGCAATTCAGCATGCCACGTTCACTGTTCACTCCCCGTGGCTTATCTTGTTAGCAAAAGGAGTCATTTTCTCAAGGAACTCAGCAATTGTTCCTGGGTGTGTAGATATTTGGGGGTGGTGGGAGGGGTGGGTTGTTGTTTTTTAAATTAATCAAGGTACTTGACTTGGGTGCGTGGGTTTCTGCATGAGCAGGCAGGAGACATGGGAGCGGGGGGGGGGGGGCTTGTCTTGTTCCATTACAGCTCCAAATGGTTAATTAAGACAATAGAGCAACTGAGGGCCGCTCCATGAATGGACGTCTAGACTCCCAAGCTGGGCTGCCTGCACATTCTCCATCAGAATTTTAACGTGGCTTGTTGGCCTCCCCCTCTACCTCGCCACCCCCTAGATCCCTCCACCCGCTCCCCTTTGTTTTTGTCTTAAACAATCCTGTCTTTCTGAAGGCGAGCTGGCCAGATTGGCAGTTTGTCTTGTGTGAGGCTGGGTGTTTGTCTCCAAGCTAACCTTCCCACAGCCCTAGTATGAAGGCTGAGGAGGACCATGAAAGACTGTAAAAAAAGAAAAGAAAGGAAAAGAAAAGAAAAGAAAAGCTCTCCATAGCATCTCCTAGTGTTTGCTTTGATGACTGAGGTGGGGGAAGAATATTATAGGGCCTTATTCTCATTCATCCTTTGATTTACTCGTGTGACAGAGCCTTCAGAACCAGCAAAGGCAAGGAAAGCTGGAGCAGAGTGCAGTGCCAGGGGTTTCGTGGAAATGGAAATCTGAGTTTTTAAACTCAGCTTTTGCAGCTTTCTAGTGAGTGTAGAAGTAACAACAAGGGAGAGATGTTCCAGTTGCCTGCCTTTCTCTAGTAACTGGTCTTGTGCCTCTGCGCCGTACAGGCACCTTCTTTCTTTGTTGGATATGGAGGGACAGAATCTTAACTGTGGTGTGTGGATTTGCTGGAATTATTCTGTATTTGTATAACACCCTCCGTGTTCATGGTGCAGTAGACATAGCAGCTTTCAATTTAGATTTCGACCGGCCAGCAAAAGAGGAGAGCAGAGTAATGGGGCAGTTTAGGGGACCTTTCGGCAAGACATACTCCTCTCTGACTGAGGCCTCCAGGATCACCACTGCTTCTTCACTTGCCCTCTCCTTCTGGGTCTGATCCACATAACTGCCCAGAAGGAGAGCACAAAGCAAGCAGAGGAGGCTGCGGTGTCTCCTCGCTCTGGTCGCTGGTCATGCCTGCTCAGAAAGACAAATGACGAGGGGGGGGGGCAGGAGGGTCCAGAGGTTGACACGCTGCAAGGGTGTAGGCCTCGGCAGGTGCCCAATTATGCTGACTCCTGATGCCAGCCGTGCATAAGGGAACATAGGACCTACATATGAGGTTTGAGGCATGGCTGCTGTAGCTTTTGATACCATTGACCATGGTATCCTCCTGGACTGACCTGGTGGGATGGTTATCAAATGAACCATTCTTCGATGGTTCTGGTCCTACTTGCAGAGTTGGTCTCAGAGAGTAGTTTGGAGGGAGCGCTCATTGGCCACCTGGCATTTAGGCTGTGGGGTGCTGCATTTTCTCCCCAGTGCTTTTAACATCTATATGAAGCTGCTGGGAGCGCTCATTAGGGGATTTGGAGAGCAGTGCCACCAGGAAGCTGATGACATCCAGCTCTATTTCTCTGTAACATCTGAAATGGGAGGCTCTGCAAGTCTTGGACCCGAGCTTGGATGCAGCGGTGGGCTGGATGAGGGCCAGTACACCAAGTCTGAATCCAGGCAAGATGGAGGCTCTGTGGGTGAGTGGCTCCAGTGTCTGGGAACTGGGTCAGTTGCCTGTTCTGGCTGGGGTTGCCCTCCCATGAAGGAGCAGGATTCACAAGGCATCAGCTTAACTTCAGACACAAGACCAGGTGTGGCCATGACTGGTGGCGCCTCTCCAGGGTTTCAGGTGATCCCTGCTCGGAGATGCTGGGGATTGGACCTGGGCCCTTCTCCAGGCAAAGCGCGTGCTCTGCCACTGAGCTCTGGCAGTCCTTGAGGGCGAATGGGGAGCGAGACAAGGGGCGCTAGCCATGGCAGCTTCTGGAGTAGCTTAAGCTTTCACCAAAGGGCTAGTAGGGCTAATGGAGTTAAGGGTCTCCTGTTCCAAGACTGTGATGTAGCTGCCAAGCAAAGAGGTTTTCACTTTAGACAAGGGGCTCTTTCACACCAGGGTTTGTTTTCTTTTGGTGCAACTGTCATTCTTCATTCATGGTATTTACTGCATGCAATACACGATGTCGTTGTCCTGCAGCAGCTGTCCCACGCCTTCCCCGTTTTCCCCATGATATTTCTGTATGCGGCAAAATGCAGTATTATTTGCAGCCATGCAACGGATCCGCCATCACCTGCCCGTGTATTGCTGACACCGCGCTACAGCACGCTTTGTGATGGCAGGTATTGGGTGGTGTGGTGTTGATGTCACCTAGTGTCAATGATCAGGTGGGAATGGCACCCTCCTGCACCTCCCTTGACCTCCAGCCCCTTTGCCGTTCTCCTTCTGGGAACAGCACTAGGAACTTGGGAAGTGCCATATACCGGCATTTCACTAGTACAGTGTGGCAGAGATCGCTGCTGCTCCAAACACCCGCAACGTTGCAACCCCCTCCCACTCAATCCCCTCTCCCAGTGTATACATAAACAAGAAAAGTGTTACTGCTTGCTTTTACAAGGGCAATACTGAGTTGCACAAAGGGGTGCAGGGAGCAGACTCCTGAAGTTGCGAATGTAACTGTGGGTTGTATATAGAAGCTGCCAAGGCAGGGATCAGAGGCAGCAGAAATGAAAAGGGGAGGCAAGGAAGCTGAAATGGAAAAGTTCCTGCCAAGAGCAGGGAGGGGCTATCCCAGAGGGGGTGGCCAGAGGGCATGCAATGCTGCTGACATCCGATGACATCCTGCCAGGCTCCACCCACCAGTGTAAATGGCAGGTAGCATTCTGCAGTAAAAGGAAAACCAGCTGGGTAAAGAACCGATTGGAATCCCGCAAAGAATCCAGAAGCAAAAGCCCCAGTAAGTTGCAGGATAAAAAGCCTGGTGTGGTGAAGCCCAAGGAAATCTCTGCACAAGTATTACCTTTTATGGTTCACTGCTTTGGATAAGGGAACCATCCCACTGGCCACACCGTGCTCCCCGGACTTACCGTTGGAGCTGGTCTGGACGTGCCATGGGATTGTTGGTGCCAGCATGGCAGGGGCCCAATCTCACTTACGTTCATCCCCACCTAAACCACAGGGGAGGGCAGCCAGAAATCCAGCAGAGCTCAGTGATATAAGCCAGGGACAGCTTAGCTAGGGTCACTTCTAAGACATAAGTACAGCAGCAAGCTAGGCATGCCTGCCCAGAGGGCCTGGCAGTGCACGCCCCATCAGGCTGGAGCGCTGATGGACTGCACTTCCCTGGATGGAGGCCTTTCCGAAGCTGCTGCTGAAGAACGTCTTGTCCTGGGGACGTGAATAGGCATGGCGCTGCGGTCAGTGTACACCCCCCCGCCACCCCCAGATGTGCTTGACCAGGCTGCAGCCAGAGGCCAGCATCCTCTCAGCTCTTCACAGACATTTTCTCAGACATTTCACAGCTGAAAGTGCTGCTGCATAGCTAAGACCTCAAGTATTTCACTAGAGGTGGATCCCGAAATGTACGAGGGATCACAGACAGAGAATCCTCACACCCCACACCCATACCAGTGCCTCTCCTGTGCAGGCATCTGAAGAATTAGTAGACTGATCATAACTATTTGCTTTCTTTTCTTTTAACTTAGTGTTTAATCTCACCGTTATGGGCAGGATGGAGGAGAAGCCATGCACATGCATGCATCCATTCACATCCATGTACCTACTACAAGGGCCTTCTCTGCTGTGGCACCCCGGTTGTGGAATGCCCTCCCCTTGGAGGCCCAACTGCAGCAGGCATTGGTCTCGTTTCAGTGCCAAGTAAAAACGTGGCTTTTTACCAAAGCCTTTGAGGGCTAAATGCATTCCCTAGCACATTGTTTTAACTGTTTTATTGCTTTCAATTTTTACTGGTTTTAGCTTAATAGTTTAATATGCTTTTAGGTGTTCAAATTATTTATTGTCGTATACTGTTTACATTGATTTTATCTGTATGCCGCCCTGAGATCTTAATGATATAGGGCAGGAGAGAAATGTTTTAAATTAATTAAATGAATGAATGAATGAATGAATGTGCACTGGAGCCCAGAAGTGCCCACCCTTCTGGCAATCAGCACAAGGGACCAAATCTGGAAGAACTCTACTGCATTTGTGAGCACAATGTCAAAACATTAAAAAAAAACATCCCTGGTTTCTTCCCCAAAGGCAAAACGTTGACACTGTTTTACTAGGGAGAAGGACCAACAAATGGGGACTCCCCCCGGTAAACTGGGACTGTTTGAAATGTACGTCATCCTGCTGGATGTGTAGATAAGACCTCAAGTATTTCACTAGAGATGGATCCCAAAATGTACCAGGAATTTTACTTTGACCTAAATTTCAGCTCTTTATGCCTTGTACGACTGACTCATCACTTGCTACATCCCTCTGCCCCTCCATGGCCTTGTCAGTCCTCCATTTCCAATATCCACCCTCAGTTAACTTCGCCCATTTCCCCACACAGCTTTGAGCCCAGGGTACTCTTTGCCATCTCCTTAGAGCTCTAAAGAGTTATACCAGGGAAAGGGCCAGAGGGAAGCTGCACCAGTCTAAGGCCGCATACTCAAACTTTGGCTGAATTATTCCAACTGCATACATGCAAATGAGCTTCCCTATAGCCAGCAGAGACAAAAGGTCATTAACTTCCCACGTGCAGTCCCTGGCATCGTTGCTAATTTGTCACCATGCTAATCCATCCCCCCACCTCCCCGCACACACACACTCCAAATTTCTCCACTTGTATTTTATGTTCCAAATAATTATCTTTCTGTTTTGTAAAGGGTTGATAGATTAAAAAGCTGAGTGAGCAAGCAAGCAAGGAAGAATGAAAAAAGAAAGAAAGAAAGAAAGAAAGAAAGAAAGAAAGAAAGAAAGAAAAGGCCAAGAGAAAGAAAAGGACAGTGAGGAAGAATTATAAGGAAGAAAAAAGAAAAAAACCAATTAGATACTGTGATCGCTAGAAAGGAGCTCAGTTGCTTTGTTTGTATGTGGTCTTGCTCTGTGGCAGACGGGGCCCCTGGCTGCCTTTTTCGAAGCACTCCCCTCCCAGCCAGGGATCCAGCCACGGGGATGGAGGTGCTCCAGGCCCTTGCCCCCTTGCCCATGACTGTAACTCCTCCAGGCTGCTGCTAGCTCCACAGAAGATTCTCACCAGTGACCACTAGTCATGCTACGATGAGTATGTTACCCCCAGAACCAGATGCAGCCCACCTCTGCACAGACGTTGCTGGGGAACAGGAGCAGGAGAGGGCTTGTGCCCCTGTGCCTCAGGGCGTCTGGCTGGCCATTGTGCTGGACCAGAGAGGCCTTTGGTCTGATCCAGCACAGCTCTCCTTTTCTGATCTCACCAGAAAACGGGTCATTCTCAACCAGATTACAGAAAGTCCAGTGTCCCTCCTGTTCTGATGCCTTTTCCCTAATCATCCCTTTAATTACAGGGAAATAAAAAGCAGGCCCTCTTTTCTACACACACCCCTCTTGCCAGCCCCAACCAGCTGCCTTTGATGGGCCCTTTTTGGATAGCCCTGCTGCCTTCTGTCACCTTCTGTCATGGTTGTTTCTATGGCAACCCCAGCCAGTGTGGCTCAGATAAAGGGTGCCCTCGGAGTCGGTCTCTGTGCCAAGTGAGTGGAGGCTGGGCAGCAATCGGTATTCCCACCCACCCTTGGCTGCTGTTGCAGGCTCCATGTGGGCACGCAGGGGGGCCACTGAAGATACGTTGGCTTGAATATGCAGTTTTTAAGAACCCAAGAGGGGAGTAAAGGCAACGTCTTTAGCGTTCGAGGTGAATCTTTGTTGCTGCGTTCTGTAACTCTTACTTATGGCATGTTGTAATATTTTATCCTGCAAGCTTCAGGTCTGGCTCAGATCAAGAATCAGGGTAGGATTTGCTTATATCAAATAAATGGTTTTGGCCACTTCTGTTGAAGAGCAACACATATTTCTTAAGATAATTCAGGCAATTTATATCTATTTTTCCCCAGCCTTCTGAATGATGAATTTTGCTGGATTGACAGGGTTTGTATTTGGATGGGATTGTGAATAGTGTCGAAGTTAATTAAGAAAAACGTATGATTTGGGGTTTATTGAGGGGGGAGGGGGAGGGGTCTCAAAGCATTCTCCAAAGTCAGTAAAATTTGAGATGTTTCAGAATTATAAAATTTGAGTTCTGAAATGTTGCCAAATTTAACACGTGTGCATAAACTCTGTAGGAAACAGGCTGTGTGTGAGTGAAGTAGAATCTGATATCCAAATCAAGATTATACCTTTAAAAGGTTGGATCTATGCTGAACTCACAATATTTCACGAAGTAGTTTCAATCGACTTATTGATTTATTTCAGTTTATTTATTTTTAGCCCACTTTTCCACGAAGGTACCAAAGCAACATACAAATATCTAAACAATGCAATCAACCTATTCAGTATATAAGTATTGTATATAACAGCTCAATAATACTGTTTCTTTTGCAAGTACATCCAGTAACATTTAAAGTGCATCAGAATAGCAGGAACCATCATTTCAAACTGGGAGAGAGATCCATCTCACGTTTGGGGCAGTTGGCTGAGCTCTCTGCACACCAGGAGTGCAGTGCAGCCTAGCAGGCGGGCCGAGGCCTGTCCATTCGCAACCCCCACCAGCCATCTTGCCCAATCTTCTCTTTAGAGTTGTCTTAATTTGGCTTGGCATATGCGAACTCTAAAATACTGGCATGTCTGGCAAGGGCAGTTTCACTTTCTAGCTTGTTTTTCTCTTTTTTTAGCCTCTAAAGCCTGACTTCAGAGGGGACAGAAGCGGAAGAATGAATAATAAACTTAGAAAGGTGGGGGAAAGCTATTGACACAGAATAGGCATAAAACTGGATTAAACGGATTTGGCTGTGTCCGGGATGGAGGGCTGGGGAAGGGAATTTGGAAGCTGGGGAGTAGCTGCTGCCAGGGAATGAGCAGTTCTTCTTCCCAGATCTTGAGATCCACATGACGGGGGAAATCTCCTTAGCTTTGCCTTGCACCTATGAGAGGTGATACTTATATCGCAGGTGCTAAATAAATTCGCCTACAATAGGTGGGATGGGATGAGGTAGGAAGGTGGGTGGGCAGCCTTGCCCCTCCCAGACTGAGAGTTTATTCACCCGCTAATCAAAATGACATGATGGAGGCTCACAGACTATAGCCAATTACTCCCCAAGATGGGAGAGGTCAGGAGGTTCCCCACATTCACAAGGACAGGAGCTTTTTGTGATGTAAATCACCTGAGCACAAGCTCGCTGTTGCAAAGGCATGGAAGTTTTACTGCAGGACTGCTGGAAAACCTGAGCAACCCTTCTTCTGGCTTCTAGAAACCAGCTTTAAACAAAAACGGGGGAAAATTTTGCAGGGTCGGGATCCTACCTATGAATGAAAGAAGAATCTGGTTAGGATGCAATGGCTGTGATATTAAAAATTGGTGGCCATTTTGGGAACAGAAACACAGCCCTTAGAGTTCTTGAGTCTTTTCCAAATATTGCCTGTGTGGTTTCCAAACACAGTAAGAGGCTAACGTTTGGTGCTTTCTCTTCCCCCCACCCCTGTTTTCTTTCTAAGAAAGCTGGGATCCAATGACTTGTGAAGGGTAATTTTGCTTCTGGAATGATTATTGTTCTGTCTCAAAAAAAAGCCTTTGTCCAAGGAAGTCAAAATATATGGAGGGGAGAAAGGGTGATTGGAGAAGGCTGCATGAGACCAGAAACATGAACAATATCTTTCTCTGATTCCCTCATGCCTCACTTTCATAGCCTTAACAGGACTTAGTCTCCTGGTCACATTAACCTCACATGATGCTCTTGCAAAGGGGAGATTATCCCAGGAAAGAGGAGTTGACTGAATGACTATTAAATCAAGAGGTTGTCTGGGACTGGGAGTCAAGAAACTGCTCTTTTGCAGAACGTATGCCCTGCTGCTGACAGATTTTGCCTCTAACCCTTTCCCCTACTGCCTGGCATTGGTTGTGTTTCTACTGCCCTTATAAGAACAGCAGTGTTTAAAATTGCTGGTTACCAAAATTCACAAAACATCGACCACAACACTGCCCCCCACCCCCAGTATTTGGGTTTACAGATTGTGGGTTTTGATGCTTCTGAATCTTCCTCCGAAAATCCTAGCAGACATACCCAAAGCCCCTACATAATTGAAAAGCCCTCTGAATCCTGGGCCAACAAGATTTCTGCCTTGTCCTGTTTACATCAACAAGCACAACACATTCTTGCAATATCTGCCTTCTTGCTTTCCGTCTCCTCACCAAATTCCAAGGTGTCATGTATGACCTTGAGTAAATTATGCCTTCACAAGAACGAGGTGAGGTTAGCGAGGGATGCTAAAAACAACAAAAAGGCTTTCTTCAGCTACGTGCATAGTAAAAGGCAGAGGAAAGAAATGGTTGTTCAGCTATTAAATAAGGATGGCAAAATGATAACAGATGACAAAGAAAAGGCAGAGGTGCTCAATTCCTACTTTGGCTCAGTCTTCTCCCAAAAGAGGGTCTATGACCCCCCTGGCAAAGGCGAAGTACAGGCTGAAGGGGCAGGATTGCAGCTTGAGATCGACAGGCATATGGTCAAGGAACACCTCATTACTTTGAATGAGTTCAAATCTCCAGGGCCAGATGAACTGCATCCTAGAGTCATAAAGGAACTGGCAGAAGAACTCTCAGAACCGCTGTCTATTCTCTTTGAGAAATCATGGAGGACCGGGGAAGTGCCAGATGACTGGAGGAGGGCTAACGTTGTCCCTATCTTCAAAAAGGGTAAAAAGGAGGAACCTGGGAACTACAGACCAGTCAGTCTGACATCAATCCCTGGGAAAATTCTGGAGCAGATCATAAAGCAATCCATCTGGAAGCACCTTGACATCAATGCCGTGATTACTCGAAGCCAACATGGATTTGTCAAAAACAAGTCCTGCCAGACAAATCTGATCTCATTTTTTCATCAAGTCACCTCCCTTGTAGACCGTGGGAATGCTGTAGACATCATATACCTCGACTTCAGCAAAGCTTTCGACAAAGTGCCCCATGATATCCTGATGAGCAAACTAGCTCGAAGTGGGCTAGATGAAACAACGATCCGGTGGATCCACAGTTGGCTACAGAATCGGACTCAAAGAGTGCTTATCAATGGGACCTTCTCAAGCTGGGGAGAGGTAACGAGTGGGGTACCGCAGGGCTCAGTCCTGGGCCCAGTGCTCTTCAACATTTTTATTAATGACTTGGAGGAGGAGGTGCAGGGAATGCTGATCAAATTTGCAGATGACACAAAATTGGGAGGGATAGCTAATACTTTGGAAGACAGAAACAAAATTCAAAGTGATCTGGATAGACTGGAGTGCTGGGCAGAAAACAACAGAATGGCATTTAATAGGGACAAATGCCAAGTTCTGCACCTAGGAAAAAGAAACCAAATGCACAGTTACAAGATGGGGGATACGAGGCTCAACCACACTACGAGCGAGAAGGATCTTGGAATTGTCGTCGATCACAAGCTGAATATGAGCCAACAATGTGATGTGGCTGCAAAAAAGGCAAATGCTATTTTGGGCTGCATTAATAGAAGCATCGCTTCCAAATCCCGGGAAGTACTAGTTCCCCTCTACTCAGCACTGGTTAGGCCTCATCTGGAGTACTGTGTCCAGTTCTGGGCACCACACTTTAAGAAGGATGCAGACAAGCTGGAGAGGGTTCAAAGGAGGGCAACAAAGATGATCAGGGGACTGGAAACAAAGCCCTATGAAGAGAGACTGAAAGAA
Organism: Heloderma suspectum; assembly: GCF_057233095.1. Taxonomy (NCBI): domain Eukaryota; kingdom Metazoa; phylum Chordata; class Lepidosauria; order Squamata; family Helodermatidae; genus Heloderma; species Heloderma suspectum. The sequence continues at coordinate 898,930 of NC_139474.1, forward strand.
CTGGGCATGTTTAGCCTTGAGAAGAGAAGACTGAGGGGAGATATGATAGCACTCTTCAAGTACTTGAAAGGTTGTCACAGAGAAGAAGGCCAGGATCTCTTCTTGATCATCCCAGAGTGCAGGACACGGAATAATGGGCTCAAGTTACAGGAAGCCAGATTCCGGCTGAACATCAGGAAAAACTTCCTGAGTGTCAGAGCAATACGGCAATGGAACCAATTACCTGGGGAGGTGGTGGGCTCTCCCACACTGGAGGCCTTTAAGACGAGGCTGGACAGCCATTTGTCAGGGATGCTCTGACTTGGATTCCTGCATTGAGCAGGGGGTTGGACTCGATGGCCTTGTAGGCCCCTTCCAACCCTACTATTCTATGATTCTATGTGAAGTGTTTTGCAGCTTTGGGGTTAACAATGGCCACGATGCAGTGTGCTTTTGAACATGTGTGCAAACCAACCCAAGTGTTCCCAGCACCTTAAGATAACCTTTGGGGCCTCCAACAGAAGTGCTGTATGCAGGCCTGGCAGCAAGCGTAGATGTGCCCACAGTTGGAACAGGTTGCTTGGGGCTTGATGGAACATATAGCAGACCTGTCTCCCACTTGTGCATGCGCTGGAGAAAGAGCAGCTCACCCAGCATGAGGAGCTCCAGTGACGAGGTATCTTGACCCCAATGGCAAAGCGTGGAGGTAAAAAGAAGGCAGACACACAGGCGAGTTAGTGGGCTCTCCCACCCTGGAGGCATTCAAGATGAAGCCAGACAGCCACTTGCCAGGGATTCTTTCTTGGATTCCTGCACTGAGCAGGGGGTTGGACTCGAGGGTCTTGTAGGCTCCTTCCAACCCTACTGTTCTATGATTCCATGATTCTAAGCATCTGTGCAAGAAGGTAAGTGCTATCACCATCTTTATTTATTTATTTATTTCTTAAACTCACTCACTCTTCATAAATCATCAGTTGCAGTCAAAACAAGGGCACAGCAAAGAGTGTGTAATCCCAGAAGGAGAAATCCTCCAGAATCTTACAGTTGGGAGCTAAATCCCAGGAGGTAAATCCTGTAGTCAGGAGACAACTATCAGGAGGGTGATCCTGCAAAAACTTAGAGTCAGGTGCTAAATCCCAAGAGCACAATCCTGCAGAATCATAGAGTTCTTGCAGCCCTACCCTAAGACAGATTTGGAAAGGGGCAATAAAGGTAATACATAGCTTTATATTGACAGATCTACCTAGTGAAAGAATTACTTAGCTTCAGTTCAGGCTCAGTGTAGGCTCAGGGTTCAGGTATTTAAGTGCAGCTCATAAATGGATGTTTAGTTATAGAACTCATCTCAAGTTAAGTGTTCAGCTTTTCATCTGGGTTTTAAAAACACACACACAAAATATTGTGTAAGTCTAGAAAATGAACACTGAGCCAGGTTCAGATGCTTGCATTCCCAGGGGGACTCAAACCACATGCTCTCCTTAATCCCCTATTGTCCTCTCCCCTGATAAAATATCTCCATCCCATCCCCAAGATGCTCAACTGACCTAGAGTTCCGCTCACTGGTAGTTGAGCCACACCATCCCTCGTTGGAGACAACGGGGTGGGGTGGGGGATTGAGCCTGGACTTAATCCTCTCAGGACCTAGTGTGAGATGTGTTGTTGAGAAAAGTGGAGAAAAGTGTGGTCAGACAGGAGGAGAAGTGCTGCAAACCATGGGGTTATCAGCAGGCAATGAGCCCCATTATCCTTTATCTTGTTCACCACTCATGTGACTGGCGGGAAAGGAAGGAGCATCTATTCAGGCGAGTCTGGGTCATGACCAGCTCTGCTTAGTGCTGCAGCAAAGAGGTCAGCAGTCAGGATGCCCACAAGTTGAAGGACTCGACTGCGACTGTTAGAGAGAGCTCCCACTCACGAGGGGGCGTTCCTGACCTGCTGAGCGAGTCAGCAAGAGTGTCGGATGTTCCTGTGAAGTGTATGGCATTGGGAGCAATGTGGCGAAATATGACTCAGTCCCAGAAATTAAGGGTGAGTCAATGGAGGGGAAGGGGCCATGTCCTGCCCTGCTTGTTTGTATAGGAGACCACCATGATACTCTCTCTTGCAATTTGGATGGATCGCCCCTTGATGTGAGATTGGAGTGCCCGTGCGGCTTTGGCAACAGCATGAGTGAACCACAGTGTGCTCCCCAGCTGCAAAGACGACTGTCAGGGACAGATGGGGAGCCCAGAAGTTGAGCTCCAGTAAGAGGTGTGTTGGAACTGTCTACCACTGCAGAGAACGTTGGGCTGAAGTGGAAAGAGACAAGACACGAGCCTGGGGGTCCATTTCTGGGGTTGAAGATTTGTAGGAACCATGACTGAAATGGTCTCATTCAGAGGTGTGCTAATGAGTCACTGAGGTGGTAGTGGCCATGAGCCCAAGAAAGTGATGGATGCTGGTTGCTCAGCATTGGCGGGTTTCCTTTAGCTCCTCTGCGAGGTGTCGTAGGGTGCCTGCTCTGTCCTCTGGTAGGCTTGAGTGGAGTCGAGAAGTGCCCTGTGAATTGTCGGGTTCAAAATGGGAAGAGACAGGATTTTTTCTTTGTTGACCTGCAGGCCGAGAGATTCCAGAAGTGACAGGGCAATACTGATGTTGGTGCTGAGGTGGTGCTGAGAGGCAGCTACCAAGAGCCAGTTGTTTGCATATGGAAAGACGATGATCCCTCCAGGTCTCAGATGGGCTGCCACTGCTGCCATGCACTTCCGCAAGACTCTCAGAGCTGGGGCTAAGCCAACAGGGAAGAGGGGAGTCCGAGAAAGCGGCCAGAATCAGGGTGCATAGTGATATGAAAGTAGGTGTCGCAAAGATCTATTGTAGCAAACCAGTCTCTCCGATGCAAGAGGGGAAGAACAGAGGAGAGTGTGGCCATCCTGAATTTCTTTGAATGTAGCAGTTTTCATCCCAAAGGTCAGGTATAGGTTGAAGACAGCTGTCTTTTGGTGGGACTGTAAAGTACCTGGAAAAGAAACTGGCAGTCCTTCGAGCAGGGGAGTTTTTCTACTGCACCCTTGCTCAAGAGGGTAGTGATTTCTTCCCTTAGAACCCAAGTACGGCGAGCAGAGTGGAAGATGCCCAGGGAGAGGGGGATCTTCCAATTTGATGGAATACCCTTGGGTGATGATAGAGAGGACCCATTTGTTGGTGGTGATGGACTCCTAGCTGGGAAGAACAGGTTCGCACCTGTTCTGGGGAAGGGGAGCTCCTCTGTAGGGGTCAAAGACAATGTTGAGATTGGTTGGGGTTTTTACCACAAGTAGGTTGGCGGTATTTGTTCTGAAAGGGTCTCCAGAAATGGGAGGAGGAGGGTGAACCTTATTTGGAGGGCGGGTTTGGGCCCAAGTTGAGGTGGCACTGAAGTGGCCATTGGCGTATGGACATGGTTGATTAGCGGAGACCATTGAAGATCAGGATCCCATTCCCATCTTTCAGGCGGATGTCTTCATTTTGTAGAAGTGGTTGAGGGTGTCATCTGTGGATGCACTGAAAAGCCCTTTGCCGTCAAACGGGGGTCCTGCAGGACGAAGCCAGACATGACATCTCGAACAAATAGTGGTTGTCGTGGCCTTGGAGCTGCCATGTGGTGGGCGGTGTTGAATAATTGGCCTGCTAGTCTCTGGGCCATAGCCTGGAATATCATTGCTAAGTTTTTGATGTCTTCCTGGAGACAATCGAAGAAGGTTGCTGCTTTTTCCCATGTTGGTAGGCTGCCACTTGGAGAGCCAGGGCTCTCCAGTGGGACATCCTGCATCCCATTGAGTCTAATTTGCTTCCCTCTGAATCCACGGAGGCAGAGTGTGTCTTCTGCGTCATCTTCAATTGGGATGCTTCTGCTGTTACAGAGTTTGGTGTGGGGTGTTTGAAGAGGAAGGAGCAGTGGTCCTCTTCCTAGACCCTATGTAAGTTTTCTATCTTTCTAGATGTGGGCAGGAGAGTAGAAGCTTTTGCCCAGGATTGTTTGATTACATGCAGTAATGCTGGAAGCACTGGAACAATAACCAGTGGAGCTAAGTCTGGCTGTACTCTTTTAAAGACTGGATCCGTGACTGGAACTGGAGGGACCCTAATCTGTAGGCCAAGGGACTTTGCCATTCTGAGGGTTTGTTCCATGTATGGCTTTATGTCGTCCGATGGAGAGAGGGGAATTTGATGCCCTACGGCGACATTCGGTGAGGAGGCTGATACCTGGACAAACTGGATGGCAAGTCTGAGCAATAGACATCCTATGTCAGGGAGGGGCCATTGACTGGTGTCTCCATGCTGGGGACCAGCTATGGCTGGGTAAGTTGCACTGCCAGCGGCGACTGCATAGTTCTGGAGATTTTTCCAGCGCAGGTGTCACACCGTGCTGTGCTATTAAAGAAATCCCTTCATAAAGAAAACTAGTATATCCAGGAGAAGGGTTCTGCTGCTTCTCTTGAAGAGGAAATCCAGAAGGCTCAGCACGCATCTGCCATGTGGGTGAACTGGAAGGAAGTTTCACTACTGCAGCAATAGCCTCCTGAGGGGCGAGAACAATTCTGGGCCACCCTAGTGGCAACCTAAGGCAATGCTCAGTTCAGTTGCACGTTTCTTTCCCTCTAATCCAAGTGGCTCTGCCCTTGCCTTTCCTAGTGAGCACAATAATAAATAGCTGCATTTTTGGAAGAAGTATGGCGTGTGATGCTGTTCTCACATAGAGAACAGATTTTACCTTTGCCTGACATTCTGATTTTGTATGTGCAGGGACTTTTTTTAAAAGACAGTCAGTCATGTAAACCCTACCAGCATTCTGAAGCCCAGACACAGGATTAGCCTCTCATTGGCAACAGGGCTTTAGCGCAGGGCGGGGGGAAGCAGTGGCCCAAGGCCCACAGGTTAGGGGAGCCCAGAGTGGGAGGAGGAGGAGAAAACAGGGTGAGTGTGTGTGTGTGTGTGTGTGTGTGTGTGTGAGGGTGGGTGGGAGGGAGGGAGGGAGGGAGATTAAGAGAACCTGCCACGTTTAGCTTTGCAGGAGGCCCACGTGTAACCTCTCCCCATCTCAGTCTTGGTGCTGGCCTTGGAGCTGAGGCAGTGTGCAGCGCAGCTCCACAGTGTTTTCTCATGTACTGAAGACATGAAGACACCTCTTGCGAAGGTGCCTGGCTCTATGGTGCATCGCCTGCAAAGCGGAGCCTAGCAGCAAGCTGCAAGCTGAGTAGGTCACCCCACCCCAATATTAGGTAACCCCACCCCAATATTAACTCTGCCTTTGGCACAAAGGGAGTCCTGGAAAGAACTGAGGATTCCAGCTGTGGGTGGAAAGACATTGTCTGGACACCAGGTTTATCCACTGAGAAACAGCACCGGGGAGACCTGGTATACAAGTTCCTCAGAGGCCAGAGCTGCCTGACTTGGTAGACCTGGTGACCAGGCCTTCATCACCCAGCTGTTAATGGTGCTGCATCCCCGCTCTCTTCTTTGGCGTCTGGCTCCCCTAATCTCAGGGTGGGTGGGGCGGCTCCCTTCACCCCTATCTAAGATGCTCCCATTGCAGATCATTGTAGCCACCTCGTGCACCACTTCCTTGGTAGACTGGCGGGATATAAATCAAATAAATAAATGGTCACCCCAGTTTCCAAGACTGGCATTGCAGCCAAGCAGGGGCTTGATGGCTCTTCAGCCAGCCACAGGCTGTTGAGACACCACCCCGGAAGCCTGTTTGACTCCAGTGCCAAGACACAGCCGGAAGGATTTGAACTCACAGTGGGCGGGCGGGCGCTCCCAGCCAATACTCCGCAGGAGATTGCAAAGCACATGGTACTTCGTTTATTCGTTACATTTCTATCCTGTCTTTCCTCCAACGAGCTCAAGGCGATGCACATGGCAATCTTCCCTCCTTTTTTATCCTCACCACAACCCTGTGAGCCAAGTCAGGCTGCGAGACTGTGACTGGCCCAAGGTCACTCAGTGAAGTTCATGGCTGAGTCAGGATTTGAACCTGGGTTTCCCCAGCCTTTGGCACAATGGCTGTACCCGTTCCTTACCTTGTCATATGAAAGGTGTTCCTCAAGACCATTATTCCCCACAGAATAATGGGCTCCAGTGTCAGGAAGCCAGATTCCGGCTGAACATCAGAAAAAGCTTCCTGACTGTTAGAGCAATATGACAACGGAGCCAGTGCCCTAGGGCGGTGGTGGGCTCTCCCACCCTGGAGGCATTCAAGACGAGGCTGGACAGCCATCTGCCAGGGATGTTCTGACTGGGATTCCTGCGCTGAGCAGGGGGCTGGGCTCGAGGGTCTTGCAGGCCCCCTCCAACCCTTCTATTCTATGATTCTAAGATTCAGGGCGGTGGCGGCAGGGATATGCAGGTTCGCACTCACACTGGCCAAAGGTGCACGCGCTGGTTACTCATGAGTGTGAAAGGCCTGACTTCTCAGAGATGGAACAATTCCCAGACTGGAATACTGCCCCCAAAAGGAGCTCTTTTAATTGTGGGGGCATCTCAGCTGGTGTTTAGAGAAGAGTAAGATTACAAAGCAGAGTGGTCTGGGAGCGGGGAGGAGAAGAATGGTAAGAAAGAGCAGTGGGGGCATTAGATCTGAGGAAGGGAGTAGGCAGAGGGGAGCATCCGTCTGGAAGAGCCTGGCTGGGGGGCCAGAGATAGAAAGGGTCCAAAAAGCAGCTGCAGAGAGTGAGAGAGACAAGGGGCTTGTTGGAGGCATGTGTGTTTGGGGGTGGGTGGGGGAATACAATGCAACAGATTCATCTTGTCGGTGGCAGACACCCTTCATGTACTTTTCAGCTAGACGGCGTTTCTATGGCAGCAGAGGCAGCAGCCAATCGGGGAAGATGCCCACCTCAGCATGGCATTTGCGGCAAGGGGCATCTGTGCCAGACGGACGGACGGCCAGGCAAACTCACTCATCAAGTGGACGACAGATGAGGATGGAGCTAGAAGACAAAAACATTAACAGAGTTCATGCGTGGAGTCTGCCGTTCTCTGTGAGGAAATGCTGAAAGGACAGCAGAATAGGCATAAGGATGCTGCTGCCGCCACTGACTTGATAGCCAGCTTGTGTCAACCTGCTTTCTTGGAAACAGGATGCGTTAGAAGCATCCTGGCAGGTCAAAATACAGCTGCTTGTGCTCCTTTGGGATGGGGGACGGTCTTCATCAGGTCCCACAGCTACCTGGTTTGCCCCCCGCCAACACGCACCTCCCCCTTCACGGAGCCTGGATCCTCTGTATACTAAGAGCCAGTGCGGTGCAGTGGGCTGTAGTTTCGTGAGTCCTGGGTTCCAATCCTGGGTGAGCCGTCGTGTCCAGGACCCTCCGCGATCCCACTGAATTGAGTTTACAGTGGAATCTGGAGATCAGCACATACACTCATTTTAAGATTTTGCAAGTGTCCTTAATTTTTCTTGAAATTTTCACTGCTGTGTTATCTTAGCAGGATGGACTTTTCAGGTTTCATTTGTTCCAGGGCTCAGCCCTGGAACATATGAAGTAATAACAGATGACAGAGCTTCTGTGGAAGTGCAGAGTGCATTTCCCTCACCACTGAATAATTACAAAGTGCCCTCATACTGTACATATCTTTGGAGCTTTTGGTATAACCAAGGTGCATGTAGCTGAATTAAACTCACGTTCTTGCCTTGTCTCCATCTCCCTTCCTTGTGTCATGGATTCAAAGGGATCTTGACAGGCTGGAGCACTGGGCAGAAAACAACAGAATGAAATTTAATAGGGATAAATGCCAAGTTCTGCACCTAGGAAAAAGAAACCAAATGCACAGTTACGAGATGAGCAATACGTGGCTCAACAACACTACAAGCAGGACACGGAATAATGGGCTCAAGTTACAGGAAGCCAGATTCCGGCTGAACATCAGGAAAAGCTTCCATTGTCATATGACTGTTAGAGCCATATGACAATGGAACCAATTCCCTAGGGAGGTGGTGGGCTCTCCCACACTGGAGGCATTCAAGACGAGGCTGGACAGCCACTTGTCAGGGCTGCTCTGACTTGGATTCCTGCATTGAGTAGGGGGTTGGACTTGAGGGTCTTGTAGGCCCCTTCCAACCCCACTATTCTGTGATTCTATGATTCCACGCCCCTCATGCCGAGCCAGCATGACCAAAGGCAGCCCAACACATCAGAGGGGCACCAGATCCAGACAGCTGATGCCCCTGATCTAGGAGGTGGTTCCAGGCAGGGCTGTGCCAGTCAGCCAAACCTGCACTTGCCAAAGTTCTCTGGATTCCATCTCGACACTTGTTCCAACTCAAGACCATATCAGATTGCAAGCTTTGGTTTCTTCTTCTTTTCACACAGAAAACCCAAGTGTCTTTCCCTAAATGTGTGCATCAGTTGTACACATCTTTGAAATGTATGCATCCTTCTCCCATTGTTTAGAGTGTATTTGTGCGCACTTTTCAACAGTACACATTTTTATGCACATTATGCATGCTGTCGAATGCATTTTTTTGGTCTGTGGCTGACATTGCAAGATCAGGAACATACGGACTTCAACTGCAGGTTGCATCTCTGTTTGGTCTGGAAGGCATGAACTAGGTAAATCCTGATAGAAAACGAACTGAAATGAATTCCTCATGCATCCCCAGCTCCAGGCATCCGGAGAAGGGGAGTCACCCCATGGAGGAAGAGCGCTTCAGAGGATGGAGGAGAGGAAGTTGCAGGCAGGGTAGACGGACGCAGTCATCAAACTTATTTCTTTGTTAATTTAAAACATTTTAACCTACTTTCTTTTGAAAAAATAGCACCCCAAAGCAGCTAACAAGGTGTAAAAAGAACAACCGGAAAGCTGCCAAACGCAATAAAAACAACCAGAGAGCTTCGGCTATTGGGCAGTATAGAACTCAAATAAATAAATAAACAAACAAACAAACAAACAAACAAACCACAAAAATATAATCAAAACAGATGTGAGAGCAAAAGAGCAAAAAGCCAATAGGAGAGAATTCAACCACAGAATGTTCACCATCTACCTCAAAAGCCCCCCAACGGTCTTAATATGGTGCCAGAAGACCAGGAGAGAGAGGGTCAGACGGTCCCCTTCCCCAAGCCTGAGTGAAACAGCCAAGCAGGAAAAACACCTGTCTAACCTCAAAAGGCAGCAGGCTTGGAGGGGCGAGGGTTGTCGGTGTGATATTGTGCCACAGGTCATTTAGGCCTTTCCAGGTTAACCTGGACCCTGGCATCTCTCTTCCCCTCCTAAAAATTAAGTATCGGGGATGCTCCAAATCTATTTCCAATGACTGCAGGTGCATCCATGGAAGGGTTTCTATCACACCATTGCCCTGCCTCAATCACAGAGTTGCTGGGCGGGGTGGGTGGGGGGTCTACAGGATGTGCCCTTCTACTTATACCCCTCCCGTGTTTGTGTTTTGCCTACTACTTCGCCCATCTTTTCTCTTCCGGCAGAAAATCCATTAAGGAGAAAAGGACACGCCTTCTGAGTGGCAGCGCTAGGAGCTCTTGGTCTGGGAGCACCTGACTGCTTTAGCACCCACTCAGCACCGTCCTTCTCATCACAACATCCAATTGTTCCAGTGGTGTTTTAGCAAACGGTCAGGGATGAGGACTGCTTGGTTCACAGCCTGTCAGGCTGTAAACGCTTAAGGCAGGAGAAAGGAAATGGGTGGCAGGGGCAGGAGGGAATGGCTGGCAAAATCCGTCAGCTTTGAGAGCCTCTGCTGGTAAGTGCCTTAGAACTGCAGCCCAGGTCCCTGAAGTCTGTTACGTTGTTTGTTTATCTGTGCATGTTTTATTCTTAATAAAACTAACTAAATAAAAAAGTACAGCCCAGGTTCCCTCCAGCTAAATAACAGAGTAGAAGAGGAAGAGAAGAAAGGGGTATTGGGAAAATGCAAAAGGATTATTTTTCGGTGGTCTGGGTGAGGCCTCGCCTCATTCTTTGATTAACCACGGCAGCTAAAGAGAACCACCGTGTATATCTACAAATGTCCAGTGCTGGAGCTAAACAGGAAATAGTGATCACATTTATCACATCTCCCTTGACGTTGTTTCAGCGCCTATTAAAAATTTAGGGCAGTAGCGAATGAGGCACAACCACTAATGGAAATTACAGCATAAACTCCTAGTACAAAGCCAATAGCGTTAGCTGGTGGGCCACGTTTTCTGGGGGAAACACTAACTAACACTATTGGCATCACACTAGAGGCAGTTTGCATTAGCACAATGTAATTTGCATTAGCGGTTACACCCCGTCGGATAGTGCTCCTACCTGTTTAACTAGGCATTTGCTGGTTTTTAATACTTCACTTGGTAGATTTTCTGTTTTTATTGTGACTTGTGTTTATTGTAATTGTTATTTTAATAAATTTTGTACACTGCCTTGGGATTTCATAATGAAAGGAGGCATATACATATTTTAAATAAATAGATACTAGTAATTTATTGTGAACTTGTAAAAGTTCAGGGGTTTTGGCTGACCACTCTGGAAACAGAATTCTGAACTTGATGGACGTTGGTTTGTATCACTTGTAGATCTGGGAGACACCATTCAGCATGACATTGACCCACTTTCGTCACGGGGTAAATGATGGTGGCCCGTATACAAACAACAACCAGTTTTCCTGCTCCCCCACATCACAATACTTCCTTTTATCTGCTGCCTCTTCCACCATGCTCATTTAGCTGGAGCAAACCAGACTGAACTGCAGTTCTTTTGGAATTCAGTAAAAACCTGGCACCATTTTCTGATTAGCCATAAGAACTAAATCGAACCTCCATGTACAGAAGCAGTATCTCTCTGAAGACCAGGTTCTGGCGGCAAACAGTTATCCATGACTGCCAGCATTTACTGCATTTCACTGTCAGCTGGGCTGGGTGCATGGCTTGGTGGGGGCCATTTTCTCCCTGTAGGTTGCATGAAGTGGGCCCCAGTTTTTGATTAGCCATAATGCACTGAGGCAATGCTGGGTACACAAGAGGGACAGATATCACCTGTATCCCCTGCTTGTGAGCTTCCAGAGATGGTAGCCAGCCACTGCTAGAACCAGGTTGCTGGACTAGAGTTCAGTGGATCTTGGTCTTGATCCAGCAGGGCAATTACACTTGGTTTGGGGTTAAAAGCAAAAACATCCAGTAGAATGTATTCTGAAGAAGGGGCATGGACAGAGACCGAAAAGGCTGGCGCTCCATGAGCGTGAGCCAAAGAGAGGTGGTGCAACCAAAAGGCTAAGGCCGGGAGGAGGCCCCAGTGAACAGAGCAGGGTGGCCTTTCAAGTAAACATACAGAGGAGATGTAGGATTGCACTGTGACAGTACCTAGAATGGCTTGTTTTCCTATGCATGCCTTTTTTTCTACATTTCTACAAAATGATAGCAACATGCATGAGATAGGCAGAGAGTTGGCACACCGAGGACATTTTAAAATTAAAAAATCTCAACTCTTCCAAAGGAAAATTACCCACAGTTTCTTTCTGCCTCAACCCTCCTTTCTCTCACAGTTCTTACTCTTTTGCTGCTGCCTGTGCCTCAGCTTGTCTCTTGTAGATCTTTGCATGTTTCCTGTACACTGTACTTTAACTTTTTTGCATTAGAGGCCTGGTGCTTAAGATATAACACATACATATAGTCCAAAACATCCCCGTGTGCTGTGTGCCCCTCCAGAAGAAAGGAAGAAAGGAAGGAAGGAAGGAAGGAAGGAAGGAAGGAAGGAAGGAAGATCACACTGAGGCAGAGAAAGAAAATAGTTTGAAGGGTAAGAAACAAAACAAAACAAGAGGGAGGAAGCTAGAGGGAAACGGAGGCAAAGAGGAAAAACAGAGAAAGAGAGAGACAGAGAGAGAGAGAAATTGGTGACAAGACTGAAATGTGCACCATCAGATTAATGTCAAGTTCATTTATATACCCCTGCAGTCAAAATGAGTTCACTAGAGAGTCAACATATCAATTAAGTTCATTACTAAAACGAATAGTGCTATCCAATGCACATTTACTCAGAAGTGTATTTATGACTTCTGCCCTAGTCATCAAAACAATTTCAATAATCTACAACAAATTTCCTAACAACAAACTGCCATTAAGATAGCATAAGGAAGTTAAAATACACCACTAAGGCTAAAAACTCCCAGAGGAATCAGATACCCAACAGAATTTTTAAAAATTCAACAGCAGCCAAATATATTGAGCAATATAGGTGTTAAATTGGGCATTGTGTTGCTAAAGTTAATTAGTGGGTCAACAGTTTTCAGTAAAATGTAGTAGATATGTAAATTAAAAATAAATAAGCCAGAGCTAGATGCCAAGATAAAGCTGCCCAGAGCAGTTAGATACTCATCAGCAAATATCCAGCTGCCAGTTCCTCAAGAGTGGCAAGTACAGGAGATGGCAGTCAGATTTCTTTTATAAAAAGTTGTAGGTGCAGAAAACGATGTGGGGTGAAAACGTTTCCGTGGACAGTTTTCCAGTGCTTTATTTTTCCACACAAAAGTTTCCATGTCTTAAGTTCATTAGTAAAAATGGATGCCCACTGCAAATACAATATTAGGCAAGCTTGGCAGTTTCGAAGTGGTAATTAATGTTTTTCAGGGGATACACATTAGAAAGCATGTGAGAGAATGCATAACTGTCACTGAAATACATGTATGTCTCAGTGTGAAATGGGACTAATAAACAGCGACAGCCAAACTGAAGGTGCCCCAGCAACCTTAGTGGAAGAGACTTGAATTCTGTTGAATCAGATGAGGGATTGTCAGCATATCATGCACAAGTCTTTGGGTTGCTAAAATTAATTAGTGGGACAACAGTTTTCAGTACTGTTTTCAGTAAAAATTTCTTAAATTTAAACGATCTAAGGGAAGTACATGCTATTGCCTTTACATTTTTACAAGCATTCCACTAAAAACTTCTGCATAATACAACATTTAAATCACATTGATGTGGTTTGCACGTAATGCTAACCCATGATTTATTTAAATCATGGTTTGTTACCTTGCCTATGGTTTGTCTGGCGGATAATTGAACAAACCATGGTTTGTGTTCTCATTCCCCAGACTTACCTCTGTCTGCACTTGCCAGGTGCTTGCTGAACCCTTGTCGCCACCCGCTTGCCTCTGCTCTAATCGTGCGTAAAAGGCGGCTGTACGGCCTCCATTTCTGTAAAAGGCCTTTCACGCAAAACAATGAGCTGCCATTTTTACACAAAATAGTGGCTCACCAGGAGACCGGCTGGCCACGCACTCATCAGGCCATCCAGTGGTGCAGGTGGCCGGCGGGGTCCACAGACCCCAGTCCGGCAGTCTGAGTGGGGTGGAGTCTATTGGGTGGAGTCCGATGGACTCCACCCCCACATCGGATGCCTGCAACATCCCTACCTGGGTTGTTTGTCTCCCTCCCCCTTGGCCCGCTCCCTCCCTGTATCCCAAATGCCTTTGCAGTGCTGCAGTACTGGCATGTAAAGAGGCTGGGGGGTTTGACTGCTCCTACCGCCACTCTGTAGCCTGGCAAAATAACCCCTGAACACCCCATGAAACATGCCAAATTAGATCTCTCTACAATAGGGACGGGTGACTCGTGGCCCTCCAGATGTTTCGGCCTACGGCTCCCATCAGCTCTAGCCAGTATACCCAATGATGAAGGATGACAGGAGTTGTAGGCCAAAACTTCTGGAGGGCCATGAGTTGCCCACCCCCGAGTTGCCCACCCCTGCCTAGGGCAGAGAACATTTTCCTAAACAAATGACCCTAATTTACATTGGAAAGGTAATGAAACCTTTCTGCTCCCATGGCAAGAAAAGCAGAAACAGAGTGCTAATCACAATGAGTCAAAACTAGGAGCTTCACACTGTCAGATGTGATAAAATAGCTGACAATAGTAAAGTGCCCTATTCCAAAAAGGAACATTATTTTGGAACGGGGTGGAAGCAGATGTCCAGGCCAAGTTCATGGCAAGAAGCATCGACTGCCTGATCTCCTGCACTGAATCTTGGACAAGGGAGGCCTGCTTGGAGCCCCTGGCACTCTGTGGGGTATCTCCAAGATGGAGGTCCTTGACAGGTGTCTCACCATAAAACAAAGCTGTGTGGTTCTGTCTTATTATGGTGTAGTGGCAAGAGTGTTGGACTAGGAGCTGGGAGATCTGGGTTCTAGTCCCCACCCGGCCATGGAAGCTCACTGGGTGACTTTGGGCCAGTCACACACTCTCAGCCCAACCCACCTCACAGGGTTGTTGTTGTGAGGATGAAATGGAGAGGAGGAGGATAATGTAAGCCGCCTTGGGTTCCTTGCAAGAGGAAAAAAGGCGGGGTATAAATGCAATAAATAAATAAATGCATACATACATACATTCGCAGTGCGCACACTATTCCTACTCCTGTTACATTCCTTCAGGCCGGCTTTCCCCCACCCCCCTTTGCAAATAAACCCTTTATTCCTTTTGAAGAACTCCTAACAATTGTGCAAACAACAATGGGACAAACAGCCCAACATAAAACAACCTAAAACAGAAGGCATCAGAATGGGAAACGGGCGGCTTCTGATGCACACCTTAAACCACCTTAAACAAGCCACCGCTCAATCCATACAGCAGCAGCGCCGGGAAAGTGCTTTATTGAAAGGCGTTCTGCCAACCTAAAAAGGCAATTCAAATATGTTAAGAGTAGACGACATCTTTCATCCATCTCCACTCAACTAACCTATTTTATTGCTGCTTTTACCACTGGACACTCCTCTCTCAATTAAACAAACAGGTAAATATTCTACTCCTCCATTTTCTGAAAGAAAGAACGAATGAATGAACGAAAGCAAGCAAGCAAGCAAGCAAGCCAAGGGTGAGTCAGTTCAGTGTCTTTATATAAGACTGACGTGACAGTAGGTTGGGAAGTGATGCCAATGAACCACTATACAATGGAACCAGGCCAGGGGCCTGTAACTGTTGCAGATAAAAGCGAGGAACTCTTAGGGATACTTCCAAAATTCTCATATGAATTGATCTGTGGGTTTTTCAGTTTCATATTAGTTTTGTTTCCAAAGTGGAAGCAATACATTAGCAGTCTGCTACTGTTCCATTTTTTAATTTCCAAAATTTATAGAGCATGATGCATGTGAAGTCTGACACAGTTTTCAGATCCTACAGTTCAAGCATCTGATGAAATGGACTATAGTGCATGAAAGCTTATGGCAAACTAAATGTAGGGGTCATTAACGTGCCGCAAGTCTCTTGGTCATTTTTTCAGTTCCAGCCTGTGTCTCTCCCCCAGCCCCACATCTCTACTGTGCTTTGATAAAATACAATTAAAAAAGCAATCTTGATGCTATGCTACCTGGGGGAGCATGGGACTTGTAGTTCAACCAGTCTGGGGTGTTCAAGGCTACAGAGCTGCGGCAAGAGCAGTCAAACGCCCCAGCCTCTTTACATGCCAGTACTGCAGCACTGCAAAGGCATTTGGGATAGCGGGAGGGAGTGGGCCAAGGGGGAGGGAGACAAACAACCCAGGTAGAGATGTTGCAGGCCTGGAGAGCACCAGGTTGGGGAAAGCTGAGGCAAAGTGCGAAAGCTCCAGAACTCCCCCCCCCCCCGCCCTGCATTTCCACTTAGGAATATTACGGGATTTTGGAGGTTTTTCCTTTTTTCAAGTCAGGAATGTAGCAAGTACTTCACATTTAAATTGTCTTAAAATGTATCAGGACAATTTTCTATTTTAAAAACCCAGTAAGATAAATTTCAGAAGAATTGAAAAGGCTTGAAATTCAGGATATTTTATTTACTAGTATTATTCTCTTTCAAATTGTAGTCTCTCTTTGAAGTGACATTGTTCAAGAACATGAGGTTAGACAGAGTTCCTGGGAGACTGAAATGTTTGTTGTTGTTGTTGTTAATATTGCCGTTCCTGATGTCAGATTTGTCCATTTATTCTTTTCCATAGAGATTGGTATATTTGTCCTATGTCACTGTTTGCAATCTCCCCCCCACCTTCTCCCCCCCCCCCCAACCAAACCAGTTATATCTGTGACTTCGGATGACACTTCGTGGAGCGGACAGTAGTCCATGACAGCTTCTGCCATGATACATGTGTAAGGTTGCACATGACGCTTTCTTGTGTTTGCTACACCAGACTAACACGGCTATTTGGAATGAGAACAGAGCGCAAGTCCTGCCTTTCCTGTTCGGCTGTTACGCATTGGTAGCTCAGTTGGGGGGTTAATGGATGTGGGTGGGGGCGGGTGGCAGTGTGCCCTTTTTTACAGAGGGCAGGCCTCCCCTTGAAGGGTTGCCAGTTTGGGCCAGGAACCCCAAGAAGGGACACCTTGAACGCCCAGATGGGCCCTGAAGTCGCCCATCAACAGTAGACTGGAACAAGCAGGCACACTGGTCACAGTCTTCCACACTATGGTGAGATGTATTTCTATTCTAATAATAATACAGTAATAATAAAAATAATAATGTCTAAATCTATATATGCATCTACGCATATCAATTAGCATGTCCAAATGTTATGCAAATTGGTGTTCTCTTTCATCTTACTTTCTGGTGATGCAATCCCTCTTTTGGGGAGACTCTTATGGGGCCACCCTAGGGTGGGGTGAGAACTGATGGGAAGAGGGCAGAGCGATTTTAAAAATAAGACACCGTGAAAGGAGATAGTTCCGTGCGGGGGAGCGGGGCTCAGCCGGTTGCTTTTGTTTTTCGCTGCGCTGACCTGGGTTCAGAGATCTGCATGCAACACTTTTGGGCCCGCCGAAACCCTTTGGGCTCACCTTCTGCGTCAGGTTCAGACGACAACCCAGCCAGAATCAAGCTCTTTGGAGTCCGGTTTATGTTAAGGGGAGAGGTCGAGCCCTGTGACCAGCCCTGTGACCAGCTCTTCCATTAAAATCCACATGCCCCTAAAAGCGCACCCTCGGCCGGGATCGGGCCCTACATACGGAAACTGCGGGGCCCGCGGGGCGACCGCCCGCCCCTGCCGAGGCAGCCCTGCGCGGGCGCCCGAGTAAGTCCGCCGCGGCCGCGAGCCCTGCGCGGGGCGCGGCTGCAGGAGCGGAGGAGGGCCGGGGCCTCGGGCCGGGCCGCGCTCGGGGATTCGCGTGCGCCGCCCGCCCCGAGGGCGCGGCGTCCCGCGGCTCAGCCCGCGTCGGAAGCGCGCCAGCCGCGGAGAGGCGGCCGGGCGGAGATGGGCGCGGCGCGCGAAGCCCCGAGGCGGCCGGCGCCCAAGGCGGCTCGGCTGGGCCGGCGCGTGGCGCGGGCGCGGGCGGGGCGCGGACGCGGACGCGCCCTCCCGCGAGCGCCGCACGAGCCGTCCCCGCCGGGGCTCGGCCGGACCCCGCGCGGCCCGGGAGCGCCGCCTGAGAGGGGGCGCAGCCGCCGGCGCGCCCGGCCCGCGGGAGCTTCCGCGCGCGGGGGGCGGGCGGCGGCGTGGCGGGAAAGCCCCCGCCCCCGGGCCCAGCCGCGCCGCGCCGCGCCGCGCCTCCCCCGCCCCGATCCTGCGCCGCCGAGGCCGGGCCGCTCGCGCTTTGGCGGCGCTCCTCCAGTTCGGGCGAGAGAAAATCCGTTTGCCGCGTCGTCCCCGTGATTCCTCTGCACGTCCGACAAATAGTCTTCAGCGATTTCCAACACACTTCCTACCGTTTTAAAATCTTACGG
Source organism: Heloderma suspectum (assembly GCF_057233095.1). NCBI lineage: Eukaryota > Metazoa > Chordata > Lepidosauria > Squamata > Helodermatidae > Heloderma > Heloderma suspectum. The sequence continues at coordinate 916,539 of NC_139474.1, forward strand.
GAATTATAGAGTATTTTAAACGTTTTTAAGAATACGTTTTATATTTAAAAGTTTTTTGAAGATCTTTTTGCTTTTTTGACATTAATCGGGCATGAAGCAAATGATCCACCTTAATTAGCATACTTGCAAGAAAAACCCATTGAACGTAATAGGAGTTATCTCAGAGTAAACATGTTTTAGGGGATCGCGCTGCACCTCGTTTAGATGACTGATAACTCACATCGGTTGCTCACTTCTGAGACGGCGGGCAGGAAGTATCACCCCCCTCCCTTCCCAAGCCGTCTGTGTGGGGGTCGGGTCGGGTCGGGAAGGAAGGCTTCCGCTTCCCATCCGAAATCCTCGTTTCGAAGGAAGCGCAGAGAACCGAAAGGGCTTTTCCGTCCGCGGAGACCCCCGGCTTCGATGGCTGACGGTCCAAGCAGAATAGCCATCGCTTCCAAGCAAACGTACCCGAAGGCCCGAGCCACAAAATCTTGGCCTTTTTTAGAATGCGATGCGTTCGATTTATTTCTGGACAGAAGTTAGAATTGTGAATTGTTCTTCTTGCTTTTTACTGTAAACCGCCTCGACAGTCGTCACAGTGGAGGGCGGTCTAGGGTCCCCTTTGTCCCCCGCCCCGCCCGCAGAACAGTTCCGAGGACCGCGCGCTCTGGTGGGCGCCGCTTTCTCCCGCGGGCGTTTCCCCAGCGAGCGCGCCGCGCCCTGGGGGTCGACGCTTCTAGGCAGCCCTAAAAGGGGGAACGCATTTAAGGGCGCAATCCTATGTGTGCTTAGACAGAAAATGCTGGGCGTTGCAGGACGTTTTCCCGCCTAAACATGCATAGGATTGCGTCCTCAGGCGGGAGTAAATGCGCACGGTCAGCTCCGAATAGAGACGCGCAGGTTGCACGCGTGTGCGCGCGCGCGCGCGCCGGGCATGGACGCGGCTGCCACCGAGACGAGGAGGCCCCGCTCCCTCCCTCTCCCATAAAGGCACTCGGGCTTCCCCCGGGAAGGGCGGGTGAGTCTCGCCGGCTGCCGGATCGTCGCTGGCCCCGGCTCCTGCCCACTAAGGCGGCCCAGATGATGGTGACGATTTATATATCACTTCGCTTGCTAAGAAGCCAGCTATGCGGTGAACAACAATTTAAAACAATAAAGCACTGACGCGTAAGAAGAACGTTGAAATCCCCGACCTTTAAAACAACTGCATGATTTAAAAGCGCAAATTAAAAAGATGCATTTTCACGCCCTTTCTGAAAGCCAGGAGAGTGGGGCTGATCTTGTTCTGCCGGGAGCGAATCCCCCAGTTCGGGAGCCACACAGGAGCAAGCCCTTTCACCAAACTGGCCTCAGCAGGTAACGGTGTCCTCAGAAGGGCCTCTCCTGCAGACCTTGATACTCCGTCAGGGTCTTGGCGTGACAAGGCAGGCGGCCCCTTAGGGAGCCAGGTCCAAAGCCCTTTAGGGATTTAAACGTGATAAACACCACCTTGAATTGAGCCCAGAAAGCAACTGGCAGCCAGTGCTGGTCTTTCAAGGCAGGTGTGATATGGTCCCGATGCCATGCACCAGTTAGCAGAGTTAGCAGCCTGTCAGCCAAATTGCATCAACTGAAGCTTCTGGACACTCTTCAGGAGTAGCCCTATGTACATAGTTGTCTGAACACGATGGATAACTGTTGCCATGTCAGAGCGACTCAGGGAGGCACACAGCTGGTGCATCAAAGCGCAGTTGTGCAAAGAGATTCCTTGCCGCCGCCAGATGATAAAGGGGCAGCATAGGATGAAGGAATACGTGCAAGTTGTGGACCTGATCCTTCAGCTCTCCCAGATTAGGGGGCTGAATCACAATCCCAGAGCCAGGCTTTCTACTGTCCAACAATACCCAGACAATGTTCAAGGTGTCCAACGGCTTCCTTGGCATTAGGTGACAAAAAGCAACAGAATTGGGTGTCATCAGCAAACTGGTGGCGCTTTACTCCAAAAATGTACATATGTACATGAAAGGATTTTTATTAATTTCTTCTCTTTAAAAATTTAATCCATCCCCTGAAGTTGAACATTTTAAGTGTATGTGTTTGATTTCAATATAATATATTGAATAAGAAGAGCATCCATAAGAAGAATATTCCTGGACTCGACCAAAATACCATATAGCCCAGCATCTCGTTTCCAGGACATCAGTGCAACAGCACCCTCCCGCTCATGTCAAGAACGTGAGAACGTCAGAAGAGCCCTGAGGCTGGGTCAGGCCCGGGGTCCCTCCAGTCCAGCATTCTGTTCTGTTCACACAGTGGCCAGCAGGGCATGAGCGCACAGCACCCTCCCGCCCATGATCCCCAGCAACCGGTGCACACAGGCGTCTGGTCCTGGAGGGAGCCCAGCAACTGGCAGACATACTGTCTTTCCTACTGAAGGCAATATACAGCCATCATGACTAACAGCCATTGGTAGCCTTATCCTCCCTGAAACTATCTAACCCTCTTTTAAAGATGTCCAGGTTGGTAGCCATCCCTGCATCTTGTGGAAGCAGAGTCCTTCCTTTTCTCTGTCCTGAATCTCCCACCAATCAGCGTCATGGGATGACTGCTAGTTTTTCTCCATATCTTCTTTCTCCACACCATGCTGAATTTGGTAACCTCTGTCACGTTCCGCCTTACTTGCCTTTTTTTAAGCTATAGAGATCCAAATGTTGTAAACTTTCCTCAAAGGGGAAATTATTTTGGCTGCCTTTTTCTGAATCTTTTCCAGCTCTACAGTATCCTTTTTTAGGTGCAGTGACCAGAAGTGTAAGTATGCCAAGTGTGTTCACACCAAAGATTTGTACAAAGACATTATTATATTGCCAGTTTTATTTCAGTGGGCCTCTGATGTCAACCAGTCAAAATATTTTAAATTGTTTAATTATTTGGCTTTTAATACATTGTTTGTAAACTAAGGAGTGTAATTCCAAACCCACAGTATGGGGAAAGGGCATAGTGAGGGATTTCTCTGCTCTCATCATAAGAACACAAGAAGAGCCCTGATGCTGGGTCAGACCAAGGGTCCATCCAGTCCAGCATTCTGTTCACACAGTGGCCAACCAGCTGCCCACGGGAAACACACAAGCAGGACACAACTGCCACAGCACCCTCCGATCCAAGTTCCCCAGCAACTGGTGTATAGCCCAGTTGAGGTGCCCTGTACAGAAATCAGCAAGAGATGCACAGGTTCACCTGGTAACGTCTTCAAATTAAACTGGTTAATAAAAGAAGTTTTCTGCCTATAATTTTAAGTAGGACTCACTTCCAGATTTATGTTTATGACTGCAGCTTACACAATCCTATGTTTACTCAAAAGTAAATCCCATTGAGTGTAGGATTGTAGCCTAAATGTATTAAAGTTTGCAGCCTTTCAGCGCTAATAAATATAGCTACTGAATCATAATATTTCTGTGTTTTATTTGACGGTAATTAACAGTATGGCTGCTTGGTTGGTTTCCAGTCCTGCTCAGTAGAATTGTTTCCCTGGTGGCATCTGCTTTCTCCTCTCGTAATTAGTTACCAGGCTCCAGTCCCTTGCCTGCATACATGGGAGTAAGCCCCACTGAATGCAATGAGACTTACTGCTGAGTAGACATAGATAAGATTGTGCTGTAAGGCACATGAAGGACCCCACCCAATCGGAGGATCACACAGTGAGGAAAGCACAAAATAATATCTCCAGATGTCAGTAAATAAAATCACAAGCAACCAATAATACATATTTATATATAGATACAGACATAGACAGAGAGAGAGAGAGAGATTTGGCTGTGTCCCTAAGTGCGCTGGCCAGTGAAGGCAATTTAATGAGTTACATCAGAAAGGTGTGTTAACATATTGTCAGAATGCGTTTTCCAGCAGTGGTTTCACACACAAAATGTTTGGCTTTGCCTTACTGAAAACACATGGCCGGGAACATTTTCCTCCATCTTTCCACCCATGACCAAATGGTCAACCAGGAACATGGCCAAGGGCAAGGCAGAGTCACTTTATTTGTTTTTCAGTGTTTTTATGCCACCTTTCTGCCAGAGCCACCAAGGTGGTGTGCAACACTCAAAAACCATATAAACAACATTAAAAACAGTAACGCATAATTAAAAAGAAAGAAAGAAAACCCACAGCCCCACTGGACCCTTTTTTGGGAGAAGGAAGCACCAAGGAGAAATGCAGAGCCCATTTGCTGGTCTAGCCGCTCCCTGATACGTTCTCATCTCAAATATTTTGCATTCGTTTGACGGTTGCAGCGTTCAGTCCTAGCAGGGCCTGCACTCGTCCCCCTTACTCTTCTGGCGCTCTTTTTAGCCACACCACTGTTTGTTTAGGTCCCCATGAAGTGTAATTAATTAACATCCATCACCACTTGGAGGTCCTTAGATGGAGTAGGTGCTTGAGCAGCATTTTGTCAATACATGTGGGGGCGGGGGGCGAGAAAGAGGATCCCCTGTCTCTTGTTGCTCCGTAAAAACAAAGGATGTCAACAGGCACGGAGATTTGGAAGCAGGTGCCTGGCAGCTGCTTCAAAGAAATTTGGAAACCATGTGCCAGGCTATGGCATATTCCCCTTCTCCTAAGGACACTGGTTAAAATAATCTTTTTTTGTTTTGCTTCCTGCCTTAAGGCATGAAAATAGCTGCCTTTGACAGACATGAGAATGGGCACAGCCAGAATTTTCATCGAGGCGGGGAAATCTGAAATGCCCTCCCCAAATGCTTCTGTCATGCCTCCACCTCTCTGACTGCCTTCAAATCCCAGTTTTTCCATGAAGCCTTTGGCATGACACCTTAGTCCCTGTGCCTCAGCATGTTTAAATGGGAAAAAAGCATACCCCCTGTCTCTGTTTCCTTCCCCTTTACACTGTAAGCTTCATGGGACAGGGACCTGTCTTCTTACACTTTCTAAAGGACTGTGCACATGGATGGCACTAATAAGGCCCACCACATCCCCATGACACTCGCTGCCAGTTCTGGTGAGTGGCCCTGCTTCTGAGCAACCTGACAAACTAACCCTTAGTAGGTGGACCAGGCCTGGGAATAAAGTGTTGGGGAGAGCTTCACCTGTGAGCAGGAACAGGGCCAGATCCTCTGAGGGCACCACGGAAGGACCAGCGGACACCCCTCGAGGGCAGGCTGGGATTTGCCTGACAAAATGGTGGCACTTAAGGAATGGGAGGGGGATGCTTTTGTCTCTGTGGGGTGAGGAGGCCTCTTCCATTGAATCCCTGAAGCAACGTGGCTGGGAGGGGCAGGGGGCGAGGGACGGGGGAACAAGCTCCTTCTGTTCCGAGGGGGCACAGCAGTTGGCATGTAGGGAGCCCCCCTCTTTTTCCCCGCTCAGCTTCTGCTGTGCCAGCTGTGCCCTTCCAGTCCTGCCCCACTTTCCCTCCCTCCAACATTGGCACCAAATGAAGGGCTCCATCCTGGCAGCTTCTCTGCAGAGATTAAGGCCTCGGTGTGTTTTCGCCTTTTCTTTACCCTTCAGTGGCTGGGAACAGGAAACGTGATGCTAATTGACTTGCAAATTAATCATTTGTCCCTGTTCCTGATAATTAGTGCTAACGATTTTATATACCCCCACCCTTTCCCTCCCTTTCTTTTCCTCCTTTTTGAAGGGGTGTGTGTGTGTGCGCGTGCATGCGTGCGTGTGTTATTTTTTCCCCTCCTTCAAATTTCAATGCCTCTCCAGCTGCCCCTACATAGCAAAATTATGTGGTGGGGGTGGGAGCAGTAACAGGCCCAGACAGCAGAACTGACAGCTGTTTGTTTCCTTCCCACGATTTGATGCCAGTGTGTGTGTGTGTCTCTGTGTGTGTGAAATAAATGAGGAATTTGGGGGTGGGGGGGTCTGGATGGGTGGAGGGGTTAATCTGTGGTGGGGGTCGGATGCCCAGTCTGAAATGCCTTTGATTTTATCCATATGAAGAGTCCAAGAGATGAGCCCAGGGCAACACTCCTGGGACAATGAGCCCTCTTGTTCAAGGCCTGTTCTTTCATCCAGCCAAAGTCCCATCTCTGGCAGGTCTGGGAGAAGCCTAGCGCTCGAATGGTGCAGGGGAAGGTGGGGGAGCTTAGTGGAATCCCGTGACCTTCCCCCAATTTTAGCCAAAACATTTCCCTAATGCCCTTTGTAAAATAGTGGCTGTGGGGGCTGCCAGACAAGGTAAGGGGCCAGTATCCCCTCAGTATCCCTGTAATTCAAGCACTGAAGAAACCCCACAGTTCACCTCGGCCCCTTGTCGAAATCAGCAGTTCTCGGGCTGGCCTTTGCGTGCTGGCGTCCCTCCCCATCAGTGGCTCAATGGACTTCAACTTGAGTACGAAGGGTGAGGCTTCCAGAACTCTCTTCATCCAGTCTTGCCTCTGTATTAGGAATCCTCCATTCTTCCATTAAAACAACAGCAAACTCCGAATTTTTTTTTCAGCGTTGTGCCTGTTGAAGCATTCAGTGTGTTCATGTCTTTCCCAGCACTCGCATTACCAGCGTGCAGAGGCAGTTTGTCAAAGCACTGCCGAAAAAGCAGCCTTGATGCAATCATAGATACAGCTCCATCAAGAATCTTTTGGTGCAGTGTTTTTCCAGCATACATACAATATAAAGCCAATTTAAAAACCGTATAAAACAAATGCCTTAAAATATTACAAAGCACTGTCACGATTGGTAACAAGTCAGGGAAAGCCTGAGTGAGCAAATGCCTTTTCAAGAGGTGTGAATCACACATGGGAGAGTGTTCCAGAGAGTGGGCACCGCTACCGAGGAGGCCCGCTCATGGGCCGTTGCATAATGACGCACTGCTGGTCACGGAATGATGAGGCCTCCTCGGAAGATCTCGGAGATCAGCTTGGTGTGTGTATAGGGGGAGGCGGTCAGCTGGGTAACCTGGCCCTGGGTTGTTTAGGGCTTTGAATGTCAACTAGACCTGGAACATGGCCGCCAGTGCAGTTCTTTTAACATAGGTATAGTCTATAACTATATATATCTATATTTAGATGCTCCACTGAACATTGTAGCTGCTGCATCCTGCTTCAGTAGGGCATATAATAAGGCAGAGAAAGGAACCCCCCAGAAAAAAAAAACATGTAAAGGAGCCGATCTTAATCCCACAAAGAATCTGGAAAGAGAAGCCTCAGGAAAATGGCAGGTTAAAAGCCTCATGTAGAAACACCCACCATCATGCAGGGATGCGTTCACCACTCCCCTGATCCATCCAGTTGGTCCCCAGTGGCTAGCTTGAAGAAGCTATGAAGAGCCCGGGTTGAGAGAGCATGTGGCATCACACAGATGCAGGTGACTTATATAAAATAAGATCTTGTTGATACCGCTGCACATACAATCACAGCAGGATTGCTCCCCCTTTTTTTGCAATACTCTGATGCACATCTGTCTATTTGCTCTTATCTATGCTCTAATAATGCATATCAATAATGAGGGAACTTAAAGTGGCAGCAAGCGATGTAAAATTAAGAAATAAGCACCAGAACAATGGAGGATTACTAATTCATAATTTCTGTTTCAGTAACAAGACTAAGTCATTTAGAACTCCAAAAGCCAGAAAGAAATTCAGTTGCAAAGATGTTTAGAAGCATCCCCAGCATCATTCCATAGGCAGAGCTGAAGCACTTCCTTAAGAACATCAGAAGAGCCCTGCTGGATCAGACCAAGGGTCCATCCAGTCCAGCACTCTGTTCACACAGTGGCCGACCAGCTGCCTACAGGAAACCCGCAAGCAGGACATGAGGGCAACAGCACCCTCCTGCCCAAGTTCCCCAGCAACTGGTGTACACAGGTATGCCGCTTCTGATACTGGAGGTAGCATATGGCCATCAGGACTAGTAGCCACGGACAGCCTCCTCCTCCAGGAATTTGCCTAACTCCCTCTTAAAGCCATCCAAACTGGTGGCCATCACTACAAAGTGAATGCCACAGTTTGTGGAAGTGAATGCCATAGTTTGACGCTGCGCTGTGTGAAGACGTCCTTCCCTTAATCTGTCCTGAATCTCCCACCATTCAACTCCATGGTATGACCCCATTGGGCTCTAGTATGATGGGAGGGCAGAGATGTGCCCTCTCTCCACACCAGGCATAATTTTGCACTCCTCTCTCAAGTCTCCCCTCACTTGTGCTTTCTCTAAGCTAAACTGTCCCTGACGTTGCCACCGTTGCCGGCCAGGGAGTCGCTCCAGCCCCTTGGTCACCCGGACTGCCCTTTCCTGACATGGTAGTTTGCATGTCCCGATGTTTGATGCACGAGCTGCTGCTCACACCCTGCTGACCAGCTCTGTCTGCCTCCCCAGCCTTTCCCTGCCCCAAACCCACATTTTCTTTCTGGCAGGTCTGGCCCCCAGATGTCAGCAGCATTTTGTCCCCTTTTGCGTTGGGACTTGCAGCCTCCCCCATTTTCTCTCTCAAGGGAGTGCAGCAGTGGCTCTCCCTGTTCCATGGACCCCCGCCCCCAAGGATCTCAGCAGAGAAGTCTATAAAACTCAAACTAGCCCCAAAGGCCAGTGTCTGTTTGGCTTCTACAGAGTTAATTGCACAGGGACCCCTGCCGGGCCACACTGAGGGTCTTTTTGTCTGCCCAAGAATCACCTGACCTTTCAGGTCTCTGTGGCTATGACCTCCTGTTCCCTAGAGGGTCAGGTCCTGTCTATGAATGTCAATTTAATTCATGGAGCATCATGGAGCAGTTGCCGCGGGAAGGGAGCTGCATTGGGGTGCCGGCTCTCAGGATCTGTAGAGGTTGCAGGACTCATCATTTGCAGGAGCAAATCAGCTATTACCAAGCTCAACAAAAGGCAGCACAGCAGGGCCAGGAAAAGTTAAAAACAAGACCTTTGGAGCGGATCAACCCTGATCATAACCAGCCAAGATGGTCTAGGCATTGTCCACGGGTGTGTGAATGTGCACCTCTGGCATGAGGTTTGCGCCAACAGCTTTGACCCTTTGCTGGAAATGTTGGTCTCCATCTCAAGCCTCTTGGCTGGAATTCTGAAAGCATTTCTCTCCCAGGCACACTGCCGCAAGCCTCCCCGCTGCGGATAACAACTTTTAATCTTGTGGATTCCAAATTCAGTTATTCAGTGAATATCTGAAATTCAACAATAAGTTATGCAGCGTCTGGCACCTGATAAATGAATATCATCTATCAGGTGCCAGATGCGACATATCTCATATTTAGTATTAAATTTCAAATATTCAAAGAATAACTGAATTTGTAATTTGAAACATCATATATTTATTCATTATGATGATTACTACCAGTATTTAGAGCCTGATCAGCAGTGGTTGAACTCTGATACTCAGTCCATCGTTGATTCACTGCTGCCAGTCAGTGCTCAGCTACAGGGGCTGGAAGAGGGCCTGGCTTAGGGCAAGCTGGCTGCGTATGTCCCACAGTCCTCCCTAGGTACCAGGGACAGTCCATGTTTTTGTTGACTGCCCGTAAATCACAATATTTTGTCCATCTTTGCTTTTGGGGCAAATGCCTCAGTCCCCCTTCAGGTTCAGCTCCTTCCTGAGCGTAACTTGAAGTTAAATCTGCGTGAGGAACGGATGCTGTCTCTAGCGCACATGCCTGTATATGGACACACAGGACACGCATGGACACGCATGAACAAGGCAGCGTGCAGTGCCCCACCTGGCCTTTTGCACACACAGCAGCTGCTCAGCTGTGTTGTGAACTCTGGCTAATATGTTGTAGGACAATAATGGTTTTCTCGTATGTCTCAACTAAAAGGATAATAACCCTTTTGGCTTTCAGATGCCTGGAGGACCGCCTTGTGGAGCGCTCAAGAGGCAGAGGAGCACCTTCGCCAATGTGTAACAGGGGCAGTGAGGACAGATGTGTTACGCGTGTCCCAAGCAGATAGACAGTGTTTGGCAAAGCCCTTTGCATGTCCTTTGATGACTCATGAACCATTTAAAGAGGAGGAAGCAAAGGATGCGAGTAAACGGACAGTTCTCACCACTGAGGGAAGGACGCCGGGGCATCCCCCCCTGCCCCCAGGGATAGACACATCTGTCATTTTTGCTTTCTCCAAAATTCACATTTTTTAAATGTCAAATTCTTTCCGTCCCATGTACGAGGGAATTTGCAAATGTTGGTAAATTCCTATAAAAAATGAACCAAAATGAAATTCTTGCCCCGCTGCACAGGCCAACTGCAGGGGGTGAAGCTGTTCCCAGCCTGGAGAGGCCACGTTCTACCTGCCTTACATGCAGCTGTGACAGAGGAGGGGAAAAAGAGGTGGTGGCTCCAATTCAGCAACGCAGACATGGCGGAATACACCGGGATTCAAATCCAGACTTCGAAGCAGTCAGCACTCAAAGCCCTCGCCTGGAGGGACGGATTTGTCCATTTCAGTTTCTCCCACACTTATTTTTTAAAATCTAAAGTTCCTTCCGTCCCACTTACGAAGACATTTTGTTAAGTTCTTGGTGAGTTATTTTTAGGATCCTGATGTGTGTTAGCTAATTTTTACATTCGTTTTATTTTTAGCTTTTTAAAAGCAACTATTTCTTTATTTCTCTCTGCTTTCCTCTTTAATAGAGATACTGAATGGGAAACTGGAGTTGATTTGGTCCTTTCATTGCCTAGTCTGAAGGGTGGCCTCTCCCGGGTGCTGGGCTGCTTGGCAGACAGAGCCACCTCAAGGAGGTATGGGAAAAGGGCTGCTGTTTCTCCAGAAGTGTGTCAGCCTCCCCAATTTCCAGGACAAAAACGTAAAATGAAATGAGAGTGGAGGCAGCACATCTCTGGAATATGGGCAAGGGTCTATATGGCACCCTGTCCTGCCTCACAGGGCTGGAGGTCCAGTTTGTCACAGGTGCCACCACAGAAGAGGCCCTCTTCTTTGCTCATACATAATGTGCTTCTGCTACCAAGTGTGGTCAGCAGTGCCTCATTTGAAGCTCTTAGGAAGCAGGCAGGATCCCTGAGATATTGCCATTCCAACTGCTTTAGGGCTTTAAAAATCACCAGCACCTTGAACTGGATTCAGAAGCTAATAAGGCAAAATTATGAAGGGCATGGAGGAAGTGGACAGGAAGAAATGCTTCCACTAACACTGGGACTCCCATCTAGAACACTAGACCTTGTCATAACACTAGAATCATAGTTTCCTAGAATAGTAGGGTTGGAAGGGGCCTATAAGACCCTCAAGTCCAACCCCCTGCTCCAGGCAGGAAAGAACTCCCTAGAACTCCCATCTCCCATGGGCAGACAACAGAAAGTCCTTCCACACACAAAGCAGAATTAGTCTATAGAATGCACAGCCACAACGTGAATCGCGATGCCCAATGGCCTGGCGGAATAGACAAATGGAGGAGGAGGAGGTCTATCCATTGCTGCTAGGCCGGATCATGAAATGGAGCTGCCATATTCAGAAGGAGTTTACCTCTGAATGCCAAGAGAACGCTGCTGCCTCCTTGCTCTGCCTCCAAGAGCAGGTGGCCGGGCATTGCTGGGAACCTGGCACTGGGCTAGCTGGTCAATATCTGAGATCCTCTGCTGTTTCCCCCACTTTCATCCTTCCCCATTAAATCTCCACAAATTCTGCCTCACTTGATATGGACGTGAACGCACACATGCTGCTTTAACAATGAGCTAATTGCTGAGAAATGCTGAAAGACGGGCATTGAGAAATTTCCCCTCCAACAACTTGACCCAGGCTAATGACTGCTGAGTCTGAATGATCTTGTTTAGCCCCAAGAGCTGGGAGCTCCCCTCTCCTCATCAGCAACCTTAAACACGGCCACACCTGGCCTGGCTTGATCGCATTGTGCTCCCGTGAATGGGGCTCTGCTGAAAAGAAAACGAGCCTTGGCTTGTGAGGGGCCTGGCAAAATTAAGTGGGGGAGGGGAAGAAGAGGAGGGCATCGCGAATAATCCCCACTCGTTGCCCTGGACCAACTGCGTTCCCCCCTTGGGCCTTCGTTTGCAGGGCCGGCGTTCAACGTGGTGCCTCCTGCCCCTCCTGGACACGTCCCCGCAAGGCCTGGGGCAGCTCTTCCTGGGGCGGTGGGGAGAAACGGCCGGCCACGCGTAATGACGAAGCGCTCCGGTGTGCAGAAGGCCGTCGGAGGGGGATTAAAGGATTATGATCAAAACTCATTTTATGGAGGCAGCATGGCGTTGGCCCACGATTTGCAGGCCCACCCCATGCTGTTGATAAATGGGAAATAAATTTTAGCACAGCCTGAAATAGCAACAACGCAGTTGTGTCTTAGTCTCTCGCTCATGTCGCTGGGGCTGCGCTCCAAGCCTCGCTCAAACGAGCAGAGCTCCATGCACCTGTGTCGTGGATGCAGGGTTGCAGCTGAGGGCTGCAAAGGAAGAATTTGCCGTTTCTCTCCCCCACCCCTCACTGCTCTTGAAAGTCATTTCAGTGCTCTCTGGTTTGTCTCTAGACATGTGACTATTTCTCAGCATTGACACTCGGTGCTTTTCAGTAGGAATCCATTATTAGTTATTGTTTGTTTGAAGGGTGTTGTTGTTGCTCAGTCGCTCAGTCGTGTCCGACTCTTCGTGACCCCATGGCCCATAGCACGCCAGGCCTTCCTGTCCTGCGCTCTCTCCCAGAGCGTGCTCAAGTCCATATTCATTGCATCGGTGATGCTATCTAGCCATCTCATCCTCTGCTGTCCCCTTCTCCTTTTGCCTTCAGTCTTTCCCAGCATCAGGGTCTTTTCCAGGGAGTTTTCTCTTCGCATTAGGTGGCCAAAATAGTTGAGCTTCAGCTTCAGTATCTGTCCTTCCAATGAGCACACAGGGTTGATTTCCTTTAGGACTGTCTGATTTGACCTCCTTGCAGTCCAGGGGACTCGTAAGAGTCTTCTCCAGCACCACAGTTCGAAAGCATCAATTCTTCGGCGCTCAGCCTTCCTTATAGTCCAGCTCTCACAGCCGTACATTACTACTGGGAAAACCATAGCTCTGATTAGACGGACCTTTGTCGGCAAGGTGATGTCTCTGCCTCTTACTACGCTGTCTAGGTTTGCCATAGCTTTCCTCCCAAGGAGAAAGCATCTTTTAATTTCATGACTACAGTCACCATCTGCGGTGATCTTGGAGCCCAAGAAAGTAAAATCTGTCACTGCTTCCATTTCTTCCCCTCCTATATGCCGGGAAGTGATGGGGCCAGACGCCAGGATCTTCATTTACACGACCCAAAGCAAGGAGCTCTTGCCTTGGTGGTGGCGGGCCCAAGAGAGATGCTGGGGGGCGGGGGCAGGGTGTTACAGCTTCTCCCGAGGCCACTGATGCTCCTGCCGTTGCTGCTGTTGATCTTGTGGCATCTGCGATGGCCCCAAGGGAAATCCTACATGCAGGGGTTTCATGCAATGGTAAGCTATTTCCACTTATGATGACAGACGGGGTTCACTGGTTGCCTTCCTCCATCGTGTATGGCTCGGCTCACCTATGTCATCCAGAGCTGGCTTCCTGCTCTGTGGGATCCTTGACCTCTTTTCCATCTGGCTGTAATGTAGGATCTCATTCTCTCTCTCTCTCTCTCTGCCTGTTCCCCTCCTGGATTTGGAATGGCTAGATAGGCAGACAGGGCCATAGCCACAGGGTGGGGTGGGGGGCTGTCCTGTGGTCCCATGGTATAGAGCCCTTACATTTGCCTTAGGCAAAATGTCCATTTGCATCCACAAGTGATCTTCAGGACAGGTCTGTGTTTCCTCAGGAGAACTTCAGAGGGCCCATAGTGTTCAAGGAGCATCTCTACACCAGCCTAGAATCCCGCATTTAAAACGGGGCTTTCTGCTTCAGTTTTAAATGCAGGATCATGACGGACTCCCTTTACACACGCTTCCCCCCTCCCTTATGTTTCTTCCATATGTTTCATTGGTCTGGCTCCTCTTATTGTGGGGTTTCCTCTTTTCATGAGGGAACGCAAGCAAGGTACTTTGATAGCTCATTATCTCCGATCTTTTAAACACTGGAGTAAAGGTCATTTAGTGTGAGAGACGCCCTGAGGGTTAGCAACCTCATCTAGAGGACCCACAAACTTCCGCGAGTAACCAATCTCAATAGCAGGATAGAAGCTCCGTGTGAAGAAGCCCGAGGAGAGCGCTTTCTAGTGGTGTTGAATTTCATATTAACATCAAAACAATCAGGAAAGAATCACATTTGATCTAGTTGATATTGCTACATTTTAAAAAAATTGCTCCGTGATTAAACTCCTCTGTGATTAAAATATTGGAACCCTCAAGTAAAATGGACAGTAGGGATGTTAGAATGACCTAGAAATCATTCATTCATTCACTCACTCACTCATTCATTCCTTTACTATATATCTATACCGCCCCATAGCCGAAGCTCTCTGGGCAGTTCCCAAAATTTTAAAAACCATTAAAATACGTTATATACAGTATAAAACAATTCATGTAATGACATAGAACAAATAGCACACACAACAACAAATATCTAAAACAATGTAAAACAATCAGCCAGAGACAATGAAAGAGACTCCTTATACGCTGCCAAATGCCTGAGAGAAGAGGGCAGTTTTAACCTGGTGCCGAAAAGATGACAATGTTGGTGCCAGGTGGGCCTCATTAAGGAGATTATTCCATAAATGGGGGGCCACCGCCGAGAAGGCCCTCTCCCTTGTTGCTGCTGTCCGCGCCTCCCTTGGTGCATGCTGGGGGAGGCATTCTGTCACCTACTGTGGTTCTGAGCTGCGCAGGGCTTTATAGGTCAAGACCAGCACTTTGAATTGGGCTCAGAAGCATATAGGCAGGCAATGCAGTGGGCCAGAATTGGTCTTATATGTTCAGACCTTCTGGGCCCCATTATCAGTCTGGCTGCTGTGAAATCATATGAAATTTACTGAAATTTCCCTAGGCCCCTGATAAAACCATCAATGAAAAATGTGAGAACATGAACAGTGAAGAACACGAGAGAGGCTCTGCACCTCATCACAGTTACAGGGGAAGAACGGATCATTGTGAGCAGGGGTGGGGGACCTCCCTCCACCCAAGGGCCCAGGCCCACGCCAGGTAAGCTCTCTGGGGACGCACTCCAGTGGTGGGCGGGGCCAAAGGCACGGGCGGGGCCCAAACACCCCCAATACCAGCCCACTGCAGCTTGCACCTCCTGCTGCCCGTCACTGGGCCTTTGGAGGGGGGCGCTGGGGGCTCACCAGGGAGGTCCCATCTTGCAGGGGCCCGTCTGGCCACAGCCAGGAAGAGGCTTCCCTACAGTGGCACCTGCTCTCTGGAAGAGCAACGCCTGTGCCTGCCCCGCTTGAGGGTAGCTGCACGTTGGAAACATTCTCCCTTGCCGTTGCCTTTGCCCAATTCTGACGCCTTAATGTGGTCCTTAATTCATGGCTGCTGGTTTTATTGTATAGTGACTGTTCTAGTCTAACATAGATTTGCATTGTAATCTCAGTGTTGTAAACAACCTGGATCCGTTGTACAGGACAAATGGCATGCAAATATTTTCCAATCCATAAATAGAGACACCCCCCTCCATGAACGTGGCTGCCAGAGGACAGGAACGTGGCCCCTGAGCATGCAGACCAACATCCAAGGGTCTCCGTTTAGCTGAGAATGTAGCTGGCTCCCAATACTCGGGAGGCAGACGAAACAGGAACATGTTTTCATAGAATCCTAGAAGAGTAGGGCTGGAAGGGGCCTACAAGGCCATTGAGTCCAGCCCCCCGCTCAAGGGAGCGTTCCCTCTTCCAGGCAGACCGGTCCTCGACTGGAATGGGGTGGAGGTGAGCCGGAAGGGGTGTTTCCCCACCTCCTCCCAACCCCGTGCCTCGGCCCCCACGTGGGCAAGTGCGGCTGGGTGGGAGAGAGGCGGGCGCTCCCTTTTCTATGGGGACACACTGCTGAGAAGGAGGAGGGCAGAGGCTGTCGCCCAACTCTTGCTGTGAACCGGCTGCAAGAAAAAGGAATCCGCCTCCCCTTCAGCCAGCAGTGGGCAACCTTCAACCAGGAGAGGTTGCCCATCCAGCCCACGGAGGCCTGAACGCCCTCCCCAGGCCCTCCCCAGCTCCCCCTGGCCTGGAGGCCGCAGGGCAGGGGAGGAGCTGGGGAGAGGGATCGCCTGGCTGGCCCTGACTGTGGCCCTGTGTGCTGCTCCCCTCCCAGGGACGGGCCAGAGAGGCCCTGGCCCGGCCCCCTGCTCCCATTCCAACGGGGGCCACTCCTCCAGCCTGCGCCTCAGCCGGGGTGGCTCTGCTGCCCACTCGCTCCCGCCAGCCCGGGAAATGCGGCACGCAGCAAAGGCAGGCTGCTAGCTGAAGTGCAGGTGGAGATGCTCCAGCCATGCCTTGGCCAGAGGCCCAATGCTGCCAGGGGCGTGGTGAGCCCCCCCCCCGTGTCTGCAGGCCCCTGGGGAGCGGGGCTCGTCTCCCCCCCAGTCCCCCAACCTGGCCCAGTAGGGAGGGGGCTCAGCTCAGTGGAAGGTCGCACACATTGTGCCTCGAAGGGGCCAGGCTCAGCCACCGGCATCTGCACATGGACAGAGCCTCAGGCGGCCGGCTGGGAAAGACGCCCCCCCCAGAGGCCCTGGGGAGCCACCCTGCGCCTCAGGGGACAGTCCAGGCCTCGATGGCCCAGAGACGGCAGCCCCCTGGCAGGTGAACCAGCCCCGTCCTTGGCCCCGTCAGGGTCTCATGGAGTAGCGCTGGTTGGCTGACATCCGAGAGAGCCCGCATGCCTGGCCAGGACAGGCAATGCGAGGTCCGATGGTCTGACCCTGCATCGACACAGCTACGTATGTTTATGAGTCGCTGGCCAAGTCTCCGATGCAGCAGAATGCAGTGGTAGAGTCCTGACAGGGTAGAGTGGACTGCACCATAGCAGGCAGGGGATCCCTTTTTCGTTGCTCTCCCCCTTCTGTGGGAAGAACCAAGCAGCCTGCTAGGGAGAGAGATTATAAGCCAGCCCTTGGCCTGCTCTTCTGCTTTTCTATTTTCAAGGAGTGTTTCACTTAAGGAAGCATTCAAAACTGTGATTTCCCTCACCAGCCCTCTGAAGTGGTACGGTCCTGCCATCTCAGGATTCTACCGACTAATTCTGCTGCACCAGTAGATCTGGCCTTTGGCGCCCCAGAATTTGTTCCTGACTTCCTTTTGTGACATGGGGGTCAATTTTGTTGACTTTGCTTTGTTGGCATTGACCCAGCGTTGACATTGTGCGGGTGGCTTGCTCCCTCTCCCCCTCCCCCAAGCACAGCCACGAGTTAGCGTGGAGCGCATTGTACGGGACAAGGCACCCCGCATGCCCTCCGCCAAGCCCTCCTGGGCCAGCCGACTAGGCCGGGGTGTTTACATGACCCGACCTCTCGCTATTGTGGTCGCGTTGTGCTGTGCAGTTTGGTAACAAATAGGTGTGACCAGCTGAGCAGGAGAGGAGGGTCACAACCCGCCCAGGATGCCTTGCATGGCACGAAGGAAGCGGCCGCCTCGGTCTCCTTCGCTGCTGGCTCAAGGAAGAGAAGATCCCCCCCATTTATCACTTCGCTGTCTAGGGCGCTCACTCTGCCCTGCGTCCCAGTTCTCCAGAGTTTTGGTATAACTGGCAGAGTTTCTAAAATTTAATCCTGGCCAGGAGGAGGACCTGTCGTTTGCCACCACTTTCAGTTCCTTCT
Source organism: Heloderma suspectum (assembly GCF_057233095.1). Lineage (NCBI taxonomy): Eukaryota > Metazoa > Chordata > Lepidosauria > Squamata > Helodermatidae > Heloderma > Heloderma suspectum. Next base: position 934,150 of record NC_139474.1, read on the forward strand.
GTTCATTTGCACCTTCCCTGTTACCGATGGGCATTGATAAAATGCCACAAAAATCCAGCCCAGATCTCATACACACGATTGCATCAGGTTTCCTTTGTTTTACTGATGCACAGTGTACAGGGTATTTTGAAACAACCACACAGCCAATCACCTTGTTTTGGCTGCCAGAAGAGCCCCCCTTTGGGGGACTGAAAGCTGGGATAGAAATATTTTAATAAAATACATAAAAGGTTGCTTTTTCGTAGTGTTATATCAATGCACACGTTGGTAATGTGGGGTGGGGGGAGGTGGAGAAGACACAAATGAGCTGAAGGGGTTGAAAGCTGCCGTAAACGGTACATGCTCAGCGCTCTGGACAAAATGCGGAAATAAAAAAATGGGGGAATGAATTCCTGGGGCATTGGTTCTACTTTGGAAACCAGACCAGCTAATTCAGAACACCAACATCAGAGGGAAATTTGGAGGAGGAGAACATGCCGGCTTCCCCTCTCTCTTTCCCTGACCTCTCAAGGCTGAATAGCAAATAGAGGAAAGGTGTGTGTGTATGTGAAGTTGGAGGCTCAAAAAGGGTGTTTAGGTGAAGAAATCAACCTTATAGACCTTATTATATGATGGTTTCAAACTTATGTTGATCAAAAGTTTTGCATAATCTCAGAACCAGAAGAGTCCTCTCCTGGGTCCCCCACCTGCAACAGGCTGAGGCACTGGATCTGAACATTTCAGCACTTCCGTGCTGCAGAACCCTGGATCTCTTGTCAGTGTCTCGGCAACCTTCTCCTTCTTGGTGGCCACTCCCAGGCTGTGGAACTCTCTCTCAAGGAGGCTGGGCTGGTGCCCTCTCTGCCGTCCTTCTGCCAGCAGGTAAATACGTTTTTATTCAGGCAAGCCTTGGCATGTAAGCTGGTCTGTTGGGCTGGGTGCTGGGTTTAAAAAAAAAATCTGTTCTGTTCTTAATCATGTTTTTAATGTATTTGTTCTATTGTTTGAATCAAGTTTTTACTTTAAAAAATGTTTTAGCTCCATTGATTGTTAGCAACGTTGAGCGCCATTTACTTTCTGGAAAGGTGGGGTCCAAATTAAATAAATACATGAACAAACCATCTCATGTGTACATTCAGCAAAGATGGGACACAAAAATGGAAACCTAAACTTCAACATTTAAAAAATGCATTTTTACATGCATATTCAAAGGTGGAAGATATCAGTTCAGCCCTCTTTGTTCCCTCCTCTGCTGCCTCAAGTAGTTTCAGCCTCCTTAGACATCTAAAATTCTGCTAAATTTTGCCGTACTATTTCTCAGGGTTGGTTTCAGTGTTGTCGTGGAGACAGCCGCCTAGGCACCCTGCCTAGAACGCCACCTCCTGTCTGAAGTCCCTCCTGCACGGGACACCCGAGCACCTTCTGGAGGATTTCGACAGATGACCAGTCTCAAAAGGGCCCCAGCGGCCTCTTGCAGACAGAAGCTGAGCCAGTTGTACTTTAGGGCATTCCATCAGGCTCCATGTCCGACAGACAAGACGGCCGGGCCCTTCCACGGCGGGTGATGGATTTCTTGCTCATTACGTCTCCTCTCCCTCATCCGTATGCAAAATAGGATGCAGACAGCCTTGGATGTACCATGGAAACCAAAGAGCTTGGTGAGAACTGGGGGGAGGGAAGAGCCAGTGAGGGGGGGGGGAGTGGGAACTCTCTCCTCCTCATGCCATCCCTCCCTCCATTTGCATAATGCCATGTCCCCTTCCTCCAGACACCTTGTTTATAGAAGGCAGGGGAGAAAAGAGGAAGAATGTGGCGGACACCCAGGGGAAGGGAGAGAAAGAAAGAGACAGAAGGCCAAGTGGGTGGGAAAAGGAGGAGGAGGAGAAGGGATGAAAAGGAGTACATATTAGGGGGGCAGGGGAGGCCCAGGAGCAGCCAGCCGCTACCCAATGAGGCTAAACCCAGTGGGGCAATTCTGTGCCGACCGCACTGCCGACCCCCACCTTTCCCAGACACTCATAGAGATGCCAGTATTCATACCAATGTCTCAGCCATCTCAGACTTCTCATCACTGAACATGGTGCTTTGCAGGGTAACATCAGCCCAGTGACAGGATCCTGCCCACAAGGAGCATACAGTTGGAAGAGTTGTTGTTGTTGTTCAGTCATTAAGTCGTGTCCGACTCTTCGTGACCCCGTGGACCAGAGCACGCCAGGCCTTCCTGTCCTCCGATCTCTCCCAGAGTGTGCTCAAGTTCATGTTCATTGCATCGGTGATGCTATCTAGCCATCTCATCCTCTGCCGTCCCCTTCTCCTTTTGCCTTCAGTCTTTCCCAGCATCAGGGTCTTTTCCAGAGAGTTTTCTATTCGCATTAGGTGGCCAAAATATTGGAGCTTCAGCTTCAGTATCTGTCCTTCCAATGAGCACTCAGGGTTGATTTCCTTTAGGATTGACTGATTGGACCTCCTTGCAGTCCAGGGGACTCATAAGAGTCTTCTCCAGCACCACAGTTCGAAGGCATCAATTCTTCGGCCTTCCTTATAGTCCAGCTCTCACAGCCATACGTTGCTACTGGGAAAACCATAGCTTTGATTAGACGGACCTTTGTCGGCAAGGTGATGTCTCTGCTTCTTACTGTGCTGTCTAGGTTTGCCATAGCTTTCCTCCCAAGGAGCAAGCGTCTTTTAATTTCATGGCTACAGTCACCGTCTGCGGTGATCTTGGAGCCCAAGAAAATAAAATCTGTCACTGCTTCCATTTCTTCCCCTTCTCTATGCCAGGAAGTGATGGGGCCAGATGCCATGATCTTAGTTTTTTTAATGTTCAGTTTCAAACCAGCTTTTGCACTCTCCTCTTTCACCCTCAACAAGAGGCTCTTCAGATCCTAGAATCATAGACTAGTAGGGTTGGAAGGGGCCTACAAGGCCATCGAGTCCAACCCCCTGCTCAATGCAGGAATCCGAGTCAGAGCATCCCTGACAGATGGCTGTCCAGCCTCGTCTTGAACACCTCCAGCGTGGGAGAGCCCACCACCTCCCTAGGCAATTGGTTCCACTGTCATATTGCTCTAACAGTCAGGAAGTTTTTCCTGATGTTCAGCCGGAACCTGGCTTCCTGTAACTTGAGCCCATTATTCCGTGTCCTGCACTCTGGGATGATCAAGAAGAGATCCTGGCCTTCTTCTCTGTGACAACCTTTCAAGTACTTGAAGAGTGCTATCATCTCTCCGCTCAGTCTTCTCTTCTCAAGGCTAAACATGCCCAGTTCTTTCAGTCTCTCCTCACAGGGCTTTGTTTCCAGTCCCCTGATCATCTTTATTGCCCTCCTCTGAACCCTCTCCAGTTTGTCTGCATCCTTCTTGAAGTGTGGTGCCCAGAACTGGACACAGTACTCCAAATGAGGCCTAATCAGGGCTGAATAGAGGGGAACTAGTACTTCCAGGGATTTGGAAGCTATGCTTCTATTAATGTAACCCAAAATAGCATTTGCCTTTTTTGCAGCCTTTCACTTTAAGAATTTGCCACAGTTTGTTGTGATGCACACAATCAAAGGCTTGAGCGTAGTCAATGAAGCAGAAAGAGACGTTTTTCTGGAATTCTCTTGCTTTCTCCATGATCCAGCTAATGTTGGCGATTTGATCTCTAGTTCCTCTGCCTCTTCGAAACCCAGCTTGTACTTCCGGTAGTTCTCAGTTCACATGCTGCTGAAGCCTAGCTTGTAGGATTTTGAGCATCACCTTGCTGGCATGTGAAATGAGCGCAACTGTACAGTAGTTTGAACACTCTTTGGCGTTGCCCTTCCTTGGAACTGGAATGTAAACTGACCTTTTCCATTCTTGTGGCTACTGTTGAGTGTTCCAAATTTGTTGGCATATTGAGTGCAGCACTTTAACAGCATCATCTTTTAGGATTTTAAATAGCTCAGCTGGAATACTGTCATCTCCTCTAGCTTTGTTGTTAGTAATGCTTCCTAAGGCCCACTTGACTTCCCTCTCTAGGATGTCTGGCTCAAGTTCAGTGACCGCACTATCATGGCTATCAGGGACATTAAGATCTTTCCTGTATTGTTCTTCTGTGTCTTCCTTCCACCTCTTCTTAATCTCATCTGCATCTGTTAGGTCCCTGCCTTCTTTGTCCTTGATCATGCCCGTCTTTGCACAAAACGTTCCCTTGATAGCTCCGATTTTCTTGAAAAGATCTCTAGTCTTTCCCATTCTATTGTTTTCCTCGGTTTCTTTGCATTGTTCATTTAAGAAGGCCTTCTTGTCTCTCCTTGCTATTCTCTGGAACTCTGCATTCAGTTGGATATATCTTCCCCTTTCTCCCTTGCTTTTTGCTTCCCTTCTTTCCTCAGCTATTTGTAAAGCCACATCAGACAGCCACTTGGCTTTCTTGCATTTCTTTTTCTTTGGGATGGAATGAGTTGCTGCCTCCTGAACAATGTTACAGACCTCCATCCATAGTTCCTCAGGCACTCTGTCTATGAGGTCTAATCCCTTAAATCTATTCCTCACCTCCACTGTATATTCATAAGGGATATGATTTAGGTCTTACCTGAATGGTTTAGTGGTTTTCCCTACGTTCTTCAAATTCAGCCGAAATTTTGCAAGAAGCAGCTCATGATCTGAGCCACAGTCAGCTCCAGGTCTTGTTTTTACTGACTGTATGGAGCTTCTCCATCTTTGGCTGCAAAGGACATAATCAATCTGATTTCATTATTGACCATCTGGTGATGTCCATGTGTAGAGTCGCCTCTTGTGCTGTTGGAAAAGAGTGTTTGCTATGATCAGCGTGTTCTCTCGGCAGAACTCTATTAGCTTTTGTCCTGCTTAATTTGTACACCAAGGCCATGCCTGCCTGTTATCCCGGTGATTTCTTGACTTCCTACTTTTGCATTCCAATCCCCTATGATGAAGAGGACATCTTTTTTTGGTGTTAGTTCTAGAAGGTGTTGTAGGTCTTCATAGAACCGATCAACCTCAGCTTCTTCGGCATCAGTGGTTGGGGCATAGACTTGAATTACTGTGATGTTGAATGGTTTGCCTTGGATTCGTACTGGGATCATTCTATCGTTTTTGAGATTGTACCCCAGTACTGCTTTTCCCACCCTTTTGTTGACTATGAGTGCTACTCCATTTCTTCTCAGGGATTCTTGCCCACAGTAGTAGATATGATGGTCACCTGAATTAAATTCACCCATGCTTGTCCATTTTAGTTCGCTGATTCCCAAGATGTCGATGTTCAATTTTGCCATCTCATGTTTGACCACCTCCAGCTTACCTTGATTCACTGATCTTACATTCCAGGTTCCTAAACAATATTGTTCTTTACAGCATCGGACTTTCTTTTCATCACCAGACACATCCACGGCTGAGTGTCCTTTCGGCTTTGGCCCAGCTGCTTCACTCTTTCTGGCGCTACTTGGAAATTCCCTCTGCTCTTCCCCAGTAGCATATTGGACACCTTCCAACCTGAGGGGTTCATCTTCCGGCGTCATATCTTTTAGCCTTGGGATACGTTCCATGGGGTTTTCTTGGCAGGAATACTGGAGTGGGTTGCCATTTCCTTCTCCAGTGGACCACATTTTGTCAGAACTCTCTGCCATGACCTGTCTGTCTTGGGTGGCCCTGCACGGCATAGCTTATGGCTTCACTGAGTCACGCAAGCCCCTTCGCCACAGCAAGGCGGTGATCCATGAAGGGGAGTTGGAAGAGTGTCCGAGGTCAAATCCAAACTTCTGCCACAGAAGGGCCCTAGGGAGACTGGAGATGTCAGCTGGAGACATGCAAACTCCTGTCACCAAGGAGACTGGGCCTCAAACTGGGGCGGTCATACTCTGGCTCTGGATGCCACCCCCGGAGCTTGTCCCAAGCTGCGGCCAGACAGAGGCCTCCTAGTATGACCATTCAGAAGGCCTGGAGGCCGCTCTGTCTCCCCCGCCCCAATGGATTTTCTGCTGTAAGGAAAAGCAGAGAAAGGGGGGGGATGGGTGGGCTATAAGTGGAAGATGACCACGTCTGGATCCCCCCCCCCCGTAAAATGCTATGGACGAGGCAGGGCAGTGGCACCATAAAACCCTCCTCTGGAAGCACCTTGAAAGCTTTCTGCTCTTTTTCCTTGAGAACCCACTTTGCCCAGGAGAAAACCGAGGAGGCGGCCTAGGAGCTTCACGGCTAAGGAAGGACACAGCAGCACACAGGACCGTCAACACTGACGTCCATGGCGACTTGTGTGGTGCTCTGGAGTTCAACCAGCAGGTTTGAGCGTTCGCTTGCTCCGAACCTCTCGGTGGAGAGGAGGGAAGTGGCTGCCCAGCTGCCCCAAAACACAGTGCCTAAGAACCAGAGATGCCACTTCACCAGGGGATGGAGGTGAACAGCTATGCTGGTCCCCTGCTCTTCCATAATTAAAAAGAAAAAGAAAAATGTAAAGAAAACTTTAAAACAGTTTAAATCGAACCTTTATTCCATTTCTGTGGTGCTTTTTAAAATATCCTCAGTAAACCACTTTGAGTAAAAGCCTGTGCAGGAGCCCCATCCGAGCTCTCGCCACAGAGCCCGGCCCTGAGAACCGCCTGGGCCCCAGCACCAGGCCCTGGACCCCTGCTCTGCCCTCCGTGGCCAGGAGGTGCCTCTGTCTTGCACCCCATCTCACCCCATTCAGCAGGGTCCCTGGCACTCTGGTCGTGCTTCCAGGAGGGGTGGGAAGCCGGCTTCCGCCACCCCAGTTGCACCTGCCTCCATCTGCATTCAGCCCAGCACTCTGAAGTGTGCTCTGTGCTGGAATAGCAGTGGCAGGAGACCACACGGATGGGAAGTCTCACCGAGGGCTGATCTGCTCTCCGCATGTGAGAGGTCGTAGCAGGGGTCACCCAGGGTGCAGAGCGAATCAGCCCCCTCGGGTGCATGCAGAGAAGCTGGCTACCAGCTGGGCCAAGCCAGAGCAGTTTTGCTGCTTTGTACAGGAAAGGTTCCGTTCCTGGGTCAGTGTTTGAGATCGCGCCTAAGCACCCCCCAGGTCAGGCGTGCGAGGTCAGATCCAGCAAGAGCATCCTCCTCTAGGCAGCAGATGTTCAGCAGTTCTAATCACCCTTTTTGTATATGTGGAACAGCGTTTCTAGTGCACAACAGCTACTCAGGCCATTTGGGAATCCTTCTGCAGGTCCGTCACATTTTGTAATGTCAGGCATGTTGGCCTCGGACACTTCTGTTAGAACTGTGTAAGCCCCCAAGTTCCAAGCCCTCAGTGTGCTGATTCACTAGATCAGTTCTATGCTGCTGAAATCATTAAACGCCTGGCCACCCTGAGCAGGCCCCTTTTCCCAAAATCACTGGTGCTGACTGGCCCCAGGCTACCCAAACCGCCTTGGGGCATCTCTGCACCAGCCTAAAATCCTGCATTTAAAACGGGGCTTTCTGCTTCCGTTTTAAATGCAGGATCACAAGGACACCCTTTTTCACGTGCTCCCTTTCCCCGCTCCCCCTCCCTTTTCCTCCTCCTTCTCCCCATATCTGGGTCTTCCATTACCTTTTATTGACCTCGCTCCTCTTCTTGCCGCTTTTCCTCTTTTCACGGAGGAAACTGTAGCGGAGCACAACGGGGCAATTTGATAGCTCATGACCTGCGATTTGTTTAAAAACGGGACAGAGGGCATTTAGTGCAGGAGGCGCCCTGGAGGGTCACGGCGTCATGCGAAGAGCCCGCAAATGTCTGTGAGGGAGCAGGATAAACGCTCCGTGTGAAGGGGTCCTTGGTCTCCTGGCCTACCCACTGCTGGCAGGAGAGCAGCCCGTTTTCAGAGCGTGACGAACTGCAGGGTTCTGTGGACCAGCCCAGAGCCCTCGTGTGGAAGCAGGAAGCCACCCATCTGGAGGCTTCAGGCCTGCTGAGGGGATGCCGCGGTGGGGAAGAGGAACCCCAGGCAAGGGCCGGGGAAGTTGCCACAGTGCCCCAGGCACATTTCCAGCACGTTAAAAGTGCCCGCGGGCCCAAGAGGTTGCCCACTCTGCCTGAAGGAATGGCGTCTGGAGAACGGGTGCGCATTTTCACGCTTGTCTAGGAGAGCACATTTGGTAACCCTCTGCAGTGCACAGTCACAGTAGCTGGGGGGGGTGGTATTTTCAGCATCCCATCATAAGGATGAGAGTGCTCTTGACACAGTCACCCACAGCCAGGAGGAATCCGGCGGGGGGGAGAGGTCGCCAGGGGTTGCGGGGGGATTGCCTCCCACTGGTTTCTTGTTAAAACCCGAGAGGTTCTTATTCCGACATCAAGCCCTCACTCTCTAAATGGAGGCTGTCATGCCGCAAATGCAAAGGCCAGTTTTCAGGCAACACGTTTGGTGAATCAGGGGCAACGGAGGGCGTGTGCAGGCCCGGATTGGGTGTGTAAAAGCACCCCGGGGTGCGCCCAAAGTAGCTCTCTGAGCGGGAGCACTCCTCGGATCGCGGGAAGGCGTCCCTGTGGCTCTCGTGCCACCTTGTGGTCACCTTCCGTAAAGACCCTGCAAGCAAACCCCCCATTACAACACTGGAAGCCCCCGCAACTGGAGGAGGAGGGCTCTGACGGCGCACAGCTCTTGAGTTGCTGTCAGATTTAGGCCCAGCAGCAAAGCTGGGGCAGCCAAGCCCACCGACACTGGCAGCGCCGGTCCAAGGCACGCTGCTAGTGAGGTGGAGCAGCAAATGGCCCCTGCTCCCTCCCCCACCACGTCCAGGCGCTCAGCACCCAAGGCCAGCAGCTGTGCCGGAGGCCTGAGGAGGCCCTCTCCTCCCTGGGGATAAGAACAAGGCCGCCTTCACAGCGAAGGCGTTGCTGCCCTTTCCTGAAGCTCAGAACCAGCTGCCCGAGGTGGCCGCCCTGCTCTCCCCAGTGGCCGCACCACAGCCCCCGGGGCGCCAGAGGGAGGCACAGGCTCGCCAGAGGCCCAGGGCACGCTGCCCAGCTGTGGCTGATCTGCCGCTCCCCCAGGCCCTCCTATTCTTGGGGCATCTCTACGCCAGCCTAAAGGCCTGCGTTTAGAAGGGGGCGTTCTGCTTAAATGCAGGGTCACAGCGACTCCCTTTTTCACCTGCTTTCTTCCCGCCCCCCACATCCAAGTCTTCCATCATCTGTCATGGATCTCGCTCCTCTTCTTGCCGCTTTTCCTCTTTTCACGGAGGAAACTCAAGCGGAATACAACGGAGTAATAGCTCCTTCTCTGCGATCTGTTTAAAAACAGAACAGAGGGCATGTACTGCAGGAGACACCCTGGAGGCTCACGGCGTCATGTAAAGAGCCCGCAAACGTCCGTGAAGGAGCCCTCGCAATCGCTCGATAAAAGCCCGGTGGGAAGGAGCCCTTGGTCGGCTCCTTCCATCTGATGAAACACACACCAGATAGGCCAGTCTGCCTCTAGGGCTCACAGCTGGTGTGGCAGAGCACCCTTGTGGAGCGGGTGGGGCAATGGCGGGGGGCCCACCAAATTCCAGGCAGGACCTCGAGGCAAGTGGTGCCTTCATTTCCCCCTCAGCTGAGGCCCTGGGATGATTCGGGAGGAAGGGAGCCCGGGAAGCCCACCAAGCAGCACCTCCCTTGCTCCTGCCCAGAGCAGCTCTGAGGGTGTCTGAGAAGCCTGAGGGAGGGTCGTCCCGGGGGCGCCCAGAGCCCATCTGCTGCAGCCCAGAAGAATGTGAGCAAATCCTTATGCGGTAGGTGCTTGTTGTCTCCCACGAAGAGTTCCCCATCCCGCCGTTTTACAGATGTCCCAATTTGTAACTTTTCTTGCCAAAGGAAATATCCCTTCCCTGAACCTCTCTGTGGGCTTCTTCACACGGAGCTTTTTGGGGTTAAAGGGTTAAAAGGCTAACTTTAGTAACTCGCCCTAAAGCGCTCTTTTGCTTCCCTGTGAAATGGCTATCTTGATGCTATGCTTCTTTTACTTTGATGTTCCGTGGTTTCTCTGTTGTTATGTAAAGTCACAGTAGAGATCATTTGATATCATGAGAGCTTCTCATCTCATTGCAGGCAGGGAGGAGAAAGCGGGGTAGAAAGGGGGTGGTGGAAGCAATGAGTCCCTGGCGGAGTGCTGGAATGGGGCAAAACTGAGAGGCTGGGCTGCTTACATGGGAAGCCCTTAGGTGCTGCACTCCAGAATCGGGGATTTTGGCTTCTCTAGGCGAAAGTGCGCACACTGGGGAAAAGGGGTGGGGGGAGATAATATAGTAGCAGGAGGGAGACTTCAGAAATGTGCATTAGTTCCTCTCCATTCATAACAACATAGTAGCGGGGGGAGCCTGGAGTGGTGTGGGGGCTAAACAAGCCTCTCCCATTGGTTGAACAACCCCTGCCAGTCTGATGACGTTCAGTACTACTCTCCCCAGCCCACCTGGAAGTATGTTCCTTTCAAATGCTGTGTGAGCCCTGAAAACTGGATTTTAATGGTGCGGTACACTCGACTTTTCCTGCTTCATGTGTCCCTGACAAACCAAAGCTGATTCCATGAAAATCTGGGTAATACTGTAGGTGGGACCCCACCCCCCACATTCCCCCCATTCTCAAAGGTGGAAATGCCTCTCCAGAGGCTGCATGACCAGCAGGAAAAGCTCTCCCGCCAGGCATCTCACTCTTTCAGTTTCTGCTGCTTTGAATATGTTGCTGCATTTTAAATGTTTGTGGTGCTGCTAAGTTTTATTTGGTCATTATTTTTATTTATACCATACTTGTAAATGTTTATATTGTATTTTATTGTGTCATATTTCAGTGGACTGTCGTAATTTAGTGCTGTACTTGTTGTGATCTGCCCAGAGAGGGTTGGCTGTTAGGCGATATAGAAATGTAATAAATAAATAAAATTAAGCTGCAATGTTTTTGCATTTCTGGCCCTGCCCCTTTTGTTGCTGGCAAAAGAGGGCTTTGGATGCTTTGAAGTCCCTTGTTCAAATCACGCCTCTGCCAAGGGGCCCTGGCAAACCCACTGCCACTTGCCACGTGGGGGAGTGAGCATTTTGACTTGCCAGACAGGCTTGCTCTGAGGCAGGCCCCTGCCCAGCATTCTGGTCTTCAACACTGACCATTGGCCAGGCCGGCTGGGGCTAATGGGAGCTGAAGTCCAAAACATCTGGAGGGCTGCTCCAAGGACTGCTGAGCAAATGCAGAAGCAGTGCTGGAGCTGCCAGGAGCAGCACGTCAAGAGAGCAAAGCATGAGCGCTTTCAAGTGCCCTTGATTCCCCTGGGAAAGACGCAAGCTCAGTGTTCTCATTGAAACAAACGGGGTATAAAAGCACTGGATCCTTTCCCAGATAGTGCATTATCTTCGTTATTATTCGGCACTCGAGGTAGCCTACAATTCAAGCATTGTCTGTAGCAGTTTGAAATAGCTGACATGCTTCATATGAATTATCTTGCAATCCTTAAAAGCAGACCGTTGTTCTAGGCTCCCACCAGGCAAAAAAGCAATTTTGCCAGACCTTGCTCGTGGTCCTTGGTTCGAGGATTGGGGTGCGATTCCCATGTCCCTGATTCCACCCTCCAGGACATGCCAGAGGGTCTGCTGTGCATCAAAAAGGCCTCCACTGCACTCCACCTCTTTGCAGGAGTTCAAAGGCGGGCCTGACACTGGTCACCATTTGCTTCAAGAAAACAGGAGGAGGGGAGCCTCCAAAGTAAATCACAAAAAGGAGAAACAGGTTCTCAGGATGCAAAACCCCCGTTATAATTCCCAAAAATTATTGTGGGAAGCCCAACATGTGTTGGCCTTTTTCTTATTTTTAGACCTAAAAATAAGAAAAAGGCTGAAATGCGTTGGGCTTCCTACTATATATATATTCTTTTGCATCCTGAGAACCTGTTTCTCTTCTTTGTGATTCAGCATTTGCTTCCATCACCTCTCATTGGTTTTGCAACCAGTGTGTGGGGGGTGCAATTTGGGACAAAAGTAGTGGTAGGAAACCTGCATGTAATATGGGCGGTTGGGCAGCAGGTTAGAGTGTGTGTTTCTTCACACTCATTTCTGCTGGCAGAAGAGGAGGTGACAAAGCAGAATAGGGATGGGTGGGAGTGTGTGTGTGGGGCGGTGGGGGGAAAAACGTCAAAAAGATTCAAGCCAGTGGTATAAACAACATATTCAGGATCAGGATGCAAGTCTGCTTTGGGGAAAAACCATATAGGGCTCTGCATTCCCTTCAAAGTGCTCAGTTTAGGCTTGGCCTGCTTGCATGTGATTCTTAACATTGCATTGAACTACATACAGTATTTTTGTTATTTGGTGTGGATATTTTTATTTTAACCACACTAAATAATTGGATGTCATCAGCAAACCTGGCCATCTCATTACTAACCCCTAACTCCAGGTCATTTATAAACAAGTTAAAAAGGCCCAGGGTACTTCCAGGTGGGGATTTTATCGCACCTCCACTCTGCCTGATTCACAGAATGTTGGAAGGTCCAGATGTTGTCATCTTCCCCTCGTATCCCTCCTGTGTTTTCTCATTGCTCCTTCCATCTTTTTTAACACAGAAAATCCACTAAGAAAAAAAAGATGGAATTGTGGCACAATGCCTTGTGATTGATTGCACTAGGAGCCCTCCGTTTGGAATCACACCCAGCCCCAATATAGAGTCTTGGGGGAAGGTAGTGTTGGCATCCTTCCCTTGTGGGAAGAAAAAAAAGAAAGGCTCCTCCTGCGCAAGCACCGGGTCATTGCTGACCCCTAGAGGGACGCCGCTGGCGCTTTCATGGCAGACTGCAGCGGGGTGGTTTGCCATGGCCTTCCCCCGTCGTGACCACCTTTCCCCCAGCAAGCTGGGTGCTCATTTTACAGACCTCGGAAGGGTGGAGGGCTGAGTCGACTACCCGAGACCTGGCTTCTGCTGGGATCGAACTCCGGTCGTGGGGAGAGTTTCGGTTGCAATGCTGCCGCCCGCCACTCTGTACCACACGAGGCTCTTCCCTTGCGAGAACTGTCCATTTATTCCTACCCTCTGCTTCCTGCATGCCATGACTGCTACCTTTGCTCAGGACTGTCTAGTTAGGGACTTTGCCAAAAGCCCCTAAGCTTCTGGAAGGCCAGGAAAGCAGTGTCCACCAGAGCATCCCCACCACATGCCTTTTGACTCGCAACTAACTTGAAATGATTCACGAAACAGAACTTGCCTTTGCAGAAGCCAAGTTAAGTCTTCTTCAGCAAGATTTGCCCTTGTGTGTGCTTTGTAACATTATCTCCAAGAGCGCTTTCCACCAATTTACCTGAAACAGACATTAAGCTAACTGGTCTGTAATTTCCTGAACGGCTTTTAAAAATTTGGTGTTATGCTGCCCTCTTTCCAGAGGCCGGCCTCAGGGCCATCTTACATATTTTTGTTACAAGATCAACATTTTCCCATTTTAATTCTTTAAGAAGTCCCAGATGTATACTATTTCAAACTGATACTTTGCTTCTTTCCAATTTGTCAGTGAGGTATAGAACTTCATTTTTTGTCAGCACGCTTTGCCTCCGTTTCTCAAGCTCCCTTCCTGAAAATGTCAGCTTGGGCGCTGTAACTGCCCTATCTTCTGTCATAAAGATAGATGCAAATAATTCATTCAGCTTCTCTGCAATCCCATTCTCCTTCAGCACTTCTTTAACTCCCTGGTTATCCAGTGGTCCAGCTGCCTCCTTAGCCGGTTTCCTGCTTTTAAAGTATTTAAAGATTTTTAATTGTTATTTATGATATTTGTTGATTTGATTTGTACCCTGCTTTTCTACCAAGAAAAACAGCACTCAAGGCAACTTACAATCCTAAATAAAACTTGATTAAAACAATAAAACAAATGAATTAAAACACAATTAAAAACATAACAGTAACGGAATAAAAACAACATCCAACCCAGCTGACTCACTTACAAGCTAAAGGCCTGCTTAAATAAAAAGGACTTTGCCTGCCAGCAGAAAGCCAGTAGAGAGGGGGCCACCCTAGCCTCCCTCAGCAGGGAGTTCTACAGCTTGGGAGCACCCACCAAGAAGGCCCTCTCTTGGGTCACCAACAGACATGCCTCTGAAGCCAGTGCTCTAAAGAGAAGGGCCTCCCCCAAAGACCTTAACACCCAGGCAGGCTTATGTGGGAGTAGGCGGTCTTTCAGGTAGCCTGGCCTCATATAGAGCTTTCTAGGTCATAACCAGCACTTTGAATTGTTCCTGGAAACAGACCGGTAGCCTCTGAAGCTGTCGCACAGAGAGAGAGCTGTGCTCCCTGTAACTGCACCCCAGTCGACAGTCTGACTGCAGCATTCTGGACCAGCTGAACTTTCGGGACAGTTTTCAAAGGCAGCCCCATGCAGAGCACATAACTAAGAGACACAACTAAGTCGGGTGACACTGTGGCCGAATCAGACATCCCTAGGAACAGGCACAGTTGACATGCTAGCTATTAGTGGCATGTTCCTCAAAGTACTTAAAAAAATTTTTTGCATCCCTTGTTGTCTGCATGCATTTCTTTGGCCAATGCTTGCGTTCCTTTTTGTTCACCTCAATTAGGCATCACTCCCATTTTCTAAAGGAAACCTTCTTTTCTGCAATAGGTTCCTTGACATTACCCATCAACCATGCTGGTGACCTCTTGGCAGTGGTGATACCATTCCTGACCTGCGGTAAACGTTCTAGCTGAGTTTCTGTTGTGGTGGTTTTGAATGACTCCCAAGCATTCTGGAGATATTTGAGTTCTGGACTTTCCCTTTCAACTTTCTTTTTGCCGTTCCCCTCATTGTAGAGAAGTTTCCTCTTCTGAAGTCAAATGTGACTGTGTTGGATTTCCTGGGCAATGTCCCGCTTAAATATATACTAAATCTGATAGCACTGTGGTCAGGGTTTCCAGCTGGTTCAAACAACATTCACATCTTGCACAGCACCACCTAGGATGAAGTCAGTTCCATGACCAACTGTTCTAGGGTACAGGATACCTAGACAGATTTATCTCTTTGTTGTGACCTGAACATACATTTATCCAGTCTAAGTGAGGGTAATTGGAATCATCAGTTACAACATTTCCTCCTTTCGAGGCATCCCTGGTTCTGTTCCCCATCTCAAGATCACCCTAAGCATTTTGGTTGGGGGGCAAGGAGCATGGCTCCAGGGCTAGATTTCTTTGGGGGCCTGGTATTGTCACCCACAGTGATGATTCTGTGGAGAAGTCTCCCTCTTTTGACACTTTTAGTACATTTGACCCTCTGCTCTGTCTGATGTGCAGATCCCCCCCTGTGCCCTTAGAGTTTGTATCCAGAGATGACCCTATCTTACTGGTTCCCTCTATTCTGCCAGCCAGGTCTGTTATGCCCACTATACCCAAGTTCTTCCTTAAAACCAAGCACTCCCTCTCCAAGTGTATCTGGCACGGACATTTCCCCCATGACCGGTGGCCTCACTGACTGTCTATCATGGTCTCCTGTATGGCCATGTTCTATTTCTGCCTCATCTCCATTTGGGCAGTCAAAACATTTTTACCCCCATCCTCTGGGGATGATTCATCCCAAACCAGATGCTTCCCAGCTCCCTATGTCTTAAGAGATATAACGGGAGGCAGCCAAATCTGTTCAACCCCATCTCTTTGAGCTCTGTAGCAGCTGTTCCTGTCCTTACCCCAATATATAGCCACTGTGGGTTCAAATTTGAGTGGGCTGGAAAGAGGTGAAAATTGAGGTGAAAATTAGTATAAGCTAGACAGGAAAGTGCTGTGATCCAAGTTGGTGGTATTAATTCAACAAAAAATAAATTCTCATTTCATGCAAATGTAACAGAGAGATCAGTATCCCATACTGTTATACCATTGCTAAATATATTGAAACATATTATTTCCAAATACAGGAGCCAGGTCAAAAAAGGAAGGTCAGACAGGAAGGCGTGAAAGAAAAGGAAAAGCAATGTGGGAAGAGTGAAACTGAGTCCCCCTCTCTATAATCTGTTCATGGTATTTCATTTTCAGATGGAAGGAGCAGGGGTAAGAAGTGGCAAGAACAAAATTATCTGCTGCAGGGGAGGGTTTCCACTGGTTGAAAAAGGAAGAAAAAACAGCGAAATTATATGTGTCCCCCTGCCCCCCGGGGGGGTGTGTGTGTTGTCGTCTGGAAATGCTGATGTTCTTTAAATACACTCCTGATGTGAATGTGAAATTCCACATCACCACTAAATATATTATGCTGCAGAAACAGTTCACTTTGACAATATCTGACATGCTGTTAGTCAACATATAACAACTGACAGGCAATTGCCTATAGTAAATTTCATGTTAAAAGCATTCAGTCAGCTAATCTGGACCTTTGGTGCTTTATTTTAATTCCAGAATTCAGGTGGCAAATTTTGGAAGTTAAATTTTGACTTGAAATACACATTACAAAGTAAGTTTGTCACATCTGCAAATGTCCATTCCCGTTCTAGGAGGAGGTGTCATTTGAAGCCAGTATTTTAAGTGTGTGTGTGTGAGGGAGGGATGGGGGAGGAGACAGAGGAGTGGGGGAAGAAGCAGCACTCAGGCTTAACAGCATGATTCAGTTCCTCATATCTGGCCCCTTCAATGCGGAGACATGATCTGAAATGCCCGAATGTTGTCTAATTTCAGAGGGGCTAACCAAGTTAGTCGGTTGCAGCAAAAGCAACCAAGAGCTGCTACCAGACAAATACTTCTTGTTTCAGATCCATGATCAAGCCTCTTTAAAGTTGAGCATTGCTCCAATCTAGGTTGCTCATCAAAAACGTTCAGTGCCAGGGAGCACTTACCTTTCAGGGTTTCAAGCAATGGGACGTGCCCCATCCTACCCCAAACCCACACCATGTTGTTCTCGGATTTCTTCTCCAAACACACACCAGGAATCTTCTTCTTGGCTTATCTGTTTTCGGCTCTTTCAAAGGGAATGATGAGCAAACCCAAGGCCTTTCTCAAGATTACTGAAATAATATATATGAAGCATTTTGAATACTCAGAAATGCTATATAAAAGCAAAGAATACGTATCTTGATTTTTTTGTGTTTTGAATCTCTCTCTCCACTCTTAATTTTCCACCCACAATTCAAGAGATGCTAGCCTTCTGCTCAGTTTATGATGCCATGTGGAAAACAGTTTCCAAAGTGTCCTGCAATTTAAGGTCTTGTCATAAGTATATTTTAAAAAACTCCGTAAGAATTGTTCCATTTCATTCCCTTCCGAAATGTACCACTTCCAATGGTCTTAGACCTGGACAATCATTGTGAAGGAACCATATTTAGCTGGCAGCAGTCTTGAAGGATTCTTCTGAATGGCAATACAAGAAAACAGGGCTTGAGGGCTTGAACATCTCTCCTGAAGTGACTGGATCTACTCGGTGGATAAAAGCCTACCTAGTCTTATTAACGGAGTTGTAAATGAGCGCCTTAGGTCCACTGTCTAGAACCTGGTCAAGGTTGCCCACAGGCAGTCTTGATTTGGAGAACAGACAAGGACTTTAAGTCAGTGGTGTGAAAAGTGTGTGGTATCTGTGAGGTGCAGCCACTTGATAAAATGGCTTCCCTTCTACAGAAGCCACCTCCTTCATGGCTTTTGGCTGGTGTGATATTTAACCTTTAATCTGATCACAATAGTCCAGCTCTCACTAAGGTGGTCAACGGGTTTCCAGATTATTTCACTTCAGGCTGCAGGTGGGGTGCTCATGTGATGGAATGCTCCATGTGAGGGCCTTTTCTGTGGTGGCCCCCACTCTGTGGAACTCCCTCCCTAGGGAACTCCGCCATGCCCCCTCTTTAATGAGCTTCTGCCGTGCATTAAAAACATGGTTGTTCAGGCAGGCATTTGGGGTGGGTTAGGGTATTTTAGAAAACGTTTTTATTGTAGAATTTTATTGTTTTAAACTGTTTTATTATATGCTGTACATCGCCTGGAGTGGCTGGGTGACCAGCCAGATGGGAGATTAATAAATTTAATTAATTACTAAATAATAAATAAATGCTCCAGCATACAAGAGAAAAGGAAAGAATCCCTGAACATAAAAGTTAGCATGTCAGGGAACAGGGTTCTAGCCTATCCTTCCCTTCTCCCCGAGATGCTGGTTTTCTATGTGCAGAGTTGAATCTTTTTGTTTGTATGTAGCAGCACACACACATTGTTTGTATGATAGCATCACCGACGCAATGAACATGGACTTGAGCACGCTCCGGGAGAGAGCGCAGGACAGGAAGGCCTGGCGTGCTGTGGTCCGTGGGGTCACGAAGTCGGACACGACTGAACGACTGAGCAACAAAGCAGCACACAACCACCCGAGCTAATCCTCTGGTCCTGGTGCCACCAAGACACAAGTTGCCCACCTCGGTGAGCCCCGTGCCACCCCCTCAAAGGAGGTCACATCTGAAATACAATCTAAGCTGTGAGAGGGAGAGACATCCCCTCTTTACTTCACCTTCGACCTGCGTTGTGCAGCTTGAGAAGACGGTGAGCTGCAGATGGCGACTCACAGCTATGAAATGAGGACTCGGGTTTCTTCCGGGGCGGCGTTTTGCGCTGTTTGCTAATTGTGACGGCATAAAAGGAGCGCAAAGCAAGGCCCAAGGGAAAGCGCCCCCCCCGCTCTTTTACACGGGGAGTCGCAGAACAGATCTTATTTTAGCATAAGGGAGAACTGGCTTCTCCTCTGCATGCGAGATTTCTCCCGCCCCGACTCCAAACCAGGGCGCTGGTGCGTGTGGGGGGGCTCGGCGTGGAGGTCGTCGCTACGCGTGGCCGTGGAAGAGGCTGGGGAGAGCCCCGCCCGAGGCAGGGCCCCTCAGGCGCCGCCGGGTCACGAGGGAGAGGGGCTTGTCCCCTGCACCACGCACGGCGAAGAGGCCCGAGGGGTCCGGGTCCCGCTCTCCCCGCTCAAGTGCCGGTTCAGCGGTGCTCCCCAGCAGGAAGGCTGCGGGGGGGCTCCGCGGAGGCTGACCCGAGGCGAGCCCCTCGCCGCGCTTGCCCCCCCATCTCCTGCCCCCGACGGCGCGCCTCTCGCCCTCGCTCGAACCTTCCAACGTAGGCAACCCCCCCCCCCCCGGCGCCGCGTCAGCGACTCGCCGCCTTCGTTCCGCGGCCGGGCGGCCTCGCTCGAGCCACGGGGCAGGCCGCGCGCGCGCGGCGGAGCCGCCCAGGAGCCTGGTCTGCCGGGCTCCTCTTCCTCCGCGGGGCAGGGAGGCCCGCCCGCCCGCCGCCGACCTCGGGGGCGGGCCGACGCCCCCCGGCAAGCGCTCGCTGGCGGCAGCGTCGCGCGGCCACCCCCGGGCAGGCCGAGCGCCGCGGGCAGAGCGCTCGCCGGCCCGGCCCGGCCGCGGGCATGGTCGCGCGCTGCCGCCCTGGCCCTGGCGGCGGAGGCCCGGGCTGGCCGGAGGGATGGCGGGGCCCGCCGCCCGCTCGCGGGGCGCTGTCGCGAAGGCGCGGGGGCCACGTGCGGGGCGGGCTGGGGCACGACGGCGCATCCCCTGAAGGACGCGACTGCGGACCGCGCCCCCGCTCGCCGCAGCGCCGTCGGGGGGGGGCCGCGGGAGACCTCCGCGCTCGGCCCCGGACGGCACTTGCTGCAGCGCAGCCCTGAGCGCTGCCGCGGCCAGGATCCAAACAGCTGGTGCGGCGCTGGAGCCCGCCGCTCCTGCGCTGGAGGAGAACGGCGGAAGCGAAGCCTTTCGGGAGACGGCCCGGCTGTTTCCGCCCATAATCTCCCTCGCGAGGAGGGAGGGGAGGCGTGCCGAGTGGCAGAGAGGGGCTCCCTCCGCACAACTCGCCAGCCCCACGAAGCAGCCCGGGGTCAGTCGCCGACGTTTTGTGGAGGGCCACGCTCGGCTGTGAAAAGATACACCTCTGGTGGGCGGTGCACTCACATTTTCAAGCTTTCATCCACCATGAGGGCTAGCAACATGTACTTAAAAAAAAAAAGTGAGGCACCAGAATAATTCAGGGCAGCATATAGGAACCTAAGGACAAAGGTCACCTATATTTAAACCCCCAAATATGCATGTATGAAGATCCATAGAGGTTTTTCTTTTTTTAAAGGAAAAGAGCAGAAACAGACATTGGTTAAGTAACCACGCTTTTAGAAAGTAATATATCATTTTTTAAACATATCAGTGCATACTTCTTATATGAAAATATACACTATTGTATTTCATTCTCAAAGAAAAAAAGGAAACATTTAAAAACCAAAAGCGAACCAGCCAAACACAATATATTAGCCATTTTTGTCATTTAAATTTTTTGTGTTTTTTTTAAAACGCTACACTTTGTTCAGGTTACACTTTTTTGTCTTTTTTTGTCTTTTTTGTAAATGTTTTCTCCATGCATTGTACACTTTTTTGTAGCCTTTGAGAATAAATAAGCTCCATTTTTCCCCACATCTCTAAAAACTGCAGCATTTTCAACTAAAGTCATTTTAAATCGTGCAATTTTGTGTTTCTTTGCAACACCCCTTTTTAAAAATGGAAAATATAATATATATATATATTTATATTTATATATAGATAACTTTTTAAAACTAAAACCCTATACAAACGCCAATTTTTTTTCCAAATTAAAAAAAAATTATACACAATGTAACTGTCAACAGTACGGATGAACACGAGAATAAAATTAAAAGATCTCGAGAAATATATTTATAGAAATACAAACAAGGGTGTTGATTTTGTAGATTGTCATTCTTCTGCTTATCTTTCAAAAATGAGGAGGTGGAGGAGGAAGGAGGCAGACAATTATACCGTCCCAGTGCGAAATAATGGATAGTGATAACCCAGATGGAAAGAAACACAATGAAGAGCTTCTTGCATAAACAAAGGTGCAAATGCCAGTTGTCTCTTGAATGTCTCCTCACCCCAGGGTAAGAGTCACCATATTACAAGCCTGATCAGACTATAAAAGTTGAGTTGTTTCTATACCAGCTCACCACTGAACTATGCAAGACCTTTGCCAATTGACCAATTCCCTCTTTTCTTTCGATGTTGCTCATTAATTTTCCAAGTCCTCCTCTCCAAAGGAAGGTGGAAACTAGAACAGTGAAGTTCATGAGTAAAATGGCCACAAAGAAAATATTGAAAACACATTTTCTGCAGCCAAGTGTTGTCTACTGAGGTTTTCATGTGGGCTTTGGATGGCTACAGAATGTTTCTGTGATACCAGTGAACTATTGGGGGGGGGGGGATTTTTCTTGAGCCAAAGATGCACTGAAGAAATGAAGAAGAAAGATGTTTTTTGGCAAGATTTGGGGAAGGATGTGGGGCGGGGGACAACATGACACATTTGATAAGAAATATTTCAATGCAAAGCTGTGTGGAAATGAGGGTGGTTGTTTGTCAGACAGGTGTTGTAAAACATGGGCTTGCCTTGGATGGCTGATGTGGGAGAAACATGACGGATTTGTGAACACGAGAAACACAAAACCAACAGCCAAGAGCAGTAGCTCGCAAGGTCCCTCTCTGACAGCCAAAAGAAGGTTTGTGCCTACAGGAGGTCGGTGTGCACATCCTGACCTTGGCTGGGGTGGCAGAGCCGTTCTGCTTGACTTTCTGCCCAGAGAATTGTTTCCAAATCCTACCGCAACTGGCATCTTTGCCTCACCTGCCCACTCTCCCCAACAACTGGAAACTTGGGGGGGACCCCGATGCTGCAAAAGCAACAGCTACCTTCCCCAGAAGAGGAACCGGGCCAAACCTCCAGCCAGGGTTCTGCCCAAAGGAACTTCCACCCCAGGAAGTCAAGGAAGTCTCAGTCAACACAGTGGAAGAAGCACGCAGGTGGTGTGTGGTTTAGAAGCCCACAGACTCTGGCCGAGAATGAGCATAAACAAAGCCTGAGCAAAAATAAAAATGACAAACTGAGCCTTGATGCTTGGCAGCTCTCAAGGGGAGGAACTGAGCGCCTCTCCCTGGGCGCGCCACGGTCCCCCTCCGAGAACTCCCAAACAGCCCTTCAGTACAAGATTCCTGAGCTTACACAACATCGGCCTCCTGTCCTTTCCTGGTTAAGTTCCCCGCAGGAGGGCACAGGATTGTTCAAGGAGGAGGGAGATGGCGGGAGGCAAAGCAGCCTGCCTAGGGGCTTTCCTGGTGCCAGTTAATTTGATCAACACATCTCAGGTCCTCAAGGCTCCACTTTGCAAGGGATGCTTAGCAAAGTCCCGCTTGCTCCATGAGCTTTCAGAGATGGAGGGAAGCAAAGCAAGCAGGAGTGTTCAAAAGAGAAACAGTGCACTCCTATACATGCCTACTCAGAAGTAATCCCCACTGAGTTCAATGGTGCTTTTCCCCAAGGATTACAGCCTAAAAGATGAATAGGGACTGTCCCTCACTTTGCCCCAAGGCAAGGTTTTATTTTGATATGCTGACCAGAAGGAGGCAGAAGCCTACAGGCGTTTGCTCCTCTCACAGATTGAGGTGTGGCCCCAGGGAGCTTCCTGGCTGTCACAACCAGTTCCAGCTTATTGGGTGCGGGCTGAGAGGCTCTTCACACACTACACTGTTAAGTCTAAAAAACAGGGCTACAGCACTTGGTCAAGTCATTGGTTAGATTAAGCAATTCAAAAGCATTTTGTTTGACTAAAATGGTGTCCTTGATTAATCCGGCAGCAGATTTTCCCAAGATACTTACACAAAAATCCCGCGCATGGCTCTGTCTCAGATGAGTGTGACATGCAGGCTCATCACGTAAAAACTAAGTATCTTTTCTCTAAAATGATAACTATTTTCTCAAATCCCAAAATATGCAGATTTCGCTGATCAATTAAATGTCACCTGACTAAAAAGGGAAGGCGTACTGGTGACTAGCAGGTGCCTGAAAATAACATGCACCCTGAAGAGAGTTGTGAACTAGGAATGGATATCAGTTTCTCTTTCTCCCACATTCGAATTGTTAAAATCTCAAGTTCTTTCTCTCTCAAATATGGAGAAGTTTGTGAATTTTGGTAAATTCTTATAAAAGAATGAACTGAATCGGAATCCTCACCCGTCTGCAGCAGTCAAATTCCATAGGTCCAGTTATTCCCAGCATGGAAAGGACCATGTTGTACCTGCCCACCCTATAGAGCTATTACGGATGAGGAGATTGCCAGAAAAACAGGTGGCGGCCCCAACTAACCACTAATGTGTTTGCATGTACAGGGATTCAGACCCAGACTTTTAAGAGCTAAGTGCTCAGCTGGGATGCATGGATCTGTCTGTTTTGGTTTCTCCCAGTTTTTTAGAATCTCAAAATCTTTTTATGGAAAACTTCATAAACATGAATTGCTTCTTATCAAAACCAAACTGAAATAACATCCTCAAGCGCCCTCGTTGTGACTGGCTGCAGCTTGCCGCTGGGCGACTGCTTGGCGGCTGCATGATGTGTGAAAGGACCCTCACAAGTCGCTCCGCCCACCTTTGCCTCGCCAAGGCCCCCCGTGGCAAGGTGCCATACTCCGCATTCGACCCGTTTGGGGGTAACTTCCAGAAGGTGCTGCCTTGCAAAGTGGACTCACGCTGAAGCAAAAACATGACGGTGGGCTCTCTCCACAGGACAACAGGAAGTCAGGGAAGCCTCCCAAAATGAAAGAAGCCCCACCCCGGACTGTTGCTCCACGGCTGATGTTCACACACTGCAGCTGGGCTGCTGAGGCCGCTGCTTGAACTGCCTTTACTTTCACTGTCCCCCCTTGCTGAAGGGACGATTCCCACCACGAGGGCGGCACTGGAGAGGCAGAAGCACGCCCTGGTGCGTTAGAAGCCACCGCTCCATGTTCCCCAAGTGCAGAGGCTCTGTGCCATGTAAGTCCCCCTCTCTCTGCCAGTATTTGGGTACTGGTATCATCCCAAAGGAGGGAAGACAGACGCACCGAGGCTCCCTGATGCAGTCTGTGCTGCAGCTGAGAGATGCGGCGGGGATCACAGAGGCATCATCATTTCAAAGGAAGCATGAGCTGGACTGACTGGGAGAAAAGGGAGGGCAGAAACTAAATGGGAAAGGGAGGTCCCTGCCCATGTTATTTGGAGCCGATCAAGAAAATCCATGCACGTCTTCTGGAGTGTATGAAAGAAGTGTGCCTCCGATTTTCACCCAGAAAGAACAAAACAACCCTGTGCCCCAGATTATCAAACGTTTGGGAAACACTGGATTAGAGAGTCAACTCTCTTAAAGCTATTGCATTTCTCCAGCCTTCGTTGACCTGGATATACTCTTCAAAAATTGTGTCTCCATGCAAGACATCATTAATTGAGATTCAAAGCAGATCATTATTCCACTGAGAGCTTTAACTTTCCCCCCGCCCAATTGTGCCAAACTCGAAATCTGTCTCTGGCTTCAAGTGACATTCCTTGTGCTGCCTACCTGGGAAGCAGCCCTGGTGTCGTTCCCCTGAAAGAAAGCCTGCACACCGACGCTCTCCTCGAGTTCTTCATAACAACTCTTGACATCTGAAGGCACTCTTCTCTCTACATTATGATGAGCCGTGCAAACGGCGCATTTGAGACAAGTCTCTCGCCCTTCTACCCGGCCCCTCCACCCCGCCCCCTCCATGCTAGACGTTTCCTTTGACTGGCATCAGCCTAGCACAGGGCTGGCATTTGCACGAGTCACTATACTGGGTGAGGCCCAAGGCCTGGGGAGTTTGGTTACCAGTGAGGGGTTTCTATACTTTTTGTGGCTCTTGAAAGACCCTCAAGAGCCATTATGTACTGCATAATGTCGCTAGAACGGACGCCTACAAAATCCTAAAGCTATTTCTCAGGCAGTTTATAATAGTCCCCCCCCACCCTCAGCACCCCATGCCTCCCCCTCCCTCTCCCCTCCTCATCTCCCCCATCCACTGCCCCCCCCCCCCCCGACACACACAGCGGAGAGCCGACAGCCGCCCTGCGGGGGAGCTGGCCCTGAGGGAGGCAGTTATGTTACCCAAGCGTCCAAGCGCATGCGTTTGACAGAGGGGTTCTCCCCGTCTGCCTCGGCGGCGGGTCTCAGGAGGCCAAGGGAAGAGCCGAAGTCGGCCCGGGATGGGTCTTCCCGCTCGGCGCCCTCGTAGGAGCTGGTGTTGCTGCTGAGACTGTCGACGGGCGAGCATCCCGTGGGCTCATGCCGGCCTTGGTGAGGAAAGGAGGAGAGCGGCGTGGCAGTGCTGCGTTCCCGGTTGGGGGAGACGGGCTCCGACTTGATACTGATGTTGGGGTTGGTGTTGACGGTCAAGGTGGTGGCGTGAGAGAGGTGGCTGCCTTGTCTGGGGAGGGAAAGAGAGTGTCACGCGCACGCACAGGGAGCTGCTTCCCCCCGCCCCAAGCCGCCAGCAGCAATGCAGGGATTAAATAAACTGGCCACCAAAGGCTGAGGAGCATCTGCGCGTCATTAGCAGGCGTCGAGAAGATCTGGACCGGCAGGACCACGGGAGGGTTTGCGGCCCAACTCTCTTGCCCCAGGAGACCCTGTTCCTGGGCTCAGAAGTTCCATTTATTTTATGTAGTTAAAGATTTTGGTTTTGCCTCTCCTTCTAGCATAAAACCTATGAGTTGGCTAAAAAAAGGTTAAAGAAACGACTGAAACATGTAAAACAATGAAAGCTACTCCAAGACAACAAAACAAAACAAAACAAAGGCAGAAACAAAAAAGCTCACAAATACCCTGTCCGTGGGGGAATAATGCTGCGTTCACCTGGCAACGAGAAACTAGCAGAGTCAGTTTCCTACGAATATCCCCAGAGAAGGTTGATCGACAGGGCACCAGCACAGACAAGGCCTTCTCTGAGGTGGCCGGGGTGGGGTGGGGCAGAGCAGGTCCTCTGAAGCGGGCCTTGAGCGGCAGGTCCACTGGCGACAGGCGGCTTCCCCGGCCTGGCCAGCCCTGCCCTCTGCTAGCCCAGGAGAGGCCTCGAGGAAGAGCGTTGGAGCGAGCGTGTGTGTGTGGGGGGACGAAAGGGCCCCGGGGCGCATGCCAGCAGTGGGCTGCCTCACCCATTGCTGGCACATGCTCCCAACACACTGGTGCAGAGACAGTTCGGCCCTTGGGCCAAAACAGGTCCCCCCGCTCTCAATGCTACGGCATTGCCCCGTCCAGGCCAACGAGATTCTTTTGCAGGGGAAGACCACTGCACTCACATCAAGTTACTGAGCGATACGGGGACCAGGTGCTGCTGCTGCTGCTGCTGCTGCCAAGCAGAGATGTTCCCCAGAGACAAGCCAGCGGGCGAACTGAACGCTGGGAGGGACGAGAGATCTGCGCTGGTCAGCTGGTAGTCTGGAAGGAGAAAGGGAGAGGGTTCAGAAGGCGGTGACGCACCCGCTTCAGACCTGTCAGGAGCCCCGCGGCAGTGCAAAGAGGCGGCGGAGGCGGCGCTGCGGAGGGAGGGCTGCCCAGAGCCTCTGCTGCAGGGGCCAGCACCCAACAGCAGAGCGCCCTGCGGCAGGACGAACGGGTCTCTTGTGGCAGAAGCCCGCTTCGCTGGAGGCAGCGAGTGTGACCCTCAGGAGGCAACTGCACGCACGCAGGTCCACCTGGCCATGACTCACAAGTCGGTGCTGTTTATCTGTAAAGCTTAAGGAGCTTTCCCCAGCCTGGTGCCCACCACACCTGCTGAACTGCAACTCCCATCAGCCCCAGCCAGCATGGCGAATGGTCAGGAGGATGACAGCTGCAATCCAGAACCTCTGCAGGGTACCAAGCTGGGCAAGACTAGCCTCGATACAAGCACATCCATAGCAGTGGGAAGAGGGGACCATGCTACCGGCAGAGTAGGATGGTCCTACTTGGAGCCTGACGGATCCGGATGGATTCCTGATGGCTCCAGGGGAGTTTAGGGTCTCCGTGACGAGTGTTCCTGTCACGTCTCTGGTTGGCTTCAGCAGGCTACCATGGAGGAGGCCGCTTTAAGAAGTCCTGCCTGAGCAAACGCAGGGAACGTGATAGTGCAAAGCGGTCTTGCCAAAAAATCCTGTTGGTCACGTAGGGAAGGGATCTAGCAGCACCAAGCTCAGCAAAACTGCACACATGCAAACGGCCCCAGGATGGGCAAACACCAGCGGAATTCCACACGTGCACGCCAGCCCTGAGGCGATCTGCACATGTAAAGCAATCACTGGTCCAAGCGTAAGCCTGAGAATTTCTAAAGTTCTGGAAAGGTCATTGTTCTCAAATAGCCAGAGACTCAGCATTTCCTGGAGTGGTTTGCTCACCCCAAACAGCCCTTTTTGCATTTGTGATGGCTCTGGCGAGAAGCTGTCCCAACCCTGGGAATCTTTCCGCAGCCTCTTTCTAGCTTTATCATGTCAGGTAGGACAGACACCCTTTTGTGTCTTTGAAGCTTTCATTAAAATCGTATAAAAAGCCTAAGCTTCGAGCCCCCAGTGTGCCGATTCACTCGATCAGTTCCATCATGCTGCCAAGATCACGGACTGGCAGTTTCCCGGGTCAGTTCCATCTGTGGCACACCGGAAGGGCACCAGGTGGAGGGCGGCAGCATGAGCATAACGTGCTCTACGCGGGGCAGGCTATGAAAAGTGTTTCGGAAGCAAAGCAGACTCTGCTTTCTGGTAGCCACCACAGCAATCACGGCACTCCACTATTATTCCATCTTCATTGGCTCCTGAATTGTGCTTGGGCACAATTCAAAGTGCTGGTTGCTACCTTTAGAGCCCTACAAAGTTTGGGCCCACAGTTTCTAAATGGACCACTTTCCCCCATATGTACCTGCCTGTTTGCCAAGGTCACAAGCTGGGAACTTGTTTCGTGTCCTGCCACTGCCGGAGTCACAGCTAGCAGCTATTTTGCATTTGTTGAGGTTTTCTGTTGCTCTGCAGGTTTCTAGTGTT
Organism: Heloderma suspectum; assembly: GCF_057233095.1. NCBI lineage: Eukaryota > Metazoa > Chordata > Lepidosauria > Squamata > Helodermatidae > Heloderma > Heloderma suspectum. Next base: position 961,872 of record NC_139474.1, read on the forward strand.
TTTTTTACTGGGTATTTTAATATTATGCTTGTTGGTCTTTATTTTATTGGTTAACCCACTTTGAAGGCCTATACAAGGAAAAGCAGCCTATAAACATAATCCCACAAACACCTCCCAAAAATCAACGTTCTGCTTGCTAAATAAATAATGTGATAGAATCATAGAATAGTAGGGTTGGAAGGGGCCTACAAGGCCATTGAGTCCAATCCCCTGCGCAACGCAGGAATCCCAGTCAGAGCACCCCTGACACATGGCTGTCCGGCCTTGTCTTGAGTGCCTCCAGTGTGGGAGAGCCCACCACCTCCCTAGGGAATTGGTCCTATTGTCGTATTGCTCTGAGAGTCAGGAGGTTTTTCCTGATGTTCAGCCGGAATCTGGCTTCCTGTAACTTGAGCCCATTATTCCGTGTCCTGCACTATGGGATGATCGAGAAGAGGTCCTGGCCTTCCTCTCTGGGACAATCTTCCAAGTCCTTGAAGAGCGCTATCATATCTCCCCTCAGTCTTCTCTTCTCAAGGCTAAACATGCCCAGTTCTTTCAGTCTCTCCTCGTAGGGCTTTGTTTCCAGTCCCCTGATCATCTTCATTGCCCTCCTCTGAACCCTCTCCAGCTTGTCTGCATCCTTCTTAAAATGTGGTGCCCAGAACTGGACACAGTACTCTGGATATGCCCATTATTTATTTATTTATTGCATATGAGGCTGGGTTTTTTTAGTTTGGAAAAAAGAATGGAGGAAAAACAAAACCAAGGGTGACAGAATTACGTGCCACTAGATGGAGTCCTTTGCGCACGCCCGCTGCTACCATCAGACAGCAGAGTAGATGAGTTTTGCGTTAGGCCTAGGCGGGAGGGAGATGGGTTGCTCAGGACCTGGTCATGCGACTGTTTGGATGCACAGAAGAAAACTCCTTCATCTGGCTTTGGTGGTGAGCAAGTCATGAGCATCACCACCATCACCACGCGCATCGCCAACGCAGGATGGCCCCGGCTGGGCTGAGCCAGGCTCCAGCCCGCCCAGCCTTTGGCTGAAGTCCCAACAGCCCCTGGGGCCCTCAGAAGCAGGGCAGTTTCAGCACGGGTTTAGAAAGAATAGGCACTGCCTTCTCCAACCCATTCCAAAAGCCAGACCCGGCACGTGTGCCTTCAGCTGGGCTCCCCACGGGTCGAGAAGGGCGCTGCGCACCCTTCTCAAGCGCTTTGTCACAGCCACCCATGTTCACGGCCTCTCAGGCATGGGTAACTAATAAGCCACACAGGTCACAGCCAGTTCCTTAAGCAATAGCAGCATGGCTCCGACCGCAAAATTACGCGGCCCGGGGAGTATATTTTGAATATCCACACATCGTAAATGAGCTCATTGCACCCAACACCTCACTCTGAAAGTATGACCACGTTTGGCATTTCAGAGTTCACTATACGCTGACCAACTGTCAGATCCATCTGCAATGGGTGACAGTTGGGAGGTCAGCTTGCTTATTAGGTATGAGGTGAGCTTGTATCAGCGATCAGTCTATTAAACACAGAAAAAACAGGTAATGGGTCCAATAAACAGATGCAGTTGGAGGATATAGCTTGGCAGCTGCTAATGCTGAAACATGCACAAATGAGAAAATTAGTGCTGTTATTGTTGTTAATTGGCTTACATTGGTACTGTACAGTGATTTCACAGGAACAAAAAAAAAGATGACAGATCAATGCCTCAAGAAGCTGGCAGTTAAACTTCGAGAGTAAAACAGACACCAGGGCAACAAAGAAAGAATATGAGAAATTTAGACAGATATGGAAAAACTGGCAGCTATACTTGGACATATTTATTTCCCAAAGTGAGCATCTAAGTCTCACCCAGGATTTGATATAAAAGAATAAACAAAGGGCACAATCTAGCCAGTTAGGTATGCTGGGATTAAAAAGTGCATAACTGCCCATATTCCTGCCTTGAGCAGGGGCTGGACTCGAGCGTCTTGTAGGCCCCTCCCAACCTGCTCTTCTATGATTCTATGATATGGAAATCGATAAGAATTACAGAGGCTGAACTGGGCGGGATGGTGCCGACAGTTTTTAACATGTGTGAAGAACACTCTCTCCCTAGTCAACAACAGATGAAAGAATTTCTGATGGGGTGAAATAATAAGGTTTGGGCCTGTTTTCCTGCATACTTCATTTTTCACAATAAACTGCACACCCACCCTGTGTCAGGGCGGGAAGAGGCATCGGTCCTTAGAACTGTCGTCACTCCATTTTGCAGGCGTTTCAACACCCAAAGTTTCTCGATGCCGCCTTGAAGTTAAAAGAACTTTGTGTAGTGGAAACCCAGTCTGTGTTTTTCTTGTGTGCAACTCCCATAACAAGGAGAGGAGGAGAACCCTCTTACAGCTGTAATCAAACCCCAAGGGACAGCACTTCAAATATTTAACGAAGGGGACATTCATTCTTCTCCCAAGAAGCCGCCAGCCTCTGATCAAATTTCCCTAGAGGTGGTTCTGCCAGATTGTCTCTCTGGGTTTGATGTGAACACAATGCAACCTGAATATTTGGTGGAGCCCTTGACTGTGCTGTCCCATCCCATCTCATACTTGTTTTGCGTGTCTGCAGTTTCTGTCACCCCCTCCCCAGCTGTCAAAACCACTCGAAAGCAAAGAGTGAGCAGCTGCCAAAGCCCTTGCTGGGAAATTCTGAGCCCACCCCCACCCCCCTGCACCGACGGTTGGAAAAAACCCATGAGCTTCTCTTCCACATCAAAGATGCAACAAAAAGTGAGGCAAAACATAGCACTTTGCATGTGTACACAGCCCAGAAGAGTGGCGAAGATGTCGCATCGACCACTTAATTTAGCTTCCAAAGAACCTCAACTTTTAAAAAAAAAAAAATAAAATTCAAGTTTCTTAAACTTTTAAAGTTTTGAAGGTATGCTTAAAAATGCATGGGCAGCCAAAGTCTGCTGACATCTCAGAAGCCAGGGAAGATTTCCAGCACCCTGAAGTTCAAGTTTCAAAGCTCTGCATATCACGGTTCACTCTCCATGTCATTCTGTCTGTCTTTCTACAGAGGCAGAGGGAGAATGCTGGGGCGAAATCGGGAACAGGGATACAGGGTACAATACTGATGTTAAGTGGTCATTTTAGTGTCCAGCATTGCAAAATTCTAACGATCAACAAAGTCAGAAATAAACAAATTAAACAACACTCATGTTGCATTACATGCACATGTTATGTTTCTCCTAATGTGGACATGATCACCCATGTAGGGAAAGAAAAAAGTAACTTTTTAAGCAACACCCAGAGGGTGCTGTATTAGAAATGGCAGCAACAGCCTTGGAGAAAACAAACCTGGTGGCTGGATGCCAGACACCCGTTTCGCTGGCAGCTCCTTTACAAGGGTTGAAATCCATAGCTAGCCCACACATCGAGCCTCAATGACCTGGTTCATGTGGTTGAATTGACCATAATTTGTTGAATCTTGGGTTGTCGTTATGTGTCAGTCCAGAACTATGGGTTGGCTCTGGGTTGTTAACCATGAACAATCCAGAAGAGAGCCCATGGTTTGTGGCTGGACTGCGAATTGTGGGTTGTTTAAATCATGGGTAGTCATTATGTGCAAACCCAGAACTTTGGGTTGTTCATAGGTTGCTTCACCAGGCTACAGAGGTGGTGGGCAAAAATGGTAAAAAAAACACCAGTTGCTCTACACGCCGGTACTACAGTGCTGTAGTACCGGCGAAACAACATGTAGGGTACTACATGTAGGGTAGAGGGAGGGAGTGGGCGAAAGGGGCCCAAACAACCCAGGAATTGAAAAAACAACCCGCAGTTTGAGTCAGGTCATTGTGTGTTACTGTTTTTCAAAGAAAGCCTCTATTTGCAATGACAGAGACAAAGGGCGAGAGCCAGACACCCGCCTGACTTTCCATCACCCTGAGAAAGGCATCCCTCGTGAGCAGACAGATGTTGGGCCATGTCTGCTAATTAAGATGGGCGTGTGGACCTCACACCTCATTCCATTCCTCGGCATCAGCCCGCTCCTGAAGACCAGCTCACTGTCATTCTCTGTGTCAACTTCAGGCTTCTTGTCCTTACTTCTGAAGTCACCCCGTCACCCCACCGCCACATCCAAACAGCCTATGCTGGAGGCCCTCTGGCCCAGAACTCGGTCTCCAACCAGATGCTCGCAAGCAGGGCAGGCCAGCACTTTCCTCCCGTTGGGCCGCCCATTGTGTTTAGGACTGCGAGAGAACGCCTTGGAGCCCAGGAACACGAGACAGTGCCTGACACTGGCTCAGTCTGTCTGGCCAGGATGGTTCATGTGGAACGGCGGCAGCAGCGTTCCAGGGTTTCAGACTGGCTCTTCTGTAGGGCTGAACTGGGGACATTTTGCACGCGAAGCACGTGCTCTGCCACTGGTCTACGGGCCTCACAGTGAACTGAGAATGACACTGCCAAAATCACACTGCCCTTGCGCCAATCGAGGGTGCAACCACCCTTAGGATAGCAGGTACGGTTCTGGTCATTGCACCTAAAAACAGGTATGGTAGGGTTGGGAAAAGTGCAGAAAAGGGCAACTGAAGTGATCAAGGGGTTAGAGAAACTCCCCTACGAGGAAAAGTTACAACATTTGGGATTTTTTAGCTTAGAAAAGAGGCAAGTAAGGGGAGACATGAGAGTGGTGTACAGAATTATGCCTGGTGTGGAGAAAGTGGAGTGGGAGAAATTCCTCTCCCTCTCTCATAATACTAGAACCCAGCAGGGTCCCCCCATGAAGCTGACTGGTGGGAGATTCATGGCAGATAAAAGGAAGGGCTTCTTCACATAGCACAGAGAGAAACTATGGAATTCGCTACTACAGGATGTAGTGATAGCCACCAATTTGGATGGCGTTAAAAGGCTGTGGACAAATTCCTGGAGAAGAAGGCTATCAATGATTACTAGTCCTGATGGCTCTGTGCTACCTCCAGTACCAGAGGCAATGAGCCTATGAACACCAGTTGCTGGGGAACATGGGCGGGAGGGTGGCCTGCTTGTGAGTTTCCCCTGGGCAGCTGGTTGGTGGCTGTGTGAGCAGAATGCTGGACTAGATGGACCTGGGTCTGACCCAGCAGGGCTCTTCTTGTTCTTATGCACTTCCATGGCTTTGATAGATGCAACTAATACTCTTCCAAAACAAGAGGGAACCTCTAAGGTGCACTACCTTACAATGTAAGGGGCCACAGCTCGCTGGCAGAGCACCTGCTTTGCACGCAGAAGGTTCCAGGTTCAATCCCTGGCATCTCCAGGTAGGACAAGGAAATCTCCTGCCTGAAACCCTGGAGAGCTGCTGCTGCCAGTCCGTGTTGACAGTGCCGGGCTCAATGGACCAAGGGTCTGACTCAGTAGAAGGCAGCTTCCGATGTAACCACCCCGGTGCATTTCAATTACAATTTCTGTCAAGGACATTTTGTACAACAGAACAACCACTGATCTCAGCTTAGCAGCTAATTTCCCCTGCTCCTCCCCTCCCAGGTGGGATTGGCCTTACCTGTGTTGTAGGCTGTGGGCATAGCCGAGAAGGGCAACCCCTGCGTCAGGAGGCTTGGGGTAGTCACGGAAACAACCGGGGTGGTCAAAGAATGAGTTGCTTGAGAGACGACCAGTCTCTGTGTGTTCTGCTGGGGAAAAACAGAGAGAGAGAGAGAGAGAGAGAGAGAGAGAGAGAGAGAGAGAGAGTCATGAGACAGGGAAGAGGGGTGCAGGGGAGATGACCCCTTGGTCCATTCTCTGGCACAGGACCTCAAGCCTTGACATAGAAGGGAAGAAAAATGGCTCAGGCTTCTTCACAGATGCCTCAGACAAGGCAAAGACAAGGCAAAGACAAGACACTGGCCTGTGGGGAGAACATAAGCCATATTCAGTCACTGCTTGTTCACCCATGATGAGGATGTCCCTGCAATCCTCCTCATGTGCAGATGGCCAGTGTGGGGATAGCGATCAGGGTGTCGGAGTAGGCCTAAGGAGCCCTGGGTTCAAGTCACCGCTCAGCCACAAAGCTCACTGGGTGCCCCTGGGCTAGTCGCCTGCTCTCCGCCTGATGTACCTCAAGGGAAGGCTGAAGGGGGTGCAGGGGGTGCCTGTGCTACCCCTGAGCTCTGGAGCCAATCAAGGGGAAAGGTGTATGTCAGTTCTGAAAGATACCCCTGGACACGAACCATCCTCAACCATCCCACACGATCCCACCTCCTCTGTTCTTGCCCCCCGTCTCCCAGAATTCTTATGGGATCTCTCTCTCTTGCTCCTTGCAACCCCCTGCCTCAAACTCACCTTTTCTCCATGGAGTCTTTGGTGAAACCTGCAAGTCCTCCCCCTTGCTGACCTGAAGCGTGACTACATGCACCTGAACGGCGCACGCATTCTCCCCCGCCCCACTTCCCTTCCCTCTCCATCTCTGTGCCCCATTTCGGACTGTAAGCTCACAGAGCTGGGGCCTGTGCCTTCCTAGGCTACTGTCTCACCAACAACAGCAACCATGATAAGGTCTGAATAAGTCAACTGCCAAGATCTGGCTTAGGAATGTTATGTCGGGCAACGTGAAGACGGGCTTGGGAATTTGCACTGAAATCTCAGAAGGCAGGGTGTATTTGCCCTACTTCATGTGCAGCAGCTGAGCAGACCGACAGCCGGATCGCCATTGCCCCTGAGAGCAGCAGACCAGCATGGGGAGCGGCTCCCCGCCCCCAGCAGCATCTGCCGCCTCGCCCTGCCTAAGGGTAGGGCTGACCTTGCACCCCAGAGGGTCTTCCTGGGCCCTTTACAGCTCTTTGAAAAGACGGACTTAATCTGAATAATGTATACAGCCACAGAATTGTGTAAAAAACACATATTGCAACGTTACTCTATCTTTTCCAACAAGGGTCGCATACGTGGTTCCCCCTGTGGGGAGTTTTTCACCCCCCAAACAACCCTGTGGGGTAGGTTAGGCTGAGGGAAAGGGTGACTGCACCAAGCTCTCAGGTTAACACCACCACTGAGTGGGGACCCGAACCCAGATCTCCCCTGGAGACGTCCCAAGACTCCACTGGCTATCTGCACTGGTTTCTTTTGGCTGATTAAGTACACCAACGCCAGGAGGAAGGAAACGGGGAGAAGAGAGGAGAGACACAGGGTCCCCCGCTGCCTATTCTGAGCACGTATCTGTAACGTGTACCATGAAGAAGGGGTGAAACCAGCGCCAGCTTCTTGCCATCTGGCCTGGATGCCACAGATACTCCCCAAAGAGGACAGCCCGTTTCCAAGGCAGAGGAAGAAGGTGCCCCTCCGGAGCAGAGCACAGGCAGCCCTTGAGCCTGCAGGGGCCAGTTCTCCTGGCGGGCACCTGTCGCTTGCAAGAGCCCGGGCTGTGGACGCAGGCCCTGCACGCTCAGCAGCCCTGGGGCACATTCATGCATGGCTGCTGGGATCTCCCCTCCCTCTCCTCCCCCCCAAAGGTCTTATCAGGTCCTTCCTGTGGGAGGCAGAAGGGGGGAGCAATGGGGTGGCCCCAGGTGGGCAAAGCAAGCCCCTGGGGAATCACAGAGTCGTGGGGTCGGAAGGGGCCTACAAGACCCTTGAGTCCGGCCCCCTGCTCCATGCAGGAAGTCTGATTCCCAGGCGGTCCCCTGCCCAAGGACCAACCAAGGCTGGCCCTGCTCAGCTTCCGAGATCGGGCGCCACGGGAGGAGAGCCCAGCTGCAGGACCAGACCGAACGAGGGCCCGTCTGGCCCAGCACGCTCTTCCCTGCCAGCAGAAGGTGCGTCTCCCCAGCCATGCTGCCCTCCTGCCGCAGGCCGTCGAAGGAGCTGCCTCTGAATGGGGAGCTTCCATTCAGTTCTCACGGCTGAACTGAGGGCCACAGGGACACCCCTCCTGCTCCAGGGATCTGGCTAATTACATTTTAACGCCCCCCCCCAAGCCAGAGGCCGTCTCCTCCTCACCCTGTGGCGGTGAACTCCATGAACTAGTCATGCATTGTGGAAAGGAGCATTTGGGCAGTCCTGGCGAGAACATAAAAGATGCATTTTGGAAAGGACGGGTTTTACCCAAGTTGTCCAGGATGACAGGGCTTGAACCAGGATCCTGAAGCTGGGGCTGGCCTGGGGGCTTGGAGGATCCCCTCCTGCACTTCCTCCTCCTGCATCACCTGGCATGAGGCCAGGGAAGCCCAGACCAAGGATCTCGTTATGTGAAAGTGGCGAGGAATCCCCTCCCGCAGCTCTCTCTCTCAAAATGGGTACAGGAGGGAGCCGCTGTCAGCCCCCTCTGGCCCCTCCCGCCCTCCACACCAACAGAGGGGTGGCGGTGGTCCACCAGGGAGGCTCCTGCGCCTTTGGGGAGAAGGGAGGATGCTGGCGGGGGGCTGTTTCTCCCACCCACTGTGAACGAGGACGCGCTGGAGACCCGGCCCTGGCAACACGGCCACCGTGTACCACGTGGGGCAGCAGCCCTCTCCCTCCCCTTGTTGTGTCCAGGTGTCACCCTTGGTTTGTCTTCCCACCAGACCTCCCTCCCTGGCTCTAAACCTCTTCGGGCTCTGGCCCTCTGCACCTGAGTTCTCCTGGCCAGCCTCTGCCCTATGCTCTCTGCAAGGCCGCTCACGCATGGCAGGCCTTCTCGTCACCTCATTGCCCCACGCTCACCCGGGAAGCTGCCGCGTCCAGCCGTGCGGAGCCCCTCCCCTGCAGCAGCGCCCGCGCCAAGCAGCAAAGGCACTTTCGCAGCCCTGCTGCCCCACAGCCGTTGGCGCGGACACTCCGCCACAGAGCCACGGAGCCCCTGTGGACCCTCCTCAGAAACACAGACAGCCTGCTTCTGCAGGGCAGACCGTCCTGCCCCGGAGGCTCCGCTTGGGCTGCCCTCAGGCAAGGGGTCTTCCCCCCCTGCTCCCCAAGCCCCCTGCATCAGAGATACCGGCAGGGATGGCCTCTCTGGCCTGCGACCTCCTCCGCTGAAAGGCCCGGCCCTGTTTTCAATGTCGGCACGACTGCATCACCACTTGCGAGGAACGCAGACGTGCAAAGCAGCACAGAATCTCCCCAGGCCCCTGAGTCACTGCCTCCGCCGTCCCGCCTCGAGCTCTTTCCTCTGGCTTGCCACGTGCCCCCACACGCCTGCGCAGCCCCCCTTCTCCAACCGCTTCTCTGTCTTCCTTTGAAAGAGGAACACACTCATTTGGCCAGGCTTCTCCTTCTAGAAGCTGTAGACTTTCACTTTTGGTTCAGAATCCAATTTTGGTTTTAAAGGGGCAGAATCCACACAGTCCGGAACACAACCAGGGTAGGACTCTGGCACAACCATGGGGCGAGCGGCAAGGGGACAGCTGCCACCGCACAGAGCATGCAAAGAGGTGGCGCACAGAAGCAACCCTTTTGTCGGTGCAATCCAGAATTTCAGAGTGAACAAAGGATCGTGCTTCCCTTCCTGATCTGTGAATCAGGACCAGCCTTGGCACCAGGCATACCCAGGGGGCTGCCCAGGGCAGAACGTGGCAGAAGGATGCGGGTCACCAAGCCACCAGGATGGAAAGGACTTGCCAAAAGCTGGCTAACAACACACCCTGCTCGCCACAAAATGGCAGCTTCATCTCCCTCCTCAGGGTGACCACTGGGGAGAGGGACTTCTCAGTCGTGCCCTCCACTGGCCCTGATGACATGCTCTCCCCAGGGAGGCTTGCCTGATGCCCACTTGAATGTCTTTTCAGCACCATTTCCATTTCCCACAGGCCTTTATTAACCTTGGAAGAGACTGCTTTAATGCTGCTCTTTGGCTCGGGGTCATTCCATTGTTCTCGTAAGATCTTATTGTTTTGATGCTGCAAGGCACCTAGGAAACATTTATATTGAAGGATGGGATAGAAAACAAACGCACACAAAATAAATAAAACCTCCCTGGGCCTGGCCTGAAGGCACCTGATGTAGCCCCCTCACTGAAGCCAAGCAGGGCTAGGTCTATTCAGTCCCTGGATGGAGACCTCCATTTGCACCGCTCTGAGTTCCACTATGGAAGGAGGACGGGATATCCTAACATGAAAGAAAATCTTCTCCTGGTCAGAGCCATGACATGGATCATGTGCTTCTTTCAAATCCCCTGGAGTATGTCTCAGCCAGAACTGCACTTGCCTGGTCTGGAGGCTCTCTGCACGACCCAGAAGCACCGCGTTATGTGCCGGATGTGATGCCACAGTGGTCAGGGGAGGGCTCTGCAAGGATGCTGTTTGAAGGCAGCCAAGAGGAGGGGATAGAGCATCCCACACAGGAGAAGATGGGATGGCCATGACAAAATGGGGTAGAGCGTGGACGAGACCCACATCTCAAGCCTGGCGATGGATGAAGGAGACCTGCCAAAGAGGGCGGGCTGCTGTGTGCAACACGGAAGGGTGGTGACAACTGGACAGTTCCATTTCTGCCTGGTCCACAGTGGCAGCTTCTCCTTCCCAGAGAGGAAGACGCAGAGCTAGAAGTCCGTGAAGAGCAAGGAGCCCCTCCCCTGTCCCCAAGGACAGCCACTGCTGAGGCACATGCACCCACTGCTGAGGAGTTGCCGCTGTGGGCAGGCTGCTAGCCCCCTGCCCGGCCCACTCAGGGCGCCCTAGGACAGGCCACGAAGGTGCCAAGCTCCCTCTGGCAGCCCCTCCCCCACGCCTGCCTGCTTCAACACACATGTTGTTAAATGGGGCAAAACAAGCCAAACAGAAACACACACACACGCAGGCAAGCCAGGACACTCACCAGATCCAAATGATCCTCCGTCTGGGTGCAGAACAGAAATGAAACCAAAGGAAATTGTTACATTTAGCTCCTAATTTTGGCCCTCCTTCCAGTACTAATTGAGAATCCTGTTCTCTATTGTCACGCATAGAGGACCAGAAATTCAAAGACCCGTGCTGTGTGAAACAATTCAAAACCCTTTTCAATAGCAAAGCTAAGCCACTAAAGAAAATGTCTATGCTTGGAGAAGGTCCAAGGTGAAAATTGCCTGGTGCCAAGATGGCTGCCAAAACAGCAGCAAGGTGACGCCATCTTGGAATGGTTTCAGCACACACAAACTCGGCACATTTCAGGATGGAGGCATCTCCGCATCCTCCCACCCAACGAAACCGTCAGCGATCCTGTATTAGCCAAACAGTGAGCCACTCTCCCTCAACAGGGCTGAGATAGGAGCCGTGCAAAGTATCCCTTCCTTTCCAAAGACATTTCTGGCTTCCCAAATGGTGGCATTGCATGTTTGGAATGACTGACAGCTGCAATACTTAGTCGGCTAATCAGATAGATTAATAGATTAAAACATTTTGATCGACTAAAGGGGTGCCCCAAATTAGCCGGGCAGCAGAATTTCTATAAATATAAAAACTGCAGGTAGCAAATGGCTTCTTCTGCTTGTGTGTGAAAGAAAGAAGGGGGGATGCTCTCTGCTGCGACTCTCATGTGCCTCACCTAAACACACAGTATGTGGTTTTCTTTTAAACGATGTCATATGCAAATGCATGCAAATTTAATTGTCTAACCAATTCAGGTCACAGGATCGAGCTGTAAGACTCAGGATTATGCACAGCAGCCCTATTCAGTACTCTTATCTTCAAGGACAGATAGGAGATTTTTGCAAGCTGATCTAAATCACTGTTGCACATCATATGTTGATCACCATTACCTCTTAAGCCAGCCTTTCCCAACCTCGTGCCATCCAGATGTGTGCCGCAGCTCCTATCTTCCCCAGCCAGCATGGCCCCTGGCAGTAGGGGATAGTGGAAGCTGTAGTCCACTCCAACACATCTGGAGAGCCCAAGGAGGGGGGAGGGTATCTTACGCCGCAGCATGTTCTCTACTGTTGTGCGTTTGTCAGGGATAACAACAAAAAAGACACGCCAAGGGTTGTGGGTAGAGGTTTCCAGACAGACCAAATTCATCGCCAAGGTCTACCCCCTGCATGGTCTTCTCAACGCAGCCCCAAGCAGACGGTCGGTGGAGGATTACGCGCAAACTGGGGCTGCCTGCGCCACTATCTCACCAGCCGGATTTCTCTGCCTTAGGCGGGACTCACCAAATGGTGCATGAGGCCCTTCCCACTCTGCGAGGTGATGACGCGCAGGTCTGGCTTGCGGTTGCTGGTGGCCAGCTGGGTGCCATGGGAGGGGGGCGGTGGCGATTTTGCCGGGATGACCTTGCCGAGGCTGTTGCCGTTGGAGATGGGGAGGAGGCCTGGGGAGGCTCTGGCACTGACATAGCCGTTCCCTGAAGGAGGAAATGGAGAGGTGATTTTTTAAAGGATCAACAGTGGTGGAAAACTTCACGTTGTCTCCATTCTCTACTGTGACTAAGCCAAAGTGCGTGTACCTGGAATAGCTCGTATCCTCCCCCCGTTGACCCCTGGGGCCTCCATTTCTCTCCCCTTCCTCTGCTGTTTCTCATCCATCTATTTTAAGAATTGGAGGCCCTGTCCTTTGCAAAGCCTACATGGATGGTGCCATCTACATCCAAACACAGAGCAATAACAACACCATCGTCAGTGTTACAATGGGGACAGTTCTCCACTGTCCTGTATCTACCAGGGCAACAAATAAAGTAGAGGCAAAAGTCAGTATCTGGCCACTAACTGGACCATGAGGCTAATAATGAATAAGAGCCAAAAGCACTCAGGCTATTGCCACTGAAACAGACCCTCCCCTTCCACTCTCCCACTGCAAATTAGAGGCACACAAGGGCGTGGAAAAACCCACGCAGAGACACAATTTGGCTGCCTCACGTCATGGGCTGCTCCATCTCCATCTCATAATTGATCATCAGAGCTAAATGGACCCTCCCACATCCAGAGGTAGCATACCTCTGAGCACCAGTTGCCAGAGGGCAAACGTTGAGCCGAAGGCTGCTCCTTCCTGTCCTGCTCACAGACTTCCATTTGATCCAGGAGGGCAACACAGAGATTCTGATGGAGGACAGGTCTATCAACAGCTATTAGCCATGGACATTAAACTGAACCTCCATGTTCATAAACAGTCTACCCCTGAATACCAGTTACAGAGGGGCAAGCAGCAATGGGACGACTCTTGCCTTGAGGCCCTGCTTGTGAGTTTCCCAGAGGCATCTGGAAACAGGAAGCTGGATCAGCTTCCCTTTTGCAGCAGGCAGACGGGAGATCGCCAGATGTTTTGGCCCTGCTTTAGAGTCTGACCTGGGGAAGTGTGCGTGCGCACCCTGTCAAGGTCTTGTGAACGTGAGATGCTTACATCGTCATTCTCCAGGATTCAGCTCCCTCCTGAAGACTATCTTTCTCTGAATGGGAGGAGTGGATGCTTCGCCTCTGGACTTATTTTTATTTATTACCTAAATGTATATACTACTTTCCATGGAACGTATATTCTTCTTTCCATATCAAAGTAGTATATACTTTGCAGTTGTCATGCAGACAACATGCAGTTATCACTGCCAGCAAATACAACAATAAAACATGACCATAAAATCACACAATAATAAATACTAAGCAGCAGTGAAACTACAACTCTGCTGTGCATGTGCCCTAAGGCAGTGGTCTCCAAAGTGCGGTGCGTGCACCCCAGGGGTGCGCAAGACGATCCACGGGGGTGCGCGAGCCGCCTGATAATTGAGCTGCCTCCTGCTGCCCCGACAAGCTGCCAGTGTGTGCAGGGGCAGTGGCAGGGGCAGCAGGAGGGGACGGGAGCCGAGAGGGAAGCTCCGTGGCATTTCTCTCTCGGCTCCAGTCCTATTCTGCCGCGGCCACCAAGCTCAACGGTGCCAGTCTCTGCCAGGCGCGGCGGAGGAAGGCACGGTTCCTTGCTCGGCCCTGGCACTGGAGCAGCTGCCATCCTGCCGAAGGAGAGCAGATTTGTTCCGAATTTGCTGCCCGTTCCTGTGATGACAAGTGGCTGTCAGTAGTGTGCTACCTGGCGGATACTTTTGAAAAACTACATTTAATCTGTCCCGTCAAGGTAAAGGTGACATTCAAAGCACTTTCTCACTCGTAACAACGAGTGAGAAAGTAACTGCTATTCGAAAGAAACTCATGCCATAGAGAGAGCATTGTGAAAATGGATGTTTAGAAATGTTTCCATCGGTATGTGGTTTTATTGCCAAAACGATGTAAGTGCGTCGTCACCTATAAAAACTCTCACATCTGTGCACTTAAAAAACTTGGAAACCAAATTTTCTGACCTGTTTGAAAGTCTTCCAAAGATTTTCAGTGGGTTTTGAACCCGTTCGTTAAAAATATAAAAATGCAATACCTTCCGATTAGTTTGCAAGAACAACTGATTGACATCAGGGCAGATGGAAGGTTACTAGCTGAATCTCAACAAAAACCTTTGCATAATTGGGGGATGGGATTGAAAAATGAGAATTATGATTTAGTAAGCACACCCTAAGATGGCCTTCTTCCATTTGGATCTACGTATCTTTGAGAGGTGTCTTTTTCAGCTATGACAGCCATTAAAACCAAGTATTGAAATAAACTGAACTTAGAACCGGACCTTCGAATCGCTGTATCACAAAGCGTTAAACCAAGATTTTCAAAAATAACGAAGCATATTCAATCACATTGCTCTCACTAAAACATATCATTATTAATAATAAAAAATTGAGTGAGAACAAAAAGGGGTTTTTTAAAGTTAATAAATAAAATAAATTATTTCAAAAATATTGTTTATTTCATCTTTATCGTATCTTTTTAATTTCTATTTTTTGTGTATGTTTTATAATGTACATAATATATTAGTACAGTAGTACACATATATCTTTTATAAATATACATATATTGGGGGTGCAAGCTCAACATTTTTTTACTGAAAGGGGTGCACGATCAAAAAAGTGTGGAGACCCCGGCCTACGGCACCCCTGGTCGGCTGTTTCTCACAAGAGCCCCCGCCAGCCAGCTCGCGGGCCACGGAAGGGCTCTCCCCTTGGTGTAAGGCTTCTAAACACGTCCCAGTTGTCCTCTGGGAGTGGCTGCAGAATTAGTGTCACAGTCCAGCCAAGAGGAGACATCAAGGCAGCCCCAGGCCCTCCACAGCCAGGCCTCAATCCCTCCTCCACCTCCACCAGCTAATTCGGCCTCTCCATGAGACCAACCACAAGGAGCGGCGGCCAGGAGGAAACGGCGCAAAGGCGGTGGGGTCCTGAGAAAGTCCCAGGGCCAAGCAAAGTCTCTCCGGGGGTCTGCCCCCTCAGCTCTCCTTTTGCTTCCCTGCTCCTGTTTCCTGGAATGACGGGAATGTTTTGGTGACGTCAATGCTGACATTCACAGACCCTGCCAAGTTACAAGCCGGAACAGCCGCTCGCAACAGCTGACATGGAGGCCGGGGGGCGGGGAGAGTTGCATGTGCAGATGATGGACAGAGACAGCAAGTGTGCCTAGGAATCCCAGGAAGGGCCGATGCTCAGCGTTTGGGCACGATGGGTGAAGTTAAAATGGCGCCCCCTCTGTCTCAGTGCCAGATCCCTTGCAGGCTTGTCCTCGTGGAGTCTCAGATTTCTCTCCAGCCTCAGTGCTGATAGGCTGCTGCTAACATTCCTGGCCTGCTGACATCCTGTCCCTGCCTTGTACTGTGGTGCAAGAGCACTGAAGCGATGCTGGGAAGCCGAGAAGCCCACAGAGTGCTGCTGCAGAATCACTGTTCCTGGCTGCACTGTCCTGGGCGCTCACCGAGGGCTTTCCCAAGTCCAGGCCAGCTCCTCAAGCTGCTTCCCTGCTTCCATCTCGAGGCTGACGTGGTCCTCCATGGTTCCTCTCTGCTGGCCTTTGGAAAGGCTGGAGCAACCCCTCCCACTGGCCCCGGGAGCTCTGCACAGGGATGTTTCTGGCGGTGAGATCTGGGGTCTCATGATGGTCATTTAAATTCTCTCTCTCTGTCTGTTGTAAGCTACTGTGGACACGTGCTGGACAAGTGGCATGTAATTGCTGAGGGCTATTATCTGACTAAAGAAATCTAACCCAACTGATAAATTGAGCATATTTGCATGTGCATAAAAACAAGAGTTCTGAAGCAAACACACAAGAAACAGAGAGCAGCAGCAGGCACAGCTGTCGTTCTGAAAAGGCGTCTGTTGCACACTGCAGCAGCAGGCACAATCCTAGAAGAAGCACTCCCTCCGGGGTGGGCGACTGAGAAGGGAGACGACTCTTTTAAGATAATGGTGGCGACTGACAGTTGGTAAAAACTACTCGTGTCTTTAAAACCAAATTAATCTGCTGTCCGATCAGTCGGGGCGCCTTTTTAAATGATCTGGTTTTAAGACCAATTCAACACTGGAGCCCTGACGTAAATAGCCATCACTGCCCCGCTTTGGGGATCAGGCCTTCCATCAGATCGCAGTTCCGGTCCTCCCTTCCCAAGCTCACATGATAGGCGAGGCTGATGGAAGGCACCCACAACTGCGGCCTCCACCACCACTGGCCAGTGCAAAGCCTCCATCAGTTCTGGCTGTTAGCCCTCCTTTCTGATCCAGGCAGCAGGCCTTAGGCAGCCCGGATTGCGTGTCCGCAAATCTCTCTCCCTCCATCCCTCAATCTTTCCCCTGTGAGCCCTAAGTAGGCTGCCTAGATGCAATCAAGGGGGGAGCTCCCAGGTCTCCTGTAACAGTAGTGGAAAGAGACAGTACTAGCGTGGCTATGCAGCTTGTCACATCACGGTGCCGCCAAAGCGGGAAAAACTGAACCCTCTGAAATTCTCTCTTCCATGCAATTATTAACATTAAAAGAGGCATGACTACTCTAACATTTAATCTAAAGGCCAGGATGTCTCAATAGTCAATTAGAACCATCTCCGCCCGTTGCCATCCAGTAATTAAACAAAACAAAGAGTAATTTAAAAAGGATTCAGGCAACATTTCTGAAGCAACCCAGAACTGTTGTCATTTTAACAAGGGTTTTAAAACAAGGGCTGGTTTTAAAACTGACAAGGACAAATAAGTGATCTGCAGCGCAGCGCAGCCTCTAATTAAAACCAGGGCAGAAAAACCTGCTTCCCTGGAACCCGCCAGTTTTAGTCCTACAATGAGGGTTCCACCCCCACCTCCCTCTAAGGGGAGGTGTTTTTGTTTTGTTTTTTTTGAAGAGGGTGATTATGTCAGCCTTGAAGATAAGTTTTTCAGAGACCTTTTCCTAACCATTTGTGATGCGATTGTTTCTTTGCCATGTTTTTAAACTGGAGCTTTATTGTTTTTAAATGGAAATATCTTGTATTCATTGTTTTCATTTGCTTTTATTTGCTGATTATTTGGGGGGGATGTAAGTCAGCTTGTGTACTTAATAGATTCTGTTTATAAAAAATACATCATGCAATTAAAAAAAACCTTAGCTGATTAACTGTACGGGTGAATACTCTACATAAATTTACAAAAGGGGAAAATATCTCTACAACTCTACACACACACACCATGCACATTCTCTTCATTTTTAGATGGTGCACAGATCTGTTGTAGTGGGCGCCCATCCAAGAAGAAGTCTGACCCCCTTCTCAAACACACCAGCGAGAAAGCCTCTAAGATGTACTTAGAGGCATCTGCAATTTTATATGAACTTCTATTAAACTCAACTAAAGAAACCCCCAAACTGCTGTCTTTTTAGTCAATCAAGATGTTTTTTTACAGTGCAGTCCTAAGCATGTTTACTTGGAAGTATGTCCTGCTAAGTTCAACGTATGTAATGTGCATAGGATTGCACCCTCAATCTGTTAAGGGTGCAATCCTATGCATGTCTGGACAGAAAAAAGTCCTGCACTTCCCAGCATGCCCCAGCCAGCATGGCTGGTTGGAGGATGCTGGGAGTAGTAAGAATTCTTCTGTCTCAAAATGTATAGGATTGCACCCTAATTTAATCAATTAATCACCTCAGTGTTGCAGCCACAATCCATCCACACACACATATTTAGCTGTGCACATTCTGGGGCTTCCACCTGTGCCCGGCGACACCATTTTCTACCCCCACCTCCACCGGCTGATTTTTATAAACCGCTTCTTTGCTTATGCTTCATATCCAACCTGTGGAAGAGCGAGTTCAAAAGCTAGCACGTTATCTTGCAAACTGCAGTTCACCCTTACAAAGGTATCATCTGATTGTCCCCAATACGGAATGTCTCCAATGGATCCATGGGGCTCTTTCTGTTCTGGAAATCCTTCCTTCGGCACCACCTGTGACAGGGTCGGGAGCCTGATGGCCCCTTCTGCATCTGCTCACCCAACAGCCGCCTCAGCAGCATTGAGCCAGACATGATGGGAAGGGGCAGTCCAAAGCTGGGGCGGGGGTGTGTGTCTTAACACGAGGTCTTCACAGGTTTAACATTAGATGTATTAAATAATTTGACTATTCTTTTAGAAGACAGAACAAGTGCCAAGCCCCCAGTGCTCAAGGGCTTATCAGCCATCTCAGGGCCTTTGCGCTCATTGGCTGAAACCATGGAAGGCCGGAGCAAATGTGCTTCCCGATAAGAAGCTGCAGTGCCCAAAAGCAGCCATTCTTTGGCTTACCAGGCCCCGCTGGCCCATTTCTGAACTTCAGACACGTGTCAGGTGCATGGACAGCTGCCTCCTAGAGACTGCCGCTAAGAAGCCTGAATCTCCAGCAGCATTTTCAGTCCTCAGCATGGGAGGAAACCAAAAGAGCCCGCCCAGCTCAGGGAGCTGAGGGGCCGCCTCCCCAAGCACAAGGTCACCCACCCCGCTGAGATTCAGAGCGCTCTCAGACAGTGCCGCACCACTCGGACTCAGCCAGCCCGACCAGCACGGGATGCTCTGCAGATCGCCACACTGTTGTTCTCTGCATGGAGTTGCTAATCACTCTCCCCAGATCCCTTTGAGCAAAGGTAGCTGCACTGAAGTTGTGCCTGGGCCCCTGGAAATCTGGAGCCCCTTTCTGGGTCGCCCTACTGTGAGGATTGCTAAAGCCAGAGAGGACAGGGAAGTCCGAGGGGGGTGGCAGATGATGTCACCATCACCACTACTACCCCCCCCCCCCGCAGTACTTCGGCCCTGCGAGCCCTGCTCCACGATGCCACAGCACAAGAGTTGAACACTCGGCCTGCTCCCTCAGTCAAGATGTCTGCCGTATCCGGGACGCAGCTCATAAAGACCTCCTGAGCTAAAATCACAGCACGGCTCCCAGCTCCCTCTAGCTGGGATCCCCATTTCCAACCAGACCCTCCCTTGGGTGGGGTGTTTCCTGACACCCGGTGTGAAGCGGCTGGGCTCCCGACGTCCACAGCACGACTCATAAAAGGAAGGCTGTTCCGAAACTTTGAAGAAGGCCTACATACAGACCACTGAGCTCGTCCATGGCAAATCTCAAGGCCTGCCTTCCAGAAAAACTCGCCTCCATTTATGTCTACTCACCAACAGGGCTTGGGCAGGCACCATTTGTGTTGCTGAGGTCTCCTCCGAGCATTGCCCCTATGAAGAAGCAATTGGCAAAGGAAATTAGAATTCAAATATGTCACTTGTCCGATGTGGTACAGTCCTGCACTTCATGTTCCTCTTGTTAGTGTATCTGGTCTGCCTGGGAAAGTCTCTGCCTCTGAAGCATCGTTTCTACCTGTCAACTGGGGATTAGAGGGGGCTTGCCTTGGGAAGACCATGCCCGAGTTCGCACAACTGCAGGGGGAAACGACGCAGAATGGGTTGTTTCCCCCGCCCTGTGTGTGCTGCGCACATGCCTGGCGTTTGCTTAATTATCTGCACCGTATCGCGAATCGCCCTGTCGTCCAAACCCGGCACGCAGCGCAACGGGGGTGGCCTCTAACCCATCCTCAAACCCCTATACAAAGCCTGGTGGGTTAGAAGCCGCCTCCACTGTGCACTGGGATCGGACAGCATAGCAACCCATGATGCGGCCCGAGTAATTAAGCGAATGCTGGGTGGATGCGGGGGCAGGGGAAGCCACCCATCCTGCATTGTTTTCCCTGGTGATCGTGCGAACCTGGCGTATGGGTTGGTTTGCACAACTGTAAAGAGGAAAATAGGCCATGGTGGCTTATTTGCCCTGCCCTGTGTGCTAGCTAAATTTCCCTAATTACCCTCACTGGCATGGCCTGTGTTGCCCAAAGCTGGGCGGCATGGCCTGTTAGTGGAGGGGCAGCAACCCCTAAATAACCCAACAACAGCCCATGATTTATTTGAAGATTGCTGCCCCCTCAAACAAGCCATGCCACCCAGATCTGGATGACAGAGCAAGCTGCCCCAACGAGGGCAATTAGGGAAATCCATCCAGCATGTGCTGTGAGGCTAACAAACCACTGTGGCTTGTCAACCAAGGCACGATCGTGTGAATCCTGTCTGTGGGGAGATGGAGATACTGATTTCCGAGTGGTGTGGAAGTAACCACCTTACAAGCCAGGGGCCTGAGCCTTTTCAGTATAAGGGAAGAGGCAAAGTCCTGCATTTGCAGAAGGGTCAAACTCTTCTATTTGTGAAACTAGCTTTGGATAATCTTTTAGATCATTGACTATGATTAAAGAGAAAGAGATGGATAGCTTATAACATTTAAACACGAAACATGCTGATTTGCTGGGGAGTGGGGGATAGTGGTTTTGCCACTTTTCCTCCATCAGATAAACTCAACAAAAGAAGGTGAAAACTTCCACAGCTATTTGTTTGTTTGTTTGTTTGTTTGTTTATTTATTTTAATACTGCATTTCTATACCACCCAATAGCCAAAGCTCTCCAGGAGGTTCACAAAACTAAGCTGTTGTCTGTAAGAGCCCTGGCTTCAGTGTGCAGAATCCCACCCAATGCATTGAAGTATTACGGAATGTTTATGAACATTCCAATTGTTCAGACTTTGAAATGTTAGTTAATGGTGTGTGAAAAAATGTCTTAGGAGAGTGGTACATGAACAGTAGTGTGCTTATATGTGGATTACAAGTTGGTGTGTGAATGAGGGAGTTTGTGTGAGTGAAGGGGGAATGGACCAAGAAGACATTTTACCAAACATATACATACAAAAACAAACCAAAAAAAAGCAAATTGTAAATGTATGCGGGCCTCCAGATGAGGAATGGGGACAATTGAAAACAAAATAACCCCCTAGTTCTGTTGTCCTACTGGAATTCAGCCTCAGTTTTGCAGCTTAGCCACATTCTTCCCTTGCTTACTCCAGCCTCCACTCCCCTCTCCTTCCTCTGTTGTTTCCCCAGTTTTCGACTGCAAGCCCCTTGGGGCAGGGACCTGTCCTCCTATACTCTGTAAATCACCATGCATGCCAATGGCATAAATAAATAAATAAATATTATGTATTCCTTTCACCACAGAAACAGTTGTCATCAAAAAAAAAAAAAGTCTAGGACACTCGGAAAATGTAACTCTTCGGTATTGGAGGGCTGTGAGGCTGGGCAAACTATGGGGTGGGGAATTCCCCTGCGTAAAAGCACTGGCTGAACTTGATGCTTTTCAAGTGGAGGGGCACCCCCTTTTATCTCTCATACTGAAAATTAATCCCATCTCACGCAACCTCCTGTCAAAGCGGCTTTTTAACTGGTCCGTTGTTTATGCCTTTCAATATTGTTCCTATGCTTGAGGATCTTTCCTGTTCAATTTGCCTGCAAGTAATAAGACCCTTCTTCTTACATTGTTTGTTTTTTTTCCTTTGGGGGATGCAAACTGTCATTTTTACTTTATTATTTTTTATTTTTTTTAAGAACAACAGAACTACCTGCACTGGCTGGTCTCTGTGGGAGACCTGGAGAAACTGTGTTCCGCTGGAGGGCTGGTTGCTGTGGTGACAGGAGCCGTGGGTCAGTCAAGGAGGACGTCACCAGAGACTGGGTCACTAGGGAGCCTCCCGGGTTGCTGAACTGCAGGGTGTTCTGGTTGGTCACTGGAACCGTAACGGGCATGGCAAAATTTGGAGCTGGAACTGCAGACTGAGGAATGGGGGGGGGGGGGGGAGAAGCAGAGCATGTTAAAAGTAGGAAACTGATAGGAGGGGCTTGCAGTTAGATTTGCCAAGCAGCAGTCAGTCACAACTTCGTGAGTACACACGGGAGCCAATGCTTTCAATTTTGATGCTTTTCATGGGCAGCCACTGTTCCTGGGCAATTCCAGTAACAAGAAGAGAGAATCTCTCAGGTACAGTAAATAATCACTTATTCACCCAACACATTCCAGTAACTTTTGATTACCAGCAGTCAGCATGAGTTGATCAAAAATAAGTCATGACAGACCAACCTTATCTCTTTTTTTGTTAGAGTTAGTAGCTTAATAGATCATGGGAGTGCCGTGAACATAGCATACCGTGGTTTCAGCAAAGCGCTTGACACAGCCTCCCATGCTATCCTTGCTGACAAGGTGGCAACATGTGGGCTGGATGTGATATCAGGTGGATCCACAGCTGGTTGAGCGCTGCATGCAGCCAGCGCTCCTTCCTGGCTCTGCCTCACCCTGGGGGGAGGCCTCGAGCGGCGGGCCGCAGGTCTCTGTCCTTGGCCCTGGTGTGCTCAATGTTTTTGTAAATGGCCCGGATGAGGGTGCAGAGGGGACGGCCATCGAATCTGCAGACAGCACAGAGCTGGGGCGGGGAGCCAGCACTACAGAAGACAGGGTCAAGATTCAAAAGGATCTGAGCAGGCGGGAAGACTGGGCCCAAACCAGCAAGATGGAATTCAACCGAGATGAATATAAAATAGCACTTTTAGGTATCCATCCCCCAAATCAAAGGCACTAGCACAGGGTGGGGAACACCTGACTTGGCAGCAGCACATTATACAAAGGACCTAGGTCTTAGTGGATCACAAACTGACCATGACTCAGCAGTGTGAGGCAGCTGCTTAAAAAGCGAATACAATCTTAGGGCGAAAGGTGAGTGACAGGTGGGAGGGGCCTGAATGTGGGAGAGGATTCGAAGGTTATAGTGAGGCTTTCTTCACACGGAGCTGTTATCCTGCGATTGAGATGGCTTCCTCATGGAAGTTTGCGGACTCTTTACATGATGCCGTGACCCTCCAGGGTCTATTTTAAACAGGTCACAGATCGTGAGCTATCAAATTACCCCTGTTGTGTTCTCCTTCAGTTCCCTCCGTGAAAAGAGGAAAAGCGGCAAGAAGAGGAGCGAGATCCATGAAAGAGAATGGGAGACTCAGATATGGGGAGAAAGGCAGGGCGGGGAGGAAGCACATGTAAAGGAAGTCAATTGTGATCCGGCATTTAAAATGGAAGCAGAAAGCCCCGTTTCAAATGCAGGATTTTAGGCTGGTGTAGAGATGCCCTTAAGCTTAATGAGCAAATGCACCAAGTCCAGGTCACGAGCAGCAATCGTTCCATTCTATTCCGTGCTGGTCAGTCCACACCTGGAGTACTGTGTCCAGTTCTGGGCACGTTTTAAGAAGTGCTGTGTCACAAAATGATCCCCCACAACTATAATCCTTGTGACATTTTGGTGGTTTTAGCCCTTGTATCCATTGGCTGGCTTTAGTTCTTACGTACTGCATTTTATCCTGTTGACTTGTGTATTATCTGTTAGTTTTAAGTTGTGCTTTTAATTTTTTGTTAGAATTTATTGTATTACTGTTTTATTTTAAATGACTTACTCATATTTATGGCGTCCCATGAATGCAAATATTAAATAAACTGAACTGTGTTGGGTGAATAAATCATAATTCACTTCATCTGAAAGGTTCTTCTCTCTACTGTACTGGTGCCTTCCCTCCTTTTCTTCCAAGATCTCTGCAGACATCAACCCTCCTGGGCTTTTCCTTGAGATTTACGCTTATGAAAGAGTGCATACCCAGCACTAACTTTATATTTTCTCCCCCCATAATGGAGAAGTGGGGGATGGAGGGGAAGAATTGCCTGGCTGGAGGGTGGGCAGACACTAGGTGTTCTTTCAGGCAAGGGGGGTGGGGAGACACTGCACAGCCTGCCATGATCAGGTGATAATCCACAAGGAATGGGAATGTTGGGGGAGGAAGAGGAAGGGCAGAAACAAGGAGATGTCGTGGGTCTCTCTTAGGGATGTATGGGTATTTTGTTTCAGTTCGCAAACCATTTGAACTTGCCCCACTTGCAATCTCAAATGGGAGCAAATTATTTCAGGGGGAAATTGCAAATTGCTGAATTTATGATCACGTTTGAAAACAAAAATGCACACTTTAAAATGTACATTTTTAAAAAAATACACACTTTCATGTTTTAGTCAGTGGGGGAACTGCACACTGTTGAAAAATGTGTACAAAAATTTTCACTTTTCCCGTTCGAATGAAAAGAAAAACAGGTTGCAAACAAGAGCAGGAGCGAGACAAACTGAGCTACAAAGTTGTGTTGGGAGAATCCCAATGAAGCACCCCCTCCCCGAGGACCCCAGAGAGACTGGGGCACCTTCCAGAGGACTCCCAAGATGCAGCACTCGGAAGCTGGAGCCCTTTGGCCTTACATGCTGGTCTCCTATACGCAAAGAACACTGCTGCATGGGGTGGGGGCTCTCAAGTGTGACAGCCCCCCACCTGCTCCCCAAAACAGCTCAGCCCAGACGCAGCTCGGCCAACTCCGTGAGAATTAGGCCTCAAGAGACACAGAAGATGTGGCCACGATGTGGTTGGCTAGGAGTTGAGATGCTAACCTGTCATCCCACTCATTCCCTTCTGATGATGGTGCTGCTGACAGGAATTGTGTGCCCTCCCCGCCCGCACCCCCCACACACACTTCAGGCAGAGAACAAGCACGGCCATCTGGGCACCGTCAAAGCTTGGCTGCCAGCCGTTTTGCCTCCTCTTGTTAAGAGGTGCTCTTGGCTGCTTTAAAAGAGCCCAGAGCAAGCAAGCAGAAAATGGATCCAAGCATCAAAGCAGAAGGTTAAAAGGGAGAAGCGAGACCACGGCAAGAACACGAGCAGCATTTGAGCCCCAAGGATCAAGAAGCTCTTCATCTCCCAGGAACCAGAACACTGGCTCGGACCGATTGTCCCTTGGGGGCCAGTTCCATGAAACCAACGTGCTCATTTTCTCCCCCCACCCCACCGGAATCCCGGGGAGCGGAAAACAGGCTTAATGTCATTGAAGGGAATCGGGGCCGTCTCCATAGATAGTATAAATTGGCCCAATTCCACTGAAGTCAAAGGAAAGAGCAAAACACGGGAAGGGAAAACCACAGGGGGAACGGAGAAGTGGAGATTGAGGAAGGAGGCTGTTTCGCTGCACGACTGCAAAGAGACAGGGCTTCTATGTGTTGCAGGATCGCTACCCTGAGATAACAGCCCCTGACCATGCGAAAAAGGAGCCACGGGTCTCTGGGGCAGGGCTGAGTATTGTTTTGGGGGGCTGCAGTACAGACTTGTACCCTGGGCCCCCTCCCACACACGCGTCACAGCCCCACCCCATCCATACATGGAGCGAGATCTATATTCGCAGCCAGACGTGGTGTGAACTAGACAATTACATACATTTTGTGCCTGTAAATCCTACCAGCAGGACCACTCCTCACCACCCTGGAAACTGTGTCCCTGGTCATTACAATGCTCTGTTCCTCCCACTTGCCTAAAGGCAAGTAACTCTAGGGACAAAACAGACATTACTTAAGATCTGTATCTAGCAGCTACGTAGTTCTGATTTTTACTCTACAGTAGGTGCAGCGTCCCTGATTAGGCCTACGGTGTGCAGGGAGGGAAGGGTTAAAGCCCCTATGCTGTGGTCCTGAATGAAAATGGAAGACGACATAGCTGCTAGATACGGGTTTCACGTGAGGTGCAAGGGCCCTAGGAGCGGTAGTTCTGGAACACATATCACACCGAGATGTTTGCTTCCCTGTCCACAGGAAACTACACATCCTAGTTTGACTGCCCCTTAGCAGCAGCTATTCTAACAGACTGCAGAGCAGAGGGAGAAAATCAGGGCTACTCTCATCTCTGCTGAGAGACCCCTTCGGCCCTCCTTCAACGGCCAGCAGAGGCAGCCATTCCATCAGGCTAGCTGAACTGCTTCCACCCAAGCTTGTCGTTATAAGAATGGTGCTTTTGAGAACTGGCACCCGAGCCTGCTTTTTTCCTCCCCCCTCCCCATCCCTTTCCCTTGTGTGACATGTCTTTTAGACTGTAAGCCTGACAGCAGAGACTGATGATGAGGGGACTGGAAACAAAGCCCTATGAGGAGAGACTGAAAGAACTGGGCACGTTTAGCCTTGAGAGGAGAAGACTGAGGGGAGATAGGATAGCGCTCTTCAAGGACTTGGAAGGCTGTCACAGAGAGGAAGGCCAGGACCTCTCCTCGATCCTCCCAGAGCGCAGGACACGGAACAATGGGCTCCAGTGACAGGAAGCCAGGTTCCGGCTGAACATCAGGAGAAGCTTCCTGACTGATAGAACAATATGGCAATGGGACCGATTCCCTAGGGAGGCAGTGGGCTCCCCCGCACTGGAGGCCTTCAAGACGCGGCTGGACAGCCACCTGCCAGGGACGCTCTGACTGGGATTCCTGCGCGGAGCAGGGGGCTGGACGCGATGGCCTTGCGGGCCCCATCCAGCCCCACGGTTCTATGATTCTGTGACTGTCATGCTACTGATCTTTGGAAGCCATTCTGGGAGCCTTTTTTGCCAAAGAGCGCGGTAAAGATGCTTTAAAGCAGGGGTAGGCAACACACAGGCCCCGCCACCCCTATTCTGCCCCCCCGCCCCCTGGTTTCCTCCCCCAAATGTAAGCCAGTTTTTAAAAATGGTGCCCGTAGCAGCTACAGGGCACCCAAACAGCCAAATGTAGCTTGTCTGTAAACTAAATCGGCCCGTTTGGTGCTCTGTCGCCACAGCAGACGGGTTACGCTTCGCTTGAAAACAAGCTAAATGCAACCACTGGGCACTCTGTAGTGGTTTGTTGCCAAACGTTGGCAGCGAAGCGGTGCCTTGGGGCCTCGCCCCTTTTTTGCGGGGAAGGCGCCCTGCAGAATGCCCTGGCAGGGGTGGTGGGGGCGAAAATGGCCCTTGGGCCTTCGGAAGCTGCCACCCCCGCTTTAAAGAAACCAACCAACCACTTGCACAGCTGCACCCTCACTCTGCTCTAGAGGAAGTCTGGGGGGCAGCGACTTGCTGCTCAGAATGCTTTTGTTCTGTCTGTGATGGACTCGAGCAACTCTCAAAAGATTTGGACAAAACAGGGGCACAGGCACAGGGAAATAGGTTTCCATAACTTACGGAGCCTCCATTTTCCCCTCATGGTAACAGGATTGCGGCCCCCTGCTTGGGCCTGCTCGGGGGGAGGGTACGGGGGGGGGAGAAGGTCCGTAGCTCAGCAGTAGAGGACATGCCTTGCCTGCCCAGGTTCCCAAGGTGAATTCCTGCCACCTCCCATAGAAAAAGGATTGTGGGTAGCAGAGCTGGGGAAAGACCCTGGACAGCCATCAGGGAAGGCTGGTTTTGGCTAGAGGGACCAAGGGTTCTCAGTCTGTTGAAGGCAGTTTAATGTTCTCATGTTCAGAAGTCGCTCTGTTATGGAACCACCACCTGACCCGACTCCTTCCAGAACCACCCAGAAGCCAGACCCAATCTGCTCAAGGAGGTGCTGACTGCTCCCAAGAGGCAGCCCCTGGCTGGTTTCTTGGGAGCGTGGGGCATTCATTGCATCAGCCAGGGATACATTCAGCCTCACCGCCAGCAAAGCAAATTACAATATTTAGAATGTGAGAGCTCCATTCAGGAGCAGCTTCTGATTAATAGTTAGTCTGGCGAAGGGTTGGGGTTAGTTCTCCTGAGAAGTGCATG
The DNA here is from genome assembly GCF_057233095.1 of Heloderma suspectum. NCBI lineage: Eukaryota > Metazoa > Chordata > Lepidosauria > Squamata > Helodermatidae > Heloderma > Heloderma suspectum. The sequence continues at coordinate 989,541 of NC_139474.1, forward strand.
CTCAGCTGTCTCCTTCCGAAACCAAGGGGACGTAAATGCGCTTATTTAACTCTGGATGGTTTGCAGTGTCTTATTTCAGATCTTTTTAATGCTGTTTTATTGTGACTGCATATCATTATCAGCACTGCGTTCTTACTTCTGCAGGGCGACTATTTGATATACTAGGCTAGCAACATGTATATATCAAAGAATCACCCAGTAATGAGTGTAAAATCCTTTAATATATGGATTTTTATTATTAATCTCGCACCGCCCCACAATATTAGTCTTCTGCCGGTCTCCTATAGATGCCAGCATTGCCCAGCTATTGGTGCTGGACCTGCTGGATTTCAATGGCTTCTTTTTTAAATAACCCCAAGACACAGTGCCTCTGAACCTGAGCACCTTTTCCTTAAAATGGGAAGCTTTACGTCTATCGCCAATGAAAGCAAAAACATTTTTTTAAGACCCAGAGAAGCTTAAACTTTTTTCTCCCATATCCACCGGAAACAGGTCTACTCATAAAACAACAGGTTCTAGCCAATATTATTATATTACTCCAATAATATTTTATCCATGCTGTTTGTTATTGGCATGATCGTCTGCATCTCTGTGCTGTTAACTGCTTTGGGATCCTCTAGCGGAAGAGAACTTTAAACTAAATAGAAGTGCTTAAAATAAAATTAATGCCCTCATCCCTCTCCGATCCTGAGAGGATGGGGAAGAAAGGTCAGGCTGAGGCCTACATTTCAGAAACTGGCCCAGAAGACTTTCCAAGGGTCCACTTCCACACAAGCTCCCAGGGTGTCCTAGCAAGGCCCAGCTGCAACTAAGCGCCACACTTTTGCCACTCCGCTCCTTAGCAACTGGGCTCACGCTGCCTTCCAAATGTCAGAGGGACATCTCATAACTTTCGCCTTAGGGGTGCAAATTAGCTGAGGCTCCGTGAAAGCCAAACCATGCAAAATTCCCCCCTCCATACTATTTTTCCCTCATGGGTAGGGCTGCCAACTTTCACTTTCAAAGAATTCTGGCATCTGGGCTTGTGCCGTGTGCCTTTTCTTTGTGAAGGGAGCCGGCTATTTTTAAAAAACAGCATCAACAAGAGCCCATGTACCCAGTGCCTCTAAGCAAGCACAGAGTACTTTCTGCTTCTGGTGGGAAGCAGCTTTTTAAAGGTATTAAGGGCAGGACAGCATGCCTCTGAATATGTGTACAACATTTCCCTGGAAGGGTGTCATCTTTTGATGTTTCTGTTTTTTGAAAAATATAAAGAAAGAAAACCCTTAAAAAAACCCAAACGCAACCCCCCCCCCCCCCGCCTTCTGTTCTACCAACTGGTTACAAGTAAGATATTCTGGCCAGGCCAGCAACATCCAGGATAAATGGCTTGACCGGTGCCTAATGCAACATCGCACGCTTTAATTCTATTATTCCTAATATTCTTATTAAAAAACATTGGGCAGGTTGGCAACCCTAACCACGGAGGAGGGGGTCGGCAGGCCCAGCAGCTGTTACTCACTGCGAGCCTGTAAGTCTGCATCATTTTATCAAACTCCTCATCAATCTTTTTATATTTCTCTTCCGTCTGAGGCGTCAACGTGAACACGTCCTCCCCGTCAGGGCTCTCACACTCTCTATGCTTCTTGTTCAGCGCCTGTTATGTGGCCGGAGGAAGGTGTGGGAGGGGGGTTGTTTGGGGGGGATGGGTCAATCAAACACACAAACAAAAATGGGGAGGGGGGAGAAAAGAAAAAGAGAGAGAGAGTGAAGGACCTCTGGCCTGAAGCGGCTACTTACACCGTAGCGCTTGAAGAGGACGTCGAGCTCTTCGCTGGCTTTGCGGTATTTGTCTTCCATCAGTGGGCTCTGGTCGATGGAGTCGTCCCCATCAGGCTCCGGACTGTCACAACCGTTAAAACCTTTCTTTCTTAAGGTCTGAAACAGGGACGGGTGAGAATTTGGCTCGGTTTATTTTTTTATTAGCACTTACAAAAATGTACACATTTCTCCCTAAACAGGACGGAAAGTACTTGATATGAAAAATCCAAATGTTGGCAAAAGTGAAACTGTCCATCCCTGGTCTGAAAGCACAACCAGAAGAGGTCCAGACATGGAGCGAAACCTCACTGGAGAGGAAGCAGAAAAGAAACAGTATGGCCACAGTGAGCACAAGCCCCTTTCATGGTGATGGGCTGAGCAGGTAATCGGAAGGAAGGTGCGGACATTCCCAGAGACTCCTGAGAGATGTCCTGCCTCTCTATGGCTCAGGTCAGACGTCATTTTGTTCTTTGTTCTTTTTTCGAGCTTTTTTAATATGCCTATTTGTACGTATCCATAGCAATGAATACATATGAAAGGCATATATATGAAAATACAACTTCCTAGCAATTATACACAGGCTTCAACAAAAGTGGACTAGATATCCAAATAAGTATCCATTATTTGAAGGTGGCCCCTATATGCCACTGGTTCAAATGCTGAATGCGTTATAAGGTCCTCCGTCCGCAGCATTACAGGAAGTGTTTATCCTGCCATTTTGAGATAGCAATCTTTTTTCTGTCAAGAGGGCCAGATCAGACACCGTGCCAAATCACAGCGTGCAGAAACCATCGTCTTTAGAACCCAGACCACGTGCTGAGCTTCCAAACATGGAACAGGCGCGTCTGTCTTCATTTTCCATCTGCTCAGCCTTCCTGCCACTAGGTGGAGCCACTCTGGAGGAAGAGTGGTGCCAGTGAGTCATTCCAGGTTGTCACTTCGGACTAGCACAAATCATTGTGTGCAAATTCACTCCAACCCATGATATCTGATTCCAGCGGGCTGACCGATCACAAGCCAGGCTTTGTCGATTTGGACATCACGCCAAACAACCGTTACGCTTCCCTCAGCGACGTCTGGAGCAGCGACATCTGAACTGATCCCACACGTAGCAAAAGCACGGAGAGTCAAGCTCTACGGTCATCACTGGCTTCTGGGATGGCGACCAGTGCCGCCGGGGACTATATTCTAACCATAAAGTTCAAGGGGGGGGGGGAATTAATTGGAGACTCAGACGCTAATATCAGGGATCTGAAGTGACTTTAAGAGTTTCAGGATGACTAATGTGCTAATGAACTCTGAGACAGGACTGCACTTTTCTCTCTCCAAGGTCACCCACCACAGAGAGGTGCAACAACTGCAGATGCCTGCTGGATGCACAGCATTAAGACAGGAAAAACCCCTCCATCAAGTGCAACGTTTCAGAAGTTTGTTCCACGCATGGCAACCAATTCGAGGACTGCCTTCCTCAGCTACGCTTCATCACTGTATTTTCAAAATACCAGAAGCAATTAACCCATATTATGGGATCATCACTTGCCAATTTCTTTTTAAAAGTCAGTGCTACAACATTTCCTGGAAGTCTTGATTCCTTTTCGTGCCAACTGAAAGGGGTGTGAATAAAAAACAAAAATTGCTCTTTCCAAACAGCACTAACCATTTTAACACAATAGCCACGTTAGGAGTTCTCTGCCTGTTCAGCAAGCATCTGTGAGACTGGACCAGGCCCATAGCCAGAAATGGTGTGGTGAGGAGAAGAACCACTTCAGAACACCAGAACTTAGATACAGGCAGCATCATACATTTACAATGCAATCCTATACATGTCTGCTCAGAAGTAAGCCCCATTGAGTTCAATGGGACGTACACCCAGGTAAGGATGTATAGCACTGAAGCCGTAAAGTTATTTAATTGTATCAAATATTACTAAAATATATTGTTTTAAAAATTGAAAATAAATGCCTAGTGCTTATCCATTATCCTATCCAGAATACAGGAAGATGGGAACAAATTTCCTTCTTAAGAAGCCCTTGGGTAGAATTCTACCTGCCCACATTTCCTTGTATCTCCACCAGTAAAAGGGACTAGAGACTTCCTTTTCTAACAACAGCTGAAAATTAGGGGAAAGGGTTGGAGCACCCCTGAGGTGCTGCATCCCTCATCTGGTGAAAAGGCAAGGGAGCAGCCTTTTAGCATTCTCAAGGCCACGCCTCAGACACCTCTTGCTCAGGACCGAGGAAGGCTTTCGTTCGCCATGCCAACCGTGCTGCCGCCCACCCTCTGGCCCCTCCCCACACGCAGCCCCTTGTCCTCTTGTGCGGCCCCTGCTGCTGCCACGCTACCAAAAAAGGCGGGTTGCCACTGAGTTCCGGCAGCAAACCGTCGCAGAGCTTTAAGGACAAATCAGAATCCAACAACGTTTTAATTTTATTTTTGCTGCCAAGGCACCACCAAATTCAGCAGTGTGGCAGAAGTATGGTCCGTGGCAGGGAAGGGGAGTCCGGGGGGTGGAAAGTGGTCCCCAGACCTTCCAAAGTGGCCCACCCCTGGACTAAAGGTGCCGTCCTGTGGGAGGCTCTCCCGTGCCGGCCCATTGACATGAATGGGTGCTGCACATGCCCATTCATTTCAACAGGACTTGAGCAGGAGAATTTCCCCCTGGACAGTGCCTGGTTTGAAGCCAATAGTTCCTCCTTCGAATATGAGTCCTGCTCGGGGAGGAGAGGATAGCAGTCAGGGATTGTTCTTGGAAATGAGACTATAATGATGCTTCCTACAGGTGGAAGAAAATGTGAGATCAAAGGAGGAGGCTTTATAGGGAATGCTTCAGTGACAAACTCGGCCTTGGTCAGCAGTCCCTTCACGCACTCCCTCTCTCTCTCTGTGCACAAGCAAGGGTCTGTCTCCAAACTTTCAGGCCTCCCACAGATGTCCAGCTGGCCCCTCTCTCCCTCAGCAAGGCTTTGTGGAGGAGTGCAAAGGGAAGCGCCCTCTTCAAACATCACCTCCTTTAAGCCTGTGTTCAAAGACCCTCTTCCTCAGACCTAGCAAAGGTTCCTCCGGCAGAGGGCCAGTTTTCGGAAGCCTTCGAAGCAGAGCAAAAGTCATTGCCAAGCGATGGCTAGGAACCCTCTTTGATGGAAGCAAGGCTATCATGCCATGGGCTCAAGCAGGCAGCCACACATCCTGCCAGAGAAAGCTCAGCCCTTCAGCCACAGTCTGAGAGGCGCATGGCTCCAGGGTCAGGATCCGCCATCTCTGGTGAGCCACTGAAGGCCCAGAATGGAGGAATCCTTCCGCCAAATCCCACCATGGCGCCACCAGGCCCCCAAGCAGCCCTTAGCTCTTCCTGATATGGGCTGGCTACCAACGCTTCCTGGGCACTTGGCCTAAGCAATGGCCAGGCTTTGGCCTTCCTCTGGCTTCCTCCTTGTGGCCCGGGAATGCTGTATGCTCCCTCTATCTGCCCGGCTCCCCATTTTTACCCACTCCCTTCACGCGTCCTCCTCAGCTTGCCTCTTGGCCTACCCTCTACCCTGCGTTCTGCTCCAGTGCTCCATCCAGGCACCCACTTTGCCCTCCTTCTTGACGATGCGGAAGTGGCCGCCCTAGAGAAGGACTTGGGTCCAGCTACAGGGCTCCCAGGAAGCAGGGCTCAAAAGCCACTGCCAGTCAACGCTGGCCCAGGCGGACCAGTGGTCCAACTTCATCCGAGGAAGTTTCATGGGCTCATGTACTTCCCCATCCCCAGCGTGAGAAGGCATCGCTGTGCTGCTCACACTCATCCCGACCTCTCTCTTTCCTCCCCCCGCCCTGCCCCTAGTATCGAAAATATGGACTGCAAGCGCTCCCGGGCAGGAACTGAGCCCTTCTGGCTCCTGCGCCTTCGTCGGGCGCCGTGATGACAGTGCATGAGCTCGCCTCTCCACCTGGCTTTCCCAGCTGTCTTTCTCTGGGCGCAGGCAGCCAGCAGCGCAAAGCTGAGCCGCGGGCAGCAGATAACAGCTCAGCCATGTGCAAGGCGGCCTGCAGATTCCTCAACCCTTGCTCATCGCAAACGCGGGCCAGCCGGGTCTCTGGGAGCTTGCTTGGAGGCAGAGGAAGGGAGTCAAGGCTGGACTGATCCAGTCTGTTCCAGCTGGCAGCCACCACAAGCAACATGCACAGACAGCAGGACAGCGTGCGATTTCCTGCATCCCAGCACAGGGGAACACTGGGATTCAGAGACCTTTGTTACAGCAACGGACAGAGCTAGCGCAGAGGACAGAGTGTTGGCCCTGGATGGGGAAGACCCGAGTTCGGGTCCCTGCTCATCCACGGGCCGACAAATCACTACCTTTCAGTTTATCCTGCCTCGCAGAAGGAGAGTGGAATGAGAATCATTCCGAGCCCTTGAGAAGCAAACGGAGGTGCAGGACGTTCTACAGCTGTGTGGTCTTCTCAAGCTCTCGGAGAAACTCTGTCTCAACATCCTTGTCCTTCCAGGACTGGATTCATGGAACCAGATGGGGGCTGGCTGGCTTCAGCTCGTAACCCCACACACCTTCACAATCCTGATGTCACACTCGATCTTCCCCCCTCCCCGCCTTCTCTGTGGCACCAGAGTTCAACGCAGCCCCTCCTCTAAACCTGCAGAGCTTACAGGACTAGATTGTGAGCTCCATGGGGCAGAGGCCTATCTTTTAAAGTTTCTGTTCCTCTGCAAAACACTGTGGATGCTGACTGCACTATATAAATAACATAACAAGCTAAGAGCAGAACTGGAGCTCCCACTGACGTCACTTGGCAGGACCTGGCGTACCAGCCAGACCACAAGGACAGGAGGAGTGACAGCAGGATGCAAAGCCAGCTCAAGCCCAGTCCTGGCCAGCATGTGGTGGCTGGCATGCCCCTTGGGGGGGCTCAAGGAAGGCGGGGGAGGGGAACCTCCTGCATTAATGGAGGTTTGCTCTGACGTCTAAGCTTGGAGCGGACAAGACTTTGCTGGGCTTAGAACGAGCCGGTTTGGAGGGAGTTAAAATCCGTTTGTGCAAAAGCCATGTCCATTCCGGCCATTCCAATGTTTCTCCACAACCCAGGACAAGAACCCAACACCCAGGCATTCTGGCTGGCTTTAGAGCACAGGAATACTCCAAGCCAAGTAGTGCCCCCCCCCCCCAACTGTGCAAATCGAGGCCAAGCCACACAATCAATTTCGCAAGAGAGCGCGTGGCTGGGCTTGACAGGCGCCGCAGCCTTGCCTAGGATGAAATCCAGTTGTCCAAGCACTTCACGGGAGCTCCTTGTGAACCAATCCCAGTTCCCGTAAATCAGACCGGAACCGGATGGACAGCTCTAGCCTGCAGTGTGGGGGCATCTGCACTCATACAGCCTTGCAGGTCTTATTGGGAAGTGGCCTGTAAGCAGCAGTGCCTGCAACCTCAATAGGGGCTGGTGTGCTGTGGCAGCTAACAGAGAGTATCACTGGCTATTAAAATTCATTGTACAGCCTTCAGCAACCTGCCTCAAATCTCGGGCAGAACCAGGACAGAAGTGGGTGACATCAATCTCAGGCTCAGGCCTTCACCTAGGGATGACCTTCGTAAGGGGAGGATGAGCAGCGGGGTGGGGGGGCATGACCTCATGCCCTGCTCATGGGCTTCCTGGGATCACCTGGCTGGTCACTGTGGGAAAGAGGGTGCTAGGCCAGATGGAGTTTTGGCCACATCTAGCCCCAGGACACCTCCCCAGGACAGCAATGGAACCAATTACCTGGGGAGGTGGTGGGCTCTCCCACACTGGAGGCCTTTAAGACGAGGCTGGACAGCCATTTGTCAGGGATGCTCTGACTTGGATTCCTGCATTGAGCAGGGGGTTGGACTCGATGGCCTTGTAGGCCCCTTCCAACCCTACTATTCTATGATTCTATGATTCTATGACTCCTCCTCTGTCTTTGTGTTGACTTCCCTTACATGGCTGTTGCAAGGATTATTGAAATAACACGTGCAAAGCGCTTTGTGCAAGCCATCAGGGTATCACTAGCCCCAAGCGTCCAGGAAGGTGGTGTAGGAGTGGGGGTGGTGGGGGCGAGTTAGAGATGGCACAAGAAGAGAGGAGTCAGGTGGGGACACCCAGTGAGGCCCTGGGCTGTCAAGGGGCTGTGGACAGTCTTTAAAGTGGAGGAAGGGAAGGGAATTTTATGAAGGTCGAGAAACGCCAATTCAAACAAACTGGAGACTGACGCCAGCAAAGGACTCGTTAGTCTCGGGATAATTAATCATGTGAAAAAGACGCCCTGGAGGAACAGCAGTCTAAACTATTACAGAAGGACCGTGCTTACCCCGAGTGTATACAACAGCCCGGTACTTGCACCAAGGAAACTGAGGAGCTAAAACAGCAAAGCCAGCCAGCCACCTCCCATGCCCGGCGCGTGAGTGTGTGTGTGTGTCATTCTTTATATGCCTTCCATTTGCTCAGGACTTCACCCAGAGAGAACGCTTTACCTTGTCAGTGGACATTCCTCTCTGCTTCTTGCCAGCCTGGATTGCTGAAGAGAAAGCTGGGCCAGAGCGCATCACTGTAAATTATCAGTGGAGAAGAGCAAGCCAACTGCAGCCTCTCCCACGCCACGCGGACATGGCCGTGGCCCACTCCGAGTGGGCTTCCTTGTGCTGTCCCTGACATCGGCAGGGTGCTGAACACGTGCGTGCATGCGACAACAGGGAGCAATGCAGGAAGTGAAGGACAAGAAGATCGCAGGCAACAAACCAGGCCAAATACCGCATGAAAAAGAGCCATGCATGCGGAGGCTTGCTTGTCCCACGAGTGGGAGAGCGTGTGGCTCCTCTGCAGGCAGAACAGCCACGTCAGTCCCTGGCAGCTCCGATTAGAAGAGTCTCAGTTAGCGGAGGACTCGGAGAGGGACTGCCGGATGGCGCAGAGAGCCCTGGGCAGCTGGGGAGGTGCAGGGGCTTGGCGCAGTCTCAGGAGGCAGCACCCGCCTCGCCTTCCTACCTCTGGCACCCTCCAGATGTGTTGGCCTACAACTCCCATCTTCCCGTCAGCCATGCTAAAGAGTTTTACTGCCTCTGCTGAGTTCTAATCTGAGCTCTGAGATTAGTAGATGAAAGCTATAGGCAGAGCTGTGCATCTCCAAGGAAGCCCAGAGTTCCCAGAATAATGATCTGAAGAAGCCTGTCTGAAAGAGATACAGGAGACGGGGACCAAGGGGGACAGCAGACCTAAAACAAAGCAAACTGGGGGGACAGGGGAGGAAGCATTTTCTGTTGCAGCTTTCCACGCTTCCTTTTGCGGGCAATCATGCAAGTGTATTCTGCAATGCCAGACAAGCATGGAAAGGTGACAGAACGTTGTACTGGGCATTAATTTCAGCATTTAATTTTTTAAAAAGCAAGCTGCACTCCTTATGATTGGAAATGCAGGCTGGACAGTGGGCGATGCCTGGTGAAGTCTGTGAAGAGAGTGTGGGGGATTCCCAGTCACTTTGGGGGTGGCGCCACCAAGGGGGGATTCAGAGTCTGGCACAGCTCCCTGACTTTCCCTATGACTCACAAACCCAAAATAACATTACACAAACTAAGAAGACAGAGACAAACATGTTTCATTTGCCTGAGATGCATGCAGGCAGCAGGATTCAGCTCTGCTTCGTACAGAATGGCCCCGCTCCTACAAGCTCGTGTCAGACACACAAAGCAGACAGTGGCATGAATGTTGCCCTTCTTCTGATACACAAGAATCGCTGTGGAACAGAGGGTTCCTCCCGGCTCCAAGCACTCAACGCACTTTCAAGCTTTTGCAGCCGAGACCATAAGGAGGAGACAGAGGCAGCGTTCTTGAGTCTTGATGATGCTTTTGGGACCTAACAAGTGTGTTTCACATGGCGAGCTAAGAGGAGTAAACTGCAGCAGATAAAGGACTACCATTTTGGTCCCCCTGCCTCAGCTTTCTCTCTCTGCTCTGGCCATCATCAACTCTCCACCGTCTCAGGTCTTTCCCAGCCTTGCTGCCGAGACGGAAATGTTGGGGAATGAACCTGGAATCTTCCGCATGCAAAGCAGGTGATCTCTGATGGAGACATGGTCCCTCCCCAGCACAGACGTGATCTGGTGCTGCCACTGCTGAGACATGGCAACAGCCATGTGGTGGCAGCAATACCTGTGAGGGGCTCTGAACAGCCATTTCTCCCAGTCCCTCTTTGTTGCCCATCAGCTCACCAGCAGTGGAGCGGAGCAGCACAGAGGAACTTGGTGGCCTAGGCAGTTGGCATCCAGACTCTGGGGCATGTCCAGCGGAGCCGAGGGACTCAAAGAAGAGTGGGGACTGCCCCCCAAAGGTCGATTCCAAAGAGTGTCAGCCCCTTGGGGAGATCGCTTCCATTCCAGAAGCCACCATTCATACAGAATGGAGCAGCCAGGCTACTCAAAGGCACTGTCAGGCGTGTGGAAGTAGTCTCACCAGTCTTGAGACAGTTGCATGGCTCCCAACCCATTTCTGGGGCCGATCCTAGCTGCTGGTTTTAGCTGTCAAAGCCCCAAACAGCTTAGAGCAGAAAACCTCGAGGGCCACCTCCTCCTGCACAAACCTGCCCAGGCGTTAAGATCCTCCACAGAGTCCGGCGCGATCTGACCTGGGGCACTGCCTCTGGAGTTGCGGGGCGCTCTGGAACGCACTCACCAGAGAGGCTGGCTTGCACCGGTGAAGACTTTGATTTGCCTGGGCTTTCAGGACATGGACCAAGGGGTTTAAACGTTCTTCTGTTTCACTGCATTATTTTTTATTCATATTATAATATTTTTAGAATATTTTAAACTACCTTCACTAAAAGTGATAGATACATGCAAAAAAGAAGAAGAAACTGCATTTTGAGTTGGCACCTCTATTTCTTCTCCTCTTTATACTGTATGCCAGGGGTGGAGAAAATGTTCAGCTCCCAGGGCCACACTGGGTGTCCACTGGGGTGCCAGGAGCTGCACAAACATGCACACTCATTTACACACAGATACATACTCACATACAGTCATTCATACACATGAGTGGGGGGCCACCAGACAGGGCTTGGGAGAGCCATCTGAGGCTGGTGGGGTCTTTTTGTGCCCCCTGTTATATTCCATCTGTGGCTAGTCAATGATGCTGTAATTTTTTTTTAATTTACAACATTAAAAAAAAAAATAAGCCGAAGTCTGAGTGCAATTGTGCACAAAACGCACATATTTTCCCTGGAACATTTTTCCCCGCACTCCTCCACTGGCCTCGTATTCCATGCCGTCTCTAGCAGATAAATTGAATGACTAAAGGTTTTGCGTGCCTTAATTTCTACTCACTTGTAATGTCAATAATTACCCAGCCAAACCATTCATTTGTCTAAATCTTACCAAGCATAAAGGGAGCTGCCCACACGCACAGTTTTTCATTGAAAGGTGACAAAGCAACTGCTACAATCTCAGCTCTATCCCACTCTTTGGAACATGGCACATGCAGGAACTAACCTTACCCTTGTGCTTGCAAAATTCTTGGAAGGAAAGAGACAAGGAAGTGACGGGGGGGGGGGGGAGACCTGCATTTCGGAGGCTGAGGATGGAGACGCAGCCAACCTCTTGTCTCAGTGGGTGTTCACTTCACACTCACATTTTGTCTCTGGCTTACTGCTGGAAGTTTTCCTGTCCCTCCAAGATTCATACTTGTCTGGGACTTAAACTTGATATAGTTCCTTCTGTGCAGACATAACAATTCCAGTCCCTTAACCGTTGCCTCTCATCACTTTGGGAGCACATTTAGAGAGCATCGGCTATTGGGTGGTATAGAAATAAATAAAAATAAAATGTATGAGAACAATTAACCACAGAAGAACTACAATGATTCCCACCTGGTGGTGCCATTTCCCTGTAAGGTGACAACCCTAAAATGACAGGGAAGTCACACTTGTGATGTCTGATCCCTCATCGTCCCTTAGCTGTATTAGATCTTTTTTTTTTTACAACCATCAGCACATGTCCAGTTTTTTACTTGGCCTATTGGTGGGAGAATAAGTAAGTATCTGCCAAAATGCTCCCTTTGCGCATGATTGTTAAAAGCACTGGAGGCCTGGAAGGGTTCAGATCGGCAGGGCTGCACGTTCTCAAGGACATAAGAGAATCCTTGGTGCAGGGCTGCACCAGACTGAGAGACCCTCTAGCATCCTCTGGCTATGCAGAAGGCTTTGGGGCACCCACAAGCACAGGTGGAAGTCTGTCCCCAGCCACTGGTACCCAGAACTAAATTGCCTAGCAGCAGTATTTCATCTCGGTATCTTGTCAAACTTCCGGTGGCAGATGAAAGGTGGAAGCACCTGCTGCCACGTACAGACGTCACCAGTGTTATACTGTGTGTGACCCGGCTCCACCCCTGGCAAGAGCAGCCACTCAGGTGCTTTCAGGACGCCCGCAAGCAGCGCACAAAGGCACCGGTTATTTACTTGCTGGGGCTGGCATCCAGAGGCAGGCTTCCTCCGGACCTGGCACCACTGTGGCTCCTAGCCACGCTCTCACACCACGCCCTTTGCTGGGGCAAGGCAGGGGCGGCACACTGTACCTCAATAATATCTGCGTTGGTCCGGCTCTCGTGAGGCTCGTTGTACTCTGTGTACTTCAGCAGCACCTTGTCCATGTCCGTGCTCGCGTACTGGAACAGCTTGTTTGAGTGGTTGAAGATGATGAGCGCAATCTCGCAGTCGCAGAGAACGCTCAGCTCATAGGCTTTCTTCATCAGCCCAAACTTCCGTTTAGTGAATGTCACCTGCAGGAAGCAAGCCGAGAAAACAAGGGGAGTCAAATCAAACACAGCTCCTGGCTGCAACAGGAAACCCAAATTCTTCGACTGATACCATCTGGAAGGGGTAGGGGATATCCAGAAATTCTCCTCATCCAAATTGTGCCCTGGATGTTGGAGCCTGAAGCAAGACTCAATCGTTCGGAAGTGGAATGGACACACAGAGAATTCTTCATCGTTCTATTGTTTTACTGCTGAATTTTGTCAAGAGTGCTGTGTGTGGGCAGTGTGTCTTTTCTTCTCTACATTAACAATTCACACGTGGGCACTGATAAAACACTGCCAAAACCCAAAATGAAAACAGCCATCTTGGTGAGATTTATAGGCCGGATTGCATCTTTGTGTGCAGTGTCTGATCAATGTACATTGCACATACAATTGTATCAAGATTCTTTTGTGTGGGCTTTGCCAATGTGCAGGAGTACACATGTGCATTGCTGAAGCACCATATAAAAGAAGGTTGATGCCATCATGCCTACAGATCACACCGAGTTTGCTTTTTTGCAGTTGTTTCATTCATGCACACTGCATTCAGTCAATACAGAGGAAGGAGGAGGTGCAAATAAACGGACACACCTGAAAGCTTGTTTAGAAATTATTTTTTGTTTTCCAAAACGGAATTTCAGAAATGCTCCTAAACTACAAAAAGTCTTGGGGCACCTTAAAGACTAATGCATTCATTATGGCAGAAGCCTTTGTGGACAAGAAACCGTTTCATCAGATGCGTGAAGCATTACCCTGAGTTGGCAGCTATGTATACACAACATGGACGTGTGTGTGTGTGGGGGGGGGGTGTAAACAGAAGCTAAATGGTAATGAAATGCAAAAAGTACAGTCTGTGACAATTCAACTCCAGCTTCAATGCATGCAAAAGAAGCGGCACAGCGGCTGAAATTCAGAAGCGGCAGAACTCAAGGCAAAGCAAACCAGAGAAGAATCAAGGAAGGAAATGGGGAACACGCTCATCACCCCTAGATAATATCCATCAGTGCACACTATTGCCTTGGCTGACATGACTTCCTTCCTTCATGCAAAATGTGTACTTTGACTTTGCAAATCCTTTTGGTTAAGGCCGGAAGTATAGGCTTTGAAGGGAGAATTAAAACTCGCAGAATGTTGCACAGGTGGTAAAGTCACTGGCCTAGGCTGTAGTGGGTTTTTAGTTTTAAAGGAGAGTCTATCCCTTGATTACTGGAAGCCCTGTCAAGGCTAACCTGTTTTTTCCCTGCCACTCTGGCAATGGAGTTACCACATTTTCCTCCCTAGCATGGGGCCCAATACTTCCAGCAGCTGTCCCCACTGACAGTCAGAAATGCAAGCAAAGCGCTACCCACCAGGGAACCCTCATGCCTGGAAAATCTATACTTGTAAGTCTCTCTTACAGGCAAAGGAGGCTACCAAGGAAAAAGGTGGCAACTCTAGCCAGGACTTAGAGGTGATAAACGCGCACGTGCACAGAACATACTGATCTGCAAGGGTGCTCCTGCTCAGACCATCCCCTGTACCAAAACGTAAAATAAAAATCAAAGGCTTAGAATGGATTAAAGCACACACATTAAGCGACTTTCTGTAAAATAAAACCATTCATTTTCACAATTCATTGCGGGGGGGCAAAATCTAGGAAGTGAATGCCCCCAATGTCAACGAAGCCTGCCCACCCCCAAGGAGCCCTGTTGCAGTCACATCCTGAAGCCACAAACTTGCTGTGAGAATGGGCTTGGGATTCATCTGGGCACTGGGGGCCAATTCAAGTCCTGCTATCCAAAGCCCCCAAGTGAGCAGACTTGGCCAGCCTCCCTGACAGGCCTCCCTGCTGGCTCTCTTGAGCCCAGCTGTCAGCTGCACAGGGCTGCTTTTCTGGGGTGCAAATAGAGACCCTGGCCTGACTGGAACAGTTCTCCCAACATTGCCCTGTTCTCCTGATAACATTTCCGCTGCTTCCAAGGCAATGCCGATCTCCTATGCTATGGCCCGGGGGGTGGGGGGAAGACCCTCTCGTGCCAAAGGGGAGACATGGAAGTGCAGCTGGGGACTGGGGTGAAATTTATTTCCCCGTTCATTCCACAATACACAGCTTCCAGTGATGAGAAAGGCCTGTGTGTGTTCATAGCATCTGCCCACTGAGGATCTCAAAGAGCTTGGTGGATATGAGACTATTAGAACTCGTGCACAACCAACTCGAGAAAGTTCCTGGGCCTGCCTAAGTCTCCCTGCTGCAAAGGCCAAAATCCAACTGGCAGGAACTGGATGGTCAAGCTTTGCCCAGACAGTGCCGCTTCGGGCTGAGAGGAATGCTCGCACACAGAAAACCTCCACCTATCATAGGGAATATGAGAGAGGAGTCCAAGTTGAACCCATCTCCCTGATACACTTGCTTTCCATGTACAGTGAGTGATTTATTTATTTTTAGAACCATCCACATACGCAGCCTCACCACTTGTAGACTGAAGTGGTACAGTCCGGGAATATCAATACCACTCACTTTGAATGACTTTATCCAATACACATACTGAGCCACTGCCCAGCTGCCTGTTCCCTTCGACCTAGGGAGGCGGTGGGCTCCCCCACACTGGAGGCGTTCAAGACGAGGCTGGACAGCCATCTGTCGGGGATGCTCTGATTTGGACTCCTGCACTGAAGGGGGTTGGACTCGATGGCCTTGTACGCCCCTCCCAACCCTACTATTCTATGATTCTGGAGAATGGGGTGCTCTTTGCTATGGATGTTTCAAGGCCTACAGGGGTATTACCACCAGCTAGATCCCACAGAGATCTGTCAGCTGCTCAGGCTCAAGTACCCGGGCCAAAGAGGCAGTCAGAAAGGCCAGCAACAAACAGGGCGAGCAAGCAGGTCGTCCAACTGTCTGGCAAGCCAGGAGGATCAGCCTGGGGCCTTGCTGGGCTGTGACTTGCCCAGACCAAGGGAGGGCAGGAGACCTGGAAGCTTGATAGTATGTAGTAGCACAAGACTGGCGGTCTTGGATCACCTGGTCCCAGGACCACGAGGATTCTGGGCTGCAGCAGGTGCGTCCCCTTTTGGGCTGGGCAGCTCTTTCCTCTGGCCAGCAGCCCCTTTGGTACTGAAGCCCTGGAGTGCCGGACAAGAGCCACCCAGGGCTCTCCGCTCCCCTGCAACAGGCGAAGGGTGTCACCTACGAGTGCTGCTGCATCTCAGCTGTCCGAGCATTTCCCCCTCTCTGCTTGTCACAGGCGGAGGGGTCATCCGCCTAGTGACCGCTTCCCTTCACTGTCCTTCGGCAAGGTCACTGAGCCATCCATTCTTGGCTGGACAGATCCTGTCTCCTGCTTTGGATCCTGACAAATGGAGACAGGGTTGGCTGCCCTTCTCTACCGACAAAGCCACTTGATCCAGGAGAGGGTGCCTCTGAACACGCCACTCGCTTCTGCAGAGGGCACAGCGGGCGGAAACCTGAGAATCCTTGGGGGACTTACTCCTTGCTAGGGAGGGTGAGTGCATGGAGGGCGGGGTAGAAGAGGTGGAGACAGACGCAGAGCAAGCAGTTAAAAGGCACAAGTAACTCCTTGCTAAGCTCTTGTTCAATGTGAGTGAAAAGCAACTCCTGGCAAATACTAGAAAATGATGCTACAAGGGGAGTTCAGGAGGGAAGAGGGGAAATGCCCTGGTTACTGCCTGGGAAGCACAGTGCCCAGGAGGAATTGTGACAGTGCCACTCTGACTGGTCTCCTGCCCACTCTAAGCCTCTGAGGCTTTTGATCAGCACGTCTAATTATTTTAGATGGAAAAAGAAAAGATGACATCATTTAACATTATAAGCATAAAATAACTGTATTACATGAGCTTCAGTGCTAATTTTCTACCCTGCTCAAGCTGCATAGCTCCAGTGGTCCCATTCCAGTTTCACTACTGACCATACGAGATGGGGAGAAAACGGGAGCAGCATGCATTAAACAGGGGGAAGAAAGCCATGTCCTGAGAGAGTCACAGAGGCCCATGTAAGAGTGCAAGAGCGCTGCTGGATCAGACCAAGGGCCCATCAAGTCCAGCATCCTGCTCCCCACCGTGGCCGATCAGGTGCTTCAGGGAAGCCCGCAAGCAGTACAGGGAGGCAGGAGTCCTCCCCAGTGCTGCAGTGGAGGGGAGCACAGCCCCGGGACCTTTTTCAGCACAAAAGCAGTGACATCATCTGCCCAAGCATCAGGGTGACAGAAGGTCCCTCCTCGTTCTGGGCAGGGAATGAGCAGATCGGAGGCTTTCGAGGTCTAGGATTGCTTGTGACAGGTTAGCACAGAAGAAGTCGGGGAATGGGGAAACAACCAAGCTGAGGCTGGATACCGCTTTCCTTTCCTTGGACGGGGTTCCTATTTCACCAGGTTACACGGCAGCAGTTCTTTGCAAGACCGTTTCCATTTCTAACTAGAAGTTAAAGACGGCATTTCAGCTGGCTGGGGAGCCTTTGTTGAAGCTCGGTGTGTTTCGCACATTGAACCTCTGCAGTCAGCAGCCAGCACCATCGAGACCAACGGAGCTGGCTCCCAGGTAATGATGCACAGGACTGCAGTCATGGCCAGTAAATGTAACTGTGAGATACTATTCCTGGTTTGTTTGTTTTGGATGTCTGTGTTTTATAATGGATGTTTTTAGTGGGAGCGCATGTCAACGGATTCTCGGGGGGAGGGCTGCCACGATGAGATCCTGCACTTCAGTGCTACAGCTATGCCAGCCCCCCCCCCCCTTTCTGGTTTGACTGGGACTGAGAGGCTTGCTGCTTCTGGGCATGGGAGCCATCAGAGTTGACAGCCTCTGTTGACAGCCTCCTCCTCCTCGCCAGTGGCCTTAACCACATCTCATTGCTATAAGGTTCACACATTAAAAACACATTGGCCTGGTCAGACACAATACTAAGCTATGGCACAGCATGACACGAACAGACTCGGGCTCACCCACCCCGCCCACCCCATTCCCCGCTGGCGCAGCCATGAGGAGGATCAGAAGCATTCACTTCCACTGTAACTAACCTTACTTCATGTGTTATGTCCAAGCCCAGACAAACTCTGGTTAACTTTAATGATACTTTATGGAAACAAGCCAACTTCAAATCCTCGTCTGTGAAATCGGCTTATTTGCTAAACCACACTGAAGGGTTGGGGTTCGGACGCCACGCTAAACTGCAGTTAACTGAGAAGAGAGGCGAAAGCTTCAAGTCCTCGCTCTGCCTGACTTGAACCTGCTGTGCAGCTCCTCAGTCATTTCCTCAACCTACTGGAGGGAGAAGCAGCCTGAGAGAAGAGGCTGAGCCCTTAGGAGACCCGCCACAATCCCGTGGATAAAAGGACAGGAGGGGGGATTTACCAGGGCTAGTAGCCCAGGCTGCCCGCCTCCTGCGTTCTCCCACCAGTGGCTCAAGCCTACTCCCCCGCCCACCCGCCACCGATACGCCCAAAGCAGTTAACAAGATTGGGCTCTAATCGCCTCGCCCCCTCGAAGGTGAGGCACACGACACAGCTGTTCCACCACGTGAGGTGGCTCAGCCACCTGTCCTTTGTCTTCTGGGCTCCCTGCCTCGGAGCCGGCGGCAGTCACGTTGCCAGGGTCTCTGGCCGGCTCTGCAGCAGCGAACCACATTATTCTGGAATCAAGGCAGGGGTCAGCGGCCGGCTCTGCCCACCCTCCCCACCCCTTTCTCTTTCCTCCTCCAGCCTGCTGCCAGCCGGGCAAGGCCACTTGGCCGCTTGTGGCATGTTAAGGACGTTCTGGCTGCAGACGGCTGCCAGCCTGACAGGGGAGGCTTAAACCGGGGAGCAGCCTCCGTTGCTCTCCTGGCTGGCTCCCTTGCAAGGAGTGGGATCAAGCTGAGCTCCCAAGTGGCAACATGGAGGCCAGGGAGGGTGAGGGGGCATGGATGCCCATGCAGCACTTGCTGCAGGCCAGCGGCTGCATATCTGACTGCCCGGCTGGCTGCCTCTTCCATCCATCTCAGATGCCACCTTTCGGAGGAGCCAGACACAGTCAGAAGGAGACCGGCCCTCTTAGAGCATCAGCAGCTGCCAGCAAAAAGAATGTGGAGGGAGAGAGGGAGGGCTGTTGGTTGTTCTGGTTATCCTCTCATTGGGACTTTCTAGCCAAGATCCTAACAAGATACGAAATATTTTTAGGATACAAAATAGAGTATTCTAAAGGGGAAAGGAGAAAGGAGATCCTCTATCCCGGCATCAGGTTGCACTCAAATGCTTTCAGGAAGACCACAACAACGCAATACTGTCATTTGTCCCCAGCGCCTGGCATCCTAAGGGATGCTGCCCCTGAGCTTGGAGGTTCCATTTAGTTGTCAGGCTAACAGCAATGGGTGGGCCTTTTCTCTTCTCTCTAAATTTCATAGAATCATAGAATAGTAGGGTTGGAAGGGGCTTGCAAGACCATTGCATCCAACCCACTGCTCAATGCAGGAATCCAAGTCAAGGCATCCCTGACAAGTGGCTGTCCAGCCTCGTCTTGAATGCCTCCAGTGTGGGAGAGCCCGCCACCTCCCTAGGGAACTGGTTCCGTTGTCATATGGCTCTAACAGTCAGGAAGCTTTTCCTGATGTTCAGCCGGAATCTGGCTTCCTGTCACTGGAGCCCATGATTCCGTGTCCTGCACTCTGGGATGATCGAGAAGAGGTCCTGGCCTTCCTCTCTGGGACAGCCTTTCAAGAACTTCAACAGCGCTATCCTGTCTCCCCCCAGTCTTCTCTTCTCAAGGCTAAACAGGCCCAGTTCCTTCAGTCTCTCCTCATAGGGCTTTGTTTCCAGTCCCCTGATCATCTTTGTTGCCCTCCTCTGAACCCTCTCCAGTTTGTCTGCATCCTTCTTAAAGGATGCAGACAAGGATTTCTCCTGTCCTTGAGAAGGACCCGTGTAGTCTAGCCTCCTGTTCCCAAAAGTGGGCCAGCCAATGCCTCTGGAGGGTTGCAAAGAGGGTGTGAAGCAACGGCCGTTCCCCTGCTGGTCCCCAGCCCCTAGAATTCTGCCATATATGGAGGTTCCATTTAAGTAACATGGCTCAATCCACTGCTATAACTATCCTGCTTTGGAGAGGAAAAGAGACATCCACTTCGGTCTGTTTCTTATACAAAGGACGTGGACAAACTTTTCACTGCTGCAAAGATCTTTTGTTCAAAAGGAAAAATCATGTCCGCCTTCAGAGAAGCACTCAGGTTCACAGACTACAATATTTTTGACACAAGAGCCGGCAATCCCTCTATGGCCGCATTGGCATGCAACAGTAAACCAGGGATCTGGAGAATCCTGGCTTACTGTGAACAAGCTATGTCCCTGCGCACGCGCACAGGCCTTTCACTCCCCCTTGGCTCCTCCCACCAGAGGGAGTGGCTAAACAAACCAAAACTTGGAAGCTTACCGTGTTCTCCAGAGCAGGGCTTCTCGTTTGTTGCTCCCAAGCAAGCCAGGGATCATAAACCAAGAACAAACCCTGGTTTGCAATCCTGGCCTGTAAAGGGGTGAATCAAGACAGGAGCTCAGGTTCAGACAACACAGCAAGCTTTTAATTCCTGGTTAACTTAACTGCTCCAGAGAGAAGTCAAACAGGAGTGAAAGGGCTACATCCACAGGCACACAGCTTGTTCACAGTAAGCCAAGATTCTCCAGAATTCGGGTTTCCCGTTGCATGAAAACACAACTATGGTTTGATATTCTTTCTCTAACCTATCTGCTCTGGAGTATCTACTACATGTGCTTCAAATGTCTGTATTTACTAGGGACAGTTCCGGTTTCTGTGCTTGATAAGTTACAGCCCTTATTTTGTCCGTCTCTTTACCTCTGGGATTGCCTTATTATCATTTTTGTTCAGCTCTGTTGCCAGTGCTGTCATTCTTCAGGATTCTCCAGAAGTTAAATCTCTGCGCACACAGCCATGTAAAATGCACGCTCATGAGCCCCACAGTACCATGCAGCACCCGTCTGCAGCTGCTGGGGCATGTTTTGAACAAGAGAGGAGGCTGCCAGGTGAGACTATTTATCTCGCCCAGGATTATCGGCCAGGGCTCCTAGGAAGATCATGACAAGGGGAGACCAGCCTGACCCCATCCACTGACCCAAGAAAGAGAAGCTGCAGAGAGCTTTCTTCCCTCCTCGCTGCCAGGAAGAGTGCTTACAAGAATTCTATACCTAAAGACCAGGGCCCAGATTTGCTGTTTTCCTCTCCCCCACGCCCCAACTCCTTTTTCCTTTTGTTTCGGGGTTTTCAGATTGTAAGCCTGAGGGCAGGGCCTGCTTTATTATTAATCTCTGCAAGCCAGTGCGGGGTAGTGGTGAGAGTGCTGGAAGCCCTAGTCCCCACTCAGCCGTGGAAGCTCCCTGACTTGGGGCAGTCAGACTCTCAGCCCAGCCCACCTCACTGGGTTGTTGTTGTGAGGATAAAATGGAGGGGGGGATTATGTACGCTACTTTGGGTTCCTTGGAGGAAAAAAGGTGGGATATAAATGCAATAAATAAATAATAAAATAATAAAACTGCTCTTGAGCCTTCTTTTTGGCCAAAGAGAGGGCTAAAATGCTTTGAACTAAACTATTATTAACAACAACAAGCACCATCTCCCTAGCAATTCACCTCCAATCAACTGCTCCCCGATTCTTCTTTGAACTGGAGAAGCCAGGGGTCACACCTACATGTAAAGTCCTTCCTTCAGCATGAAGCTCCAGCTTTCCTCTCTCATACAGCTTTACTCCATGCAACTCAATGTGGCGTGCAGGGGGGTTCCCAGTTGACCCCCACATCCAGGAACTGAGACTGCCCTGCCCAGATTCAGCAAGGTGGCAGCTTTGTGTCCTTTCCAACTTTGCCCTGGTCTCTTTGGAGGACAGTGCTGTTTTTCTAGCATCTCTTTAAAACCAAACAAAAAGCATCACCACCTTGGATTTCAAATCCAGACAGGATGAGCTACTATAGAATAAGTCAGTGCTTGAATTACAGGGGGCCAGAATAGGCCTGCTCCCTTGGACACTATTTTTAGAAGGCTATGGGGGGATGATTTGTTTATGACCATGGGGAAATCAGTGATGCGGCTTATGGCTTTTTTTAACAGCCATTTCTCCCAAAACACAAACAACAGAATGGCTTTTTTTAACAGCCTTTTCTCCCAAAACACAAACAACAGAGTAAACGAAAGCAGGAGGAGGGGCCGAGCTGCATCCCCCCATCCTTGCAAAGGTGTTTTGGGCAGGAATCCTTGTTATAAGAATCGGGGGTGTTCCAAGCATGCCCCTCATTCCATCTGCGAAATGCGGAAAAGTCGCTACACTCCATCCAAACACATCGCCTAGCCTAGCAAATCCTCCCTCCCGGCTAGGCCTGATTGTACTCTGAGCAAAGCGATCACAACCCCCGTGCCAAAAATACACAGAGATGTCATCTTAGCAAAGACTGATTTCACACCACCTTCTTTCCAAACGATGGCTGCACCGCCAAACTCCCTGCAAGCTCAGCCACACTTGACAGGCTGCGCAAGGGAAGGGCTGCTCCTCACATCTCCACACTGCATGCAGGATTGCAGATGGCAGTGCTGAGCAGAGCCCCTGCCATTATTGGGGGGGCGGGGGGGAGGACAGAGTGGGAAGAACTCCTGCCTTCGGATAAGGCAGCCGCCTATGTTCAGTGTAGTGTAATGGCTGACCTAAGAGCAGGAAGACCCAGGTTCAAACTCCTATTCCCCGGGGGCCCTTCGGCAAGTCACTCTCACCTGAGCCACCTCGCAGGGCTGTTGTAAGGGTAAAAGGGGGCTGGTCGGCTCCTATGTGCTTGCCCTGCCCTGAGCTTCTTGGCAGAACGGCGGGGTAAAAATGTAAGCAATAGATGCAAGCGGCCTGATCCAGCAGTGCTACTTCATGCTAATAAAAAGAAATCAGATGGAGAGAGGCAAATGTGTGGATTTCAGAATAACCACGTGCAGCAGAATGGGGTGGTCAAATAAGACTATAATACCCTTTCAGACTTCAGTGGGCATGAATCCTATTCTGGAATGGTCCTTTGCATAAAAAGCTCCCAGAAGGAAGAAAACTAGCACAGAGGGGGGAGGGCTGAGCTAGAACCTCTCTCACTAATGTGCTGGCATTTACTTGCAAGGAGGGTTTAAAAAAAAATATGGAGCAGCACTCCAACATGTGGTCCCTTCCCTTCAGCCTGAAGTTGTACAGTGCTCTGTGCCACATCATCCTGCTTGCATAGGTAGACAAGGCCGAATTCTCACAGGAGTTCCTAGTCCACCAGCATATGCATACTTATGCTACCTGTTTGCAGTATCACAGGGGGGAAAAAAGTGTTGGTAACCAGGTTTCCTTGCCCGCTCACCTGGGTGAGGTTTTTACTCACCACAGTTAAGGGGCTCTTCACATGCCTAGGATGAAGGCAGAGGTGGCTAAATGCTTGGACACGTGTGCCAAAACTCAAGGCCAAAAGCCTCCACAGGGTAGTACCTTCCACCACTGTTCCTTAGGGTAGTTTGGCTTCGAGTCTACTTTGGTAGGGGAGACACAGACAAGGTCCAGTTCACATGGAACGAACATGGAAACAGGCTGGTGCACCAGAGTGGCTAAACAACCCAGGGACGCTCCGTCCCTGGGTTGTTTAGCATGACGTGTGAACCAAGAACTCTGGCTTGTCAGGCTCTGCGTTCCACCTCTCGCTTGTCTCTTCTTCCATAACAAGCCAGAGTTCCGGGTACACACGTCAGGCTCCTGCTTGGAGCAGGAGCGATTGGGCACCTTGCACCAGCACACTGCCACGTTTGCATCAACCCGAGGTGCTCTCATAAAACACTGCCAAGTAATGCCAACAGAGAAAGCATGCCAATGAAATTAGCAATAAATATATCAACAACAATGCATTCACATTTTGATTATCATGAATTTGCATTTGTATAGTGCTTGCAAATGTTCAAAGTACTTCACAGACACTTTATCTTGCTGAAGTTCTTGCAACATCCCTACAAAGTAGGGCACTATTATTACCCTGTAATGCGGGGGGGGGAGGGGGGGAATGCTGAGAGAGAATGGCTTAACTAATGCCCCTTAGCTAAGGCTAGTTAGGAAGTTCCTGGCAGAGGCAAAATTTGAAGTGGGGATATCCTGATTCATGCCTCAGTCAAGATGCTACAAAACAAACTTGCCAGGCTTCAAACTTCGACTCATACAACGCTTCCTAGGCCTCTCTGCAGAGAGGGAGTTCAGCTTTCTGATCCTTCCCTTGCCATTACATCACTCATCTGTTCCCCATTTCTCCATCACCTTTGTGCTTCATTCCACTTCATTTTTTCAGCTGTCAAACGCCAAGAACCACCTTTGCCTTGGCACACAGCCTCCTTCACCTTTTCATACCACCCATCACTCCAAGCCAAAATAGAGAAACAAGGGTCTCCAGTTCACACCGGACATGCAGAACTCACAGGTACAGCCTCAAGAGCCTAAATTCCAACTAGCTGATTATGAAACATATCATTTAAAGTGTTTAACCCCCACCTTTCCATTTAAAAAACAGCAATGCTCAAGGCAGCTTGCATCATATTCCGAACAGTGACATCTCAACAATAAAAAACAGCAAGTTAAAACAAACAAGAAGTCCTTCTCCAAGGGAGAAAGCCTGATGAAAAAGACAGCCTTTACAAGAGGGCCGCAGCCAATGCACGGCCACAGAGAAGGCTCTCTCCTGCACCCCGCCAGCCACACTTTTGCTGCCAACTGGCTGCACGTCTCCAGTAGATCTTAACCAGCAGGCAAGCTCTGATGGGAGAGGGGAGGCGGCCCTTTCAGTAACCTGCTCCAAGGCCATTTAGGACCAACACTTTGAACTGGTACAAAATGGACCAGAAGCCAATGCAGCTCTTGCAATGAGGGAGTCGTATGTGACCAAGGACTGTCTCCCGTAAACGTCCTAGTTGCCACGTTCAAGCCCAGCTGAAGTTTCTGAACACTTCTGAGAGACAGCCCACATAGAGCCTATTGCAGTAATTCAGCTGAGATGCCATCATGCCCAGGTCTGACTTCTAAGCCAGGCTAAAGCACTCCTGGCCACAGCCACTCTCTGAGAATCCAGGAGCAAATCAGGATGCCCCAGGTAAATTTTCAAAGGGAGTGCTACCTCATTCAGAAGAGGATGTACACCCAATCCCAGATCAGCTCTCCTACTGACCAAAAACACCTCTATCGTGTCTGGATTAAGCTTCAATTTATTAGCCCACATCTAGTCCACTATCATGCACAGACAATGATTCAGAACTTCCTTAGCTCTCTGGACCCAGATGGAGAGCGTTGGGTGTCATCAGCATATTGGAGATACCACACTCCATATCCCTGTCTTTCCTAGCAGTTTCATGTAGATGTTAAACAGCACTGGGACAAGATGGATCCTCCTGAGACACAATAAGCTCATCTCTAACATTCATTCTTGGGCAAGGTGCTTCATCACCTTGGCCAATGGCCAAGATGTTGTGCAATAGTACCCTAGCATCATTTTCTGGGATCATCCCTCTAAGGAGGACAGGAGCTTCTGCAAGACACTGCCCCCAAGTTCCATCCACACCAAACAATGCAGAAGGTTACCATGGTCAATGGTATAAAAACTGTTGAGAGGTCCAGTGGAACCAAGAGGGGCGCACTCCATCTCCTGGTGTAAATAGTCCCACTGAAGTCCCTCAACTACAAACCTGATCCTTTAGCAGGAGTGCACCCCCCTCCAGAACAGGTCGAACACCATTCAGGTGGGCAGACGAACCACCCACTAACAGTGCCTCCATCTTGTCTGGACTGAGTCTCAGTTTATTGGCCCTCACCCAGTCCATTACTGCAACCAGGCACTGATTCAGAACACCCACTGCCATACCTCAATTTGATGAAAAGGGGAGACAGAGCTGGGTGTCATCTGTATATCGGTGACATCTCAGTATGCATCTCTCTCAGGGGTTTCACGTAGATGTTGAAAAGCATGGGGGATGAAACAGAGCCTTGTGGAACCCCACAGCACAACTGCCACATATCAGAGCAATAATCCTCCAGCACCACCTTCTGGATTCGGCCATCCAAGTAGGAGCAGAACCCCGGTAATGCAGTATCTCCAACACACAACTTAGACAGCCTATCCAGAAGGATACCATGGCTGATGATATTGAAAGCCGCTGAGAGTTCCAAGAGAATCAATAGGGCTGCATTCATAGAATCATAGAATAGTTGGGTTGGGAGGGGACTATAAGGCCATCAAGTCCAACCCCCTGCTCAATGCAGGAATCCAAGTCAGAGCATCCCTGGCAGATGGGTGTCCAGCTTCACCTTGAATGCCTCCAGTCTGGGAGAGCCCACCACCTCCCTAGGGAATGGGTTCCATTCCCCCTGTCCCTTTCTCGGCAAAGGTCATATCACAGGGCAACAAAGGCGGTTTCCATTCCAAAACCAGGCCTGAAGCCTGACCAAAATGGATCCAGATAATCAGTTTCATGCAAAAGTGAAGGAGGCTGTCAGCTCCAGGCAGCCTCCTGGACCCAGCCAGACATCCCCTCCCTGTTAGAAGTAGGAAGCCATGAAGGGCAAGGGCCAAGCACACCGGTGGTCGACCAGATGTGGCCAAGCAACTCCTTCTCATCCTGGGGCCTCAACAACAGAAACTATTCCAGTAAAGCTGGGCTGCTTGGTGCTCTGGACACCTCTACTGATTGAGCTGCATTAACTAGCCAAACTGTGCATTGTGCCCAGTTGAGTTTTTTGCAATGTAATCTTGAGGAGGCCTCTGAAACTTGCCAGGAATCCTGCCCCCATGACGCACAGAACCCCCCCCCCACACACACACACTGAAATCCTGCTGCTTACCCTTCCCACCAGACCCTGAAATGAAGGGGTTCCAGACCTCTTGAGGGTCAGATAAGTGGGGACGGGGTGGGGGTGGGGCTGACAGCATCAGGATATCAGGGCAGCAGGTGAGGTCTAGAGATGCCCAGAGGGGTGCTGTGTGTGGTGGATCAGGGACAGAGCCTGATGGACAAGTGGTGTGGTGCAAACAGAGCAGGTAAGTATGCGAAGGGGCTTGTGGGTGGCCCAGGGGAGATGGGCAGACCCAGTGGCTTGTGAGCTTTCGACTTTACATGAACCTTTCCATGCTTCTCTGCTGGACATAGGAAGAAAACAGAGGGGGAGCAGGACAAAGCTCAGGGATGCTCCTCAGTTCAATCCCCAGTTAAAGGGGCCTGGGGGAAAAAGGCCTCTCCCTGCCAGAGATCTTGGGAAGCTGCTGCCAACCAGAGCAGACAATACTGGGCGAGATGAACCAATGGCCTGGCTTTGTATGTTTCCGTAAGGGCCATCCATTCTGGACACTTACTTCGCTTTAAGGTTCTGTCTGGCATCTCCAGTTAAACAGATCTCAGGCTGGGAAACAGATCTCAGGCTGGCATCTCTCTCTTGGAGAGCCACTGCCAATGTTGGGCTGTTCATATGCTGAGGGCCTGGCTCGGCATAGGACAGCTCCATCTGAACCCCACGGGATCCCTTCACCCTTGCTAAAGCCACTCACCCCCTTACATCTGCATCAGCGGGGCAGATCCAGGCCAAGACAGAGCAAAGACAGAAGGCTTTTTTCACTCCCTTTGGGGCCTGGATAGGATTTAGCCAGGCCTGCTCACCCTCATCTGCCGGCATTAACCTTTTAAGATGGAGAAGGTAATCAAATCTCCTTCTCCAGGGTGTAAGCTGTGTTGGGGAAGGAATTACTGTACCATCCAGCCTGGCACAGCTGAGGGAGGATTTCTGGCTCCCTTCGCATGCGTCAAGGTCCCAGCCGCTTCCCAAGTCAGCCAGCCAGCCCTGACATAACAGTGGACTGATCTGCTGGGGCAAATCCACTCAGCAAATGCCTGTAATGTCATCAGGGACTATTACAAGCTGGGCACCCTTGCCTTGGGCTTCTGTTGGCCTGCGTCTGACTTAACCCAATTTTCCCTGCCCAGAGGAAGGCAACCCCTGCGTGTCCCCTGCAGATGGGGCAAATCCAGCACAGTACTAAGACCATGCACCAATGGACCCCATTGATCAGGGACAGACTCACGTTTCTGGGATATCTCCTGGGTAAGTCACTGTTCCAGTTTTTGCCTTTTGGGAGATGTGGATGCCTTTTTAAAAATCTTGGTAACACAAGTAGCTAGCAAGTGGGTCTCTAGACATTCCATTTCTGAGTGGTGGAGCTGATGCAGCTTGGCCTTTACCGTGCATGCACGGTAAAGCAGCACTTAAAACAGTCTCCCATTTCACATGCTATAGCTGGGGAGGTTCATTTTGTGGTCTACTAGACCACAAAAAGTGTACTAGAAAAACACAATTGTCCTGAATTGTGCATAGTAATTATTCTGCAATTGTGCAGAATAAGCGAATATGGTGTATACAGAAGGTAAATAAATACACTTAACATCAGATGAAGACTGCACACATTAGTCTAGAAACCTGCAAGGTGAAAAAGTGGCCATTCTCAGTTTTCCCAGGACTCATATTTGTAGAACATTTTCAGTGCTCACAGAGAAGAATCAGCTACATGCAAAGTCTCCCACAGGGGCATCTCTAGTTCCAAACCACAGCACTAAAATTTATTTATTTATTTGATTTCTATACCACCCAATAGCCGAAGCTCTCTAAAAGCAAGCAAGACACTCAGGGCAAACCCAACCAAGGCTCTTAGGCCTTGTGACTGGATGCCGTCTCGCCTTCATTCAAAGGCTTTGCAACAGGAGCACAAACAAGCAGCAGCCTGATGGAAAGACAACCTTCGCCTTGGCCCTGCACTCTGGCATGGAACCCTTCCCCCTTTCCTGAAGGGTTGGGGAGCCTGGACGTCCTCAAAGCTCCCTAGAACTCCCTGGGCTGCAAAGTATTTTCCAAAGTATTTTTACAGCTCCCAATAACCGTGGAAAGATTAGGCTTTTTCTTGGCCCCTGGCACTGGCATTCCCGGGTTGCAAAACATCACTACCTCAATAACAGTCATCCCCCCTCCCCCCAGTCCACTTTCTCAATAATTGTTAATGGGATATTTCCTGCTAGACTTAAAAACAAATAATGCTTTGCACAACTGGAATGCTTTCAACCATTTCTTCTTTACTCCTTGCCCCCTGCCCCACCTTACCAGTAAATCTAATAAGGAAACTTGCAAGTCCAACTGTTTCAATAGGGAAACCAGTCCAACGGAAATTAGTTGTCCCCACTGGTTGTGTGCAGGGCAGTGCCCAGCATTAAAAATGGAGGCAAAATGCTCTCCGCTAAAAAGACAGCTGATGTAACGTAACGGTTACAAGACCAAGTCACCAGTCAGGGAATCTGGAAGTCCTTAGTTCAAAAGTTGCCTCTCTGCCAGGAACTCACTAGGAGGCCTAGGCAAGGCCATCTCTCTTCGCCTCCCATCTGTAATAGAAGGATTAGCATCACAGCCGTACCATACAAGGTCATTGTAATGATTATGAGATAGCATATGCGAAACACCTTGAACCCTTTAAAGTGCTATGTAAAGGCAAAGTATGATTATTAGGACTGCCACTCAATTAAAGAAATCTTAGTGGATTAATCATGTGAGTTTTAACTGATTTACTCAAACAAATCTGCATATTAATACAACACTCATTTTAAAGAAAATTGCACCCTTTGCTTTTTGAAAGTTCTGCACATCTCACCAAGGGCCCATCATTTCCTCAGGAGAGGCATTCCAGTTCCAAGAGGACTTGAATTTGGAAGTAGTTACATTAAAAGTAATAAACCATTTTTAAGAAGTTCTGCTGCCTGATTAGTTGGGGACACCTTTTAAATGAAAGATTTTTAATCAAACTAAAATGATTAATCGACTAGACATCGTAGCTCTAATGATTACTAGAAGGGAAGAAAAAGGTCATCAAAAAGAGGAATAAACAAAGTAACTAAATTCTGGAATTGGAGCTTGTGCAGTTTGCCACACCTTCCAGTTCCTTCAGACCACTTGTGTCTTTCCCCCTCCTTTGTTACTAACCAATACACATGTGTACTTTCATAAAAACACTGTAAAAGTAGCCATCTTGATGTGCTCCTATGTATGAGCGCACTGCAATCCTTTTTGTGTGGTATTCTATCGAGGTGCACATGCACGCTTGAGCTTGGATAAAATACCCTGCACAAAGAATCTTGATACAACCAACCATACGATCACGTCACAATTGCTTTTTCTGGTGCTTTTTCAATCCACAAATCTATACATACACATTAGTAAAGCATTGCTTGGCATACTCCTGCTAGGTACTATTGCATGAAAACTATGACACATGCACACTGGGAAGACATTGGTGGACAGAAATGCAAACATCACATGCATGCTACATTCTACAAAAATGGGAACAGAAAGCAAAACAATGGAAGTTTCCTGATGCATCTGTTCGATCAGAATCGAGGCTAGGCAATTCAGAACTCCAGAATCTATGAAGGAATGTGGATGGGAGACTTTCAGAAGTGGCCCCATTGGCACCACTACAAGCCCACTGGGGCATGCACCTCTCCTACTGCGCGATACAAAACGTTTCAAACTGTCTCCTGATGATGGGCCTACACAGAAATGAGCACAATCACACCGAGCATGTACTGGGAACTGGGCATCTCGCCTAACGCCGTTATTTCTCTAACTTGGAAGCTTCTTCAGGACTCCTCATCAAGATCAGTCACGGTGGCACATCAGGGGCCTGCAGTGGGGTTCAAGACACCGTCTGCATAGGGGAAGGCAAGGTAAGCTGCCCCACCCCCTCCCTCCCAACTGCCAGGGAGGGGGACTGAATATATTTATTAGCCCTTTTTGATGTACGTGCACATCCCGCCTTTCTTCCTGGATGGAGCTCAAGGCAGCACACACGGGTCCCCAGCAGCCTTCCATCAAGGAACTGACCAGCCCAGACGAGCTTCGCTTCAAAAAGATGGCTGCATCAGGGACCTTCAGACCAGACCCACTAGTTGCAGGGATAAGCAAAGGCAGGAGACACCCGGTGAGGGGCTCTTTTATTCTTGTGAGTTTGAGAAGGAACTCATAGCTGACAGCAGGTTTCTCACAGGAAAAAGAATGGGGGATGAGCCCCTCCAGATAACAGGGCCTGTGGACACTGGCCTTATTCAGCACCCTCCTCAAACAACCTCACAGATGTTCCAGGCACGACTGTTCAGCTTTGCTCCCATGAACAGAGCTTCTAATTCTCTTCCTGCCCTGCCTCTCCTGCAGTTTTGGCCAACAGGGGCTTGAGGAGGGCTAGCATTTTCATTTCTCATAATGGGATTTGTAGTTCTCCCATGTGAAGCAGCCTTGCTCTGCACCGAGGGGCCGTTGCCAGGAGAACAGACCTGATGGGGAGCTGGAAATCCTAACTAGGCCATCTGTCACGACAGGTTAATTTTATGACGTCACAGCCTTGAGGGTGGTTCCCTGAAGGGGAGGAAGACATTTGCTGCAGCAATTGCTGCTCGCCAGGATGATCCCTCTGCTAGCAAGAGGAACGGCAGGGACCTCATACCAGTCATCGTATTCAGGTGCACACAGGGGGTGGGGGTGGAGTTCTGATGTGTAACAGAAATGGGACGTAGTAAAAGCCTGCAGGATTTCTGAGACATTCATGAAAGCTCCAGGTTTATTTTAGGGTTGTTGCTTTTTAAAAGTATACAAGTTCCAAGTCCTCATGGCACAGAGGCAACAAACAAGGAGGCTGATGAAGGTCAAGCCACCCTGGGGCAGGGGAGGCAGATTAGGACTAGGCTAGGGGGTGGTGGGGAAGGTTGCAAGTGCCTTCATGCTTATCTGCTTAAACATTTGCTCAATGCCCCCCCCTTTCATTTTTCACTTTAAAATTGGCTCCATGGTAAGGGTTAAAGGTCGCTTCATGACTGACAGAAGGCCCCTCCAACCAGCACCAGGCACAGCCCCCTACTTTGAGAGGGCCTAGCAAGTGAAGCAAGGGATGGCCGGGCAGGGCAGTGCAGTGCAGATCCACCCCCTTCTCACACTGGGAACACAAGGGCCCCCTGAGCTCAAGCCAAGCAAGAAGGTCGTACATGTGGCACAAATGGCACACAGACACTTTTCTACAATGGTCTCACTGCTGCAGTGATGTACGTGCAGACACACCTTTACAGCGAGAGCGATCTTCTAGGGGAGTTGGGCTCAGACTGTTTAGGGGTGGAAACGTGGAAGGTTCATGAAGGATGAAAACAAAAAGCAGCATGCAAATGAGAGATGAACCCCCACTCAAAAAAGGCACAACCAGCCAAGACTGGGGTACTCTGAACATATTGTGTCCCACTACCTTCCTGACAGTCCACTCTGGAACTGGATGAGACCTCAAGAGGAGGATTCACTCAGAGGAGTGCTACCACTGGATCTAGCATTTGCATGGGTCAAGAGGAATTAAAGGGTGCCCTCCCAGGACCACCATCCAGGGGGATGCCCACCTCAAGGAGGTTGTGGCACTGGAGGAACTGAAGCGGCCAGACCCAGACCCCATTCCAGGCCCACCAGCATCACCCAGGAACGGAGGGAGTAGCATGTCCAGAAGGAAACTCAGAGGAACAGATGGCAGTACAACAACTATCCCTGAGCCCTACTCATGAGGAGGAAGCATGCTCAGGATCCAGGCCCTACTGAAAAGCCAGAAGGGGCTGGGGCAGCAACAGCACCTCTAATGCTGCTCAGGTAGAGCCTAGCCATTGCTGAAACAACATCTTTCTTGCTATGCTCTCTGCCGGACAGCTCCCCCGCTAACCTGAACTTCCTTCTCCTTGACCCCCAGGACTGCTCCTGGTAAGGCAGGATTTGTGGTAAGGCAGGGTTGGCAGAAATGGGACATAATGTCCCCTGGCACTGGGCCCTCACTTGCTCCACACTGGATTTCTGGGGGTGGCTGCCCCCTTACGTGATCTGGGAAGAAGTGAGCTCGGAAAGCACTCCCTCGGCTTGAGACCTCCAACACCTGGTAGTCCTGGCAGCATGATGGAGCAGCAGCCTTCATCTGTGTCAGTGCATCCCAAAGACCATTTTGGCAGGCTGGAATCCCTGGATAGTATCGACTTGCACTGACGCGCACGCACGTGTGTGTGGGGGGGATTATGAGGTGAACTGCTCCAAAATTCAATGCTTTATGACCTCCAGGCAAAGCAACTATCTTAAAATGCAGAAGCTTGGGTGCCCCACTGGGTGGGAATTCAGAGCCTCCAAAGACTAACTGTTTGACTGCATGTCGAGTGGTGGCATGAGAGGAAGATGGTCGCAGGGCCTGAAGGGACTGGGACGTGTGAGTCACCAGCCAGACAGCTTTTGCAAAGCAAGGAAGGAAGGAAGGAAGGAAGGAAGGAAGGAAGGCAGGCAGGCAGGCAGGCAGGCAGGCAGGCAGGCAGGCAGGCAGTGTTGAGTTCTCAAACAGGGGGAAAGCAGCATGCAGCTCCAGAATGGGCAGAATATATATCAGAAACATACCCTGCCCTGTACTCCCACCATGCTCTGCCCCAGTCTATAAGGCCACACCCAATAGCTCACAGGTTCCACCCCCAGGAAACCCAACCTGGGTCCCAAACAGCTCTACCAATCCTCTGCTGGGTTCCACACACCTTCCTTCCTGCACCACTCAGAACATCCCAAGCTACTGAAAACCACCAGCTACATTCTACAGTTAGGAAAGTTAAGACATGAGCCAAATGAAAGGCGTTACCCATGGGACTTTATAGCAAGCGGCAAAAAGCAGTCTGGGGTAGTGGGAAAAGAGAGGAAGAATCAGCCATAGAAATTATATCCATTCGTGCGACTGACCTGCCGGTTCCTCTCGTCTGTAATCCTCTGGATCTGGATCTTTTTTCTCCCCATGTTCTCCGGAAATCCTCACGGTATGGGGTGGCTTAATTGTTTTAATTTCCAGAACTTAAAATGAAAAACCTTGTTTTTCAAAATGTTGTCATCCAAAAAACTCTTTTTAAAAACAAAAAATAGAAAATTACGAAACAAAACAAAAACAAAAAAAAGTTTGTCTCTTCTTCAGATCATGATATTCCACTTGTCTGTATAAATCCAGATGTGGGGTTTTGGGGATGACGTTAAAAGAAACCTGCAAAAAAAAAAAAAAAGGAGGAGGAGGAAGGAGAAAAAGAATGAAAATGATTGCTTTGCAAACGGGTGCATTATGGGGTGCATTCAGGAACTAGTCCACCCACCACACTTTGGCCACCTATAGAAACCAGTGCTTTTCAGTTCTGAAATGAGCATTCCACTGATTAAAAAAACATGTCTTTCAGAGCATAATTTGCTCAGGAGTTGGGGACCATCCATACAGGACACAGGGGGCCACGCTAGACAAGTTTCTGACACTTCACAACAGTATTTCCTCTCTCATTAAACTTCTCTAACAGCTAGCAAGGAGCTCCTTGAATTGCCTCAGGACCATACATCCTCCCAAGCTATTTGCCCTGCTGGAGAAAAGCAAATCCCCCCCCCCGGGGGGGGGCATTCTGCCTATCTGTGCTGGGTTGTCATCTTTGTTTCACATTTGACCTACTTTGAGTGGGAGGCATGGCTGTCTTTCTCACTGAGGCAGTCAATCTGTGTTTAGCCTGTGTTCAGCCTGGGCACTCACATGACAATCTCTTCTGTACAAAAAGTCTCTGCATGTAGAAAACTAGCATGTCAGGGAGAACCCTGATGTGCTAGTGTTCTATCTGCAGGGACAGACCTAAGATTTGCCTTCTTCCTTAACAGGTTTTATAAACCAAGTTGGATATGCTTTATGAAGGAATGTGATTATTTCATACAAATAACAAGTTTCCACATTTACAAATGCACAAGGATAAGGACAAATAAATAAATGCATAATATAAGACCCCATTAAATATACAATAAGATTTTGGTTTTAAATTAGCAAAACAGCACAATTTTAAAGTGTAAGACTATAATTCAACAGCAAGAACAAAATGATTCAAAAGAACCCAGCAGCTCTACTATGCCAGGGTCAGGAACCCAATTGATTGGTGATGACCTTCCCGCCCCAAGGAAGCCTCTTAAGGAAACCTTTCCACTCAGAAGACTTTGTCTCAGAAGAAGCCCCAAACAGTAAAAGCCATAAACAGGAAGCACTCACTGTACACCTGGCAGGCATGGTGACAGAAGAGCCATAACAAACAGACTCATTTTCCTTTTTTGCATTTCTTCTGAGAAAAAGAGGGTCCTTTTAATTAAAGAAAAAAATCATCAGTTGCTCAACTATACTGCCCATGGGGCTCCTTGAAGGGAGAGTGGGCTGTGGATGGTGATGATAGTAAGAATAAGAATAGAAGGTGATGATGGGTAACAGAGCTCTAGCTTAGCTTTCTGCATGGGACTGTCCATTCTTTCAGCAGAC
Source organism: Heloderma suspectum (assembly GCF_057233095.1). Classification (NCBI taxonomy): domain Eukaryota; kingdom Metazoa; phylum Chordata; class Lepidosauria; order Squamata; family Helodermatidae; genus Heloderma; species Heloderma suspectum. Next base: position 1,024,514 of record NC_139474.1, read on the forward strand.
TCATATGACACCCAAGTCTCTCTCGGTAGGGTCCGACTCTATGGTCATGGGTGCCACTGGGTTGAGCATCACACCAGACCTTCTCGTGTGGGGCTGGAGTGTGTGCAGCCTTCAATTTGAAGAGAGCCCGAGAGCAGAGTTCTGGGGTTGGGAACTGGCTGGGAAGTTCACCAGGAGATGATCGGGGATATCGCAGTCGCCCAGCAGGATGCTGCATTTCCACGGATGTGGACAAACATCCTGGACCCTCCTTATGTCTGATTCTATCCAACTTAACTTCTATTAGGGAAAAAATGTCATCGACATCTGATGCACCAAGTTGTGCATCTATCTGCTCAGGAAAAAAAAAAATAGATGCAGCTGGATGTGCAGCATCCTGTTCAAGCTCCACCATTTGCAGTGAAACTGACATGCTTCTTCTCCAGCACTGCAAGCCCAGAGATGTCCATGCAACTGTGTGTGTGTGTGTGTGTGTGTGTGTGTGTGTGTGAGAGAGAGAGAGAGAGAGAGAGAGAGAGAGAGAGAGGGCAAGCGCGTCAGTCAGAGGCTGACAAGACATCCCCAAGCCCTTGCCAATTTCTCCACTAACGTTAAGGCACTTCTCCCTACCATCAGCAGAGCTGCAGAGAAACCTTAGCAGTACCAACACTGCTAATTGGAGCCTTTGCGCTATGACTAAATCATTTGCAATTAGCACTTAAGCAAGCAGAGAGAGAAAAATGGCGGCTGGGGGGGGGAACATATACATTCTTCAAAAACCTCCCAAGGTATCATCTCTGACACCATGGAGATCAAAAGCAGAAAAATATGTGAAAATAAAAGGGACCTGTTCCACACATCTCAGCAAAGAGATTTCTGACCAGCAGAAGTCAGTTCTTCAGATATCTGAAAGGCTGTCATGCAGACGATGGAGCAAAGCTGTGCTCTGTTGCTCTAGAAGGGGACAGGACTAGAACCAATGTTCTAAAATAAGTACTTTCAATGGCCCCTAAAGCCGACTAGACCCCCTTCTTTTGTTAGGCAGGAACAAAGCAGCCATTTTCCTTTTGGCACCTGGAAATCACCCTTCCAGGACTACCCTACTCTTTGGGGAGTCTTTGCAATCAGAGGCTAAAATGGCCTTGGACTCCACGGGTTTTCCAAGTAAGCCACCCCAGGTCCTGCACAAGTCTCCTTTCACATGTTCCCCTGTGCTGCTTTTGCTGGCAGACACTGCCTGCATTTTGAAACACCAGGCTTTTGCACTCCTAAACCCCTCAACTCCAGGTGATTCCAGGGGAGATCTTGCTGGGATCAACTCAGCCTGAGCTGAGCTGGGCTCCCAGCTTAGAGTGCTCCTTTTCTGCATCCCCACTTCCAGTGGACTCTGCCCCATAAAAGCCTAGCTGCAGCAAAGGAAAGTCTGCCTTTTGGATTTGCCCAGACATGCAGGATCCCGGCTCCCCCTCCCTGTGTTTTGGACAGAGCCTGGGGAAGGAAAGGTATCAGTCCCTCCCTCCCCCTTGCCAGCTTTCAATCCCCAGTGCAACCCCCTGCCCCGCTCCAACCTCCTTAGCAACATCACTTCTCCTCCTTCTCTCCCATCTCTGGGACAGCCTTTAAATTGCCACTTCATATCACTGCTCTCGATAAAACTCAATTCCTGGAAAAACTCTGATCTCATCTATGTTGAGATGGATGGAGCCAGGTTCGTAGTGAAAAGTGGTTCCCCGAGCACAGGGGACCTGGCTGTGGCTGATGCAACTTCCATCAGCCATAGGCAGCACAGCCAGTGGCGAGGGTTGACGAGAGCTGTGGCACCCGGATAGTGTGGGACTACAAGTTGCCCACCCCAGCCCAAGCACAGCGGAGCTAAATTTTTCCCCAACATTTGTGTTCTGGAGGGAACACAGAGAAGACGTTTGCAGCCTTTATCAGGAGAGGGGAAGGCAGGGGGGAGGACTAACTGCTGATTCTCCTGGATCTCTTGGAGGCATTTCAGACCACTGCCCACCGTGTCCCACTGGAATGACTCTGTGGGTCGGGAGGCCCTGTGTCACAGGGGTTCCACTCCTTCCTGCAGGGTCGCTAAGACAGAGCCGGCGCAGTGGGGGATGTCTGCTGATCTCCATGGCACTTGTGCAGAGGGGTCCTGCAGGGTTCTAGTCTATCCTTTCCCCATACTGCTTTATCGTCCATATGAAACCATTCAGAGCTGTCATCCAGGGATTTGGGACATGGTGATGACACTCTGCCCTATCTCCCCATTCCATCTGAATCAGGAGAGGTGCCTGGAGGCAGTGATGGGCTGAAGGCCAAGAAGTGGAAGCAGAATCCTTGACAAGAGGGAGGTGCTCTGGGTAAGTAGTTCTCAGGGCTGGAAATTAAGGAGACGTCCTGTTCTGGATGGGGCTGCTGACTATCCCTGGTGAATAGGGACGGGGGGACATGGGAGAACCCTGTCTCACAGATGGGAGGGATGAGGCTGAGAATAACAGCCACCTGGTGAGTTATGGCAAAGGCAACATCTGAACTGGGGACTTAATGATCCCTGTAGCTCCTTCGCTCCGCCACTGCACTACATCAGCGCTGGGCCACTTTTGCATTTTTCCCGTTTGGCAGATGGGGTTAATATGGAGCATTTACACAGCACAGTGGAGCGAAGAAAGAAGTGAGGCTCCCACGGATCTGTTGGGGCTGGTGCTTTTAAACATGTTCATAAAGGATCTGGAGTTAGAGTCAAGTGGTCCAATACAGCTGGCCGGCGCCAGGTTGGGGAAGGCTGCACTACACTGAAACGCCCCAAATACTTCAGTTTTCCCTTGTAGGGAAGATATTCTGGTCCCTTGTTGCTGTTTTCTGCATATTTCCCATCACTATGATATTTTTTATTGAGACAGGGCAATTAGAGCAGTACATGGGATTCCTAGCGTGGCTTCACCAAAGATTTGTGTAAGGGCACTGCAATACCGGCAATTATATTTTTGATAGTTTTCCTATTTCTAGCACAGGAGGTGTCTTTTTCATAGCTGCTGCGTGCTGAGTTGATATTCTAATTGAACCACAACTCCAGTCTCACTTCCCTGGTTGGTCACCCCCAGTTCATACCGTATCAGTGTATATGTGATGTTAGGTGCTGGTGGTCGGTTGGCCCGTGCATCTCTTTACATTTGATTACATTTGCCATTTTGCAGAGAGTATTTTGGAGCTCTTTGAAATCTGTTTTCATTTTCAACACCCAGAACAATGTGGTGCCATCCACCAATTTACCTAAAACAGATGTTACATTAACCAGCTTGTAATTTCCTGGTTCCCCCACCCCACCCCACTCCCCACACACAGATCAGATCCCTTTTTAAAAATTGGCATTACACCAACCACTCTCCAGTCCTCTGGTAAAGAGGCTGATCTTAGGGATATATTACATATTTTTGTTAGAAGATCAGCAATTTCAATTTGAATTCTTTTAAGAACTCTCAGACAGATACTATCCAGACCCAGTGATTTGTTTGTTTGTTTTAATTTAGTTTAGTTTATTACATTTATGAATAGCTTCACACAACTGAAAGGAGTCCTGAAGCAATTTACAAAGAAAATGCGTCAATGAGAGTTAGAATTTCATCTCTTGTCACTACTGTTTCCTTGGACGTTCCTCTCAGTAGAGGGGGGCAGCCTCTCTCTCATCCTTGAAATCCTCTCTCAAAACTCATCTTTCCTGCAAAGGCTTTAGCTTAACACTCTCCTCTTCCTCCACGCCTGAAATGACACTTAAGCCTCTGCCATGACATGCTCAGGATCTGATGGACCAGACCCAAGTACATCAAGTCTAGCAATGGCCAGCACACGAGGAGGACATATATGCCCAGAGACCTCTTGTTATTGGGTGGACTATGAAAGACAGACAGACAGATGCCTTCCCCTGCAAGTTGTCCCCAGGTGGTAGAGCACCTCTGAAAATGGGGGCTCCACTTGGTCTTCATAGCTTACAGCCACTGACAGTCCTCCCCCTAGGAACATAGGAAGCTGCCTTATACCGAGTCAGACTTAGTCCATCTAATGGCCCAGTATTGTTGACACTGACTGGCAGCAAAGGCTCTCCAGGGTTTCAGGCAGGAATTTTTCCAGCCTTGCCTGGAGATGCAGGGGATCGAACTTGGGACCTTCTGCCTGCAAAGCAGGGGCTCCATCACACTCAGCCTTGGCCCCTCTCTCTCTGATAACATTATAACCCAATGGGGTCATCCCACAAAGCTGAATGGTGGGAGATTCAGGACAGGTAAGAGGAAGTTCTTCACACAGTGCACAGTCAAACTGTGGAATTCGCTACTACAGGATGCAGTCATGGCCACCAATTGGGAAGGCTTTAAGGGGGGATTAGACAGATTCATGGAGGAGAGGGCTGTCAGCGGCTACTAGTCCTGATGGCTGTGTATTACCTCTAGCATTGGAGGTCATACGCCTGAGCATAGCACAAGTGCAACTGCACCCTTCTGCTCGTCTTTTGTGAGATTCCCCATGGAATCTGGCTGGCCACTGTGGCAGCCGGATGCTGCACTACAGAGAGGCCTTTGGCCTGATCCAGCACCGTGCTTCCTACATTCTTCTGAATGGGCAGTGAGGGAGAATGGGTGGAGTCATTTTAGAGAGCAGGGGCTCTTGTGCATCTCAGCATGGCAGACGTGCCGGCTGTTGCCTCTCACTTCCCAGTCTCATGCAGAGAGAAAGAGGAGTAAGAGAGACCTGTTTGCAAGGCAGCTGAGAGGACTGGAAGGAGCTAGGCATAAAATATGCCACACACGGGGGATGGGGGTGTGGCAAAGTTGTGGCAAAGGAAAGCAAGGCTGGACCTTGTTTAAAAGGGGACAAACTTCACAGGTGGGGAGGGGGCTAAACAGGGGGCCGCTGAAGTTGCTGCGGAGGGCAATGTACGCACCGGTGCCACACCAGCACAGCCAGGGAGCATCTTTCATTTGTGCCCACATGAGTCCAAAGCAGCACATGCGGGCAGAGCACAACAGGCATGACGAATGGCCTCTCCTGCCCTTTGCCAACTAAAAAGGGCTTAATCGTTTCTGGAGCCCCAATAGCTTTATTCAGGGGAATGCAACTGCTCCCCAGAAGTTAGAGTTTGGTGCTTCCACCACGGGAGAATTGCGCTCATCCCAGCCAGCAATGCCTCTCTCTCAAATTCGCCCAGAGACATGAGGTGCAGAATGATGAAAGAAAGAAGCAGGCACCTGGGAAGCATGGATGCAGATGGGGTGGTCTCCATGGTAACTATTACCATGCAACAGTTCTTCCAGGTTTTTTCTTCCCGCCCCCTTCCTTTCCTTTTCTTGTCAGCTCACTGGATAGACAGAGGATTGGGGAATGGCAGTCAGTTATAGGGACAGGAGCCGGGGAAAGGCCTCCCCCAACCCCAACCCCAAACCTTTCAGGAAGGTGGTAGATATTCCACAACTGCACAGTGCAAGCATGGAATTGTGTATTTGCATTCATAAATCCCAAGAATCTCAGCTCTTATTTTTAAAAAGAAAGTTTCTAGCCCTTAAGGCTGCAGAGATACGTTTGAAAGTCCATGCATGCCTGATGAAATCTCAGAATGCAGTGGATTTGCAGGGAGTCTTCAGAGGCTGAATTGGGCAAATTCAGGAAAGGCGTGGAGATCTGAGTAAATGCAGCATTTATACAATACTTACTTTCTCTCATAGCAGAGTTTTAATTTGTCTTTACAGCATACACCATCCTGAAAATAATGTTACTAATGATTCTGCTATGAACAGGCCAGAGTTTCCTCACCATTCCAATTCCTCCTATAAGGCTACAGGATCAAGCTGTCAGGCACAAAATTGCCACCCTGTTCTTAGCTTTTCAACCATGAGGGACAGAAACTTAATTTATGATGCATTTATTTATAGTTAAAGCTGTAGGTTTCCTTAGTTTTAAGTCTTAAGAGTCAGATAAAAGAACCAGTCACAAGCATAATTTCTCTCTCTCACTCACTCACACACACACACACACACACACGGCACAACGAAAAGTCAGCAAGTACAAAAAAAAGAGAAGGAATTAAAAGCCTATCAAATCAGGAGTTGTTATAGGTCTAAACTTGAGATCAAATGGCCCAACAAACCTGTGGCCCCGTTTGCAGGGGCGATCTTGGCAGGCCGTTTCGCTGAGCTTTCTAGGGGGAGAAGTGAAACTCAGCAGCCCAGTCCACATGTCCAGTGCTGTGTCTGGGACATCCCGAAGTCAAGACAATGGCGGCACGCGGGATGCTGGAGAAAAGGTGCTGCTCCTCTTAAATAGCCAAAAGTGGGTGCACAGGCACTTCGTCTTGGGCACATGGCTCCAGCATGTTGGGGCTTCCAGAGAAGCCCCTGCTCCATAGCTGCCCCTTCCACAGCAGGCTGTGGTGTGGCTGGCAATTTGGGGGCAGCGCCAGAGGGAGGAGGCGGGGAGCAACCTAGGGGCAGCACCAAGGTGTCACCTCGTGGATTGTGGGTGGAGCCTGAAATAATCCGGCACTCAATTCAGTGCTTAAATTATTATTGCGGGGAGGGAGCAGGAATGCCTCTGGTGAAATTCACAAGCCTCATCTCTCCTTAAGTCCCCACAATTGTAGTTAAACCATGCTCTCCTCTGTAGCTTGTCACCGGCACAGTCTGACTGGCTGGCAGCCCTCTCCGCAGCCCTCTCCAGCAGGCCTCTCGGGCTAGATGGCTCCTGCAGAGGCAGAGAGAGAACCGTGGCCTGTGGCAGTTCAAGCACAGGCCGACATCGAGGCCTCAAAAAGGCAGCACCAGCACAGTCAGCTTGCAGAGGGAAGGGGATCCAGGCCGTTCCCCCTAGAGCCCAGCAGGCAACTGAGTGGCACACACACCCGGCACGCTCTCCCTCGAACTATCATGCACAAAGTATGATTATCCCAGCAATTAGCAGGCAAGTCAATTACATACAAGCAGGTGCTTGTTAGCACCCTGCCTTGTAATTCATACCCAACTCCCAATAAATTGCCTCAAATTGAAGAGGGGGAGAAGAGTTTGCTTTCTGGAGGAAGAGGAAAAACTGGAAGAGAGAACTGAATGAGAGGGAGAGAATGAGAATTAAATGGAGTGGGGGAGGGACTCCCTTGGCCGGAAGACAATTTTGCATAAGCATGAGGGTTGGGAGAAACGGAGGTGCCAATAGCTTGCAGGAATCATGAGAATTCAACCTTCCTTCATGAGCGCCAATACTGTGACCATTCAGACCCTAAGCCAGGAGCACAACTCACGCGCCGTGATGTCCTTGGGGGGAACATTTCCATGTTTCCACCACCCTGTCCAGACAATTTGCCTCCAGCAGTGCCCATCTGATCCAGCTCCCCTTAAGAGGCAGGGTTAATATGCAGTCTTTGCCCCTGAGTTCTGAGGACCGGTGGCCTGGTCCCTCAACCAGCAAAGGGCAGTTGAAGCCACCAGGCCATCGAGGGGCAGGCTCCACCAGCAGGAGCCTCAAATGACAGAAGCAGAGGACAAATGCCACCAGGCCCCTTGAGGAATAGAAGAGAGGGAGGAGAGGGACACACATCCACACACTTATAATATTCCTGACCCAGACTGAAGTATTCTCTGGAGAGTATCAGGTGCCACAGCTGCAGTTCCTGAGTCCCTGCCAAGTTCTACACCATCACAGGGAGGGGAGGAATGCAATCCTAAACACAAGCTCTTCTTTTAAAAAAATGGGAAAGAGTAAAATAAATTGGACAGCTGAGAAAGAAAAGAGGGCCCATTTGTTCCTCCCAGTTCTCTCTGCTGTGCTCTGCTCTTACCTGCCTGGCAATCTCCTCTGCTGCCAGACTGTTCCTGAAGCACCACATCCCTCCTCAAAACCTGCTGGACTGTTGTATTTATTTCGTTTTAAACCAGCACAACTTGTAAATCACTCAACACAAGGGATGTGCAACATCGACCCCTGGGATTGGGAGCAGCCGTGTGAAACTTCTCGATTGGCCAGGCTTGGGGGGGGGGGGAACACCTCAAACCGCCAGAACCAATCCCTGCCCAGTGGGCCATATAAAGCCCTGCCTCAGAGCTTGCTCCTCAGTCAGGGCAACACATCTCTGGTGTAAAGACACTGCCTGGTCTGGACCACGCATCTCCTTCTGGCCCAGATGGAATTGCAGCAAACTCCTTGAACCCAATTGCCTAAAAGGTGCCTATTCCCAAGTGTGACTTGTCCCAAGGTCTGAGATGCGTCTGAATGTGGTGCTGGCTTTCTGTCCTAGCCTGGACAACAAACTAACGAGGCCTTTGGTTTGTATCTCAACCTTGCCCAATTTGTGAGCCTCTGACTAGTGAGCATCAGACTACACGGGTCCCCGAGTTACAGCCTGCCACGTCCTGCCTTCCTGTTCTTTAAAAACAAAAACAAAGCAGCCAAATCTTTTTTCTTTTAGGATCCCTTTGCTATTCGGAAGTGACTCCAGGTTTCTTGCACAGCTGGCGCAGTTCCCAGCCAGGCAAGAGCCGGGGCTCCGTGGGCAGAGCCCCTGCTTTGCATGCAGAAGGTCCCAGGTTCGATCCCCGACATCTCCAAGTAAGGCAGGAAAAACTCTTGCTTGAATCCCTGGAGAGCTGCTGGGCTAGATGACTCAGTATCAGGCAGCTCCCTATGTTCCCCGCCTGTGTCTCAGGACTGCCCCGGAAAAGTCTCCCAATCCAAGTTCCTCAGTTTTCCCTTTTTCAAATGGAAGGTCATTATCATCAATGGTTTTCTTAGCTCTTATGGCAGGGGTGAGCAACTTGTGGCCCTCCAAATAGTGATCAACTGCGACTCTCATCAGCCTAGCCAGCATAGCCAATGGTGAGGGCTGATGGAAGTTGTAGGCCAGAACATCTGGAGAGCCACAAGTTGCCCACTTCTGACCTATGGGGTGGAGAAGCAAGGTTTAGCCTGGTATAGTTAATTAACGGCTCAATCTTGTATGTGTCTCCTCAGAAGTAAATCTCACTAACCTGGTTCGCACAATCACTACAGCCACCGTGGTTTATTTAAGCCATGGTAGGTTGCAGTGTCTGTGGGCACCAGGTTGCTGATTCAAGCCCCCACCCCCCACCCCCGGCTTGTTGGGATGGTTAACCAACCACCCCACAACCCTACAACTGGCCATAGGTTCTGGGGTGGTTGGTTAACCACTCCAAGACATCACCTTTGCCAGGTTCAGGCGACACGGGAAGCTGCGCCGGTAATTATGTAAATCAGGCCAGCACGCAATTAGCACGCACAGGGTGATTAACAAGCCACCATAGCTCATTAACCACCCTCGTGTTGTGTGAACCAGCCCAATGCATTCAATGGGACTTACCCCACCCAGATAAGTGTTATAAGCAGCCTAAAATATATTAGAAAAATCAGGAACCATAGCAACGAGCTATAAGAGAGCAGCTAGCACTCTTATACGTAGAGAGCCGTTCTCTCCCAAGTCCCATAGGGACACAAAGGAAACAATTTCTGCAGGAACAGCCCCCTCCCATTCGCCTGGTTGTCATGGGTAACCTAACCCAGAACAACCCTCACTGGTCCTCACCTCCTTCACTCAGCAAAAGTGGAAGAGAATGGGAACCTTTCGCCCCACTTTGGCCATCCTGAATATGTGAACAAAAGAACAAGGAGTTTGTGTTTGGGAATAATGCTGAGGATATAATGGGGCTGGCTTACAAACATTCAATCCCACAAATTTGGATTCTGAAAATAAACCAGATGACTCTGACCTCATCCTCGCCCTGCCCCATAGCATCTGGCACTTTGCAAAATATCGCTGCCTCTGAATGGGAACGTTTAGCCATCAGCAGTTGATGAGGTCGATCTTCTTTCTAATCCTTCTGTAATGGCATCTAAGGTCATTGCTATCAAATCTCCTTGTGGCAGTGAGTCCCATGAGTTAATTGTGCATTGTGTGAAGCAGGGCTTCTGTTTGCCAGTCCTGCCTTACAGCACTGTAAAGATTATGAAGATGAAGCTCTCCGAGCACTCAGCAAGTATATACAAGTCCTACTCTTATTTATTATTTGCAAAGCCTCTCAGACCTACATTGTCTCAGCTGCTGCCCATTTACCAGCTAGGAGACCAAAACGGAAATGTGAAAATGCAGAAAGTCTTACAGCCCTGCCTCTCCCTCTCTTCTGAACAAAGCGGGTGGGCGAAGGCCAGCCAGCAATCAGATTACGCAGCATCAGTGATTCTGGGAAGGGGCCATCTTGCTGAGTGCCTGCAAGAGACCCTTTTCTCTCCCTGCAGCAGGCCAGGAAAATGTAAAATAGACTAGAGCAAGGGGCAGGGAGAAGGTAGGAGTGGGTCTACTGGTAGATCTCGATTTGCAGGAGATGGTTAAGGATTTCTGACTCTCAATCGCAGAAATAGTCTCAGGACAAATGAGGACTTGCAAGCAATTATGAAGAGCCATTTCCCAAGGAAACAAAAGCCACCACCAAGTTTCTTCAGAGGGAATCCCCGGTCACAGCAAAAAGCAAGGAAACAATCAAGACTTATTAGCAAGGAGAGTCGGCTGATCCACCCAATCTCTCTTTTTCTAGCTTCGACATAAAAAGGCTAAATCAACACATCACACCAAATGTGGAAAAACCAAGGTGAAGCCATAAGAAGAGTGCTTCATCTAGACCAGGGTCCTGCTTCTGACAGAGGACAGTCAGAGGCTCCCTTTGGAAGCTCCCTCAAAAAGTAAAATGGCGACAGAATCCTCTGTTCTTTGTACCCAAGAGCATTTGGTATTCAGAGGTACTCTGCCTCCAAACATACCCATTTGGCCATCATGCCCATTAGCCATTGATAAGACGCCTCCAGCTGCGGCATGAAATTTCTATTATTTTCTCTAATTTCCCCTTTTGTAGCAAATCAGACCATCAGTTCATCTAGTCCTAATTTTGATTATTCCAACAAGCAGCAGCAACTCTCCAGGTCCCCTGACAGTGGTGGTGGTGGTGGTGGTGTGTGTGTGTGTGTGTGTGTGTGTGTAGATCCTTTCTTGGAACCTGCTAGCTGAAATCCTGCAGGTGGCGATGCCAAAGGGGTTGAACCCAGGACTTTATCTACGCCAAGTCTGGGCCCTCCCGCACAGTATGTCTTCTATGTGCAGAAAGCTCCCTGCTTGTCTGCCTCGAAGCTCGTGTCCATCAGTTTCATTTTGTGACACAAATTCTACTACTATGCAGGAGAGTGAGAAAGACCATCTCTTTTTTCACATAATTCACCATTTCATAAAACCTTTTCCACATCGCCCGCCTTAGCTGCCTTCTCTCTGCCCCCTTCAACATTTCAGCATTTTGCAGAGATGGTGCTCCAGCCTCCTAATCACTTGGGGGGCTCCCCTTTTCTGCACCTTTCCCAGCACTACAATGTCCTTTTTGAGATGGAGTGACCAGAACCATATAGAGCGGCAACAACAAGCCCCAGTCATTAAATAAAAGCCCTTGAAGATATTTTTTTGAAATAGGTCTTTTTCAAATAGGATGAAACGTATCAAGTAATATTACTTGACTCTCAAACTTGCCAGCACTTCAGAATCACTTCTGATATTAGAAGCACTAATTAACCCCACCCCCTTTCCAAATCCACACTATGTAGAAATGGCTCCCTGAGAAATCTGAATTGGACACGTAAACTATCAGAGACAAATGGAAGAAGCACCTAGAAAGACCCATGCACAAACAGCGACAGACTGATGCTTTGATTCTATATGCCTCTCCTCACTAGTGGTGTGACAGAAATCACTTTTGAGAACCTCCTGGACTCTGCAGTGTCTTCTCCAGAAGAATTTAACTAGCTCTAGTAGTGATGTCACTACTCTCTTGCATGTGATCTGGGCACAGCCTGTGGTAGATAGTCTATATTTGCATTCATCATGTATTAGAAGCCTTCCTAATCTTCATGTGTTACTCAACTGTATTCCTGCACTTTGGGGCCTCTCAGATGGAAATAAATGGATTCTATAAGCACTCACGGTAGAAAAAACACTCACTCTCCAACACTGGGAAGACAAGTTTCCACCATCAAGCCACCAGCAGACTGAAGATCATACTGCCGTCTCTGTATTTGAACAAGCAGCAAACCTCTGGCATCAATCAACGCATTTGGACTGCCTATATGGACACATTAGTATGAATCCTTCCATGCACTGTGGTCAAATTACTTAAAACTAAATATTTTTCCTTCTGTCTTACAAGCTGGAGCCCCCTCCTCCTCTTTCCCCCTTCATTTATTTGTGTTTTGTTGCTAAAAATGCTAGAAAAACTGAAAAATGCAATAAAAGTATACATTTTGAAATATTTTGTTTCTGCTTTAAAAAACACAGAGGATGAATCTGTATAAGAATATACTTACAGAATTCAAATTACCCAGGATTTCCTATAATATACCATACTCCTGTGGCCCTCTTATTGGTATTACTAGCACACTGGAAGAGTGGCCATAACCAGTTGAAAATGCAAGGATTTCAGCAAGAATGAAGGTTGCTTATAGAATCACAGGATAGTAGGGTTGGAAGGGGCCTATAAGGCCCTTTATAGACCGAAGGGTCTGGAAATGCCGATGACAAGTGGCTGGTTTATTACTGTTGGAAAACTATAGCAACAGTACAACTAACACATTTCATAGGGGCAGATAACAAAACACATTTTCAGATGGACAGAATTTCTGGACTGCTAGAATAGTAATTTTGAATATGGAGTCTCTGCAGACATCTCGATGCTATCAACACCTATATGAAAATAAACAAAATAACTTCTCCAAGCAAGACACAATTAACTAATGGAATTTGCTGCCACCAGATGTAGTGATGGCAGCCATTGGCTCAGACAGCTTTAAAAGGGGGTTAGACAACTCCACGGGTAAGGGGCAGTTTTGCCGTGGCCATGATGACCAAATAGTGCACCCAGGTCCAGCAGCAGAGTAGTTCTGAATACCAGCTGTGAGGGGGCAACAACTGGAAAGCAAACGGCTGCTGCCGCCTCTCCCTGCCCTGCTCTGCCCCACCCATGGGCTACTTAGAGGCATCTGGTTGGCTACTGTGGGAAACAGGACTCTGGATTAGCTGGAACGCTGCCCTGATCCAGCATGGCTCTTCTTATGTTTATCAATGGGAAGCATTCAAGATTTAGGGACATGACCACTGGTCCATTTAGGTCCATACTGTTGACACTGACTGGCAGCAGCGCTCCAGGGTTTCAGACAGGAGTGTTTTGATCACCAGCATCTACCTGGAAATGCCAGGGCTCAAACCTTGGCTCTTCTGTATGCACTCTATCACGGAGCTACAGCCCCTCCCCAGGACATGTGATCCTGCTTAACAAATATATTGTATCTTAAATTGTATACTGAGGTCAATAAAAATAGTGTAACACAAAACTGACCAGGACCTTAAGGGAAGACAACCGAGCTACCTGGGCTGAACTTCTCCATTTCGGCTCCCAGGAACGGTCTGCCATCAGTCAAAAGGCAACAGCACAGCAAACAGCCCAGGTGACTTACATCCCCCCCGCCCTCAACCTGCCTGCACTAAATACAGCTTCCTATCTCAATGAAGAGGCGCGAGAGACCATTAAACTCGCAGCCACAACCCACACCCCTTTCAGCACCCTGCAGGGCATGAAATAACCAACTACCATCTCTCTGCACAAAGGTGCTGCTGCAAGATTTCTCCCTCTCACTAGTGTCATTGTGAAAATTTAGATCCCTGATAATGAGACGCTTCAGCGTGGTGGATGAGAGTGGCCTCATTAAAAAAATTACTGGTGGATGAGAGTGGCCTCATTAAAAAAATTACTTAAAGAGAAAATGAAAACCTCCGCTTCCCCAGGCCTGCTCGTCATCCTGTGCAGGATTTTGCTCTCAAATCTGCTCTCCACCAGATTTTGGGAAAAGTGGAAATGATAGATTTGCTTTAGCAGCAGTGAGATTTTTACAGGCCATATTCTTACAGATGTTAAGCTAAAGCCCAAACAATTCTCAAAAACCTGGCAGATTGAGAAATCGGATTGCGAGGGAGGCCGGCCCAGCGCTGGCCTGCAGCCAGCCAAGTGCACAAACCCGGGAGGCCTTTCAGCCTCGAGGGCCGAGGCTAATCCACACGGTGGGTCAATCCAAAGGCAGAGTCTATAACAAGCTGGGTTCTCAGCTAAGAAGCCTAAGCCAAGAGGGCAGGAAGGAGCAGGCTGAAGGTGGCAGCAGAATTAAGGTGATCAGACTGTGGGGTTTGAGTTGGGGGATCAGGGGTTCCAGCGGAAGGACTGAACTCTCAGAGGGAGAGGCCAGGATCTTTCCACTTGACTTGAGAGCTTTTCCCAGAAGCTCCGCCCGCTGAGCCGTCAGGGGCCGCGAACATCCATCCCTGGCCCTATGTCCAGCTCTACAGCCTCTCCCCCACCCCAAGTCTCAGCTCCAGAGGCCTGGCAGCCCTGGGCAGGAGGAGCCACACGACCAAGGCCGGGTGGGCCATGGCTCAGGCACAGACGTGGAAGCATGCGCAACAAGGCCAGAAAAGACGGCTGGGGCAGGGGGTTATGGTGCACCAGCAGCCAGGCCGTGCTGCTCCAAAGCCCAAGATTCTGTTTCAAGCAGCTGCCTCTAAATTTCCATCCAGGTCATGTTCTCTGACGCACACGTCTTTTCGTCAGCAGCCAGGGCAGAGGGAAGGAATCCATGGCCTGCCTCAAGTGGAGGAGCCATGCCGAAGGCTGCACAGGGTTGCCAGGACCTGAGCCAAGGTGTCGGGTCGTCTGTCCTCCCCCTCCCGCCCCAGAGAAATGGAGCACTATCTCAGGCTGAGGACCCAGCGGCATGCCCAGGGCGCCTTCCCTCCCTCCCCCTTCCAGATTCAGCATCTCTCCCTTTCTATGGAGGAGAGCAGCTGCTGGGTGGACTGGGGCAGGAAATATGTCTTCAAGACACACAAGGAAGAGGGCAAGAATTCTGTGCTGGAAGTCAGAGCGGGGAGAGGCTTGAGAGGTCCCCACCAAGAGCAGCTGGGCTCCGCCTCGCGCGCAACCAGCGCTGCCCAGCCTCCCACCCCTGTGAGGGCCAGTTTATACATTCTGCCAAACCAAGAGGAGACGGTTTCCTCTACTGCAGTACCACTTCATGCTGCAGGTGGGTGGGGAGGGGAGTTGCATGTCTGAATGCTCCTATACGGCAAAAAAAACCCAAACTCTTCCTGCAGCTGGAACAATCAGAGAGAAGGCTAGTCTGAACCCCTTTCTCGGTGACATGCTGCCTTCTGCATGCAGGACTTTTTCAATATGGGTGAGCGTGCAGACATGTAATCCCCCACCTGCAACCTGAAGTAGTACATTCCGGGCTTGACACTTGATTCTACTGAATGCATGAACTGACCCAGAGGAAGGCTGGCATGGCAATACCACCTCCTCCTGCGCGTAGCTCAAGGCAAGAACTGTTAATGCACAGACCAGGAGCACAAATCCCATGGAACTCAATCATGAGAAGTTCTGGGTCAGCATCATGGGGTCGCGCAACTGAAATTTCAGATGCTAGTTTTACAAAGCACCCCTGCAACCAGGGACTGGTGCAGTTCAATTGGGTGCTTTGCTAGGGATGGCCAGTTTGGAAGGCAGCATGCAGCTTAGCTTCTATGGGGCAGCCCACCAAGCGAAGTATCTTGCCTGGTAGCCAACTCCTCCCATCTGTGGCCTTTGTTAAAGAAGCCATCATCTAATTATCGTATATGCTCCTTATATTCCGCATAAATATCCCCAAGTGCGTCACAGTAAAAGAAATAAGACTATACACACCCAACAGATCATTACAATAACAAACCAGTAAGAGCTCATATACAAACCGCCCATAGTAGTATATAAAGATAATAAAAATAAGAGTAGTGATAATAGTAGCAATTCATAAAGACAAGAATGCATACCAACACACACTATCTACTATAAAATTCATTTAATAACAGCTTTATAAAAAGTATTACAAGTTCATTGCCAGATAAGCAATCACTAAATACTATACAATTATATACATCTAGACATCAGGTTAAGACCTTCCTCTTTTAGCAGGCATTTAATCTTTAATCTGTTGCTTGATTATTAATTTTGCTGTTGGATCCTCCATGGGTTCAATGTTTTTCATATTTGTAATGTTTAATATTGTATTATTTTGATACGTTTATTGTATTTTTGTTCTTACTTTGTTGTTTGGTTTTATGACTGTAAACCACCCGAAGGGCATTAGCTAGCTGGATGGTACACAAATCTAATAAGAAAATAAATACTATCACCATATTATACCAAAATCGCAAAATCACTATTAAAGGAGACACCACTTAAACTGACACAATATCAATTTATTTATTATTTATTTGTTTGTGATATTTATATACCGCTAAATATAATAAAATCCCTAAGTGGTTTACATATAATTATTAAAATAACATTTAAAGTACAGTACTAAAACAATCCCAGTTACAAGGAGCAGTAAGATGGAGCAGCGTGGTTCATTTAATTACAAGCAGGGGAATGTCAATGAATGCCAATATTAATCTTTAGAACTAGCAAAAACCATACATCATTTTAAGTACAAAACAGTTTTTTATTTATTCATTTAATCTATTTACTACCGTGTCTAAAAAATATCTCTACGCAATCGCTCAAGTTTACCAGTAGACAGCACGCACAAAGCAAAGTAACAGCTGAACTAGAAAACACCAAGTGCCAATATCCAGAACTTTGCTGTTGCAATCCACTCACTCCAGTAGGATTCCACCAAGGAAGGAAGGCCCTTCCCCCTCCGCTCCAGAGAGCACCCCCTCTCACACTAAACACTCAGAACGAAGGGCTGAGGCGCCCTCTCCCTTATGGCAGCCCATTAGCAAACCAGTGAAAGCTAGGAGCAGGGAGAGAATCAAAACTGTGAACACACCACAAAGGGCACAATCCTAAAACAATGACTCTCCCAGTTTTCTTAATACAAAAACAGCAGCAAAACCAAACGGGAGGAGACCCCCCCCCCCCAGAGTCCCTCTTCACATAGTGGGCTGTTAGCCCTACTTAGAGTTTGTCATGACCAATGCAAGTCTCTTTCATTTCAGTGGGTCTGCTCTAACAAGAACTAACACTGGATACAACCCAATGCCTGTACTCACACTACAGATCCACAGGAGCCCACACTAGCTACAGCAGGCCTGGGAAGAAGGAGACCAGGAAAGGTAAGCACCAACCCTCCCTCTCACAGAAGTGCAGCAAACAAGCCTAACAGCGATCAATAAAAGCAATATCCCACACGCCAGCCTAATGAAGCAGCACACCGACGGCCATGGAGGGCAATAACCTCCGGGGAGAAGTGCTGCTCCCGTGATGAGGTTATGCTATCGCATACATACCTCCAAGCACCTGCCCTTTGCCACTAAGCAACTACAGCCCGTCTCCATGCCCCAAGCGGGCTTTTATCGTGAGACTGCCCTTCCTTGCCCACAGAATTCTGTGGGGAGTGCAGACAACATCTTCAACTTGTAACCCTCTCATGTTTTCTCACCATTTCCTCCGTCGTTTTCTTACCATAAAAGCTCCATTAAGGAGGGAAGAAAGAATAGCTACACAGCACCTTTTGACTGGTGATGCTAGGAGGAGCGTTCCATCTGGAAGCACCCTAAGAGCTAAGAGGGCATCTCCCTTCCAAGCCAGATGGCGGGGATCCCTCACAGGCCTGAGCCCCTGTTGGGTTTTTTAGGAAGTAAGGCTGCCCCTTCCTTTGTATACATTCTGGAAAACACCGTCCAATATTTTTAATGCGAAGCTGAGAACTTCTAGAGGCACTTCCACCCTACGACAAAATCCTCTGGTGTTCCTATGCCTGCTCACTCTCGCCCTGCCTCCAAGTCTCCCTTCAGAGGCATTCTTGCAAGAACCAGCTTGGGAGGGAAGGCAGCTGTGCGGCAAGGACTGCAGGATTGTTTGGTTACCAATAATTTCAAGAAAAGAAAAAGGGTGGATGTTATGCACTCCAACGTCCAGAAGGAGAGCACATCCTGTGAGGGCAGCAGGATTTCTTTGCCTTGATTCTACAGATTCTGCAACCCTAAGAAAATGGTGGATACTGCTCTTCTCTCAAAAATCCTAAACATTAAAACATACAGGGGAGGGGGGTGGAGTCTCCCCCGTTCCAGGGGAAGCAACACATCCTGAGGATCCAACCTCAAGTAGAGTCACCAACAATATCGCTGAGAGGCCCCCGGGCTCAATAGAATGTTGATATATTCCTGGACTTTAAGGCACCTCCCAAAGCCACACACACAAGTGACCAGAAGCAGCTGAAGCCCACCAGTTGGGGCGGTCATCACATTCCTCCTAGGGTCACAGGGCCTGTGAACCAGCTTTTGCTAAGGGTACTGGTCAGGCAGACTAACTGAGCTGCACCATAACAAGGAAAACAGTGTTTACACTCAAGTAGAAAGCGGCAGGCGGGGATGGAGAAGGGCTGGTGGAAGGGGAGCGGGGGGACAGGTGACACTTCCGCCAGCCAGGACCCTTCACACATCACTCTCGGGGCCTCCATGATCTCTCACCACCAGACGGCTCGAAAAGCAGCCTTTTGTGCACATTGTGGAATCTCTTGCTGCCTCTTAAGCAGCAGCTGAAAACCCTGAACAAAAAACTAGGACAGCTGGTGATCAGCTGCAGCCGCTCACGCAGAAGGAACAGATTCTGCACAGACACAAACGTATTTTTTTTAATTAAATGTATCTATTATATGTCAGGCCTGCCTAGCACTCTCTTTCCCACACCACAACACACGATTCCATAGGAAAGCTAACAACAGGTGAAGCTGCCTCATCGCAGGTCAGGCTGTTTGTCCGTCTAGCCCCATTTCGTCTGTTCTGACTAGCTGTGGCTCTCCAAGGCATCAGGCAGAGGCGGAAAGAGGCCTTTCCCAGCCCTGCTTTGACTGGGCGTGCTGGGTTTGAACCTGCCTGGGACCGTCCGCAGGCAAGCAGGTGCCCTGCTACTGAGCTATGGGCCTCCCATCAGCTCAGAAACCAGAACGATAACTGTACGGGACAGCCTGGCTGTATACGTCCTTGTGACTCAACACAATCCACACTCTCTGGTCATGGGAAAGCAGTGATTCTACACAAGCAGGGCTGACCCCAGGAGGCAGCGACAGTTGGGTACCTGCTGACACCCCAGACCAGCAGAAAGGGCCCACCGTGCCAAACAACTGCCACGCTCAGGTTACAGTAGGAATGGGAGAACCAGGGATGCTCAAGCTCGCTGATATTCTCCAAATCTTCCTTCAACGCTCAGTTCAGCCCACTCTCATTTGTGACCTGTTCCGCAGTTCATTCAAATAAGAAAAGTGCACAGTTTTCCAAAGCTGTCCATTTTCCCAAAGCTGTGCATACATACTTATAGTTGTGCATTTAAAAAAGTGCACACATTTCTAAAATCTAAAAGTGTGCACATTTCTGGGTGTGGAATGAGCTCCCTAGGAAGGTTCACCTGGCGCCTATGTTGCACTCTTTCCGGTGAAATACCTTTTTATTTTCCCAGGAATTTTAGCATTTTAACATTCTAGTCTTTTAGCTTTGCTGTTTTAAATTTGTTACTGTATTTTAAATCTCTGCATTGCTGCTAGGTTTTATGCTAGTTGTACTTATATACTGTAGTTTTAATGCTTTATATTTTATATTGTTTTTATGCTTTACTTGTGGTTTTAATTTTGTGAACTGCCTACAGAGCTTCGGCTATTGGGTGGTACAGAAATGAGCGAGCACATTTTGTGAATGCAAGTTTGGGAACCTGCTAACATTTTTGGAGAACATGCGTTTGCGTACAGGAATGAAACTTACATACATCCCTATGTTACAGTGCCTGAAAAGATCAGGGACAGCAGAAGAGAGGTTTCTTGCTGAATAAAGGGGTCCAATTGGTGAAGTGTCTTCCCAAAATGAGGAGAAAGTACCACACACAAGAATGGGCAGGGGGAGCAGAATCCTGCCATTCCTTTCCCGCACCCACCTTGTAACATATGTTCCAACTTGTCATGACCTCAGGGTCGGACTCTGCCTCCTTGGGGGTTGAAGCCATGGATTTGGAAGAAGAATCAGAGGGTGAGTAGAAATGGTCCTCAGAAACACCCTCAGGAGGTCCCCAGGGTCCTGGAAGCTCCAGCACAGATGGAGCCCATTCTGCCAGCACCTCTTGCACACTGGCACCCTTGGAGGACTCCAGCCCAGAAGGCACCAAAGTTAACAGCTGTTGAAATGGACAAGGGCCCTTCAACAAAACATTCAGACCAAGCTGCAGATCCATTTAAGGCTCCCTCTGGTTGCTGAAGCAACATCCAGAACTTGTGCCATATCCACTCAAGATTGCAGTGGCCCACCCCTGGCGCCCGACTAGACCCCGCTTTCTACTGAACACAACTGCCCTGTTAATCAAGGAGAGCCCACACATACTGGTCCTTTCGCTGGTAAATCACTGTTGGCAACGACAAAAAGATTGTTCAAAGTTTTGCTAGCATGGATGAGATGTTCAGAGTTCAACACACACACACCCCGCCCCTACAGCGTACATCTATGAGTGGGGAACAGATGCACCTTGTCTCTGCCCCCCATGCAGGTAAATTAATGCATGTGCATGCTAAGGCACCACCATGCAATGCACAGCCCTGCTGTTGCACATATCCTGCAGCTGCTGAAGTATATTTTGAACTGCTGATAAAATTTTGGGAGCATCTTGTTTTTCTAATATATATTTTAATCCCCCAAAGACATTACCCTTGTGGACTTTTTATTAGCTGAGAATGGGGTATTGCTAAGTAAACACATATTTATGTATCTATTTATTTATTTTTAACAGCATTTCCGTGCCACCCATTAACAGTAAGTTCTCTAGGTAAGAGAACAGTAAGTTCTCTAGTTCTCTTACTGTACAGAAAAAATTAAAGCCATAAAACCAACTTTGAACAGCATCAGAATAAAGCCAGTGTAAAATACACCATACCAAGACAAGCGCATAGCCTTCAGCAGTGCATAAGGTTGTTGTTTTAGATCCCACTTAAATAGTCAGCCCCGCTGCAGTTTCGTTCTTAATTCAATTGTTGTTAGGTACAGTTAAATGTATTGTCTTACAGTGCAATCATGTACCTGCCTACTCAGAAATAAGCCCCACTAAGTTCAATGGGGCTTACTCCCAGGCAAGTCTGTATAGAGTGCAACTTTAATGTGGGTTTTGAGCTGCTTTGGAGATGTTTGCTAGAAATGCTTGGTACGATTAAAAATAAAAATAAAAAAATAGCTAACCTAAAGTGCAGCAGCAACTCAGGCAGTGACCTTTAGTGTGAGACTTGGAGTATTACAAGCATGTCCCTCTTTTCTTAGAGGAAACAGTGGAGGCTTCAGCACACAACCTGCCCCGTCTGGGGCCAGACACTGTCTTGGTGTATATAGACATCTCTCTCTCTCTCTCTCCCCCCCCCCATCTGTTTCCTCTTTGCAAACCCACAACCCCACCCACCCAAATGAAACAAAGGCACATTTTGAGGGGGGAAAGTGTTGAAGAAGACAGTTGCAAAGGAATCTTGGAGAACAGCTTGTTAAAATAGTATAATAATACAAAAAGGAAAGGAAAAGAGAAAAAGAGAGCAGTCATGTACTCATGTTGAAGAGGGGAGAAGAACCTCGGCGTTTTCAGACCCAGCACCCATTTTATCTCAGCCCTGGAGCCAGAAATGTTGTGGTGAGGAGGTCTACGGGAGCGCTCGGGGGTCAGGACCAATGCCAAAAATATAAATAACCTGAATCATTGGCTTCATTGGGGCTGCCTATCTCAGCATTTGCACTCAGTTGGCGGAAACCTAGAAGGCTGATGGAGGGTTAGCTTCTTAATGAGCAATTGGATAGAATCAGGGCTGGCCCAAAACATTTTGTTGCCTGCAGTGGAGCAGGAAATGCCATTTCCCCCCAAGATCAAGGTGCACAGTACCTGAGGCTGGCATATTATGCTGGTGCCTGAGAGTGCAAATCCCAGAAGTGCCTCTTTCCCCTCCCTGGCTGTCCTTCCATCATGAAACCCCAAATCAGCTGCCTGAGGCAGCCGCCTCAGTTTGCCTAACAGCAGGGCCAGCCCTTGGAAGATTCCTACCCTGCTTGCTTTCCCTTGCATCTCTACAAATAAAGAGACTAGATATTTACTTTTTTAATTATTATTTTAAGAAAGGTGAAAATTAAAGAGAAGGGGCCTGGGAGATCCCCAAGGAGTCAGGTCCATTGTGGTCAGAACCCTTAGAGTTTCTTTGCTTTTTAATTACAACATTTTTCCAATAGCTCAAAACAGTTTACGAAGTGTGCAGCACAGAAGTCAGGGCTATACATCTATCTCTTTTAATTCAAACTTTACACATTGTTTCTTGAAACTTTCAAATATATGGGCAGGGCTGGAGTCAGGGGTAGGCATTGCTGGGCACCTGCTAAGGCCCACACCGTGGTTGGGGCCCACTGCCCACACTGGAGCTGCCATCGCCGCTGCCTCCTCACTGTTGCTGCTAATTCACCTCCCAGCTCCATGCCAGAAGCAACTCCAAGAGTGAGGACACTAAGCAGCACCCTCCACTTCCCTTGTGCACTCCCTCTAGTTATCTGCAGATTGGACCCAGATGGAGAGGGTAAGTGAATGGGAAGCAGTGGAGCCTTGGAGAGGAGGGCACACTGAGGGAACCTTGGCCAACCTCTGCCCCCCGCCCCAAACCTGGGGCCAGCATTGTATACGGGAGTAAATTATAGCCAGAACACAAAAATGTGGATGTAAGACTGAAGCAGAATATGGCAGGTATAGGGGTTTGACAGACCCAACCCATGACAGTCAAGCTACATTGTTGCCGTCTCTTATAGTACAATCCTATATATGTCTACTCAAAAGTATGCCCTATTGCGTTCAATGGGACAAGTTGCTCCAAGGTACGTGCCCACAGGATTACAGCTGTAACCTTTTAACAAAGACACGAGTTGCAAAGGAACAGATCTGAGAACATTATGTATCAGCCTATGCAGTTTTTCAGATTGTTGCCTCCTTACACACGCACAAAGGAAAACAAGGCATGCATATGAAAGCCCACTGATCGAGGGCCCCTGCCCCATTTCAATTGGCACCTGCTGTATGCTCTATCCCTTTACTCTGACATTGCTGTTGTTGCAGTTGATTACATGGATATCCCAGCTTTCCTCCAAAGAACTCAAGACAACGTACATGGTTCATCCCTCTCCAGGTTTATCATCACAATCCTCCGAGGTAGGTTTTATTTTTTTGGTTAAAAATAGCCTTGAAAAAAATGAACTTCCAAAAAGCTTTTGCCCGTCTCTCACCAAAGGCTCCTGAACAAACTTGGAAGTCATAAGGTAAGAAGAGGGGGGGCGCTTATGGATCAGAACAGCTGGTTAAAGAACAGAAAGCAGGGAGTAGGAATAACAGTCAGTTATTGCAAGGGAGGGCTGTCAGAAGTGGGATCCTCCAAGTGTCTGTATTGGGACTGCTTTTTAACTTGTTCATCAATGATCTGGAATTAGGAGTGAGCAGTGAGGAAGCACTGAGGAATTGGGAAAGGAGTACGACAAGGCTGTATATTGTCACCCTGCTTATTTAACTTATATGCAGAGTACATCATGAGAAATGTCGGGTTGGATGAATCACAGGTTGGAATTAAGATTGCCGGGAGAATTATCAACAACCTCAGATACGCAGACGATACTACCCTAATGGCAGAAAGCGAAAAGGATCTAAAGAGCCTCTTGTTGAGGATGAAAGTGGAGAGTGCAAAAGCTGGTTTGAAACTCAACATTAACAAAACTAAGATCATGGGATCTGGCCCCATCACTTCCTGGCATATAGAAGGGGAAGAAAAGGAAGCAGTGACAGATTTTACTTTCCTGGGCTCCAAGATCACCGCAGACGGTGACTGTAGCCATGAAATTAAAAGACGCTTGCTCCTTGGGAGGAAAGCTATGGCACACCTAGACAGCATAGTAAGAAGCAGAGACATCACCTTGCCGACAAAGGTCCGTCTAATCAAAGCTATGGTTTTCCCAGTAGTAATGTATGGCTGTGAGAGCTGGACTATAAGGAAGGCTGAGTGCCAAGAATTGATGCCTTTGAACTGTGGTGCTGGAGAAGACTCTTATGAGTCCCCTGGACTGCAAGGAGGTCCAGTCGGTCAATCCTAAAGGAAATCAACCCTGACTGCTCATTGGAAGGACAGATACTGAAGCTGAAGCTCAAATATTTTGGCAACCTAGAATCATAGAATCATAGAATAGTAGGGTTGGAAGGGGCCTACAAGGCCATCGAGTCCAACCCCCTAATGCGAAGAGAAAACTCTCTGGAAAAGACCCTGATGCTGGGAAAGATTGAAGGCAAAAGGAGAAGGGGACGGCAGAGGATGAGATGGCTAGATAGCATCACCGATGCAATGAACATGAACTTGAGCATGCTCCGGGAGAGAGCGGAGGACAGGAAGGCCTGGCGTGTTATGGTCCATGGGGTCACGAACAGTCGGACATGACTTAACGACTGAACAACAACAACAAGTGAGGAAGCCAAGTTTACCAATGACACCAAATTATTTGGGATGGTTAAAGCAAAAACAGGTTGTGAAGAGCTCCAAAAGGATATCTCCAAACTGGAAGAACAGGGATTACAATGGTGAGTGTAGTTCAATGTAAATAAGCATAAAATAATGCATGCTGAGGTAAAAAAATCCCAACTTCACATATATGCCGATGGGATCAGAGTTAGCAGTAACTGATCAAGAAAGAGACTAAACAAGAAAGAGTTGTGGTGGACAGCTAGATGAAAATGCTGTGAAAAAGACACATTCCACATTAGGCATAATTAGGAAAGGAATCCAATATTTACTTATTTACAACATTTGTATGCCAATCCGCATCTAAACAGATTCCGGCATGGTGAACAACAAGGGATAAAATGAACAAAAGAGACAAAGAAGAAACAAGATTTTAAGAGTATTCATTAAAAAACAGAGTGCCAATTTATTTTGGTTAATATAAAACTGCCAATATCATACTGCCCTTATATACAAATCTATAATGCAACCACATTTGGAATACTGTGTGCAGTTCCAGTCACTGCACCTCAAAATGGATATTGCAGAGCCAATGAGGGTACAGAAAAGGGCAGCCAAAATTGCCAAGAGGCTAGCGCAAACTCCCCTATGAGGAAAGGTTACAACGCTTGGGGCCTTTTCGCTTACAAAAAAGGCAAGTAAGGGGGACATGGTAGAGATGCATCAAATGATGCATGGTGGATACAGAAACAGTGGACAGTGAGAAAAACCCAGGGTCATCCCATGAAGCTGAATAGTGGGAGATTCAGGACAGATAGAAGGAAGGACTTCTTCAGGCAGCACATACTTAAACCATGGAATTTGCTACCGCAAGATGCAGCAATGGCCACCAACTTGGATGGCTTTAAAAAAGCGGATTCACGGAAGATAAGGCTATCAAGGGCTACTAGTCATGATGGCTATATATTACCTACGGTATTGGAGACGGTGTGCCTCTGCTGCGGAAAACAAGTGGGAGGGTGCTGTAATTGCACTCATGTCCTGCTTGTGGGAAGAGAATGCTGGACTAGGGAGGCCTTTGGTCTGATTCACTGCGGCTCTTAAATTGTCCTATAATCTGTTTTCATCAGTCACACTGGTAAGCATCTCAACTGTATGTACAGGGATTTATGTGCATTTTCATGGCTGTGTACTAGAGACAAGATGCATCCACCTCACACAGCTCATGTAACTTCTACGAGGCGGGACACCAGGGCTGAAACCTGCAGAACCGCAAATCCGGCAACAACATTGTCACAAGGCATCCCCCACTACAGAAATAAGGGCTGTGATTTTATAGGGCCAGGGACCAGAAAATAGCAACTGTTCCCGGTAAACAGGGACAGTTGAGATATGGCATGCTCACAGCTCCCCCAAAGAATCCTAGGAATTTAAGTCTAGCAAAGGTGCTGATAATTGTCCATTAAGAGATCTCCAGCCCCTCACATAGCTACAGTTCCCTAAGGAGATGGGAAACCTCCAAACCTCCAAATAACCACATTTATCATGACACATACAGTATCTTGACAAAGGGGCTCCAGCCCACAAAACCTTATGGCCCAGTAAATGTGTTGGTCTGTCAAGGGCTCCAAAGGACTTGGCTGACTTTGCTCAAACAAATGAAGGGCCTAACTTGATCAGACACAGGTTTTGTTGAAGAAGAAGAAGAAGAAGAAGAAGAATTAAAAAGCAGCATGGGGAGCCAATTGTATCTGGGCCACAGCAATGAGCAGGGTGGGGGGATAACCCTTTCCTCAAGCACGGCTTTTCTCCACCAAAAGCCCCCACATGCACACATACTGATGCTGACTTTTCCCGAGGGGAGAAATGTATAGGTACTCATATGCCACCTGTAAGATTCCCCCTTCAGGGCAAAATAGCAGCTGGGTGCTTTAAATCAAGAGTACAGGGTTGGAGCAAGGAGTTAAAAACCCTTTCTCCAGCACCATTTCATGTCATTTATTGTGTTTCTATACTGCCCCATAGCCGAAGCTCCCTGGGTGGTTCACCACAACCCTAGTCCAATTCAGCCCCTCCCCATGGAAGCTCTTACTTGGCTCACGCACCTGGGTTGGCTGTTCTGCTGAGTCAGACTGAGCTGATCCACCATGTTTACTGTGACTGTCAGGGGCTCTCCAGTGTCTCAGGCAGAGAAAGGCTTTCCCACCACTGATCTTCTTAATTGGAGATATCAGGGAGTGAACCCGGGACATTCTGCATGAAAAGAATGTGGTCTACCTCCGAGCTAGGTTTAAAGGCTAGAGTGCTCACACTGCCTCTCTCTGCTTCTGATTTCTCTTACAATTCAATTCCATTGCAAGCAACAGAAATGCCTGAAAGATGCTCAGCTCTCCTTTGCAAATGGATTTGGAGTTCTGCCTTCACTCCTGACCATCTCAGTTCAAGAAGAGCATTGACCCCTTTGGAAGGCTTCACAGAAAAAGCTACAAGAATGATCAAGAAAGCCTTTAAAAAAAAATGTATGAATCAAGCCAGGATCATCCAGTCAACCAAGCACCGACCTCTGAGTCCTGGGTTCAAGTCCTGCCCTATGCCTCACTGCAAAGCTACTCTGTTGCTCATCTGCATAATAGCAATGACCTAACTTCCAAAGATGGAGACATAATGGTGATGTGTGAGCTATTAAGGAAGTCCTCATGTCCTCATTGCACAGCATGGCTCCGATATCAGGGTTGGCTCTTTGGTTAACCAAAATACCTAGATGTGAGGAGAGCCACCAGGACACTTTGGCGCCGTGCACAAGAGAGTTGTGAACATGAGGAGCTCGTGCTCAGGAGGTGGGGGAGCGGGGAGGTGGATGTTCAGGTCAGGATCTTGAGTGGAGAGAAAATCCCACATGCTAAGAAGTTGTAGAAACTCTTTCCTTAAGGAGTTCCCCCTGAGCTAATAGGCATTTCAATCAGAACACCACATGCACAAAAACAAGCCCTCTATCCCCACCAGCACGCCTCCAGGATCTATTTTGGGAATTTCAGAAAAAAAAATCGGAAAGAGTATTAACACCAACAGGAAAACAGCACAATGAGATGCCGGGCTAATTGCATTCCCACGTCTCTGGTTGCATTCCAAGGTTCTCCATCCGCGATCTAATCTGAGGTGCCGGGCCGGGCCGTTTTGGTACCAGTTCCCAAAACATAACGCCATCTATTCCTTTAAAAAGAAACACGACCTCTGCGGTTGTTGGGTTCCGTTCAAGCAATGCCTGTCCTTTAGAAGAAGAAGGGGGGTGGGGGGTGGAGTTGCTAATTTTAACTCTCCAGTGGAAAGAGTGAAACAGTACTCACGGGAGACAGAATGGCTGCGTCCTTTTCCACGTCTACACGGCCCTGGATGTCAGAGAGGAACCTGGCAGGGTAGAGCTGGCGTCTCAGCTGCCCTGGTCTGGAGAAAAGCTCGTGTCTTTCCCTCCGTGTCCCCCACAAGCCAGTGCCTGGACAGAAGTCCCAAAAATGTCACAGGCAGCAACAGCACCGGAGGATCACGCCAGCTTCCCTTTTCCCTCTTCACCATCAAGCCGATCTGTTCCTTTGCCCAAACACTGTCCCGGGATGACAGGAAGGAACCGCTAGGCTGGCTAAAGGGCAGGAACAGATGCAGAAATCTGAGGGAGGGTGGTTCAAGTGCGTGCAGGGGGAGCACTGGGGGATGGGCGGCTGCCTCAGTCGGAACAGCTGCCCAAAGCCAGCCGCTGGTGCTCGCTTCCTTTGTGGCCGAAAAGAAGAAGCAGCAGCCAGGGCCATCACTGGAGAGGCATGGAGGGGGCCGTCCATGTGTGTGTGTGCAGGGAGGAATTCCCCCCACTCTGGTTTTCTGGCAGGGCAGACACCAAAGTGATCTTGACATTTCATGCACTGGAAAATCATTTGGCCTGGGCCCCTTCGGGCAGATTCGTGCTTGAATTTTTGAGCACACACATGCACAGTGGTGGGTGCACAAATTCTGAAATTCTCTGAAATTCTGCAACTGTGCAACGCAGATCCTGCACCACGAGAGAGCTCAATTCTGCTACTTAAATAAATTATTCCTATTTTGCATAATGTATTCTTCCTACCTGGCCCTGTCCTGGACCTCTGGAAATCTTATTCTGCCACCACTGTAGTCTCTGAGATTTCAGCAGGCATTTGCTTAGAAATGTATGCACATGACTCCCTCCATAAGGGCCATGTGCTGTTGTTTTAAACGAAAGCCAAGATTTTCAGGCAACTGAATTCTCTGCTAAGTAACATATGTTGTGCTTTCCCTTGTCCTTCCATGAGACTGCAGTGAGCACACAGCACGGAAAGTACATGCGTAAAGTTTTCACTACATTCTCTTCCAAAATATAGAAGTGTGACCCTGATGTGTGCATATCATACATGAGTATGCCTCCTTGATCACAAGAATTCAAAACAGAATCAGTACTGTTTCATTCATTGCCTCTCATCTATGGAACTCTCCTCAGAAAACTCACCATGGCCCAAGATTCAGTATCTTTTCAAACTAATGCAAATGCTTTTTGGTTTCAGAGTGACATTTGAGAATTGGGGACCAGGAATTAACCCAGGCAGAGGCAAGGTTTTTAACTCCGTTGATAAGTGCAATCAAGCATGCCCTGACAGCACCAGGGGAAAAAACCATAAAACTTTGTGTCACTCTTCCACATTTTTATGTTCTAGGTATTCCTATACCTTGTCAAGGTGTGAATTGCTAAGTGGTGTTTCAGGCCCACCCCCCAGCAATCTACTGAAAATTCTCAAGTGTTTATTCTTTACAGCTTTGGGGGGTCAATTCTACTCCTGTTGGAATGATGGAGAAAACTGAAAACCTATGCACAGGGGTCAAGATTACCCCATACAATGCTGTTTAAATAGTTACTCTTCATGTCTACATATGCCTAGCCCAGAACCTGTTCTCTCCATTTCTTGTGAAAAAGGACACTAGACCATGGAAATACCTTATGTACTTTTATAATAGACAAATTACTCACTTTCCTTAACAATCATGTTAGGGGCCAATAGCACCCTACAGGTTTACAGAACACCTTGAATTTCTAAAACTTTTTTTCCCCAGTCAGAACTCTCCTTGTAACCCAGCAAAACATATTTTCTTAATCACAGCTACCATTTTGTGCAATATTTACTCATTCCACTTTTGGGGCACTGTGACCCCAACTGCATCTGCAAATATTTGCAAGCAACCTGCACCCTCACCTCAGCAGGTTACCGGCCCTGATGGCGACACTCCATGGCCGCTTTTCTCTGTTCATAGAAGGACGTGTGTTGCTGAGGCCGCTCCCGGGCATCTTTGCAACCAGCAGGCTCCAGCAGCTCAAAACCAAGACCAGGTAGTGGCTGAGAAAGTAGCAACCCATTTCCAGTGCTTGGGGCAGATATAAGAACTAGCAACACCCTCTAGCTGAATTTTAACAGGCATCACCAAAAGGCAAAATAAAACAACCAGGGACAGGGGCCAAAAACTAGGGACCACCCTTGGTCAAGAGGGCCTCCGGAGCGTGGCCGCAGCTCACAAGCAAGCAGGAGGAGAAGGCAACACACCGTCCCACGTCAGCGCAAGAGGTTGCTGGATGCCCCGACAGATGCCAACAGAAGCGAGCAGACTCAACAAGCTGGCCAGGCTCACCTCGGAAGCATATTGTGCCAGGAACACAAGGCATCTCCTCATAAGGCCCTTTGGCAGTGCCCCTTACACAGAGCTAGCATGACACCGAGACCCCCCACTTGATCGGATGCTGGTTCCAAGGCAAGATCAACGACACTTCCAGGCCCGGGCCGCGCTCCCCTTCAACTAACGCCTCAGGTGAGTCTTTCCAAGCAAGGGAGCACGTGGCCTTTCTCCAGTCTCCCTCTCCCTTTCCCTCCCCTCACACACACACACAACCATTCTGGATTGGCTATCTGAAGGGGGGGCTGGGGCCATGGTGCTGGGTGGTTCCGCTCCATCCCGGATGGCCAATTCCAGAAGGGGGTGCCTGGGGACTACTGCTCTGTCCCAGAACATTAATGAAAAGGTGTGCCATGTAAATCAGTGTTGCCCTCCATGCTCTTGAGAATCAACGTGATTCTCTACTGAGTGAGGTCATCCAGGGTTTTGGGGGTGATGTCTTCGGTATGCTGAAGACAGCAAACTCTTCTTCTTTTTTTCCCAAATGCAGGAAATGCTGTCAAAGTGCTGAACTGATGTCTAGGAATGGTAATGGGCTGGATAGGGCCAGTAAAATGATGCCCAATTCTGATGAGGCAGGGATGCTACTGGAAGGTGGTCCATCTGATACAGGGGATGGTGTGCAGCAACCTTCCCCAACCTGGTATCGCCCAGATGTGTTGGACTGCGACTCCCAGCCAACATGGCCAATGGGAGAAGCAGGCTGACACATCCAGAGGACAACAGGCTGGGGAAGGCTGGTGGGCAACCTGTTCTGGATAGGTTTGTCATAAGGATCAGGGTTGCCCCTTGGAGTCCTATTAGCTCTAGCCCCATCTCTGGAGGCCCAAGTAGGCTCCTTGGCACAGAGGACAAACAGAACTCTGGGAAACCCTGCCCCATGCAGTTGGGAGGCGGAAAATGAGGTATGTTTCAAACACCTCCTGAACACACACTTACTCACCTGGGTTTTTTCTGGCTTGCAATTAATTGAAATTAATCACATGCTGCTCTGTCTTACTGCTCCTTATATTGTTTTGCATTGTTATCGTAACTAGAATTATTTTTAATAGTGTATTCACACAGCGCATAGTTAAACTATGGAATTTGCTACCACAAGATGTAGTGACGGCCACCAATTTTGATTGGCTTTAAAAGGGGGTTATACAAATTCCTGGAGGAGAAGGCTATCAATGGCTACTAGCCCTGATGGCTACATGCCACCTCCAGTGTTAGACGCAGTAAGCCTATATGCACTGGTGGCTGGGGAACATGGGCGGGAGGGTGCTGTTGCACTCGTGTCCTGCTTGTGGGTTCCTGGTCAACAGCTGGTTGGCCACTGTGTGAACACAATGCTGGACTAGATGGACCCTTGGTCTGGTCCAGCAGGGCTCTTCTGATGTTCTGATGTGATTTTAATATTCATATGTGAACTGCTTAGAGATCTTATTATATTAAGCAGTATATAAGTAGTACAAATAAACAAACAAACACATCTGAACTCAACTCAAGGCATTGGATTTACATGTCGAAGCCCTAAATGGCTGAGAAACAGGATAGCTGAAGGATCACCTCTTGCCACGTGAACCCTACTCCCCAGTTGTTAAGAGGCTAATCAGAGGCCTGTTTGTGGGTCCCTCTCCTATCTGAGGCAAGTCAAGCAGGGACCTGGGATAGATGGCACCCTGCCTTTCGAACTCACTCCATAAGGAGGCTCACATTGTGCAGACCTCATTATTTTTGGGGTGCCAGTGAAGACTCTTATTCATGCAGGCTTTGAAAACACTTTCCTGTGCTGCTTTTATCTTGCTGTTATAATAGTTTTCTCTATTTTGCTGTATGAACTCCCTCCCCGAATACCTTTGCAAGACCACCTCTCCTAAGTAAAGTAACACCACCCCCATCTCTCCAAATACTCTTAGAATTTCCCCTTCCCTGCAGATCAATCCTATGTTCAGGGAGCACTTTCACCCCACACCCACAAAATGCTGAAAAAAGCGCTCAACCTCCTGGCTCAGAAAATGGTTTCTCCCAACCATGCAACCCCCTAGCTAGGTAGGCAACTCTAAGCACCACCCCTGCCCTCTGGGAAGATCACACCAAGGTTTTCCCCATAAATGAAGAACCTGTACAGCAGCCTTCCACAACCTGTGTCCTCCAGATGTGTCGGACCACAGCCCTACACATCTGGAGGGCACCAGAATGGGGAAGCATGGTGTACATAAACAACAAGATGGTTAAGGCACATCATTTGCCAGTGAGCAAAGAGAATGCTTTAATTAATTAATTAATTACATGTCTATATTGCCCAATAGCTTGAAGCTCTCTTCTGTTACTGCTTCTATTACACTTGGGCCAAACAAGGAACTGAAGTGCCCACCACTCTAGCTTCCAGTGCAGCACATAACAGTGCTCAATACTGAGACTAGACCTCACTGAATACAAGTCTTCAGCCATGGATTCCTTGACCATTTCTGCACAGCTGTGGGGGCATGTCCATTGCTCAGTGGCTACAGGGGCACCTGCTTTGCATGCACAAAGGCTCAGGTTCAATCCCTGTCAGCACCTCCAGTTCAAGGATCTTGGGCAGCCTTCCCAAGCCTGGCACCCTCCAGTTGGTTGGACTACAACCCCCATAATCACCATCCAGCAGAGCACGGGCTGGCTGGGGATATGGGTGTTGTACTCCGAACCATCTGAAGGGCGCCTTGTTATGGTTGTCTGATGGGGAGTTGGGGAGTTGACGCCACTCTGAGTAGACAGTACCCAGAGGGATGGGCCAAAGCTGTGTGGGAGGGACTCCAAGAAGCAGTAGAAACAGACTTGCTAGGTATCAACAGACACAACTCCAGTATCAGACTCTGACCCAGATATGCTGATGGTGGAAGAAAGCAGCACAGATCTATGTTTTATGTGATTTTTGTGTTACAAGTCACCTTGAGGCCTTTTTAAGTCAAAAGGCAGGGTATAAACACTGTAAATAAACAAATACACACACACACACCCCAGGACCTCGCCATTAAAGGGCCTTTGGCAGCAGGGCTGGAAGACCCCTGCCCAAAAACCAGAAGAGATGCTGCTGGCCAGCTGCAGCACTGGGCCAGACAGAACAGCTGCCTGGCCAGGTCGAAGGAAGGCTCCCTTTGCTTCTACATTCTTATAATTTACAACTCACTGACCTTGGGGCAGGAGCAGCACTCAGGCTACAAGAAATTACAACGTCAATGCCTCCACTTTCAATCCTGACCTTGCAGGAGGAACATTAACAAAAATAATTTTGCTGGACAATCTGCCGTCAAATGTACCAAGTCTCCAATGCCTTTTTCACACGCCCCGTCTTGAAACCATCATGATCCTTTTTTTTTCTCAGATGAACTTAAAACACCCACATTTCTAGTGTTGGGCTCACTTTCATTTTTTATCATCTTTTCTCTCATTGATTTTTGACCAGCAGAATGTACATTACACAAAACCAAGAGCCCTTATTAAATTAAAAAGAAAAAAGAAATAGTTGCCCCAGTACTCTGCATGCCGCAATCTCATTACAGCCGGAAAAGATGCTAACGTTTACGGTAACAGCAATAAAATGAGGATATAAATTATGGGATGGAGTACAGACGCACACATACACACACACACACACACACACACCTGCACATACGTTTTTCTAACTCCCCCCTTCACCTTCATTTCTTGATTCTCATTACAGCTATGAACACAGCTCTAGGGACAACCTCTGCTACCCAAAACTGGGCCAAGCCACAATTTTGTTCTTGCTTGACTGCCCCCTCCCCTCCCCGCACCAACACACCCCACTCAAAATGGCATTAGCATAGCAATGGCAGATGCTAGAAATAACAGCACCGCCTCCCAGCCAATATGCTACTGGTCTAGCCAGTAAATCATGTTCCTGCGGATTTCACTGGGCTCTAGCAACTCAAGAGCACATCTTCTGGTCAGGCTCTACCCTCAGGCCCCCTAAATTCCAAGTGGCTCTTGCCCAGGGAGGTCAGTATTTCTGAAATCAACATTAGCAGCCTTTATCCAGCAGGGCAGAGTGGCAACAGCCTCATTCCTCCTATTCAAGGACCGGGCTGGAACATTCAGGACGAGGGCTACCAAGTATAGAATGGCTGGAACCCTGAGATATGGGCGGGGGGAACCTGGGTGCTCAGGGTGGTGCCTGACCGATCATGGCAAGAAGCCTTGGGGATAGCACTTGGCCAGTCGGGGGGGGGGGACCACCACTGAGGTCAAGCGGTGACCTCAGCAGTGGTCACCTAAGTAAACAGCAAAGACTTACAAGTCGAGCAGAAAAATGCCCCTCTCCCTGCCCCCTGAATTTGCTCCCTCACTTGGGATTGTACTCCTCCTTCCCCTGGGGGTCCTGAGAAGGAGGCCAAAACCTTCAAGCATTGATTCAAACCCTGAAACCTGGCAACTCTATTTAACAAACACACACAGTTTCCCAGGGGCCACTCCTCGGGGAGACGTCTGGCTGAGAACTTTCGTTTCCCCAGATCCCGCCTGTGCCCTGCTGCATGGCAGCTTCTCCCCCCCACCGGAACTAAGGAAGCATGATTGCATTCATTCACACCTTGCAGGTATGTATATGCCACCCTATAGGTTCTCAGGGAAATTTACACCAAGATTAAAATCAAAGTAAAAATACATGAAATAAAACAGGTCAACAATCCCAGCACAGCCTCTTAAGCCCACTAGGGAAGGGGAAACATTCCTCCATCTTTCTCTCCTTCTCTGTACAAGACTTGGAGACACCGATTGGACTGCTAATTTGTATTGTCTCTGCTCCTGTTCTAGTAAGGCTTTTTCCTGCAATGGAGGTGAAGTGATGAAGCAAAGGTTTCACCCACTTAATTCCAGGGTCAGACTGTTCTTAGAAGGCAGAGGAGCACAGCTGCTAAAACAGACTGGCAACTCCAGACCCGGACCTAAATGTAATAGAATCAGAAGCTGGTAATTCAGCTTGTGACAAAGTGAAGGTCCCACCTGTTTTCAGCTAGAATCATCATGGTTTAGTAATGCCAGTGTTATGTCTTGGCCAATTCATATGAGAAGGGTAGTAACAGTATCTGTTACAGGATGGATCCTTTCCTAGTACAGAAAAGACCTTCCCTCTTCTCACAACATGGAACTGCAAGTTCCCTCATACCTAGAGGCCCAGGCCAATGTAATAAAATGAACAACATCCCTTTTTCACAAAGGAGATCAAGTAACACCCACTCACCTGTCTGCTGGGTCACTGCATCTTCAGTTGTCTTCATAAGGCGATTTGTAGCCAGTGCCTGTCAGTCAATCTAGAAGGACGGGGAAAGAGATCAGTCACATTTCCATCCTCCAAGGAGCCCAGGATAGAACTAATTTTTATCTTAAAGAACAGTCCTGCGAGGTCGATAATGGTAAGAGAGGGTCTTTGCTCCAGGCTGCCCAAGACCTCAGGGCTGAGCAGGGACTCCAAGAGCTGAAAGATTAACAGATTTAGTCTGGCACCATGTATATGTTTATTTCATTGCTATCCCACTGATTTTCCTCAGTAAAGCTGCACTAAAAGCAATGTAAAAAAAAAAAGGTAAAGGTGTCCCCAACCAGTCGTGTCCGACTCTAGGGTGCGGTGCTCATCCCCGTTTCTAAGCCGAAGAGCCAGCGCTGTCCGAAGACAGTTCCGTGGTCATGTGGCTGGCATGACTGAACACCGAGGTGCACGGAACGCTGTTACCTTTCCCGCCGAGGCGGTACCTATTTATCTACTTGCAATTTCTTGCTTTCGAACTGCTAGGTTGGCAGGAGCTGGGACTGAAGACGGGAGCTCACTCCGTCACGCAGCACTCGGGTCTCGAACTGCTGACCTGCCGACCTTCCAGTCTGCAGTTCAGCGTCTTAACCACTAAGCCACCGCGGTCCACTAAGCCACCGCGGTACTATCAGATCAATCCAAAAAGACACATATTTTAGACTGAGAAACTAGAATAGAAAACCTGCTTTAAAACAGTATGATCACTTTTTAAATGGCTGGGGAAATAGAATAAAACACTCTGTCAATACCTTTCTGGGTCCTCTGGATAGCACCCATAATGGCGCTATCCAGCCCTTATCTGAGCCAGAGTGCAATCCCTCCCATGCCCAGACGACACCCCACATTGCAGGACAAAAAACGGGGCCTTCCCCGTCATCCCATCCTTGAAGGGATGATCCCAGCAGTTCAGCCTTCACTGGCGGTGCATCAGTGGTGAATGAAACCAATAATCTAGGGAGGTGGTGGGCTCTCCCACACTGGAGGCGTTCAAGACAAGGCTGGACAGCCATCTGTCAGGGATGCTCTGACTTGGATTCCTTCACTGAGCAGGGAGTTGGACTTGATGGCCTTGTCGGCCCCTTCCAACCCTACTATTCTATGAATGCCTCTGGCAGAGACCATCACTACCTAGACCAGCCGGGAGTGAACCCACAAGTGACAATGACACCCTACCTGGCTAAGAGGAGGGCACAAGTGTCCTTTTGCCACAGTAAATTCGCTAGCCTTTTTCGCTAGTAAATTGGGTGGCCAAAGGCTCTTTGTATCTGTCATTCCCTTCAAGCCGGCATAGAATGAAACTGGGTACTCGTGTGCACAATCACAAAAACATCCAGAGCAACAGAAAATCCCTCTGCCATCAGTCTGCATCAGGCCTTGATGTGAGAGAGCCATATCCCTACCAACACACGTGTTACGGAGTTCTCCCCGATCTGAGGCAAGCGAGTAATCTACTTAGCTCTAATTGATACGGCATGGTGAGGGTGAACTGCCAGCCCTAATCTGACCTGTCAAGTAGAAGGTGACTGAGCATTAACCCCACATGGCCTGAGTGCAGGAAAAAAACAGCTTTCAAGAAACATATTTATAATTTTGAAGAGGATTGTCCTTCGCAACAGGCTATACCAGTGAGAAGGTTCGATGTAATTACAACCCAAACGAGCTTGCTCCCCACCACGCCCCATAAGCTCTTCCCCCAACCTGAGGCACTCAGGCCAACCAAGGTCACACCATGCCAGCTGTTGCCTTCCCTGGGGATGGGAGAGAGCTGACGATAGTGGTGCCGAGGCCGACTGAAACGCCTCTGCCATCAGCAGCCAATGGAAAGCGCAGGTTGCGCCAACAGCATCCACACCCTTCCATCCCGCCTGCCCAACACGGCACATCCAGAGACCATTTTGTTCTGAGCAGGTGCTCCAAAAGGAAACTATTCTCACCTGAGAAAAATTTATGTGACTTCTCTGACTGTATCACACGACCAAAGATCTCCTATTGATTTATCGCCTTTACATTCCACCTTTCCTCCAAAGAGCTCGCAGTTCTCCTCCTTCACCCCATCTTATGCTACCTTGTGAAAGACAGATTGGCTCCAAAGTTACCTAGTGAGCTTCAGAGCTGTTAGGATTTGCACCCAGGTCTCCCCATCCTAGTCCAATGCTCTGATCAACACACCACGCAAGGACCTTGATAGCCCAATGGAACTGAAAACTTGAAAAAAAACTTTATCCCCTCCACCCCACAATAACTTATCATAAAAGCAGTTAGCCATGCAACTGTGGGAGTTGGGAAGGGAGCTGAATAAAGAGGAAGTTTAGACCCCTTCTGGGTCCAACAAACTAACTTTGCAGTCCTTTGGATCCTGGACACTGTTTGTAAAGAGCCATCTTACTGTCACAGTTAAAGAGGAGGACACCTTTCCTGTGGAATGTACTTTCCAGGGATCACTTTCTGCCTCCTGAGAATTTATCAGACATTTATGGACAAGTTTAAAAGCACTGGTCCTTATTTATTA
Source organism: Heloderma suspectum (assembly GCF_057233095.1). Lineage (NCBI taxonomy): Eukaryota > Metazoa > Chordata > Lepidosauria > Squamata > Helodermatidae > Heloderma > Heloderma suspectum. The sequence continues at coordinate 1,062,601 of NC_139474.1, forward strand.
CATTTCTATATCGCCCATTAGCCGAAGCTCTGAGTGGTTCACAAAATAGATCTTAGAGACCCTTGGAGGCCCCCACTTCGTGCCTCTCCCTCCCGCCACTGTGAGAACCGTCCATTTATTCCTGCTCTGTGCTTCCTGTTCTGTAACCAGTTGCTAGTCAAGAAAGGGTCTCTCCTCTTATCCCACAAGTGCTAAGTGTGTCCAGGTGTGGGACTTGGTCAAAAGCTTTTTGGGACTCCTGGCATACTGGGTCTACCACTATAATCACCCATATTCATGTCTGTTAATAACATCAAAGAACTCTAAAAGGTTGGATAATCCTTTGCAGAAGCCATGCCTCCTTCCTCCTTCCCCATCCTTCCCTCCTTGCGTTGCTATCCTGCACTCGTTATTCCAGTGGGTAAGAAGATGGGCGCATCTCTTTTGAGGGAGCATGGGTTTTTTCCTTGCTTTTTCATATTCGTGTCATATTATTACTTACATTTGTATCCCACCAAAGAGCTCAGGGCGGCCAACACGGTGTCCATCCTGCCATTTTATCCTCACAGCCACCCTGTGAGGTAGAGCGACTGGCACTTTTGGCCTTACCAGGGACTTGAACCAAGAAGGATTCTGCACTGTCCAAGACCCTCTGCGATGCCACACTATTTCCAGATCCTCCACTTATCCACATTGATCAGGGACCGTCCCTATTTCCCAGTCCTGCTCCTTCCTGCTGGTTGGGCATCCTTGCTACAAATTTTGCACATGAGAGCTAGCAGCTTGGGCATTCTTCAGAGTTCAGCCCCCTCAGGGGAGGGCTGCAGAACTTTCCTCTTGGAGTGGGGAGCAGATGCAGCTTGTTCCTAGCACGCATGCATGTAAATGGAGGCGCACGGCCGCTAAAGCACCATGCACCTGCCATTCCACAGACCCTGCAGCTACCAAATGGTTGATGACGTAGTGCAGGACAACTGTGATGTTGTTTTTCACAAATATGTTTACCACAAAGAACAAAGACCTCCCTGGCTTTCAAATCAATAGAGGAAAAACTATTGTAGAGAAAATTAATACGGCATACAGAAAGCAGACTAAAGCGTTCACTGTGTAATAGTGTGGAGAGGCTCAGGCAGGGACCCATGTGCACAGACTCAGGACGTCACAAACATGGTTTCTCCATCTGAGGACTGTTGGAGGGGATGTGGTCCCTTCAACTGATATTCATTCTGCCAGCTCAGAAGGCACAGAGAGGCAGGCATGGCAGACATAACAAACACAGGATGCTGCTGCCCCCGCGACGGCGTGTGCAGCATTGTGTGTGGCAAGAGCATCCAGGCTTAGCCCAGCTTGGCAATCCAGAGAACAACACGGGGCCGTGACTGTTGGAACCACGAGTTTCGGTCTCACTGATCAACTTCCTTCTTGCACAGGGAGAGACAGAAGTGAAACCAACAGATGGATGGATGATGGAAGGGTGAGGGGTGAAAACGGTATATATGTGCATGTGTGTGCAAGCAGAGGCACGGGGGCAGAAGTGGCCACAAGCAATAGAGGCCGGGGTTCTATTGACAGCTTTCATAGCCATATTGTTGCACTGCAGTGGTAAAGACAGGCCAACATGCCTCACTATTACAAGGCACATGAGCCTGATCGTTTACATAGCTGACATGAGCAGAAGGTGCAGGAGGGACAAGGCTTAGCAGGAAATCCTGAAGCAACCCAGGCAAAAGACAGAATGATCCAAATAATAGTAATAATTCTCAAGCCAATAATATGCATGTCTCATAAGAGGGTCCTGGTTGGAGAGTCCAGACCAAGCTGGCCCCACCTTGTCTACCATCCCCTTTTCAGCAGCATCTAAGCAGATGCTTCCAGGAAGCTCATGAGCAGGGCAGGAAGGCAAGAGCCCCCCACCTTCCTCACCTGCCCCTCAACAACGAGTATTCAGGGTCAGGCTGCCTCTGGGCCTCTGCTCAGAGACCTTTCCTCATCTATGAATTTGTCTAATTCATAACCATATCCATCACCACATCCTGTGGCAATGAATTCCAGAGGTTAATGATGCATTGTATCAAGAGGTATGTCCAAGACAGTACATTGTGCAAAATAAGAGAATCTAATAAATTCCACTTCATCACAGGAAGGCCCTGAATCCCATACTCGGCCTTCTGAGATTTTACTAGGAAAGCTGATGTGCTTTATTTATTTAAAATATTTCTAGGTAACCTTTAAAGGCAGGAGCCCACCCAAGGCTTTAGGATTACAATCCTAGGCTCACCCATCTGAGAACAAGTCCCACTGAATGCAATGGAACTTATCTCTGAGCAGACATACCTAGGATTGTGCTATAAACCTATCTTCAGAACCATAAGTCAAGTTCCTAGCATGGAGCATTTCTGCTGAAAACTAAAGACATATTTGTTTGTCTGGGCGTTTTCCTGACTGCTAACATTGCCAGCTACTGCTGGTTATTTTAATGTGATCTTTTACTGCTTTCTTACTTTTATCGGTTGGTCTTACTGGATTTTGTTATGATTTTACTTTGTAAACTGCTTTAGGATTTATTTATTTTTAAATGAAAAGCAGTTTATAAATTTTCTGAAATAATAAAACGAGCAAAATAAAATAATAAGACCTTGTTTCCTTTTAACAAAGGAAAGGGGGAAAAGAAAGCCAAACCGAAATAAAGTCTGAGATTCTTAGGAAATTGAATCTTTTGCGCTTTTGAAATGTTGTGACACATACAGAGGCCAGCCTACCTTATAGCCCAAATTTGCCTGTTCTGACTGGGTGTTGAGGCCATTTCACATAGTATGTGTTATGACGGGTGCCCTGTAGCACAAGAGGAGCAAAGACACACCGTTCCGAGTCATGCAGAGTACCACTGGTGTGTTGCACGGATCAGCACCGTTGGCCGATGATGTTTTTTTTTACATGGAGATCATGGGGGAAGAGCCTCCCAGCACTTCAGGGTCAGTGGAATAGGCTTCTCCAGGTAAATCTCGAAGTGTCCCACCGGGCTATCCATCGCTGAGAATCTGAACCATACACCCATATCCCCATACATGTAGGAAATAAAAGGAAAAAGTCTCTGGCTAGGTTTGCCGCTGCCAGGAGCAACCTCCTAAATTTCAGGCCCCAGCCTAGACGTAAGCCCAGCCCAGACTGCAGGGACCATAGGTTGGAAGGCACTCATGCCACCTCTGGATTTGTGCGCAGCCATCTCCAGCCCAGCCCTGACAACAACAGAGGTGGAGAGGGCTCACTTACTGTCACCTACACTCACGCTCCCGTCTGCTGAGTCCCTGCACAGCCCTCCAAATTCTCATCTCACTGCTGACCTACTTAACGGCAAGATTGCCAAGGCATCAATGATTTAGAAGCCTCTGGTTAATCGCATGCCAAGGTAGACTGCAGTGTTATATAATACTGTAGTTATCTGCCATGCAATAGCACCTACAAGGAGGGAGCTGAGCACCAGCTGGATTTACAGGTCTTTGGTTGCTGGTCCAGAACAGGGTTGGTTTACAGATGGCCAATTCCCACGTAGGCTGGGGTGTCATTTCTCACAGCTCGCACAGAGAACCTCATGCACACACACAGACTCACAGCATACCAATGTAAAAAAATAATAATTCCCAGGAGGTCTGAAGGAATGGAAGCAAGTCTTCTGCCAGGGAGGGCAGAATCTGAAGTACAGCTTTGGTTTCCTATACTCAAGGGCAGAGCTGTAAATCAAAATAATTCTGTCTAACAAGCTGGATATAGCAAAGTCTAAAGTTATAACAAGTCATAGATATGTATTCTGTTTGGGAATGATGGGCACAAAAAGAATCATGCAGGCCCCTACTGTCGGAAAATCCTACTGAGCCACTGTAGCTAATCTTCAAAAAGGGTAAAAAGGAGGAACCTGGGAACTACAGACCAGTCCGTCTGACATCAATCCCTGGGAAAATTCTGGAGCAGATCATAAAGCAATCCATCTGTAAGCACCTTGAAAACAATGCAGTGATTACTCAAAGCTAACATGGATTTGTCAAGAACAAGTCCTGCCAGACGAATCTGATCTCATTTTTTGATCAAGTCACCTCCCTTGTGGACCGTGGGAATGCTGTAGACATAATATACCTCGACTTCAGCAAAGCTTTTGACAAAGTGCCCTATGATATCCTGATGAGCAAACTAGCTCAAAGTGGGCTAGATGAAACAACGATCCGGTGGATCCACAGTTGGCTACAGAATTGGACTCAAAGAGTGCTTATCAATGGGTTCTTCTCAAACTGGGGAGAGGTAACGAGCGGGGTACTGCAGGGCTCAGTCCTGGGCCCAGTGCTCTTCAACATTTTTATGAATGACTTGGAGGAGGTGCAGGGAATGCTGATCAAATTTGCAGATGACACAAAATTGGGTGGGATAGCTAATACTTTGGAAGACAGAAACAAAATTCAAAGTGATCTGGATAGACTAGAGCGCTGGGCAGAAAACAATGGAATGACATTGAATAGGGACAAATGCCAAGTTCTGCACCTAGGAAAAAGAAACCAAATGCACAGTTATGAGATGGGGGATACGTGGCTCAACAACACTACAAGCGAGAAGGATCTTGGAATTGTTGTCGATCACAAGCTGAATATGAGCCAACAATGTGATGTGGCTGCAAAAAAGGCAAATGCTATTTGGGGCTGCATTAATAGAAGCATAGCTTCCAAATCCCAGGAAGTACTAGTTCCCCTCTACTCAGCACTGCTTAGGCCTCATCTGGAGTACTGTGTCCAGTTCTGGGCACCACACTTGAAGAAGGATGCAGACAAACTGGAGAGGGTTCAGAGGAGGGCAACAAAGATGATCAGAGGACTGGAAACAAAGCCCTGTGAGGAGAGACTGAAAGAACTGGGCATGTTTAGCCTTGAGAAGAGAAGACTGAGGGGAGATAGGATAGCGCTCTTCAAGGACTTGAAAGGCTGTCACAGAGAGGAAGGCCAGGATCTCTTCTCAATCATCCCAGAGTGCAGGACATGGAATCATGGGCTCAAGTTACAGGAAGCCAGATTCCGGCTGAACAGCAGGAGAACCTTCCTGACTGTTAGAGCAATATGGCAGTGGAACCAATGACCTGGGGAGGTGGTGGGCTCTCCCACACTGGAGGCATTCAAGATGAGGCTGGACAGCCATCTGTCAGGGATGCTCTGACTTGGATTCCTGCATTGAGCAGGGGGTTGGACTCGATGGCCTTGTAGGCCTCTTCCAACCCTACTATTCTATGATTCTGTGATTCTATGACCTCTGGCTTCAGAGAGCTCATCAGGCATCATTCATTCGCTTTGAAACTTCCATTCACATCTATGACAGCTAGACCCTTGTTTGGTGTCTTTAAATTACAGCTGAGTTTCTCAGCTGCTGAACTAGAAAATGTATGCGGGAAGCTTCCTTTCACTGCCAATAGCATCGCTTCCAAGGGTGGGCAACTTGTGGCCCTACAGATATTTCGGCCTACAACTCCCCGCCGCCCTAGCCAGCATTGCCAGTGGTGAGGGATCATGGGAGTTGTAGGCCAAAACATCTGGAGGGCCACAAGTTGCCCACCTCTGGCTTAGGAACATGGGAAGGCAAAAAAGAGCAAACTCAGGTCTTGAATGGGGCAAAAACTGGTTTTAATGTATAGGTTTTAGAACAAAAGAGCAACCCTTTTCTTTCTTTCCATGCTCATCCACAAACAGCCTCTGTTCTAAAACCGATATTGAGGCTGCTATATCTCAAGAAGTACTAAAAAATCTTGCAAGTACCTGAGGAAGGAGTCTTTGGCCTGGTTCATGTGTAACAAAAAGACACTGTGGGTGAATTTCCCCGCAGGGTTTCTCGTTTCAAGGGCTGCCGCCATTTTGAATATCTGCGGTGTGGCAGGGGCGTGCCATAGCTTCTCATTACATGCGAAACCAGCAACAGCGGGTTGTTGGGGAGGCCAACAAGCCACCCACAACCAAAAATCAGCCCATGGGTTCTGGGTGGCTTGGCGATCACCCCAACAACCCACCTTCGCCGGGTGTGCACAAAATGAGAAGCTGCGGCAGCTTGGATCGCCCACCTGGCGCCCACGGGTCCCACGACCCACCGTAGCTAGTAAGCCATGGTAGGCCGTGGTGATTGTGGTAACCAGGTCTTTACTATGAACTGCAGCAAGGCACTACAGAAAAACTACTTTTTGCCCTGAATTCATGCTTTTTTTGCCTTCTAATCTGAAGTGCTTTTCCTGCTTCATTGTACCTTGCATTTTTAGGAACACGGGCGCATTGGAAGCTGCCTGAACACAAGCCAGGCCCTTGGCCCGTCTAGCTGGGTATTGTCGGCCCTGACTGGCAGCAGCAGCTCTCCGGGTGCTCTTTCCTAGGCGTTCCTGGAGATGCCAGCGACTTTCTGCTTGCAAAGCGGGTGCTCTGCCACTGAGCTACGGCTCTGAAGAGAGCACCAGCAGATCCTATCTGGGTGGGAAAGCTCGACAGTGATGCTGCTCTCCCCTCCCTCCCCATTTCAGAATTGAGGAACTGGAAGGTGAAGGGGTCAACCAACTGCTTAAAAACTGGCCAACTGACTTGAAAGACATCCAGGAGGTTGCAGGGGGAAGGTGCAGAAACAGAGGCCAGGCTCCTTCCAGAGATGGTTAGAACAGGCTCAGGAAGAGAAGATGGAGCTAAAGTTCCTTCTCTCTCTCTCTCTCTCTCTCACTCTCTCACACACACACACACACACACACACACGTATGTTTGCTTTCACATGAGTCAGCAACTTTAAAGAAGTGCTTCATACCGCATGCCAGGCCCACGCCTCCTACACAAACACACCACTCTCAAGGTTGAGTGACAGCTCGCCCCGTCATCCTCCCCATGGCAACCAAACACACATGCGCGCGCGCGCACAGAGCGCTTGCCTGGCCCCAGAAAACAGTTTGCAGCAGTAACTCTTGTGCTTCTGGCAAAACACAGTGGCAGGCTGTAAGTCACCTCCCAGAGGTAATTACGACACCATGAATGAAGCACAAGGCATTGAACCTTCCGGGAGGGACGAACCACTGGATGGTGCGAAGGAGCAAAACAGGACGCGCAGGGCAGCTTGTGCATCCCCTCGTCTACCCGCACAGAGGCCATCTCACCTACTGGTGCGGGGAGGTGGCTGTTGCTTTGCGGGGGAGGAGGGGGGGTTAAGAGAGAAGGATTTCAGAAGTTAGGCAGAAGGACCTTGAAGTGAGTGGGGCCTGTTGCATGGAGAATCCTGAGGCAGGGGCCCTGAAAATGAGCTGGGCTCCTCTGAATCACCTGATGGCTTTCTAACCACATTCCGTCCTCCTTGGCGGCAGAACAGAAGAGGAAATATTCTCAGGCGCCTGAAAAGCTTGTATTCCACCCAACGCATTTTGGGAAGGGCTTTCCTTCCACAGGGGCTGCTTCTTTCTCCAAACGTGTCGCAAAGGATCTTTCCGACATGTCCTGTCCTAAAATGCTGCCAACCACAAAATGAAGCAGAAGTGGAAAAACGCAGGGAGGGCAGCTGACATTTGAGGGGGCAGCAACCCCTTTCCTTGATGGTCCCCCCATACACAGAGGCACTTGTACACAAAAGCTGTGCTCGCACTCACACTCCCACTATCTGTGTATTTAGGGTCCATCCCAACGTACTGGTCTTTAGAAAGTTATGACCCTACCACAGAGAGAGATGCAGGGAATTTCTTCTAACACTGAGTTCATGCGCATGATAAAGCATGCACTCAAACCCTTCAGGGTTTGGTCTCTAGAGCGTAAATTGTCTTATCTGGTGCCAATGTGTATAAATACACGTGCGCGTACACATACAATACTAAAGCCTACTCCCTTTCTACCCATCTACAACTGCCTGCGAGGACAGAAAACACAACAGAAATACCTTCCGAATATGTCTGCTTTAGAGTAAGTGGAACTGGGGCTGTTATGACTTTTTCCTTCTTTTTTTTTTTTTTAAGGAAAATGTTTATGGTAATTTACTAAACTACCTCATCCATCTTTGGAATCCAGTGCAGGACCAGCTCTTCCAGAATAAATGAATGCAACATAGGATTAACAGATCTCTCGAAGTGACCGGCAGTCTCATGGTTTCCCTCCTTCTCAGGGTCTCTTGCAGAACGAGTAAAATCTCAAAGTAAGGGGCAAGACTCAAGGGGACGGCCTACTGTTTGAAGAGCTTTTGCTTTTCACTCTGTCCAGCAGACACCTAGCACAACCAGCCCCTCCTCTTGACCCACCAAGTGCCATCCTCTCCCCCACAAGGCTCCAGCCCCAACCTATTAAGCCCCACCCTTTAATTGCCAGGCTCCATCCCTTGCATCTCAGGGTCTGACCCTCAGAAGACTTGGAAAGCCTACAGAAAGCAGGAGAAGAGCATCCAGCAAGGAGTAATAGCCAGCAGCGGGATGCGGGAGCTGAAAAGGCTAATGCAATTTTAAACTGCATCACCAGAAGTATAGCGTCCAGATGACGAGAAGTAATAGTACTGCTTTGCTCAGACCACAACTGGAGTCCAGTTCCAGGCACTGCAGTTTCGGAAGGATATCGACAACCTGGAGCATGTCCACAGGAGGCGGCAAAGATGGTGAGGGGCCCAGAGGCCAAGCCCTGAGAGGAAAGGCTGAAGGAGCTGGGTATGTTTAACCTGGAGAAGAGAAGATTAAGAGGCGATAGCAGGGCAGCCATCTTCAAATATCTGAAGGGCTCATGAAGAATATGGAGTTAATTTGTCGTCCTTTGCACCAGGGGGTCTGAACCAATGGGTTCAAAATCACAAGACGTTCCTGACAGGACAAGCTGTTCAGCAGTGCAACAGACTGCCTCAGGAGGGGGCGAATGCTCCCTCACCGGAGGTTATTAAGCACAGGCTGGATGGCCACCTCTCGGGGTTGCTGCTGCGGCAGCAGATGTCTTGCCACGGCAGGCGGCTGGACTAGATGACCCTGAAGTCCCTTCCAGCTCTATGAGGCAGTCAATATTCTTCTGGACTTCAGCTGAATAAGTTGATACAGTAAATTCTTGCCTTATTAATTTGCAAGTCTGACAGAACTGGGTTTCTATGCTGTTGGGTAGATGAAGGTTTTACAGGGTTCCTGCCCAAAATGTCTCTCCCCCATCCGTTCATGCCAGGATACCCGTGCTGGCCTAGGGAATACCACGTGCCCCAGATGTGCACTGGTGCTAACACCCGAAACAGGGTGCGACTGAATGGGGAAATGACAGCCCATGCCGTTTATTCCGGTCTCTTCTGCAGCTGATGTGTTATTATATCCATCCCTCCTTCCTCACTTTAAGGCCTGCAAGAGGGAAAAACGTTTATTTTCTCCAGCTAGTTGCTGACATCATTCTTGCAACAAGATTTGCCTCACTTGGGGGAGGGCCAAAGTGCTGAGGTAAAGCGCCGGCTTTCCATGCAGAAGATGCCAAGCCCTGGCATCCCCCATTAAAAGGAGGTCAGACAGCAAGTGCCAGGGAAAGGGCGCCCCTGGAGACCTCAGAGATCGACTGCCAGAGTGGTCAATAATGGGCAAGAGACAGACCCACAGCCTGGCTCAGGAGGAGACAAATTCTGTGTTCAAGCTGTTTAGATCTTAGCATTGCTCTTGGTTTTACTTTGGTTTTATTCGGTAGCTGTTTTCAATTTTTTTTAGGTTTTACACTACATGGGCCGAAAGTACCTCTCCAGATGTTTGGACTTCAACTCCCGGCATTTCCTGACCATTGCCTAAGCTGGCAGTGGCTTCTGGGAGCTGAAGTACAAAACATCTGAAGATCTACGTTCTGCCTTCAGCAATGTGAAATGGGGAGGGGCCTCGGGCAGTGGTCCTTGCTGTGGGAGATGTTGCAAGCATGCCCTCTTTTCAACTGTGAAATGCTGAAGGATGGAAGTTCTCGCAGCCACCAAGGGAGCAAGATGAATCTCTTCTCAACTCCGTCTGAGCTTGCCAGCCTATCACACTTTGACCCGAGGAATTCAATGGGAACTAAACCAGCCCTTCTTGGCATAACCAAGACGTATCCTTCACATGACCTAGGTTCCATCGCTTGGGGCAACACTCGTGCATGAGAAATGGTCATGAAGACAGAAGCCCCCTTCCAGTGGCCTATTTCTAAAGAACAAGGAGTCGAGGAGATGGAAGAGTGGGACTGCAACTGCAGATTCAACCACGCAACCTACGTGCACTTGACTGAAGGTCTGAAGAGTTCTCCACTTTTATACTGTATGCACAGGGGGCTCTCTCCACACATGCAGCTGTGTGCGCAGGGGCTCGCTGCAGCCTTCACGTCCGTGTGCAGAGGTAAAGCCCATGCACGCCCATCCGACCCCAGCATGCATTCCTTAGTAGGACTGTAAGGACCTACTCCAGCCTTCTCCAATTTGGTGCCCTCCAGATGTTTCCAACTCCCATCAGCCCCAGCCAGTGTGGCAAATGTGCAGGTGTGCTGGGAGTTGTTGCCCAAAACATCTGGAGGGCACCAGGTTGGGGAAGGCTGGGCTACTCTGTGGAGAGGCTTGTATACAAAGTGACCCCAGTCATGGAAAATAAAAGTGTGCTTCTGCACAGCCCCATCTTAAGTTCTGTTTCTTGGTCACCCAAGAGCAGTCTTCCCCAACATGGTGCCCTCCAGATGTTTTCGGACTACAACTTCCTTCAGCTCCAGCCAACATGGTCAATGGTAATTGATGATGAGAGTTCTAGTCGAAAATAAATATAATAGTAATAGTGTTATTTTATATAATTTTATTATTGATGTTTTAACTATATTTCAAACTTCTGTATATCTCTATTTATAGGTTTTAACTGTACAAGTTTTTAATGTTGTAAAGCCGCTTTAAGTCCCAGTATTGGGAAAATGGCGGGATGTAAATATAATGATGCTGATGCTGATGATAAACATCTGGAGGGCACCAGGTTGGGGAAGGCTGCTCTTGAGTGCAATAGAGTTGCTGGGAACGGGCATTTATGCCCCCACACACATGGGATACGGACCCCAAAGGCAATCCAAAGGAATACTTGCTGCAGACTGTACCGCTTGCCTGCATGGCCCCTGAACGGTCCTCAATGACAGGGTGGTGCCTTTTCAAATGCCATCTTTTTCCCACATCCCTCTTCCTTCTTTCCTATAATTAACTTTGGCTTCCTGCCATCATATACTGTACAGTCTTGGAAATGGGGTCAGACTTTGTGTGCGTGCACCAGCCCTAGGAATGCAGCAAAACTTTCTCAGCCAGAGAGAAAGAACAGCATGGAACTTTTCATCTAGATAAGAAATGAGGGACAGACTATTCAGCCCACCTGCCTGAGCATACATATCTCCCTTGCTCTTTAAGTTGGCTATGTGGCATGGGGGTGGGGTGGGGTGGGGAGGAATAGCCTCTACATTTTTTACATATGCACATAAAAAAGTATAGTTCCTGAGAAAAGACCCTAAGTCTGCCCTAAAAGGGAGCTTAGAAATAGCACAGTAGCACAGTCTTGCAAACAGATCCAAAATTATTAGCCCACAATAAAAAAAACTATTATTATTACTATTATTATTTATTACATTTCTATACTATCCCATAGCTGAAGCTCTCTGGGCAGTTTACAAAAGTTGAAACATTAAAATACAATATACAAAGTTTAAAAACTATTTACATAAAACATAGGGAGAAACAACATATAACAAAAAACAACTCTGAACTAAAAACAAGTTGTTTAAAAAATCCAACCATAAAACACAGCTTAAAAGAACACTGCTTAAAAATAATATACAAAAGTCAGCCAAAGGAACGAGAATTCTCAAACGTGGAGGCCTGCCAGAATAATGGTGTCTTTAATGCCAGCTTAAAACCTTCAAGGAGGTCGGCAGGCGCATTTCAGCCGGCAGGTCATTGCACACCTGAGGGGCGGCCAAGGAGAAGGCCCTCGTGCGTGTGGCTGCCAGTCTCACATGAGGCAGCCGCAGCAGAGAGCCCTCGGAGGACCTTAGGGGGCGGACAGGGACGCAGGGGAGAAGGCGCTCCCTAAGATACCCTGGACCTAGACTACATAAGGCCTTAAAGGTAAGAACCAGCACTTTAGATTTTGCTCAGAAACAAACTGGCAGCCAGTGTAAAGATTTTAAAACCGGCGTAATATGGTCTCCACGGGGTGTCCCAGAGACCAACCTGGCTGCCATATTTTGTACCAGTTGAAGTTTCCAAACCAAATATACAGGCAGCCCCAACTACAGCGCGTTCCAGAAATCACGCCTAGAGGCCACCAGCGCGTGCAGCACCGTCGCCAGGCCCACCTGTTCCAGGAACGGGCGTGGCTGGCGCGTCAGCTGAAGTTCATAACAGGCACTTCTCACCGTGGCCTCCACCTGGGGTGCCAGGAGCAGGGTTGGGCCAAGAAGTACCTCAAGCTACAAACGTGCCCCTTCTGGAGGGTGCAGACCTGGTTGACATACCTCAACACCTGAATTAGGCCCCTTCACAATGAGCACCTCTGTCTTGCCTGGATTCAGCTTCAGCTTGTTCTCCCTCATCCAGCCCATTACCGACTTCAGGCAGTCATTCAGAGGAGTCGTACCTTCCTTGGATAAGGATGTTAAGGAGAAATAGATGTGGGTGTCATCAGCATACTGATGACACCCAGCCCCAAACCTCCTGATGATCTCTCCCAGCGGTTTCATGTGGACATTGAACAGCACCAGGGATCGAATGGAGCCCTGAGGGACTCCACATAATAGTTCCTTTTTCGAGGGACAACTATCCCTGAGCGACACCATCTGGAACCGCCCTGAGAGAAAGGAGCAGAACCACTGCAGAGCAGTGCCCCCAACCCCCAACTCCCTCAGGCAATCCAGAAGGATACCATGGTCGATGGTATCGAATGCCGCTGAGCGATCCAAAAGAATCAACAGGGATCCACTCTCCCTATCAGTTCCCAGGCGAAGATCACCCACCAGGCAAGCATGGCAGTCTCAACTCCATATCCTGCTCTGAAGCCAGTTTGAAATGGGTTCAGATAATCAGTTTCATCCAAGACTGCCTGGAGTTGAATGGACACCGCCTTTGATTACCTTGCCCAAAAATGGTAGATTACTTACTGGCCTATAATTTTTAGTCCAGAGGGTCAAGGGAAGGCTTCTTCAGAAGCAGTCTAACACTTGCTTCTTTCAGACATGATGGAAAATTACCTTCCCTTAGGGAGGCATTATTAATATTCAGCAAGAATTGCTTTACCCTCTCCCCTCCCTGGACTACAAGCCAGAATGGGCAGGGACCAAGAGGGCAAGCTGTCTTTTTGACCAAACCAAGCAGCCAATCCACATCATCAGGAGTCACAAAAAATAAAATAAAATAACTACTTGCACAGCTGCCCATATATTGATCATCTGTGTCAGGATGATAGCCTGAAGAACAGAAATTTAAAAGGACCAACTCCTTCCCTACATTACAGAAGGTTCCAATCTGTCCTCCCAAAAAGATTCTCTCTTGCCGTAGGTGAGAGGCTATTTATAGAGCGGTTCTGCCCACTTGCCAAACTAGGCCTGCCAGTCTGTAACTAAGTAGGTTCCATCTGTTGACACTCAGCTATAATGCTGGAGTGGTAGGGGAAATGGATGCACCTTTGGAAACAATCAGATTCAAAGGGCTAGAAAGCTGATATGTACTTTTTTAGTAAGTAATGAACTGCTAAAATAACATCAGAAAAAATAGCAAGCTGGAAAGAAATTCTAAGGGTTTTGTCCCATGTCTCTGAATTTAGCAAAGCTTTCTGCCACACTGCTGTAGAAGATCACAGCTTCTATAAGAGGCCTCCTTCTACTGGAGCAGGGGTGGGGAGGGCGTAACTTTGTACAATCACCTGCGTATCTTTGTACAGTCACTAGCTCCATATGTGACACTATAAAGCTCTAGCCCTGAGAAACTCAGCAGACCATGCAGATCTGCTTCATGCAAGGGAACAACTCTCACAGCCGTCTTCTCTGCTTCTATCCACTCTGGCACAATATTTGCCTTGCTGGTAAGGCCTGCAATTTGTTAATTCTATTGTTGTTATTATTATTATTAATATTAATAATAATAACCATATCATACCAATGGCAGAGAAACCAACATTTTCTAAATAGATGGTGATGAAGTAATGACCACTTCAAGTTCTCACCCAGCCAAGGTGCACTGGGGGGGTATTGATTTCATGTCCTGCCTGAGGTCTTCCTGGATGCATCTGCATGGCCACACTGTGAAGCAGGAGAAAGGACTAGATAGGGCTAACGCTGTCTGATGAAACTCCGGGTTCTTGCTATATCCTTATCTTTCTGCCCCAGTTTCAATATGGGGTGGCACACAAATGTCATAAATAAATAAATCCTTATCCATAAACTGGAGGGAAATTGTGGCTTTATTACCACTATATGAATATACTGGTTATCTGACAAACCTTGGGGCTATTTCATCATCTTTTGCGTAGCATGCAGCTTGGCTCATTCACTTGAGCCAGCTGTTTGTTTTATTAAACTATTACAAGTCTGCTGCACATACCTCTGTGGTATGGCTTGCAATACCCTAAACAACTTAGGACCAGGCTACCTGAAAGATTCTCTCCCCCTATATAGACCTGTTAGAACAATATGATTTTCAGGAGGCTTGTTGTCTGTGCCATACCCTGCAGAGTCCCAAGTGGCAGCAAACATGGCAACGGGCCTTCTCTGTGGAGGCTCCATCCTTCTGGAATGACTTCCCCTTGTGATACCTCAGGCACCAGTTATCATGTGTTTTTGATGATAACTAAAAGCGTACTTGTTTATCCTGGCTTTTTCCAACCATTAACTTATCTAAATGCTATTATATTTTTTAATGATTATTGTTTTGTAATGTGTTATGAACCACTTGAGGGTATGTTGTTAAATCCCATGGATAATGTGGATTCCTCAGCGGGAATTGAATCAAGATCTCATTTCATTGTAGAATGTTAGACATGATGGTCTCCAAGGTGCCTTCCCTCTCTTTCATTTTCTTTTTAACATCAAACAATTGCAATCAAATGCATATGAGGCAATAATGCCAATTTGAAAGGGCAGGGTTTTTTTTAAAAAAAGCAACTCCCTTGTTAGATTCCACATCCATCTCTTGGAATACCAAAAGTCTTCTGGATTCCCTTCTGGAATATTAGCCCTCTCAATTTTAGATTCTGGAACAAACCTTAATGCTGAAGGCAATTATCCTGCCGCCAACCCCAGTAACTCCTGCTAACTGAAATTCATAACTGGATAATGAACTTACAACAAGATGCTAATGAAGGAGTAATGAGACACCACATAAAAAGATTAATGGCCGATCATGTGTGTTCAGACACTTTGGACAGAACTAGTCAAGTGAAAAAGGGTCAGTCCAAAAAGCCCTACCTACAGCAGCAGAAAGGCAGCTCAAAGCATGGGCCTTGAAAGAGAGCCCTTGCTTTATTCCAAGGGGACATAACAGTGCACCTTCCAGCCACAAGGTCTGTTTAATTCATAGAATCATAGAATAGTAGGGTTGGAAGGGGCCTACAAGGCCATCAAGTCCAACCCCCTGCTCAATGCGGGAATCCACGTCAGAGCATCCCTGATAGATGGCTGTCCAGCCTCGTCTTGAAGGCCTCCAGTGTGGGAGAGCCCACCACCTCCCCAGGTAATTGGTTCCATTGTCGTATTGCTCTAACAGTCAGGAAGTTTTTCTTGATGTTCAGCCGGAATCTGGCTTCCTGTAACTTGAGCCCATTATTCCGTGTCCTGCACTCTGGGATGTGATGTGATGCCCTGTTGCTTGCCTCCAGAAGCCAGCAAGTCAAGGTCCTTGGCTTCTCACTATGGGGCTTCTTCCATGGATTTGGGTAATACTGTTTAAAAATTGCCACAGCTCAAGACCATCACCTATGTTTTGACTGGTAATTCCATAAGTGAATACAAGTACTTCCTCTTGATCGTCCTGAACCGCCCAAAACCTCATCAAGAATTTTTAAGTTCTCGTTTACTCCTGCCACAAGTTATTGAAGGATCGCCTCCTCCCATATGTGCCTGCCCAGACCTTAAGATCATCCTCAGCCACCCTTCTCCGTGAGCCCCTGCCAAAGGAAGTGAGGCAGGTGGCTACTAGGGGGAGGGCTTTCTCTGCTGTGGCACCCCGGCTGTGGAATGAGCTCCCTAGTGAGGTTCGCCTGGCACCTACACTGTATTCTTTCCGGTGCCAGGTGAAGATGTTTTTATTTTCCCAGGCATTTTAGCATTTTAGCTTTCTAGACTTTTAGCTTTGCCGTTTTAAATCTATATTTTAAATCCCTGCATTGCTGCTAGGTTTTATTCTGGTTGTATTGTTATACTATGGTTTTAACGTTTTATATGTTTTATATTGTTTTATTGTGTGCTCTTTGGTTTTAATTTTTGTGAACCACCCAGAGAGCTTCGGCTATTGGGCGGTATAGAAATTAAATAAATAAACAGATAAATAAATAAATAATCAATCCCCCATGTTGCACATCTCTACCATGTTCCCTGCTCCGTCATCTTTTTTTCTAAACTAAAAAGCCTCATGGGTTTTTGCCTTTGCCTTACATTTCTATCTTCCTCATCCATCAAAGAGCTCAAGGCCTCACAGCTACCATGCAAGGTGGATTGGTATGAAAGTGTGACACTGTCCCAAGGTCACCCAATAAACTTCATGGCTGAGTGGGGATTTGAACCCAGGTCTTCCCCCATCCACATTCTACTCCTTACTGGCTCTCAAACAGATGTTCCAACACATCGATCATTCTGGCTGTGCTTTTATAGCTCTATAAGATTTTTTGTGATGGTGTGACTCAACTGTATACAATTATTTTAAGTGTGACAGCACCATAGATTTATATAATGGTTTCATGATACCTGTAGATTTATTTTCAATCCTTTTCATAAACCACAACCAAAGACACCTGGTTGGTTCCATTTCTTGGCCTTTAAACTCACATATATTTTCTGCCCACAAAAAACAATAATGGGAATCCCATGATCAATGCCCGATGTATTAAAGGTTGCCCTCAACCTCGAACAGCCACAGCCTTTTCCAAAGACACCAGCCTCAAATCCACAATCCCGTAACACATCAGGTACAACTAACACAGAAAGAATGTGAAGGCTGGAAGCACCTGTCTTTACAAACAAATCAAACTAAGATGCCTGGAGAAGGTCCTACTGTTTACTGGTGAGGCAAATGGGCATAGAAATGATTATCTTGAAGGAATTAATTCTTATCCCATAGGCATCCTTTTCTCTTTTTTATGAAATCAGGACCCAGAACAAGCTGTTCTTTCCTCACTCCCTCCAACCAAATAACAAAACAAAAAATCTTGAGACAGCCAGATGCAAAATACAGTCACTAAGAATGTAAGATGTTAATCTCAATCAACAGCATTTAAGACTGAAAGCAATAACCATTCTGAGGACAGGAAAGAAAAAACAGCAAATATAGTGCTTCAAGGCATGGCTGTTGAGAGACTCCAGCATTCCTCAAACCATGAGAAGATGAGAGGACCTCCATCAGAGGTACTAAACCTCACACATGCAACAACAGCACACTCCTTCATCACCGGAGAGAAACCCTATTCTCCATAAATGACGCCACCGTCCCATACCTTCCAACTTCCTACAGACAGAAGTAGGGGCCTCCATGTAACATCTCAATTCTCGCACCAAGGACCATTTTAAAAGCTGCACCCTTCACTGCAAGTATCCTTAAGGGATGTAGGACACAACACAGCAGAGCTCCCAGTCGGATGAACCTTTTCAGATTTAACGTCTAGACACTGGGCAAGGAGTTGATGCCACTGATCCTAACAGCAGATTGGAATGTAGTTTGTGATCAGCTGCACATGGAAAAGATGAGAAGGATCTAACATAGGTATTGGTAAGTTGTTATTCTGAAAAATGTATGACAAGTATAACATTGTTTTAACTCAGTTTTAAAGGCTGCTAACTTTTAGCTTTAACTAGTTAAAATTTAACTGTTAAATGTATATAAACTCTTCACATGACTGTCAAAATGCAGCACACTGGCCAAACCCCTCAGGTCTGGACAAACACTCGCTCCACCTCCATATGCCCTCCAAGGAAAACAGCAAAAAAAGAGGTTTACTGGAATTGCCAGGAAGCCATCAGAAATAGTACATGGGCTACGTTTGGCCGAGTGGCTCACACATTGTGCAGGTCTGCAACGGAATGCCTTCCCCACGCTGTCCCCAGGCCCGGCACCTCATTGAAGAACAGCTGGCGACATCTTCCACCATGTCTGAAACAGCCAGTACTGGAAGCACTAACAACCATGTGGCAATAACAGCGTCAGTCATACCAGAATCCCAGAATCCCAATTATACTGGAATGCTCCAAATGGCTCCCTCACATTCCGGAAGCTCCATCCCAGTCACAGACTGTTTTGAAAAATCCAGAGCATTAGGTCATACAGCCAAGTTGGGGATGCTATTGTTAACTTTTTAATAAACATACGATAAAAAAACATGAAGACTCACCGCTTCTCTTAAAGCCTATAAATACACTTTTATGCTTCACTTACCCTAAATTTGGGCAGGAGCAATAAAATCGCTTGGCTACTAAAGAGAAGGTTTGGTTGTGATGATAACCCACTAGGCCTCAGCAGGAAACCTGGATTCTCACATTGACTTCAGCAGGCTAAAGCACATTTCCCCCCGCAAATGTCTGCAAATTTGGCTCAAGGGCCATAAAGCCAGTAGGTCTGGGTTCCAATGTGCCTGCAGATACCACCCTTGGTGCCCTCCAAGCTCCCTGCCTCTCCTGATCTTTATTTTATTTCTTAAGATTTTTTAAATCATTTTTAATCTGGGAAGCTGCAAACTGATGTGCTGCTGTCCAGCACCATCTATATTTCGGTTCAAAAGAGTGGTTTTGTGTTTTGGAGCTTAAACCCCACCACTGACTTGGGTGTAAGTTCTTGAGCATTTAACTCTTTTGGGGCCTCACCAGTTTGCCTCCTGGGAAATGAGTGTTTTGTGACCAGCCATGCCCCCTATGGCACCCATTTTGTGCACGTACCCATGACACTTTCTCAAAATTCCAAATGTGTCCATCAACCCAAAAAGTGAGGACCCCTGTAGTGGGTAGGTGACGGGACTCTTTTGAAAACCAGTGGCTTTATACAGCTCTGTGCATCAGTTTTATGAAGAAGTATACTAGATGTTCTTCCCACCTCCTTACTATAAACAGCAAGTTTCCTGAAGCCACTACCAGGAGTGTGCAGAAAGTTATTCCCTGGCCAGGTTTTGGAGGACCATCCAGTGGGGCCTGCATTCCATAACTGGGGTGGGGGCTGCCACACGAAAGGCCTGTTCTCTCAGTGCCACCCTCGGAGCAGACCTGGAGAGAAGGGTCTCAGATATCGATCTCGGCGTCTGGGCAGATTCATATGAGGAAAGGCAGTCCTTGAAGTACTGTGGTCATGAGCCATGAAAGGTTTTATACGTCAAAAACCAGCTTGGAAAAAAAAGAAAAGACAGCTTGAATTGGACTTCAAAACAAATTGGCAGCTGGTGCAGGCAGGACAGAACTGGAGTTACAGATCCAGAACACCTAGTGTTCTTTTGTCTGACTGCCGCATTCTGCATTAGTTGCAGTCCCCAAACCATCTTCAAAGGCAGGCTAACCTAAAGTGCATTGCAGTAATCTAACGCAGAAATTACCAGGGCATACACCTCCAAAGCCATCCGGATCGGGTTGAAACTGGACCACCAACCAAAGCTGGGAGAAGGTGCTCTGAGTGACAGAGACCATTTGTGCCTCCAGTGACAATGATGGATCCAAGAGTATCCCCAAGCTGCGCACCTGTTTCCTCAGGGGGAGTGTGAGCCCATCTAGAACTGGTTTTACCCTGCCCATCCAGACTGGAGAACCACCTATTAACAGCATCTCTGGACTGGGCTTCACTTTGTTGGCCCTCATTCAGGCACCAGTTCAGCACAACCACATCTTAAGTAAAGTAAAACATCATGCTCGGGATCACGTAACACAGACGAACACAGCTACCCCCCTCCCCAGAAATTAACGCAGATTACAGATGTTTGGGGCTTGAGGTAGAAGTCCCGTTATGCCAGGGCCACCTGCACACGGCACCCTGCCAGTGGAGATCTCCCAGCACAGTGCAGCGGATGCACCAGCCCACCCAGATGCCAGCCTAGTTGCAGCTCTGGCACAGGGGCCAAAAGAAGGCCGAGGTGCGTGTGAAAGGAAAGTGGCGGGCATGTGCCAAGTCCTACGCTCCTCCCCTCGATCCTGCCCCCAACACTGCCACGATGTTATGCAGACCCCAGAGATGGCGTAAGTAAAGAGAGCCCTAGGATTTCTCACACCTTCTTGCCCACCCACACTGCAGGGATGGTGCATTCTTATGCAGATAGCTTAACTCTGCACCCAATGGATCACCCAGTGCCAGTTGGTTTGAGGGGATGGACTATGAGGCCCACTGGGCCAATAGCCAAACAGGGCCAGCCAGTCAAGCAAAACAGCACTGGGGACTGGGGGGTGGGGTGGGCAGCCCTCAGACCTGTTGAAAGGGAGAGGCCTGGATCAAGAGGATGCGAGGCCAGTTCAGGATCAGGCTATCCACCCAGGCAGCGTTCTCCCAATTAGCTCAACCATTACACGGGGGGGGGGGGGGCTGTGTCATATCCAGGTTCTGAACCTGCAAGCTCCTGCACGTGGAACCTGAGCTGTTCCACAGCGCTAGGACTCCTCTCACAGCCAGTCTGGTCCTGGTGTAGAAGACAGGGTCGGTGTGCTGACGGCTGGAGGATGACAAATGCCCCAGGATCTCTATGCTGCAGTGGCTGGGTGGGGAGGGAGCTGCTCTGGGCAGCTCAGTCTGTTGGCTCTGCCATGACTGCTGCTGGGCAGGCACGTAGCTAAGAACTATGCAGGGCCTTCTTCCTCCCATCCCCGGTGGTACGGCTGGAACTCCCATCGCCTGTCTCCCTACCCCAAGCCGTATGCAATGAGCGACTGGGGGTTGCTCCTGTGAGACTCCTCATTGTGGGTCCCCTTATTTTATTCATTTTATTACATTTGTATGGCCACCCATCAACATAAGCTCTTTGAGGGGCTCACAGGAGAATAAAACACAACATTAAAATACAAAATACAATAACTGAAATGCAAGAAAAAAGATAATAAAATGCAGCATTAAAAAAACACATTTGCTTTCTAGCAGAGGAAAATAAAGCCACATTTTGCAGATGAGGTCATTAAGACAAAGTGAGGTCCAGTTTGTTTTTTGCTTTTGTTCTGTTTTAAACAAACATTGCTTAAAAGGCCTAGATGAATGAACAGTGCTTTACCTATTGACAAAAAGACCATAAAGGCAGTGCCAGGCGAGCCTCTCTGGGAGAAGCAATTCCACAGCTGGGGTGCCACTGCTGAAAAGGCCCCTGGCAGCTGCCCGCCTCACTTCTCTTGGCAGGGGCACACACAGCAAGGCCTCTGCAGAGGAACTTAAGGTCCAGGTGGATATATACATAGTAGGCAATCTTCCAGATAAGCTGGTTCCTCCCAAGCCATTAAAGACTTCAAAGGGGAAATCCAACTTCAAATTGGGCCTGGGAGCACTGGCGTACTATAACTGAAATGCCACGTCCCAGTTAGTGATCTTGCAACCCTCTTTAGACCAACTGCAGTTTCCAGACTGTTTTTAAAGGCAACCCAACACTAAAGACAGTGCAAACTACTGCCTGGGCTGGTTCCTCCCTTCCCTGCCTTGCAAAAGACTTTCCGTGGGTCTCGGGCCATGTCCCAGGGGGCCTGTGCATTCTTAATGTAGGCCTTCATTTAAGTTGTCCTTGTTCTCATGCCCATCCTTCATTCCGCTTGTGCTGTGCAGTCCAAAGCGTGTGCATGGACAATGGGAGATTGTGTGAGGAGTACAAATGGATCTGAATCCCCCCTTGTGCAGGGATTTCTGGGGCTCCCAGTTACTGGGTTCTTCCTGCCGGCACTACAGTCGTTCATGCAGCGGAGGGTGCCAGCAGCCCAGTAGGTTGACTCTTGTGTGGGAAGACGTCGCAGGGGCAGCTCGCTGTAGCCATGAGTGGATTGAGTCCTCCTTGGCTGTCTCTCATGGGGGCGTTGTTGCCGTGGCAGCCCATAACTGGTGAGAGTCAAAAGTGTGCCCTGGATGCCAGAGAGTGGCTGGCGATGCTGCTCCATTCTGTGCTTCTTGAAGTCGTACTTTCCCCCCTCAACGTTTGTGCCAGGCGGGCACAGATTGGATGCCACCTAAGTTGTGCCAATGGGACAGGCCCATAGGATTGCCCAGTCAGAGCATGCTAAGCAAGGCAGGGAGGGAGGGGGTGAGGAGACCCAACAGAGACACTGCTGCTGTGAGTGTGCAGACGTGTGCTATCACAGCGCAACCTACAGTAATAATGATTTAGGAGTTGTCAAATGGCTAAAAATCAGGCACTGGACTCAACAGATGCAACAACAAACCCAGCCCGAACCATCGCATAGAAGTGGCGGCTGTATTTGTAAAACAGCACACACAGCGAAGTCTCCGTGTTGTGCACCCAGATGCCAATTTCTATTGTTCCCCAACAAAAAGTAAACAAGACAGAATCAGAGAAAGGGTAACTGGCAGTGGCCACACCAGCAGGACTATAATATCTAAGCGGGAAATTGAACCAGAATAAAATTCAAGACTGACCAGGGATTACACAAATTCGTGGAGAATAAGGCTTCCAATGGCTACTGGCCCTAATGGCTATACATTACCTCCAGTATCAGAGGCAATATGCCTCTGTATGCCAGACCCTAGGAACATGAGTGGGAGGGTGCTGTTGCCCTCCTGTCCTGCTCGTGGGCTTCCCGTTGGGGCATCTGGTTGGCCACTGTGGGAAAAGAACGTTCAACTAGATAGACCATGGGTCTCATCCAGGAGGACGCTTCCTATGTTCTTTGGTAGGCAACCGTACACTCCCCTTGTCTGCTCTCCATGCGTATTTGCTGGCAATTACTGAAGAACCTAGTACCACTAGTTTTTCATAAGCCAGTGTAGCATTGTGGTTAAGAGCATGATGCACACACTCCCAGTTCAAGACTCAGCTCAGCCAGTTCATCAGGAACATCAGAAGCTGCCTCCTACCGAGTCAGACCTGCCTTGATCCGTCTAGCTCAGATGGTGTGCACTGGCTGGCAACAGCTCTCCAGGGTTCCACATGGGCATCTTTCCCACCTTTACCTGGAGATGTGAGGGACTGATCCTTCTGCATACAAAGCGTGCGCTCTGCCACCAAGCCAAACCAAAGCATGTTCTCTGCACCCTCCATTTGGGCACCTTTAGACAAGCTGCTCTCTCCCAGATCCAAATTTAGCATTTGTATACTGCTTGTTCCTGTACAAATATTAAGCAACTGCAAAACTCATTATTCCAGCATTAACCTTGACAAGTGAAATTTACATAGGATGGAAATCTACTGGAGAGATTAGATTGTACTGCCATTTCCTGGAGGAAAAAAATTATTTAAAAATAAATACTAAAAATAATAATAATCAAAGAGTTTCCCTCCCATTTTACTTCCTCTGTGGCCAAACATAGCTACCGTGAGTAATGTCAGAGGGAATGAAAGCGGCAGAGTTGGGCACTTTGCCATGTACAACAGCAGATCTGGGGGTGTGCAGAAAAACAACAACAAAGTGTTTATTTGGGGGGACTAAGCCGTGCCTAACCACAAAGACAACCAAAACTGTGCTGCTTTCAACAAGAACCATGATTTGGCTGGGGGGGGGGGGGATTCCTAATTACATAAAAAGGGCCTCTTTCAGTTGTTATGGGAGGTGCTGCCATTCAGGGCCATGTCAGGGATTCTAGATTTGAACTGCCAACAAACCTCACCGCCCAGGGCTTGACTACCTCGGGCCCCCTGTGTTCAAGCCTCAGAGCCCTCTTCAGGCACAGGAGAGAACCAGAGCCCCTGTATTGCCAGACAGCATGAAACCCCTTGGCTGGGCGGGCCTGCTGGAAATGCCACCAGCCTGGCCTCCTGCCCTGGCCTGCCTGGCCCACAGAACAGGCCACCAGCTCACGCCCCTGACCGCACTGAAGGAGCCTGCCTCGCACCTCTGTTCAGGTGTGGCTGCTCACAGCCTTGGCCCAGTCCTAACACTGGGAAAGCAGAAGCAAGACCATCTCTCACACGTTTTTGACAGCAGGCACGCACACTGGGAAGGAGCTGGAAGCCTGCATTTCATAGTGTGTGTGTGTGTGTGTGTGTGTGTGTGAGAGAGAGAGAGAGAGAGAGAGAGAGAGAGAGAGAGAGGTACAGAGATGAAGAGCATTAGATTAGATCTTGGGAGACCCAGGTTCAAATCTCCACTCAGCCACAAAGGTTACTGGATGACCTTGGACCGCTCACTACCTTTCTCTCTCAACCCAAGCTACTTTACAGCTTTGTTGTGAGAATAAAATGGGGGAGCACAGCTCACTGCTCTGGGGTCCTTGGAGGAAAGGTGGAGATAAGAAGAACATGTAGACCACTCAATAGCCCATCGTGACCAATCTGCGTAACACTTTACAGATGAAATTGCTTGGATCTGTGCCAACCTGGATGCAATCGTGGATACAGATCCAGTGTATGTAGCTTTGGCCCCTGCTTGTCCAGCTACAATGGGTACTTTTCAATTTGTACAACTCGAAGATGTGGCAGGCCTCACTTCTCCAAAGATCCTGTCCACATGTCTGCCGGACCCTTGCCCTTCCTGACTTATAAGAGCAGCCACAGGGCAACTGCTATGGGTAGCACTGCTATGGGTAGCAGTGAATGTCTCTTTCCAACAAAGAGGGTGTGATTCCATCTTGCCTAAAGAAAGCAGTGGTGAGACCTCGATTTAAAAGCCCCCCCCCCCAACTCTACCATACTGGGTGGTTTCCAGCTAGTCTCCAATGTTCCATTCTTGGGCAAGTTGTTGGGAGCGTGGGCTGGCATCTGTGGGTTTCTGGATGAGGCGGATTATCTAAATCCATTTCAATCTGACTTGACCTGGTTATGGAACAGAGACTTCTTTGGTCGCCTGAGTGGACAATCTACACTGGGAACTGGACAGGGGCAGTGTATCCCTGTTGGCTCTGCTAGACTTCTCTGTGGGTTTACCTAAGGGTAAACAAGAAGGAACACAACAGAAAGATGAGAGCAGAGTATGTAATTTGACCTCTAATAAAGCTAGCGCATCCAGAAGAAGTAGCATTTCGAAGTATTGGCATATTTTGGGAGGCATATCCATTTTTCAAAGGAAGCCAATCTTTGCCTACAAAAGAACTAATACTTACTGGTGCATAGTGACACCACTTCGAGAGATAGAAGGGGAACAATATCTTGATCCTTACTAGGCTCTACTCCACCTTAAGGCCACTGCCCCTGTGGGCACTGTGCATACTGCAAATATGCACAGTGCATGGTTGTCTTTGTGGTTTAGGCACCGCTTAGGAGAGAAGGTCAGAGACATGATGATGGTGCATCCTGACAGCTTGGAAACTGAGGCAAGGAGAAAGCAGTGGATGACCTTGACTAAGGTCATCCCTTAAATTGCTTTATTGTCCTTGATGGATCCTAACAGCCAATGGGAATATTTCTTGCAAAGTTTTATCATCTGTGCCAGCCAGGGTGTGGTTTATATTGTTAGATGTCCATGCAATCTAATGCATGTGGGAATGGCTACCCGTAAGCTGAACGTAAGAACTGCAGAGCAGTTTAATAATGTAAAGCAGAAAAGGGAAGCAGAACCCTTAGTCAAACATTACTTACAACGGGGACATAAAGCAGGGTATATTTTATTTTGGGCCAGAGAGCGGATTGCTCTGGAAAAGAGGAAAGAGCTGTTTAGGAAGAAACTACTTAGAAAGGAAGCAAGGTGGATCTTGAGGCTTGGTACTCTAACCCCTTCAGGGTTAAATGATAATATTGATTATATATCTCTCTTGGAATAAGCTGTATAATATACTCATTCTTGTTTATATCTTGAAATTGATCTCAATAGTACATCTGAACAGGATTTTTACCATTCTGCCTTTAAGAGGTGAGGTGGGGGTGGGGGGGAAGAGTCTAATCAAGCCCAATTTAATTTGGTTAAAATTAACTGATACCCTACATAAGCCTTGAAAAGTAGAATACTTTTCATTCTTCTTTGGAAGAAGCAAGGGAGAGGGAATCCTCCAAAAGATCTCCAAGAGTTTGTAAGTAAGCTTTAAAAAAATCCTGTTTGATTATCATTGGATATCTGAACACAGAGAATCTCATGATCATTTTTAAGCCAGTTGACACGTTTTGCAGTTTTAATGAGTCATTTTACGGTGTCCAGAGATTTCGCTGAAAACATATAAATTTGTATTTTAAATGCCTAGTATGTGTGTGTGTATATGTCATTTATTATGTTTTTTAACACTTGAGAGATGATAAAACTTAGGTATTTATATAGAGAGAATTCTAACATTATTCTTAGGATAGTTTAGCATGTTTTAAAGATTTTAATTAGTCAATACATGTTATTCAAGAATTCTTTTGGAAACATGTAAAATGTATTTTAAGTGTTTTGGTGTACCTTATATATCACTTATCATGTATTTTATATTTTGTATTCTTCAGTTCCCTAGATAAAGACCAAGTGTCTAAACACGTTGGGAATTCAACTGGTGCAGCTTTTCTTTTTTGACTTTGGCCCCCAAACGACTACCCAGAGAGCAGCAAGTGAGGGGAGCAGCAGCAAACAGGCCCAGTGTCAGCCTGCTCATTAGGCCCACCGGTCACCACAGCACCCTTTCTTCATCTTCTTTTTTTTAAAAAAAAATTGTACGGTCAGGGGGCAGCCAGGCAGGTATGTACATGGCTATAAAGGCTAATTTTATAATTTATACTTCGAGTACATATTATCCTTTTCTACAACAAAATGGTACTAATTCCCAAGTAAACGTGTTTAGCAAACTCCATTTTATTCCTGTACTCATTACAGTGCTATAATGTGACTTTAAAAACCGAAATTGCACATGCTCAAGAGTATCTCTTTTTTATCAGGGTTGGCAAACAGGATCTTTTAAAGGATTTTTTTGTTCTAACGTATCAAGAACGAAGAAGCAGATGTAAAGCATGGAATGGTGGTTCCATGGAGTGCTTCGCAACACATGGTAATTTAAAGGGGGGGGGAGTGTAAGACCATTAAGTCCAAGGTCTAGCTGCACCACTGGATGGAGGGAGAAAAATGCCCCAATTTTACCTCTTTGCACCTTTCCTGCCTGATCCCACAGTAAGAAACATAATACTGTGACTTGCCATAATACTGTGTCTTTTTTTTTAAAAAAGAGAGTTGCCATGGCAATAATCAGGATGCCACAGAATCAGCATCAGAGATTCTGGTGCAGGAAGAGGATAGAAAGGGGAAGAGAATAAGCCAGGGTAGAGAAGTTCAGAAGGGGAAATCAGCTAATTTTTATTTAAAATTACCAAAGTCTCAAAAGGGAAGGAAACTGCTGTTACAATTTGTAAAGGCAGAAACAGCAGGAAAATGCAGGTTAAGTCCATTGCTCTGTCTTGCCTCTCTGATTGTATTATTGCCAGAAAAAGAATCATCTTCTCTCCTCTCCAAAGCAAAAGATGCCCTCTTTGGTTCAGTGAGCTGCAGCCAAGGCTTCCATGGGATTTTAATTCAAGGCTCGGAAAAGCAATTTAAGGGATGACCTTAGCCAAGGTCATCCACTGCTTCCTCCTTGCCTCAGTTTCCAAGCTCTCAGGATGCACCATCATCATGTCTCCGACCTTCTCTCCTAAAGTGTTCCCAGGTCCATGACTAAAGGGCCTTATGTAAGTAAGCAAGCGAAGGAGCAAGCAAGCATTACCTATTATTTATGATGCATACTTAAGGGTGTTTTTGCTAGCTCTGAAAGAAGCCAAGGTCAGGCTAAGGTAGCCATCCAACTCGAGGGCACCTAATATGAGGCAAAGCATGTTCTCCAATGAGGTCAAGTATCCCCAGATGCCCTCCTCATGTGTCTGACTCAAATGATATGACACTTCTGCTCCTTTACAGACCTACAAGGATGGCTAAGTGTGGAAGGCCTTTGACCCAACACAGTAGAGAAACCCACTAATATCCACACAGGGTCTCAGAAAAAGCACTGAGAAACAGATTCATACTCCACAGAGCAGTAGCTCCCAAAATGCATGCACCAAAGGGACTACTACTATATTGAAAGAAATAAGGGATGGACATAATTAAAGGTTCTCCAAAGCCCAAAGCTATAGAAGGGGAAGAAATGGAAGCAGTGACAGATTTTACTTTCTTGGGCTCCAAGATCACCGCAGACGGTGACTGTAGCCATGAAATTAAAAGATGCTTGCTCCTTGGGAGGAAAGCTATGGCAAACCTAGACAGCATAGTCAGAAGCAGAGACATCACCTTGCCAACAAAGGTCCGTCTAATCAAAGCTATGGTTTTCCCAGTAGTAATGTATGGCTGTGAGAGCTGGACTATAAGGAAGGCTGAGCGCCGAAGAATTGATGCTTTCGAACTGTGGTGCTGGAGAAGACTCTTACGAGTCCCCTGGTCTGCAAGGAGGTCAAATCAGTCCATCCTAAAGGAAATCAACCCTGAGTGCTCATTGGAAGGACAGCTACTGAAGCTGAAGCTGAAATATTTTGGCCACCTAATGCGAAGAGAAAACTCTCTGGAAAAGACCCTGATGCTGGGAAAGACTGAAGGCAAAAGGAGAAGGGGACGGTAGAGGATGAGATGGCTAGATAGCATCACCGATGCAATGAATATGAACTTGAGCACACTCCAGGAGAGAGCGCAGGACAGGAAGGCCTGGCGTGCTATGGTCCATGGGGTCACGAAGAGTCGGACACGACTGAACGACTGAACAACAACAACAAAGCCCAAAGCACACAGCCAGAGAAGAGGTTGCTTGATGCATCTCTGGGTGATTTATTGCTTCAGCTTTGTCTCCTTCCAAACTGCCACCAGTGGAAGGGGGTGGGGGCTATGAAGGACTTATCCAATCACTCCCTATGCAGAAAAACACAACAGGATTATCTGCCCCAAAGGAGGATGCCCATTGTCTCTCAACCCGAGTCATTGCTTGTGGTCTTCTCTCCTTCACGCTCAGGAACAGCAACTCACACAGAAACACATGGGACAAGCTCCTCTGTGTGAGGGTAGGAATTAGCCACCTTTGCTCTAAATGTGAAAACTGGGTGCAAGAACAAAAGCACAAGCAAGAACAAAAGTACGAGTTACTTCAGAAATGAGAGCGTGGCTTGAGTATGAAGTTTGGTAGACAGTTTTGCAGAGTCCCACAATGTACCATCTCCCTTCCCCAGCTCATGTACAGTTTCTTCCATGCACAGCAGGGCTGCTGAAAATGCATTCATAATATCCCAACCCCTTGCAAAGAAAATGTCCACCCCATTCAGCAAAGCACACTCACGTACAGCCAGAAGCCCAACAGCCTACTGCGCCCTTAAATGACCCCACTCACTCTCCCCATGTGTAAAATCCCCTCCTTGACCACATACAGAATGCCACCACTGCTCTCCTTCCTGTGTGGTCCCTGGCTTATCTCCTTAACCCTGTTACCCAACTATAACCAAGGTTTAAGTACATGTTAACTGCAACTGCTCACATCCCACCCTCCCCTTGCCTCCCTATGCCCCAGCTATCTTTGTTTCTGGAAAATGAATCACTGCCCCTCTATTTCCCTTTTGGGGAAGCACTGTAGTGCCAGCCGGCAGCGGTGTCATCCCTCAGGGTTCAATTCCCACCCCTGGATCTCCAGAAGTCAAATATCTGAGTGAAGATCTTGAATTTAATGAACGTGCATGCGCACTAAGGTCTCATGTGGTGCAAAACCTACAACACCCACTACAGGAGGGATGAGATTCAACCCTGAGACTTCCTGCTTCATTGCCCAGTCTCGCAGCCACCATGCTAGCTAGCAGCCTAGGAAGTCTGATCTTCCCCCTCCAAAATCCAAAAAATACTGCCCAGTGGGTCCCACCTGCACCCAGTGACTCAACAAGGAAAGGAAAGGAAAGGAAAGGAAAGGAAAGGAAAGGAAAGGAAAGGAAAGGAAAGGAAAGGAAAGGAAAGGGAGATCTTTTAAATTAAGGTGCACAAAATAAAAAAAAAATCAGATTGCTGCCGATTCATTTATGTCTCTCTGCAGATTGTTCCACATTGGAGAGGGGGTGGGGAAGAACTGGCTTTGCAAAGGGGAAGGGGAAGGGTTCCAAAGAGGCAACATTCACAGCGGTCTGGCACCTCACTGACCTTGCTGACCCTCCTGTCAATGTTTTTTTCTCCCTCAACAGGCAGCCTAGGAATGTTTAGTGAGACCCTGCTCTTAATGTAAATTAGTGGCTTAATGTATCACCATTTCCAGTAAGCAGGGCTGCGAGAGGCAATTATTATGGATGATATGCAAGCTATACAAGGCCACCTTATTATACATGTGAGTTGAAGATTTCTGACCAGCACAAAACTTAAGAGACTGTCCTGATGCGAGACCCTTGCTCTCCTGGCTCTTCATATCAGGAGGAGAGAGCTGACCAGGTGGAGCCAGGAAATTTCAAATCTCATTATCTTTGAAAAGTTCTTCTTTTGATGCCATCTTCTGTTTCACTATATTAACCCTTATTGCTGCTATATTGGGGGGGGGGGATTGTATACTAATTTGGGACATTGTAGACCTGAAGAGCAGTATATAAGTATTTATAACTCAAATCATTCCCAAGAGACAGTCAGTCAGGACTGGACAGCATATTTAGTACCAGTTCAGTATATCCAGAAAGCAATTTGCTGTCCTTGTTGAATGTAGAAACATGTAACTCTCTGTCCCATGTTGGCCCCAGGTCCTTAAACCTTTAGAGAAGGTACTGTAGAGGACACCACCATTGCCTGACCTTCAGCAGATGATGACCTGGTCCAGGACAGTCTCTGTAGGAGCACCGCCATCTCTGGATCCCCTTCAACCGAGGAAGGCCATCAGGACCCTTCAGTTCCGTCACTTGGGAAGCTGACAAGGTTTAAATGACAGCAATGGCCTGTAGTGTATTGATTACTCTTCTCAGCTACTGAGCATAAGAACATAAGAAGAGCCATGCTGGATGAGACCAAGGGTCCATCTAGTCCAGCATTCTGTTCACACAGTGGCCAACCAGCTGTCAACCAGGAACCCACAAGAAGGTCACGAGCGCAACAGCCCCCTCCCACCCATGTTCCCCAGCAACTGATGTACATAGGCTCACTGCCTCTGGTACTGGAGGTAGCACAGAGCCATCAGGACTAGTAGCCATTGATAGCCTTTTCCTCCAGGAATTTGTCCAATCCCCTTTTAAAGCCATCCAAATTGGTGGCCATCACTACATCCTGTGGTAGTGAATTCCATGTGCTGTCTGAAGAAGTCGTTCCCTTTATCTGTTCTGAATCTCCTACCAATCAGCTCCACGGGATAACCCCACTGGGTTCTAGTATTTTGAGAGAAGGAGAAAAATGTCTCCTTATCCACATTCTCCACACCATGCTAAGTCTTACCAAGTTTTTTTTAAAGCAAGGGTCCCAACTTTCTTGGCTTGGTGGGCACATCTGAAATATTGTGTCGTGGGGGCCCTCACAAAATGGCTGCCATGGGAGCACCTTTGTTCTTGTTGTTCAGTTGTGGCTGGTCACAGAACACTCATTTCCCAGAAGCCAAACTGGTGTGACTAAAAGAAAAGTAACTTGCCCAAGAAGCTGATTACAGGACAGAGGTGGGGTCCGAGTCCTAAACACAAAAACACTATTTTGAACCCAAATAAAGATGGTGCTTTGTACTTTGCTTTGCAGCATGCCAGCCTCCCAGGTTCAAAAATAAGTAATAATTACATTAAGAGTGGCGGGGTGCCTTGTAGGTACCAAGAGAGGGATCCATGAGCACCACTTTGGAGACCCCAGTTTTTAAGCATTATTATTTATACATAATAATACCTTATGAAATACATGAAGGCGGGTCCCTGCCTCAAGGAACTTACAATCTAAACTTTGATGCAGCGGGGACAGAGGAAGGGAAGAGAAATTAAGGCAGAGTTATAGACAATATAAGATGCATTATGCATATGATTCAGCTGAAATTGCGTGCTTTATAGTGCTACTGACTCCAGCTGAAGAAGTCAGCTTAAATCTCTCCACCCAAGTCTCAAAGTGCTTAACGTTGGCTGAAACATGTCCCATGTTTGTATGTGTGTTTGCATGGTTTTTCACATTATTTGTATGCCACCTACAGAGCCTAACAGGGAAGCAGGGTATAAAGGACTGCAAGGAAAGTTCGGGCGGAAAGCAGGTGCTCGCTCCCCTGAGCCCAGACCCTCCTGGGAAGCTCTTGCGCGCCAGCCCCAGGGATCCCTCAGCTCACGCTGGCTCACGCGTACCAAGCACCGCGAGTCAGCCAAGTGCTACTACTGTTCAGATCCACCAAGGGCTGCCAGCCGTTGGGGTCTGAGGACCCTTCCCACAGCCTCTAGGGGAGGAGTCAAATCTCAGGTCAGAATCAGGGCTGCGGGGAGAGAGAGACTTTTCTGCTTGACTGGAGAGTGTCTGCCATGCTCTCTAGTCTCATGCTGATCGGGCATCATCACCAAGGCACAGCCAGGCTCTCATCCTGACCCGCCGGTCCCACCCTATGCACCACCTGCTCATCTGCCAGGTACCGCCTTTTAACTCCAAGCTTTTGGCAACTGCCTTAGGAGACCCTCAGCCCACTTAAGGAGCCACCAGCCTTAACCACGTCTGTATTTTCTTCTTATGTAAACCCCCCTGTAAATTTTGACTAAAGGGCAGTATAACAATAATCTGTAACAAATAAATAAAATAAACCTTGAAGCCACTGCCATTTTTGTGCATGTGCCATTCACGCTTCAGAGGTGGTGGGAGAGGAGGGTGGATGGATCCGGGCTGGTCCACAAAGAACATGCAACACAAGACATGCACAGAGCCTATGGTGACTAGCATGTGCTGATGACATCAACTTGTTTATTCCATAGGTTAATTTATGCAATACATAAAGTAGTACATTCTTTGGATAACACGGTCCCTGCGCATAGAAAAAACTAGCATGCCAGGAAGAAGGTTCAGCCAGAACCCTTCTCCTTGACATTGCTAGTTTTCTATTAGCAGAGATATTTATTTATGTTTTAGTAATGGGGAGCAGGGCCAGACATAGGGATAGATGACCTAGGCAAGGGTCTCGGGTGCCTAGTTTTCTTTGAGGGGGCGTTATCCTGGGCCATCTACTCAGCTCTCCATTCAACAGCTTAAATAAACAGTATAAACAGTTTATATTCACTTTTACAGCTTGCAACATTGACATACATGGCCAGGGTTATGTTAACACCACTTATTCTTATTGTTATCACTGTTATTATCAATGGGGAAATGTTCATTGTCAGTACCCATTCAACAAATGGTGCACATGCGTGCTTGACTGTGAGGTGGAGATCCATGAGTGCACGTTTATCATCTTATACACCAGGGATACTTCCTGCACATGACATTGCAAAATGGGCTACAAATGCAATAAAAGATAAAGTATTTGAGAGCTGAACAAAGACACTCTCAGCCCTGTGGCACCATTTAGTCTAGGGCCATCCTGGAAGGCAAGCATTCAATCACAAGACCACAGAAGCCACCTGAAATGGCAGAGCCCAGGCAAAGGCTGACCACCCCAGGGAGAACTAGAACTAAGTCACGACAGGATGCCATGATCGCAGGGACGTGGGGAGGGGGCTACATATAGTCACTTGCCTGGGGCAGGGATGTGTGTCAACAACCTGGAGTCAGCCCAGAGTCCACACTAGCCCTGTTGCACACATGGACCAGCAGAAACCATCTAGGACTAGAGGTTAATCTTAAACCCAGAGTCCTGAGATGGCTAACCTCAAAATTTTCCAGTGGTAAATTGGCACCTAAAATTCCTGAGATGCCTTTAGAAATCATAAGACTTCAAAGAGATCATGAACTCTTAAGCTTCTTTATATCTGGCTTCAGTATCATCACCATAGTTATTCTCTTTCTTCATTTCCCCCTCCTACAGCTACAGTGCTAACAATAAAATGTGGTCCTCAGAAACCTAAGCACATAGATTGCCTCCTTTGAGAAAACCAAGACTCTCAATGTGTTTCAAACCCAGCAAGTATTTTTTGTGTCTGTCCCAAATTTAGGAATATCATAAGCAAGGCCATAATTTTAAAGGGGAAAGTAGTGGCAAAATTCAGCTGCAAAGGTTTGTCCAATGGTAGCCTTGGCTAAATTGCAGTGCATTCTAGGACTCCAATCAACCATGGCTGATTGCAGCCAGGTTATTCCCACTGTCTTGAGAGGTGGAGGACCAGAAAACAGACACGTCCTACCTCCTGGAACTACCCATACCACTTGCCAAAGGAAATCCAATTTCTCTCTTCCACACATCCCTGAAAGTCAGTAGTAACCCATATTAAAAGAAAAGATAAACAGGCCCCAGATATTTTTCAAGAAATCAGAAGGTGGAGTTTCAGTTGACAGTCGGAGGCCAGAGTCAAGTAAGCTATGCATGCAGAGGAGGAGTAGGGCTAAGAATTTAGTAACCTACACGGTGCTGTAAGCGTTGACCAAGAGGCACGTGGAGCAAAAATAATGAGAAGATATTCATGTCAGTTACTCATACCCAAAGCATGGGGCTTACTGCTCTGCAGCACTTTGGTG
Source organism: Heloderma suspectum (assembly GCF_057233095.1). Classification (NCBI taxonomy): domain Eukaryota; kingdom Metazoa; phylum Chordata; class Lepidosauria; order Squamata; family Helodermatidae; genus Heloderma; species Heloderma suspectum. Next base: position 1,097,364 of record NC_139474.1, read on the forward strand.
TTTCAGTGCTTGCGCTCAGCTGACGCTTCAGCAGGAATTGTTCACACACATTCAGAAACTTTAAAATGGAAACTGAGATTCTTAAAAAGCTAAAATGTGCGTGCAATACCACATTCCAAGCGAGGATGCTGGGGAGGGAGGGTTTTCTCCTTCCCTCACACTCCATTAGCATCAAGCCCACTGGCTACCCATAGCAGGGCCCAAACTGCCTTATTTTCTGGGATCCACTCTAATTCCCAATCAGATTCCAGTCCCTTTCCCCCCCTTTCAAACAGATCAGTATAAGATGGGCTGCTGAAATGCCAAACAACTTAGGTTTCCCCCAGAAGTATCCACTTCTGATCTTTCCCACCAAGCTTCCTGCATCCTCTCATTTTTTGCAGGAGCTAGGACTCGTCTCGTTTTGAGACGCCCTGCTAGTTTCCATGTTTGAACCAACTGCCCGGTTCACATGACCACCCTGACTTGTTCGAGCCGTGGCACCTGCCAGGTGCAATTTGCCTAATTATCTGCCACGGTTGTTTGAGGGCTGCTTCCCCCTCAAACAAGCCATGGCACCGTAGTTCAGTTGACACCATGCTCTAGGTGGGCAATTAGACTAATGGCATCGAGCACGCGCCGCAGTGATGATCGTGCGAGCCAAGCCAATGTGGTGTAGCGTTTACATGCTGGGCTAGGACTGAGAAGACCCAGGTTCAAATCATACTCAGCCACAACGCTTACCCTGGGCTAGCAATGCTCTCTCAGCCAAGCTACCTCGGAGGGTTGTTGCCGGGATGTGAGGGGAGATATTCCTTGGAGGAAGGAGATAAAAATAAGAGTGAACTAAATGAAATGGTTTACACTTGCCTCTCCCTCTCCCCGATCCGGGAATCTGTACTCAGACCCTGTGCAATTTGGGGACGGATTTGGCTTAGGTGGCTTCACCTGAGGAGGAGGAGGAGGAGCCGATGGCTCTGAGCCAGGATGGCTGCATGGAACTGCCACGTGCAGAGAGACGGAGCCCCATGCTGGGGACCAACGGCGGCAGAGGGCTACTGCCTGCAGACCCTGCTGATGAGCTTCCTGGGGCCGAAGCACCGGGCTGGCCGTGTGGTGGAGAGGGCTCTGGACTGAGGGCCCTTCCTTGCTGGAACCCGGCAGGGGTCTCTGTGCTCATGTTTCTCTGCAGAGCTCCGTGTAATAGTTAAATACCAAAGTTGACAAAGATTATTTAGTTGTGACTGAACATCGTATCTGAAAACTCACATCTCACGATGTTGTAGGGGTCAAATTGGTTTTGTTCGTTCGTTCTTGGCTTGTGGCTCTGGAAAGCTGTATCTCAGTACCTGGTGGCCAAGGAGCATTTTGTCACTTATTAGAAGGGTTAACTTAATGTTTAGGAAACACTTTAATAAGAAGGCCAACCCAGTGCTACACACTGCCTAAAAGGTCATTTGTAACCACCAGTGTTCTTGTAACCATGACCTATTAAGGCATATGCTTAAGCCCAAAACAACTTTTATAACCCTGTTCCATTATATAAGGCATGCCAATAATAAGAAGTCTGACTGGTCCTCCTTTTAGAACCCCAGCAGCATCCTCTCCATAAACACTACAGAGAAAAGCAACATGAAATCAGTGTCAGCTGACATGGAAAGACAACTGAAGTTATCAGAATTGCTACAAGGCCTGCAAAGGACTGGAATAAGCCCCACGGAGCAGGCACGGCCTGGGCTGTCTAAGCGTTAACTATCTGCGAGCGCCCAGTGGGGCTCAATGGGCAACACTGGAATCGCATCTGGGTTCAAATCCCAGCTCACACAACACCTCACTGAGTTGCTTTCGGCTTCTCATCTATAAAACAGAGACATTATTCATGACCTACCTTGCAAGGGTTGTTGGAAAGCTTAATCAGGTTTGTAAATCACTCTTTATGCTAGAAATGCTATGTAATTACTAAAACCATTAATTAGAGATGTTAATGTGTTCATTTCAGTACTTAAGGCTCTCTGCATGGAGAAGTCGGCGTTTCAGCTGAGAAACTCCAGTTATCTTTCTAGGCCTCCTTGCCCAACATCTGTTCTTTCAACTCAAAGATATTTTAAAGATTGTCCTACGTTCTGTTACCAACAATTCAAACCAGGCCTTATCAGTTGCACCCTAGGAAATGGCAGGCTATGCACGGCATGGCGCCTTACTGCCCGTGTGCCCACATGTTTACCTAGATGTACTCTAGAGACAAAAAGCATGTCCACCCTCCTCTACCCAACTCCACTCAAAGATTTATTGTTTATTACAATTACTTATATCCCACCTTTCAGGATACAAATCCTTCCAAGGCAGCTTATAAGTAACATCACAGAATACTAATAAAATCACAACAAACAATAGATTTGACTTCTAAAGAGGCTGAGTCCTGAAAAGTTGATTGGCAGGTGGTTCGGGGCAAGAAAAGAAAGCATTTCTTCACACAACAAATAATTAGCAAATGGAATTCACTGCTGCAAGATGTGGCCATGGCCATTATTTATTTCTTCATCGCAGGTGGCATATATGGTGTGCACACTCTCTCTCGCTCTCTCTCTCTCACACACACACACACACACACACACACTTACTTTAGCCTCACAAGCACCCTGTGAGGCAGGTTAGGCTGAGATGGCAACTGGCCCAGGGTCACCTACTGAGCTTCATGGCCAAGTGGGTCTTCCCAGTCCTAGTCTGACCCCCTGCTTCGGTGCGCATGGTGAGCAGGCACACGCGCTGCTTTTTAGCACAGTCCCACAGTAATATTTCTATTATTGCTGTGGGACTGTGCTGAAACAGTGTGTGCTTACCACGTGTACTGAAGTTCATTTATGGATTCAAACTAACCAGCCCTTTCTCTGCATGAAGGCTTCTAGTCCTGAGCGGATTTGTCTAATCCTGTTTTTGAAAGCTGCCTAAGCTACTGGATAGTGTGGTGTGGTGGTACAGTGTCAGACTAGGACTGGGTAGACCCAGCAGAATTCCCTGCCGGGGTCAAGACAAACAACCCTTTCTTTGCCCACTTGGCTCCCTGGGCCAGAAGTCCCAACCCTCCAAGAACACCTCCTGTCTGCTCCCTTCCATCTTGCCAAGAGCACACAGCTCCTCCTGACTCTAAGCCCCTGTGCAGAGCTTTGCCCATGTCCTCTTTCTTCTTGACTTCCCCACCCCTCATTTCATCAAGATCTTGCTTTCCAGGGCTCTGTTTGGTCCGGCTTCCTTTAGCCACCCTCCCTCACACTTCTCCTTTTTAATTTAGGGCGCAATCCTATGCATGTTTAGACAGAAAAAAATCCTATAATTCCCAGCATTCCCCAGCCAGCCATGCTCGGAATTGTGAGACTTTTTACTGTCTAAGCATGCATAGGATTGTGCCTTGAGATGATCTCCCAGATCCCTTCTAACTCTGTGATATATAATTGTATTCATCAGAACGGTAATTTATCAGGGACAAGTTTCAAAAAATTGGATCTGTCCACCAAAATTAGGGACTACACTTTATGGAGCACCTTTTTATCAGTTTAGGCTGATATACCAACTACGCCCTTATCTGGACAGAGATAGCCTAGCTACAGTTATCCATGCTCCGATACCTCTCCTCTGGATTACTGCAATGCGTTATACGTGGGACTGCCTTTGAAAACGGTCTGGAAACTTCAGCTGGCCCAAACAGGCAGTGAGATTGTTAACAGCGACTGGCCAACGAGCTCATATTATGCCAGTACTTTTCCAGCTGCACTGGCTGCCAGTCCATGTTTGGGCCCGACTGAAAGTGCTGCCATTAACATTCAAAGCCCTAAACGGCTTGGGCCAGGTTATCTGAAGGATCGCCTCCTCCCATATGTGCCTGCCTGGACCCTAAGATCATAGAATCATAGAATAGTAGGGTTGGAAGGGGCCTACAAGGCCATCGAGTCCAACCCCCTGCTCAATGCAGGAATCCAAGTCAGATCATCTTCAGGGGTCCTTCTCCAGGAGCCCCTGCCAAAAGTGGTAAGGCAGGTGGCTACCAGGAAAAGGCATTTTCTGCTGTGGCACCCCAGCTGTGGAACGGACGCCCTAGAGAGGCTCGCCTGGCGCCTACATTGCACTCTTTCTGGTGCCAGGTGAAGACCTTTTTATTTTCCCAGGCATTTCTAGCATTCTGGTGTTTTAGCTCTGCTGCCCTAAATCTGCTATTGCATTTTAAATATCTGCACTGCTGCTAGTTTCACTCTGGTTGTGTTTTTATTCTTCAGTTTTAATCTATTATATTTTTTAATATTGCATTTTCTGTCGCATTTTTGTGGATTTAATTTTGTGAACTGCCCAGATAACTTCGGCTATTGGGTGTTATACAAATGAAATGAAATATAGATGGAAAGCCTGTTCTATCCCCAAGTGCCAACAACGCCCCAACAGTAGCAGTCCCATCTCATCACCGACTGCATCCCATCTTTCAACCCACTACCCAGCTGGAGGGTCACTCAAACTATCTAGTCCAGCCCCCCACCCCTGCCATAAACTGCCCAGTAGCACAGCTGATGTACTTGCCTGCTGCAGCCTTGCAAGCATTTATTTATTTATTTATTATATTTTAGTCTGCCCAGTAACGAACAGTTGTCTGAGTGGATTACATAATGAAATTATAAAAACATAACATTTCACATGCAAATCACTCCAGCGACAGACCTTTCTATGTACTTAAAGTGTTGACAATATGTCAATGAAACAAACTGTAATCCCATTTAAATACTGATGACAAAAGAAGGCAACACAGCGGTGCTACTGTGGTTTTTATTACACCACATCCAAATTTGCGATTCCTGTGGACAATTTCATCCAGATTGTTTGCAGCGTTTTTTTATTCCTCTGAAAAAGATTTCTCAACAGTATTATTGGCCAATAACCGGAGGAAAGTCCAAGTTCAGGTCCCTGCCCCAACGCACCCTATCATGAACCTCACTGGCTAGCCAATGGCTCAAGTCAGATTGCTTTATTACTTTCATCCTGCTTTCCTGTCCAGACACAAATGAAGGGCTTACATAACTGCAAGAAAATAAAACATTAAACAGAATTAAACATAAAATTGCACACAACCATAACAAATTGAAAGCCAGCAGCAAATAAAAACAAACCCACAAAACAGTGGGTTAAAGAACTGCACGACATGATGTCAGGAAAACCAAGAAACCAAAGGCATGCTGGAACAGAAGGGGCAGGGGGAACACCAGACCATGGGCTGCACATTCAGAGCCCTCAAATGGACAGTACAAGAGGCCAGCCAAGATTCAGAGGGGCTCATCTGCTTTCCTTTCCATTCTCTCAGGACTCACACTTCTTAAATCCACTCCTGCCACCATGGAGCAGCAGTTTTCAGAATTGGGGAAATGACACTAGCCATGGTTTATCAATTCAGACATCATGTCACACCAAAGTTATGCTTCCTTAACCATGTTTCAGCGCCATGTCTGAACTGCACCATTATCTAGCCTACCTCACAACGTTGTTGTGAGGATAATCCCATGCCCCTGCTTGAATTCCTTGACAGATTCCAAATGTGGTTAACAATGTAGTGCCAGGTAGCCTCGCTGTCACCTCCAAAGTCTTGCACAGGACATGCCCCCAAATGCCGTTCTGTACATTTCCCACAGCAGCAGCAGTGAGGTCACTGTTATGGGCAACCCACCAACAAACCTACTTGTGACTTCAGCAACACACCAGTGATAAATAGGAATTCCATTGGGTTAACAGCAGCACCAAGAAGAGACAACGCCAAATATTTTCATTAAGACAAAAGGACAGCATCTTTGAAACAAGATTATCCTGTGTGCAGAGGCGAGGGATATATTATTTATCATTTTTGAGACTTCCATCCCATCTTTCTGCTTCAGAACAAAGCTCTCGAGGTGGCTAGAATCATCGATGAAAAACAACCCACTCAATAAAATAGTTTAAAAGCAAACACAGCTGCAAATAATTTAAAAACACTCCAGTGGAAACAAAACAATATGGAGCGGGGGTGGGGTGGGGGAGTCAGGCCAAAAGCCTGCTAAAGCCAAAAAAGGGTTTCCAAAGAGGGAGAGAAATGGGCTTCCAAGGGCACGGGGGAAGTCCAGATCCTGGGTGCTGCATGCAAGAAGGCCCTTCCCCACTGAATAACTAGCCCCCTGAATTGGAGCCGTGACTCAGTGGTACAACCCCTGCGTAAGGCCCCAGGATCAATCCCCAGCAGCATCTCCAGGTAGGGTTGGAAGAACTGCCTGAAACCCTGGAGAGCCGCTGCTGGTCAGTGTCGACAATACTGGGCTAGATGGGCCAACGGTCTGACTCAGTATAAGGCAGCTTCCTATGTTCCTATGTGTCCAGAAATGGAACAGTGGCTAGTGAAGTCAGTATAAAAATGGAGTCACGTGTTCCAAAGGATTTTCCAAGGGAAGTGCAACCCCACGCAACAGAGGCTGAACCCTGAGCCAATAGTCCTACTGACCAAGAGCACTTTGGATTAAATCTCTAGCCCACACCTAGCCCATTACCAATTTCAGACAATAGTTCAGAATCCAAAGAGCTTCAACACCATAATCTTAACTTTTTACAGTAGATTCTTTGATGCTGACAATAAAGCAGTGAGGAAGGAAACAGGAAGGGGAAACAGTAGTCAGCCCAGTGCACCGTGTTACAGACATCGCCACAGACAGGCAGTTGAACTCAGCTGGTGGAAGGAAGTAAGGATGGAGAGATAAACAAGAGCGCAAATACTTAAGAACAAAGATGGAAAAACAGACAGCAGCTATAGATGCACCAGACCATCCAAAGAGAAGCCCCCAGTGCTCAAGACCATCCCAAGGTTATACGTTAAGACCACATTTGAAGCCAGTGGTCCTTTTTGTCAACAAGAGTCCATCTCTCTTTGGAGCAGAGGAGATGTCCCGGTGGGCCAGTCCTAAGAGGAAGGGGGTTGGGTTTTGTTCAGGGACACCCAACACACTGGCCTCTTGGGTAGCAAGATGGTTCTGCAAGACATCCTGAAACACAGCACCCTAGTGAACTGCCCAGAGAGCTTCAGCTATTGGGCCATATAGAAATGCAATAAAGAAGTAGTGGAATGGGAGGAAGAGACATGGCTTTTGAGAAATTAGTGTATCTGCTCCCAGCAACCAGTTGGAAGACCACAAGGCCTGAGGGGAGGTTGCATCTGCGGGAAACACACACACTTTGCCCTGTCGTGGGGGATGGCGGCCCTTGCCATTCTTAACTGTGGGTGGAAACAGATTTTCAGAATACTGAGAGCAGCAGCCAGGTTAGCCAGTAACCTGATGAGAGAAACAGGATGGAAATTCTGTGAACTGCGTATGTAAGAAGGGCTACTAAATCAAAGGGTTGTGTAATTATGAGATGCTTTGGGTCCCACTCAGTCAGGATGTAGCTATATACTCGCAACAGAATGAGGTTGTGCACTCCTGAGGGTCCTGAAGGCACTGCACTACTTCAGACTACTGGCAGGAAATTCCATTTTTGAATATACCTTGACAGAAAAGGCTACAGAACACTAGCACAGCAGGGTTATGCTGGGATTTCTCCCTGATGCACTGGTGTTGGGTGGTTGTTGTTTTTTAATGTGGAGGAACATCACAAAATGTAACAGCATCGTGTTTAGACTACTGCAATGCTCTCTACGTGGGCCTACTCCTAGAGAGTGTCTGGAAGCTTCCATTGGCACAAAATGCAGCAGCTAGGCTACTAAATGGTGCATGGTATCGGGACCATATCACACCTGCCTTGAAAGACCTGCACTGGTTGCCAGTTGCTTTCTGGGCTCAATTCAAGGTGCTGGTTTTCACCTTTAAATCCCTGAACAGCTTTGGACCTGGCTATCTAAGGGGCCGCCTGTCTTGCTATGAACCTGGTGGAGTATTACGATCTGCAGGAGAGGCCCTTTTGAGGACACCTGCAGAGGCCGGTTTGTCAGGCACGCTCCCAAACTGGTGAATATGCTCCCTGCAGAACTACGATTAGCCCCACTCTCCTGGCTTTCAGAAAGGGTGTGAAAATGCATCTTTTTAATTTATCCTTTTAAATTATGTAGTTGTTTTAATTATTTACTGTTTTAATGTTCTTGTTTACTGTGTTAAGTTTTTATTGTTTTAGGTTGTTGTGTACTACCTCGATGGCTTCTTAGCAAATAAGGAAGTATATAAATGTTTAAAATCAATAAAATGCTACTTCCCCACCAAATTTAGGGGAAGGCGACCCAGGCAACAGCCTGGAACACCGGGTTCAGGGGATGACTCCATGGGCTATATATCAGACTGTCTACTCCGCAGCTGAAACAGTTCATACGGCATAAATAAAAACAAATCTACAGATTCTAGTGTACAAATTTAATACATCAAAGTCATGAAATGGGCTACAAATGCAATTAAAAAGCAAGTTATCCAGAAGTCGAGCAAATGGAAGGGGTACCAAAGGCACTTCCCACCTGGGTCTAGAGCTGGTCCTGCTCTGATGAGTAAAAGTTTAGCCAGGTGCCTCCCTAACTTGCCTGGGGAAAAATGTTCCAGAACTGGGGCACCACCACAGAAAAGGCTCTTTCCCTAGTCGATATCCACCTCACCTCAGAGGGTAGGAACGACAGACAGAAGATTAAGGGAATGTGAGAGCCTAACAATAGCCAACTGAGTAAAAATTTATGCATGGTGAGTTTATCAAAGAACATAGAGAAAAGAGTGCAATGGAATGACACACACACAAAAAAACATTAGGAGAACCAAAACACACAGACAACAACAGATCAAGGGTAGCGTGTAAGTGCGTACACGTGTTTGGGCAAGCATGTGATTGAGGCAGCAGACAGAACGGGAGGAAAACCACATCACGCCCACAAGGGAAACAGAGTGTGTGCGAATGTAGATTGCACCCTTTCCACACTTGTAGCCAATGCTTGTTCCCACTGCTTGGCTCCTGAGCTATCTAGACCAGTTCCCCCCAACTTGATGCCCCCCAGAAGCCCCCAGCCAGCAAAGCTGGGAGTTGTAGCCAAAAACATCCAGAGGGCACCAGGTTGGGGAAGGCTAGACTAGACCATTGTTCACACTTTTATAAATCCAGCCTCCACTGTCACACACACACACACCGGTGATAATCCTGATTCCACAGCATCTGAAATATCCTTTCTTCTCTCCAGTCTCCTTCAACAACATTGACATCCAGTGGAGCGACCCAAGAGTGTTCACCAGCAGCCTTTCCTTCCAGAAAGGAGAACCCAACAGACACAAGTGCCCGAAAACATGTCAAGGCCAACTTCATGCTTCGCACACAGCTGCTGTAGACACCCCTCAGCACTGCCCTCTTCCAACACCCTCTCACTCCCACCATCTCTCCCCTTCCCCATAACACCTGGTTGGGAAGTAGCAGAAGAATCTCTACCATCCACATACAATTTCCCACAGGCACCCTTTCACTTTTTAAAACCGGAACTGTCCACCACAAGGCAGGACTGCAAAGCTCCAGGACCCCTGTTCATCAAGGCCAAGGTTCCTGTTGTCAACCCAGGATTGTTGCCTTCACTGCCCTGCCCCTGTGTGGCTGTTTAAGGCTCTCTCTCTCTCTCTCTCTCTCAATCTCTCTCTCTCTCTCTCAATCTCTCTCTCTCTCTCACACACACACACACACACACACTGCCCTCTCCAGACACAGGCACCACCTTAAATACTGCTTACATACACACAGACACCAATATTTCGCTAGTGGGTCCACAGTCTCAGCACTGTCACCCCTCAGACCATATACAGAGTGGAGGGGAGAAGCAGCTTCCTGATGGCTGGCCCCACCAACTCTGCTTCAAAGCACCTTTCTCATATTCAGTCAGAAGGGTTATCCCCCCCCCACACACACACATTATTGTGAAAGTTTTATGGAAACAACATATAATGTAAGAACCTGGAAGCCTTCAGGTTATACAGAATTCTTCATTCTATCCAGTGTGGAGTTCTGTGCAATACAACTGCATGCCAAGGGAACCTGGCTGAATGGAAGATGTCATTTGGCATACCTTGTAGCCCTGAATTAGTTCTGGAACCAATTGAGCAGCAAAGTTTAACATAAAAAATATGGAGCTCATTTTGGAGGTCTCATAGCAATATTATTATACCATACAGTTGTTTTCCTAAGTGCTCAAAACATTTTACATACATTATCATAGCAATTCCTGCAACAGAGCTGTAAGATAGGCCAGCATTAATTAAGAACACAAGAACTGCCATGCTGGATCCGACCAAAGAGGGCCCATCACTTTGGCCACCAACTCTTCATGCTTCCACCAGCAGGTCAAGGAGGCTACAGACCTTCTCCATGCCTCATCCCCAGCATCCAACAGTCCTGCATAGCTTCTAATCATGCAGGCTGTATTTGTCTTGCCATGCCTAATATCCATAATGATTGCTTGCTTAAGACTGAGGATGAAACAAAGACTTGCCAAAGGGTATCCCAGAGGTCATGGCAGAGTTGAGATTTGAAGCAGTCTTCCTGGCTCATACTCTTAACCCCATCACCAGATCTCTTAAGGTTCCAGAGACTTCGGGATGTTTTTAAATAACGGGCCTTAGTGAACCATAATCTATAGCGGCATATGATTCTCCACCAATCTATACACATACATGTGTGGCAATCCAGAATTGCTCTGTTTTTTTCTGATACTGATTAGGATACTGGGCCCGATTTACTAATGGGCTGACCTATTATGACAGCTTGCAATGTAAATTCACACACACACATTTGCAATTTGGGCAGGTGTTGAATGTCAACATCAGAGATGCCATATCCTTCTATCCTTCCCTCCCTCCCCACAACTCTCAACTGCCTCCCAGCAAACTGTGAGTACAGAGCTCTCTAACTCTGCTCCAACTATGAAGAAACAGTCAGGAGCTGGATCCAGAGATGTGGGTTCAAGCACCCCTTCTGTGATAGCCTTATTATGCGGCCTTGGGCAACTCAGACTGCAATCTTATACACATTTACTTTGGAGCCCAGCGGGGCTGACATCTGACAAGACAAATACAGGACTACACTGTCAGTCTCCCTGGGTCTCAGTTCTGCATCTGTCAAATGGGAATGTTGTTGGCTGACAGGAAGTCGAGATCAAAACAGCTTGGCACATCTTCAGGCGTGCGAGATACATGACATAGCTAGCCTTGCATTCCCAGAGCGTTGCCTCCACATTCTTCCTGCCCTTCTCCCCCACCCCCACCCCACCCCCAAAACTGCACCAATTCCTTCCCCTCATCCTCAAGATACCATGATCCCAATTGTTCTCCCCGCGTCGTCCCCCTATATTCTTTGGCCTGCCTGCATAATTCACACCCTCCCTACTTCCTGATTATCCTTCCTTATCCCTTCCCAAAAAGTACCTCTATCAAAGCACCTCGGGAAACAGGTACTTCTCCCCTCCCCTCTATCAGCACCAGCTCCTAAGACATGACCCCCGACATGCCAGTTCATGCCCCAGTGCCCGTCGGTCTCCGCTCCCGCTCCCCAGCCTGCTCCTTCGCACTGTTTTCCCAAGGCGCTTCTCGCCCCGGCGTTTGCCCCACCGTCCGCGAGGAGCCCCACAGTTCAGGACACGCCGCGGCAAGCCGCCCGACGACCCGGTCCGCGCTGCGTGCCCCCCGGTCACCGCCTCCCCGCGGCGGGAGGCGCCCAGGCACTGCGCCCCCGCGCCACACCGGCCCGCCGGCCGCCAGGCCCCTTCCACGCACGGGTCTCCGCCGCGCCTTCCGGCCCTCGGGCCCCCTTCAGCGTGAGACCCCGCCCGCCGCCCCCAGCTCCGGACCCCAAGCCGCGGCTCTCTCCGCGCCGCCGCCCCGCCCCGCCCCGGCCAGGCCGGCCTCCCCCGCGGCGCCGCGCCGGCCCCGGCCTCCCCCGCTCCCGGCCCTCCCTGCGCCGTTTCGAGGGGCCCCGGGGCGCCCCGGGGCGGCGGCGGCAAGCACCAGCAGCCGCCGCGAGGCGCGCAGCGGCGCGGCGCCCCACTCACCTCCGTGCGCCCGGAGACGCCGCGGCCCAGGCGGAGGCGCCGGGGAGCGCTCGGCCCGTCGCCGGCCTCGGGCGGGGCGGCGGAGCCGGACGAGGCGCGCCTGCGGCGGGGCACCGGTCCGCCCGCCTCGCGCCTCGCAGCCGCGCGGGCCCTGCTGCCCGCTGCCGCCGCTGCGCGCCCGGCTCCCTCGCGCTCCCTGCCCGGCGTCGGCGGGCAGCGGATCAACAGCAGGCGGCGGCGGCGGCGGCGGCGGCTACATGGCACGAGCCGGGCGGCGGGACGCGGCGACGCCCCCAGCGCCGGGCGGAGGCAGCGCAGCGCGGGCGCCGGCCAATGGCGCGGCCGGCCGGGAGCGGAGGCGGGGCCAGGCGCGGCGCGCCCAATGAATCGAGGCGCCCGCCCCTGCGCCCCGCCCCGGCCGCCTGCGGCGCCGCCCGCCTCGTATCCTTCCGCCCGGCGGAGCGCGGCTCCCCCGGCGCCGCGCAGGGGCGGGCGAGACCCGGCCCGGCGGCCCGGCGGCCGGGGGCGGGGGCGGGGGCGGCCGGGCGCGAAGCGCGCGCCCGCTCTCTTTTTCGCCCCCCGGCCCGGCCCGGCCCGGCCCAGGTGTCGCGTTCGTGGCGCGTTGGACCAACCCCTTTCCGAAAGGCCCCGGTCGCCGCCCGGGATGCAAAAGAGCCGCCCCGGGCGTGTGCGGCCTCGGCGCCCGAGCTCGCGTCGCAGCGCCGTCGCGACCGCAGGACAGCAGCGGACGCTGCGCTGGGGAATCAGCACCATTTCGCTGTGCGTCCTCTTGAGGCGGCGCTAAATGTGCTGTCCAGTCCTGACTGACGGCTTCTGGGGAGTGGTCTGGTTTACAGGCACTATACCCTGTGACCTCCAAGATGAGTATCCCCCGCCCGACATAGCAGCATTAAGGATTAATATAGGGGAAGAAAAGATGGCATCGAAAGAAGAGCTTGACGACGTCGGAAGAGCCCTGCTGGATCAGACCGAGGGCCCATCTAGTCCAGCCTTCTGTTCACGCAGCGGCCGACCCACTGTCGACCGGGAACCCACAGGCAGGCATGAGCACACCAGCACCCTCCCACCCATGTTCCCCAGCAACCGGTGTACATAGGCTCGCTGCTGCTGGTCCTGGGGCAGCACAGAGCCCTCAGGACTAGTAGCCATTGATAGCCTTCTTCTTGAATTTGTCTAACCCCTTTTAAAACCATCCAAACTGGTGGCCATCACTACTTCCTGTGGTAGCAAATTCCATCTAAGAACATAAGAAAGCCTGTTGAAAAGGATAATAAATGATAAAACTAGCATTTGTAGCCATGTACAGACCTGCCTGGCTGCCCCCTGACCACACATTTCTACTTTTCTAAAGGGTGCTGTAGAGACCAGCTTCAGCCCCGGCAGGCCCCGATGGGCAAGCTGACACTGGGCATGTTTGCCATTTCCCCCTCACCTGCTGCTCTCTGGATGCTCGGGGGAGGACGACCGTGGGACCCTAGACATCAGTCCCGAGGTCCGTCTCCACCTGCACCTGCCTGCATTCAGCTGACCCTTGAAGGAGGAGCACCAATTGCATCTTTTTCTCCCTTTGGAAGGGTTGTTGCATGTTTATCCTACCTTCCTTCAAAGGGCAGAGTATAGGGTTGTTCTCCCTCCCCCCAGCCCCACAACAACCCTGTAAGGTATGTTAAACCAAGAGGTAGGTTAAGTCTATGAGGCTTGCAGCTGAGCAGGGATTTGGACACAAGTCTTTTTGGTTCTAGTCTGATCACTTAAAACCTTTTGATCAACTAAAAAAATGCCCCTGATTAATCAGCCTGCAGCTGCTGCTGCTTGTTTGCAATATATGTATTTTTAATACAAAAAGTTATAAACACTCTTGCTGGAAGGCACCATCTTCAGAGAGGCCTTGCACACACATAGGAGACAGTGATGCCTCTTCTAACATGGCTCCTGCTACCACACCTGAATTTGTTGTTGTTGTTCAGTCGTTCAGTCGTGTCCGACTCTTCGTGACCCCATGGACCATAGCACGCCAGGCCTTCCTGTCCTGCGCTCTCTCCTGGAGCATGCCCAAGTCCATATTCATTGCACCGGTGATGCTATCTAGCCATCTCATCCTCTGCCGTCCCCTTCTCCTTTGGCCTTCAGTCTTTCCCAGCATCAGGGTCTTTTCCAGGGAATTTTCTCTTCGCATTAGGTGGCCAAAATATTTGAGCTTCAGCTTCAGTATCTGTCCTTCCAATGAGCACTCAGGGTTGATTTCCTTTAGGATTGACTGATTGGACCTCCTTGCAGTCCAGGGGACTCATAAGAGTCTTCTCCAGCACCACAGTTTGAAGGCATCAGTTCTTCGGTGCTCAGCCTTCCTTAAAGTCCAGCTCTCACAGCCAGACATTACTACTGGGAAAACCATAGCTTTGATTAGACAGACCTTTGTTGGCAAGGTGATGTCTCTGCTTCTTACTACGCTGTCTAGGTGTGCCATAGCTTTCCTCCCAAGGAGCAAGCGTCTTTTAATTTCATGGCTACAGTCACCGTCTGCGGACGGTGACTGTAGCCATGAAATTAAAAGACGCTTGGAGCCCAAGAAAGTAAAATCTGTCAATGCTTCCATTTCTTCCCCTTCCATATGCCAGGAAGTGATGGGGCCAGATGCCATGATCTTCGTTTTTTTAATGTTGAGTTTCAAACCAGCTTTTGCACTCTCCTCTTTCACCCTCAACAAGAGGCTCTTTAGATCCTCTTCGCTTTCTGCCATTAGGGTAGTATCCTCTGCATATCTGAGGTGGTTGATAATTCTCCCGGTAATCTTAATTCCAACCTGTGATTTATCCAACCCGGCATTTCTCACCATGTACTCTGCATATAAATTAAATAAGCAGGGCGACAATATACAGCCTTGTCGTACTCAATTCTCAATTTTGAACCAATCGGTTGTTCCATGTCTGGTTTTTACTGTTGCTTCTCGTCCCTCGTACAGGTTTCTCAGGAGACAGGTAAGGTGGTCTGGTACTCCCATCTCTTTCAGAATTTGCCACAGTTTGTTGTGATGCACACAATCAAAGACTTTAGCGTAGTCAATGAAGCAGAAACAGACGTTTTTCCGGAATTCTCTTGCTTTCTCCATGATCCAGCGAATGTTGGCGATTTGATCTCTAGTTCCTCTGCCTCTTCGAAACCCAGCTTGTACTTCCAGTAGTTCTCGGTTCGCATACTGCTGAAGCCTAGCTTGTAGGATTTTGAGCATAACCTTGCTGGCATGTGAAATGAGCGCAATGGTATGGTAGTTTGAACACTCTTTGGCGTTGCCCTTCTTTGGAATTGGAATGTAAACTGACCTTTTCCAGTCTTGTGGCCACTGCTGAGTGTTCCAAATTTGTTGGCATATTGAGTGCAGCACTTTCACAGCATCATCTTTTAGGATTTTAAACAGCTCAGCTGGAAGACTGTCATCTCCGCTAGCTTTGTTGTCAGTAATGCTTCCTAAGGCCCACTTGACTTCACTCTCTAGGATGTCAGGCTCAAGTTCAGTGACTGCACTATCATGGCTATCAGGGACATTAAGATCTTTCCTGTATCGTTCTTCTGTGTATTCTTGCCACCTCTTCTTAATCTCATCTGCTTCTGTTAGGTCCCTGCCTTCTTTGTCCTTTATCATGCCCATCTTTGCACAAAAGTTCCCTTGAGATCTCCGATTTTCTTGAAGAGATCTTTAGTCTTTCCCATTCTGTTGTTTTCCTCGATTTCTTTGCATTGTTCATTTAAGGCGGCCTTCTTGTCTCTCCTTGCTATTCTCTGGAACTCTGCATTCATTTGCATATATCTTCCCCTTTCTCCCTTGCTTTTCGCTTCCCTTCTTTCCTCAGCTACTTGTAAAGCCTCATCAGACAGCCACTTGGCTTTCTTGCATTTCTTTTTCTTGGGGATGGATTTCGTTGCTGCCTCCTGAACAATGTTATGGACCTCCGTCCATAGTTCCTCAGGCACTCTGTCTATCAGGTCTAATCCCTGAAATCTATTCCTCACCTCCACTGTATATTCATAAGGGATATGATTGAGGTCATACCTGAATGGTTTAGTGGTTTTCCCTACGTTCTTCAATTTAAGCTGAAATTTTGCAAGAAGCAGCTCATGATCTGAGCCACAGTCAGCTCCAGGTCTTGTTTTTACTGACTGTGTAGAGCTTCTCCATCTTTGGCTGCAAAGGACATAATCAATCTGATTTCAATATTGACCATCTGGTGATGTCCATGTGTGGAGTCGCCTCTTGTGCTGCTGGAAAAGAGTGTTTGCTATGATCAGCGTGTTCTCTTGGCAAAACTCTATGAGCCTTTGTCCTGCTTCATTTTGTACACCAAGGCCATGCTTGCCTGTTATCCCGGTGATTTCTTGACTTCCTACTTTGGCATTCCAATCCCCTATGATGAAGAGGACATCTTTTTTTGGTGTTAGTTCTAGAAGGTGTTGTAGGTCTTCATAGAACCGATCAACCTCACCTTCTTCAGCCTCAGTGGTTGGGGCATAGACTTGAATTACTGTGATGTTGAATGGTTTGCCTTGGATTTGTACTGGGATCATTCTATCGTTTTTGAGATTGTACCCCAGTACTGCTTTTCCCACCCTTTTGTTGACTATGAGTGCTACTCCATTTCTTCTAAGGGATTCTTGCCCACAGTAGTAGATATGATGGTCACCTGAATTAAATTCGCCCATGCCTGTCCATTTTAGTTCACTGATTCCCAAGATGTCGATGTTCAATCTTGCCATCTCATGTTTGACCACCTCCAGCTTACCTTGATTCATTGAACTTACATTCCAGGTTCCTAAACAATATTGTTCTTTACAGCATCGGACTTTCTTTTCACCACCAGACACATCCACGGCTGAGTGTCCTTTCGGCTTTGGCCCAGCCGCTTCACTCTTTCTGGCACTACTTGGAAATTCCCTCTGCTCTTCCCCAGTAGCATATTGGACACCTTCCGACTTGAGGGGCTCATCTTCCGGCGTCATCTCTTTTAGCCTTGGGATACGTTCCATGGGGTTTTCTTGGCAGGAATGCTGGAGTGGGTTGCCATTTCCTTCTCCAGTGGACCACATTTTGTCAGAACTCTCCGTCATGACCTGTCTGTCTTGGGTGGCCCTGCACGGCATAGCTTATGGCTTCACTGAGTCACGCAAGCCCCTTCACCACAGCAAGGCGGTGATCCATGAAGAGGACACATGAATACATAGATAATTTAAACACAAAGTATGCTTTTTTCTAAAATAACTTTACCCCGCCATCAACCTAAACCACGACCATTCACTCAACAGGTTCATCTCTTCAGCGCAACTGTGCAACTACGTAATGGACTCTTTTGGTGCCTGCCAAGCCATTATTCACTTTCTTGGCCAAGTTACTTGTCTCAGTCACAGAATCGTAGGGTCGGAAGGGGCCTGCAAGACCATCGAGTCCAACCCCCTGCTCAGTGCAGGAAGCCCGATTCCTAGGCAGTCCCCCATCCAAGTACTAACCAGGGCTGACCCTGCTTAGCTTCCAAGATCAGACGAGACCAGGCACATCATTTGCCTTCTGTGAAATAGGTCATGGAGCAAAACATGGTCGGTTCAAAACAATGGTTTGGGTTTGGGGCACTTAGACCCCAGAAGTTGCCTTGTAGTTACATTCTTGGCAAATTTATTTTAATCCCTGAGTTTTCCTTCTGGGAAATGGGTATTTTGTTACTGGCCATGCCCACCATGGCCATAGTATGAATAGGCAAACCCTCTCCATGCAGCCATTTTGTGAGAGTGCCCATGACACATTCTCAAAATGCCAAGTTACCTTAAAAGTAAACTTTTTTCAGGTGTAGCAGTGAATCTTTCTACCAGTATTTCAGTCCAGGAGAGAAAGTACTCCCCAGCATTCAGACATTTGAGGACAGATAACTTAGCCAATCCTGCTTCCCCCACGCTTCATCTCGGTGCCAGAATGCTGTTAAGGAAGGGAGGGGGGAGGGAGTAGAGACATATCCTTCCTTCTTGTAAACGTTTAATTTTGCTCAACAATGAACATTAGCAAAGTGGCATTGGTCTAATTTACTACTATGCACTTTTATAATATCATCTCATCTATGATTTAATTTATTACTGCTGTAGTGGTGGTAATATTATTCAGTATTTACATGTGTATCCTGCTGTTCTATCAATACATACTCAAGAGCAGCTTACAAAAAATGAATGGGCGGGATATATTAAAAACACACAATATTAAAACCCACAGAATTAGCCATTATATGCAGCAATTAAAATACTTTTAAAATTGACAATTTAACAGCGTGATGTCTTGTCTTTCGTTGTTCTGGCCGTGGTGGCAGCGCTGTTTTTTGAACATATTTTGCTCATTTGTTTTCTACGGATTTTCTTCACCATTTTCAGTCACTATGTGAAACAATTTCCCAGACTTCCAGATTGCCCAATATCCCTGGTCCATGAACTAGCTTTCAGTTATTTTGTTGCTTTCAGCTTCTGCGATGTTGCTTCCTGATGTTTGCTTTGTTCTCCTGATCTCCCCATCTCAAATATGACTTGAATCTACTGCTGAGGTGCTCAACCTGTGTCAAGATTGTACCATTCAGACCATAGCTGGGTCAGATGCTCCTCCATACAAAAATATGTCCTATTGCGCATAGAAAGCTTTCACCTGGGAAAGGAGGCTGGGCAGGCAAGCGCCCTTCTCCGTTTACATGCTTGCTTTCTACATGGAGGGTTGTTGGTTTTTAATAGGGAAGAACATTCCAGAAGGTGAGTCTCCAGCTGTGCGCAGTGCGGGGGGTGGTTTGCATGTGTGAGAGACAGCAAGGTAGTTTCAAATGCACTTATAGCAAGGTTTTTAAAAAAAAAACACACACAAGGTAGTCATGAAGGAACTAGGTGGATTGAGACTTGCATTTCAACTTTTTTCTGTTTTTTGTTTGAGTAGCGAACAGACCCCTCCTGGCTGCGGCCTCGAGGCACCTTGCCAAAGCAGAGGGGAGGATGGCCAGGGCTTGCCTGGTGGAAAGCTACCTGAAAAGCCATCCTAAGTTCTGCGGAGGACATCAAGAAGGAGCACGGGAGGTGTGTGTTGAGTCCTCCAGCTGCCATCTTTTCCATATTGTTGGAAATGGCCTTGTTCATGTTTCATTTGTTTTGGTGGGGGAGCATTCTATCATGTGACCTCTGCCCCCCCCCCCGCTATGTGAAGTAATGCAGCCCAGTTGCGGGTTTACGGCTGCAAAATAGCCTTTCCTCCCTGTAGATAAGTGCGGTGGTGGGAACACCTTCTCAGTGGTGCCAGGCCCACTTTGAGGGGGCCTTCTGCAAAGTGCCCTCTGGTGGCCCCCTCCTATGATGGCGCACCCCCGCTGCAGGTTTCCATGGTGGCGGAAACAGGAGCAAACATCTGTTTTAATAACTTCAGCACAGTCCCGCTCTGCGGATTGGGGGAAAGTAAAATCGTGGCTCACCAACCCAGCCACTTGGCATGGGATTGCCCAGGGCAGTAGGTTAGTGAGAGCGAGACCTGCCATGTTATGGGGGTGGGGCAGCGCATACAATGGTGAAGGAAATGATGGTGGGGCAGGCTGTAGCTACGAGAGGCAGGTGTAAAAACCTAAGAAGGGCTGTGCTACATCAGGCCAAAGGCCTGTCTAGTCCAGCATTCTGTTCCCACAGTGGCCAGCCAGATGCCTCAATGGGGAGCCCACAAGCAGGACAGGAGGGCAACCCCACACACACATTGCTTGTGTTCCCCAGCAACTGGTATTGAGGAGCATCCTGTGCTGGATGGAGTGTGTGTGTGGCTTAATCGTGTATGACCCCAATGGCCCCGCTGGCTGCGAGTTATGGGAATTGTAGTCCAACACATCTGGAGGGCACCAGGTTGGGGAAGGCTTGTAAAGGGTAGGGGTAGTGCATTATTAGCTGAAGCAGGAGAAGGTTCCTGTGTGACAATTCACAGAGTCATAGAATACGAGGGCTGGAAGGGGCCTATAAGACCATTGAGTCCAACCCCCTGCTCAATGCAGGAATCCAAGTCAGAGCATCCCTGACAGATGGCAGTCCAATTAAAAAACTTAAAATGCCCATCTGATTTGGGACTTCTTCTCATTTGCAGGGCAGCTTCGACCAGCCTGGGGTCCCACTCTGCAGAAATAGCAGCTTGTAGCAAGAAAGGTTTTGACTGATCAATCTGCAAAGAGGAACAGCTCCGCATGGCTGAGAGACCACAGCGGCACCATGTGAATTCACACACAACCCATTTTCAGTGTTAGGAAAGCATTTGTGCATCCTCCCCAGCACAATATCATATTTCCAGAGTTTTATCCTAGAACTGAGATTAACTGAGAGTTAATCAATAACAGCGTTTATTTTATATGATGAGTAATCCCTGTGCCAAAGTGCTTTGGAACCTGAGTTCTTCCCAGTCTCCTTTTGTGCTAACACAGCAGACAGAAACAAAGAAAACAAGACCAGTACACCTCACATTTTATTGCTGGGCTGACTGCATCCGTTTGCCACAGGAAAGGTTCTCCATCTGGACGTGCCCTCAGCACCCTCATAAAGCCACTACACACACACACACACACACACACACGACTCCCACAGCTCAAAACAGAGAAATCACCCAAGTTCTCCAAACTCATCTCCTTACACTAATTGTTTCCTTGCATTCCATGACCCCGTGCCTCAGTTCCTGTTCAGGCAATTACATCTAATTATTCAAAAGTTTTTACCTGGATATCATTCTTACTTGCAAGGTGCCCCATCACCATTGCACGCAACCTCCTCATTAGGAAGTACCTCTTTCGGGTACAACTTCCTGTGTGGGCAGTTTGGGCATTGAAGAAGCTGCCACCTGCCTCATGGGTGGGGATCAGCATGCAGCCTTCACCTGACCTGGCTGTTCAGCCCCTGCAGTTGCCAGATCAAGCCCCAGAAATCTGTAACTCTTCATTGATGTATTTCTGTGTAAATATTCGCACATGTTCACACCCCGATCCTTTTTAGGTTCATGTCCAAGACTTCGGAAGAAACACTTTTTGAACATTTCAATGAGGACTAGAAGTATTTTGTTTGTTAGCAAACCCAGCTGAGTTTCCCAGAAAGACAAGGTTCTGGACAATGTGGAGAAATGCAGAATATAAACAGAGCTGTTCATAATGGTTGATGTTGCTTGTCACATCTTGCTGATGGTTATATGGTTTTTAAATGCAATATCCCATCCGTAATTTGCCCTTTAAATTTCTTTAGGGCGCAATCCTATGCATGTTTAGACAGAAAAAAAAGTCCTAGAATTCCCAGCATGCCCCAGCCAGCAGAACTGGCTGAAGGGCTGCTGGGAGTTGTAGGACTTTTTTTCTGTCTAAACATGCATAGGATTGCGCCCTTAGCGAGCACTCACAGTCAAGGAAGCGCTGAAGTGTTTGGGGCAACAAGCCACAGGGAGGTTGTGGCACTCTATTTCCCTCTGGTGGCAAGCTCAAGATTACAGGGAAGTCTTGGCCATAACTGCCTTATGCAACCTTGCAGGTGATGCATGATTTTATATTTATTTTCAAAGTAATGTCTCGACTTTGTGCCTCAAAGGCTCTGCATGGAAAGTTGCCTACTGCTGCTCCTCTGCATCCCACTTTCAAGTTGGGGTAGGGGACCAGCGGGGCCCTCCTCTCACGGCCAGTTTTGGATCTTGGGGCTGCCGGTTGCCGGTTCCAGCTGGGTAACAGGGTCGCCCACCGACCAGAGAAGCCTCGCCTCTCTTTCCCGGTCACCTGCCAAGTCAGCGTTTACAGCCGGATCGCCCACGGAGCCGCACAGGCGCCGTGTCCACTCCGGACTCCCTGCCAGATCTGCGGCCGTCCGCGCTCGGATGCCGGGGCGAAGGGCGAGCACCGCAGCCTGGGCAGGGCCTGGGGCGTGGCTCCCGGGAGCCCTGGGAGGCACCCGGCGGCCTTGGGAGCGCCAGGCGGGGAGCCGGGGGAGCCGGTTCTCGCCCCACGCGGCCACGGAAGCCCACTGGGAGGCTTCGGCCCGTCACAGCCTCTCGGGCCGGGCCACCTCGCAGGGCCGTTGTGAGGACAGTGGCGAGGAGCAGGAGCAGGTCACGCACGCCGCCTCGGGCTCCTGGCAGGAAGAGACGGCGCAGCCCACACGCGCGACCAGTAACCGGCGAGCGGGCGGCTCCCCTCGCACTCGAGCCGCGCGTCACGCGCCCAGAAGGCCGCCGCCTCCCGGGGCCCCGGGCGCCCGGCCAAAGGCGGCGGCGCAGGCGCTGTGCGCACGCGCGCCGCTGCCCCGCCGGCGGCCCTGCGCGCCGGCGAGGGATTCTTTGGGGCCGGCGGCGGAGGGAGACGCAGTTCGCCGCCGGCTGCGCGCGCGGCCCTCTCCCCGCCGGCCGGGCGCCGCCCGCCCCCGCCCGGCCGCGCCATTGACGTCGCGCGTGCGTCACCGTCGCCAGCGCAACCGGGCCGCGCGTGGGGGACATCTGAAGAGCCGGCGGCTGTCTTGGCCGGGCGCGGTGGAAGGGCCGCCGGGCGCGGGGCCCCGCGGGCCCCAGTCCGGCCGCGGGCCGCCGGGCCGCTCTGCGGATGCTCAGCCGGGCCCGGCCAGGCGCGGCCCGGCCCTCGCGAGGCGCGGCCGTGCGCGCGGGCCATGCGGCGCCGAGGCGGCCGGCGGCCTCGGGGAGCCCCCCCGAGCCCCCGGGCCCGGCCTCTGAGGACGCGCGGGGAGGAGCCGGGCCCGCAGCCGGCGCGCCCGCCGCTCGGGAAGCGCTTGGCGCGCCCTGGGCGCCCGCGGACGCCGCTGTGCGGCAGCATTCCCGTCCGCGCAGGCTGCGCGCCTCGCCACCTGCCGCCGGGGGCGGGCGGCCCACCGGCAGCCTGGCCGCCCCGCGCCCTGGCCGGCCCGCTCCGCCGCCAGGCCCCCGCGCGCTCCCGGGGCGGCTCCCGCGCTGCGGCTCCCTGCTGCACGCGCCGCGCGGCTCGCCCCGAGGGCGGCCCCCGAGGGCTGCCGCGTATCTGCGAACGAGGCTCCGAAAGGCCCGTCTCGCGGAATAAAAATGCGCCGCGTCTGAATCTGAAATCAACCGCCCCCCGCCCCCCCCGGCCTGGCCTGGCCTCTGCAAGTTTTCCTTTTTTGGTGAGTAACTAAGTCTCTCTCTCCCTCCCCCCCTCTCCCTCTCCCGCTTTTCTTGAACTCCTTGGGACTCGTCCAGGTTCCCACAAGCTGAAGCAGGCGCCTGTCCCTCCTAGGAACATCTCTTCAGATGCATAACCAGGCAAAATGATCGGGGCAACACGTGAAGCTGTGGCAGTTTCCATTTGCAGTGGAGTATGTAAACTTCAAAGTCACACACAGCAGTTCCTCAGGGCAATGCATGGCTGGCCTATTTCATCTTCCTTATTCTCCTGCCCTAATCCTGTGGCATAACCCCTTAGTCCTCATCCCCTGCTGAAACTCCAGAGGGTGGCCATCTTCGCGTGTTGCAGCAAAATCGGTAAAGTGTCTGGTGGCACCTGAAAAACAAACAGATTTCTTGATAACAATAACAAGAAATGGCTTGTTTAGAAGAAATCTGTTAGCCTTTAAGATGCCATGTGTCTCTGCAGTGTTGAAGCCTAAATACATGCACATTCTGAACAGAACACTTAATTCTTCTCCTTCCCCCATCTCTCAGTTCTCCCTCTGTTGCCTCCCCCTTTGCTGAATCTCAAAGTAGAAGATGCTCATCAGAGCAAGGATCTTCTCCTCTTGCAGTTACTCTGTTGAGCACCCGGCATGCATGGGTGGCAAGAGAGCAAGGCAACAGCAAGTGTTTGTACGAGAGAAAATGCCCCCCCCCCATGCTCCAGTGTGACTCTCAGAAGCTGTGCCCAGCCAGATGCTCCTGTCCCTTTAACAGGGCTGTAAAGGGGGGGGGGGTTCAGCAGGTGCAGTTTTTCTCTCCCTGACATGGCATGTTGCAGAGCTGCCGGAGTTCGTTCCCTCTACTTACTACAAATGATTATAGGCACAGGAGCCCCCTCCTCCCACTGTCCTCCTTTGCATCTGGCCTCCCATCTGGCCTGTGTGCACTGCATGATTTTGTGGTCATGCCTTGCAAGCCAGGAATTGAAACTGCGTACGGAAATCATTATCTTGAGAATTTCAGATTTAGTGTTTTTGAAAAGAGGGGTACAAGTTTCCAGCCCTTAAGATGGGCTTGAAAACATATGGGTGCTGGACTGAGATCTCAAAGGCCAAGGGGATTAGAGTGGCGAAGGGGTCTGCTGAAGCCTGAACTATTTTTGTCTTCCCCTTTAAGTACATCCCCCACCCCATGGATTTAGCCTGCTGCTGTTCATTTCTCAGTGTATGCTTCCCCACCAGCTATCCAAGCTCCTCCCCAGAATCCTTTGCACCAGTTTATTGCCAAACATTGGCTGGCAGCCATAGTTTCTCAGCCTGATTAACATCTCCCTGGTTATGTAACACAACGTCTAAGCTCTGTGCCTTGTGTGTCTGGGGAGAGATGGGGACAGGGATGCAGGACCAGGTCTAGATAACTGAGGGAGGGGCCTCTCCCCAGGAGCATCGTGGTAATGGAGGTGGAGACAACCATGAGAAAGAAAGAAAGCCAACTGTGGCGTAGCCATTCGCGTGTCCGAGAAGGATCTGGGAGCGCTGCATCCACATCCAACTCAACTATGAAGCTCACTGGATAACTTTGAGCCCGTTGCCATCTTTCAGCCTCGCCTACCTCTCAGGGTTGTTATGAGGATAAAAGCAGAAGAAAAATCCATAGCTGGCTAAACTCTGTGGCAGACGGCAGGAACAAATGCTCTCAGTAAATAAATGGTGAAGACTGCGGTGCGAGGAGCAGAGGTCTGTTTCAGTTGGGCAGGACTTGAACCTGCTTTGCAGAAGGAGCAAAAGAGGAGTGGGGGCAGGGGCCCTGCCCCATGGAGCTTTCAGCTGGAATAGCTCTTCAGACAGAAGCTTGATTCCTTAGATTTTGAACGTGTGGTAAGTTGCTTTGGGCTGTTGGAGAGGCAGCGTATGCACGCTCTAAACTAATGCCATATAAATTTTTGCACAGGAGAAAACAGGAATAGCAGGGTAGCACGAAAGAACAGAAGGACGTAAAATGACCCTTGTAGGATCTGGCCAGATGCTCCCAGGAAGCCCACAAATGGGTCGTGAGGGCAAGAGCCCCACCTGCCACTGTTCCTGAACGGCTGCCACGGAGAGGCATGCAGCTTCTGATACGGAAGGCAGCACAGAGCCATCAGGACTACTAGTTACGGACAGCTTTATCCTCCATTGATTAATCCCTTTTTAAACCTGTTCAGGTCGAGAGCCAGCACCACAGCTTGTAGCAGCAAATTCCATAGTCTAACTCTGGGCTGTGTGAAGAAGGACTTCCATTTATCTGTCCTGAATATCTGTCCTGTCACAGAAATAAAGGAGGAGGAGCTTGGTAGCCCCATCGAGAGCATCTGGGTTGAAATAAATGGAGCAAAGAATAAAAGGAACCTGGTGGTTGGAGTCTACTACCGGCCACCCAATCAAGGAGAAGACAAGGATGAAACTTTTGAAAAGCAAAGAGCCAATGTTTTAAGGAAGCATGATGTAGTAGTAATGGGGGACTTCAATTTCCCTGATATTTGTTGGGAGACAAATTCTGCAAAACATGGCCCCTCCAGGAAATTCCTGACTTGTGTGGCGGATAACTTCCTCCTACAGAAAGTAGAGGAAGGAACCAGAGGATCGGCTATCCTTGACTTGATCCTAAGCAACAGAGATGACTTAGTGGATAAAGTAGCAGTTACAGGAACTCTGGGGGAAAGCGACCATGTTGTACTTGAGTTCTTGGTTCTAAGGGAAGCAAAAGCCGAGTGTACTCAAACGCGTACCCTGGATTTTAGGAAAGCTGATTTTCATAAACTCAGAACAATGATCAGGAAGGTCCCATGGCAAGCGATGCTAGCGAGAAAAGGAGTCCAAGATGGGTGGGAGCTTTTAAAAAAGGAAATTCTCAAGGCACAATCACAAGCAATTCCAACAAGAAGAAAAGGTGGAAGACAACAGAAGAAGCCAAATGTGGCTTCACAAAAAGCTTAGGGATGACCTGAAAACAAAAAAGGACACATATAGGAAGTGGAAAGAAGGGCAAGTAACAAAGGAAGAGTACAGGCAGGTAGCACAGAATTGCAGGGATGGCGTCAGGAAGGCTAAAGCTGAGAATGAGCTGAGGTTAGCAAGGGATGTTAAAAACAACAAAAAGGCTTTCTTCAGCTACGTGCATAGTAAAAGACAAGAGGAAAGAAATGGTGGTTCAGCTATTAAATAAGGATGGAGAAACGATAACAGATGACAAAGAAAAGGCAGAGGTGCTCAATTCCTACTTCGGCTCAGTCTTCTCCCAAAAGAGGGTCTATGACCCCCCTGGCAAAGGCGAAGTACAGGCTGAAGGGGCAGGATTGCAGCTTGAGATCGACAGGCATATGGTCAAGGAACACCTCATTACTTTGAATGAGTTCAAATCTCCAGGGCCGGATGAACTGCATCCTAGAGTAATAAAGGAACTGGCAGAAGAACTCTCAGAACCGCTGTCTATTCTCTTTGAGAAATCATGGAGGACGGGGGAAGTGCCAGAGGACTGGAGGAGGGCTAACGTTATCCCTATCTTCAAAAAGGGTAAAAAGGAGGAACCTGGGAACTACAGACCAGTCAGTCTGACATCAATCCCTGGGAAAATTCTGGAGCAGATCATAAAGCAATCCATCTGGAAGCACCTTGACAACAATGCCGTGATTACTCGAAGCCAACATGGATTTGTCAAAAACAAGTCCTGCCAGACAAATCTGATCTCATTTTTTGATCAAGTCACCTCCCTTGTAGACCGTGGGAATGCTGTAGACATCATATACCTTGACTTCAGCAAAGCTTTCGACAAAGTGCCCCATGATATCCTGATGAGCAAACTAGCTCAAAGTGGGCTAGATGAAACAACGATCCGGTGGATCCACAGTTGGCTACAGAATCGGACTCAAAGAGTTCTTATCAATGGGACCTTCTCAAACTGGGGAGAGGTAACGAGCGGGGTACCGCAGGGCTCAGTTCTGGGCCCAGTGCTCTTCAACGTTTTTATGAATGACTTGGAGGAGCAGGTGCAGGGAATGCTGATCAAATTTGCAGATGACACAAAATTGGGAGGGATAGCTAATACTTTGGAAGACAGAAACAAAATTCAAAGTGATCTGGATAGACTGGAGCGCTGGGCAGAAAACAACAGAATGACATTTAATAGGGACAAATGCCAAGTTCTGCACCTAGGAAAAAGAAACCAAATGCACAGTTACAAGATGGGGGATACGTGGCTCAACCACACTACGAGCGAGAAGGATCTTGGAATTGTCGTCGATCACAAGCTGAATATGAGCCAACAATGTGATGTGGCTGCAAAAAAGGCAAATGCTATTTTGGGCTGCATTCATAGAAGCATCGC
This sequence comes from Heloderma suspectum, assembly GCF_057233095.1. NCBI lineage: Eukaryota > Metazoa > Chordata > Lepidosauria > Squamata > Helodermatidae > Heloderma > Heloderma suspectum. The sequence continues at coordinate 1,124,891 of NC_139474.1, forward strand.
TTCCAAATCCTGGGAAGTACTAGTTCCCCTCTACTCAGCACTGGTTAGGCCTCATCTGGAGTACTGTGTCCAGTTCTGGGCACCACACTTGAAGAAGGATGCAGACAAACTGGAGAGGGTTCAGAGAAGGGCAACAAAGATGATCAGGGGACTGGAAACAAAGCCCTATGGAGAGAGATTGAAAGAACTGGGCATGTTTAGCCTTGAGAAGAGAAGACTGAGGGGAGATAGGATAGCGCTCTTCAAGTACTTGAAAGGTTGTCACAGAGAGGAAGGCCAGGATCTCTTCTTGATCATCCCAGAGTGCAGGACAAAGAATAATGGGCTCAAGTTACAGGAAGCCAGATTCCGGCTGAACATCAGGAAAAACTTCCTGACTGTAAGAGCCATACGACAATGGAACCGAGTACCTGGGGAGGTGGTGGGCTGTCCCACACTGGAGGCATTCAAGACAAGGCTGGACAGCCACCTGTCAGGGATGCTCTGACTTGGATTCCTGCCTTGAGCAGGGGGTTGGACTCGATGGCCTTGTAGGCCCCTTCCAACCCTACTATTCTATGATTCTATGAATCACCTTCGTGGGATGACTCCAGGTTCTATTATGAGAGGGGGAGAAAAACTTCTCCCTGTGAGCTGTCTCTACACTATGCATAATTTTATATACCTCCATCACCCTCTTACACACTTTTTATTCTACACTAAAGTCACAAACATTGTAACTTTCCTCAGAGGGGAAGCGGTCCAGCCCCTTGATCATTTTGGTTGCTCTTTTCTGCACTTTTTCCCACTCTACAATACCCATTTTGAGGTGCAGTGACCAGAACTGTACACAGCATTCCAAGTGTTGGTTCACCATAGATTTGTATAAAGGCCTTATGTTATTGGCAGTCAATTCCTTTTCTAAGGCAGAATCCAGTGGGATGCTTACACCCCCGCCAATTCCTTTCCGCAAGTGGTCGGTCCCGCCAATTCCGTTGTGGCAGGTCCTGAAGTGTGGCAGGTCCTGAAGTGAGCTGTTCATGCAAGGAAGCCCTCAAGTGTCACTGAGTTGAAGCAGTTCTGCAAGGAGGAATGGGGCAAAATTCCTCCAAGCCATCTCCAAGAGATGGACCAACGGTTACAGGAAATGCTTACTTGAAGTCATTGCTGCTCAAGGGGGGCCACCAGGGACTGAATCGAAAGGTTCACATACTTTTTCACACACGGATATTGAACGTTGAATCAGTTGTGGATAAATGAATGTTGAAAAAGCATCATGTTTGTGTGTCATTTGTTTAATCAGGTTATCTGTTGTTCTTTATCTAGGACCATGGAATTAGATTTAAGGTCTAATAACATTTTAGGTTGGAAATATGTGACAATCCTAAGGGTTCACAAACTTTTTCTCGCCACTGAGAGTTCACTCAGGAACCTTTGGTGAAGGACTTCGTCAGAAGCTTTTCCAAAGTCAAAGTGTACAATGTCTACAGGATCACCCCATCCATATGCTTATTAAAATTCTCCCCAAAAAACCAAGTCAAGAAACCCCTTTCTACGAGATTAGTAAGACAGGATTTATCATTGCAAAAGCCTTGCTGATTCTTCTTCAGCAAGACTTGTCCTATGAGTTTTGTAATTTTACCTTTAGCAATGCTTTCTACCAATATATCCAGAACAGACATTAATAGAGTAATCCTATGCATGTCTACTCTGAAATAAGACCTACTGAGTTCTGATATCAGAGAGGGGAAAGGGCGGGGGGGCAGAAGCATGGCATGGGCAGAGCAGGGGAGGCTCTGGATCGGAAGCAGAGAGTGGGGGAGGCTCCCCTCCCTCACTGTACACACAGGGGAAGATTTAGACCAGTGCTGGGGCTTGCAGCTAGAGGGAAACAGTGAAACGGGGGCGGGGAAGCTCTTCCAGCTGAAGGGCCGAAGTCAGTTTCGGAGAAGCTCTCAGGGGCCGCATTCCAGTGGTGGGTGGGGTCAAGATACCCCAGGGTATTGTGCCTAAGGGCCCTTTCTACCAGGAGAGGCATTTTGGCCTTCTCAAGCCAAGGGAAACTGCAGAAAGGTTGGGAAACCACCAAAGGATCGGTGGATGGGGGAAAGGTGGGGTGGCCAGGGGGAGGGGCGTGGCCACCTGGGGAACCCCAGGGACTGGAATTGGACCCCATGAGGGCTGGATTTGGCCGGAGGGCCCCTGCCTCTGCAGTAGAAGACCACCTCCACCCGCAAAGGGGGATCAGCAGATGCTGCTCCTGCTCGGTTCTGGCCTGCCAGCTGGAGCCCAGCAGGACTCGGGAGATGTCCAGGAGCTCCGAGACAGGAACAGGGCTGCCCTGAAAGCGAACCTGGCTGTGACTTCCCCGGGATCTGCGCCCCACCCACAGCCCGTTTTAAAACCGACATTGCCTTGGCTGCTTTCGTGAGAGACCGCTCTTGGGAAACATTACCGTTGTTTGTGAGAACATAAGCAGTTTCACATCTGAGTTCATTAAGAACTCTCGGATTAATACAGTGCCGACCACAATTAAATACAATTACAAAATTCAATGGGAACAAAAGTTGTTCATTTTTAATTTGTCAAGACCTAGAACCATCTCTTGTCACTACTATTTCAATTCTTTAGACTCCCTTCCTGAAAAAATAATTTCACGTACCTTTCACATTAAAGAAAGATGCAAATAATTAATTCAGCTATTCTGCAACTCTTTGTCCTTTAGTTAATTCTGTTGTGTCATCTAACAGCCAACCACCTCCCTGACTAGTTTCCTGCTTCTGGTGTATTTAAAGATATTTTATTCTTTGTCTTAATGTTTTTAGAAATATGCTTCTTAAATTCATTTTTCCTTTTTAGTCTGCCTGAATTATTTTGGTGCAAGTATGTGTTCCTTTTCCTTCTCACTGGGGCAAGATTTCCATTTCTTGCCTCCAATAGCTTCCTTGACCCTGCTCATTAACCATACTGGCCTTGGACTTGGTGGTACCTTTCATTGTTGTTGTTGTTGTTGTTATTACTATTATTATTTCTACTACATTTTTATATCCTGCTTTTTTTCCTCTGAGGAACCCAAGGCGGCTTCCATGATCCTCCCCCACCTCTCCATTTTATCCTCACAACAATCTTGGTTAGGCTGAGAGTCAGTTTTGACCCTTTTTGATTTTCCCTTTCAACTTGCTTTACTAACACCCCACCCCTCATTTTATATACATACATACATACATCTTGTTGTTCACTGCTCTGAAATCTTTGATGTGGGGCAGTATATAAATATTGTAAATAAATAAGTGTCCGTCCGTCCACTGTACCATCAAATTCAACACACTCACAACGTACGTCTTTCACCAGGTCTTGGACACCACTTAGGATAAGTCCAGGGCCTCCAGTTGCCTTCTGGTTGCTTTCCTAACCAACTGTTCTAAGGTACTGGTGTTGTTTTTTTAGGGTATCTAGAGATTTCACCTTTTCGTCATGCCTGGAACATGCATTTAATTAGTCTGTGAGGGTAACTGAAGCCACCCATTATTACAACTCTTTCTTGTTTGGGTGCCTCCCTAATTTCATTCCCCATCTCAAGATCACCCTGTGTGTGCCGGGGGGGGGGGGGGATTGTAGGTTCCCAGGATTGAATTCCCTTTTGCGCCTAATATCGCCAACCACAGTGATTCTGCGGGGCAGTCTGCCTTTCACGGGATTTATGCCTTGGTTGACTCTGCTCTCTTTGATGTATAGAGTGACACCACCTCCATCACACCCTTCCCTGTCCCACCTGTAATGTTGGTATCCAGAAATGACCATATCACACTGGTTCTCCCCATTCCCAGGTTTCTATTATGCCCGCTATAGCTATGTTCTCCTTTAAAAGGAGACTCACTGAGCGTGGCCAAGAGGCTTTGAACGTTAGCATACAAACACTACTGCATGACCCCTGCAAATGTCTCTGGCATCTGCATTTTCCCCTTGGCCCCGATGACTGGCTATTGCATCCTGCCGTACACTCACGGCCTAGTCCCCGTTTGGATGATGCTTGGGTGATGTTTTCACCTTCATCTTCTTGGAATGATTCATCCTGAGGTGGATATTTCCCAGCCCCGGTCAGCTTTCAGCAAGGCCCACCTTAAAAGCTGCTCTGCGGCCTCCTTGATATTAAGTGCCAGCAGGCTGGTTCCAAGTCAGCATGCAGCCCAATACTTTTGTACAGGCCCACCTTGTCCGGAGATGTTCCCCGCCTCCTGACAGCACCACCTCCTCCACACATTGAGGGCCCTCGGTCCTGCCTGTCTCACTGACCCTGTTCGTGGAGCAGGGAGCGTTTCAGAGGAGGCTGCCTTGGGGGTCTCGGAACTCCACATTCCACCTAGCAACCTGCATTTGGCTCCCAAGACGGTACAATTGCATTTTCATCACACGATCGGTGCCGATGTGCACCACCACCACCAACTCCTCTCCAGCACGATTTCCCAGCCCATCTAGATGGAGGGCGACATCTGCTACCTCTGCACTGGCCACGGAAGGCACCATATGGTCTAACAGGCCCATCACAACCCCACCTCTGTGTGTTTCTAATGGTTGGATCAACCTCTAGTAGGAGTTTCCCACCACCGGAGGCGAATCCTCGGTGCAAGAAGATATTGGTTTGTTCCCCAAGGAATGGGGCTCTTCCGAGGGATCATTTCCCTCTTCCTCTGGGCAATGCCCTCTTTCTCCGAGACCCTTGTTCTCCATGACTGAAGAGCAGGGCCAGCTCACCTATTGGGCAGGGTGAGGCAGCTGGTTTGGGGGTTCATGAAAAGGCAGGACACAGACATTTCATGCATTATTATTGTATTGCTACTGCCCGGGAGGAAGAGGCGCTTGTGGGATTTGCTCCCTCAGGTGCCAGAATAACATGCCTCAGGTACTGTGCACCATGACTTGGGGGGGGGGAGGCGATGTCGCCCGCTCCACCTCAGGTGCAAAATGTCTTGGGCCAGCCTCACTGCAGAGGTGCTGTCAGCCTGGGTGCGGGATGCGTCATCCATCAGCCTCGTCCCTCAGCTACCTTGGCCTAAAAGGAACAAGTTTGCAGGGGCAGTGGCTTAGCCCTCTATGGAGGCCAGCAGAGGGCCACGTGTGGCCGTGGCATGTGGGTTGCCCACGTGCACTGCATATTCGAAGAGGCCAGAAATCCAGCGCTCGCCCTGTGCTACAGCGAGAACGCCTGGGTCCTTTCAACTGAGGGGTTGTTCTGATTCATTACAAAGGCGGGAGCAAACAGATGAGGATGCTGTTCCCCAGAGAGCGTTTCTTCTTCCCCCTTAGATAACCTGCCCACAGTCAGTAGATCTCAGTGCTATTTTTGGTTCCCTGCCTGCTTAATTATAGTGAAAGATCTGTCAGCGCCCAGGAGTGCTCCATCAGGACATCTGCCTGCAGTAACAGTTAACAGCCTTTCCCCTCCACCAGCACAGGTTGCAAGAGAAATGGCACAGGCTTACAAACCAACCCATCAGCAGCCAGTCATTGGTGGAGCGGCCATGATATCACAGAAGTCCAACAGACTGATCTTAAAAGAAAAGTTACTGGCCGTTAAGCTCAGCTTAGCAAGAGCTGAACCTGCTCGTTCAAAGCAAAACATCTCTTCGCTCATTTGGAAATCCCCCATTCCTTGTACCATTTCATCTTGGTACTTTAGGGTGTGAGACAAAGCAACCATGGAAACGCTAACCTTTCAGATTGGGTTAACAAACGTAGATAGTTTCTATGCTAAGTGGACTCCATTTCTTAAGTCTACTGAAAGGCGAATGCCTCACAGCAACCAGTTAGAATTATTTAACAGCTAGTTTCATGGCATATATTCTTAATCTTATCTACTTTTTACAAAATATGCACTGTGCATTGCAAGAGTGTTGATTTTTCTGTTTCTTTTTTTCTTGGTATGTGTGTGGTTGTTATTACTTTCTGTGTCTGTTTAAAATTGTGGAAAATCTGCAATTGTTTTTTTCATCTCTATTTGTCTGCACGGTGACTTAAGAAAATTTATTTATTTATTAACATTATATACCAATTTATCAGTATATAATGTTAATATATATCAGGGGTTGGACTCGATGGCCTTGTAGGCCCCTTCCAACCCTAGTATTCTATGATTCTATGATCTGCTAAAAAGCCATCAAGATAGTGTACAACAAATTAAAATAATAAAACCCTGACACAGTAAAACAAGAGCATTACAACAGTAAAAATATTAAGGTATGAAAACTAGCAATATACACTAACCTGAATGGCTGGATCAGAGGAACTACGAAGCCACATTCCACTGAGTTGGACTCTTGATCCATCTAGCCCACAGGTGCAGAACCTCTGGCCACGGGCCTAATCCAACCTGTGGATGCCCCAGTCCAGCACATGCAGCTTCGTGGGGCTCCCCCTGCAGGAGTCCCCTCAGAGGGCATCAGAGATCGCAGTGGGGGTCTCCCTGGTGGAGCCTGGCTGCAGTGGAATCTCCACTGTGATCTCCCACTGGAACGCCAGGCGCCTGGGCACGGGCCTTGCCTGCGCGTGGGGCAGGGTGTTTGCTCTCCCCGCTTGGCTGAGCCCAACACCCCTCATCGCCGCTGCTGTTTCCGGCCGGAGGTGGCTGCAGGGAGACCAGGCAGCCTGGGCACTGGAACCCACCTGCAGGAGAAAGCGTGCTGCTCTTGCCGGCGCCGCAGGGGCCCAACAGAAACTCTGATTGGAAATAGCGGCTGGGATGAGGGTCCCTCTCTCCGTGCTGGGAGGAGGCATCGTTCCGTGCCTCCTTCCAGCACGGAGGAAAAAAGGGGGGTGACATCAGCCCCGCCAATGGTTCTGCACCCCTGGTCCAGGCCAGGGCTGTCTACTGGGATGTGGCAATGGCCCTGTAGGTCTTCAACGGGGGACTTCCCTGGCCGCACCTGGGGATGGCAGGGCTTGAACCGGGACCTTCTGCGCGCGAAGCAGGGGCTCTGCTACACCAAGGCAGACCACTAGTCCGTCAAGCCCCAGGCGCCACTCTGAGCAGCTCCGGGGCCCCCAAAAAGCCCTCCCAGCTTGTTTAGCCGGAGATGTCACAGGCTGATTGAACTGGGCCATTCTGCCGGCGAAGGGCTGCTCAGCCCGAGTTCCGGCACTTCTGCAGAAGCTGCCTCGGCCCAGGTCAGCGCAAGGGTCACCACGGGCCGGGGGCTGCTCCGACTGGTCGCTGCTCCCAAGGGTTGGAGCCAGGGGTCTCTGCATGGCTGGCAGCACTGCCATCCTTCTGACCAGAGAAGCTGGGGCGGGACGCCGTGCGCGCAGCTCCCCGCACACGCCCTTTCGGCATCTGCTTGCCTGCCACAGATCCCCGGCCTGCTGCGGAAGGTCGTGGCCCCCGGTCCGCCCGGGAGCTGCATGCGTTCAGAACATGAGCGGGGTTGCAGCCGCGCACGTCTGCGGGGCACCAGCGTGGGGAAGGGCGGCTGCGCTCCTGACAGATGCGCCAATCCAAGGAGCAGGGCGGTGGCCGTGGCATGCACTGCCGCGAGAGCCAGCGGAGCGGGCACAGGTTTGGGCTCCTGCAGCTCTAAGGGGCCCCAGATGACAGTGGCAGCAAGCAGCGGCACCTGCTTCTCTGGGCGACGGGGCTGGATCCTCACTGTGGGCGAGCTGAGAGTGAAGCTCCATTGGCACCTTCATGGGTCCACTGCCTCTCTGGTTGGCAGCCCCGGGGGCTCGGTTGGGAGTCGGGGGGGGGGGGCTTGAGCTGTTAAACACATGTTTCAAATAGGTGTGGGGGAGGGACAGAGCACCATCTCCACCCCCGGCCTCATGTCTGAGGATGCATGAATGCATTCGCTGACCCCGAGGGAGGCGCACCTGGGATGTGGAGCGGGCCCTCCCTTCGCACAAGCTGCGCATCCTCCCGACCCCCCAGGCAGCGTGGCCCATAGGGGCGGATGGCTGTGGGAGGCAGCCAGCGATTTCCAGGCCTTGCGCCGGCAGCCGCTTGCCCGTGGGTGGGATCTGACTCCTTCCCTCTCCCACCTCTTCTGTAAAAAAATATTCTCGCTTCTCCCCGTGTTTGCTAACGTGACCCGTTATTAAACTCCGCCGCTCTGCATCGCTGCGGTTGCCAAGGGGATGTGCTGTCGCCATGGCAACCGTGACAGCCTTATGTTCATTAATTTTAAGAAGGTTCACCGTCTAACAAATGAAATTGTTATAGACACTTGTGTCAAGGTACTAAAGGGTGGGTTGGGAGGCGCAGGACCCCCGATAGGGTGAGCAACTCCCACGCGGAGGACACAAACTCCTTGCAGGCATGGTGATGCCCAGTCCACATCCTCCGGGCCGATTAAATCAAGAAAAAAAGATATCAAATACTTATTCTCCGTAGGTCAATGCAGAGCATGCACTGATATCTATTCAGGCAAAACCACCTCAGTCTGGTTTGGGTCTAGACAATGGGGTATGTCAGCACTGAACACTTAACCCAGTTTCACATCAGTTTCAATGCAGTTACCAGCCAAAGGACGGTGGGAGTGAATTCTGGAACCAGGAATTCTTAGCAACTGCTCAGGACTGAGGAGCCATGATAATTAAACTGGTTTCAAACCAGTTTGCAGCTGGACTTGCGCAGGGTCCAGGAGAACAGACTGTATAAACCCTTAGTTGAGGTGTAGTGGCTGCTGAAACAACAGACGTCTTTTGGCTCCCCGACTCTTGCAAACTGGCTTCCCCGACTCTGCTCCAGCTTTTGACTGACCCGTGCTGCCGACTCCAAGACCCCTGCTTCAGACCCTGCCCTTGGACGCTTGCTTCCCAACTGCTTCACTCTGTTTCGGCTTCAGTATGGTTTTGGCTTCACTCAAGAGCTTGCTTTTGGCACTGCCCCACTTTCTGACGGTACCACTGGGTTTCTGGCCTCAACCTGGTCCAGACCTCGCTGTGTGGATTTGCCCCACCTTCTGTCCGAGGGGGCCTGGCCTTAGGAGGACAAGGCAGCGCCCTGAATTTCTTGCAGGATTACATTAGTTAATAAACTATTGCATGGATGCAAGAGCACTGACAGCTCCCTTTGAATGCTTCTCCCTGTAACAGCCCCCTGCACACAGAAATCTAGCATGTCAGGCAGCAGGGCTCCAGCATGGCCTTTAGTCTAGGGACAGTCCTGAAATTTCCTTCCCGGGGCATCCGTTCGCTGCTTGACAGTGTTGTTGGGTTTGGTCTTGGTGAGAAAGCTAAATAAGCTTCATGGAACTGTCTTAAAAGTTAAGTAACTCTGATCTAAATTTTAAAAACACTAAAATCCCTTTATGGCCTATTTGGGAGAATGTGGCTTCCTGTCCCCACCCCCACCCCAAAACCATGAGGGCCAGAAAAAATACCTTTCAGATTTTTTAAAAATGATCATTTGGGGGGAAGAATTAGCATTCATTTCCTCTGAAGCCTACCCTGACAGGATCATCCACAGATGACCCCCAGCCAGCATTTCCCTGTTTCCCTCAGCAATGGAGTCAAACTTGCCTCACAGAACAGAAGCCCCGCAGGACCCCACCTGCGACAAGCGGGGCTGGTGTGTGTCTCCGCTGCCCGACGCTTGTGTGTCATAGAATAGTAGGGTTGGAAGGGGCCTACAAGGCCATCGAGTCCAGCCCCCTCAACATCTCCTCAACGGGGCATTGGGCTGAGGAGTCAGAGCTGCCCTCAGGATGCTGCTCGCTGACTCAGCCGAAGGCCTCTCCTCCCTGGTGCTCAAAGCCACCATACCTGAGACACCTTCGCTGCTGCCCCAGCTGGTGCAGTCGCCTCCTCTCCCGCCTGGCTCAGGTCCAGGGAGGACGCACATCAACACTGTACTGGCCACTGGAGCAGAACGGCACGGGCTCTGCCCCCACCGGCTGCTTCCAGCGGAATGGGAAAAGTAGCTCTGGCCCGGTTCTGGCCTTGTGCATCCTGCTTGCCCTGGAGACAAAGGAATGGCGGTTGGCTAGATCCGGTTTTGGTTTAGCTTCTGCGTTCACCTCTGTGTGTCTGTGTATAACAACATCACCTGTAAACACAGAGCTTCCAAGAATACATTCAGTGCATTCCTTCAGGACACAGTTCTGTCCCCCAGGTTCCATTGGCAGCTGATTCCAAAGGTTTGGCCCACTTGGCGGGATGGTCGCTCAGTGGCAGCAGGCAGAATGTCCCATGTTCAGAGCAGACTTCTAAGCCGTCTGGTGCATCCCCAGGTGGGCCAAGCTAGAACAGGCCCTGCTCCTCTTGGGAAAGTTCAGCCGGCTGATGCCCTGGGAGCGGCACAGAGGTACAGCCTCTTGGCTACCACCACTGCCACAGACTGGCCTGTGCTCCCTTGTGATGAGTGAGCGGCTACCCTCATGAGCATGTGGCAACTGCACGCGGACAGACTCTACAGCACGATGAGAGCACGGCTGCCGGGTCGCTGCCAAGGCACCTTTTGAAGTGCTGATGTTGTAGGACAAGGATGATTTTTTCAGGTGCATCTTTAGCCAAAAGAACCACCACATGCCTGGGTTTTAAATCAGTGGGGGATGTGGGCCATTGCAGAGGGAGAGCAGCAGATGGCAAAGAGCATTCAGCAGTGGCGGGGGGGGGGGTCACCCCATGAGAAGGGGGTGTGTGAGAAGGGCGGCCCTGGCTCCACCTGTGACGTGCTGGAGGGTCTCCTTTGGAGGCCTTGGATGGATCTGCCAGGATGCTGCTTGAGGCAAGGCCTACTCAGTGGCGCATGCTCCTGCATCCGGGGCTGCTCAGAGTTGCATGGTTTGATTGCGCTGGTTTGTTTGGCTGCTTCTTTTATTGCATTGTATTCTTTTATTTGTTGCACACTGCTTTGAGGATCCTTTGGGGGATATGCTTCAGCTATTGGGCAATGCAGAAATATAATAAATACCAAGAAATAAGTCTGCACAGGCCCCACTCTCAGCAGAGGAGAGGTGACTGGCTACTCAAGATGTGGTGGTGCCCTATTCGCCAGGCACCCACCAATTGATTTAACATGCCCGTTGATTTAAAATGCCCGTTGATTTAAAATGGAAACTGTTCCCCACAAGGCATTGGTGGCTGGTGATTAAGATTTCGACAGCCATTGGCAGCATTTTGGGAGGTTGCTGTAATTTTGAACTGCTGCATTGTTTGGGTTTTTAAATCGGCATTGTTTGGGGTTAGAGGGTTTGTTTTATGCTGCGAGTGCCCTTGGAGGCCCTGATGGGGTTGAAATGTCTATAAATATTTTAAATAAATAAATGAAACAACATAGGCCTTTTGTGTGCACCGAGTGCTTTTCTCATTGACGTTTTCATCCTGCCTTTCAGACAGCAAAGAGCTCCCCCCCCCCGCCCAGCAGCTAGTAGAGCCCCCAAAGGGTGTGGGAAGCCCCAGCCACACTTTACCATTCTCTCTGTCAAAGCTCCAGGACTCGCCTGCCCAGTCTAGCATTGGACTGGCTTTAAAGCCATGCAAATGTGCTCTGAATCATCTCATGCCCCAATTGCAAGAGGCTAAAAGGGAGGGGAAATGAGGCCAAGCTTAGTGCAGAACTGCTGGAGAGAAGGGGGAGGCTGGGAATCTGCAGTACAGGCTCAGAATGATCAAAGGACACGTCTCCGAGGACTCTCAGATCTGTGAAGGAGAAATGAAGGACAGCAAGGTGGAAGAAACACAGGAAAAGGGTGAAGAAGGCAGTCAGGAAGGGGGTGATGGGAATACCTTGGTCCTGACAGCCCGAGACCCCCAAATCACCAAGGGATGTCGAGACAGATCATCAGAGTTGGAAGGTAACTCGGAGGTCATCTAGTCCATCCCCTGCCAATTCAGGAAATCAGGTGGCCCTTCCAGCCTCTGCCTAGCACCTGGAATGAAACAGAGCCCACCACCTTCCAAGGCAGCTGGCTGAACAGCTCAGACCATCAGGACACTCTTCCTAATGTGCAGTCAAAATTCCCTTTCCTGTAATTTGAACCAGTTGGCTCTGGAGCAACAGAGAACAAATCTGCTCCCCCATCTCTGTGACAGCCCTTCAGATATGTGAAGGTGGCTATCATAGCACCTCTTAATGGTCTGTTCTCCAGGCTAAGCATCCCCTGCTCCTTCAGTCTTTCCTCTTAGGGCTTGGGCTCCAGGACCTTGCTTTTCTCACTCACCTCTGGACGCATTCCAGTTTGTCGATATCGTTCTGAAACTGTGGTGCCCAGAACTGCACACAATACTCCAGGTGAGGCCTGACCAGAGCAGAATAGCCCAGGACCATTGCTCCTGCGATCTGGACATTGTGCATCTGCTGATGCAGCCAAGAATGGCATTGGCCTTTTTAGCACTGCTGCCGCATATTTAACTTGTGCTTTACAGAACCCCCTAGATGCTTGTTTGTCAAGCCAGTATCACCCATCCTGTGTGTGGGCATCTGATTCCTATTACCTAAATGCAGAACGTTGAAGTTAGCTCTGTTGAAATTTATTTTGTTAGTTCTGACCCAGTTCCCTATCCTATCAAGATCATCTTGAATCTTGTCTTCTAAAGTTTTGGCTACCCTTCCCAATTTGTGTCTTCTGCAGATTTTATGAGCATTCCCTCTATTATTTCATGCACGTGCTTTACAAAAACGTCAGACAACGCAGGGCCCAGAACAGAACCCTGCAGCACCCCAGTTGCCTCTCCAGGTCAGCAGGGCGCCCTTGAGGGGCACTCTGGGTGTGGTCCATCAAGTAGCTACAGCTCAGTCTAACAGTAGCCTCACCTATGATACCAGCTTGCCAAAAATGTTCCAAGGCTACTGCTGAGGTCTTGCTTCTGTTCTCTGGAATTCAAGGGAGGCAAAAGGCTATCCTATATTTATATTTATTTAATTTTGCTTCCCTCCATAATTTATTACATTTGTATTCCATCAGTATATCCAAGGAGGTCAGGGTGGTGCACATGATTTCCCCCTTTTATCTCACAACAGCCCTGTGAGGTGGGTTAGGTTGAGAGTGTGCGAGTGCTGTGGCTCGGTGGGGGCTGAACTTGAATTTCCTCAGTCCCAGTTTGGCACTTTTAGCCGATGCTCAAGACTGGTTCTCATTAGAATCTGACTTCCCCTTCACCACACACACAGCTTGTCATCATCTACTGAGGAGCATAACACGGGCCCATGTTGAGCCCATCATAAGAGAGAGCAGCCCCTGGATCAGCAAACCCCCTCTTTCAAATCTTGATGCTACCACAAATTCATTGGGGAGCCTTAGACAAGCCTCTCCCTCTCTGACTCGGCCCTCTCCCACCTATCTACAACACGGGGATAATACTGACCTACCTCAAACGGTTGTTGCAGGCAGGGGGCTCAGCAAATGGTCTAGGAGCATCTGGCGCAGGAGCATAGATGAAGCTAAGCAGATGTGGAAGAAAGACCACTGTAAGAGCCAGGTTTCCCTAATGAGATGATGGTGTACACCGAGTCATAGAATCATAGAATAGCAGGGTTGGAAGGGGCCCACAAGGCCATCGAGTCCCACCCCCTGCTCAGTGCAGGAATCCAAGTCAGAGTATCCCTGACAGATCCAGCCTCGTCTTGAATGCCTCCAGTGTGGGAGAGCCCACCACCTCCCTAGGGAATGATATGCAGCAGCGCATGGGACATTTTCAGGCTGCCTCTGAACAGGGCTGTTCCATCTAATTAGCCCTGGCTAATTGTTGCCTGCAAGGCCATCCTCTGTGAGTGGCCTGAATCCTTCCTTTCTTTTAAAACTATCTGTGCAGGTGGCCATTACCACGTCTTGGGGTGATTAACCCCCTAAGTTAATTACGCATCATGCTAAGCGTGCGCTTAAAGCATAGTTATGTGTCTTTAATTCAACACTTTTCACAAGTAGAGGACCATTTCAGGCTACTTAAACGAAACAAAACAAATAAAAGCAGATCTATTTTAGCCATCGTCTCCCTTTCGACCCATCACATCCCGATCTCCAGCCCTGGCTTCCTTGGAATTTCCATAGCAACAGCCGAAAACACACAAGAGCAACAGCAACAATACCCTGCAGACAGTTGGCAAAACATTTGCTTCCCTTGTTTCATGTGTGCTGTTCCCCTCTCCTGCAAGGAGGCCGCCGCCATCATCCCCATCAGTACGGAACTGCATCACGGACAAAACATTCTTACGATAGCTGGACGTCCAGGCATTTTGCAAATGTCTGCCAAGAAGGTGGCCATTTCTTATTCTGGAACATTGTTAAGTTGCTTCCCCAGCAGTTTATGGTGGCTTCTGACCAACCATTCATCTCCATACAACCCATCCTGACGCGATTTGCAGGAGGTTGGAAGCAAGCTGGGCTCCAGCCCAGCCAGGCAGGCAGGTGCATTCAAGCTACCAACTTTCTGTTCCGGCAGGGCTCCTGGCTGACAGGCAGAAGTTAAGACGGTGAAGCTTTTCGTCTGTATGCTTGGAAAACTTCCCTGCTGCATTTCTGACTTGTCACCCAAACAGTTGATGACGTTAACAGAACTACCTGGTTGGGTAGATTAAAGCCTTCCTATATTTAGGGTCTGGTAGACCATTGTCCCTGTGCAATTCCTTGAGGTTATCGAGGAAAAGGTTAGGCAGGGCTGCTTCAGTGACAACGTAAACTCCTTCACTGCCTGAATCTGCTTGGGAAAAAGGCTAGTGAGTTGTGCAAGGCTGTGTGGCAAAGAACCAGTCCATGTAAGCAGAGGAACAGCCGTGGGGAGGAGCAGTGAATCTGAGATGGAGTAGCTGGGCTCGCTGGGCACAATGCTTAGGATGTCGCCTTGCCTGAACAGACTATGGCCAGCTCCCAGCCAATCACAAGACTGGGCAGGGAGACAATCAGGGCGTGGGACAACCAGAAAGATGGCAGGCCTTGGCTGTCTTAGATGAGGCTCGGGGGCTGGGCCACGAGCTCGGGGGCCACCCTATAGGTGAAGGAGCCAGAACCCAAGAAAAGACATCAACTCGTACAATACATGTAGAAGCCGCATACATTACCCTGTAATCTTCCCAACAAACTTCCAAGGTTGCAGCAGCATTATTGGAGAAGACGGGGCTCAGGAGTTTATGACAGGGCAGAATTTTGAACTGGGGATGATTTCCCACTCTGGCTGTCTCCTTGCCACTATGTGACACCTGCTCTTCTCTGGTGCACCTTGAAGCTTTGGCAGACTTTCAAGGGTTCCCAAAGTAACAACAGACCCACAAAACGCTCTTTCCGGGGGGAGTGGGGGTGTTTATACAGTTCTTCCAAAAAGCACACCTTTTCTTTCCAAAATGTGAACTGACTGAAACTCACACTGGCTCCTTTCCGTTTACATGGCCTCGCTGGTCATCCCCTCCCCCCGTTCTTTGTGCACCTGATATTTCTGGTTCCATTGCATCCCCAATCTGTCACTTCATTTAAAATACTTTATGCTCACACAGACAATTATGATAAATAGCAAGGCAGAAAAGAAAGGCAGCAGAGCAACCATGGAAGAGCAACAGCGTTGCTAAGGGGTTGCGTGGCAACTGGTGATGTTTCTCTCTTTCGTTTGGCACCAACACACCACGCCAAAGCAAGCTTCCCATGGGGGCGGGTGTGACTTGGGGAGGGGGCGAAAGGTGCAGAGGCCTTGTGACTGCCTCTGGCAGGCAGGAAGCAGCACAGTGATACAATCTAATTTGTGGCTTCTAAAATGTGGCCACAGAGGCGGAAATGGGGGTAGATGGTTCGAAGAGGCCAAAAGCAGCTGGAACCCTCGAACCTCAGCTACAGCCTGAGGACGGAGCAGGATAGGCTCCCTGGCTGAGGGGTGGGGACAGGATAGAGATGGATAAAATAATGCAGGGTAGAGAGAATTCTTCTCTCATACTACTACAACTGGAGGGTGGGGCGGGGGGGGGGAGATTTTCCAACAAAGTTGCCTGCAGTCTCCTGCCAGGGAAAAGTACTCCTTCACGCGGCACATGATCTGTGGAACTCGAGATGTTGACGGCCGCTGGCTTTGAAATGGGGAGTAGACCAATCCTTGGAGGAAGAGGAGAGGTCTCTCAATGCCTGTTGGCCACAGCAGGCCAAACAGAGGCTCCGTGTTCTGAGGCAGTTGGTGGGGAGCATCCGGCCAGGAAGCGCAGTCTCTTCCCTTCACATCCTGCTTGGGGCTTCCTGGAAGCAACTTCTTGGCCGCCATGTCTGAGAGGACGCCAGGCCAGGCCTTTGATGGGCTCTTATATGCATGCCTGTCAATTCAGCTCCTTGACTGGCAGGATGGAAAAGTGGGAGTCGGGGGAAAGGGTCTGCAACTAGGAGAAGCCAAGCTGGAGACCCGAGGTACTAAATGTACCTGTATGTGTTACACCCCAGCTGTACTGGCAGAATGGCATCCAGAACTGGGTGTTAAAATCCTTCACTCTGGTTGCCAAGCTATACCTGGAAAGACAGAGGGGGCTCCATCTCACCTGGGATCAACGCATGTTCATTACGCTCGAAGAAAACGGTGCTTCTGCTTAACAGCCTGCCTGTGGATATACGCTCCCCCCACCCCCTGCTGCTTAGTGGGGCAGCCTTGGCTTGGGAACGGTGCTGTGTGCACCTTTCTCTCCGAAGCAGGCGAAGACAGCCTGGCCTGACAGTTAGGCGCATCTGAGCCAACCAAAATCAATGCCTGCTCCAAGGTCTGTATACAGTTAGGAGCTGGCTTTTGAATTACGCTGCAAAAAAAAGGCAATCTTTTTATTATTTATGCTAACATGCACTTTATCTTAGAATCACAGATTCTGAATTTTATCTAAAATTTGATTCATGCTTCAGGTCAGCATATGGAAGTCATCAGTTATAAGATAGGAGTGAATGGTGTTTCTTCCTTCTCCTCCTGTTCTATCTAGAAACTAACCGAAGTAGACGAAACAGACAAACTATACAAGAGTGATTTTCTGGTCCGATTTTGATAATTAACTAAACAAAACTGAGTGTTTGGGGTAACAGTTATGGTAACACTTTTCACCTCAGTGACAAAGACACTTGGGGCTGAAATGCATCTGGGATAGGTTGATGTGTGTAACCTACAAGATGATTATTATAAATCTCAGGAATGTTATGCTTTTGGACTGTCGATTTTTCGTTCTGGTGCAATCTTATATGGTTTGTTATATATTTAAATTTTTATGACTACTTTTTACACTTTGTCATTTTATCTAATTTTATTAAAATGTATTTAATGGTGGCTCCATCCTAAATCTTCCACTTCACAAGTTCTCTTAAACCCATTTTGCTTTGTGTGTTGATTTTGGTTTAAGATAAGACCTTAATTAATATTTGGGAGGTGCAGTCCAACATATCTGGAGGGCGTCAGGTTGGGGAAGACTGCAGTGTAGCTGCTGCCCTGGGACCCTGCCTTCTACAAGAATGTGTCCGTGAAAAACGCAACACCCACCTCCCTCCTCTCTGGCCGATGTGCGGAACAGTGCCCTTTGGACTGCCTGCATCAGCTGCTGACTAGGGGGAAGGAGCTCTACCAGCAAGTGTTTGGTCCTCTCCTCTGTCCTCTGGTTCCCTGGTTAATGATGCCACCTAATGGAAAGACCTTCTCCAAATCGCCTTTTTGCTCCAATTATTTCTGAAACCTTCCTATGCTTATAAAAGCTACTATTCTAATCAGATATTGGGGGCGAATTGACCCAAATTAAGCCATTAAAAGCAATGAGATGTTTTTAAACTCTGTTAATGATTACTGTTCATATGGAAGAGATACAAATATATAGGGATAGTGTCCAACTCTGTAGTGACTCCAGATGTTAATGGAGTCAGGGTACTAAGAGTGTCTGAGGAGCCCTGCTGGATCAGGCCAAAAAGGTCCATCTAGCCCAGCATCTGGTGTCTTAAGAGCAGCCGCTAGCCAGATGCTGCTGGAAAACATTACACATAGGGATCCCAGCATCCCTCTAGCACTCAGAGATGGAGACTGCCTCCTTTTGCTCTCCTGCCTAATATCCCTCAGTGGCTCTCCCCTTTTCCATGGGTTTTGCCCAGCCTTTTTCAAATCCATCTTATACCAGCAGCACAGCTTGTAACAACACACTCTACAGATCATTCATGTGTTCTGTGAAGTACTTCCTTCTGTCTGTCCTGAACCTTCTGCTTCAATTTTGGTGAAGGCCATGTTAAAAAAAAAACCCTGTCCCTCAACTTGGGAACATCCAAAAATATTTTTCACAGATTTGCATAGACAGAGCTGCTCATGCCTGTGGCCATTGTCCAGCCATGGCAATGCAGCCACCCATCCAGCCACGATGTGCTTTTGCCCGCTCATTTTCCCTTTTCTGGGTTTTCGGCCCCTAATCCCTCATCTTTGAAACTTTATTATACTGAATTATGACATATCCATTAAATATAATTATATTTATTTTTAAATCCCTTGAGTACATAAGAAAACCCTTCAGCAGACAGATTGCACTAGCAAAACTATTTCCTAAACCAAAGTTTAAAAGCTGCTGGATGAGAGCTAAGTGTGGATTTTAAAGCAACAGTAATAATGATAAAAAGCATCCAACAACATTAACTTTCTGCAAATCTGATATATCATGATCAAACTCTTGTGGGTCACCATGTTCTGATCAAATACTTGAATTTCCAGAGATCAGGAAAGTATCCTTGATTTTCAGTATTTTACAATAGCATTCCAAGAGTCACACCTTTGACTGGGATAAAAGCAGTTAAGGTAGTTTGGTACCTCTAATGTAAAGTCCGTTAAAATGTCTTGTGTGTGACACCAAGGCAAGAAGAGCAGGCAGTGGGGGTGGGGGCAGGGGACAGCCCACAACTAGTCGGACAAGGTATCCAAAGTAACTGTTTGACAGACGAAGCAGCAAAGCAGAAGAGGAGACTTCCTGGCACACAGACACCTTCAGCAAGGAATTGCCCGCCCACTCCTTGCCTGCCCAGGCTGTCCCCATGGCACAAGAAACACTTCAGGACCCACTTAAATCCTCTTCTCAGAAATCTCTATGCCAGCAGCTCATGAAACAGGGGAAAAGAGAGACAGCTGGGGTGTGACTGGTCAAGTGGCTATTGGGAGAAGTGGGTGGGATGGCAAAGGACTCGCACAGACATTCTCCTCCCAGCCCCAGCCCCGCTGATAAACTCAGCCTCTGGAGCTTCAAAACACTCTTCCCTGGCAGTGGGGCTTGTGGAACTGGCATGCAGGAAAAGACGGAGGCCTCTGTCTCAGCAAGGTGGCCAGCCTGTATCCAGACTGGGCTGACTGCAGATGGGGGCACACATGGTGGAATGCCCCACCATACAAATGCTCTGTACTTAGAAAACTAGTGGATCCAGGATAAAGGTTCTAGCTCAGGCTTCTCCCAGACGTGCTAGCATGATGCACGCAAGGAGGAAAAGAAATGGGCATGGAGGACCACTCTGAAGTGGTGCTGTGCACCCAAGATGCAGGTTGACCACTGCACCAAGAAGTCAGCCGGAACCAGCACGTGGGGTGGATCGCTGTGGGTCGGTTTGGGGTTTAGCACAAAGCCCTGCTATCCCTTTGGCATCATTCAGCCGGCTCCTCCGCAACAACACATTCTGTGTCCATCTGTCAAGGCCCATCGCATTGCCTGCCGTGCGCCTCAATTATTTCTTGAAAAACTTCTTGTTGAGGAGGAAGATTAGGAGGTTGACGTTGATTTTGGCCTTGTCAAACATTTTCATGATGGCAACGCCCTCGTATTGGAGCTGGAGCAGGTCCTGACAGGGTGATGGGGTGAGAGAGCACAAAGAGTCAGCTGCAAGCACGGGGCTCTGCCCCCCCCCCCATCTCTCCATTCACATATCCAGAAGCATCCCTGCCATTGACTGTGTGTCCCCCGGCTCTGCCAGCCTCACCTGTCTGAAGCTCTCCTGCTCACTCGAACACCACCACCCTCTCTCTCTTGCTGTCCTGTATGCCTGGAACCGTTCCCCAGAACTCCCTCCCTGCAAAGCCTTTAGCACAGCCTTCCCCAACCTGGTGCCCTCTAGTCCCCATAGGTCTAATCCCAGGTAGCTGAAAGAACCAGATCTTCATCCCTTCTTTACTTCTCGGGGGTCCCTTCCTGCTCTCTTGTCTTCCCTGCCTCCAATTCTAGACTGCAAGCTCCTCTGGGCAGAGACCTGTCTTCTTCCACCAGGTATGTTGACGAGACCGTGGTGATAATGGAAACAACAGTGGCGCTGCCAGGCCCTCACCTGGTAGTGGAGCTGAAACTTCTCCATCTCAATTCCCATAAACTTTGCTTTCACCTGGAACTTGCCGGCTTCCCCACATGGAGCAATTTCAAAGAAGACATTTCTGAGTCTGGGAAGAAAGGGCAGAAATTGTTAAACTGTAAAGGGGAAAAAGTGTACTTGGGGTTCAAATACCTGAAATCCTTCTCAGCCCTGCAAGGCAGCTCAGGATAGTGGTTAGTATATTCAGCTGAGAGCCTTGGGCCAGTGGTGCTCTCTCAGCCTAATCTACCTCACAAGGTTGTTGTACATAGTTCCTTTACCCTCACACCACCTAGAGCTCTTGGGAGAAATGGTAAGAGAGTCAAACTCCTGGGCTTTATTTCAGCAGAGGGATGGGAAAGGCGAGGCGTTGCTTTGGCAAGAACACATCATACAATTCTAAGGTTCTATCTGGATGTCTTTTTGGGGGAGGGGGATGGTGGGATGAAGCAAAGGACTTGAGACAGTAGGTGGGGGCTCACATGACTGGACACTCCACTTCAGAAGAGAGAGTCTAGATTAGAACCTTGCTTCTCCCTGACACACTAGCTTTCTATGTGCATGGGGTTTCTTTTTGTATGGAGGACCATTCAGTCATGACAGCCCTGCCTGCAGTCTGAAATGTTACAGCCCAGACGCAGGATCATGTACGTGAGAACAAGGTCTGCTTCTTCATGGGAGCGAATGCACATGGTGTGTCTGGACTGTCACCCCGTTTCAGAGCTGGCTCCCATGGTCAAGAGTGACGGGAGGGGCACCCGCGGGCAGCTGCCACTGGCACTGATGCCTCCCCCCCCCCCCCCGCTGGGCAGAGGTTCTGTGTGCTGCCATTTCAATTTCCCACCATCCTCCTGATGAACAGTCCTTCTAGGGGCCTTGCAGGGCTTTTGGGGGGCCCCAGTATTATCAACACTGGCAGCAGCGGCTCTCCAGGTTTCAGGCAGGAATCTTCCGCAGCCCTCCCTGGGGACGGTGGGGATCAAACCTGGGACCTCCTGCATGCAACACAGGGGCAAAACCACTGAGCGACATCCATGACTTTGTATGAGTTCACAGCTTTGACTGTACACTTCTCACATGAGTAGACCACATGAGTGAGCCGGCAGCTGATTTGGGGGACTGACTCTCAGATGAGAGATGCTGCAATAGGACCAGAGCTATGAAAAACAGCTTCCATGGAGAGGCAAGTTGCAACATCCACCAGTTGTAACAACCTGGGCGAGAAGAGAGAGGTTTGGACTTACTGGCTGACTGGGAGGTCTTCAATCTCCAGCAAAACGCCCTTTTCAAAGAGACGGGTGGCCGTGTAATGCAACGTTGCCTGCTTCTTGCTGGGCCTGAAGGAAAGAAGAAGAACAGTGTTTGCAGACAGGAGCTATTTTTAAAGGCCAGGGTCTCTTCCTTCCCTCCTGCCCAGTTTTGCCCTCTGTCTCGAATATGCTCGGGGTTATTAGGAAAGGGATTGAAGATAAAAAGGGCCAGTTTCCTAATGAATGCTGTTATGATGCATGCTTGGAATACTGTGTAAAGTTCTGGTCACTGCATCTCAAAACGGATTTCGTAGAGCTGGAAAAGATGCAGAAAAAGACAACCAAAATGATCAAGGGGCTGGAAAGGTGACAATGTGTGTGTGTGGGGGATGTTTAGGGAAAAAAGGTTGACCAAAGGAAGACAGGATAGAGGTTTATAAAATTATGTACAGTGTGGAGAAAACACCTCTTTCTCCCCCTCTCCTAATATTAGAACTCAGGTCACCCAATGAAATGGATTCAAGGGAGTCAATAGAAAATATTGCTTCACACAGCACATAACTAACTTATGGAATTTGCTACTACAATGTAGTGACTTAGACAGCTTGAAAAGGGGATTAGGCAAATTCGTGACGAAGGAGGAGAGGTCTGTCTAGTTGCCATGGCAATATGATTGGAGCCTCCATGCACAGAAGCAGCCTAGCAATGAAATCCAGTGGCCAGGGTGCGGGGCCAAAGAGCAAGAGAGCCCGTGCTCTCACACCCTGCCTGGGGCTTCCCAGAGCCATCTGGCTGGCCACTGGGGAAACAGGATGCTGTACCAGGTGTGTCTCCGGATGGACTGAGCCCGGCTCTCCTTCTGTTCTTGACCCTTCTCTAGAGAAGTAGCAGCCCCATCAGCCTGTTGCAGCAAAAACAGCGAAGACTCTTCTGGACCTTAACAACCAACACATTTATTCCAGCAGACAGCATCCATGCAAGCTTATTGCAGAATATATCTGCCAGTCTTTAAGGTGCCACAAGACTCTGTGCTGTGCTTAACCCTGCAAGTTCAGCCAGGGGTACCATCCTATCACACTGGTCCATTGCCCCGAGCATCGCCTACTCCGAGTGGTAGAAGCTCCCCACGTTCTCGGGCAGTGAAACATTTCCCTTGCCCCGCTTCCTGAAGAGATCAATAAATATAAATATCCGATTTTTACACCACCCTTCAAAATACAACCATCACAGTGACTGAGAATGTTAAAACAAAACCATGTATTTGCCAAATTATAAAACAGCAAGATAAAGGCAGCACTGAGCTCTGGTGGTAGGAGCCTGAGAAAAGAAAAAGGCCTTCCCCTGGTGCCAGCACATTAATAGAGTGATCCTGTGCACCTTTACTCAAACGTAAGTCCCAGTGTGCTCAACAGGGCTTCTTTCCAGATCAGCGTGCCTTGGATTGCGCCATAAAGCAGGCCCCAGACGAGCCTCTGTGGGGAAAGAGCTCCACAAACGGGATGCCTCATCACCAAAGGGCCCCCTTTCCGGGTGCAACCCACCCTTACTTCAGATGTGGGGGGGTCACCAGAAGAGGGTCTCTGGAAACAGCTTCAACAGGCACGGGTGTGTGGAAGAGGCTTTCCTTGGGCTCTCCAGCTGCCCAGGGCTTTAAAACAGTGCGTGCCAGCACTCCGAATCGTGCCCCTGAATGGACTGGGAACCAGTGCCGCGCTTCAACCACTGGTGAGACTGATCCCACCGTCAGCCCACCGTTGCTAGCCTAACAGCTGCATTCGGTGCTAACTGCGGTCTGGGGACAGTCGTCAAGAGGCAGCCTCACCTCAGCATTGCAGTAGTCTAACCTAGAGGCTAGGATCGAGACAGCCGTGGCTGGCTGAGCCAGGGACCTCCTCCTCACAGGACCCTCACCCTGTCCCTGAGCCTCATTCGTGGCTCAGGAGCACAACTGCAAGAGTGGCAGGCCTGCTCTTTGAGCCAGAGCTGGGCCTTGGCAACATACTTGTTTCTGGCAGCCAGCTTGTCCAGGCATGTCTGGATGTACTGGCCATAGTAGTCCACCTGCTCCTCATGGAACAACCTCTTGGCGTGGAGGCCGCACAGGGCCTGGCGCAGCTTCGCCAGCTCCGCCTTGCGATGCTGCCGGTGCTGCCTCTGATGGCGGATGTCCTGTGGATGAGCAAGACAGGGAGGCAACCTCAGGGCACAGAAACGTGCATGAAGGAAACTGCACACGGTCTCCGTCGCTGGCAAGCCGCCCTCGGCAGAAGCCTCAGAGGGACTGTGGCCCCCCAGAAAAAGGTTTTCTGCTCCTGCCCCCGGGTTGGCCTGCCGAAACCTCCGGGCGCAACTGCTATTAAACTGCTCGGCCCCACCGCCCTGGACGCCCTGACTCCCACTGCCCCTTCTCAGCCATCCATATCTGGACCTAGAGGCGTCTCTTTTTTTTTTTTTTTACGTTTTTGACCTGTTTTTTGGATGTCTTGCTTTGTTTTTGCTGCATTTTAAACCGCAGGGCAGGACAGGCACTTTGTGAAAGACAGATAGGTAGGCAGACACCCAGACTTTGCCTACTCCCTGCCCATTCCCTCCCCCAGGATGTCTAGTCCTAGAAGGCACCAAGGGACTGGCTGCTGCCCCACTCACCTTGGCCATCTCGTTGATGATGTCCTGATACTGGCTGGCCGAGTCCACCACACCCAGGCTCTCGAGATGCCGCAGGTTCCTGATTACTTTCCTCTTCTTCTCCTCTAAAGAGAGGTGGTTGTCAGCAACTAGGGAGCGGTTGCACCTCACCTTGCCTGGGACCTGGGCGCTACAGAAAGCCCTTTGCTTCACGAGGTGCTGGTGGAAGGCTTCCTGGAGAACAGAGAGGCTGGTCACACCTTTCTAGCTTTATGGAGGGGGAAACATCCTGCAGTGGGTGGGGGAGTTGTGCTCAAATGTTCCACGTGCAATTGCGCTGCACGATGGGTTTTGTTAGTTTTAAAGCTGCTTTGATGGTTAGTCGTTATAATTGCATTTCACTTAGAGAGCCAGCCTGATTTCAAAAGACCAAATGGTCTCATGAGAATTCAGACAGCTTGGTGTGAATAAGAAAAATATACTTGGAGAAGAGTTTCTTTTCATTTGCATTCAAGATATTTTATCTATTTATTTAGAACTGCTTTATCCTGCCCTTCCTCCAAAGAGCTCAGAAAGGATACATGGTTCCCCTCCCACAACTGTATCTTCACAGTCACCCTGAGAGGTTGATCAGGCAGATGGAGATGACTGGCCCAAGGCCAACACATTTTAATAACTTCCAGTCTCTTTCAGCTGGGCCTTCCATTCTCTGCAAAACACATGGAGACCTTTGGTGCAGAATTTACCAACCTGATCACCTGATGCTTTTGTGTGCAATATCTCCACAAGGGAATCGCCAGGCTGGGACTGGATCACATCCACCAGCATCTGCTTGGTACTTTAAAAATAAAATAAGATGGTGGTCCAGTTTCAGTGCCTGCAGAGAAAAGACATTTCACTCCCCACAACTACCCTGATCATCCTCAGGGCTTTCTCATAACCTCTAAATGGGTATCAGGTAGAGCTGTGCACGGTCCACAAGATTCAACTCAGACCCTGATTCAGCACTTCAGAAAACAACCAGGCCGATTTGGAGGCCATCTGCTTTGACTCGGCACCGAACCGAAGTTGAGATTTGGAAATCCAAGGCTTTGTGCCTCCCATGGACTATCTTGGGAAATTAAAAAACGGCTGTAATGTTTTCCCATTGGTCAGAAGCAGATGAAATTTGCAAGTATTGCATCCCCCCGGGAGGGAAATACACCTGCCAACTTTCAGAAAAGTAGGTGCTGTGGTTTTTGTGCTTTGCTCCTTTATATTATTATTATTATTGTTGTTGTTGTTGTTGTTATTATTGCATATTGGCAGGAGACTCTCATTTCTTGTCAGATGCGGATTAAATTTGCAGGGATAGTTGTCCCTTCTCAGTAGAACTAGACTGCAAAGTTTCAGATGCATGGATTGTTGTGCAAGAGCAGGTTCTACATTTTGAGGGTCTCCAAAACAGGACATGCTTTCCCCCCTATATTTCTTGTAGACCATCCTTCTAAAAATGATGGGCAGCATAGAGGTGGTCTTAAGGGAGAAGGCTGCAAAGTTTTGGAAGGATAGGGGCAGCGGTTTATGTGGAAGGGGAGTCCTCAGTTTTGGGGGTGGGTTGAGTGATTAGCTTCTCTTTCCTCCCTCCATGGTATTTTGGGCAATTTGTATGAAAATGGCACTCATCCTAGAGGCATCTCCAGGCAAGAACCCTGCAAAGTTTTAGAAGAATAGGTGCAGGGGCTAGGGAGCTGCGATGATTGATAACTAGTTCAAGGCTTTTTTCATGGTGAAGCCTGGTGGTGTTGGAAGAATGGCCATCTCACGGTCCCATCCTTGCCCTCTCCCAAACAGCAGTGATTGGGGCCCCTGGTAAAATGTGCCCTGGGATTAGAAGGTGGACCTGTCAATCACTCCACCCTACTCCACCCTATCAGCATTGAGAGAAGCAAAAGACGCTATTTGTGTCTGCCTTTCCAAGGCTCAGTTGCCAATGAAACCTTACGCTTGATCCAGCTTCAGTTCTGGTCACTTTGGAGGGGAGCCCGCTTCACCCTGGGAAGCACCGGAATGGTCCCCAAAACCTCGATTTTGCTGGGGCTTCGGCTGACTCCGATGCCCATTCCTAGGACCAGTGCTGCAGTGCTGGTTAGCGGCTCCATCATTCTAGCTGGAGAGCATTCCAGCTCACGCAACAGCAGCTGGGCAGCTGCTTCTCAGGCAGCAGGGCCAGGAAAAGGCTTCTCTGCCTGGGCCGCTCCCCATCAGACAGGCAATACTGGGCGAGATGGACCAGTGGTGGGCCCTGCATCAGGCGCCATCCCAGGTTCAACTCACAGCGTCAGGACCGGCTTCTTCGGGTGAAGTGACATGTGTGTTTAAAACACCGTGACCTTAGCCATGAGATTTTGGCTGCCATCCTTATACACCTACTTGGGAGTAACCCTGGTTGAGCACAGGGGAATTTACTTCCAAGGAAGCACGCAGAGGGTTGGGCCGTGGATTCAGTGTTCCCGTTGCCAATGCTGGCACCACTGTGCCCCCATGTGGCAAGGAGAGGCCCTACCTTGGACTGCTGAAAAAGGTCCATTGCTGGGTAAATCCCGGCTCTGATTCCCAATGGTCATGCTGGCGGGGAATGATGGCAGTTCCAATCCAGCACATCTGGTGGGCACCAGGTTGGGGGAGGTGCCCTGCAGAGTTGACTGGGGAAATATGAAGCCACTTTGCAACAGAGCCCTGGCCCGTCTAGCCCACTGAAGCCTACCTGCCCTGCCATACTTCCTGATCCCCGTTAACTGGAGACGCTGCCAGGCATCGGGCGTGTGATCTTATCTATGCCAGGCATGCACCAAGCTGCGGGTTCTCCTGAACAATTTACAGAATTCACAGCCATCATGGCTGTAGAAAATGGGTTAGACAAAATTAATGGGCCCAGCAACAACTACGACACCCAAACGGAATCTCTGTGATCCAAGGCAGCCATCAGAGCCTCTGGGGCAAAGAAACAAGAGGGGTCCATCAAGGCCTGACTGAAATCCTCCTGAGGGCTCCTGGCCGGCCTGTGCTGGAGGACTGGGCTGGATGGAGCTTTGATCTGGTTCAGCAAGACAAGTCTTTCCTGCAAATTTGAGCCAGTTAGAAACATGTTTGTGGCATTCTCTGCCCTGTTGCTCATTATGTGGTATCTTCTAGTATTCAAAAGGTTGTAGAGGCACATGGGGGGAGATCAGCTGGCCACTCTGCCCCTTTCTCATGCACCTTTGAGGGTACGACGCAGCCAGCCAGCCACCTACCTCAGCAGCAAGCTTTTTGCATCCTTCCCCCCATCATCAATGTCCTCCTCGGCCACATCGAATTTGCTGCTAAGTGTGAGAGAGACTTCTATCTTGGCAAGCTGAGGCAGGGCTTGCGCCGAACTCCCATGCGCTCCAGGCCCCTCGCTTTCGCCTGTGAAGAGACAGAAATTAAAGACGGGTGGAAGAGCCGAGAAAGAATGAAACCAAAGTCTGCAGGACAGACGCTCGCAGGCTGGAACTGCACGCAGTGCTTCCGCCCCTCCACATCATGTGTAGGAACCATTCCAGTGTGCCCCACGTAGAACACGTTACAGTAGTCCAGAAGGGATGTCACGAAGGCATGCGTGGCTGGCCAGACCAGACATCGCCAGGAATGGGCGCAGTTGGCACACCAGCCTCACCTGTACAAATGCACCCTGGCCATCACCGAGACCTGGGCATCCGGGTCAGGGCCGAGTGCAGGGGACACCCAAACTGCGCACCAGGGGCTGCGGGGGAAGGAGAACCCACCCGGCCCCAGGCTGAATCCCTGTGACCCGCCTTTTGGCAGACTGGGCAAGAGCACCTCTGCTTTGCCAGGATTAATCTTCGGTTTGCTTGCCCTCATCCAGCCCACCGCTGACCTCAGGCACCATTTTACATTTTGAGCCGTTCCCTTGGATTTAGATGGAAAGCTGGGTGTTATCAGCATAGTGGCAGCACCGGACCCGCAAACACTGAAGCAGACCTGGGGTGAATGTCAAGGGGACAGGACTGGAGTGCGGGGGACACCGTCGGATGCAACCTGGTGGCTGAAAAAGTCCAGCACAGTGCGTGATAGTGGCCAGGGCCCGTCAGAAGCCTCCTCCTCCTCCTCCTCCAGGGCCCCAGCCCAGTTCCTGCCAGGTCCCGCACTGCAGCAGGGGCCTGAGCCCACGAGGGGCCTGCCGAGGTCCCCACCACTCGGAAGAGGGGGCTCTGCTTCAAAGGAAGAGCCTAAGCACCCCCCAAGTCCCAGGGAGCGATTGGTGCTCTGTGCTCCTGGCCCTCGGACTCCTGCTTGACTCTGCTTCTGGACGGTGTAGTGTATCTGACAGCCTCCCTCTGCCTGCTGTCTCAGCCACTGCTGCCTTAGCCTGGCCCCACGTAGCTGAGTGCTTCCCTGTGCTTCAGCCTTTTGCCCGCTTTATCACCTCGCTTCTTGGTAGCCCCCATTCAGAGCCTGCTACAGCCAATGCAGGACAATAGGCATGTGTCAAATTCTGTTGATTTGGCATGGAAAGACCCTAGAGCCAGTCAGTATCATCACTGTAATGTGAAAAGCCTTCACAAGCATAGAGCATCTAAAAATGTGCATGCCATCCAGTAATGACAGATGAGCAGTGGGGAAAAGGAAGAACAGGACTCAGCAACTCTGATGATTGTTACCCAATCTGAAACATGATTCTTTTTATAACCAAATCTATATAATCCATGTTCTATAACTGTTTCAATTTCATGTTGCTACAACCAAGCCCAGAACAGGCATGTGGTGCATTGGGCCGACTCACCGCCACGATGTCATCGCTGCGGCCAGGAGGTCAGAGCCGTGCACCCCAACCCACCGCTGCCAAGCGCGGAACGATGCCAGGAAGACTGGGCACGCGGCCCAGAGCGCCACCTGGCACCGCCCCTGGGCTGCCCCCTGTCCTCACTGCAGGCAGGCAGGCTGCCCTGTGCTGAGGACTGGAGGGGCGCCCCAGCAGTGGTGCTTTTCGGGGCCCTACCTGGCCGTTCAGTTCTGCCAGCTTAATTAATGGGGGAGGGGAAGTTTGGGCTTGTGGCCTGCAGGTCTGATTGGCACCACTACAACCATCCTGCCTGCCAAGGGCGGTCTTCCTTGGGGGCCCCAAAACTGGGGGCTGGGCCTGTTTACACCCTATGATCACCCTATAAAACTCCCCTTCTCTCTCCAGTTAGCAGCATTGGTGTCCACAACAGCAGTCGCTGGCACTAGCCCCACGTCATTACAGTATCGGACTGGGTCACTACATCGTCAGCTTGACATTTGCACTGTGCATACCTGTTAAGGAGTGGGCAGTGGGCAGCTCTCCAAGACCTTCTAGAAGTTCGTGTAGAGGGTCTCGAGGATCAGGAGCCACAGAGCGCTGGTGCTCCAGGAGCAGCTGGCACATTGCCGGAGGCAAAAAATTAGGGAGAGAGGGCGGGATAAGGTCAATGCACACGTGTTCCGTTGTATTAGTATTTTAGGTCACTGTTCTGCCAAAAACGCCTTTGAAGTGACACACGGCACAAGAACAGAGTAAAAAGGTCGAAATACTAGAGTCACACAACCAATTTATGGAGGGGCCATGGCTCAGTGGCGGAGCCCCTGCGTTGCAGGCAGAAGGTCCCTGGTTTAGTCCCCGGCAGCATCTCCAGGTAGGGCTGCAAACCCCCGCCTGGCACCCTGGGTGGGGAGCCTTTGCCAAAACGGGGCAGCAAAAAGCAGAGCTACAGCAGCGAGATTTCAAAACAGAAAAGCAGGAGAAGAAATATTATAACCAAAAAGCCCAGTGAAACCAGCTAGTTTTCAACTGACATTGGAATAGCTGGAACCTGGGGGACGGACGGATCTCCCTGGGGCGGGAGGCAGTTCCAAAGCCCAGGCAGCCTGTCTCAGGTCCCTGCCGGTCACCTCGCTGCTGGAGGCGCTGATCTCAACGGGCAGCGTCGGGCAGCAGAAGCCGGCCCTCCAAATGTAGACTGGGAGCCAAGGGACGGTGGTTCTTCGAGCCCCAAAGGCTCTAGACCTTTCCGATCCAAATGGCAGTCGTTGTCCGCCGCCCCGCCCTTCCACTGCACATGCTGCTGTTTGTTTTTACTGTCAGCAGATTCAGAGGCATTTTCTGAGATGGCACAAAGATCAGCCATTCAACATCAAAGGCCCAGGTCGCACATCACAATGACCAGGACTCTAAAAAAAATCTGGGTTATTGTGAACCCAGCAGTGGGCTGGTGCATGCTGGCCAGAACAATCCATGCAGCTTCCTGTGCTTGCTTCCTGTGACATACGAACCAGGAACTTTAGCTTGTCTTGACCCTGACAAGCCAGAGAAATAACCCACAGTGTGGGTTATGGTCTGGCTTGTCAGGGGAAAGAGAACATTGGTTATTGGATGGATTAATAAAAAAATAACAGGGTTCCTGCTTTGCACGTCATGTTAAGCAAACCACAGATGGAAAGTATGTGGTTTGTTTACCTGCTCATTTACATGCTGCTGCATTCACAATAACCCAGACTTTTTAAGAAATATAGGGAGACATTTCAGAGTTTGTCTCCATGCCAATGAGGAATGGAAACCATTTTTTTTAAATAAAGCAGCTCCAAGGTTCTCAAGGTGCCAGATTCCCCCCCACACACACACACACACACCATGCACACGCACGGACAGGGTTGGCTATCTTGTAGCAGGCCTACAAACAAACCAAAAACACTCCTAGTGTAAGCCAGACCTTTGACAAGCCACAAGTTCATGTTCTCACCTTATGTGTGTTAAGTAGCTCTCCAACTGTTATGTAGACCACTGGTTTGGTGATGGCCACCATTTCGGAATACTTGTCCACATGAAACCGGTCTTCTGGCTCAGGCACAGAACAGGCTGCACTGATGAATTTTCTAGATGGTCCAGAGTGAAAGAAACAATGAATGGAGATGGAGGCTCCCCCGCCTCCCCCCCCCGACACACCAGCCATGTTTCTGTGGCTTCTTCGCCAAGGCCAGGATCTTTGGGGGCCTGACACATACTGTGGTGGCTTTAGTTTAATGCATTCTTGCAAATAAGCTGACTTTTTTCTATCCTTTGTAAGCCATTATTGACTTAAGGTAGAGGTGGGAGGACTTCAGGTTTGTGGGGTGATGATGATGATTTTTACTAAAACCAGCCAAATGGCGTTTCAGGAGCTGAAGCCCCACGAGCCGCACTCTGGGATGCCCTTGCGTATGCAGGTCAAATTCACATCTGACTTACAGATCAGGGATTCCAACAGAAAACTCTACGCCCACCCAGCAGAGCTACCCAGAGACGTGGGGTGGGGGTGGGGTTTCCAGATGAGGCTTTTCTTGCGAAATTGCCCTGCCTCATTCACAGAATTTTCTGGAGGGTCTAAGGCAACATCTCCTTCCACTTGTAACCCCACCCCCTCCCCCTCCATTTCTCCACTACTTCTTCCATATTTTGCCTTTCCACAGATCCGTTCAGGAGGAGGAGACCGAACGGCTTCGCAATGACTTTCAATTAACGGCACTGGAGCCCTCTGTCCAGGAGCCCCCCTGCTCAAAGGCACGCGGCCCTGCTTCTCTGACCCCATCACACTGTGGTCTGGGTTTGCAAAGGCCCATTCGGGGGGTGGGGGGGAGACCGGATGAAGAGATGGCCCGGGTGGAGGTGGCATTGCGCAAGACGGCTGACGGGCCCCATCCCACGCTGCAGTTCTTTGGACCAACCTGAATTTATGGTGTGTTTCCTCCAGGTACTGGTTCACCACGCTCAAGTGGGCGTTTTCCCCTTCGAATGGGTGGTTGGCGGCAGCGTGCTGCAAGATCTTGGCGACGGAGCCCAGGTTGCGCCGGTGGTCAGGGTGCAGTGCTAGCCCAGCGGAGAGGTCTACCACGTCAAAGCCATCTGGAGCCACTATGGCTGGGTTCATGAAGCGGTAGTAGAGGAGGTTCCCCACGATCTAGGACAGGGGTGGGCTGTTTACCACGGGACAACAGCAGATGCCTCGTGACCGGTTGGACTAGTGCCACCTTTGCGGGCCATCAGCAGAGAGAGGGAGCCCTTCCCAGCAGGAGATCAGACAGGAAGCCTTTGGTGCACAAAGCTTGGAAATTTAGCAGCTACCCATGCACTTTTTCTGGAATCGGTGCATCCCCGAAGGCCCCTGTTTGGGTTATCAGAAACCCCCTCCCGCTGGCCGGCCAGCACCTCCTGGCCCACAGTGCCGGCTGGCTGGCCTACACCAAGAAAGCAGCCTCAAAGCCATCTCCTCACCTGGAGGCTGCCCCACTTCTGTCTTCCCTGGACAGCCTACTCTCGCCTGCATCTCTGCCCCCTCCATGCCCCCAAACCCCAGTGGTCCACCGAAGCGCCCTACATTTTCAAAGTAAGAGTGAATTCTCGGAGTTTCTTAAGAGCTGCAGCATAACTCTGACTTAAGAGCATCAGAGGTGCCTCACTGGATCACACCAAGGTCCACGTAGCCCAGCAGTCTAGGTAGACCGTGGTGAGAAGCCCAAGAAAGCGCAGGGTGGTCCTTCAAGCGGTAACCAGTGCGCCATCCATGAACTGCAATGTTCCTTCTGCCCATCCCCGATCAGGCAGGAGAGATGGCAGAAGAAATGCTTTGAAAAGGTCTGCACAGACAGCGTACCGCACATTCAGAGTTGGACCGTACCGTGGCAGTTTGCAGGGGGCAAGGGGGCGGGGGGAACTGAAAACTCCCCCATATGAAAAGCTCCCTGCACATTGAAAGACAGATGTTCTCAGCCTGTTTTCCCCGACATGCAATTCTTCTGCATGCAGGGTCTTCTGCATGCAGGGCCTTCTGCCCCTCTGTGCAGGAGTATCCAAACATGCCACTGACCTGCCTGCAGCCTGACAGTGTTTTAGGACCTGGGCTGCTCTGCGCATGCCGCAGTCCTTCAGTAGGACACTTGGCGGAGAAGCAAAAGGCAGCACCTCCCTTCTCCCGCCCACAGTCGGGCTGCCTTCAGTGGAGCGCAACATTTTGACGCCCCCACCCAGAGCCAGCCTCCACCCAGAAGGAGGCACCTGACGCAGGCCGCAGAGATGAAGGTGCAAGGAGGGGGTGGGAATCCTCAGTAGCTGCATATCTCATAAGATTTTATACCACAGGGAGGGGAGAGGCCATTTTGAAGCCGCGGGCCCATTTGGCCCTCAGCAGCTTTGCCAAGCCTCCAATTTCCTCCATGTCTCCTTGCCCCTGTTATGCCTCTGATGGGCATCTGGTGGTCCTCCAGACATTTTGGCCTACAACTCCCGTCATCCCTCACAACCGGCTATGCTGGCTAGGGCTGATGGGAATTGTAGGCCAAAACATCTGGAGGGCAACAACTTGCCCACTTCTGCTGTAACACACAAACCACAGGCCCTGTAGCAGTCACGGCGTAATATACACGACTTGGCTCCCACCCTGCCTTGGAGAAGCTGAGGGCCAGAAGAACACAAAATGGTTGCTGGGAGGAGGCCGTCGGAAATGGTTTCCTGCAGTGGCTGCAGCGAGCCTCCGAGTCCGCTTTCTGCCCCCCCCACCCCCCCGAGTCAGGCCAGCCGTCCCACCAGGGCCAACACACACCTTGTAGATGTCCTCCTCAGTAGCCTCCGGAAACTTCCTGGCTAAGGACGTCTTCAAGACTTTGGCAATGTAGCGCATCCCATAACTAGCGAGGAAGCCAGAGGGAGGGGGTGTTACCGACCGGCGCAGCCAAGGCTAGCACAAGCCCCAGGAGGAAAGTTAGAAGACAAGTGGGGGGGCCTCCTTCAGCCTGAGGGCTAAATCCAGTTTAGGAGACGCTCTCGGGGGCCACATTCCAGTGCTGGGGGGCCCAAAACACAGAGCATACCAGCCGATTGCAGCTCCGAGGTATGTCAGCCTTCCAGAATTTGGGGGAAGGTGCACAGCTGTGGGGAAGCGCACAAACAACTGGTGGGGGGGGAGAGCAGGGCCAAGGGAAGTGGGTGGGGCCACCTGGGGAGCCCGAAAAGGCCAGATTGGAGCCCCCGGGGAGCCAGATCTGTGCCCAGGCCCGGGGCTCTTCACCGTGATGCAAGGACACCCCTTGCCCATGCCTGGGCCACATGCCAGGAGGCGCTTCTGTGCAGGGCTGGATGCCTCCCCCTCGCCGGCGTTCGTACCATTTCCTGCCCTTCTTCTGCCACCTCTTGGCTCCAGGCTCCCTCTCTGGCCTGCCCCTGAGCAACTTAATCATGGGGGGGCGTGCAGTGCTGTGCATGCGTATGCATGTGGTGGGGACTGGGAGGGGCTGGAAAGGATCCTTCGGGGGGGGGGGGGCTTGTACAGCATACAAGCAACCCTCCGGACAAGGAAAGGGAGCGGGTAAAGAGGGCGGGAATCTTGGCGGCACTAATCCTGCTTTCCCTGAGAGACAGTGGTATGTAGTGGGCAGACTAGGCCTTGGGAGACACGGGTTTGAATCCCCACTTAGCCATGGTTCTTACTGGGTGCCCTTCAGCCAGTCACTCTTTATGTCAGTCTAACCTACCTCGCAGGGTTGGTGTGAAGATAAAATGGGTGGGGGAGGAACCATGTACGCTGCCTTGAGCTTCTTGGATAAGGGAGGATATCAACCTAGTAAATAAGCATGTTTTCTGTATTTATATCATACTGTTGGTTGTGTATGTTTTTTTATTATTACATTTATACCCCACCCTTTTTTTCTCTTGCCCAAGGCAGCTTACATGGTCCTCCCCCGCTCCATTTTATCCTCACAACAACCCTGTGAGGTAGGTTAGACTGAAAGTCAAGTGAGCTCCATGGTTGAGTGGGGACTCCAACCCCAGTCTCCCAAGTCCTAGCCCAACGCTCTAAACACTACACCCCATGTTACATCCTGTTTCTTCAGGACAATGAACAAATAGTAAATATTATTGTTTAAACAATGATTCAGTAAACAGTGGGCTGGTTCATGTGATCAAACAAGCCACTTAAATAAGCAACCGTGGCTTTTTAAAATCGGGGTGCATGCCGGGTGCCATTTTCCTAACTGACCCTGGGCGTGGTTTGTCACGATGTCCAAACCTGGGTGGGATGGCTTGTCTGAGGGGGAAACAACTCTCAAATAACCCAGCCACAGGCCATGAGATATTTGAGGGTTGTCTCCCCCTCAGACCAGCCATGCTGCCTCAGTTCAGACGACACCACGGGCTGTGCCTAGGCAGGTCTTTAGGTGAATGGCGCCCAGCTCACACTGGCGATTTAAACAAGCCACGGGGGCTTGTTTTGATTGTGTGAATCGAGTCACTGATGATCAAACATGAATACAAATTAACAAAAAGACAACAGATTCTTACGGGATGTTGTCCACAGAAGATGTAATGGCCGAGAGGAACTGTTCGGTCACCGCCAGGAGGTTGCGGATGGATATGTCCAGCCTCCTCTGCACCTCAGGGTGACTAAGGGCTTGTTCAGGGCTGACATTGTACGGGAGATCACTGGGAAGAGAAACAGACAAGTATTCTGGGCCTCATTCCAAAAACAGGAGCCCCTCTCCTTCACCCACCAAAAGCACTCCATTCCACCCCTCGCCGTCACGTTTGCGCGCAGGCTCGAATCTCACCTCTACGCCCAGGTGGGTGGGGGTGCTGAATGCTGAGTGCCCCCCTCCTCCCCCTAGGCTGGCTGCTGGGAAGACCCAACTGCCTGCGCCCTCCTCGGTGAAACTGAGGCGGTCTTTGCTACAGGACCCTTGACTGCAGACATGTGCCTGCTTGGCCCTCTTTCCCCAGCCTTTCCGTGTGTCAGAGATGAGTCCAAGCAGATGCCTGACAGCTCCGATTCCGAATCAGTGTTGGAACAGCTAGATCAGAGCCCGCAGGAGGGACCTTCCCTAGACCTGCAAGACACTGGGAGAATTTCCTCTGAAGGCCTTGACAAACAGATGGCCTGGGCTGAGTCCCTGCCCCCTCCCTTCACTGTAGAAATTCAAGTTTCCAAAGAGGAGGAGGAAGAGGGGCGTGACTTGAGAGACGCTAGAGCACGTCACAAAGCTAAGCGGGAAAAGCTAGGGACAGGGCACAGATGTTCTGCCAGGATAGCCACTCTTAGAAGCCAACGTAGGAGGGAGCTGCCCTAAGGGAGGGGCATCACTGCCAAGCAAGTTTGGCTGTGAGGTTCATGGGCAAACTGTCGGCAACTTCCGTACCCTCCAGTTCGTCTCCTCTGACTACAGATCGCAGATTAGTTGTTTAGGGCCTGAGGCAGTCTGAGTTTCCTTGAATCTGCATTTGCAGAAAGGCTAGTCTCTAGCACATGAAGTCATATTAGCCTGAAGCTTTGTCTGTTTGTGGTGTTGATTGTGAAGGGGAAAGATGATCCAGTCCTGACACCCTGTGTCTTAGCGCCTTGGTGAGGTGGGAGTACCCTCTGACCTCTCCTCCAAAGGTTCTCCAACTTTTGTAACAAGGTTATGTTTGAGTTTGATCCCCCCAAGAGAGGGGGTGTAGCTCACGGGAAGTGCCCCTGCTTTGCATGCAGAAGTTCCCAGTTCGATCCCCGGCAGCATCTCCAGGCAGGGCTAGGAGGGAATTCTGCCTGACACCCTGGAGAGGTGCTGCCACCAGTCGGTGTCGACAGTACGGGGCTAGATGGACCTGCGGTCTGGCTCAGTCTAAAGCAACTTCCTCTGTTCCACCCTAAATTACATTCTATTGTTATTTCTTTGTTTATGAAGAGTCACATAACTCATAAGGAGCTGAAAACCTTCTGTTTAGTGAAGGGGATTTTAAAAAAGGAAATAAATAATCCGCACTGACCTTTTCTGCCCGCTCTGAGACTCTAGCTGGTTGATCCACCCCCTGTATATCTCCACAGGGCTGGTGCGAATGCTCAGGGTCTTGTTCTGCAGAACCTCCTGCACAGGCCCCGCCAGGATCTGGCGCAAGGCGTTCTGGCCCCGGGCGCAGCGATAGAAGCTCACCACCAAGCGGATGACCGTCGGATTCCCGGTTAGGATGTCACGGATATAGTTGACTTTGGACCTGGAAGGCAGAACAGGGCAGACGGAGTGCAGTAAGTCACAAACGAACAAGGCCATGACCCATATAGTGGGCGCTGAAGCACAGCCTGGTGGATGGGGAGAATAAGGACACGGCATGGCCAGCTTTGTTTGGCTTCAGAAATTACATGTCAGCTCTGAACACGTCAGACCATCTTGGCATTACCTGGTTCACAAATTGGACAGAAGTCGTAACGACAGAGTTGCATTGCTTTACTCCAAACCAGCGTTTCCCAGATGTTGAGTAAGGGAGGGACAATGCCCGGCTCCCCCTTGGGATGGCAGTTGGAGGAGTACAACTTCATCTTCACATGCCCTTCCCAACATTAACGGTTTGAGCTTTCAAACATATGAATTACCCCCCAGCCCCGACCTGCAAGCACTGATTTGGGTGGGCCTCCTGACTGGAAGGAGACTGGGCGACACACAGACCCCGCCCCCAAGAATGACTCACACAGACACACCACGCTGCGCTGCACTGCACACAGCCCCACAGAGGGCAGGTCCACCCACTGCATCCTTACAGGAAAAACAAACCGAACTATCCCATTGCCACCGATGTAAAGGTGTATAGCATCACTGCCCGGCCTCATTTGCAGAATTTTACAAGGGATCCAGACAGTGTTGTCATCTTCCTCTCATGATGCTCCTGTGTTTTCCCAGCACTTCTTCCATCTTTTACCTGAGACTCTGGAGAACTCCAGCCAGTCAGAGCAGACAATACTGGGCTAGATGGACCAATGGTCTCACCAGATTTAAAACAGCTTCTTATGTTCCTATGAAAGGGGAACTGCCATCTTTATTAAGGGCAGGATGTCCGCAGCAGGTATGAGGGGAGAAGGAAGAAAGCAAGCTGCTGATGGGGAATGGGGACCTACTCGATCTCCTCTTGCAGGGCGCTTTTGAAGAGCTGGAGCAAGAGGTAGGCCTCTCTGGAGTTGGAGGCATAATTGTAGAGGGTGAAGACCACCGACTCCATGAACTTTGTGGACTTGTTCTGGGGGATCTGCATGATCAGCCTGGCCAAATACACCGGGTGGGTCTGAAAGGCAGCAGAACAGCGGACCAAGAGAGAGAGAGAAACAGAGAGAGAGCAAGAGAGAGACTGGTTCATATGCAAGCATCTGTTTGGGACTAGAGTTATTCAGAAAAAACACATTCCCCCCACCCAAGTCACGGGCCCTCTGTTGAATTCAAGGGTGAGGGTGAGAGGAAGGAGTTCTCGTTACAAGATACAGATTGTTGTGAACCCTGAAGTAGATTAGAACAATAGACATTAGCTCTCCTAGCAGGGAGCCTATTCCTGAGGGCAGAAAAATGTGTACACACACACAAAGTTGCTGGGACTGTGAATACTATATACTTTAAAGAAGAAATGATCTATAGGATGAAATTTTCAATGCCAAAGGACACTCAAATTATGAGCTATGGAAAGCAGACACCAACAGCCTGAATGAATCATGCAAACTGGCATCTATTTTGCAATTTGGTATAAATCAGAAACTATTTGCTTAACACTGGACTTTTTGCGGGCTCACACAATGAGCGGATGGCCAGTACCAAATGGACAAAAAAGTACTTCTTCACATGACACATAAATTGTATGGTATTTACTGCCACAAGATGGCTACTTGCTCCGTGGCTTAAAAGGGGGGGATCAGGCAATACAAGGATGGTGGGACACCAATGATTATTAACCTTGATGGACAGGTTAATGGAACCTCCCAATGCTGATGCATTCTCTCCCCTTTTCTGGACATCTGTTGCTCAGGGACAGAAGCAATGAGGGGGAGCCATTGTCTTCGAGACCTTCCTGGAGGCATCCGGTTGGCTGCTGATGGCAAAAGGATGCCAGCTAGTTAGACCCACCTGGGTCTGATCTAGCACCGCTCTTCTTATGTTATTATTAAAATGTAACTGTAGTGTAGCTAAGCTTGGGGAGGAGGCAGGGTCTAAGGCCCTGTCCCATGAAAGTCCAGCTCAGCTGCCCTCCCGGCTCCAGAAATTTCCACATGGATCGCTCATCTTCACAGACTTAACGACTAGAAACTTAAGTTTTATTTTCACAAAAATGAAGAACTGAGATTGTCAGGATAGTGAACTCTAGGGTCAGATATAAATACAGTGGCACCACAGAATCCAAGCAGCCCTGACTGTAGGAGCAACCAGACAGGTCTAAACGTGGGATCCTAATGCTTTAAGAACAGTTGCCAGAGAGCCAACAATGCTTATCTTTGACAGGCATGTTTGTAGGAAGATGCCAGCAGACCTGCAGCTGGTAGAAGAGATGCTGATATGCCTCCAGGGTCTTCTGCTTCTCCTTGCTGAGCGCCTTCAGCCCCTTTTCCTTGCTCTGGCCCATCATGTCGGAGAGCTGCTCCTTGTTCCTCTTGGTTAGCTTTTTGCAGTGAGAGACCACCTCCTGTCCCGGAGGAGAAGTATGAAGAAGCGAGAAACCACACAGACGCACAGCGCCACTGCCAAGGCTTTGCCCACTTGTTCATGGGAAGTTAACAACAAAACAGTTCAGTCCAGCACTGGAAGGGGAGGAGGCGATTTCCCGCAAAGACTGTGTGCACACAGTTATTTTGAAGACAATCCCAGGTCAGGGTTACCCGAGGAGGAGTCGCTCCTGGGGCTGGGCGAGTGCAGGAACACTGTCTCGTGGATGGACTCCCCCGGCCCCCACGTGCTCGGGCAGCCTTCGACACCCCGGCCACAATCCACCCCCACCCCCAGAGCTCCTTTCTGACCTGGAGGGTGATCCTGTTCCTGACCAGCAAGCCGATCTTGAGGTCCATGAGGCCGAGGTCACTCTCCAGCTGCTGGTTGGAGCGGATGCCCCGCACCACGCTCTCCTGCAGCTCCAGCACCTCCAGCTCCTCCCGGTAGTCCTGCTGGCTCCGTTCCAGCAGGTGGGCGAAACGCCGGACGATGCTGAGCGGGGGGCTCTCGCTGTGCACTGGCGGTGGAGAATAACACCCTCACCCCTGCACGTCCCGGGACAATCCCGGCTGCCGAGCCCAGGTGGCGAGCACCCCACTGCCCTGGGCCAGGAGGAGTTCCTCCTTCCCACTGGCCATGGAGCCAGGGGGGCCAGGAGATGGTTTGAAGCAGAACTAAGGTGACGGCTGGGCTCGTTGCCCTGCCACCGCAGTGCTGCCCAAAGCACAGAGTTGGGGAGGGGGGTCTGGAAGCTCCGTACGGGGCCAGAGGCAAGAACCCACCTGGGGCAGGCGGGGGGGGGGGAGTGGGGGAGGATGGGATCCTGCCAATGACACATTTTTAGGCGGATGCCACGGCCCGCCACAGTTTGTGACCCTCTGCATGAAAAGTGGGTACTCACCCAACAGCCTGTAATCCTCCCGCGCTTTATTAGCTCGCATGAAGGCCTGGATTTTAATTACAGCCTGAACCTGCCAGGACATATGAGAAGAGGAAAGGAGGTTCGAACACACCCTGGAGGCAAACAGCGGTCATAAGTCAGGACATGGTGGGTCAATGGAAAGGCACGGCGCACCGGCAGCTAGGCTACGGTGCCACGCCAGATGCAGAGGGGGGAGCAGGGGTGACGGGGCCTGACAGTGGAGAAACTGGGTTGTTCAGGCAGGCATTTGGGGTGGGATAGGGTATTTTAGAAAATGTTTTTATTGTAGAATTGTATTGTTTTAAACTGTTTTATTGTATTTTGTACATCGCCCAGAGTGGCTGGGTGACCAGCCAGATGGGCGATTAATAAATTTAATAATAAAATAGAATAAATAATAAAATAAAAATTATGAAGAAAGCTGTCGACCAAACAAACGAGCGCCTCCCACCTCCCCCTGACGCTGGTCTGGCCAGCCTCGGTGGGGAAGTGGCTCAAACGGGCCCCTGCTGTGATCCAGCAAGGCGAGTTCAGACGTCCAGATGTGAAAACACTCACATTCCTCCTGAAGTGGTGCAGCCGCTCCAGATGCCGCTTGCGTGCGCACCACCTCCGCACCCAGGCTTGGACCTGAATGCAGCAGGAAGAGTGCGGGAACGATGAGATGGTTCTCTGCCCCCGGGTCTGGCAGCAAGGAAGCCCCCCCCCCCCCCCGCAACAAGGGTGACACGGACGTTGCTACCTTTATGATGGCACAGGTGTTCTCCCGCAAATACCGCAGCCTTTCCAGGTAACTTCTCCGTTGCCGGTATCCACGCCAGCAGGCCTGTGAGTACGTAGAACAGGAGCTGGGAAGGCCTGGGTTCAAATCCTCCCTCAGCCACTGCATGGCCTTAGTCAGACCGCGATGTGCTCGGCCGCCCTGCTTGCTGGGCCCTGTACTGAGGCAGGGCAACGGCCGACCTAGCCCTCCTGGCTGGCAGCAGTCCTCCATCCCTGAGGTGGACGCGGCGGGGCCTTTCCCAAGCCCACGGACTGATGCCAGGCCCCGCGCAGCTTTGCGAGGTTCCAGGCCGTTGCTGTCTCTGCGCCCTGAGAACTGAAGCTGGGAAGCGCGGCTTCTGCCATCGGGCTGTGGCCGCTCTCATGAGGCTTTGGAGTGTTCCGAGCGCTTCCTGTGCCTTGCCTTGCTTTGCTGTGCCCTTTGTAGCCCCACCAGGCAGCACCACAAGGAGCTGCCGCAGACCAGGCCAGGGGACATGTCCCTCTGCTCCAGCTGGCAGCAATAGCTCGCCAGAGCCCCTGTCTCTCCCAGCGCCAGCGGCTACCTGACCCTGTTTAATCAGAGGTGCTGCCAGGCACTGGACCTGGGCCCTCTGCATGCAAAGCGGGTGCTCAACCTCTGAGCTGTAAGTCATCCACATTCTCCCCATGCTGCAGATGAGGGGCTGGGGGCGGGCAGACACCCAGCAAGTTCACAGCATAGGCAAGACCCAAATGTGGAACTTCCTGGTGTCCGGGCAGCTGCATCCTACCTGGATTTTGATCGCCGCAGGCACGTGCTTCGACAACAAGTGCCGCCGGGCTGCAAGGTCCTGGCGGACAAGGAATCCCCTCATCCGGGCCTGCAGCTGGGTGACCAACCGGGCCCTGGATACCCACAGGCGCTGCCGATCGTGGGCGACCGTGACTCTGGCGATGGTGGACTGAAGCACAGAGATGCAGGGGGTCAGTGAAGCGGGCAGGTCATAACGGCCCAAACCCAGAAAAACCCAGAAAAACAGCGGGAGGCGCAGCCAGGATCCAGCCACAGGCTCTGCTCCTCAAGAGTAGCCGTGGGGATGCTGGTTTCCGACTGCCGAGAATGAATCTGAAGAGGCAGAGACCTCTTCGGGGCGGGGGGGGGGGGTCCATAGCAGTGGCCAAGCAAGCATGAAAGTGCCCCCCAACCAAGTCTCAGAAATAGCTGAGCTGACAAGCACAAGAGAAAATAGGCACAGCATTTAGCTTGGGGGAAAGGCAGCATCAGTCACAGGAGAAGATTTAAAAACACATTAACATGCACAGCTCAGATGGCTTCAGTGGCGCGGAGTGCCTTCTAGCAGCTTTGGATGGTGGCCCATCCACACCCCCACCTGGACAGGGAAAACCTGGCTCCAGTAGTCTATGCTCCAAGATAGATTACTGCAATGCGCTCTATGTGGGGTTGCCTTTGAAGACTGTTTGGAAGCTGCAGCTTGTGCAAAATATGGCGGCCAGATTGAGAACGGGGCCCAGAAGGTCTGAACATATAACAGTGATTCTTGCCTGCTTGCACTGGCTACCGATGCATTTCCAAGCCCAATTCAAGGAGATGGTTTTGACCGATAAAGCCTTACATGGCTCAAGACCACAATACCTGACAGAGCACCTCTGAACTTGTCCATGTACTAAGTTCATCATCTGAGGTCCTCCTCCAAGGGAAGCTCAGAGGATGATAACAAGGGAGAGGGCCTTCTTCATGGTGGCCCCCTGATTATGGAACACTCTCCCCAGTGAGGCCTGCCTGCACCAACCTTGTCATCTTTTCAGCATCAGGTTAAGACCGTCCTCTACTCTCAGGCATTTGACAACATACGATAGAGCTTTTAATGGGTCCTGGGATTTCTTATTGCTGACTGTTAAAATTGCACACGCGTGCATGCATCTATCTATCTATGAAAGGTAGACTAACAGAGTAATTTCAACATATATTTAGAGCTAAACATTTCAGCTTCCACTCTCATCAGTAGCTGTGATGTTAAATGGCTATACACACACAGACACACACATACGTGTGTGTGTTTATGTTTCTATGTAAATGGTTTTTATATTATGATACAACATTGTATTTTTAAGGTTTTTAATCTTTGTAAACTGCCCAAAGAGCTCCGGCTATTGGGTGGTATAGAAATTTAATAAATTAAATGAAGATGAAATGTTTGTATAACTCAGCAACACAAATCTTGGTCAATTAATTAAAATCAATTAATCTGCATAAATCAGCTTATGAGGAAAATAGTTTTTCCTCATAAGCTGATTTATGCAGATTAATTGATTTTAAGAGAAGAGGATACTTCCATTGTTTTTCTAAGATGGTGCATGTGTGTGATGTAGCCAGTTCCATCCCAGAAGAGGCACCCCCAGCTCACACGCACATGCCTACCTGGATTTCCTCCCGGCTGAGATGTGTCCCATTAAGGGCACAGGGACGAGGCTGGTCCCACGAGCCTTCAAATGTCTGCAGGCTGAAGTAATAGTCCACTCCATCCTTCAGCTTGTGCTTGACCCAGGGCATTTTCGAGTGCCCTGGATGTCAAGTCAGAGTGAAAAATAAAAATAGAGGCCAGAGTGATGTAAGTGATGCAAGAAAATGTGGGTCTTAAATGCTTGAATTTCAGCATAACACTCTGCCTCATTTACCTGGGGGTTTTCGGGCAGCCATGACGGCACCCAGCTGTGCTTGATACACCCCAGCA
Source organism: Heloderma suspectum (assembly GCF_057233095.1). Classification (NCBI taxonomy): domain Eukaryota; kingdom Metazoa; phylum Chordata; class Lepidosauria; order Squamata; family Helodermatidae; genus Heloderma; species Heloderma suspectum. Next base: position 1,168,878 of record NC_139474.1, read on the forward strand.
CAGTCTGCCACCACGCCACAAAGGGACACGTCTGGATTGCGCAGGACTCTAACCGTTTGCGCTGGGTTCCCTTCTTTGATGGCCTGGTTAATGGCCGCGATACCAAGGGCCACTGCAGGACGGGACAGAAGGGGGAAGGCAAAACAAGGGAGGCTGGGTGGGTTCGCACATCACACAAAGCCACCCTGCAAAGAAGCCACCACGGGTTGGTTGTTCACTCGCAAATCTGGCAGATGACTGGGAGCTTGCCGAAGCTAATTTCCCCCGTCAGTCCTCCCACCGGCTCCCAGCATGTATCCTAGGCCCCTCTGGGGCACAGCACCTTATTCCCTCAGTCTCTATGTCACAGCACCCTTTCTGCAACTGGACCACTGGGGTGCCGGCTCCCGAGGGAACCTCCTGCCTCCATCAGATCACCAAGTGGAATTAATTTTCTGAGCCCTTATGAATGTGGTAATGTTCAGTGCAACCATCTGTTGAGCTCTTCTCTTGCTAGCGAACACCTTTTTAAAAAAGGCTGCTCCACATTTTGCTGAAGTAAGAACACCCTCCCTTAAAGCTCCCTCTCTCCTGCAGCCACCAGCCACTTTCGGCCCCTCCTGCCCTTCAAGCTCATCACTTCCCTCCACTGGTCTCTGTTGCTAGCTGTCACATACACATCTGGGTTACAGAGCAGTAAGTGGGATCACTAAACATGCACAAATGTCATGGCAAAGGAATAAAATGAAGGGGAAACTTTACACAAACTTCCAAGGCAGAGCAAGAAAACTAAGGGGGAAGTTGTGCAAATCTCATGGCAGAGCAGGAAAATGGAGGGGGAAATTATGCAGATTTCCTAGCAGTAGTGCAGGACTGAGAAAAAAAATTGCAGATGCATTTGAGACACTCTCTGGTGCCTTTTCTTCTCGATATTTAGGAGCACGGAGAACAGGGCACTGAGAAGGAATGAGGGAGGAGGGCAGAGGCACCAGGAAGACTGAGGAGCAGCAAGGGTTTTCGCTGCTCTTGCCAGCAACCCTCTAGCTGTTCCCATGATGAAGTTGCCCTGCTGGGTTCAGACATCCCAAGCCCCCATGGGTATGAACAACCTTCAAACTAGCCAGGGGGCCTCAGGGTGGCTTGTTTGTGAAAAATAAGCCACCCTGCAGAAACCACGCTGGGTATGCACAACATAACAACCCGCCATGGCTGATCAGCTTTGGTGGGTTGTCGTGTTGTATGAACCAGGTCCCCATCTTGAAGCAAGGCTAGGGAACCATTTGACCCCTGGAGATGCCACCAGGTTTGCAAGCCCACCTTCAAATCCATAGGGACTAGAAAGTGTCCACACCAGCATTCTTGCTAATAAGCTTTCTATTGTCCCCTTTGCTCAGACTTCTTGAATGGACCCAAACAGCAGGACCAGCTGCCAGGACCAGCTGTCAGCCCAGAATTAGGCAGGAAAACCCAAAGAGGCTGCAGTGCCCGTACTTCTCTTTGCAGCTTCGGTGTCTTGGTTGGCCACGGAGACGCCCTGCTGGATCTCTTCCCACCACAGCATGGCTCCAGTGTCCCCAGTCACCTAGGACAGAGAAGAGCAGAAGGCAAAAGAGCAGCTCTGGATCACACCCCGTGTACCATCCTAGAATTGTTTCCCCAAAGCAGGGCAACACACGTTTTGGCTGGCTCTGGGAGATCATCTAGTATTTGTGGTTACCAGCCCCCATACCTCAATCCCTGACTCATGGCGTGGGGGCATTGAGCCTCCCCGCTTGCCAAGCTGGACACACTCAGAATATGCACTGCCCTCCAGCCCAGCACAAGGCGAGCGGCCGATCCTTTCCCTCCCGCGGAACGGGTGGCAGCAGCGACTCTCTTTGCACAGGGCTGTCTCCCCAACCCAGCACTTGAGCCGCTAACACTAGTCTAGCCGAGGAGAAAAGAAAGGAGCAGTGCAGGGGACTGAGGCCCCACCTGTGGCAGGCTTGCTGATCCCCAGTCTGGTTGGGAGACTCCACCCATCATGGCCTGCCTGTGTGCAGGCAGACCCCCTAATCCATAAGGTCTAGAAACTGGCTTCTTTAAAAACTGAGATTTGGGGGATGGTGAGTGATAGATCCAATGCTATATTCTTTGAAAGCCGGTAGATCTAGTACTTTGAGGGTTGGACTAGGATCAGGGAGAACCTGATTCAACTCCCCGCTCAACTGAGATGCTCACATGACCATGGGCCATTCACTCTTTCTCACCTCACCTACCTCACAGGGTTGTTGGGAGGATAAAATGGAGCAGGGAGATCAATGTACACCACTCCAGGTTACACAGAGGAAAGATGGGAAAAAATACAGCCAACACCCACCCCCCTTCCATGGCAGTTCATCCTGAACTGAAAATCAGTGGGATGACTCCCATGACTGGAATACAGCAATGGAAGGATATAACTTGTTCAAAAAGAACAGAAGGAACAGAAAGGGAGGTGGAGTCGCACAATATGTTAAAAATACATATCTCTGCACAGACATACAGGCTACAGCTTGGTAGCCCCATCAAGAGCATCTGGGTTAAAATACATGGAGCAAAGAAAAAAAGGTGGTCGGAGTCTACTACCAGACACCCAATCAAGGAGAAGATGAGGATGAAACTTTTGAAAAGCAAACAGCCAATGTTTCAAGGAAGCATGATGTAGTAGTAATGGGGGACTTCGGTTTCCCTGATATCTGTTGGGAGACAAATTCTGCTAACATGGCCGCTCCAAGAAATTCCTGACTTGTGTCACTGATAACCTTCTCCTACAGAAAGTAGAGGAAGAAACTAGAGGATCAGCCATTCTTGACTTGATCGTAACCAACAGAGATGACTTATTGGATAAAGTAGTGGTTACGGGAACTCTGGGGGAAAGTGACCATGTTATACTTGAGTTCTTGGTTCTAAAGGAAGCAAAAGCCAAGTGTAGCCAAATGCGTACTCTGGATTTGAGGAAAGCCAATTTTAATAAACTCAGAACAATGATAAGTAAGGTCCCGTGGCAAGCAACTCTAGGAAGAAAAGGAGTCCAAGATAGGTGGGAGTTTCTAAAAAAGGAAATTCTAAAGGCACAATTACAAACAAGTAGGGGGAAAAAAAAAAAAGGTGGAAGACAACAGAAGCCAGCGTGCCTTCACAAAAAGCTTAGAGAAGACCTGAAAACAAAAAAGGACATATATAGGAAGTGGAAGGAAGGCCAAGCGACAAAGGAAGAGTACAGGCAGGTAGCACAGAATTGCCGGGGTGGCGTCAGGAAGGCTAAAGCTGAGAATGAGCTGAGGTTAGTGAGGGATACTAAAAGCAACAAAAAGGCTTTCTTCAGCTACGTGCATAGCAAAAGGCAGAGGAAAGAATGGTGGTTCAGCTATTCAGTGAGGATGGCAAAATGAGAACAGATGACAAGGGAAAGGCAGAAGTGCTCAGTTCCTACTTCAGCTCAGTCTTCTCCTGAAAGAGGGTCTATGAGCCCCCTGGTAAAGGCGAAGTACAGGCTGAAGGGGCAGGATTGCAGCTTGAGACTGATAAGCACATGGTCAAGGAACACCTAATTACTCTGAATGAGTTCAAGTCTTCAGGGCCAGATGAACAGTATCCTAGAGTAATAACGGAACTCTCAGAACCACTGACTATCATCTTTGAGAAATCATGGGGGGGACACCACAGAACTCTCATGTTTTCTGCTGCAACAGGCTAATATGGTTCCCATTCTGGATATGCCAGTCAAGACATTCCTGCCCTCAGCTTCACCCTCCTCTTCCTATCTCTCTTACCTGGGCTTTCCGTCTCAACATCTGGGTCAAGACGTCATGGTAACGCTTAGCAATGGGCAGCACCACATCACAGATGCTGGCAGAAGGCAGCAGGAGAGCTCTGAGCGTTTTCTCAGGGCTTTCCTGCTCCAGAGCCTCGTTGATCAAACGGACAGCGAGGATTTCTGTAAAAAAAGGGGAGACTGCAGAACTGGGATATTGGCCAGGCTGAATTCTAGGCCAAAATGGTGTAGACAAAATCCTAAAGGAATGTGCAGATCAACAGCCGGAGAGTGCAACCTGACAGGGATTTGATAAAATTATCTCAGACTTGGCAGTTATTTGTCATGGTAACATTTTTATCTGATGAACCTGTTGTTCGATCTGGGTCTTATGCTGTTTATTGTGTTTACATTTTAACTGTCAGGCTTCTTTTCTATCTTAGAATTGAATGTTGTGTGTGTACTTCTGAAACGTACCCTCTATTTGCTGGAAAGTTGCAGTGGCCACTAGCCAAAAGCAACAGAAGCTCCCACCATTTCACTGCCATGTTCACCGTCCCAGACAGGCAGCAAACGAGAGGCCTGTGGAGACTCTGGTGGGCTGCCTTTTGCTCAGTGGACTGATCTTTGGGAAAGTCCTTCCGCCCCTCAAACTGGTCCTGCGAGAACTTCCACCAGCTAAGAGTATGTGCTTGCTAACGGCAGTGGTGGGAAGAAGGCTCTGCACAAATTCTGCAAACAAGGGAACCTTGGGGACCAGTTCACACACTCCATGTTGGCCCTAGAATCGTCTCTCAGGAAGCGGTGGAGGAAGAGAAGGCGCTCCCGGTTGTCACGAGAAATTCTCCATAAAAAGGCCTTCCCAGGGATCCATCGCAGTAGGACAAAATGGACCACCTGAGCCAGCAAGTGGGCTGCACCAGAAGGTTTAAGTTTTTCCCACATCCATATTTTCCACCTGGCAAAGGGCTAAAAGGCTGCAGCAGAGACGCCGCCCACCGACTCACCTCCCCACAGGCCAAGAAAGGCCTTGAGCCCCTCCTTCTGCAGTGGCAGAGTTGGTCCCAAGGCACCTCAGGGGCACACTGAGCTGCATAACACAGGGAGGGGCCACTTGCTCGTCCACCTTGTGGGAGCTGGCGTGATGGAGCCCTCTGGCCATGGGTCACTTGGGATTGGGGCCACACCCCAAGAAGCCTTGGAGGGATGGATTGGGCCCCTGGGGCTCGTGCACACCACCCACCAAACTCAAACCAAGAGTAAATGAATGAAGAGGCAGCTTACTATCCCTTTCCTCTTCAGCTGATATATTCACGCGGTTCACGGAGGCCTGGATGTCGTTCCAGCTCAGGAAACCTTTCCTCACATCTCGAGACTGGTTCTTTTGTTTTGACAAGTCATCAAAGTAACTGGGAAATTAAAAAACAAAGCAGGACATTGGGTTGGACCCAGACTTACTCACATGTGGAGTAAACCCATTGCAATAAATGAGATTTCAATGCATCTGCTCTAGGTATGACCAAGTCTGGATTCAGCCCAGTATTTTGTAATTCCCCTTAAACAGTTGCAGTCACAGAGGACTGCATACACAGAGGGCTGTTAATATGCTGTAATTCTATGGAAGTCCAGAAAAAGGATATTAGGTTCACTATAGAGATTTCATTAGTTTTTGTTTTTTTAAGCATGAGTTTCTGGCCCCTATGGTTGTAAAACATGCTTGACTGTGGATTGATTTAGACCAAGGCAACTGAAGTCACCAATTTAAAATAATCAAGACAAGAGACCAATTTCAATCACTGCCTTAAATCAAACTTCCCATTTTGAAATGCAGAAAATATACGGCAAGCGTCCATACTAACCAGTTGCTAGAATAAAACATACTAGTTTGCAACTAAATAAAGACTTTATACAAAAATGTGGGAACATAAGACCCACTGAACAAAGCAAGACTTGCTTCCAAGTAAACATACATAGGATTGAGCAGGAAATGTCTAGAATTTTCCAGAAACAAGCGCTGGTCGTTACTGGACAAGAGGATGTTTCCCCATGAGAAGGAAAGTAATCATCCATGTTGCTTGGCTGGTAGAGTCATCACCATTTCAGGTCTGAGAACTGGAGACACAGCAGAGCTCAGGCAGTGGGGGAGCTTAGCACAGGAGAACAAGAACGCCCAGACGGACTCCAGAGACGGTCCTGGCCAGATCCAAGGCGGCACCGTCTGGGGTAAATGAGGAGGTGGAGTGCTAGGGCTAATGCTATTTCTGTTCATATCGTGCTTGTGGGTGTCCTGGGGGGAACTGGCTGGAACCAGAATTCTACCTCCAGTACCAGAGGCAGTGTGCCTATGTAAACCAGTTGCTGGGGAACATGGGTGGGAGGGTGCTGTTGTGTTCATGCCCTGCTTGTGGGTCCCTGGTCGACAGCTTGCTGGCCACTGTGTGAACAGAATGCGGGACTAGATGGACCCTGGGTCTGATCCAGCAGGGCTTTTCTGATGTTCTTTGTTCTTATATCTAAGTGGGCCATCAGCTTGGTCTTAGGCCCTTCCAGGGGCTTTGATGGCACCTGCAAGTCATGGCTCAACGCGACAGATCAAATGCCACAGACGGATCAAACTCCCAGAAGGCCTCGGACACAGGCCTTTCCATGACGTCAGATCATATCTTTATCAAACACAGAGTGAAAACTCAATGGATGCAACTTGCATGTGTGAGCCAGCCCGGGGGTTAGAGAGGGGCGAGAGTGTCAAAATGCTTTAAGATTTATATGTAATACAAATGCTATACAGGATTTATAGCGCGGAATTCTAGAACACAGAGAGGAGGAGGAAGAGCGGTATCTTCGGTTTGCAACTTTCTGTGACTCCACCTGCACTTCTGGCAACAGAGCTGCAAGGGTTTGCTGTCAAACACCCTGAGCTTGATGGGCTGGGGTGGGGGGTGGGAGAGACTCGGAGCGCTCATTACCGCTGAGCATGGCTCTCCTCTATCTCTGACAGGCCCAAACCAGGGCTGACCAGGCTCCTCCAGAAGCTGCACACATCTCCGTCCTCAAGGGCTTGGTTGACCAGCGCCACTGCGGACAGCATCTCCACAGCAACAAAGAGCTCCTCTTGGACCAGCTCACCCTGCCAGAGAAAAACAGGATATTCACAGAGGACGCAGGTCACTGCTGTTGTGAACCCTATCTGTGAAAATATTGGGGGACCCAGAAAAGATGCTTCAGCCCCCCCCCCCCCCAATTCCATGAGGTTCTGTAGACACCATCACAACATGCCATGGGCGCACCCGCATGTGTGGTACAAACCTACTACAAATATTAAAATTCTGCACCTGGGAAATTAAATTGTGCCATGAAGAAATCTCAGTTCTGCAACCTGACTCACTTTGTAGAATTTATTCTGCCATGGTTACTGTTTTGAAAAATGTATTATGATTTTGTAAATCAGGAGGGCCAAAGAGGCTGCGCACTGAAATGCTGTCTCCAACCAATGGGGTGGTGAGGGTGGGGACACTTTAATCAGCTGCTCCTCAGACTTCTGAGATTTCAGCAGGCATTGATGGTTCACACATTTTGCAGGCACATCATCACAGACGTACGACTAGACGCTTAATTAAAACAAATCCGGAGAGCCCAACGCCACATTCCATGGTTGTTTGGGGGCTCCTGCAGAATTGTGGTGCATGCATGGCCTCTGGATACAAGGAAACGTGCCAGCAGCCCATGGCAGCAGGAGAGGAGAGACGAGACGGAGGCTCTGTGGAGCAGCCCACAATCTGGCTGAGAGAAGTCCGTCATGTTGCACCCACCTGTGGATGCTGTCGCTGGAGAGCAGACAGCTCTCGCTGGTAGAGCTCTGCAGCAAAGAGGAAGGCTTCGGGCAGCTGAGCCTCAGAGTCAGTCAGGGCCTGCACAGTCTCTGCCGCCACCCCTCTGCGAATGGAGGCGTTGATGTGGCTCACAGCTCGTGCCACTGCACGTTGGTGGGGTGGGTTTTTAAAAAGAAGTTGGGGTCAGATTAGCAAAGAACAGGAACAAAAAGGCGCACAGATCTGCCCCACGAAAGGGGTCCAGCGCTCCGCTGCGGGAGAAGCCCCATCACTCTTTGGCTACACTCTCACAAGCAGCAGATGAGGTGGGCAAGCTGTGTCTCAGCTGGGCTGCTTCAGACTGCCAACACCATCAAAGATTCCCCCCAGAAAATAGAACTCTGCACACTGAAGACGAGCATGCCAGGGGAAGGGTCCAGTGGCGCCTTCTCCCTGAAACGTTACGTTGCCTAGGCAAAGAGAGTTTGTTTGAAAAGGAGGAGCAGTGCCTGTCAGTGTGACAAAGAGTAAATCCCATCGAAGTTACTGGTTTCTGGAGATTTCTATGGGAGAGAAACACCAAAGTGGGAGACAAAACCTGCCCACTGGTCCTAATGTTAAAGTCCACCAGCATCAGAGGTGTCCTCTGACGGCAGCCTTCTCTCTCTCTCTCTCTCTCTCTCTCCCCCTCTCCCCCCGCCCCGAGAAGTGAATGACTCCTACCGAACTTCTACAGGAGAGGCTTACCGGACACCAGGATCAGTTGAAAGGTATGGAGGGAAATTGCTCGTGCCCTGTAACGGATCAGGACATGTGCCACGGCTGCTAGGCTGTATTGCACCGGACTGCCGTAGCACCTTTGAAATCCATCTGGCACATGGTCCCAGGTAACACTCATCCCTTTAACCTCACAACAAGGCTGTAATGGGGAGCCATCCACTGGGATGGGAGGCACTGGGATGGGAGGGAGACAACCAGCAGCACAAGTGTGGTGTCAGGAGAGTTGGGCACCAAGAGCCCTGTGTGACCCAGGAACACACTGCTGCATTGCCACATGCTCACACGTGGGAGGCACGGAGCTAGATATTTTGAGACACAGCTCACAAGGCCAGCTCTCATGAAGAGCTCTAAATACAGCCCGGAGATTCAGCGTCCACATCTTGGGGCTTCTGCCCATCGGGCTCAACTCCACTCACCAGCACGTTCTTGGTCTCCTCTTTCATTGGCCACATAAAGTCCAGCCTGGATTTCCTCTCGCTCAAGCAAGTCGATGCAGCCCAGCTCCTGAAGGAATTCACAACAAGTTCATGGGAAGGGCCTTCGTCCAAGAAGATCAAGACTGGCCGGTGGAACTCACTGCAGCTGGACTGTGAGGAGTTTCGGTATTGCACGTAGGGCTGGTGCAAGCAGAACCCACCAACCATTTCGAGCAGACTGCAGGAAATCACCAGAACTCCCCACCCTCTCGCTTTGTTTTCATCCCCCCCTCTATGCTCAATGAGCATGCAAAGCGCTTGCCCGCCGCTTCCCATCTTCCAACAAGGAGGGCCAACTGCTTCAGGAGGCCAGACTTGGCCTATGCTATGTCAGTTACTGATCCCCACTCAACAATAAAGTCTACCCCAATTAAATCTGCACAATATCTTCCCAGTTCTAGCCAAAACATTTACAAATGGCAGATCTGGAGTTTTCCATCTCCCCCACCCCCTTTTTGTTTAATTCTTGCTTGAGTTCCAGCGTGATGACGGGTTCTGAGGAACCTGAAAGCTTGCTCCTTTCCTTGTGACTTTTTAGTTGGTCCTAATAAAGGTAACTTTCTGTATTTTTCTAGATCAGCCTTCCCCAACCTGACGCCCTCCAGATGTGTTAGACTACAAATCCCTTCATCCATGCTGCCTGGGGATAATGGGAGATGTAGTCAGATTGGGAAAGGCAGTCCTAACATGTTACCCACAATGTTTAAATCTCCAGTGCAGACTCGTAGATTATGACAGAAAGTCCCAGTGGGACAGATGAGCCCCAGGAGGAGGGGAAGCAAATAAGGAGAAGCTTTACAGCCAAGCAGAATTGCTGCAAGAACCATCGGAACAAGGAAGGCTGAGGGCAGCGTCTCGGAGACTCTCTGGCAAGTTTGGATGTATGCTGCGCTGCAGCAGGAAAAGTTTTGGATGTGAGGATGGGTGAAGAAGTCCACAACCTGAGACACTAAGCTTTCATTTAAAACACACACACACAAGTTTCTAGCCCCTTTGATTTATTTACTTCCAGCATTTAGACCTCACTCTGTAGCAAAAAGGCTCTCAGAACGGCTCACAAAGGTAAGTAGCATGACTGCAAAGATCTTCTTGAAAGCGGCTGAGCAACAGCTGCTAAAATCTGAAGCCAAGTGCGGGGGGCGAAGGGTGGAGTACAGCTGCCAGGGGATGCGGCCACAATTTCATTGCCCTGCTTAGCTCTTTACTCTTTCCTGTGACTACATGCTATAGAATATATTATGCAAAATATATATTTTGCAAATGTTACCCAAGGGCAGAATTTTAATCCTTTTTGGCACAGGGTTTGTGTCGGCTTGTGCATTGGCTGCCGGGTCAGCGATCAGCATCAGGCCCTTTGGCCGGGCCCTGCTAAAGGAGAGCACCTGGAAATCCCTGGTCCCGTTAATTCCAGGGCAGAAACCATCATCCAGGGCGTTGTGTGGCCCTGATCCACAAGTGACCTCCGCCTTGCCCACCATGACTTACCAGCACTTTCTGCTCCCGGTCAGCACTCAGCTGATCCAGATACCAGTCAGCATTCTCTCGCTGCAAGTTCCTCAAGCCCAGAGCGGGATCCTGCAAAGCGCAGTACAAGACCTGGGGATCCTGTTCTTCGAGGCTGTCATCCACCAACTCTAGAGCAGCTTTTACTGTATTTTTTTTTTTATAAAAAGAGTAACCATGAGGGGTACTTATGAATCTGGCAGTTAAATTGTCTTGTGCTTCTCTCTCTCTCTCTCTCTCTCTCTCACACACACACACACACACACACACACACACACTCAGAGCCGCAACTCAGTGGCAGAGCTTTGCATGCAGAAGGTTTTACCAGCACGTTGCCCATAATTCTCCCTGGCAGCATCTCCAAGTAAAGGATCTCAGGTGGCAGAGTTAGAAGCGACCCCCCCCCCCCACACACACAGACACACACCGTCTCTTTCTCTCGTTGAGGCCTTGGAAGGCTGCTTCCAGCTAAGGAGAGAGCAGCAGCAGCACTCAGCAGAAGGCAGATTCACACGTCCTCTCACACTTTGTAGGACAGGGAACCTTTCCCAAGTAAACTTGGGATTTTCAAGTTTGCCTCACTCTTTCTACACTGACTCGCCCACCAAACAACGCTGCACACCTGCTCTGGAATCCACCCACTCCCAGAGGTTATGGGTGCCTCACATTGCGGCAAAACTGACCCTCTCCTTCGGCTGTGCATCAAGCGGGAGCTGGGAGCGCAGGGCCAGCTGCCTTTCAGCACCACCGCTACAGATCTTCCCACTGAGAATCCCTGATAAGCTTCCGAAGGACCACAAAGCTCCCCAGAACATAGCTTGAAAGCCACTGATTGGGGAAGGCTCATTTCAGACATTGTACCAAACCATGGTTAAGGAAGCTTGGCTCTGGTTCGCCATAATGTCTGAACTGACAGACCATGGTTTGCATTGACCAGCAAACCAAGATTTTTTTTTTAAGTTGGAAGCGGGTTGGCAAAGCTGCGTTCCTGCTCAGGTTTGGCATCAAGTCAGAATTGTTGCCAAAGTCCCACCTCCAAAGACGGTTGCGTCATGGACATAGGAATGAAGCTGAGGGGACAGAAAACGAAAGCATGGAAAGGGAAGCCATTTCTAAACCAGGGATGGGGGACCTGTGCTCCCCACGTGTTGATGGACTAGAACTCCCATCAGCCCTGACCATTGGCCATGCTGATTTGGGCTGATAGGAGCTGGAGTCCAACAACGTCTGCGCTGGTCTAAACATGGTTTGCCTGTTGGGCATTTGGAAGCCCCATCCATGGTTGGGTTCTTAGCCATCATCAGGGCAAACCCTGCTTGGGCACAGCATCTCGGCGGGGCCAGTGACTTTTCTGCCTCCACAAGGGTTGCTGCGGGTGGTGTGGAGAGCTCCCGCTCTGCTTACCATTGACCTTGTTGATGTGGCCTTGGATCTCGGCCTGGGTTAGATACCGACTGTAGATGTCTTCATCACCAGGGATTTCTTGCAGGTGCTGGAGGGAGGGGAGAGATTGCAGAGAGTCGCCTATAACGGCAGAGTTTGCTTTCTAACTGTTTCATCCATTTCCAAACGCACAAAGAATCACTTGAAGAGATGACCCACAGAGCCCATGACACACGCACACACACTGCTACCAAGCCCTGTTCCCACTTTCACTGACAAGGGGCCCACAGCTAGGCATGCCACTGGCATGTCAGGTCGAGGAGGAGAGCGGGGCCCGGCCCCATAGTCAGGCTGGCCCTCAGAGGAGCCCCAGGCGCCTCTGAAGCCCCCGTGGCCTCAGAGGCGGGATCCCAGGCCCCTCTGCCACTCAGAGGTGGGGAGGAGGGGCAGGGCCTCCCGTGCACAGGGGCAGTGGGCCTCTGAGGTGCCCCACATTGCCTCAGAGTCAAGACCTCGGCCTTGCAGTGGCTGGACAGGGTCACTGGCAAGCACTGATCTGGCCAGCCGGAACGTACCAAGCTTGCCGGGGCCATCTTCATGCGTGGGCAGGGGTATTGCCCGGGGTCGGGTGGGGTGAGAAAGATAACACAAACCCCCTCTCAAAAGCCCATCCTGGTGCTCCCCCACCAGGCATCTCTACTTACTCGGTTCTGGGCGTTCTGAGCTTTCTCCACCTTGGCCCGGTAGAGCTCTTCCTGGTAGCCCGCCCCAAGGCTCTCCCGAAGGTTGGACAACGTGGCGCTAGGGTTGCGCAAGGCCACCAGGGTTTGCTCCACAACGCCCGTCTCCACCGCTTTGTTGATGGCGAGGATGGCAGCATGCACTAGAAGGCGGGAGTAAGAGGGATCAATGACAGCATGAGGGTGGCAAGGTGCCAATGCTGATCCCCCGGGGGATGTGGCACCGCTGCTGCATCAGGAGCTGCTTGAGGAAAGCTGCAGCCCCCCAGCTCTAGGAGAAACATTCCAATGTTTCATGATCTTTTCAAGATGAGGCTGGACGTTCAAGACGAGGCTGGACAGCCACCTGTCAGGGATGCTCTGACTTGGATTCCTGCATTGAGCGGCGGGTTGGACTTGATGGCCTTGTAGGCCCCTTCCAACCCTACTCTTCTATGATTCTATGATCTTGGCCACAGGCCATAGCACAGCAGCAGCCTGTATATCCAGGGAGAAGTGAGAGGACAACATCGAACACAGAAATATTTAAATTTAATTTTGCTAATACCAAAACAAAAGCAGCTCTCTTTTGCATCATGCCTTTATAACTGTTTGCTAATAAATGCTCTTTTTTCCTATTGATTCTCCATTGAGTAGAGCGGGAGGGGGAGAAATTTGTCTGATGGAATTTCTGGCCTAGGGCAAGGAGAGCCCTGTCGAATCATAGAATCAAAGAATAGTAGGGTTGGAAGGAGCCTACAAGACCATCGAGTCCAACCCCCTGCTCAGTGCAGGAATCCAAGTCAGAGCATCCCCGACAGATGGCTGTCCAGCCTCATCTTGAAAAAGGTCCCTCCTCCCCAGCATCCGGTTTCCAACAGCAGCCAGCCCAGATGTCACAAGCAGGGCATAAAGGCAACTGCTCTCCCCTGCTGCTTGCTCCCAGCACCTGGTGTGCAAAGGTATACTGCCTCTGAGCATGGAGGTTCCATTTGGCCCAGACGAAGAGCCGTTGATGCACACGCACACCCTCCTCCCCCTCCAAGCTGCCTAGTTGCATACCTGAAGCCTCATCCACAGAGAGCTCATTAGCAAGGATCCCACCAATCTTGCTGAATGATGGGAGCTGCAGGCCGTATTTCTCCAGCTCACATTTCATATGGTTTATTTCCTCATCTAGAAGAGAACAGGCAGTGGGGAAAAGGCTCCGATCGTCACGCCAAGGGGAGATTTGCAGCACTAACTATGACTGAGAACTCTCCCACTTTTGCCCCCACCGTTCCAAAGAACGCTGGCCCTGAACACAGCGGCCCTATGGAGCCGCCATGGCCATCAGCGCCCTCCTCCTCCTCCAGTCCATTTCCCTGGGTGATCCCTGGTTCTTGCAGTATTGGAAAGGGACAAAAACTTCTCTCTGCCCACTTTCTCCAGGACATGCGTGAGTTCACAGCCTGCTATCACAGCCTTCCCCAACCGGGCTAAGCTGGCTGGGAATTATGGGAGCTGCAGTCCAACACAGCTGGGGGCCAGCAGGCTGGGGAAGGCTGCTCCGTCTTGTCTCCCCCCACCCCTTAGTTGCGCCAAACCACAGAGCCTCTCCTTGCAGCGAAGGTGCCAATACTTGAAGGCTTGGGGGGAAAAAAAAACCTACAGCCACCAGTAGTGCGTCCGGTTTAAATATTTTATAAATGTATTTATTTTTAATTCTAAAATTTAAAAGCTTTTCATGTTTTAAAACACGCATACACACACAGATTTTAAAATGTGAAACGGTTCGGGATAAAACACCAGCTTCAGTCACACATAAGCGTACGCGACAATACCACTTCTAAGGTGAGCCAGAACCAGTCAGGGACAGGCCAGACCTCAGTGAGGGAACAGGGATTAACCATCAACACTTGCATTCAACAGCCAATCGAGCCGCAGTAATAAAAATCATGGCTGGTGTCCTCTCATCCTTCATGCTGACATCAGGTTTCAGCTTGTCAATAAACATCGCCCCTGGTTTGCTTTGCCTTTTCTGCACCTTCTCCAGCGCTGCAGTAGAATGTAAGAAGCTGCCTCAAACCGACTCAGACCAGCGGCCTCTCTAGTCCAGCACTGTTGACCCTATACTGACTTGGCGGCAATTCTCTAGGATTCTGAATAGGCATTTTCCCCAGCTGCCCCTGGAGATGCACCCTGGGGCCGTCTGCACGCAGAGCAGGCACTCTACCACTCGGCCACGGCCCTTCTCCCACAAACCTGTTTTGAGATGGAGCAACCAGAACTGTACTCCATATTCCCAGTGCGGCTGCATCATGGATTTGCATAAGGGCAGATGATACTGGCAGTTTTAGTTTCGATCCCTTTCTTAATCATCCTGAGATGGAACGTGCCCTGCCAAACTCAGGGCCTGCACAGGGCAGCAAAACATTTCCCATATCAGGCTGAGTGGCTGGCTGGGACAGGCACACTGAGTGGATGATTATTTTCGGTAGACACAGAGAATAATATTCTTCATCATCATCGGCCAAGAAATATCCAAGTTTACATACAATACTATAAAGAGCTAGAATATAAGTCTCTTGCCTTTCGGGAAAAGAGCTTCCTCATCTACACCTTAAATTTCACCAAGTACAGATTTACTATACCCTGGACTCTTATTATTCAGTATTTCTGTTAACCCGTTATCCTTCTATGTTCCCTAACTCTTACCATTTGTAAATTTCACCTTATATGCCATACCCTAGATTCTATTGATCCATTCATATCTCAAAGACAGATTAGGAGACAACCATACAGCCTGCTGCTAATAAATACACGATTAGCTCTATGTCTTCTACATGCACTATTGCCTTAACCATCACAAAATAATAACACCATTGGGTCTAATGGTAAATCATAGCCTGTTATATTCTTATTTTTCCCCCCAAGATCAAGATCCATGACCAAAACCCATGATGAACATGTTTTCCCTGAATCACACGATCAACATTTATTGCTCACTTCTGGATAGATTTTACTTAATCTTGAAGGGGTTAATTATCATCTACAAATCAACTTGTACAATCTCTCCTTAATATTTATACACAATGTTGTAGAAAGTATAGTTTTCCAAATCCATTTCCATACTAGTAAAGAAATCCTTCTGGAGAGATCTAATTCCCATCGAACTTGCTATTGATTGTCTACAAGCACTACTTTCACTATACATACAGCTCAATAACCCCCTTTGGATTTCTGAGAGAGGATCATGTTCTCAGACTCAGAACAGTCTCTCAAAAAAATGCATTTTTGCAATAACTGATTGACTACATGTTTCAGTTGGAGGTGCTGGAACAAGGGAGTTCAACACCTCATGCTTAATTTGCCTTGATGACTTTATCAACCCCTTTCACAGTGCCTTCCTCAACTCCGTTCAATCAGCTTCCTCCCATCATCCTATATTTCCAAATTGGCCTTTGTCTAATTCTAATTAATAGCTGCAAGAGGAGAAAGCCCTGGACTTAATTTACTTTTAAATGTTTGCCAAGTTGGGTCTAAATTACCAATACCCAAGGGGAGGAAGCAAGATCAGCTGCCCAGGGACTGACAGGCAGTGGGCTCTTGCTGTCTGCTTGCTCCTCTGCCTGTCACCCTGCTCATGAGTAGACCTTGCTGCCAGAGGGCCTCCTGCTCCCTAGAGAGTCCCACAGCCTCTCCAGGGAGCACTTTTGCCAGGTGCCCCGACCTCACTGGGCCAGTGCTGAGCTCGGGGCTATAAGAGACGCTGCCCTTGGGTAGCGAGCTCACCGTGATGGGGTCACAACCTAAGGGGTGAAACCAAAGAAGGCTGTCCCTTTTCAAGCCCCTTAGGGTGACCTAGAGCCAAGGGCATCCAACTCGGATCATTTGTTGTAGTTGCTGTGTGTGTGTGGGGGGGGGGGGTTTGCTCTGCACGTGTGTGTGTGTGTTGGTGAGAGCATGGGCGCATACATGCAGGTGATGTGGAGGCATAGGAAATTTTAACGGGAAGACTGCACTGCCTGGATCTTTCAACTTTGAAGTCTAGGAAGAGGTTGTGCTGTTGTTTTAGTGGGCCTTGAAGACGCGTTTTGGAGATGAGGGGAATGGGGAGCATTTGAAAGCCACTAGTCAGGTCACTACCGGCAGGAGAGAGATGGTGGGAGATTCTGACCTGCCCATTCCAGGGAAAGGAGGATTGGCTGGTGGTTTTCCTCCCCTCCTTTCATGCTGCAATCTAGCCAAGAAAACCACAGTGACAGCGAAGATAGACCTTCCAGCCTCAAAGGCCTGCTTTTCAATGCCAGGTCACGTCACAGGGAAAACATCAATCATCCAGGATTTGATTCTGGATAAAAATGCTGGCCTGACTTGTAGCATGGAGACCTGGCTGAGTGAAGAGGGGGGAGTGTGTCTCACCTAGCTCTGTCCACCAGGTTATTCCGTGGTGCAACAGCCTCGAGCTGGAGGGGCAGGGAGGTGGGGTGGCAGCAAGCTATAAACATTATATCTCACTAACCAGATGCTCCATCCAGCAGTCTGCCAATTTTGAAAGCATTCTGCTGCAGTTTTTATGTTCTGATATATCTGTGAACTGCCTTGGTTGGTTTCAGAAAGGCAGTATAGAAATAATTAAAAAATGCAAGGATTAGTTTTGACAAGAGCAAGATCTTTTTTACTAAAATGCCAAATGATATCCTCTATAGGTGTTGATAATTCCCCTTGTTCCAATTTTGTTAAACTATCCAATCTGGGCTGAGCCATAAGTGTTGCAACATGCTGCAGAATAATGTCTTTTTAAAGAAGGCAATGCCAATCCTCCACCTTTCAACTCCAGATACAACACATACAGTACTTGGCACTCAAGTCCCATTGAACTCAGTAGGACTTACTTCTGAGTAAACACACATAGGACTGTTCTGTCAGGCAGAGACTCTCTCCCAAGCCTGCTCCCAAGACCCGTGTGAGTGCCAGGGACTGGGTACTTAAACATTCAAAGCTGGATTCCTGTTTAAATGCCCAATGAAGCCCCATCCTCCCCACAAACAGTTCACAAACTGTTTAAGTGTTAACAAGGGAAACCCCCAACACTCCTCCTAGGAAGGCCTTACCTGTGAAGTTGACTTTCCCATACAAATCCTGGATCTGGGGAGCCAGCCCAAGTTTGAACAGGTATAAACTAGGAGGCAAGACATTGACAAATCAGAGAAGAATATGGATTTGCTTATAGACATGCACAGGACTTCTAGATCCTGCATTGAGCAGGGGGTTGGACTCGATGGCCTTGTAGGCCCCTTCCAACCCTACTATTCTATTCTATTCTATTCTATTCTATTCTATCAGGCTTGTAAAGATCAACACATCAATGGCAAAGGAGGGTCACCTTCCAAGGGAGGAAGTAACAATTCACAAATTGGATGAGGATAGGCATCTTCCCCCATGCCCCCAGCTGCTGATGTACCACAAATGACCTACAGTAGCATTCATGGGGAGATTCTTGTGAGCTAGTAGCTTTGGGGGACTCAGTTTGCAAGGCTGCCTTAAATAAATATTCTTCCTCACACCCAAACCAACAAGTACACAATCTTTCCTAATGAACACTACAACCACTGCGGTTTTTAAGGCTGTTTAAGGTTTTACTGTGTCTTTATTTGTCTGTGATTTTTAAAAATATTTTTGTA
The DNA here is from genome assembly GCF_057233095.1 of Heloderma suspectum. Lineage (NCBI taxonomy): Eukaryota > Metazoa > Chordata > Lepidosauria > Squamata > Helodermatidae > Heloderma > Heloderma suspectum. The sequence continues at coordinate 1,186,968 of NC_139474.1, forward strand.
AACCGCATTTATTGGTTTCTCCATAAAGGCAGCATAGAAATAGTTTTAATAGATAAATAAAATACTGGTCATTCTCTTTTGGCCAAGCCTCCCTGAGAAAAGCATTGGGAATGGGGAAAGGAACTTGCACACGGCCCCAAGCAATCTATGGGATAAAAAAGTATGAGTAGGATAAAAATGTAAACAAGGAGAAGAAGAAACAAACCTATAGAGCTCTACCTTTCAAAAAGAACCCCAAAAGAAAAAAAACAGATTTCACTAACATTTGGAAGAAACAAGAGATTTAGGACAACAGGCACAACCCTGTCTCTTCCCAATATGTTCAAGAGGAAAATTTTGCTTTAATGTATAAAATATAACAGCAGGGGTAGTGGTAAGTTTAGTAATAATTAGTAGATTTTCAGAAAATTAACCCTGGACTGAATGTGCCCTTGATATATATCAGCCACTAAAGAACTCAAAAGAGTTGCACAGGCAAAATGAGTTGCAGGAGACACCTGCAAGGCAAAAACAAAACAACTGTCTTGGAGCACAGTCCTTTCCCTGCTCTAAGAGCTCTTCCAACATCGCTGTTGTGGCTTTGGAAGAGAAGCCTTACAATGGGGATATTTATTGGGGTCTCTGAAGCGGGAGCAACCCAGGGAGGGGCCCGCACTTCAGCCCAGGGTAGCCAGGATAAACAGGATTGCTTGGTGGAAGAGGGAGACAGCAGCACCTGAGGTCTCCATGAAGACCCATGGAAGGTAGTCATCTATTTGGAAGTGTATTACTTGCTTAGTTTGGAATGCTGTTGGATACAATTTAAGACTGGGAACAGCAAACCCGCCTTTCACCTGGTTTCTGTACAGTGCTGCTCGTGATCCTAGACATTTTCTTTTATTACTAAAGTGCTCGACGAGGTCTCACCATTTTTTCCAGTCTGATTTCAGAGGGAGGGCCAGGGATCATTTGGAAGAGAAAAAGAAGTCTAGAGAGAACAACCATCTTTATGGAGGTCAGTGTGCCCAGCATCGAACCTCTCAAGCTATCCCAGGTTTGCAGTGCTTGCTTAAGCCATTTCATCAATGAGGTGTAATTTTTGGAAACTGGTGGAAGTCTTTTGGAATCAAGATGCCTAACTATTTTAGGCCATAATGCCTAAGCGTTAAATTGGAAAGACTGGAGCCTTGTTTCTATGAGTAATGGGGTGTTTAACCAAAGGAGCTCAGATTTATCATAATTTATCTTTAAGTCAGTTAGTACTTAAAATTTAGCCAGGGTCTGTCTTAGGGCAGGTAAGGCCTCGGCCAGATTTGAAACAAACAGCTAGATGCCATCCGCCAATAGGTTAAGTGGATCTTCGCATTCATTTCGTTTTGTGGTTCTGTCGCTGTGGCAGACAGCAGATCACGGCCCTGCTGTATTACGCAAACCTTGTGCACCTTTGGGTGCATCAATAAGAGATGGGCAGGAAAGCAATGCTCTTACAGCCCCAACTTAGCTGCTTACAGACCAGGCCCCGCAGCTCACATTTTTAAATATTGTTCCTCTGTGAAAAAACATCCTGCAAGCAGAAAGCTAGTAAATCAAGGAAGAAGGCTCTAACCTAGCTCCTCCCTGTTCTACTTGTTTCCTACTTGCAGGACTGCTCAGGCCCCCCACGCCTGGCTAGTCTGAAGCGGCACAGTCCATGGTCCTGCCCTATTCTGCTGCTGCCTGCAGAGATGAGCTCCAGACACCAAAGGAATCCCTGTTTCTGAAAGGTGCCCCCCTATCCCCCCTTTTCTCCTCTCACCTCAAAGCATGAACACAATATACCACACGGGGCATGTTCTTCTTGTCGTAGATGTCCGTCGTCTCAGGATGAAAGATCTGCGGAGAGCAGGAGAAATGGTCACATCACAGCCTTTGAAGGCTCACAGGCACAGGCAGGGTGGAACAGGGAGGCATTACCGTGGGTAATCCAACGTGGCTCATGGCGTCTCGCCACCGGTTGATGTTGTCTGTATGACGGAAGTGTAGCCCACATGCCTTAAATGCAAATGAAGGAGAAGAAGCGCTTCAGCTCGGACAGCACTTGAGTCCAGTCCAGGGCCCACACTCTCACCCACAAGGGCACCCTGTGAGCACAGCCGGCCCAAGCCTTGCAGCTGCCAAGCAGGGCGGGGGTCATCCCACAGGCGAGCAGTGATCCCAGTCTTGGAGCTGGGAGGCTGGTGGCTGTGTGGCATCCGGTGACAAGGCCGTGCCAGGGGCTGGCATTGCTGGGCATCTGCCAAGGCCCACAGCTCTGCAGGGGGTCACTGCCCAGCCCCAGAACCTCCAGGCCCTGCCACACCGCCTCTTTGCCATTGCGGCCTATTCACCCCACTCCTCCAAGCACGCAAACAATAAACCGAATGAGGAGATGGAGCATAGCCTTCTCTGGCCCTGGTGCAGTATAGCTGCTGTGATCTGCCCACCTTGCCCCCACCAATGATTGGGCTACATTCTGCATCAGCTGAAGTTTCCAGACCATCTCCAAAGGCAGCCCCACATACAGCACATTACAGTAGTCCAGCCTGGACATCACTAGTGCATGGTAACAAGGGAAGCAGTTTGACACAGAGTCTTACTGTAGGCTCATCTAGACCAGCCCGGTCACCTCTGACTGGCAGCAGCACTCCAGGGCCTCAGAGACGGATCTTTCCCAGTGCCGCTACCCAAGGTCTTGTGAGCTCGAATTGCGATGCGGGGGCTCAAACCTGGGCTCCCGTGCGCGCAAAGCTTGTGTTCTCCCACGGGGCTAGGAGGCCTCCCAAACAAGGACGCTGCCTGATAGCACTGGGTCTGCCTTGCCAGGAGTATCGTCTCCGACAACAGAAAGAGCGCTGTCTCTTTCCTGGGCCCGTGACCTGGAACCCTCCTAACCGGCGTGGCTGCTGGGACCAGGGACCCTCAGCAAGCCAAGCAGGTGCTTCCTCGGGCGCACGAGCTGCGGGCCCTAGCGAGACCAGGGAAGCCGGGAGGGAAACTCCGGGGGCCCAGCTTCAGCCATCTCCTGGATTAGCCCCCCCAAACCTGGGGCCCTCCAGATGTTGGGGCTGCAGTTCCCAGCAGCCATGCTGGCTGGGAATGACCCGAGTTGCAGTCCAACACACCTGGAGGGCCCCAGGCGGAGGGAAGCTGGGCGAGAACCCGATAGCACGGCACTCACCTTGAAGCGGGCCTGATCAAGGTCATAGATCTTTCCCAACGGACACACGCCTGGCGCAAAGAAGTGTCCGAGCCTGGCCAGGATGACGCCGTTCCGCAAGCTCTCCTCCAGCTCCATCGGTGGGGCCAGGTCCTCCTGCAGGCAGGCCTCCATCCAGCTGGCACATGCAGAGACAATGGGGACGGTGGGTTGGCATTGCTCCCCGTAGACCACCGTCCGCTTGCTGGATTCTCCCTGGCAGCTTCCACGATTTCCACAGGCATTGGGGGAAGGGCCTTCCCACTCCTCCCGAGCAGAGTCCCAACGAATCAGAGCAATGCCCCTTCTAGCCAGTTTGCCACAGGGGCCAGCCAGATGCCCCATGGGAAGCCCACAAGCAGAATGTTCAGGCAAAAGCCCGCCCGCTGCCTGCCCACCCCCCTCCCAGCAACTGGCGTTCAGTGGTAAACTGCCTTTGTCCATGGAGGCTCCACTCAGCCACGATGGCGGACAAGCCCCGATGGAGCACTCCTCCTCTCCCGCAACGTTGCCTAATCCCATGACATCCAGGCCAGAGTCCATTGGCACATCTGTGGCAGGGAGCGCTACGCAATCCGTGCGCACTGCCAAAGGAGGCCCCACTGCCTCTTTGGCCTGTCCAGAACCTCCTGCCCACCTCTGTCATTGGGGGACCCAAAGTTCCATTGTGTGGGAGAGGGAGGGAGGGAGGGAAGGACAAAGACCCAGCTGCATCATTAGACTCTTAGCACAGCCTCCCCAAGCCTGGCGCCCTCCAGATGCCCCAGACTACAACTCCCATCACAATGAGAGCTGTAGTAAAATGGGCGCCAGGCTGGGGGAGGCTGCCTTATTGGAGCACCCTTGGTTGCCTTTTTTCTCAACGGCAAAGCACCAGATATGTTCGCCTTCCTTTGCAGGGAAGCATCTCTGCCTGGACTGCCCTTTCCCAGGTTTACAACAGGGGCGGGAACCAAAGCCCGGGGTCCCCATCCAGCCTTCCAGTGTTCCGCAAAGGCCCCACCCCCTGCCCCCCACCATGGATTGCTCGGTGGTGTCCTGGCTTTTGTGCAGTTTTTTCTCCATTCTAAAAGGCAGAAATGCCTCTCCAAAGGCTTCGTGCCCAGCAGCACAAGCTTTTGGCTACAAGATGCTGGTGTGTCTGTCCCTTTGCCCCTGGGGAACGCAGTTGCTGAGGACTGCTCCAAAACTGAATGCAGTCCTTGGGGTGAGAGAGGTCTCCTCTGCTCTACAATATCCTTTTTAAAGATGGGATGACCAGGAAAGGGCACAATCACCACGTGCAGCCAGGCAACAGCTGCTTTCAGACATCATAATAAGCCAGATTTTTTTAAAAATTTGGGCTTACGATGAATGAGCAACTGCGCTGGTACGCCCTACTCAATTGCTCCCGCTGGCTCTGCCTGCCAGTGGCAAAGGAGAAACAAGCCAGGGACACTCGGGCAACATACGGCCCGCTCCCTGTGTGCCCGGTTTCTCAGCAGAATTGCTGGAATTTTGGCTGCAGCCGCTTTGGCTGCTGGCGGGGGGTGGGGGGGGTGCAGCCCTGGTTGAGTATGACATCCAAACCGGAAACTCTGGATTGTTCCTCTCCCAACAAGCCAGAATCTTAAGCCCTGCAGTTGTAAGGTGCCAGACTGTACCTCCACAGCCTGGCTGCCCAACCCCAAAGCGGGGGAGTCTGGGAAGCTGCAGTCTGTGGGCACTCCGAGACTCTCACAAAGCCATGGCAATTGCAGCCTCACCGTTTGGCTTCCTCTAGATGACACAGGTACTGATAGGCGATGTTCTGATGCCTTTTCTCATCCATTTCATCTGCTGTAAGGCGCTCATCTGGGAAAATTAACAAAGCCATGCTATTTAGACAGCGTGCGTTACTGATGGAAAGGAAACAATCACACAGAACCCGAAAATATTGCAAGACCCTGCATCCTTTCCTTTTCTCAAACCAGAAGCTTATCTTTAAAAGGCGGTGCCAATGCCAAGTGGGCAGCCTGGTCAGGGACTCTTTGCTGGCCAATATCCCTTTTTAGGTGTAATGACCAAGAACCAAGTGGGGTCAATAGACTTGTATGAGGGGAATATGTTCTTGACAGTTTTATTTCTGATTCCTTTCCTAGCATGTGTAGAATGCTAACCTGTTACAATATGTGCAACAAAGCTCCATGTTCCTGTATCAACCAATATCTGGGACTCTGGACTCGGGCGTAGAACCCCCTGTGTGAGAATCAGAAAGTCAGCTACTTTTGCCACGGGTTCAAACAACACTCCATCTCAGTAAAGAGTCTCAGGTATAAGGAGGTCTAAAGGTATAGCCCTTGTGTTAGCTCTCTTTTGGGATCCTGAGAATCTAATGAGCACAGATGCTTGGCAAGGAACCAATACTCTCAGGGGTATTGCAAAAAATTCTGTGCATGCTCTGAAGCCCAAGACTTGTGCTGTTTGCTGGATCGTGCAGTTCAGCTAGGAATGGGTGAAACTGTAAAGCTCAACTTTGCTTGGTTTCTCCTTTTTTTTCACTTTTAAGTTCATTCTGTCTCGTTTCTGCATCAGATCAAGATTTCTTTTCATCCACACAAAATTTTGAATAGAATTTGTGCACATTTTTGCAAATACACATTTTAAAACAATTTTCCAATGAATGAAGGGGGGGTGTCTAAAATGTATACATTTTTGTCCACTTTTTTTTTTTTTTGCAAACTGCACTGCACATTTCAAAGGTGTACGGATTTCGAGGGCAAACTCTGTTCTGGTTTGTGTTTAGGTTCAGGGAGTCTGTTTTTGGTGAGTTGGCTTTAAATGCAAAGCCAACCATTTTTTCACCCATCTTTTCAATACATTCCTTTTTTTTTTTTTAAGGAATTACCAAAGACTGCTGCTGCCACCTACTGGCTCAGGTAATTTCAGCACACTTAATTTTTTGCATCTTGGCAGAAGAAGCAAGGGTTAACAGCTGAGCTGGCATTTTCAGGTTAACTAGAAGTAAAGCCAAAGGACAAAGACTTACTGCTGCATCTAGACCTTGGGAAGAAGTGGTAAGTCTTTGAAGCTGGAGATATCACTGTGACTTTGCCCATGCTATTTTGCTGTTTCACAATGTTAATTGGAATAAATACTATGGTTTGGTCATCTCAGGTACATCTGTGGGTGGGGACATCTACCCAGACATCCAGATTGGGGTCTCACCCAGGTCTTTTCCTGGGTCAGGGGCTTGAGCCAGAACCAAATATTAAAAGAATGTAAATCCTAGACACTGGATCTGGCCCTGGGTTCTGCCCCAAAGGTGACACATGGAATCCACCTTTTTCACAGGTACCGCATACTGGGTCAACATTCTCACTGAGTTCTCCCTTATATTCTCTCACTGCCTCCAGTTTCTTTGGGTGCTTCCACTCAAGATATTAGTACTGATATAGCCCTACCAATTTACAGGATAATTTATGGTGTATGTTACTCCAAAGAAAGAGAGATCTCTGAGGCCAAGGAGCTTAAAATCTCATCTTTCCAATACACGCTTACTTTTATTCCACCCTTCTCCAAGGAGCTCTGGGTAATGTATGAAATCTTCCCACCCCCTCAGTTTCTACTGACAACAACCCTAGGTGGCAGGACAGGCTGGGAAAGCGCAAAAGGCCCAAGGAGTTCCATGGCCAAAGAGGGATTTGAACCCAGGTCTACTCAGTCCTCGTTTGCTCGATAATCTAGCCACAATGCCTCTCTTCTGTTTATGTATAAAGCAACCACAGGCCCAGATGGTAATAAATATTTCTCCATAAAGGGAGTGAGATGTAGCCTATGAAAAGCAGAAGTCAAGCAACTTCAGTCAAGTCCATGACTCACTACCTCCAGTCTCCTTGCCAGGCTGCCAGAGGTGGTGTGCAATTTCCCAGGATCCCTCTGTTCCCAACCATCTCTTTTGCCTGAAGTAAACAGATCCATTGTAGGGCATTCCCCCTCCCTTCCCGCATTACTCAAAGGAAAATAAAGTTCACTGTAAAGCTGTTTTGCAGCCAGCCACATTAGGGTGGATACATGAGAATGGGAGAACTGCCTCACAGACTGGGTCAAATCAACAGAGGCAACAGAACTCCCCCACTGCTTGCCACTCCCAACATCAGAAATGTCTCCCTAGGTGAGGGGTATCTTTCCATACCTGTGTTTTCAAGCTCAGACTCCCTACTTGTCTTTGCACAGGTGTTTTGGTCACCAGACCCCAAGGAAAAGGCTTGGAACCCACTCCCACCCTGAGGCGCTGCCAGCTCAGGAGAACACAAGGCCACGTGCTCATCCATACCATGACGGACCCCCAGTGCAGAACGGCCCCGTCTCTTTTCACGCAGATTGTACAGATTCACATGAAGGCTGAATCCCCAGCAAAGCCCACGGCATTTTTCCTGCGGAGTCCACGCACCCCCAACAGAGCTTTGCATCAGAGCAGGCAGGAGTGCATGGAAGGAGAAGATGCGATTGGGGAACACCACAACAAAGCTGCAAACACAGTGAAGCTGATAGTGTGGAAACACACCCCAGATCACAGAATCATAGAACCGTAGGCTTGGAGGGGGCCTGTAAGACCATCCAGTCCAGCCCCCTGCTCAGTGCAGGAATCCAAGTCAAAGCCTCCCTGACAGGTGGCTGTCCAGCCTCGTCTTGAACGCCTCCAGCGTGGGAGAGCCCACCACCTCCCTAGGTAACTAGCTCCATTGTATTGCGCTAACAGTCAGGAGGCTTTTCTTGATGTCCAGCCAGATCATTGCTCTGTTGTCAGTCCAATTAAAGGCCAGGCCAATTACTAAGGAAACGCGGGGCTTTTCAGCACAGCCTGTAAGGCCTCCTCGGAGGGCTGCGGCAGCCCCCCACCCCCGACCCTTGCAGCCAGCTGCCTGACTTTTACTGTGAGTGCTGTACGGGAACTCTGCGTATGCTCACACGAGCTGGCGGCTCACCGCCGTGCAGGGCCGCCAGAAGGGGTCGGTGGGGTCTGGGCGGTGGGAAGGTGCAGGACGTGGCCGAGGCGGCCACCCTACAAACTGACCCAAAAGCCGGTCCCGCCCACGGCACGCATGGGCGGCTCGGCTCACTCCCTCTCCCCCACGGCCCCTCTCCCCACGGCCCCTCTCCCCACGGCCCCACCCACTCACAGCCTCCGTCCACGGGGCGCTGCATCGCGCTGCCGCTCCTGCAGCCGGGCCCTGCGCGGACGTTTGAATCTCCCGCCGCCGCCGCCGCCCTCGTCCAGCTGGCCGCCGCCGCGGGGGCTGCTGGGCGCTGTAGTTTCCTGGCAGGGCAGCGCGCACGCCCACTGGCCGGCCTGGCGCCGGGGCCGCTCGGTTCTCGCCACCCCTGTGATCACAGATCTCTTTGGCGGGCGCGGGGCAGCGCAGGTGGCAGACCAGCCGGAGAGGGCTCAGAGGAGGGCAACGAGGATGATCAGGGGACTGGAAGCGAAGCCCTGCGAAGAGAGGCTGAAGGAGCCGGGCCGGTGTAGCCCGGAGAAGAGACGGCTGGGGGGAGACAGGGCGGCGCTCTTCAAGCCCTTGGAAGGCCAGGACCTCTTCCCGATCATCCCGGAGCGCAGGACACGGAATCACGGGCTCAAGGGGCAGGAAGCCGGATTCCGGCTGAGCATCAGGGAAAGCCTCCTGGCTGCTGGAGCCATCCGACAACGGAACCGATTCCCTGCGGAGGCGGCGGGCTCTCCCACGCCGGAGGCCTTCAAGACGCGGCTGCACAGCCACCTGTCAGGGATGCTCTGGCTGGGATTCCTGCGCTGAGCAGGGGGCTGGACTCGATGGCCTTGCTGGCCCCTTCCAGCCCCACGGTTCTATGATTCTACAACAGGTCTCTGCTGCCCGAATGAGGGGGACTGGCATGGAGCAGCCCTGCCATGAGGCAGACTGAGGCACCCCCTCAGGCAGCAGAGGCTGGGAGGCAGCAGCCAGGTGTTGGAGGAGAGAGCTGTGTGTGCCAGGCTGCTTGCCCTGCAGCCCCGAGCTGCCCTGCTGCCCTCCGGCATGGTGGAGGATGCTGCCCCATCGCCCACTGCCGGCCCAGGGGGCTTTTGTGCTTGGAGCGGGCGCCACCTCGCCCTCTGCCTCGGGCAGCAGAATGTCTTGGGCCGCCCTGGTGGCAGCAGCAGCAGCAGCGGCGCCTGTGCCACCTGTGCACCGCACCATCCCTAACCACGGCCTCGAGGGCCACGTGCTCCCACGTCCACGAGTGCAGGATTGCCACCTTCAAGGCATTGTGAGGGACAGCTAACAATAGCAAAGCAGGAGCAAGCTTTACAGCCTGCCAGAGCTCTTCTTCAGGCTAGGTCGTAGCTAAGCAAGCAACAGCCGGGGATGGGGATAGAAGGGAAGATCCATCTCGACGTTTCCACCTGCAGTTTGCACAGGAACATATTCCCCCACCCCCCGCCCGTGTTCCCTCCTGACCCCCTCTGTTTCGTTAACCCCCACCCTGAAGAAGGCTGCTGGTGAACTCAAAAGCTTGCTTCGGAGCTTAGTGGGTTGGTCCTCATTGCTCAAGGCTGCAAGCCCATGCAGACATATTAGGGAGTAAGTCTCCTTGAAGTCAACGGGACTTGCTTCTGAGTAAGCCTTCTTACGACTGCCCGATGAAGATAGCAGGAACCTAGACTTACTAAAACAGAACCAACCAAAAACCGTGGCACAATGTGCAGGCTGCTGACGGTGCAGTCCTCCGCGTGTGTGTTTCCTTGGAAGCAGCAGCACCCAAGGGAGCTTCCTTCCAGGCCGATGTGCACAGGACTGCAGCCATCTGAGGAAGGATCCCTCAGAGCAAGGCACTGAAGGGGAGGCAGGGAGGAGGAGGAGGAGGGCTGCTCCCAGAGTCCCGGGTTCAAGACCCCCTGACTTCTTACGAAGGACCAGTTAATGATACCGTCATGATTAGTGTTATTATATCGTGCCGTCACTGTACGATGGCGCTTTACGTGGTGCTTTATGTTTTTTGTAATATAAGCAGAAAACAAACAGGCAGCCAGTGAGTTTGCAATCTAGAGTTTGATAGTATGCAGAAAATAGAGGAGTGGCTGAGATGGAAGTGATGAAGTTGTTTGTGTTGCTGTTGTTAAAACAGACGATGTGTCTCTGCCCCAAGAAGTTTGCAGCCCAAGTTTTGATAGAGGGAGCCGGGATGCAGAGTAAGAGGAGGTGAATCTGGGGAAATGGTTGTGTCACTTTTCAGGGCAGTGGGTGTTTTCTCTTGTAGCTTGTGTCATTCACTCACGTCATCTATTGGCTTTCTAGGAATCTCTCTGGGGTGCATTTGCTCTGCATTTGTACTGGACTGTTTATTTCTATAGGGCCACGGACGTATGCAGTGTTTGACAGAGCATGAGGGTACAGGTCCCTTTCCCAGGAGACTTACAATCTATAATTCAACACAGGGCAGACAAAAAAGGAATGGGTGGGGGAATCCGGGTGGGGTAAACAGGGGAAGAATACGCGGCTATTTCATTTCCATCTCTTAGGCTTAGATACGGTATGGGATGGGGACGAGGGGATGGAGATGGGATTCAGAGGCTAATGGTCTTCCTGCTTCTGGGAAGAGGGTGAGATTATACAGCCTTTGGTTCTTGCTAGTGCCCCATTTAGAGTTGCGTGTATCTGCAGTAAACTGCATTTGTGCATCCATGTGTACTCTTCCTTTCGTCCTCCAGTGAAACGTACCGAGAAAGGCCCTGTTTGGGATATGCTCACATATCAAGCGGCACACGTGCAACACCTTGACAATCTCACTGGCCCTCGACTCTGCAGCATCTGGCTGGCCACTTCGCTGAGGGCCCCTGCAGCAGCCTTCAGGCTCTCCACTTCTGCATAGGCCCAGCCAGCTTCCAGAAAGCACTGGGTGGCCCCGCGAAGGGTTTTCCATGCCTAGATAACAGTAGCCCATCTTCATATAGGTGCCAGGCTCACTACCAGCCTGGATGGAGTGGTAGTGGCCCTGGGCCTTGCAGAAAGCCTCCAAGGCCTTGGGGAAATCCCACAGTGCCTCATGGGCAGCCCTGACATTGAAGAATGGGTCCCCAAGGTGCTCGGCACCTTCCCCCTCCTTGGGCTGGGATTGGAGGAGGAACACCAGGTCTTTCTCCGGTTTGCCAGCCTCTACATAGGCTGTTTGCCCCCCCCCAGCAGCAGGCAGCCAGAAGTAGGCTGCCTCTGAACATGGAGGTTCTACACTACTCTATAGGAACCTAAACATCCATAAGAACATCAGAAGAGCCCTGCTGCATCATACCACAGGCCCATCTGGTCCAGCATCCTGTTCCCACAGTGGCCAACCAGATGTCCACAACACAACATGAGCACAACAGCCACAGCCCACTCGTGCTCCTCAGCAACTGCCTCTGATACTGGAGGTCATGTATGTATTTATTTATTACATTTCTATACCATCCAACAGCTGAAACTCTCTGGGCAGTTCACAAAAATTATATATATCCGGACTAGTAGCCATTGATGGCCTGATCCTCCAAGAATTTTTTAAATTCCCTCTCAAAGCCATCCAAATTGGTAGCCATCACAACATCTTGTGGTAGCCAATTCCATAGTTTAACGGTATGCTGTGTGAAGAAGCTCTTCCTTGTATCTGTCCTGAACCTCCCACCAATCATCTTCATGGGATGACGGGACTGGGTTCGAGTATTATGAGAGGGAGAAAAACATCTCCTTCTCTGCTTTCTCTGCACCGTGCGTAACTTCGCGCACCTCTATCGTGTCTCCCCTCCCTCGCCTTTTTTCCAAGCTAAGCAATCCCAGACTCTCACCTTTCCTCAGAGGGGAGTTGCTCCAGCCCCTCGATCACCTGAGCTGCCCTTTCCCCAACAATGCAATATTATTTCTGAGCTGTAGCACTGAAACACAGAACGGTATGCAGCATTCCAAGTGTGGCATCATATGATGTTTGTATTCAGGCGCTATGCCCTTGCTGGACTGGTCCAAGGGCCCTGGCAGTCTAGCATCTTGTTCTCAGCAACATGGCCAGCTAGCTGTCACTGTGCAGGACGAGGAGGTGGTGGTCCTTGAGAGAGCTTCGGCTATTGGGTGGTATAAAATGTAATGAATAAATAAAATGAGATAAACCTCTGTTGTTTATTCCCAGCATCCAGTCTTCAGAGATACACTTTGTCTGAATGTGGAGGTGCCATATTTAGATATCATGGCTAACAGCGGAACTAAAATGAACTAAAAATGTCACCAAGGCGTCCAGATGCCTCCATGAAGCCCCAAGCAGGACGCCTGTCCTGGGGTGCTGGTAGCCAGCAGCTGCTGTTCAGAAGTCTGTTGCCTCCATCCATGGCAGCTCCATTCTTGGCTGCTGGGGTCAACAGGTGGCCATACACCTGCCCAAGGAGGCTCTATCAGATCTTAGTGTACAAAAACATTCATGGAGCCCTGCTGGATCAGGCCCCATCTCGCCCAGTGTCTGCTTGCACCGAGTGGCCAGCCAGATGTCCAATGGGGAGTCCTCTGGCCTCCCCTGCCAACTTGCCTGGGGGTGCATCCTACTGTTTTTTTATTTTATGTATTTATCGTACTTCTATCCTGCTCAAGATAATAACATCTCTAAGCGGTTAATACTTAACATGCAGATCTATCACGCAATCCAAAAGCAAGGTAAGCTGAGGAGGGGGGTGCTGGGCTAAGGATCGACAGAGGTGTTTGTTTATTTGTTTATTTATTTATTTATTAAATTTACGAATCGCCCATCTGGCTGGTCACCCAGCCACTCTGGGCGATATACAATAATAAAATCAGTTTAAAACAAAATTCTACATTAAAAACATCAATTTCCCTTTTCTTTCTTTTTTTCCATTGCCAGATCCCAAACCTTCAGCCAGGATTTTGACAATGGGGACCCATTTCAGCCTCCTTCTGAACACACATTCACTTGCAATGAGCCATCATTGACTCTTGAGAGATATAGTAAAACCATGTAAGAGGAGCACAAGGGAGAAAACATAAATATTAATTTGACTTCTGTCTTACCTTTCAACCCTAACCAGGCACCACAGAATGTGGGTTAACTGTCAGGATGTGTGGTGTATGCCGTGGCAAAAAGACAACTGTATGAGAGTACAAACTTGTTTCCGCTTGTTTAGGGCTTGCCCCTGGAAGGGCTGCCAGCAGTAAGGGCTCGGTGCACATGGTCCCCATTGGATCCTACCCTTGGAGTTCATTTGTGGTAGTCAGTGAGGGAGAAGGTTTGGTGGGTGGTGGTTTAGAAGGACTAGGAAAGCTGAGGAGAAAGTGCATAGCTAAGGCCTGAATATTAAACTATTCCTTCTCTGTGGGGTAACCCTATGTGGCTAGTGACGATCAGGTGTAGGGCGGCTGTATTATACCACAAGGCTGCCCTAAAATCTTGCCAGAAGAAGGTGACACAAGCAGGTGGTACAAAACCCAGATAAACTGTCCAAGCGGTCATAAATACAACATAAATAAAAGCTCTGGGAGTTAGAGGAAGACTGTACGTAGTCCACAGCTAAGGCCTGAATATTAAACTATACCTTCTCTGTGGGGTAACCATGCGTGGCTGGTGACAATATAAATACAAGCGTTGGGAGTCAGAAAAAGATTCTGTCCAAGAGCTGGACTTGGTTGTGGGTGTATTCGGCTAGGGTGAAGGTTTAGGGAATTTGGCCTGAGGTAAAAGACATCATTCCCCTTCATGGATCACTGCCTTGTTGTGGCAAAGGGGCTTGCGTAACTCAGTGAAGCCATAAGCTATGCCGTGCAGGGCCACCCAAGACGGATAGGTCATGGCAGAGAGTTCTGACAAAATGTGGTCCACTGGAGAAGGAAATGGCAACCCACTCCAGTATTCTTGCCAAGAAAACCCCTTGGAACGTATCCCAAGGCTAAAAGAGATGACGCTGGAAGATGAGCCCCTCAGGTCGGAAGGTGTCCAATATACTACTGGGGAAGAGCAGAGGGTATTTCCAAGTAGCACCAGAGAGAGTGAAGCGGCTGGGCCAAAGCCCAAAGGACACTCAGCTGTGGATGTGTCTGGTGGTGAAAAGAAAATCCGATGCTGTAAAGAACAATATTGTTTAGGAACCTGGAACGTAAGATCAATGAATCAAGGTAAGCTGGAGGTGGTCAGACATGAGATGGCAAGATTGAACATCGACATCTTGGGAATCAGCGAACTCAAATGGACAGGCATGGGCGAATTTAATTCAGGTGACCATCATATCTACTACTGTGGGCAAGAATCCCTTAGAAGAAATGGAGTAGCACTCATAGTCAACAAAAGGGTGGGAAAAGCAGTACTGTGGTACAATCTCAAAAACGATAGAATGATCCCAGTACAAATCCAAGGCAAACCATTCAGCATCACAGTAATTCAAGTCTATGCCCCAACCACTGATGCCGAAGAAGCTGAGGTTGATCGGTTCTATGAAGACCTACAACACCTTCTAGAACTAACACCAAAAAAAGATGTCCTCTTCATCATAGGGGATTGGAATGCTAAAGTAGGAAGTCAAGAAATCACCGGGATGACAGGCAAGCATGGCCTTGGTGTACAAAATGAAGCAGGACAAAGGCTAATAGAGTTTTGCCAAGAGAACACGCTGATCATAGCAAACACTCTTTTCCAACAGCACAAGAGGCGACTCCACACATGGACATCACCAGATGGTCAATATCGAAATCAGATTGATTATGTCCTTTGCAGCCAAAGATGGAGAAGCTCTATACAGTCAGTAAAAACAAGACCTGGAGCTGACTGTGGCTCAGATCATGACCTGCTTCTTGCAAAATTTAAGCTTAAATTGAAGAATGTAGGGAAAACCACTAAACCATTCAGGTATGACCTAAATCATATCCCTGATGAATATACAGTGGAGGTGAGGAATAGATTTCAGGGATTAGACCTGATAGACAGAGTGCCTGAGGAACTATGGATGGAGGTCCATAACATTGTTCAGGAGGCAGCAACGAAATCCATCCCAAAGAAAAAGAAATGCAAGAAAGCAAAGTGGCTGTCTGATGAGGCTTTACAAGTAGCTGAGGAAAGAAGGGACGCGAAAAGCAAGGGAGAAAGGGGAAGATATATCCAACTGAATGCAGAGTTCCAGAGAATAGCAAGGAGAGACAAGAAGGCCTTCTTAAATGAACAATGCAAAGAAATCGAGGAAAACAACAGAATGGGAAAGACTAGAGATCTCTTCAAGAAAATCGGAGATCTCAAGGGAACGTTTTGTGCTAAGATGGGCATGATAAAGGACAAAGAAGGCAGGGACCTAACAGAAGCAGATGAGATTAAGAAGAGGTGGCAAGAATACACAGAAGAACTATACAGGAAAGATCTTAATGTCCCTGATAGCCATGACAGCGCGGTCACTGAACTTGAGCCAGACATCCTAGAGAGTGAAGTCAAGTGGGCCTTAGGAAGCAAAGCTAGCGGAGATGACAGTCTTCCAGCTGAGCTATTTAAAATCCTAAAAGATGATGCTGTGAAAGTGCTGCACTCAATATGCCAACAAATTTGGAACACTCAACAGTGGCCACAAGACTGGAAAAGGTCAGTTTACATTCCAATTCCAAAGAAGGGCAATGCCCAAGAGTGTTCAAACTACCATACCATTGCGCTCATTTCACATGCCAGCAAGGTGATGCTCAAAATCCTACAAGCTAGGCTTCAGCAGTATGTGAACCGAGAACTACCGGAAGTACAAGCTGGGTTTCGAAGAGGCAGAGGAACTAGAGATCAAATCGCCAACATTCGCTGGATCATGGAGAAAGCAAGAGAATTCCAGAAAAACGTCTCTTTCTGCTTCATTGACTATGCTCAAGCCTTTGATTGTGTGCATCACAACAAACTGTGGCAAATTCTGAAAGAGATGGGAGTACCAGACCACCTTACCTGTCTCCTGAGAAACCTGTACGAGGGTCAAGAAGCAACAGTAAGAACCAGACATGGAACAACCGATTGGTTCAAAATTGGGAAAGGAGTATGACAAGGCTGCATATTGTCACCCTGCTTATTTAACTTATATGCAGAGTACATCATGAGAAACGCCGGGTTGGATGAATCACAGGTCGGAATTAAGATTGCTGGGAGAATTATCAAAACCTCAGATATGCAGACGATACTACCCTAATGGCAGAAAGCGAAGAGGATCTAAATAGCCTCTTGTTGAGGGTGAAAGAGGAGAGTACAAAAGCTGGTTTGAAACTCAACATTAAAAAAACTAAGATCATGGCATCTGGCCCCATCACTTCCTGGCATATAGAAGGAGAAGAAATGGAAGCAGTGA
Source organism: Heloderma suspectum (assembly GCF_057233095.1). Classification (NCBI taxonomy): domain Eukaryota; kingdom Metazoa; phylum Chordata; class Lepidosauria; order Squamata; family Helodermatidae; genus Heloderma; species Heloderma suspectum. The sequence goes on from NC_139474.1 coordinate 1,203,455, forward strand.
CAGATTTTATTTTCTTGGGCTCCAAGATCACCGCAGACGGTGACTGTAGCCATGAAATTAAAAGACGCTTGCTCCTTGGGAGGAAAGCTATGGCAAACCTAGACAGCATAGTAAGAAGCAGAGACATCACCTTGCCGACAAAGGTCCGTCTAATCAAAGCTATGGTTTTCCCAGTAGTAATGTATGGCTGTGAGAGCTGGACTATAAGGAAGGCTGAATGCCAAAGAATTGATGCTTTTGAACTGTGGTGCTGGAGAAGACTCTTACGAGTCCCCTGGTCTGCAAGGAGGTCAAATCGGTCCATCCTAAAGGAAGTCAACCCTGACTGCTCATTGGAAGGACAGCTACTGAAGCTGAAGCTCAAATATTTTGGCCACCTAATGTGAAGAGAAAACTCCCTGGAAAAGACCCTGATGCTGGGAAAGATTGAAGGCAAAAGGAGAAGGGGACGGCAGAGGATGAGGTGGCTGGATAGCATCACCAATGCAATGAATATGAACTTGAGCACACTCTGGGAGAGAGCGGAGGTCAGGAAGGCCTGGCGTGCTATGGTCCAGGGGGTCACGAAGAGTTGGACACGACTTAACAACTGAACAACAACAAAAGACATCATTAAGAGGCTTGTAGGGGCTACAGTGTCTCTTCGGTCTTCCAGAATTGTCACTAAGCTGTCTTTTGACCCCACCTCCCCGTAAATATTAGCATTCCCTTATGTACAAATATCCCGTTAATTTGTTAATCCATAGGTGGTGGCAGTGCTGGGGAGAGGAAATCTCATAGGGAGCAGGTAAAGCCTACTCTGAGGGGCTGGGGAGTGTAGCTAGGTGGAAAAGAGCGGGAAACTGTAGCGAGGTGGAAAAGAGCGGGAAACGTCAGCTGGAATTAGTCAGTCTGTGGTAGTCAATGAGGGAGAAGATCTTCTGTTTGGTGGGTGGTGTTTTAGAAGGACTAGGAAAGCTGAGGAGAAAGTGCACAGCTAAAGCCTGAATATTAAACTATTCCTTCTCTGTGGGGTAACCCTATGTGGCTAGTGACGATCAGGTGTAGGGCGGCTGTGTTATACCACGAGGCTGCCCTAAAATCTTGCCAGAAAGAGGTGACACAAGCAGGTGGTACAAAACCCAGATAAACTGCCCAAGCGGTCATAAATACAACATAAATACAAGCTCTGGGAGTCAGAGGAACACTGCGCCTAGTGTACAGCTAAGGCCTGAATATTAAACTCTACCTCCCCTCTGCAGTAACCATATGTGGCTGGTGACAATATAAATACAAGTGTTGGGAGTCACAAAAAAATTCTGCCCAAGAGCTGGACTTGGTTGTTGGTGTATTTGGCCAGGGTGAAGGTTTAGGGAATTTGGCCTGAGGTAAAAGACGTCATTAAGGGGCTTGTAGCAGCTACAGTGTCTCTTCGGTCCTGCAGAATTGTCACTAAGCAGTCTTTTGACCCCCCCCCCCGGTAAATATTAGCATTCCCTTATGTACAAATATCCCGTTAATTTGTTAATCCATAGGTGGTGGCAGTGCTGGGGAGAGGAAATCTCATAGGGAGCAGGTAAAGTCGATTCTGAGGGGCTGGGGAGTGTAGCCAGGTGGAAAAGAGCGGGAAAAGTGAGCTGGAATTAGTCAGCCTGTGGTAGTCAGTGAGGGAGAAGGTCTGGTGTTTGGTGCGTGGTGGTTTAGAAGGACTAGGAAAGCTGAGGAGAAAGTGCATAACTAAGGCCTGAATGTTAAACTATTCCTTCTCTGTGGGGTAACCCTATGTGGCTACTGACGATCAGGTGTAGGGAGGCTGCGTTATACCATGGGGCTGCCCTAAAATCTTGCCAGGTGACACAAGCAGGCGGTACAAAACCCAGATAAACTGCCCAAGCGGTCATAAATACAACATAAATACAAGCTCTGGGAGTCAGAGGAAGACTGCGCGTTGTGCACAGCCAAGGCCTGAATATTAAACTATTAAACTATACCTCCTCTCTGCAGTAACCACATGTGGCTGGTGACAATATAAATACAAGTGTTGGGAGTCATAAAAAGGTTCTGCCGGTGAGCTGGATTTGGTTGTGGGTGTATTTGGCCGGGGTGAAGGTTTAGGGAATTTGGCCTGAGGTAAAAGATGTCATTAAGAGGCTTGTAGCAGCTACAGTGTGCCTTGAGCCCTCCAGAATTGTCACTCAGCAGTCTTGACAGCCCCAAAATAAATATCAGCATTCCCTCATGTACAGCATATCCCATTAATACATTAACTTGTTTAATAGTTCGTCTTGTCTCTGGCACTGGTGCCCATAAACCCCCTACGCTGTTTGTGTCCATCTGTGGCCACCTGGATGTTAGGGCCCTGCGCAAGGAGGGGGCATTGCTGGGGCACCGCTGCCTGTGGGTATTTGTAGGCACACTTTCATTGCACACATGAGGAACATTGGGGCCGCTGCTGTTTTCTGTGGGGCGGCTGCCACGATTCCAATGTATTCCTATGGCCATTCAGAAGTACGGGAGATTTGTAAGGCGCTTTTGCCGCGGGGGACTGTGAGGACAAAAATAATCCCAGACAGTTTTAGTAACCCTCGCATGCGTCAGCCATTTGGACATGGCGCTTATCGATCATTATGTTAAGACTGCAGTCGCCTTTTACTTATTTCATTCGGATTTCTTTGTCTGTTTGGCGACGACCCCTAGGATCGGCTGCGTTAGGGGTCATAGCAGTTGCTCCCCAAAACCACTCGATTTCCATTTGGAACGGCTTTCTCTGGAAAACATCTGTTTAGTCGATGCGGGTATTTTGATTTGAAGATGGTCCCTGAGACCCTGGTTGCTTAGCGATGTTCCCAACGGGGAGGGGGGGGAATGGCGTTCAATATGACCAGGAGGGGCCTGGAGCGGGTAACGTCGACTCTGATTGGCTGCGGGGTGTAGCCTGGCGGAAAGAGCGGGAAAGGGCAGCTGCAGCGCGTCAGTCCGTCTCTGGCCGCCGGCGAGGCAGGAGGTTGCTGGTTGGTGAGCGGCGTGTTATCGCGGCTCGGCGAGCGCTGAGGGAAAAGTGCAGAGCTGAGGCCTGCGGGGACCCGCTGCCCACGCGTTAGGAAGCAGCTTGTTTTCATGTGAGGGTTTTACACGGGCAGAGCCTTTTCCTGGATGCAGTCTGTTGAAAGACGGCCCTCAGGACAGATTTTGTCCGTGTTGCAGAGCTGCCGCATGCGGTGCGTGGGCGGGCGAGTGACCGTCCAGGCCAACGGGGTGGCTGAATATACCTGGGTCCCCCAGGGCCATCAAGCGGGGTGAGTGGCTCGATGTGGCCTCTGGAAGTCTTACTGCCTGGGTCTGAAACGCTGCCTCCTCCACCATTCAGTCCTTAATTCTCAACAATCTCAGGAACCCCCAACCCCCCGTTCAAGACAGGCCTCTGCCATAAATCACCCAATACCCGCAATACTCTAAATTAACAGAGGCGAAGATGAATTCATGGCTTCCCCCCCATCTGGAGCCCACGATTGAATAAAGTTGGGGGTCCATTCCTGCACTTCCCGTATACCCCGTGGGTTTTTTTTTATCAGTCCTTTGAATGCCGCAGAGCTTTGAATGCTACAGAGTTTTGAGGGGTTAAGGGATGGGGCCAGTGCTCAGTGGAAAACTGCCTGCTTTGCTTGGAGAAAGTGTCAGAAGAACCAGGTCCTCAAGATTTTACTTTCTAACTTTTTAATAGCTCATTTCGCAAAGCAGAGGGCTAAATGGGTCAAGGCTGGAAGACTCTGGTCAGATGCAGGAGTCTACTCATGAGGAAGAACCAGCCATGCAGAATTCTTGAAGAGTTTTTTTTTTTTAAGTTTCAGTGCTACAAAGCATCAAAAGGGTTAAGGTGCTGTGAGGCAAACCATCAAAGAGATCAAGGCTGGAAGAACCTGCTCATGAGCAGGAAGAACCCACTGTGAGTACAGTTGAGCCAGACTCAATTCAGCTGGGGCTACATATCCACAGACCTGGTTTATATAAGCTCTGGGTCTTCCCCATACCTTTGCTCTGTGGCGAGTTTGTACAGAGCCCATCTCCCCTGGCACAGGATGCTCCTTTGGCCAGGCCAAAGAGTAGATCCGGCACTTAACACTGTCCCCCATGTCCCCCCAGCCCCCGGTCCCGGCCACACTAAAAAAAAAAAAACAAATCATCAAAGAAAGCCTATTGAAATCCAGCTTCAGTTTGAGGGAGATCTGAAAATCCAGGTCCCTCTATGGATGTGGAAATGAGGGACTTTTTCCCTGTGTTAGTTCTGGTGGTTTTGTTCCTCCTTCTGTGTAATTCTGCGTTTTCACTCCTCAGCCCCAGCTTGTCTGTCTCCTCCACATAGGGGCTCGGGACGCTGCTTTGGCTGGGCCGGCCGAAGACTTCCTGGGCGCCTCGTGTGCTTCCTCCTCGTAGATGCACTGAAGGAACGGCGAAATGCAGCTTCCGTTCTGGGGATGTGTGGAAACTTTGCTGTTACCACAGGCCAGTCGCACCTTCCTTTCATGTGGACGGACGGTTTAGCTTAGTCCTGGGGTTCGCAGGTGCCTTGACAAACTGCCCGTAATTGGACTGTCTCATTTCCGAGATGGGGTGCACACATGCAAGGTGAGCCTCCCCTTCATGGGGATTGCAATGCTCCCAGCTGTTCACACAGTACTGGACATCTTCCCCTTCATGGGGATATCTATGCTCATTGCTGGCTGGGCTTAGTACTGGGATTCACACCTGCCAGGAGGCCGCCTCCTTCATGGGGATGGCTGTTTAATAGATGCCTGTGAAGCCTTGTCTATACCTCACCTTAGTGCTGGGTTGAAGTCAGGCCTGGCCACTCCGCCTTATGGGACCGTCTCAGCTTAGACATGTAGCTCACACATGCGTGGGAAGTCTCCCATTCTTGGCTGACTCCTGTGGTTCATATCTGGGAGATAATTCTCCCCTTCATGGGGGCATCTTGGCTGGTTGCTGAGGTTCCCAGGTGCTGTGACCAGAGGCCAGTCTCACCTGCCCTTCATGGGGATGGCTCTAGTTCCAGCTCGGGGTCCCACCTTCCAGAAAGCCTCCTCTTCATGGGGAAATCTTAGCTTCTTCCTGAAAAAGAATCTGTGGCACCTTAACGACGAACAGTTCTTCATTACTAAGGCATGAGCTTCCGTGGGCCTAACCCACTCAGTCAGATGCAGGAATGGATAGGTACAGGATGGAAAACTCAGTGACAGGTGGGCAGACAGCAGCCATTCCATTTCAATTTAAAGAGACGTCTACAATATTAAGGAAAGTGAACTGCAAGATGGGACTTGGGCTGTGCACACTGTCGTGACTCACCCGTTCCGCCGATCTGTTCGAGCCAAGTTCCAAGGTGCGGAACTTAACCATGAATGTCGGCTGTGAGGCCTCATGCTGAATTCTGTGTCTCTAGTTTCTCTGTTGCAAGGCAGCCACTTGGAGGACTGTTCCCGACTGTCCTGAAGCGCTGAAAGGCTCCTCCACAGTTTGCTGGTAGCGGTGTTAGTTGCAAGGCCGGGTTGCAGTGTTGTTGCCTGCTTAGAGTGGTCCTGTCGGGTTGAGTCTCTGTCAGAGGGACAGGAACCAATGCGCTTGTATCGCAGGGCCTGGCTGTAGACAGTGGATCGTGTGGTGTGTCCAGGTGGGTAGCTTGAGGCGTGTAGGGATGCATAGTGGCCTGTGGGCTTCTGGTAGGATGAGGTGTTTCTGTGTCCATTGTGGAGCTGTCTAGTGGTGTCCGGTTGTGTCCCTGGCACACCTGTGGAAGAGCCTTCCAGCGTTTCAGGTCATTCTGTTACGGCCCTCGAAGTGGCTGTCTTGCAACAGAGGAACTCCAGAGACAGAATTCAGCATGAGACTCCGGAGTGGACATTCATTGTTTAAGTTCCACGCCTTGGAACTTGGCTTGAACAGATCGTCCGAGCTGCTGAGTGCTTACAGCGTGTAGAGTCCAGGTCCCATCATGCACTTCACTGTCCTTAATATTGGAGAAGTCCCCTGCAACGTGAAATGGAACGTGTCCCTTCTGCCTACCCGTCGCTGACTTTTCCGTCTTGTCCCTCTCCATTCCTGCATATGTCAGAGTGGGTTTGGCCCACGGAAGCTCATGCCTTCGTATTAAAACACCGTTAGTCTTTACGGTGCCACGGGCTCTTCTGCGTTTTCATAGCACAGGCTAAGACAGCTGCGCCTTTCGTAGCGGTAGCTTCCTGCTGGTGTTCACCTGTGCCTGGCAAGACCCGCCTTGAAGGGAATTGCTTTGCTTTGAGCTGAGTTGCCCCCCTGCCAGGCATGCATCCTCTTCATGAGGATGTCTTACCTTAGACCTAGCGTTCACGCATGCTTAACAAGCCTCTCCCCTGTGGGGATGGCTATGTTTCGAGCTCTGTTTAGCACATCCCTGGCAACTCCACTCCATGGGGCTTCCCTAGGTTAGACCTGGACTTCACGCAAGTCACGCAACCCTCCTCTTCCTGGGGAGAGCTGTGCTTCTCACATGCCTGGCAAGCCGCCTCTTCATGGGGATGGTTGAGCTTAGAGCTCTGTTTAATGCATGCCTGCGAAGCCTCCTCTTTATGGGGATACCTGTCTTTGTTCCTGGGATTCACCCCCGCCCGGCCACCTCCCCATTCCTGGGGATGATGCAGCAGTGAGCTGGGGTCCACACGTTCCAGGGCACCTCCCCTTCATGGGGATGGTTGAGTTTACAGCCCTCTTTAATGCATACGTGGGAAGCCTCCTTTGAAACCCAGCAAGATGGTGTGGTATAGACATGCGTGGTCACTCCATTTTATGGAGCTGTCTCAGGTTGGAGATGTAGTTCACGTCTTTATTTAGGTTATTTATTTATTACATTTATCTCCCACCTTTTTTCCTCTCAGAGGAACCCAAGGTGGCGTACATAATCCTCCTCCTCTCCATTTTAACCTCACAACAACCACCCTGTGAGGTAGGCTGGGCTGAGAGTCTGTGACCCAGTCACCCAGTGAGCCTCTATGGCCGAGCGGGGACTAGAACCCAGATCTCCTGGCTCCCAGTCGAACACTCTAGCCCCGCTACACCACACTGGCTCTCAGTATGCGTGGGAAGTCTCCCCCTCTTGGCTGACTTCGGTGGTTCAGACCTGCGAGATAATTTGCCCCTTCCCGGGGACAGGTTGGCTTCCTGCTGAGATGCGCAGATACCGCTCAGGCCTCAGCTTCCTAGGGGTCCCTCACTTTAGACCTGCATTTCACACATGCTAGGCAACCCTCCCCTTCATGGGGGTGGCTGAGTTTATTACTGTGGAGCGCTAAAAGGGTCAAGGCGCGAAGGGCCTACTCGGATGCAAGAGTCTACTGATGAGGAGGAAGAACCCGCCCTGCAGGAATGGTTAAAGCTTTTTTTCTTTTCTAATTGCTGCTTTCGCTGCCACGGAGCGTCAGAAGGGTCAAGGTGCCACGGCTCATCAGAAGGGTCAAAGCTAGAAGGGCCTACTCATGAGCAGGAAGAACCCACTGTGAGTACAGTTGAGCCAGACTCAATTCAGCTGGGGCTACATATCCACAGACCTGGTTTATATAAGCTCTGGGTCTTCCCCATACCTTTGCTCTGTGGCGAGTTTGTACAGAGCCCATCTCCCCTGGCACAGGATGCTCCTTTGGCCAGGCCAAAGAGTAGATCCGGCACTTAACACTGTCCCCCATGTCCCCCCAGCCCCCGGTCCCGGCCACACTAAAAAAAAAAAAAAAAAGGAAAGCCTATTGAAATCCAGTTTCAATTTGAAGGAGATGTGAAAAGTCAGGTCATAGAATAGTAGGGTTGGAAGGGGCCTACAAGGTCATCATGTCCAACCCCCTGCTCAATGCAGGAATCCAAGTCAGATCATCCCTGACAGATGGCTGTCCAGCCTTGTCTTAAACGCTTCCAGTGTGGGAGAGCCCACCACCCCCCTAGGTAATTGGTTCCATTGTCATATTGCTCTAACAGTCAGGAAGATTTTCCTGATGTTAAGCTGGAATCTGGTTTCCTGTAACTTGAGCCCATTATTCCATGTCCTGCACTCTGGGATGGTCGAGAAGAAATCCTTGCCTTCCTCTCTGGGACAGCCTTTCAAGTACTTGAAGAGTGCTATCCTGTCTCCCCTCAGTCTTCTCAAGGCTAAACATGCCCAGTTCTTTCAGTCTCCCTTCATAGGGCTTTGTTTCCAGTCCCCTGATCCTCTTTGTTGCCCTCCTCTGAACCATCTCCAATTTGTCTGCAGCCCTCCTAAAGTGTGGTGCCCAGAACTGGACACAGTACTCCAGATGAGGCCTAACCAGTGCTGAGGAGACGGGAACTAGTACTTCCCGGGATTTGGAAGCTATGCTTCTATTAATGCAGCCCCAAATAGCATTTGCCTTTTTTGCAGCCACATCACATTGTTGGCTCATATTCAGCTTGTGATCGACAACAATTCCAAGATCATTCTCACTTGTAGTGTGGTTGAGCCACGTATCCCCCATCTTGTCACTGTGCATTTGGTTTCTTTTTCCTAGGTGCAGAATTTGGCATGTATCCCTATTAAATGTCATTCTGTTGTTTTCTGCCCAACACTCCAGTCTATCCAGATCACTTAGAATCTCATAGGTCTCCCTATGGATATGGAAATGAGTGACTTTTTCCCGGTGTTAGTTCTGGTGTTTTTGTTCCTCCTTCTGTGTACTTGTGCGTTTTCACTCCTCAGCCCCAGCTTGTCTTTCTCCTCCACATAGGGACTCCGGATGCTGCTTTCGCTGGGCCAGCCAAAGACTTCAGCCAACGAGAATTCAGTGGAACATGGAATACGAAGGAAGTGGTTCACAATTCTTTCAGGATCTATTCCTTGAGAACTTGTAGCCTCATTGGTCGCTCCATTTTTACAGGAGCAATACAAACATAAAGTACTTCTGGGGCTTCCCATGAAAGCTGATTTTTTCTAAAGATAACACCAGTGTCATAAGCTCCAGGGCAAGCGTTGGTTGAGTTGACCTTTAGCCCTTTACACCGAAATGAAACCAAGTGCAGCTGAGAAAGAACAGCATAGCGAAGAAAGCAGAGAAGCCTAAACAGTGGGAAAGAAAGCAGCTTTACAAACCTCAGAACTCAGAGAAAGTAGGAGAAAAGGACAGAAGAGGACTGACAGAACGAAGGGAGGCACTAAGGAAGCCTTGAAGAAACTATTGGACTTCCAGTAATAATGGTCTGTCTTGTATGTCGGAAAGATGGTTAGGCCTTATTCCTGTCTCATGGTGAGCTGGGGTTCCTAGCTCTGAGTGGTGGAAAGTCTCCAAGCCCTGTCTTTTGGTGTCAGAGGGGGCTGAGAGCACTCTGAGGGTTTGTAATTTTGAGGGTGATCAGTATTTGATAGTAGGAACAACTCCGTATGGTTCCAGCCACTTGGGGATGATAGAGAATGTGTTGCATCGACCGCCGCTTATCTTGTTCATTCTCCTTGTCTAGTGAGTTCCTTTTCCATGCTCCCTCCCCTTCCTCCTTCCCCTCCTCTTGCCTCTGCAACAAGCAACATGTGGTCTATCCAGAGAGGAAGCAGTTAACTATGTCTCACGCTTTTGCTCACTTATATTCACACACCCAGCTTTATGGGGGGCTTGTAGTTAAACATTGCTAGCTTCTCTAATGATGTGTCTTAGAGCATTAATAAATTAAGTTGAATTGAACTTCTAAATTAGCTCTAGCCTGCATTTATTGCCTCCAATACGAAGTGCTGTGTTGCCATGCATTCCCTGTATAAAGCAGCTCTGGTGTAAGTCGCACCAGATTTTCCATCAACTATCAGAACCAGGTTTGTAATCACTTAACTGGGACGCAAAAAAAATGAAACCAACTTCAGCTGATCCCCAAAGGCAGATATAGACATGCATTGCACATAACAACAAAGTATGGGTTGGGCATGGGTTGTCACTGAATTGCAGGTTGTGGTCAAGTGCGAGCCCTGCACTATGGTTTAACTGAGTTGTTAAACTCAGAGTTCACAACCCATCAACAAACAATGGGTTCCCTTCCTGGTTTGTGCATGGTTAACACATGACAGACGTAACAACATACGATTAAGCCTATACTCAACCCATCCTCTGGGTTTTCATTACGTGTGAATAATGTGCCAATTGAAGAAGAAGCTGCAAACGGAGCAGATAATGGAAGAGGGAATTCTAGAAGGTCGAGGCCGCCGAGGAGAACACATCAGATTCACACGGAGAGTTTTCTTCATTAACTGCCGCGTTTTTCTTGTGAATCTGATGTGTTCTCGGCAGCCTCAACCTTCTAGAATTACATTGTCTGCTCCATTTGCAACTTCCTCGTCAATTGGCACGGTATTCACACGAACTCACGTAGATCTGACACTAGAACAAGGGACTGATGCAGAGAGAGTGCTGTAATATAAGAAGTTGTAGGGAAGTGTTGGTATATTTTATTAAGTAATTTGTAGTGGGGAAAATCTTCACACTCTAGTCTTTCCTTGTCAGAGCAAATGCGTGAAGCTCCTCAGCATGGGTGTGCATGGAAGGGGTTCCCCCTCTGCCAAAATCAAGCTTAAGGGGAAGTTTATATTCATTAATAAGTTAATGTAATGATTACAGGGGCGTCAGTAGTCAGAGTGGGGGGAAATGGATTTCTATACACATCCCATTTGAATCAATTTTCTAGCAATATAGGGTGAATGAAGATTCTGTCATTGTAAACCTCCCAAAGCTAACCAAATAAATTATTTCCCCATTAATTAACCAAATAAAAGACATGAAGAATTGGACCAGCATTAATCTCTCTTGGCTGGGTGGAGGTGGTGAAAGTGGCAAGTCTTCCCAGACTCTACCTATTTCAGGTTCTGCCCATTGCAATCCCACATAATTGGTTAAACTGGCAGGAAATTATAAACAAATTTATTCATAATTTAAAATATAGAATGATTAAAAAAAAATCTTATACAGACATTCAAAAAATGGAGGAATAGGCATATTAAATATACAACTATACTTGGAGACATTCACACATTAGGCAGGTGATAAATCTAATTCATGTGAATGAATAACGCCACTGGATAAATATGGAATTAGCAAAAATAAAGGTTTAGAGGTGATTGCTAATCCCTTCTCGCATCTAGCTCACTTAAAATTTGTAGAAAATGGCAACATATTATCTCCATTTGTTTTCCCTCTTATACTAGTCTTACTACATCTGAGTTTTTATGACAAAGACAAATGTTCTCAATTTAGCACCTAGAAATAGGTCAGATTATTTAGGTTAATGGATTTATTTTTGGAAGTTACCTCCAAAACAAGTTCATAACTGAAGGACCAGTTAGGTAACACAAAGGTAAACTGGTAATTATTCCAGGTACCAACCCTATAGTTCAGAAACAGGCCTTTTATAACATTTCCATACTGCTCCATATCTAAGATTATGGAGCAGTGAACAACAAGAGATAAAATGAACAAAAGATAAAAAGAATGAAACATGTTAAAATTATTCTTTAAAAAACTGTCAATAAAACCAAGGCTGGTTAACCAAGGAAGGCTTCCTGAAAAATGCTTTTTTCAGGAGGCACCGAAAATAACCCAGTGTTGATGCCTGCCTGACCTCCAGAGGCAGGGAATTCCACAGAAAGGGAACCACCACACTGAAGGCCCTTCTCTGGGTGGACTACAGTGACATTTGCACAATTGATGCTTGTATCTGAACTGCCAGCCAAAGGCCTCATATCCAACATACATAGGATATTACTTATGGAATCAAGGGGAACAACCATGGGGCTGAAAGAAATATGGGAATGTGACATACAAGAAAAGATTGAGGAAAAGAAATTGAATGGAAGAAGGGTTTAAAGACCGTATCGTTCAGTGTCACCAAAACTATGGAAAATTTCTTGAGGGTAGTAGAGTGGTGGTATTTAACCCTGATAACTTTAAGTTATATATATGAAACATCAACCTGTTGGAGGGGTATGTACCAACATATGTAGATGGAGTGTAGACAAATACATGACTTCTGGAGGGAAGGAGTAATATAATAAGAGGGGAAGTACACATGGATCCTAAGTTGACATTGTTATCTATCTTTAGTGGCCTTAAACATTTACCAGACAAAGAAATGTGGCTTTTATGATGGTGGAGTCCCGTCAACTAAGAGCAAAGAATTGGAAAGAATCTACAGCTCTGTAAATAGTCATGCATTTTGTTAGTTGAAAAATTAACTAAGCAGATAAGGTCACAAAGGCAACAAAAAGAATGACACCTTCCAGAAACCTTGTTATTAATTTATGTAAATGTGTTTAATGTAAGTGCATTAATTTTGTTAAAATTCCCTTACAGTACCAGCATGTTATCGACAGATAAGGGAAAATGTTGTTGTTCAGTCGTTCAGTCGTGTCCGACTCTTCGTGACCCCATGGACCATAGCACGCCAGGCCTTCCTGTCCTGCGCTCTCTCCCGGAGCATGCTCAAGTCCATATTCATTGCATCGGTGATGCTATCTAGCCATCTCATCCTCTGCCGTCCCCTTCTCCTTTTGCCTTCAGTCTTTCCCAGCATCAGGGTCTTTTCCAGAGAGTTTTCTCTTCGCATTAGGTGGCCAAAATACTTGAGCTTCAGCTTCAGTATCTGTCCTTCCAATGAGCACTCAGGGTTGATTTCCTTTAGGATTGACTGATTTGACCTCCTTGCAGTCCAGGGGACTCGTAAGAGTCTTCTCCAGCACCACAGTTCGAAAGCATCCATTCTTCGGCGCTCAGCCTTCCTTATAGTCCAGCTCTCACAGCCATACATTACTACTGGGAAAAACATAGCTTTGATTAGACGGACCTTTGTCGGCAAGGTGATGTCTCTGCTTCTTACTAAGCTGTCTAGGTTTGCCATAGCTTTCCTCCCAAGGAGCAAGCATCTTTTAATTTCGTTGCTACAGTCACCATCTGCAGTGATCTTGGAGCCCAAGAAAGTAAAATCTGTCACAGCTTCCATTTCTTCCCCTTCTATATGCCAGGAAGTGATGGGGCCAGATGCCATGATCTTAGTTCTTTTAATGTTGAGTTTCAAACCAGCTTTTGTACTCTCCTCTTTCACCCTCAACAAGAGGCTCTTTAGATCCTCTTCACTTTCTGCCATTAGGGTGGTATCGTCTGCATATCGGAGGTTGTTGATATTTCTCCCGGCAATCTTAATTCCGACCTGTGATTCATCCAACCCAGCGTTTCTCATGATGTACTCTGCATATAAGTTAAATAAGCAGGGTGACAATATGCAGCCTTGTCGTACTCCTTTCCCAATTTTGAACCACTCGGTTGTTCCATGTCTGGTTTTTACTGTTGCTTCTTGACCCTCGTACAGGTTTCTCAGGAGACAGGTAAGGTGGTCTGGTACTCCCATCACTTTAAGAATTTGCCACAGTTTGTTGTGATGCACACAATCAAAGGCTTGAGCGTAGTCAATGAAGCAGAAAGAGACGTTTTTCTGGAATTCTCTTGCTTTCTCCATGATCCAGCGAATGTTGGCGATTTGATCTCTAGTTCCTCTGCCTCTTCGAAACCCAGCTTGTACTTCCGGTAGTTCTCGGTTCGCATACTGCTGAAGCCTAGCTTGTAGGATTTTGAGCATCACCTTGCTGGCATGTGAAATGAGCGCAATTGTGCAGTAGTTTGAACACTCTTTGGCGTTGCCCTTCTTTGGAATTGGAATGTAAACTGACCTTTTCCAGTCTTGTGGCCACTGTTGAGTGTTCCAAATTTGTTGGCATATTGAGTGCAGCACTTTCACAGCATCATCTTTTAGGATTTTAAATAGCTCAGCTGGAAGACTGTCATCTCCGCTAGCTTTGTTGTTACTAATGCTTCCTAAGGCCCACTTGACTTCACTCTCGAGGTTGTCCGGCTCAAGTTCAGTGACCGCCCTCTCCTGGCTATCAGGGACATTCAGATCTTTCCTGTATAGTTCTTCTCTGTATTCTTGCCACCTCTTCTTAATCTCATCTGCTTCTGTTAGGTCCCTGCCGCCTTTGTCCTTTATCATGCCCGTCTTTGCACAAAACGTCCCCTTGAGATCTCCAATTTTCTTGAAGAGATCTCTAGTCTTTCCCATTCTGTTGTTTTCCTCGGTTTCTTTGCATTGTTTATTTAAGAAGGCTTTCTTTTCTCTCCTTGCTATTCTTTGGAACTCTGCATTCAGTTGGATATACCTTCCCCTTTCTCCTTTGCTTTTCGCTTCCCTTCTTTCCTCAGCTACTTGTAAAGTCTCATTAGACAGCCACTTTGCTTTCTTGCATTTCTTTTTCTTTGGGATGGATTTCGTTGCTGCCTCCTGAACAATGTTACGGACCTCCGTCCATAGTTCCTCAGGCACTCTGTCTTTCAGGTCTAATCCTTTAAATCTATTCCTCACCTCCACTGTATATTCATAAGGGATATGATTTAGGTCATACCTGAATGGTTTAGTGGTTTTCCCTACGTTCTTCAATTTAAGCTGAAATTTTGCAACAAGAAGCTCATGATCTGAGCCACAGTCAGCTCCAGGTCTTGTTTTGACTGACGGTATAGAGCTTCTCCATCTTTGGCTGCAAAGGACATAATCAATCTGATTTCGATATTGACCATCTGGTGATGTCCATTTGTAGAGTTGTCTCTTGTGCTGTTGGATAATTACAACTAATCTTAAACCCTCGATGAACTTCCATGGATAAATATAAGGCTGTCAATATACTGAAACTCCTGCGATTCCTGTCAACTGTGCTGCTGCAGCAAGGGAGAAAAAGTGCAGAGCTTTAAGATACAATACTGAAAAGTTACATATACATGCACATTATTTATTACTACATTTCTGTACTACCCAATAGCTGGAGCTCTTGGGCACATGGAGGATAGCACCAGAATGGAGCTACTGCAGCCTTCTCTACCAGTCCAGCAGCTGTGTTAGACTGCTCCCATCATTCCCCACCAGCCTGGCCCTTGAGGATGGTGGGAGTTGTAGTGCAACATCTGGAAGGCGGCATCTCCTGGGGTCAATGAGGAGGTGGCGAGCCAGGGCTAATGCCATTTCTGTTCACACCATGCTTGTGGGTGTCCCGGGGAAATATGGCTGGAACCAGAATACTACCTCCAGTACCAGAGGCAGTGAGCCTGTGTACACCAGTTGCTGGGGAACTTGGGTGGGCAGGTGCTGTTGCAATCCTTGGGCTGAGAGGGGTTTCCTCTGCTCCACAATATCCTTCATAAAGATAGGATGACCAGAAAAGGGCACAATCACCATGCGCAGCCACGCTGAAGGCTGTAAGGCGACAGCTGCTTTCAGACATAATAAGCCAGATTTTTTACGGTGAACGAGCAACCGCGCTGGTATGCCCTGCTCAGTCGCTCCCGCCGGCTCTGCCTGCCAGTGGCAAAGGAGAAACGAGCCAGGGACACTCGGGCAACACACGGCCCACTCCCTGTGTGCCCGGTTTCTCAGCAGAATTGCTGGAATTTTGGCTGCAGACGCTTTGGCTGCTGGCGGGGGGTGGGGTGGGGTGGGGTGGGGGGGGGTGGGGGGGGGTGCAGCCCTGGTTGAGTATGACATCCAAACCGGAAACTCTGGATTGTTCCTCTCCCAACAAGCCAGAATCTTAAGCCCTGCAGTTGTAAGGTGCCAGACTGTACCTCCACAGCCTGGCTGCCCAACCCCGAAGTGGGGGAGTCTGGGAAGCTGCAGTCTGTGGGCACTCCGAGACCCTCACACCACCATGGCAATTGCAGCCTCACTGTTTGGCTTCCTCTAGATGACACAGGTACTGATAGATGATGTTCTGATGCCTTTTCTCATCCATTTCATCTGCCGTAAGGCACTCATCTGGGAAAATGAACAAAACCATGCTATTTAGACAGGGTGCGTTACTGATGGAAGGGAAACAATCACACAGAACCCGAAAATATTGCAAGACCCTGCATCCTTTCCTTTTCTCAAACCAGAAGCTTATCTTTAACAGGCGGTGCTGGTGCCAGTGCCAAGTGGGCAGCCTGATCAGGGACTCTTTGCTGGCCACTTTAAGAGCACCAAAGCAGCAAGCCCTTCCACAGGGAATGCCAGCCACTGCTCTTCCCCTGCCTGCAATGGGATGCAGCCAGAGTCCTTCTTGCTCCATAAGAATTGCCGTGCTGGAAGCCCACAAGCAGGACATGAGGGCGATAGCAGCCTCCTGCTGTTGTTGCCCAGCACCTGGCGTTGAGACCTCTGATCCTGGACTAGCAGCCATTGATGGCCTTATCCTCCAGGGATTTGTCCAGTCCCCTTCTAAAGCCATCCAAGTCGGTGGCCATCACTGCATCTTGTGGAAGTGAATTCCATTGTTTAACAATGTGCTGCGTGAAGAAGGGCTTCCTTTTCTCTGTCCTGAATCTCCCACCATTCAGCTTCATTAGGTGACTCCTTTGGGTTATAGTATTCTGAGACCCGAACCCTATCCACTGCCTCCACGCTATGCATAGTTTTGTACATCTCTACCGTGTCTCCCCTTACTTGACTTTTTTCTAAGCTTAACAGTCCCAGAAGTTGTAACCTTTCCTCATACAGGAGTTGCTCATTTTAGTTGCCCTTTTTTTCTGTTTTTCCAACTTGACAATATCCCTTTTTAGGTGCAATGACCAAGAACCAAGTGGGGTCAATAGACTTGTATGAGGGGAATATGTTCTTCAGAGTTTTATTTCTGATTTTTTTCCTAGCATGTGTAGAATGCTCAGCTGTTACAATATGTGCAACAAAGCTCCACGTTCCTGTATCAACCAACATCTGGGACTCTGGACTCAGAACCCCCTGTGTGAGAATCAGAAAGGCTGGGAGGCAGCAGCCAGGTGTTGGAGGAGAGAGCTGTGTGTGCCAGGCTTGCCCTGCAGCCCCGAGCTGCCCTGCTGCCCTCCGGCGCAGTGGAGGATGCTGCCCCATCGCCCACTGCCGGCCCAGGGGGCTTTTGTGCTTGGAGCGGGCACCACCTCGCCCTCTGCCTTGGGCAGCAGAATGTCTTGGGCCACCCTGGCAGCAGGAGCAGCAGCGCCGGTGCCACCTGTGCACCGCACCATCCCTAACCACGGCCTCAAGGGCCACGTGCTCCCAGGTCCACGAGTGCAGGATTGCCACCTTCAAGGCATTGTGAGGGACAGCTAACAATCGCAAAGCAGGAGCAAGCTTTACAGCCTGCCAGAGCTCTTCTTTAGGCTAGGTCGTAGCTAAGCAAGCAACAGCCAGGGATGGGGATAGAAGGGAAGATCCATCTCGACGTTTCCACCTGCAGTTTGCACAGGAACATATTCCCCCACCCCCCGCCCGTGTTCCCTCCTGACCCCCTCTGTTTCGTTAACCCCCACCCTGAAGAAGGCTGCTGGTGAACTCAAAAGCTTGCTTTGGAGCTTAGTGGGTTGGTCCTCATTGCTCAGGGCTGCAAGCCCATGCAGACATATTAGGGAGTAAGTCTCCTTGAAGTCAACGGGACTTGCTTCTGAGTAAGCCTTCTTACGACTGCCCGATGAAGATAGCAGGAACCTAGACTTACTAAAACAGAACCAACCAAAAACCGCGGCACAATGTGCAGGCTGCTGAAGGTGCAGTCCTCCGCGTGTGTGTTTCCTTGGAAGCAGCAGCACCCAAGGGAGCTTCCTTCCAGGCCGATGTGCACAGGACTGCAGCCATCTGAGGAAGGATCCCTCAGAGCAAGGCACTGAAGGGGAGGCAAGGAGGAGGAGGAGGAGGAGGGCTGCTCCCAGAGTCCCGGGTTCAAGACCCCCTGACTTCTTACGAAGGACCAGTTAATGATACCGTCATGATTAGTGTTATTATATCGTGCCGTCACTGTACGATGGCGCTTTACGTGGTGCTTTATGTTTTTTGTAATATAAGCAGAAAACAAACAGGCAGCCAGTGAGTTTGCAATCTAGAGTTTGATAGTATGCAGAAAGTAGAGGAGTGGCTGAGATGGAAGTGATGAAGTTGTTTGTGTTGCTGTTGTTAAAACAGACGATGTGTCTCTGCCCCAAGAAGTTTGCAGCCCAAGTTTTGATAGAGGGAGCCGGGATGCAGAGTAAGAGGAGGTGAATCTGGGGAAATGGTTGTGTCACTTTTCAGGGCAGTGGGTGTTTTCTCTTGTAGCTTGTGTCATTCACTCACGTCATCTATTGGCTTTCTAGGAATCTCTCTGGGGTGCATTTGCTCTGCATTTGTACTGGACTGTTTATTTCTATAGGGCCACGGACGTACGCAGTGTTTGACAGAGCATGAGGGTACAGGTCCCTTTCCCAGGAGACTTACAATCTATAATTCAACACAGGGCAGACAAAAAAGGAATGGGGTGGGGGAATCCGGGTGGGGTAAACAGGGGAAGAATACGCGGCTATTTCATTTCCATCTCTTAGGCTTAGATACGGTATGGGATGGGGACGAGGGGATGGAGATGGGATTCAGAGGCTAATGGTCTTCCTGCTCCTGGGAAGAGGGTGAGATTAGACGGCCTTTGGTTCTTGCTAGTGCCCCATTTAGAGTTGCGTGTATCTGCAGAAAAGTTCGTTTGTGCATCCATGTGTATGTGACTCACAATCATGAACATGTGCCTTTAAAAAGCAACACGAAACCCATCGCAGGTAACCTAGCAGAGGGAGAGGTGGGCCCTCAGTGGTTAGAGCTGGTTGCCATGGAGAGATTCAGCATGCCTCAAACCTACCAAACAGAAACTGAATCCTTGCGAGCCATCGCAGCCGGGAGTGAGACCAGCTTTGCCCTGTAGGGGAACTGGCATATTAGGCATTTCGTAATGTTCCTGCGGCAAACCTCCCTCAAACCTCACATTTTGCACGCTTGAATTAACAGCAGGAGTTTATTTTTAAAAGAGAAAAGAAAAAGAAGACACAGATACACACCGCTGTGCCCTATAAAGAAATCCTGCACCAAAAAATGTATTTTTAATCAGCCCTGGAAAACATGGAGTGGAGTCAACAGGCCCGTCCTTGGCAATGTTGACATTTGATAGCATCTGCAAAAATGCTTTGTAACTTCTCAACTTTCATCCAAGATCTTTGCAGGTCATTAAAAAAATGTTGTTGAATGTCATCTCGGTGAGTCATAGATCTTTATTATTATTGTAGGCATGCATTTAAATTAGTTACCAACTTTTTTAAACGGACAGAGTCTCCTTTTTCTTTGGCTGCAAAACAGGCAGAAATTCCACAGGTGAAGCTAACATGCAACCAGCTTCCTGTTCTTCCTTTCATAATAAAACACTCTTTAGCCCCTCCTTGTTTTCTCATCTTGATTCACCTTGGATTTCCCCACATCATCTTGTTGTTGTTTTCATTCTGGTGCCTACTGGCATTCGTTTTCTCTTTTTGTAGCCTGTGGGCTGGCTTTTAAGTGCATAGTATGCTGTAGGTACAGGCTTTTAGAAATCTGAAATGATAAGACTTCCACGACGCTCTTCTCTGCTCATCTTTCCTTAGGAGCCCCCCTGATGGCTTTGGAAGAATCCTCTATACTGGAAGCAGAGCTCAGCCCACATGGTGGCCCAGCGGTGTCTCAGGTGTCTGGCAAGAAAAAGAAAAACCGGAAGGGCAAGGTAGCGCCTCCCGTGGAACCAGAGAAGGAATGCGAGGAGCCCTCGAGAAGAGAAGCTGAGATTGAAGGCCTCACCAAGTCCGGCCACCAGGCCCTGGTGCTTGGCAACATGGAGGAGGCCTTATCACGCCTCAAGAAAGCGTTCGCTCTCTCTGTCGGAACCCCGAGTCAGCAGGCCCAGAAGGTGTGTGCTTTCAACCTCGGTGCAGCCTACGTAGAGGCCGGCAAAGCGGAGAAAGGCCTGGAGTTCCTCCTCCAATCCCAGCCCAAGGAGGGGGAAGATGCCGAGCACCTCGGGGACCTTTTCTTCAATGTCGGGGCTGCCCACGAGGCCCTGCGGGATTTCCCCAAGGCCCTGGAGGCTTTCCGCAAGGCCCAGGGCCACTACCATTCCATCCAGGCTGGTAGTGAGGCTGGCACCTATATGAAGATGGGCTACTGTTATCTAGGCATGGAAAACCCTTTGCGAGCCGCCCAGTGCTTTCTGGAAGCTGGCCGGGCCTATGCAGAAGTGAAGAGCCTGGAGGCTGCTGCAGGGGCACTCAGCAAAGCGGCCAGCCAGATGCTGCAGAGTCGACAGCATGGGGCCAGTGAGATTGTCAAGGTGTTGCACGAGTGCCGCTTGATATGTGAGCATATCCCAAACAGGGCCTTTCTCGGTACGTTTCAGCAGAGGACGAAAGGAAGAGTTAATGCCGGTCACGTATGCTTCGGCTATCCGTGTTGACAAGGAGCAGGCCCTTTTTTCTGGCCCTGGCCTTCTTTTAAATCATTGCCCCTATTTTTGCCTTTTAAATTTTTGTTAACAGGAGCTGCCAGGATTCTCATTCTCCAGGGTCCAGCTCTCTCCTCAGTGTGTAAAGGGTTTGCCTGTGATGCACACTCATGTCAACACATGCACACAAGTGCTAAGTCACCATGCAGGGTGCAAGCTCCTGTTGCACACTGTAGCTGCCAACGTATACTTTGAGCTATTGACCGTGCATTGCAGAGCTATTAAATTTTTGTAGCATATTTTTAACCAAAAGGGCCATCATGCTCTTGGGCTTTAACAGGCTTCTGCAGAATACGCCAATGCAGCATATGGAGCAGAGCCCCCCGCCCCCAGTCTTAGGTGGTATTCTTTGGTAAGATAATAGGGGTGTTATATATGGTCTTTGGCCTGCTGGATATTTGATTAAGGGCACAATCCTATATTGAGTTATGATGGCTGTAGGATATGGCTGGAGCCCTGATGCAATTCCAGACAAAAGACACTCCAGCCTCACACCTTGGATACGCTGGGGCAGAGGTGAGGCAAAGTTAGGCAGGGAAGGAGCACCTTGCACCAAGTTGCATACTTCAGGAATGGGAATCTGTTTTGGCCCCAGGGGCATATTGAATGTTCGTTTGGCCTTCTCTTGTGGCGCCCACCCACGTGGAATGATCTCCCTGTGGAGATCATGTGGGCTCCTAGTGTGAAGTGTTTCCGCCAACAACTTAAGACACATCTGTTCGCCCAGGCATTTCCTGACCACTAGCCAGCTTTAGCCAGCTACCCTTGGCTAAAGAGATTTTATGATCACAGTTTTGTTGTTTGGTTTTATGGCATTTTATCATGTTTTCCCTTGTAAACCGCTTTTAAATTAAAAGCAATATAGAAATCTTCTGAAATCAGTAAATAAAATACATAGCGCTGGGGCCTGGGTGATGTCAGGGACAGGCCCCTGCCCTGAAGCCCACCCCCATCATAGGGGCTTCTTTCTCTGTGCAGAGAGAGGCAGGAGGAATGTGCCATCCCTCTCACAGGTAGAGTGGCAGTCTGTCTTTAGCGCTGGGAGAGGGCACCCCCCTCCCAGCTCCCTTTGTCACTGAGGATGTCGCTAACATTTAAATTGACTTGCATATTTGTCAACGCCTGCTGTTTTCGCTCTCCTCTGCCCCCCCTTCCACAGGAAAACTCTACAACGATATCGGGCTCATCTTCTCCCAGCTCAAAATCTTCTCCTTGGCGGCTGAAAGCTTTGAGAGAGCTCTCCCGCTCTGCCAGACTGATCCTGATGACCGGTGCAAAGAAGCAGCCGTCCTTCAGAACCTTGGCGCCACACACAATACCCTCGGGGATTTCAGCACGGCCGTGGGCTTCCACCAGAGAGCTGCTGCGTTACACAGTAGGCTGCCACGAGGAACCCCAAACTGGCCTA
Source organism: Heloderma suspectum (assembly GCF_057233095.1). Taxonomy (NCBI): domain Eukaryota; kingdom Metazoa; phylum Chordata; class Lepidosauria; order Squamata; family Helodermatidae; genus Heloderma; species Heloderma suspectum. The sequence continues at coordinate 1,225,204 of NC_139474.1, forward strand.
GGGGTCCAGCAAGGAGCACACACCACGATGCATTAAAAAGGGGAGAAATCTAGAGTAAAAGAGCACAGAGGCTGAAAAGAGTCTTGTAGCCTGTCAAAGACTTCAAAAACTAACAGATTTATTGTAGCAGAAGCTTTCGTTGTCAGAGATGTGGAGTGTCAGTTGGCATATCTGTGTACTGAAAGCAACTAAGGGCACAATCCTATGCATGTTTAGACAGAGGAAAAGGCCTATAACTCCCAGCATTCCCCAGCCAGCCATGCTGGCTGGGCTATCTGAAATTGCCGCCGAGTGATTCAGTCCTGTGTACTTCCATAGAGGCCTTGTCCTGCTTACTTCTGAATAGTCTCAAAGTCAGTCATGAAAATGTTTTGGCCCCACCCACTCTGGCCATGCCGCCTTTACCTTTGGCCCCGCCCAGAGGTGGAATGCAGGCCCCTGAGACCCCCCTTCTTTGTGTGGGGCTACTACTAAAGGTACGGGGGGGCAGTAAAAAACAGCGGGGGCCACCATAGGACACACAGCTTGTGTTTCATTTTGTGCAGGTACACTGGGGAACAGGAGAGCCCAAGGGCAATGTTTTGGCAACTTGGCCTATGCATTTAGCCAACTGGGCAATCATGAAGCTGCTGAGGAAAATTACCTCCATGCACTCCAGGCCTTCAAGGACTCAGGTGAGGAAAGGGGTATGGAAATGGGACGAGTGGAAGAGAGATCCAGGCAAAGTAGAACCCCCCGCCACACACACACACACACACACACACACACACACAACTCCAAAGTGGAAAGGTGCCTCCCAGGGGTCCCTAATCAGTGTGCAAAAACAGCAACGGCAGGTCCAAACTTTTATGGCCATAGGTGCCCCTTCCCTGAGGCACTTCCTGTTTCAGTTCAGTTTGCAACCCCCCCCCCCCTTTCAACCAATATCCCCTCTGCCCCCTGCCCTTCCCTGGAGGCACCTGGGGAATCTGTTGCAAGGGACGCTGACCTTTGGATATTTGTCTAACTGGAAGTAAAAACTCTGGCTAGCAGCACAGCACAACACACTTTTGGAGTAACAATGTATTGTATTACATTTCCCCCGGCCATTGGTAGAATTTGACAGCAGGGTGTTCCGTTAACGCAGGAGCATACAACCTTTTCGGCCCGGAGGGCTTTCTGTCATTTCAGCTTTAAAACCAGGCATCAGAGCACGTGTTTTCCTTGTTGCAGCCTCCATTACTTGTTCATGTCACTGCAGTGAGTGAGAGAGCACGCTAACTCTGCTGGCCTTCAGATATAACCCCACTGTGTCTCCCGCACAAGTTGACTCCTCCTATGTGTCCACAGATGACCTTCAAGGCCGGTGGCAAGCTTGCGAAGGGCTAGGCGCATCACACTTCCACCTGGGAGACCCCGGAAAGGCCATTTTCTGTTATAAAGAGGCACTGATTTTGATCTCTAAATGCCAGGTAAGGCTTGTCCTGTGTAATTCTGTGTTTGAGTATCAGCTTGATTTTCACTGACCTATTGCTGATGTAACTTACAGCTGCTCGAAAAGAATCCAGAATCTAGGAATTTCACGTAACTGAGTCTGTTGAACATTTGTGTCAGGTGAACAGGTGTCATTGCACAATATTGCTGCCATTTGAAAGATGGCTAGAAGTGAAACGCAGAAGGAAATCCTAAAGATGACCTTCCCTTGTACTAACAAGTGGCTGTTAAAGTTGTAAGCTGACTCATTCTTAGGGGGTTCATCAGAGGGGACAGAAATCTGCATCAATACCGGGGCTTTCTCCATCCGGTTTCATTGCGGGATTAGATCAGGGCTCCTTTACACAGTTGTTTCTATATCGTTATATTCTGTTCCTTACCTTTTCACAGGGTGCCTACTTTTCATGCACAAGGGGCATCACAAAATGTCCTCCCTGGTTCCTGCCCCGTTCCCTCCTCTTGCAGATTACTCGTGGTTTGGTTGTGATTGACATGCAAGGTGGGTGGATAGCGACCTCCACCAAACTGCCTGAACCCTGCCCCACAGGCACTGGCTTCCTGGCGAGCTGCTGGCATGCTGGCCATTCTGTGCTGTGGAGTAACCAGCCAAAGCTGGGAGCAAAAGTCGGTGCACTGCATTTAGTCACACATGGCAGCAAGCCGGCAGGTCGGTATACCGACATGCCCACCACCCGATGTCACTGCTGTCGGCACCATGACTGCACCCCCAACAAACCAGAACAACCACCCACGGTTGCACACACACAGCGGTTTCTTCATGCTGTGAGAGAGATACACGGGGAGGTCGTGGCGCTCCTGTTGTGTGGGCTGAAAAAATACCGCATTTTTTCTGTTTGGGGATAACATGGGATAGGCAGGGGGAAATGGCAGGAAAACCATTGGAGGATTACAACTTCGTGTGATGGACCCACAAACATCCGTGAGTGGACAATCGTGAATGTGTGATAAATTGGAGGTGTAGTGATGCCCTAAGAGACAGATCCTTTCCTGTCTCCTTTCCTTTGGGACTAAAAGCCAAAAAATGGGCTTCATAGTGTTAATTGGCAGATTAAAGTTAAATAGTTAATCAACCTTAAAAAACAACAGTTGACCTCCCTAATTTCAGTGACTAGATCATACCACAGATGTATTTTCCTTACCTGTAGGATGTCTCAGAAACAGCTCCAGAGAGAATCGTGAACAAGCTTACAGATGCCCTCCACTACAAGCTCTCTATGAACAGTCGTGTCTTTTGTGGGGATGGGATCATGCCATCTGCTTCCATGGCGAGTTCCTAATCTGCTGTTTTATACCTCAGTCTTTAAAAAAAGCAGCTGTGGCATCAAGTCATGATGGCCACGTATTGCCTCCCGGATCAGAGGCAGCAGGCCTCTGAATACCAGTGCCTGGGGATCACAAGCCGGAGAGGGTTGTTGTTGCATCCAGAGTTGCAGCATCCTTTGCAGACCTCCCCTTGCTCCCTGCATGCTCACAGGAAAGCCCTCTTTGGCAAACACCTGAAGGCGGCTTCTGTCACGTGAGGATCGTAGCTATGACTTTGTCTCTGTCTCTCTCCTCAGAAGCACTTTCCTGCATCCCAGGCCCCGAGCCAGGTTCCCTTTGCGTTGTCAGTGCATCACAAGAAACATAACTTCCCTCCGGCGGTGTGCCACGTAAGCGAGCCGTAAGTAGTGGAACGTGCCAGTCACACTGCTGCGCTGCTCCAGCTCTGGGATTCTCTCTCTCTCTCTCGTCTATCTACCTACTTTGCTTTTCACAGACCAAGGTGAATATAATTATTGAATCAAATATTAAGTAAACAATCCTTGATTATGGCTGGTATTTAGGAAATGTTCATAGTTCAGCACCAGCAGATTAAAAAAACCCATGGCTGCCACACACAGGCAGTGCCACTTCTTCAGGAACCAGGATAAACAGCGCTGCACTGCCTGAATGTAACACCTCCAATCCCAGCTCCCTCTTTGTCACTGCTTGTAGGTCTGCTGTGCAACGATGCTGCCGGGCACAGCCCATCGAGACGCCACCTGGCCCTGCCCCGTCGACCCACACAGCACTTCACTGTGGGGAGGTTGTGGTCCCCTGGACCAGCCAGCTGCAACCACAGCAAGCAGCAGCGGAGAGTTCAGGTAAGCCATCTCAGCTGTTTTTCCTAGCCCAACTTTCACAGCCTGCAGGAGGGGTACTTTTTCTCTCTGGCATGGAGATGGTGGCTCAAGCCAAACATGGGGCCAAGCTGAATTGGAGTTTCTGCTAACTGTGGTTTGGTGTGATGTGTGAACTGGCAAACCAGAGATGGAGCTTTTGCTCTAGCTCAGAGGTCACTGCACTTTGAGACGGGAATGCTCTTCACCGTGCTTGGCTTGTTGTAAATTGGGAAGGCCAAATTATGGCTGTGGTTCTCAACTATGGTTATCATAGACCATAGCTTAGCTAGCTGTGTGAACCAATACTGCTGAGGAAAGCTGGGGAAACCTGCCGAATTGATGCTTGTCCTAGAACTGTTAAAAGTACAGGAGCCCTGCCAGAAATTATTTTAAAATTACAACCGCATACCTGTGTGTCTTTAGCTCCGACAAGGCAATGAGAGCTAGCCCAGGGCATGACAGAGGTAGAGCGTTATGTGAGTGCCTGCAGGAGAGCTGAGTTCAAATCCCTGCTCAGACATGTAGCCGCTTGGGTGGCAGGGGCCTTGGGACCACCCTTACCTTCCACAGGGCTGCAAGGATAAAATGGGGCAAACAAGACAGAGGCCACGCTTCCTTCCTAAGCCTCTGTCTTCCTGTAGCGTTGGCAGCTGCAGCTCCACTGACAACACAGGCAAACAGGAGCTCCACTCTTGGCCTTCCAAATGGACACGCAGTGCTGGCCAGCAATGGCACAGAAGACCCTGCACAGCCCATGGGGCTTTCTGACCCTCACGACCAGACGCAGGCGAACAGGTGAGCTCAGGAGCAACAGCTGCTCCTGGAAGATTTTGGCACTGGGAATATCTGCAGTTGTCCATAATTTCTAAAAAGAGGTGTTCAAAAGATTTGTCATTTCTTGCTTAAAACAGTGGCTCTCACACTTCTGTTTTTGTAGACCACTTGAACATTGTTGGAGGTATCAGCGCACCCCTTTTTCTTGTTGTATGAATCAAAGCACACACGTAACTCATATTTTGAGTTCATATTGAGGCTCATAACTGTAGCCCTGCCTTTAACTGGTAAATTGTTTTGCAGAAGACAAGGGAGGAACATGTGTTTAGTGGGGATCTGAGGACAAAGAGAGAGACTTGGGGGTCAGGCAGCAAAGTTTCTTGGGCTGGCCCTGCATGAAGGTGGCTGGAAGAGAGGGAGAAGGAGATGTGGGGGGTGAGCTGGCTGCCAGGGAGAAGGGAGGAAATGGGTTGGATTGGCAGAGCAAAATTGAGTGGATTGAGAGGTAATTGAGCAAGAACTGGTTTGGAGGGAGGGAAGTGGTTTGGGGATGATCTTCCTATTAATTGGGAAGCCAGAAGCAAAAACCATAATTTTAAGTGTGTTTGCAAAGCAGAATTTGTGCTAATTATAATTTGGCATGATGGTTAAACAAAGAAACCAAAGTTACGGATGTTGCTGTGCCTTCGGAGAGTGCTGGGAGTGCTGAACAGATGGAAAATGAAAGCAGACACACAGCTCTAAACTGCTTGTAGTTTGGTTCTAAACTACCCAAAGTTCTAAACGATGGTTGGTGTGAACCATGATTTGCTATAATATCTAAACTGAGTCATTAAACTGAATAATCAAAATGCAAAGAACATCAAGGCAAAAATAAAGCACAGATGAAAACGTCTGAAAGGCAGGGAAACCACCTGGGAATCCTAGATGTAAACTACCTTAAAATAATTAAATGATGTTAAAAACAAGGTGAAAAGACCATTTGGGGGACGAGGAAAAGACCAATTTCCCAGAAACGTATCCATCCACTGTCTATCTTCTCAAAGTCTTACATTTGCAAACAACTCCCCCCCCCCCAAGATTACTTTGTGATGTATCTGTGGAAACTGGATCTCAGTGATCTCTCTCGTTTCCCTCTCTCGATGTTTGGCTTGTTTCCCCCCCAGCAATCTCAACACTTTTCTATGCACGGATCCCTTCTACCACAACTGCCCTCAGAACAGGAAGTTCCATCACTCGCAAAGAGGTATGCACAGTAGTGGCTGCAGGAGCGCTTGCTACGCTGGGGTAATCCTTAATTGGTCTTTGTACTACGCAGATAGTACAATAGTGCCTCTGGAAGTCAACATTTCTTTGCGTCAGACCTGCAAAACGTGTGAACCAGCGTCCAGGATCCGTCCTCCTTGGTTGATCAATGAGGGCCACGTGTCACTCCCAGCACAGACCACCCCACATGCAGCAGAGCTGAAGGGGCTGGAAACGAGCAAGGGCACTGCTGCCATGGTTGCCTTGGCAACCAAGAACAGCCGTGGCCAGGCCAGTAGCTGCAGGGAAGAGTAGTGCGGCGTGGCTGTCGTGGTAACTGAGTCACAGCTGCTGGAAAGCGGGGCCTGGATGTCTCACGGGGCTTGGGGAGGAATCTGGGAGCACATACGACCCAGTGGGCCCTGGACACTTGTGGCCAAGCCAGGTTTAGCCCTGCAGAGTGTGCCAGTGGACAGAGGCTGCTCCAGAGGAGGAGGAAAAGTGTGAGCAGAGCCCCGGCCTGTTCTGCCCCAGGTTGAGGGGTTCTAGCCCAGGCAGGGCGGGAGGTGCCAGTCACAAGCCCAAGTCTCAGCGCATCCCTTAGTAATGACCCACATGTGAGGCAACAAGGCAGAGCGCCATGCCTGGCAATTGGTTGGAGGGCGGCTGGAGGGTGCTGGCCCCAAATCCACCAAGCTGAGCACAGCCCACTGTGGGGAGGGCTCAACAACTGCCCCGGTTTTGCTGACCTGCTGGGACTGCACAAACCAGGGGGTTGTCAGACACCTTGCAGGCTACATCAGCCTGGTGGGTAATGCGCTGAGTGGGCCTGAGGTGAAGAAATCTTGCCTGCCTGAAGTGTGCCGTGGAGCGGAAAACACCCTCCTGCCTCTTCTCCTGCCCGAGGGCTTTCCCCTAAACGCCTGCTCTGGCTTACTCCACGGTTCTTCTGTTGCACCCAGCAGGCCACCACGAGCGCAAAACTGTCCCGCTGAGGATGAGGACCTTGGACGGGTAAGTTGGCCCGCTCTGCACGATGGGAGGCTTGTCCACACAGAGGCTGCCTTGCCTGTAAGGAAAGATAAGGCGGAAGTCCCAGGTATAGCCAGAAGTGTGAGTAGCGGGGCGGTGTGAGCATGGGAGGGCTCTCCTCTGAGGAGCGCCTTTGCAGAGCACCCAGCTGCATAAATGCAGGTAGCCTAATATGTCTATAATTATTTAATAGCGTAGTTAAATTATATTTTTAATTGAATGTTATTGTAAACCGTCCTGAGAACTGGATTGAAGAGCTGTATAAAAATAACATTAATAATTAATAATTAAACTACTGATAAAACAAAGTGTAGTTTTTTAGAAATTTTAAAATAAGGGCCTAGAGCTTGTTCATTATCCCAGTGCTTTTGCTCTGATTGGCCACAACATTGGAAGGTGGGAACAAATTTGCTTCTTACTGAGTAAATGAGATGAATATGGCCTGCAGGCTTTTCCTTATATTCCTACAAATAAAAAGGACTAGGGAGTTATGAGTCTTTAAATGAAAGCTGAGCTTTTAGGGAAGGGGCTTGACATATTCCCAGGGTCACAGGGTCCGATTCACAGGGATCTGCACAAGGCCCTTCGAGATGAAAAGGTGGTGCTGAGCAAAAGCTAGGCTGGTTGCACCACTGCTGACAAGATTCTGGTGGCATACTTTTGAAGGCCACGCTGCGACTGGGAGCAAACTTCCAAGCCCTCCCTTTTCCTGCTCCCTCCATCAGCGGCACTTCTGAAGACAGGACCTCTCTAGTCTTTTCACTTCTCTCCTCTCTTCAGGGCAACAGCTCCTGGAGTCCACTTCCCCCGCCAATGCTTGGAGCCCCGCCGACAGGGGTGGGGAAACAGATTCAAGTCCATAATGTGTGCCCTGATGTGATGGTACCTTGGCGCTGGACCGACCAACTGAGAGGAGCTTAAGAGGCGTTAGGTCATTCAGGTCGGAAAGCACCATCTGCAAACTCCAGCATGCAGATTCTCTGAAGAACCCAAGGAGCCTGTTGGGTCAGGCCAAAGTGGCTCCATCTGGTCCCCCAACCTGTTCTCCATGGTGGCTCACGCAAGAGAAGCCCACGCCCAAGGCACAAAGGCCATCTGTGATTATTCCAGGCACCCCAACATTGCCAGTGCTCTGATGGCACCAGTTTAACCACAGAGGTCTTAAACCTTTCTGTCTTCAGTTGATGATCACCCAGCATAAGACGGAAGCATCGTTGTCCGCTATAAAAAGGTGCCCACAGGGCAGGCAAGAACATCAGAAGAAACTTGGTGGGTCAGACTAAAGCCCCATCTGGTCCAGCACTCTGCTTCACCCAGTGGCTAGCCAGCTGCCTCCAGAAAGCCCAGAAGCAGGGTATGTCCAGGGGCACCAAGTGGCAGGGATTCTTTTAAAGGGCACCAGGAGATGCTCCCGTGCAGTAAACCAGACCAGGCCTTCTCTCGCTGTTGCCTCCAAGCAACTGGTCCTCAAGAGGTAGCCTGCCTCTGAAGAGGAGTGTTTCATACTTCTTCTGTTCCTCTTTTAAGTGCATCTGAGCTAGCAGCTATCACCGCCTCTGGTGGTGATGAATTCCACACGTTAATGATATGTTCGCTGACAAAAGAGATCCTTCTGCCTATCCTGAATCTACAGCCAGTCAGTTTCAGCTCTAGTATCCTGGGAGAGCGAAATTTCTCTCTGCCCACTTTCTCTGCACCACAAACAGTCTTCTCACATCCCTCCTCAGTCATCTTTCTAAACCAACTCCCCTCCCCCAACACTTTATGGCCTTTTCGCATAGGCACCAGCCCTCTTCCATCTATCCAATGGTTGGTTGTCTGCATAATACAGATCAGTCATTGCCAATTGCAAAAGCAAGGCTGTGCAGTCAGGGACACACAGAACTGGCATTGAGTTTACGAGTGGTGCCAGAGCCCTTCCATGAGACTCTGCCACACCCCTGGTCTGGTTTACTGCATGAGAGCATCTCCTGGTGCCTTTTAAAAAAATCCCCGCCACGTGGGGCCCCTGGATGCTACAGTTAGTGCTGTTGGTTGGACTGCAGTTCTGACAACACATTACATTATACTGACATTCTAAATATAATAAAATTATATTGTAGTAAAATTGTCTGACTCTTTAACTAAAGGGTGTGCCCAGTGATGAAAGTGGTGGTCATGAATAGGGCACGGTTCAGAGCAGAGGGGAGGCGCTCTGACCTAAGAACCAAAAGTCCCTGCAGATTATTTTTTTGTACTTAGACCACTGGTCTTCTTTCTGAGGGCCAAGTTAGACACGGCAGCCCTGCATGATTAAACACAGAACCACCCCAATCACATGGAACATCAGAAGAGCCCTGCTGGATCAGACAAAGGGTCCCTCCCTTCCAGGATTCTGTTGACACAGTGGCCAACCAGCTGCCCACGGGAAACCCACAAGCAAGACACGAGTGCAAAAGCACCCTCCCGCCCATGTTCCCCAGCAGCTGGTACACATTGGCATACTGCTTCTGAACCTGGAGGTAGCATAGAGCCATCAGGACTAGTAGCCACTGAAAGAAAGGAATCACGATGAGGTCCTAAGCCCCCGTTTTCCTTCTGTGGGTGGTTTACCTCTTCACTGCCCTCTCCCAGCCCCACCAATAGCTCCTCTCCCTGAAGGGTTCTGTATCAGAAGTGAGCCCAGCTGAAAGAGAAGCGCTTGCAGAGAGAGGGTAACAGAAGGGGGAGGTTTCCGCTCATTACATGCGCTCCTTTTGCTTTGAAAAGCAGGGTTTCCGGCGTCTTTTGCGTGACTGGGGCAGTTCCTCGTTAATGGCATTGAATGGCTCCGTCATGTCTAGGTTGGCCTTCTGTAGCAAAGGTTCCTCTCCAGACACAAAAGAGGACAATGGCAAGGCAAGGGGACCGGAAACCGTTTCACTCTAGATCAGCAGCATTTGAAAGCTGGGAAGGATTTCAAAGGCCAGCACGTGCCTAAAATGCAAGTTTCAGTTGTGCTTATAGGATCACAAGCTCTGCTTCCAAGATACAAGGAGTTACAGCTAATTTGGAGTCAAGTACCATGTTCTGTTCTGGGCATCACAGTAGAAGAAGAAGATTGGAAAGGATTCTGAGAAAAACGCTACAGAGTTGAGCAAGAGTCTATAATATGTCTCCTCTGAGAGCAGTATGAGAGAACCAGGTACACTTACTCTGAAGCAAGGATGCCAAACTGGAACTGACCTCAAAAACACATTCAGCTACAGCCAAATACTCATCAAGGTGAGCCAGTGTGGTGTAGTGGCAAGAGAGTTGGATTGGGAGTCGGGAGACCCGGGTTCTAGTCCCCACTCGGCCATGGAAGCTCACTGGGTGACCTTGGGCCAGTCACACACTCTCAGCCCAACCTACCTCACAGGGTTGTTGTTGTGAGGATAAAATGGAGAGGAAGAGGATAATGTAAGCCGCCTTGGGTTCCTTGCAAGAGGAATAAAGGCGGGATATAAATGCAGTAATAATAATAATAATAATAATTAAAGTCTACTTTCATACTCTCTGAATAGAGGTATTAAATAAACTGGGATGGTTCAGTCCTAGCATTTTCAATTCTCCAAAACCACATGTACGAGGGGAGGGGAGGTGGGGGAAGATGCAAGCACAGAGCTCATTCCAAATCTCTCAAATACTTTGAAGAACCAGAAATATTGTGTCCAAACTGTCCCATTGCATTAAACCCTCAAAAGAAAGAACCAGGGGCAAACATAGCTGATTTTCAATGTCAAGCATTACATGCTGCAACAAGTTGTGTTTATAAGTACCCACGTGTGGATTATTAACGTGTAAACTCCCCAGCTAAAGAGCAATTTGGACATTTGCTTCCCATGTCATGGAGAAACTTGTTCTTCCCATTAACTACCTGTTCTTTGTTCTGGAAAGTTTGGCACACTTAATTCTTCACATAGGTAAACTTGTTTAGCATCCTCCTCGTGTGTGCAGTGAGCCAAATCGAAACCCTTGACCTCATAGTTGCTCACCAAGGGAGATGCCAGTTCTGCAGTGCAAAAAGCACGTAGGCTGCACAACCAAAGGTTTGGGATTCTGTTCCTGGATAGCATAAAGGCTCTGTTTAGTTGCAGGCAGACACGCTTTAATTGTTATCACAGCCCATTAGCATGCACACGTGTTCAGGAAAGGCATGAACTTGAAAGCTGGTGACTGAAATCAGTTACTTCAGTTGCCTCAATTTAATTTGGTCAACCAAGGGGCATGGATGTTTTCTTTCCATGTCCTGGAGAAACATCATTCTGCCCAGTATGCAGAACACACTGTGCATCTGATACACATTTGACTGTGTTGTCACCCAAGTGGTGTTTTGTCGAGGCAAAGGGCTAACTGCCTGTTGGCTATAAGCCACTAAGCCCCAGAAGCAGTCCCAGAGTTGAAGGTGACTTTGCCAGAAGTGCTTGTGAATTGCTGCTTTATGTCTCTTTACTGGAGCTTCTTTTTTCTCGCCAGCATCCACAATGCCCTCTCAAGTGCTTAAGCACTATTCCTGGGGAATATACCACGTGCCTGAGCGGGCCTTCAGGATCACTTTCACTCTCTGTGGCCGACCCCCTTGTATTTTCTTGGTGGCCTTCTCTCTGTGGATGGTTTGAAGGTCCAGATCCGGGAGAGCTGGCTATGGGGCTGGAACACTCTTCTGAGCTTGCCACCACAGAAGTCGAAGGACTGGAGGGGCAGACAGCAGCGGGGTCTCCAAAATCCCCCCCAAGACTTGGATTGTCAGAGTCAACAACCCATCTGTCAGCTGCTGAGCTGCGAGCAGGGGAAGTGGTATCCCCGAGAGCCAAGCGCACAGTGCTTTCAGGGGAAGGTCCACTTCCAAAACTTAAGGGACCGTCAGTGGGCGAGCTGCAATACTCAAAGGTCGGCGGCTCGGTGTGCTCCATGAAACGCTTCACCACCACAGAAGAAGAGCTGCTGCTATGCCCAGGGTGGGGTGGGCTGGGACTCTCTGAGGGACTGGCGTTTTCCAGAGAACTGTCACATTCAAAACCAGAAGAGCTGGTGGATTCCACGGAGGATGAGAGGCTCGTGAGGTCATAGAAGGAGGGACTACTGTATCCGGAGAGCTGCCGTGTTGGAGGCAAAGTGGTCACTGGCTGCTGTTTCTTCCTCAGAGAGCCTTGCATTTTTCTCTGTAGCTTGCCTGCGGAGATTAATTGATGAGCAGTGTTAATGTCCACAGTGGGAGGGAGAGGAGCGGGAAGGGTACCGAGGGATGGGCGTGGGCAAACGCAGTTTCACATAAGAACACAAGAGCTGCTCTGCTGGCTCAGGCCAACAGGGCCCAAATAGGCCCTCATCCTGATCCCAAGAGTGGCCAGACAGATGCTGCCAAGGGCCTACCAGGCCGGGCACAAGGGGTTCCCACTACTGTTTGCTCCCCAGCAGCAGGCAGCAAGAGGTAGGCTGCCTCTGAACACGGAGATTCTACGCTCCTCTATCAGAACCTAAACATCCATAAGAACATCAGAAGAGCCCTGCTGCATCAGAGCACAGGCCCATCTGGTCCAGCATCCTGTTCCCAGTGGCCAACCAGATGCCCACAACAGGACGTGAGCACAACAGCCACAGCCCATGTGTGCTCCTCAGCAACTGCCTCTGATACTGGAGGTCACTTATCTATTACATTTCTATACCACCCAATAGCTGAAGCTCTCTGGGCAGTTCACAAAAATAATATATATATGGACTAGTAGCCATTGATGGCCTGATCCTCCAAGAATTTTTTAAATTCCCTCTCAAAGCCATCCAAATTGGTAGCCATCACAACATCTTGTGGTAGCCAATTCCATAGTTTAACGGTACGCTGTGTGGAGAAGCTCTTCCTTGTATCTGTCCTGAACCTCCCACCAATCATCTTCATGGGATGACGGGACTGGGTTCGAGTATTATGAGAGGGAGAAAAACATCTCCTTCTCTGCTTTCTCTGCACCGTGCGTAACTTCGCGCACCTCTATCGTGTCTCCCCTCCCTCGCCTTTTTTCCAAGCTAAGCAATCCCGGACTCTCACCTTTCCTCAGAGGGGAGTTGCTCCAGCCCCTCGATCACCTGAGCTGCCCTTTCCCCAACAATGCAATATTCTTTCTGAGCTGCAGCACTGAAACACAGAACGGTATGCAGCATTCCAAGTGTGGCACCATATGATGTTTGTATTCAGGCGCTATGCCCTTGCTGGACTGGTCCAAGGGCCCTGGCAGTCTAGCATCTTGTTCTCAGCAGCATGGCCAGCTAGCTGTCACTGTGCAGGACGAGGAGGTGGTGGTCCTTGAGAGAGCTTCGGCTATTGGGTGGTATAAAATGTAATGAATAAATAAAATGAGATAAACCTCTGTTGTTTATTCCCAGCATCCAGTCTTCAGAGATACACTTTGTCTGAATGTGGAGGTGCCATATTTAGATATCATGGCTAACAGCGGAACTAAAATGAACTAAAAATGTCACCGAGGCGTCCAGATGCCTCCATGAAGCCCCAAGCAGGACGCCTGTCCTGGGGTGCTGGTAGCCAGCAGCTGCTGTTCAGAAGTCTGTTGCCTCCATCCATGGCAGCTCCATTCTTGGCTGCTGGGGTCAACAGGTGGCCATACACCTGCCCAAGGAGGCTCTATCAGATCTTAGTGTACAAAAGCATTCATGGAGCCCTGCTGGATCAGGCCCCATCTCGCCCAGTGTCTGCTTGCACCGAGTGGCCAGCCAGATGTCCAAGGGGGAGTCCTCTGGCCTCCCCTGCCAACTTGCCTGGGGGTGCATCCTACTGTTTTTTTATTTTATGTATTTATCGTACTTCTATCCTGCTCAAGATAATAACATCTCTAAGCGGTTAACACTTAACATGCAGATCTATCACGCAATCCAAAAGCAAGGTAAGCTGAGGAGGGGGTCCTGGGCGCTCAGGCGTTGCTTGGAGGTCGTGCTCAGTCCCCTGATCAGCGAAGGTGATCAGGGGACTGGAAATGAAGCCCCGTGAAGAGAGACTGCAAGAACTGGCGAGGTTTAGCCTTGAGAAGAGAAGACAGGGGCGCGCTCTCAAGGCCTTGAAAGGCGGCCGCAGAGAGGAAGGCCAGGACCTCTTCCCCTCACCCCGGAGTGCAGCACGCGGAACCATGGGCTCCAGTGGCAGGAAACCGGATCCCGGCTGACCGTCGGCGAAAACCTCCCGACCGCTAGGGCCATACGACAGTGGGCCCAGGGCCCAGGGCGGCGGGGGGCTCCCCCACGCTGAGGGCTCAAGACGCGGCTGGAGAGCCGCCTGCCGGGGACGCTCCGCCTGGGGCGCCTGCGCTGCGCTGCGAGGCGGGCGGGACGCGGGGGTCTCGCAGGCCCCCCAGCCCGACTATTCCAGGATTCTAGGGCTCCTCCCTCTTCCTCGGCCGACTGGAGGGGGGCGGCGGCGAGAGGGAGCTGCGCTCCGCCCGCTCCCCGAGGCGCTCCGCGCAGGGCGCGCCGCCTCCCGCAGCCGGGGCGCTGGAGGGCGCGGCCGGTCCTGCCGCCCGGACGGGCCGCTCAGCGCGGGCGCCTCCTCCGGGGGGCGGGCTCGCGAGCCACCGAGGCGGGCGCTGGCAGGGGGCGGGGCGGGGCGGGGCGGGCGAGCGGAGGCGCTGGAGCGGCGGGCGGGCGCACGGGAGCGCACAGCTGCAGGGCCGCCTCCGCCCGGAGCGGGAGGCGCGCATGTCCGGGCTGCGGCGGGCGGCCGTGCTGGGACTCGGCCTGCTGCTCTCGCGGGCGGCGGCTCCTGCGGGGCGCTGCCCGGCCCGGCTCTGGCCGCCGCCCCGCGCCGCCGCCATGCAGAGCGCCGCGCCCGCGCGGGGGCTGAAGCACCTCGGGTAGGCGAGGCGGGGCGGGGGCAGCGCGGGGAGGCGCGGCGCGGCCGCCGAGAGGGCCCCGGGCGCGCGCAGAGCGCGCCGCCGGCGCGGGGAGGCCTCGGCCGAGGCTCTCGGAAGAGGGCGCCCCTGCGCGCGCGCGGAGCGCCGCGGCCAGGCCCTGCCTTTGCCCGCGCCTGGGCGGAGCGGCATCTCGCCCCCGGCCGGCGGGGGCGCGCCGCGCAACGCCGCGTCTGGTGCCGGGGGCCGCGGCAGAGCAGCCGCGGGGCTGCGGCGCTCTCGTGGCGGCGTCTGTGCCGCCCCTGCATCGCTCTCAAAACGCAGATCGGCTCGGCGGCGCCTTGCCACGGAGCCGCGGGGCTGGAAGGGGCCTGCGAGGCCATCGAGGCCCGCCCCCGCCCCGGGCAGGAGCCCCAGCCAGCCTCCCGACAGGCGGCTGTCCAGCCGCGGCTTGAGGGCCTCCAGCGGGGGGAGCCCCCGCTCGCGGGCCCGGGTTGGTGGCCTTGGGCGGGCCTGGGCCTGGCGCAGGCGGATGGTGACAGCCACGGGATGCGCCGCTGATACACCCGCGGCAGCGGGATTGCCCAGTTCAGCCGCTGCCGCGGGTGCGTCGTGCCGCGATGTCGTCGTCACAGGCACGTGGTTGATTAAACCCGCGTGTGATGGACTAGGAGTGTCGCCTGATGGCGTCTTCACCAGGGTCCGCGGCGCTGGGAAGTGGAGGCGGAGCGGGGCCGCGCTCCCCCGCCCCTCTCCCCGCGTGGGTCATCCGTGGGGGCAGCCGGGGCAGCCTCTGCGCCGGAGCCAGGCCGGAGACTAGACTGAAAGTAGTGTGGATCATCGGCTGGCCCCAAACACCTGGAGTTGTGCAGCCCCTTAGCCCGCATTCTCCCTTCCGCACATGGACGTGAACTTGCCCGTATACTGGTGCCATGACAAACGCGAGAGGAGCTGTGCTGGATCAGGCCGCTACCCTGTGCCAGAGCCGCTATGAGGGGCCCTGGGATCAAAACAGTTTGGTTGCAAAAGTAGAATTTGGAACTGCGAGCCTAGAAATAAGATTTCCCCCTGGCCCCTGACTCCTCTGAGGAGAGTAACAAACACAGAGAGACGAGGGACCTGGGGAGAGGCACGGAAGGGGAATTCGCCAAAAGCCCTCTGACAAGCCTGGCTCAGTGGGTGGCTGTGCTTGACTCTGGCCATCGTGGGACTCAAAGTCAGCAATTCATACAGATGCTGCAGCCCCCGCGAGGCACAAGTCCTCCGGGTCCAAGGAGGATTTCTTTAGGAATGGCCTCATGGCTGGCTCTTCCAAGGCAGCTGGGACACCCCCCCCCCTTGCAAGGAGGCTCCATCACCCCTGCCAAGCCCCTTCTGTTTGCTCTTCTTAACCATTAGTATTATTATTTACATTTCTATACTGCCCCATAGCCGAAGCACTCTGGGCAGTTTACAGAAGTTGAAACATTAAAATTCAATATACAAAGTTTAAAAACTATTTACAGAAAGGTACCCAGATGATATACACAAACAACATATAACTAAAACCAACTTTGAACAGTCAGTCATAACTAAAGAACATCCAGGACTGATTAAAACTCATCATGTGCTGTCAAAAGCCTGGGGAACGAGATAGATCTTAACCTGGGGCCGAAAAGATAATGTAGGAGCTAAGCGGACCTCATTGGGGAGTGTGTGCATTCCACAGATGGGGGGCCACCACTGAGAAGGCCCTGTCCCTCGTTGCTGCCTTCCGAGCTTCCCTCAGAGGAAGCACCCGGAGCAGGACCGTAGACGCTGAATGCAGGGTATGGGTAGATTCATTTTGGGAGAGGCATGCCATTAGGCATTGCGATCCCAAGCTGTGTAAGGCTTTATAGGTTAAAACCAGCACCTTGAATTGAGCTCAGAAGCATATATATATAGGCAGCCAGTGCAAGCCATGAAGGGCAAAGGTTGAGCAAATGAGGCAGCTTGCCAAGCTGCTTGTCTACTGAAATAACAAAAAGAACCATGATATGTAATGGGGGCCATTCATTGGAGTAGAGCCACAGAGACCTAGGTTCAAATCACCAGAAAGCCCATTTCAGTCTAACTTACCTCACAGGGCTGTTGTGCGGTTTAAGGATTTGGGGGGTGGGGGGGATGTATCCCACTCATGTGTGAGGAAACTGTAATGAGATTTTCTCCCCTCTCCCAGCCAGAAGGAAGCTCAAGCCATAGACCAAGAGCTGTTTGACGAGTACAGATTCAGCGTTGACCAGCTGATGGAGCTGGCCGGGCTGAGCTGTGCCACAGCCATTGCCCAGGTAGGTGGCACCTACCAAGCGCCGCAAGCCGCATTACAGGCGACAAAGGAGAACAGCCTGCCGAACCGTGAGGTGCTGCCTGGATCACCTGGCTGGCCCAAAGTGATGAGGGTTTGGAGCAGGGAAAATATCTGCTGTCAGCCAAGGTGGGGGGCTGGGCATAGCTCGGTGGGCTGGGGGACCAATCCAGGCTCCCTCCCTGAACTCTGTTTGTTGTTGTTGTTGTTTTAAAAAGGCACGATCCAGCCTAAATTAAGCACCTTTAAGTGCCATTGATTTTGGGTGCCGGGGAGGATTGACGCACCCACTTAGAATCATAGAATAGAATAGTAGGGTTGGAAGGGGCCTACAAGGCCATCGAGTCCAACCCCCTGCTCAATGCGGGAATCGGAGTCAGAGCATCCCTGACAGATGGCTGTCCAGCCTTGTCTTGAAAGCCTCCAGTGTGGGAGAGCCCACCACCTCCCCAGGTATTTGGTTCCATTGTTGTATTGCTCTTTCAGTCAGGACGTTTTTCCTGATGTTCAGCCGGAATCTGGCTTCCTGTAACTTGAGCCCATTATTCCGTGTCCTGCACTCTGGAATGATCAAGAAGAGATCCTGGCCTTCTTCCCTGTGACAACCTTTCAAGTACTTGAAGAGTGCTATCATCTCTCCGCTCAGTGTTCTCTTCTCAAGGCTAAACATGCTCAGTTCTTTCAGTCTCTCCTCACAGGGCTTTGTTTCCAGTCCTCTGATCATCTCTGTTGCCCTCCTCTGAACCCTCTCCAGCTTGTCTGCACCCTTCTTAAAGTGTGGTGCCCAGAACTGGACACAGTACTCCAGATGAGGCCTAACCAGTGCTGAGTAGAGGGCAACTAGTACTTCCCGGGATTTGGAAGCTATGCTTCTATAAATGCAGCCCAAAGTAGCATTTGCCTTTTTTGCAGCCACATCACATTGTTGGCTCATATTCAGCTTGTGATCGACAACAATTCCAAGATCCTTCTCGCTTGTCATGTTGCTGAGCCACATATCCCCCATCTTGTAACTGTGCATTTGGTTTCTTTTTCCTAGGTGCAGAACTTGGCATTTATCCCTATTAAATGTCTTTCTGTTGTTTTCTGCCCTGCGCTCCAGTCTATCCAGATCACTTTGAATTTTGTTTCTGTCTTCCAAAGTATTAGCTATCCTGCCCAATTGTGTGTCATCTGCAGATCTGATCAGCATTCCCTGCACCTCCTCCTCCAAGTCATTAATAACAATGTTGAAGAGCACTGGGCCCAGGACTGAGTCCTGCGGTACCCCACTCGTGACCTCTTCCCAGTTTGAGAAGGTCCCATTGATAAGCACTCTTTGAGTCCGATTCTGTAGCCAACTGTGGATCCACCGGATCGTTGTTTCATCTAGCCCACTTTGAGCTAGTTTGCTCATCAGGAGATCACGGGGCACTTTGTCGAAAGCCTTGCTGAAGTCGAGGTATATGATGTCTACAGCATTCCCACGGTCTACAAAGGAGGTGACTTGATCAAAAAATGAGATCAGATTTGTCTGGCAGGACTTGTTTTTGACAAATCCATGTTGGCTTCGAGTAATCACGGCATTGTTGTCAAGGTGCTTCCAGATGGATTGCTTTATCATCTGCTCCAGAATTTTCCCTGGGATTGATGTCAGACTGACTGGTCTGTAGTTCCCAGGTTCCTTCTTTTGGCCCTTTTTGAAGATAGGGACAACGTTAGCCCTCCTCCAGTCCTCTGGCACTTCCCCCGTCCTCCATGATTTCTCAAAGAGAATAGACAGCGGTTCTGAGAGTTCTTCTGCCGGTTCCTTTATTACTCTAGGATGCAGTTCATCTGGCCCTGGAGATTTGAACTCATTCAAAGTAATGAGGTGTTCCTTGACCATATGCCTATCGATCTCAAGCTGCAATCCTGCCCCTTCAGCCTGTAGTTCGCCTTTGCCAGGGGGGTCATAGGCCCTCTTTTGGGAGAAGACTGAGCCAAAGTAGGAATTGAGCACCTCTGCCTTTTCTTTGTCATCTGTTATCGTTTTGCCATCCTTATTTAATAGCTGAACCACCATTTCTTTCCTCTGTCTTTTACTATGCACGTAGCTGAAGAAAGCCTTTGTGTTGCTTTTAGCATCCCTCGCTAACCTCAGCTCGTTCTCAGCTTTAGCCTTCCTGACGCCACCCCGGCAATTCTGTCCTACCTGCCTGTACTCTTCCTTTGTTACTTGGCCTTCTTTCCACTTCCTATATGTGTCCTTTTTTGTTTTCAGGTCATCCCTAAGCTTTTTGTGAAGCCACATTGGCTTCTTCTGTTGTCTTCCACCTTTTCTTCTTGTTGGAATTGTTTGTGATTGTGCCTTGAGAATTTCCTTTTTTAAAAGCTCCCACCCATCTTGGACTTCTTTTCTCGTTAGCGTCGCTTGCCATGGGACCTTCCTGATCATTGTTCTGAGTTTATTGAAATCAGCTTTCCTAAAATCCAGGGTACGCCTTTGACTACACTCAGCTTTTGCTTCCCTTAGAACCAAGAACTCAAGTGCAACGTGGTTGCTTTCCCCCAGAGTTCCTGTAACTGCTACTTTATCCATGAAGTCATCTCTGTTGGTTAGGATCAACTCAAGGATAGCCGATCCTCTGGTTCCTTCCTCTACTTTCTGTAGGAGGAAGTTATCCGCCACACAAGTCAGGAATTTCCTGGCGGGGCCCTGTTTTGCAGAATTTGTCTCCCAACAAATATCGGGGAAATTGAAGTCCCCCATTACTACTACATCATGCTTCCTTAAAACATTGGCTATTTGCTTTTCAAAAGTTTCATCCTCGTCTTCTCCTTGGTTGGGTGGCCGGTAGTAGACTCCGACCACCAGGTTCCTTTTATTCTTTGCTCCATTTATTTTGATCCAGATGCTCTCGATGGGGCTACTAAGCTCCTCCTCCTGTATTTCTGTGCAGAGATATGTATTTTTCACATACAGTGCAACCCCACCTCCCTTTCTGTTCCTCCTGTTCTTTTTGAACAAGTTATATCCTTCAATTGCTGTATTCCAGTCATGAGAGTCATCCCACCAAGTCTCAGTTACACCTATCAAGTCATAATTTCCCTCCTGTATTAAGAGTTCAAGTTCGTTCTGTTTAACTCTCTCTCTCTCTGTTTAATTTAACTCTCTCAGTGCAATCAGTACAACTCAGAGTTGCTTACGATTGGCTGGATTGTGGCCTAAGTCTTTAGGATATACGGAAAAATGAACTGGCTGGTTTATTGGCCAGTTGCTCACTGAGAAGTCAACCTGCCCCCCTCTCCAGTGTTCTGGCCAATGGCTGTGAAGGTACTGAGCTGATAGGTGACCAGCTGGTGCTTCTTTATCTTAATGTTATTAACAGTGGCTAAAATGATTTAATAAATAAAATGGCTGAACACACACGCCTCACATGCACCACTTTCCGTGCTGTTGAAACGGCATTCGAAGGATTTGGGATCTGTAAGACTTTCTATTTTAGCTATCAGTGCTGGGGACTGTATAGGTTAAATATATTTCTTGTTATGGTAATCCACATTCTGCACCTAGATAAACTCATTTCTGCAACCAGAATAAATTGTACAAGCGAAACAAATTTTTCATTAAAAGTGAGATCCTCAGGATACCGAGTTCTTTGCCCAGCACCACAGTCTGTGGGCTTTCTGTGCTCTCATGGAATTTGCCTGTGCACCGAAAATGCAATGTTTCTCCTCTTCTCCTCCCGGAAGACATACCCCAGCAGCTCCTTCACCATCAGCCAGCCGGCTGTATTGATTGTGTGCGGCCCTGGAAACAATGGCGGAGACGGCCTGGTTTGCGCCCGGCACCTGAAAATGTTTGTGAGTGTTCTGTTCCTTTTTAATTCGGGGCACATTTGCAAGTGATGCTTTATTCTACTGTAGAGTTGAACGTGTGACTATGGTTGCTGTGTCGTGTGGTGCAGAAAACACGCATTTTAAATTGGGATGCCAGTCCTTTAGAAACGTAGCTCTGTGGGTGGGGATGATAGCCCACCTACTACTGTTGCGTAATAGATCGAAAGATGTAGAGGAACACAGGAAGCGGCTAAAGTTATACCACGTCAGACTGTTGGTCCGTCTTGTGACGTATTGGCCACTCTGACTGGCAACAGCTGTCCAGCAATCTTTTTCCTTTTCTTTTCCTTGAACTTTTTATTATTTAACGTTTGTAAAGGTGCAGCTTAATATGCAACTTATTATTTTCAGGATACAGAAATTGCGCCATTGGAAGTCATTTATGGAGTGTCTCTCCAAAATTTATGTGGCACATCAGGTGGCCACATGTTTCTGATTTCTCATTAATATATGATGTGAATGGGAACCAGAAGATTAAGGGTCTTCAGTTATCTGAAAGGCTGTCATGCAGAAGAGGGAGCAGAGTTGTTCTCTGTTGCTCCAGAGGGACGGACTAGAACCAAGGGTTGAATTTGCAGGGAAGCAGATTTTGGCTAAACATTATGAGAAACGTTCTGACAGTGAGAGCTGTTTGGGAGTGGAACTCCCTGCCTCAGGAGGTGGAAGACTCCCCTTCACTGGAGGCACCTGTCAGGGATGCTGTAGCTGGATCCTGTTTTGGGGGGTGACACTTGAAACAGCAGGTGGCTCAGTCTAGGAATGTTGCCTGCCTCAGGCAGTTCCAGGCTCAAGAGCCCTTCCAGGTGAGGAGAGCCAGTGCACGGACCCACATTTGTGCTGGGACCCCTTTGCTGCCCAGGGAGACGCTGCAGCCTGACATTGCTTTAAGGGCCATTGGTCCAAGGAACCGAGGGCTCCCAATTCTTGCCCTGGCAGCTTCTGACACCAGGAAAACATGCCCCCTATATCTTCTAGTGTGTTGGCTAATTGGCAATTTCAGTGGTGCCCAGATTCCATTACCTATTTGGGAATATGTATTCCCAGAGATATATCCCAAATGATCAAACTGAATAAGTTGATTAATGAGATTATGAGCGTTTCTACACAAGGTTTTTATTGTACGCTTATGATTGGTCACGCACGAAAGTTTGTGAGTCCTTTACACGACGTCATCAACCTCCAAGGTGTCTCCCGTGCTTTCTGACCTTTATCCTGCTTTTAGAAAGATAG
The DNA here is from genome assembly GCF_057233095.1 of Heloderma suspectum. Lineage (NCBI taxonomy): Eukaryota > Metazoa > Chordata > Lepidosauria > Squamata > Helodermatidae > Heloderma > Heloderma suspectum. Next base: position 1,247,157 of record NC_139474.1, read on the forward strand.
GAGATAACCCGATAAGGAATGTTAATCCAATATATCAGATGTGTAGTTCTGCTATAACCACAGCGCCTCTAGTGGCTATAAAATGAAACACATAGAACTTGCCGAGAAAGGAATTCCCCGATTCAAAGCACTTGTCTGTCCGTGTAAAGGAGTCGACCTTAATCCCGCAAAGAATCCAGATGCAGAAGCCCCAGTAAAGATGTTGAATTTTAGCCTCGTGTGGTGAAGCTCTACATGGGATATAGATAGATGGGCAAAGTTAATGCATTAAAGATGAACATGATACCTCAGATTGTTTATGTTGGGATTCCTCTACTTATACCTGGCAAATATTGTCAAAAACTCAATGCGTTGTTTCGTAAATTTTGCGGGGGTTCCTCCCCACCGCAAATTTATCTGAAATGGAGGCAACTTCCAGTTACAGAAGTTGGGTTGGGCATTAGGTTCTCAGCGTATTAGAGTGGATTGCGCACACACACACACACACACACACACACGCTCTCTCTCTCTCTCTTCCAGCCATTAGAGGCACATGGTGTATATTGTCACATCAATTACAGTTTGATCCATTTTCCCATGCTGAATTGACTCCATGGGGACATCCAGATTTAAAAATTGAGAAACAATGTTTTTGTGACGGACCTGGACAGACCAGTTGATTTTTACCCTGGATCAATTATTGGGTCCTGACTATGAGTTTTTGTCATTTCTGACTTGTGTGACAAATACAATTTACCCGCTACAGCTGAATGGCAATACTTGACATTGCAACACTTCCTGGAATCTAGGGTTGGTCCGGATGCTTTTACAGCTTCAGAGTCTCCATTGCTATTGGAAACACTTATAGCAGCTGATCAGTCATATCAACCCACGAGTCCTGCATAGAAATAGTTATTATCAGTAAATAAATATGATATTCAGCGTCTAAGACAGGAATGGAATAGAGAACTGGATCGCCCCACATTGCTTAACCAATGGATCATGATTTTAGTATCTATGGCTCTCAGGCTACATCTTATTCAGCAAAAAAATACCGTTTGGGGTGTATTTGACTCCACAATGTCTTTTTAATAAGGGTTTGTCTCATTTGCATAATTGTTGGAGATGTAATACACCTAATGGTTCATTCAAGCATATATGTTTTGGCCATGCGCAACGGTTGCCTCCTTTTGGGAGGGGTTCATAACATACAGATAACATTTGTGTTGGAACGTTCTTTAATATTTAATTATGTACATGTCCTCCTAAACTATTTACCAGTTTCCTGGAAGTTAATGTATGGTCAGCGCAAATGGATTTTCCTAGCTCTTTTAACAGCCAAAACACTGATATTACAACATTGGAAGGATGAATGCTCACCTCCTATAGTGCAGAGGATTGTGGACCAACGATGCTATCAACTTTTGAATGGGTGGCATATTGGCAGCACTCGTGAATGGACAAATACACGGACATTTGGGCTGCTCTTGTTGAAGCTTGTGCATAATTGTCTGTCTTTTGTAGACAGCTGTACTGAGTGGGGGTTGGACTCGACCGTCTTTTAGGCCCCTTCCAACCCTACTATTGGAATATTGATATTTTTATGCATGTGATTTTTTTTTGTTTTCCCTCCTCCATACACAGTTGGTTTTGTTTTGTTAAAACCACCATAAAAATTAATTTTAAAAAACCGGGGTTGCAGAAGCTAAGAATGGGGCTGTTGCATGAGCCCAGCTGGGTCAAATCAACCGTCCACCTAGTCCAGCATCCTGCTTCCCACTATGGTTGGCCAGATGCCTCAGGGAAGCCCAGAAGCCAAATACGAGGGCAGCAACAACACCCCCTGCCCCCAGCTGTTGTTCTCTGGCAAAGGATGCTCAGAGTGGGGTTACCTCTGAACTTGGGAGATTCCATATGTGTGTAACACATACTTTATTTGTTTTATGGATTTATCCTCCACTGTTTAGAATGTCTTCTCGCATGGCAGCTTACAAAACATATAAAAAAAGATCACCATCCTTTTTTAAATTGATTTTTTATTGTGAATTTCAACAAAACAAAAATAAAAAGAAACCTAATTTTTTTCTCTTTCTTTTAGAATGTTGTAGCCAGTTGAAACGGATATTTTTAGCCCATATAGTTATACTGTATATAATGTAATGAAACTACCACCATCCTGACTAATAGCTGTTGAGGCCAGCCAAGAAAACACTGAGCCCTATTTGGTCTACATTTCTCTTTTGCAGGGCTATGAGCCAACGCTGTATTACCCCAAACGCCCCAACAAGCCACTTTTTGAAGGTTTAACCACACAGTGCAAGAAAATGGACATCCCATTCCTCTCGGAGTTTCCATCAGAAGTAGGTAGCCCTCCTTCCCTTCAGTAGAAGTGTATGCGTGTTAAATCAAGTTAAGAAAGAACAGAAAGAAATATATTTCTGTTTATTGGCGGTACCAAAAATATTAGTCACCAAATACAGGAAATAAACTGGACTGCTCTCCAGTATTTGTGGCTTGTAAAAATATGGGATGTGGCTAATATAATGAAGTTGACATACATGATTTGAGTTCTGGAAGATAGTTTGAGTAATATGGGTGGAATAAAACCATCTTGGGAGAGAGTTCTGAGGTCTTCTGACCCACTGTGGTGTAGGGCAATCCTAGTCATGTCTACTCAGAAGTAAGACATTGAGTTTAGTGAGACATATTCCCAGGCAAGTGTGCATAGGCCTTCAGACTAACTTCATTAATTTGTTTTAATCAAGTTGCTGTTCAGTTAAATAGTTTTGTGTGGAATAGAACAGCAAAGTTCTGAATTGCGGGGAAAAATCTAGTAAAAAGTTGGTAGCCCTTCTCTGCAACTAGAAGTACTGCTGTAGTGCTCATCCGCTCCCAAGTCCAAGCTAGAGCAACAGCTTTTTGGAGTGGGCTCTACCTTTCCCTCTTCCTTTTACGGCCGCGCCTTCATCCCCCACATAGCAGCTGCCCCCCTATCCTTGGTAAGCAGAGCGACACTGTGCTTCTGGGCTTGTGAAGCAACGACTGCTCAGATTCTACTCATGGTCTCAGGGACTCCGAGTGAGCAGATGGATGAGTGAAGGGCTGCTGTAGTCAGAAAGTGAAGAGACAAGCCAAAGGAGCATGCACAGAGTTCCGGGGGCAGGCAGGGGGACACATGGCGCACTGCAGGCCTCTGGCTGATCTCACACTAGCTTTTCACGGCTGATTTTGTGGGCTCACAATAATGTAGACTTCAAGTTTCCAAGGAAGGGGTGGCTACAGGTCCTTGGAGTGGGTGTAAAGTGAGGTGTTGTCACAGTGCTATTCCCGTAACGAAGGGATATTTTGGCTTGAGACTCTTTTGAATGGGATTCTAAACAAGTAGTATTTCCTGCCTCTATTTAAACTGTTTTTCAAATTCTTCTGGAGGTGTGGTCTGACTCTTTGTTCTAGACTTCTGCACTTTATCTTGCTCGTTTCATTGTTGTTGATGTTCTAACAAAGAGCGCAAACCATACACCCCATCTGTGCAAACCACTCCTAGTAAATCCATGTCAGACCATCCATCCATTGCAGCCTGCACCCCATCCTAAGCAGGCTCTTGTGTCATTGGCAGGCTGCGCTCATTGATGAGATCTACGGCCTGGTGGTGGACGCCATTTTTGGGTTCAGCTTCCAAGGGGCAGTGCGGGAGCCCTTTGGTACTATCCTGGCTACCTTGCAGAAGGTCACTGTCCCTATTGTGAGCATCGATATTCCATCTGGTAAGTTTGGCTGCTGCATGGGCTGATTTGGCACCTGGGGGCAAGTGAGGGGCACCCAAATACAGCTGGTAGCTTCTTCCTGTTTTGTGTGACGCATTATTATTTTAAAAGCTTAAATCCTGCTTATTTCCCCCGAAGAGGACTCACGGTGGTGAACAGACAACAACAACCAGCAATGTTTAAAACAATATTTAAAACCCAAATGAACAGTTAATTGAAAACAGTAGGGCTAAAGAGCTCTCTCCCCGCCCCCCAGACTATTAAAGCTCTTAACCAAAAGCCTCCTCCAAGAGCCAGATTTTCACATGCCACTCAAAACAGTACAGCGTTGGGGCCAGGTGACTCTCTCTTGGCAGAACCACTGAGAAGGCTCTGTGCCAGGCTGGGGGGCCTGTGGCCCTCCAGGTCTTCCTGGACTACAACTCACATCATCCCTGTCCATTGGCCAAGTTGGCTGGAGCTGATGGGAATTGAACTTAATACCTGGATAAGTTCATAGCAGGGCAGCTGGTCCCTTAGACAGCCAGGTCCTGAGCCTTCCATGTTAGGATAGCAAGAGAGCAGGCACAGCGTGGCGCTTAAGGGGTGAGGAAGTCCCTGGATTGAATTTGGGGGAAGGGGGTTCGCTGAACAAGGCCCAGTCGCCCCCCACAAAGACAGTCGCCCCTCACAAAAGCCTGGGCATTAGACCCGTGTGTACTTATAAACATTCTGCTATTCTAGTTCTGTTTCTGTTCTCTTTCACCGCTTGTGGTTTGAGTTCTGGTCAGAGAACCTCCTTTTCCCTCTTCTGTCCAGGTCTTACCTCAGCCACAAATTCACACAGGCAACACCCCCGCGCTCTCTGCCCCCCCCCCCCCCCCCGGTCGAGGGAATATGCTGTACAAGATTGTTGCAAGGATTACAAGGCAGTGCGCACGGAGCGCTCCAGCGCGTTCAAACTGCTGTGCAAGTATTACGATTGTAAGCTCCCTTGGCCAGGAATCCCTCTTCTTTTGACTCAGCAGAGTCCCCGTTACAAAGACGTACGATGTTGTTCATGACTCTGCAAACGTGATGTAGCCTTCCCCAACCTGCCCCCCCCCCAGCTGTGTGGGACCACAACCCCGGGATGCTGGGAGTCGACAGCGCAGAGCGTGCCTGGCTCAGGGAGGCGGATGTCGCGGCAAGCGCTTTATGGCTCGTAAAGTGAGCTCTCTTGCCCCAACGCTCTTGTCGTTCTCAGGCTGGGACGTGGAGAAAGGCAACCCTGACGGGCTGCAGCCAGACATGCTCATCTCTCTCACTGCACCCAAGAAGGCAGCAACGTTGTTCACGGGACGCTACCACTTCCTTGGGGGCAGGTTTGTGCCCACAGCCCTGCAAAAGAAGTACTCGCTGAACCTTCCCCCGTACCCGGAGACAGACTGTGTCCTGCGTCTTTCCTAGAGGCTGGGCCCAGCTGGGGGCTTCGGTTTTGGGGGGCTCCGGAGGAGGAATAGGAATTAGGCTGGGTTGGGGAACTGGGGTGGCGGAGGCTTGATGGTTTGTTAGCTGAAGTCGTGAACTAGGCCTTTAAGGAGTAGTGCTCGGCCCTCTGTGGTCACACAAGCTAGCTGTTGAGAGGGTGTGGGAAGGAGCCTTCAGCCCACCTCCCTCTGTGGAGAGAACACTCAGAAGTGACCCCTCCAGATCTAGTTCTGAAAGCGTCTCTGAGCAAGTTGGGGGTGGGACCGGGGTGGGGGAAGAGTCCGTTTTAAACCAAATTGTAGTGATCATCTTAGGCTAAGAAAAGAGACTTTTCAGAACCAAAATATTTTTGCTTTTTTGCTGGTAGACCTGTGCAGAGAAGAAATTATTTGCTAGATTGTAAACGATCCTGAGCCAGCATCTTTGATAACTAAAGGTCTGTTTTCCTTCAATAAAAAATGTATCACACCTATAAAAAAGAATTTGTTTTTTAAACTATACATCCAGACAGCTGTAGTACTTACTGGAGACCGCTTAGATAAGAGATTCTCAGCAAACAGACCGTGGGCCAAATCCAGCTCCTCCAATTCCTCAGGTGCCTCAGCTCCATGCCAGTGAACTGAGCTCTGCCCATGAGCAGAGAAGATACGTAGAAGTGTGCGGACCTTCTGTGTGAGATGTTCTTGGAGAGGGGTGTCCCGGTCTTGCTGTCAGCAATGACGCAGCTGTACGGACCCCCCTCTTCAGAAGCGACAGAGCCGGGGTGGGTAACTTTGCACCCGAGAGAATGCGGTCCTCAGCAGAAAAAGCGTCCAGCGCAGCATGCCAGTTGGGGAGCAAGGCGCCCTCTTGTCCCTCCCCCACCTTGCATCTACTTTTGATTGGCCATTTCAGGGGGGAACACCGAGAAGCCCTGCTTGTGGGCTTCCATTGGGCCACCTGCTTGGCCACGGTGCAAAACACCTTGCTGGACGAGATGGACCTTGGTTTGGGGCAGCAACGTGCTTTTAAGAAAAATCAGTCCATACTCCATCTCAGACTTAGTATCCATGTATTTAAACATCTTAACTTCTCTTTCCTTTTTCCCACTCCCCCTACACACACACACACACACACACACTGATTTTTATTTTTATTTTTACTAAAAAGGAGAAAACAAACTTCAGCCAGTCTGTGTCACAAAATGAGCAAAACCGGGTAGGATGCAGTTCACACAGAAAGTCTCTGCTCCTGGGACAACTATGACAGGGTCCAGCAGGAATTGGGCTCCCGCAATCTGGCCCGCAGGCTAGCCCCCTTCACTCTGCTTTCCTCTTTGCTGCCTTCTCCCTGCGAGTGGCAGCTTCAGTCCATCCGTATTTCAGCTCCGTTGGGTCCCCCAGCACCCCCTCGTTCTCACCCCCTCCACCCTCCTCTTGCAGCTCCCTTTTCTTTCTCCTCTTCTTTTTCTTCTTCGTCTTTCTGGGTTCCTCCTCTTGCTCTCCGCAGGGGCTCTCCTCTCCTGTCACCTCCAGGCTCTTCTCAACCACAGCATCTCCACCTCTCTCCTTGCCCTTCTTGGCTCTCTTCCGTTTTCTGTCCAAGCTGCTGCTGCTGCTGCTGCTATTCAAAGCAGCTGCGGCAGCCTCCTGCTCACCCTTCTGCCGGATGCAGCTTGCCAGGAAGGCTTTTTCCTGCTCTTCCAGCCGTGCTAACTTGGCACTCATAGTTACACCATGCCGCGCCCCCCTGGAGACAGCAAAGAGGCAAAAGACACTGTGGTGTAGTGGCTAGAGCGTTGGACTGGGAGTCAGGAGATCCGGGTTCTAGTCCCCACTCAGCCATGGAAGCTCAGAGTGACTTTGGGCCAGTCACAGGCTCTCAGCCCAACCCACCTCACAAGGTTGTTGTGAGGATAAAATGGAGGAGGAGGGGGACTATGAACGCCGCCTTGGGTTCCTTAAGGAGGGGGAAAGGCGGGCTATGAATGTAATCAATAAATAAATAAGACAGGGCGCTTTACAAAGAAGTCTGCATTCCAGCCACCAAAAGTTTGCCACTTCTTAACGTTAGAGATCAGGATTTTGGGTAATGCACGAGTGGTCAGGAAGCGGAAGTCACGGGCCACATCCAGCCTGCCCAACAGCAAGGGCTGGCCCACCCATTCTTCGATGGGGTGGGGTCCAGGCAGCAGCAGCAGGTCGGAAGTGTCAGTGGCCAGTTTAAGAAGGCTGCAAGTCACTTTTGCCTCCCCAGCCTCCAGTTCTCAAGAGGAGCTCATGACCACGGCAGATCCAGCCGCCGTCCAAACACTGGTCTGGCTGTGCCGTTAAAATGCGCTCCTCTGCAGAGAGCTGGGGAGCACAAGCCAGCCGTCGCTCCATACTCACTTATGGGCTGTTCTTCCCCCACAAGCCTGGACCAGTTCTTCATCAGTCAGCCTGTAAAAGAGCGGCAGGTGAGGAGAGCAGCACGCCCACTGTTCCGGGGGCTCGCCGCTGCTGCTCTCGCTGCCGGCGCAGACCCTCTTGGGAACTCAACAGAACCAGCCAAGTCTTGCCCGTTACCTCCTAGCTGTGGACAGGTCCAGCTTCTCCTCCTCGCTGCTGTCTGAAGAGGGGGCCGGATCCATGGGCTCCTCTCCGCCAGACGTCAATGTGGCTGCCTGGAGGGAGGCGAAGATGGACCAAAGGTCAGGCCTGGCTGCCGGTGCCTCCGGACCGCCACGGAGGCTGGGCCCACAGCAGAGCAAAGCGGCAGCCTGCACATCAGAAGAGCCAGAGATCCCGTGGCCCAGGTCTCGTTTCCACAGGGCCAAGCAGAGGCCTCCCGACGGCCTGTAAGCAGGCCAGGAAGGGCAGCAACCCCCCCAGCATTGCTCTCCGCGCTCGGGGGCTCTAGTAGGCACTGACGCTCCTCCTCCTCGAGCGGCCGCAGGGGCAGCGAAGTCCGCCCACGCATGCCGTGCTTGGGAAGAACGCCTTCCTCTGGCCGGCCTGCGTCTCTCGCCAACCCATCCCACGAGGGCCCTGGCCAGGCCTGGGCGTGATGGAGAGGCAGGGGAAAGAGAAACCACCCCACGCCGGGTCTCGTACTGTCGCCTCCCCCGGCCTGGTGCCCTCCGGATGTATTGGACTACAAGTCCCAACATTCCCAGGCTGAAGATGATGGGAGCTGTAGCCCAACATGAGAAAGGAGGAGGGGGGCCTGATGGCTGGAGCACAAGGGGAGAGGCTGGAACTCGAAAAATCTGGTCACCCCTTTGGGGGGGGGCAGGGGGAGAGGTGCTGGGAGGCTGGAAACAAGCTGGGGGAAGAAGGGCAGACAGAGGAGGTGGAGTGGCGGCAACGTCAATGTGAATGGAGGAGGGGCCAAGTGGAGGGCGAGGGCAGTCTGGGGGTCCTGCAAAGGGCCCAGGAAGCACTGGGAGGGGGGAGCAGCGGAGGTGGAAGGGCTCTGAACTCCACTGCTGGCTTCAAGCTAGCAAGGACGTTGCGGCCCTCGCGTTAACGTGACCAAGCCAGACGCTGCCTCCAACAGGCCTTCGGAGCCACACGGCCCTCTCCTCCTCCAGGGCATCGACTGCTCCTTCCCATCCTTTGAGGCCTTGCCTGTTTCCTTATGCGGCCAAACGCGCCAGGCTGCACTCCAGAAGTAAACTGCGCTTCAGCTGCGGCCTGTGCGGATGGCTGTGCTGCGCAACAGGCCAGGCAGACCGGGGGTTAATGGAGAGCCCCTTGTGAACCCAGAAAACGTCTTATGCCTGGCCAGTCCATGGTTCCCTCCAGCCCACCTCTGCCACCTGAAAGCCTCAGGACTGAAGTTGGGACCTTGGGCAGGCAAAACGTGTGTCCGCCTCGAGAAGTCACATTAAGCTCTTGTGCCATGAGTCAAGACTCTCCTTGATCCATCGTCTGACCGGCAGCGGTCCCCCTCCCTCCCTGCCTGGAGCTGAACACACGACGGTCCGCATGCAACGTGGATGCTCCGCCACTGAGAAGCCTCAGCAACGCTACACGTTCGAACCCTAGCATCCCCATTACCTTCACAAAGCGGCCGTACAGCAAGTTCTTTTTCGCTTGTGCTTTACGGGGCTTTTTATTTGTTATTGTTCCTGCCTGCTCAGAGACCCTTTTCACTTTGACACCGTCCTAGGAAAAGAGAAGGGGAGGGTGGACGTGCTTCATAAACTGTTGCCGTGAGCCTTACCACATCCCTGCAAAGCACACCGGTGTCATGATGCTCCCCATCTTACAAGGGCTGAAAGAAGACGCTTGCCTCAGGCTGCCCTGCGAGATCCTAGCTGAGCCAGGGTTTCGCGCCTGTCATCGCTACGCGGCACCCACTCCTTTCCCCAAAGGGATGCACTTCCTCTCAGGCATGGGGGAAGCACACTGAACTCTGTTTAGCTGTGGTAGAGATGAGATGGCTAGGCTACCAAACATCTTTGCACACGTGCTGTGTTGAAGCCAGACTTACTCATGCTTAGAGTAAACCCACTGAAGTCAGTGGGGCTTAAGTTAGTCATGACCACATCAAGTCTCGTTGATTTCAATGGGTCTAATCTACGCATGGCAATGTTTGGATCCAAGCCAACAGAAAAACAAGACTGGCCCCTGGCAGCCTTGCCAAAGAACATCAGAATGGTCGGTGCTGGATCAGACCACGAGGGTGCCATCTAGTCCAGCATTACATTTTCTGCAGTGGAAAACATAGGTTTTCCCCCAAGGAGCCTGCAAGCAGGGCAAGAAGGTAAGACCTCTCCTGCTGTTGCATCTGGCACACTGATTTTAAAATATCCAGCCAGTCTTTAAATCAGATACCCCCCTAACTTGTAAGACCCTCCGTCCATATGTTTATCACCCACACCTCCAGTTCCCTACAGTGACGGACCTCGAGCCTTCAACAGGCCACTATTGATGGTCCTCCAACCAAAGTCAAGTCTACCAGTGCCTCCTTTACCTGCCCAGCTTCTACAGCAATGTTAGCAGCAGATGAATTGAAGAGGTGGTCCCACCAATGGAAGGTGAACTGCTCAGCTGAGTTGTGGCCTACCTGTGTCAGGGGAGGCAGAAGTTACAAACCATGGCTCACAAGCCCCCCCACCCCCCAACCTCTCAAGACAGTAAGAACCCTCCTTACCCCAGCTGTATCGCACTTCACTTTGACCTTTATGGCTCTGGAGATCCCATTCTCTCGCTTCCCAAGTCCTTTACCTAAAAAAAAGGTTTTTTGAAGGGATGGAGTGGGGGTAGGGGAAAGAACAGCAAAGGGGAGGTAGATAAAAGCCCTTTGCATCCAGTGTGTTCCAAATATGATTCCATACTTTTTGTAAAAGGGCAAATAACTAATGCGTAACAGTTTATATTCAACAGGCTTACACGGCCCAACCATAAGCAGAACTTAATGCATGCTACAATACCTGCAATGCAGGAAAAGCACAGGATACAGGAACATCGAAAGCTGCCTTATACTGAGTCAGGCCCTTGGTCTCTCTAGCCCAGCATTGTCCACACTGGCACTGACTAGCACTGGGTTTCAGGCAGGTTGCTTTCCTAGCCCTACCTGGAAAAGCTGGGGATTGAGCCCAGGACATTCTGCATGCAAAACAGGGGCTCTGCCACTGAGCTACAGCCCCTCCCCAAACCAATATGGTATCGGGTCAACAAGGAAGCTTCAAGATAGAGGCGCAGTTCACATATCACAGCAGCAATTGCTGAGTTGTTTAACCCAAGAATTGCAGGGACAAATGGAGAGTGTGAGCCGTGTGCTTGTCGCTTCCGCTTTCAATTAACAATCCAGGAACCCAGTTAATCCAACAACAAACCATGAGCAATTGTTGGGTTAATTCTGGGTTGTTTAACCCATAAATAACTCAGAGTTTCCAAGGTTCGCACATCATGAAACAACCCAGGAACGGTATTCCTGGGTTGTTAATTGAAAGAAGAAACTATGAGCACATGGTTCGTACTCTCTGCTCATCCCCACAATTCCTGGGTTAAACAACCTAGGAATTGCCACTGTGATGTGCGAACCAGGTCAATCTCAGCTTTCATTTAGAAAGAAACCAAGACATGTCTGCTCTTTATGTTTACAAAAGATACACTTGAAAATGTGTAGGGCAGAATTTTCAAACCCAAAGGGATGGCTGTGTGAGATTTGGGGTAGAGTCACATTTATTATTATCATCATCATCTATTATTCCAAGTTCCTCGTCTTTATGCCTGTGAAGATTTGAGTACGCAGGCAATGCCTGGTAGAATCTCAGAAACAAGAGCAGTGGGTGAATAATCCAGCATTGGGACTTGAGCCTTCTACATAGTTTTTAACTCCTCCTTATGACTAACAAAAGAAGTACTACTTTAAGCAAAATAATATATGTTGCAGAATTATGCCACAGAGAAATTCTGCAGACTGACTTAATTCACATTTATATAGGTCACAGAATCCTGCTTTTCTTGGGGTAGAAAATTCATTTCTTATTATTTAAAACATTTCTATCCTGCCTTATATCATTAAGATCTCAGCGTGGCGTATGGATAAAATAAATTTAAACAGTATAAAACAATAAATAATTTAAACACCTAAAAACATATTAAACCATTAAATACCCTAATACCAGTTAAAATCTAAAACAATAAAACAGTTAAAACAAGGTGCTAGGGAATGCATTTAGCCCTCAAAGGCTTTGGTAAAAAGCCATGTTTTTACTTGGCACCAAAATGAAACCAATGTCTGCGCCAATTGGGCCTCCAAGGGGATGGCACTCCACAACTGGGGTGCCACAGCAGAGAAGTCCCTTGTCAAGGGCTCCTTGGAGGGCTCTCAGTCTAATCCAGTAGCCAAGTCCAGACACAGACAAAGGGATTCTTTTCAAAGCTTTATTCTTCTTTTACAACTTAACAGCTCTACAGGTAGCAACTAGATCTGAGCAGCAGCATCCCTATGCCCTAAGTTAGAACAGTTAGTCCCCGTTTGAAGCGCAATTACTGGCAGACCCCTGAATATAAGGACTAGGGAGAATCCCTCCCCTTTTCCCTTGGATCCTCTGGGCGCAACCGTTCTTTGAGCGCGAACCATTTGGCGCCGCTCTCTGCGTCTGTGCCGCGCATCCCCCCCAGTCTGCTATCTGTGCTGAGTCACTCCCTGGACTGCTTTCTAAACTAGGAATGTGGGTGGGAGGAAGCTCCGTCAGCTGTTGGTCCTGGGAATGAGGAGCGCGCTCCTCTCCCGAAGGAGCGACTGCTCTTCCTCAGCATCAGAACTACTCTGGGATTCTATGGGCTCAGTGTCCACCCTGACAGCCCTCTCCCACATCCCACCATAGTGTATGTCTCGTAATGGTGGGACGCAAAGGAGGGCTCCTCCAACAGATCTCAGTTCTCAGGCAGGCATATATAGAGAGAGGCGCTCCCTCAAATATTGAGGTCCCAAGCCACTTAGAGCTTTAAATGTCATCACCAAAACCTTGAATCTCTGTCCTTTTCTCTATGTGGTGATGTGTCTAAAGCTGCCCCTGCTGTAACCGTAGACATTAGTGGGGAGAGGTGAGCCCTGCAGGTACATATTTATGGGTAAGTCCCCACACCTTTTTTCCAGCCATGCCTCTTCAGTTGCTTTTCCGCAAATTTCATCCCTTTGCTCTTCTTCTCCAACGAAGTGTTGCTCATGATGGAAGGTGGGTAGAGACACAAGGGGGACCTTTTATCTTAAAGGCACCAGGATCCTTGCTTTGCCCTCCAAGATCACCTGGCCACCAGAGAGAGGAGGACATCTGATCAGAGACAGGCACTAGTTCAACATGGCTTTAAAGCACACCATATGATTTCAAATTAAAGAAGTAAAAATAATTTACCATCCTCTTCTTCAGCCTGAAACACCAACAGCAGGGATTGGGCTCTACTTTTAAATTTCATACACTATTCATGTGTATGGACATACACTGCTCCAACATTTCACAGAGGAATTCCGCAACATCCTTGTAACACCATGCCCCGCGGGCTCTAATCTGTCTGCTCTCTTCATTTATTTTGCAGTAGCCTGTGTCCTCTACTGATTTAAAAGCCAAGAGCGTGTTGGTTTTTTGGAACAGACAACATATAATGGAAAGACCTAACTGGGCTTGAATCTCTGGTCTAGGGCTCAATCCTGGGCATGTTTAGATGGAGAAAAGGCCTACAACTCCCAGCATTCCCCAGCCAGGTGGCTGGGGAATGCTGGGAGTTGTAGACCTTTTCGTCTAAACATGCCTAGGATTGAGCCCTAAGTGATGCACTTTTCTCGAACTCAGGCCCCTACAACTGCACTCTGGCCCCATGCAACACCACACAGGCACTGGCCACTTCACACACTGCAACTCCTGAAATATGACTTTAACTGTTGATAACATAGCTGTCACCCACCCTCTTGGCTTTTAAATCAAAGGAGGGTCCAGAGATGTCAAGGCTTAGAGAAAAGCCAGGGGGAAAAAATAGGAGGAAATCCCTCTCCCTGCGGTTTTTTTATTTTCAGTTTTGCCAACAGAAAAAAAAGAGGTTTGGGGGAATCACTGAAATACTCCTACAAAATATTTTCTATTTCAGAATGAACAAAATGCTTCTTAAGATAAGGTTTTACTTATTAAAAATGGGTAATATGAAAAAATATGTAAGACAATCTACAGTATACACAGGAGTTAGTCTCTAATTTTGTAGAGTTCAGTTTCTCAGTGTTGTTACAAATATGCTGCTAGTCCTTAGTATTATGACTGCATGAAATGGTTCTCAAATGGTGTAGACAGCACAGGTTGCATGAGCTTGCAGCTCTCTGCAATACTTAATATATTTGAAATTTGCTTGTACAAAATTAAGTCTACACAGTCCTGTAGACGCTTACCTGGGAACAAGCCCCACTGAACTCAACAGGACTTACTTCTAAGGAGAAGACTATAGGATGGCACAGTAAGGCAACAGGATGTTCGAGGCTACAGAATAGGTTTGACTTCTGAGTAGACATGCTTAAGCTTCTTTTAAGTAAACTGTCTTAGGAGGGTTTTTACCCTAAATGATGGCCTGAAAAATAAATAAAACTGCCCTGAAAGTTTACTTAATATGCTGAATGGTAGAATTTTAGATGCTGGGTTATAAGTGATGCATTTTACGTGGTTAATGCAGTGGAGTATTTTAGACTTGACAAGACACTGAGTGTTGCAAACAACTGCTCCCTTCCCAAGCAGAAGCCAGGCAAGTTCTCCTCCCGGGGCTTCCAGCTCCCAGAAATGTTACATCCCCAGGGGCCGGACTGCCGCGGGGCCGAGCGCGCACGCGCCTTCGCGGAGGGGCCGCGGGCGTCCCGGCAGGGCGCCGGCTACGAACCCCGGCGCGCCCCGGGCATGGCGGCGCCGGGGCCTCCCGCGCGCGCCCCGCGGCTCGGGGACCCGCCCGGACGCGCCCGCCGCTCCGGGTCGGCGCGCCGGGCTGCAGCGCCCATCCCGCCCCGCGCGGCCGAGGGCGCCCGGCTGGGCGAAGCTGGTCCGCGGCGCGAGGGGCGCGAGACCCCGGGGCGCGCGGCGCGGAGGCGGCTCTGCCCCTCGCCCCGCCAGAAGCCCGACTCACCGCTGCCGGCGGCGCCCGCCGCTCCTCGCGCGCGGCCCGGGCCGCCCGGGCGCAGCCGCCGCCATCTTGGGAGGAGGGGGGCGGCGGAGGCGGCGCCTCCGGGGCCGGGCCGGGCCGGGCGCCCCGCCGCCCCTCCCCGCGAGGCCCGCCGCCCCGGCCCCGGCCCCGGCCGCCTGCGCGTGACGGGCTGCAGGCCCGCCCAGCGGCGGGGCGCCCGGGCCTGCCGGCTGCGCGCCGCTCCCGGCAGGACGGAGCCCTGCGCAGGGCCGGGGCGCGCCGGCGCCGCCCGCCGTGTCCCGGCGCCGCCCGGCGTGTCCCGGGTCCGCTGCCTTCCCCTCGCCTGGACGCACCAGGGCGCCGCCGCGAGGAAGCGGCCCGCTCCGCTCCGCGTGCGGCTGGCGCGGCCCAGGCGGCGCGCGGGGCTCCTCGCGCGGGACGGGAGGAGGGTGCCGCGTTAATCCGCAGCAGGCGCGGAGACCCGCGCCCTTGCCCAGCCCGGCGCCCCCCAGGTGGCTTGGACTACGCCTCCCATCGTCCCCGAGCAGCGCGGCCAATGCAGCTGCTGCCTGGGCTCCGGCTGTCGTGCAGGGCCTTCACCATGAGCGATCCGGACGTCAGCAGCGCAGGGGCCGCTCGTGGGTCCCAGGCGCAATCGCCAGCATCTGCTGCAAAGCCCTTGGCTAGCAGGGCAAGGAAAGGCCTGCGGGAGGCCACGGCGAACGCGTCTCCTGCCCGCCACGGCAGACAGCGCTACTTTCTGCTCCGGTTGGACTGAGTCTGGCTCAGCGCTGGGCCTCTGCATGAAACTTGTGCTGGATCAGGCCAAAGGTCCGACTCCTGGCCAGGAAGATGCCTCCAGGAAGCCCACAAGGAAGCCTCTCCCCTCACTCCCGCTGCCCAGTATTTGGCGGCAAGCTAGACCGCCTCCTGCGGCAGTGAATTCCGCGCGTTAACTACATGGCCTGTGAAGAAGTGCTTCCTTTGGCTAGTGCTGAATCCCCTGGCCATCCGTTTCTTTGGATGACCTCTCTACCAGAAATAATTGTAGCAACCTATGAGCCTATCCCCTTCATGGATCACTGCCTTGTTGTGGCGAAGGGGCTTGCGTAACTCAGTGAAGCCATAAGCTATGCCGTGCAGGGCCACCCAAGACGGACAGGTCATGGCAGAGAGTTCTGACAAAATGTGGTCCACTGGAGAAGGAAATGGCAACCCACTCCAGTATTCTTGCCAAGAAAACCCCATGGAACGTATCACAAGGCTAAAAGATATGACGCCGGAAGATGAGCCCCTCAGGTCGGAAGGTGTCCAATATGCTACTGGGGAAGAGCAGAGGGAATTTCCAAGTAGCGCCAGAAAGAGTGAAGCGGCTGGGCCAAACCCGAAAGGACACTCAGCTGTGGATGTGTCTGGTGGTGAAAAGAAAATCCGATGCTGTAAAGAACAATATTGTTTAGGAACCTGGAATGTCAGATCAATGAATCAAGGTAAGCTGGAGGTGGTCAAACATGAGATGGCAAGATTGAACATCGACATCTTGGGAATCAGCGAACTAAAATGGACAGGCATCGGCGAATTTAATTCAGGTGACCATCATATCTACTATTGTGGGCAAGAATCCCTTAGAAGAAATGGAGTAGCACTCATAGTCAACAAAAGGGTGGGAAAAGCAGTACTGGGGTACAATCTTAAAAATGATAGAATGATCTCAGTACTAATCCAAGGCAAACCATTCAACATCACAGTAATTCAAGTCTATGCCCCAACCACTGAGGCCGAAGAAGCTGAGGTTGATCGGTTCTATGAAGACCTACAACACCTTCTAGAACTAACACCAAAAAAAGATGTCCTCTTCATCATAGGGGATTGGAATGCTAAAGTAGGAAGTCAAGAAATCACCGGGATAACAGGCAGGCATGGCCTTGGTGTACAAAATGAAGCAGGACAAAAGCTAATAGAGTTTTGCCAAGAGAACATGCTGATCATAGCAAACACTCTTTTCCAACAGCACAAGAGGCGACTCTACACATGGACGTCACCAGATGGTCAATATCGAAATCAGATTGATTATGTCCTTTGCAGCCAAAGATGGAGAAGCTCCATACAGTCAGTAAAAACAAGACCTGGAGCTGACTGTGGCTCAGATCATGAGCTGCTTCTTGCAAAATTTCGGCTTAAATTGAAGAACGTCGGGAAAACCACTAAACCGTTCAGGTATGACCTAAATCATATCCCTGATGAATATACAGTGGAGGTGAGGAATAGATTCAAGGGATTAGACCTGATAGACAGAGTGCCTGAGAAACTATGGACGGAGGTCCGTAACATTGTTCAGGAGGCAGCAACGAAATCCGTCCCAAAGAAAAAGAAATGCAAGAAAGCCAAGTGGCTGTCTGATGAGGCTTTACAAGTAGCTGAGGAAAGAAGGGAAGCGAAAAGCAAGGGAGAAAGGGGAAGATATACCCAACTGAATGCAGAGTTCCAGAGAATAGCAAGGAGAGACAAGAAGGCCTTCTTAAATGAACAATGCAAAGAAATCGAGGAAAACAACAGAATGGGAAAGACTAGAGATCTCTTCAAGAAAATCGGAGATCTCAAGGGAACGTTTTGTGCAAAGATGGGCATGATAAAGGACAAAGAAGGCAGGGACCTAACAGAAGCAGATGAGATTAAGAAGAGGTGGCAAGAATACACAGAAGAACTATACAGGAAAGATCTGAATGTCCCTGATAGCCATGATAGTGCGGTCACTGAACTTGAGCCGGACATCCTAGAGAGTGAAGTCAAGTGGGCCTTAGGAAGCATTAGTAACAACAAAGCTAGCGGAGATGACAATATTCCAGCTGAGCTATTTAAAATCCTAAAAGATGATGCTGTTAAAGTGCTGCATTCAATATGCCAACAAATCTGGAACACTCAACAGTGGCCACAAGACTGGAAAAGGTCAGTTTACATTCCAATTCCAACGAAGGGCAACGCCAAAGAGTGTTCAAACTACCGCACAATTGCGCTCATTTCACATGCCAGCAAGGTGATGCTCAAAATCCTACAAGCTAGGCTTCAGCAGTATGCGAACCGAGAACTACCAGAAGTACAAGCTGGGTTTCGAAGAGGCAGAGGAACTAGAGATCAAATCGCCAACATTCGCTGCATCATGGAGAAAGCAAGAGAATTCCAGAAAAATGTCTATTTCTGCTTCATTGACTACGCTAAAGCCTTTGATTGTGTGGATCACAACAAACTGTGGCAAATTCTGAAAGAGATGGGAGTACCAGACCACCTTACCTGTCTCCTGAGAAACCTGTACGAGGATCAAGAAGCAACAGTAAGAACCAGAGATGGAACAACCGATTGGTTCAAAATTGGGAAAGGAGTACGACAAGGCTGCATATTGTCACCCTGCTTATTTAACTTATATGCAGAGTACATCATGAGAAATGCCGGGTTGGATGAATCACAGGTCGGAATTAAGATTGCCGGGAGAATTATCAACAACCTCCGATATGCAGACGATACCACCCTAATGGCAGAAAGCGAAGAGGATCTCAAGAGCCTCTTGTTGAGGGTGAAAGAGGAGAGTGCAAAAGCTGGTTTGAAACTCAACATTAAAAAAACGAAGATCATGTCATCTGGCCCTATCACCTCCTGGCATATAGAAGGGGAAGAAATGGAAGCAGTGACAGATTTTACTTTCTTGGGCTCCAAGATCACCGCAGACGGTGACTGTAGCCATGAAATTAAAAGACGCTTTCTCCTTGGGAGGAAAGCTATGGCCAACCTAGACAGCATAGTAAGAAGCAGAGACATCACCTTGCCGACAAAGGTCCGTCTAATCAAAGCTATGGTTTTCCCAGTAGTAATGTATGGCTGTGAGAGCTGGACTATAAGGAAGGCTGAGCGCCGAAGAATTGATGCTTTCGAACTGTGGTGCTGGAGAAGACTCTTACGAGTCCCCTGGACTGCAAGGAGGTCAAATCAGTCCATCCTAAAGGAAATCAACCCTGAGTGCTCATTGGAAGGACAGATAATGAAGCTGAAGCTCCAATATTTTGGCCACCTAATGCGAAGAGAAAACTCCCTGGAAAAGACCTTGATGCTGGGAAAGACTGAAGGCAAAAGGAGAAGGGGACGGCAGAGGATGAGATGGCTAGATAGCATCACGGATGCAATGAATATGAACTTGAGCACGCTCCGGGAGAGAGCGCAGGACAGGAAGGCCTGGCGTGCTATGGTCCATGGGGTCACGAAGAGTCGGACACGACTGAACGACTGAACAACAACAGATGAGCTTATCCCCTCCTTGGCTTTTTTATAACCTAAAAGGCCTCTCACATGTCCATCTGCCCCCCCTTTCAAGTGCATTATGATGGCCGCAACAAACGGGCAGAGTGGCAGGGCAATCATGGCCACACATGATCACCACAGATGACACCACAAAGCAAAACCTACTTTTTCTGAAGCAGGGGCAGAAGACATCCACTCCGAGTTGCCCTGGTGTTGAGAGAGAAGCCTGAGCAGCTTATAGAACACGTGGCTTGCCGTTTGTATTGCTTTTAAGAATTTAATTGGTGGTTATGTTTTATTATCGTGTGCCGCCTTGGGAAGGCTCCTGTCCTGAAAGGCGGCCGACAAATATTTTAAATAAAAATAAAGCAGACTTTGAACAGGCAGATTAAGCACAACCAGCTTTAAGGGTCAGCAGAAGAAAGCAGCAGCTCTTGCAAAATCAGAGAAGGGGCCTCACCAACCACTCCTCCCCGAGGTGCCTCACACCAGACCTGCTGGGACTCTCGCTGCAGTTTTAGTCAGGCCCATCAGGAGAAACCAACTATTTTTAAAAGGTAAGAAGTCAACAGGGAAAACCCTGGAATGCTACCATCTGGCAGCAATATCTGGCTATTCCCTAGTAAACGAAGGGGTATCTATTCCAGTGAAGCCAGCCTCGTCTCAAAGCAGCCCCAGATAGCAAGTGGTATCTGAGTGAGAACCTGGTCTCTGTTGCTCCATGGATGCTCTTTCTGCATTCTTGATCTTGAATCTACTGCTCAACACAGGGACTGGCAGCTAGTGAGTGTGCCAAGTGCTGCAAGGTGGAGTATCTGGGCTGGAGTAAAGAGTTTCCCCAGGCCCCAGGAGCACACATCTTACGTTTGCAGCTTGGGGCAGATTTCACACTTGGCTCCTTCACGCCAGGAAACAGAATGAAGCTGTAAAGCAACTCTTTGGGCAGCAAAGCTTGCTTGTGCTAGACAAGCCCACCCCTCACAGCACAACGCCTCCATCTGGACTAAAAAATACAGCCCCACACTTACAGAGGTTTAGTCCTGTGTCTCGCTTTACTCAGAAAACACTGAGCAGAAGGGCCCCCCGGCCCCTTCCACACAAGACATTTGGAATGAGGCAAGGACCTTTCAGAAGTGCAACTGCTCTTTCCTTGCAAGACAACATAGGCCAGGCCCTGGGCATGTTACAATCCCACAGGAGTAGAGAGAAACCACCAAATTCAGCTTACTACAAAACTTGGCTTTCTTCTGTTTGCCTTTAAAAAAAAAAAAAAGCTGGCTTCTAGCTTTTATGGCCACAAAAAAATGCTTCACAGTATGTGGGGAATGGCCTAGTGGAGAAATCAAGAGGGATGGGTAAGTTTTCCAGCAAGCAGGGTTGCAGGGGCTGCATAGCTCCTTTTCCACCTCTCATAATTAGTAGAATTATGGGGGGGGGGGTTAAGTGTCTGATTTACACAGGACAGCACAGAATTCTGATCATTTTAAACACAGCACACACAACAGGTTGAATTGATTCAAAGGCAATGAGATTGTGTGTGTCCCGTCCTATGATTCCCCCCTTCTCAGCCCAAGGAGAACTGGTCAAAAGTTGATAGCAAGCCAGAGGACCCAAGAGATGGCACGGCAGCTTGCAATACAAGCTGCAAGCTGAGAGAGAATGAATCCTCCACAAAAAGACAGACACTTTGTGCATTTTATTCCTGGATTAAAAACGGTACGTAAATTCGGTTGCAAATTACACTGCCGGAGGCACTTGGCACACCCTTCGGCAGACAGGTGATTTTAAAACACCTTGAACTAAACGGGGGGGGGGGAGGGAGAATATAAAGGAGGCACAAACTATCAGTAGCATCGCCATAGGTGTGAAAAGGATTTCCCATGCTCCATTCTTCATAGAAGCCTCCCCAAAGGCAGCAGCATTGAAGCATGTTTGGAGAAGCTATGACAAGAACAGGATTGGGGGGGGCAGGGGGGAGACTCGGAAAAAAGTACAAGTCATATGTTCAGATACTTGAAGGAGGCAGTTACATTCAAAAGGAGGCTTTTGAGGCAGGTGGTAGAAAGTAATTCCACCCCCACCTTTGCATCAGCCTCCCCATCCACCTGCAAACACATACAAACACCCATTGATCTCCAGCTCCTGGCAGGCCTCCAACTCCATATCTAGACAAGATCTAGTCAGCATTGTGTGGCCGTCAAACCCAAGCAGCAGAAGGGCTGCGAGATGCTCACATCCAGCAAGGAGGGGCTGAAGTCACTATGAAAGGGCGACCGAGCTAGCACATGATCTGGTTCGCATGTAACGACTACCCGTGGGTTGTTTAAACAATGGTGGTGCTGCTTCCCGCCCATTTGCTGCTTCTGCTTCACAAAAACCACAGTTCTTGGGTAGTGCTCCACGATATCCGCACCCAACATTCTGGCTTGTTGAGGGAGAAACAACCCAAAGTTTTAACCCCGCAACAAACCACAGAAACTGGAAACAAAGCGGAAGCAGCGAGAGGGCAGGAGGCAGCATGGACATACCCACCCACGCAGCCCCGACTACCCAGGGGCAACTCTTAACGTGCAAGCTATTCTCGTGTGTGTAAAGGCAGCGCTTTACATTTACTGGCACTCAAAAAATCTTGTCCTTTCTCACTCTTCATGAGAAATGTCTTTGGGCAGTGGGAGGACAGCTGATACTTCCTTAACATTTAGCTTTTGGTTGGAAGGAGGATGGGGCAGGTAAGAAAAGAAATGCAGCTTTTATACTTAAAAAGCAAGCTAATCCAACACAATCATTGGGGTGACTCTAGAAGTTACACTTCTTCTAACTAGAGAAGGTGCCTAACTTTGGAGGCAAAGGGTGGAGAGAAGGGCGACGGTGGGCGGGGGGAAATACAGGCCTCAAAATGGCAATGAGAACTAAAATCCACGCACAACGCAGTTTTTTTAAGCATTAAGGAGGGAAAGGTAGAACAGGATGCACTGAGCTCAAGGCTTTTTTCCAGTTTTTAAATTGTGGACAGCGGTTGGAGAATACAGGTATGAAAACGGCAGTCCCCTTAGGTCCCGGTGTGCTGATATCACGTTGCGGATCGGAGGGCATGCAGCGTTAGGAGGGCTGGGAGCCCAACAGTCTTTCAATGGCAGCGTTGACGTCTCCACCGGTGGCGATGAGCGCCTGGAGGTTGGCCTCGCGGTTGATGAACCCCATGGCGTTGAGCTGTTCAAGCTGCTGCTGGAACCGTACTTCTGGGCTCTGCGCCTGCCGGGGGGGGAGAGAGAGAAGGGAACTACAGGAAGCACTCCAGATAATTAAACCCCGTGTTTGGGCATGTGCCTTGTATACAGAAAATCCCAGGCTCAATCCCTGGCAGCATCTCCAGGTAAGGCTGGGAAAGAATCCTGCCTGAAGGGCTGGAGAGCTGCTGTGCTGGTCCGTGTTGGCAGCACTGGGCTAAATGGACCAAGGGCGGAGGAGGGTATAATCGTCAGAGGCAGCTTCCTCTGCTCCTATGTACTATACGACATGTTTGGGGGGGGCGGCGCTGGCCCACAGCCCCCGACTGCAACCCCAGAGGCCACCACCGTCCACGGCGCCCGCCAGCTGGCTGGCTTCCAGCAGCCAAGCTCCAGCTACCGCACTTCCCTGCGAGGCCCACGGGGCACCAGATGGCAAGGCTGGGAGGGGGCCTGTGCTTGGAAATGGGGGGGCACTGCCAGTCAGGGGGGACAGCACAGGGCCGCCCGACGAAGGCAGCTCCCTACGTTCGCCTGGACTGCGCCCCCAGCAGTCAGCAGGAAAAAAGGGCACTGCTCATGCAGGAAACCAGCACAGCGCCACTGCTTACTTGAGAGTTGGTGCCGGCCAGCAGCTGGATCATGTGCTGCATGAGCTGCTGGTGTGGGTTGCTGTCCCCAGCTAGAGAGGCACTGGCAGGTGTTGGAGCAGAGGAGATGGGGGTCTCGGGGACTGTGCTTCCTCCGGCGGAGGGTGCAGGGACTCGAGGCATACCAAAAGACCCTAGGCTGCAGGAGAAAAGGTGGGAAATCCACTCAGTGCAACATGGCAGATACAAGGGGGGAAGAAGCGGGCGCCAGCCGAAATGTAGGAACCCAAACGATTCCTTTTGGATTCCTTTATCATAGCTAAAGCACGTGAACCGCTGCAGTTAGTGGGACATGGAAATGAATGATCAAACCCACCTAAGGGTCAAATCTACGAAGACCTCAATAGTCATTTCTAATTATTTATTCCTTAAAAAACCGATCAGGAAATGTTCTTCTTGCCCCTTTTGTTTACAGTGACATAAAGGGAAATAGTATGGGCAAGATTCTGCCCAGTTGCTCCCACCTTCCGGAGTCCTAGACAGTGAGCAAGAAGGTACCAGGTGACCAACTGGTGCTTGGCCCTTCTCCTTAGGGCTTTGTGGTTTCCTGGGGCTTACAATGCCCCTCCCAGTGCACCAGCCCAACAGTTCCGGCTGCGGGCTTGCTACAAATAATGCTGAAGCAAACAGGGATCAATTTCATGCCGCTTGCAGGGAGCCAACAACAAGGTGACCATCTGCCGCAATCCTCTGTGGGCAGGCTGCCCGTCCATCTGCCTCAAGTCCGTCCCATTACTTGGCTCCCCTGCAGTGGTGCCCCCCACAGCCCACATCCACCCCGTTACCTGGGCACCAGTCCCGGGGCCTCCGTTTGCAGTGTCTGGAGCCCCTGCTGGATCTGGAGCAGGGCCTGCATGGCACGAGGGTTGGTCAGGATCGAGAGAGAGTCGGGGTTCTGCATCTGGGGATGGCAAGAGTCGAGAGTGAGCTGCCAGCAAAGGCGGCCTGTTCTGCGAGGAAGCTGTGCACACTTTCTCCCCGGTGCATGGAAAAGTTTTCTACTCTTTCTTGCTTCTTATGGAATCCTTCATGGGAAAGCTAGAGGTGTTAGGATGCTGGTTTCCTGAAGTGTTCTATGCTATTGCCAGCAGTGAGAAACCGCAGCGCTGTTACCACACTGCCACCAATTGCTATGGTTTGCTGACACCTTGGCTCCTGGGGAAGATCCCCACCAGCCATCTTCTAGTTGGTCCTTCAGTGAGTTTTATGGCCTTTCAGAGCTTGTTTAGATGACCAGCGAGGAGTGCTTTGGGACCGGCTGCTTACCAGCTAGGCCAGGGGGAGTTTCACCCTGCTCCTGCTGACACCGCCTGGGAGCGAGGACTGGCCCCACCTCCCTCTGCAGCTTTTTAGAAAGACCCGCTTTGCTGCTGCTAACACCAAGACTAGAGGTAGTTTTATTTTGTTCTTGCTGATAGTCTAATTATTAAGCAACTCTGATGGCTTTGATACTATTTTATTAGCGATTTTTGTCATGACCTTGTTTTGAATCGCCCCACATGGACCTCATGGGACAGCAGCAGACTGGTTTTTGTCAAGCTATGCTGTGAACCACTTTGAGAACAACGTATATGCAGGAGCAGCATTCAAAGGCCCGGTTCACACAACTGCGGCTTGGGAAATAAGCCACAGTGGCTTATTTCCCCCTGTACACGACTGGCATGCGCAGGGTGGTTAACAACCCGTTGTGGCTTATAAGCCATCCTGCAATTGTGCAAACCAGGTCACAGAAAGGAACTACAGCTATGTTAGCTGCAGAATCAAAATTAATGGGGGGGGGGCAGGGCTTCATACGGCTATTCAGTGACATCATACCACAATTACTCGTAACAGTCCACATTTGTCTTTAGTGTCTCCCAACTTTTGAGTTTAAATTAGTATAGGACAATGTCCATTTTTTGTTCAGCAGTGACCACACCAGACTTCCGCATTAGGTCAGCTATCACCACCATGTCACTCTTTTTAATCCCCTGGCCTTTAAACTAAAGTGACCGGCCTACCAGGGCTCAGTGGGAGAGCACCTGCTTTGCAGACCAAAGGTCCTGGGTTCAAGCCCAAGGGATCAGGTGGCAGATGCTGGGAAAGACCGTCTTTCTGCGTGGGAGTTTGGAGTCAGGATGGACAATACTGGGCTAGATGAACCATAGTCTGACATGGCCTACGGCAGCGTCCTGCATACCTCCCATGGTTATCACAAATGCAGACTCTATGCAGGGAAGGTGCCAGACACCCACACCACTTCTGTGCCATGGTCAGAACAAGGGGCCTGCCTACCATAGCCTTGGTTTCTCAACCTCCACTCGAAGCTCTTTTAAGCTCCAACTCCTGTTAGGTTTTGCCAGCATGTAAACAGCTGGAAATCAGGACACCACACTGCTAGGCCCCGCACCTGCTGTAGGAACGCTGGCAGCTGGAGCCGCAACTGCTCCTGAAGCGGAGGATTACCGGCAAAGAGGGGAACATTCACCATCATCTGCAAGGAAACAGAAGGGGGATGCTCAGAATAGGAAAGCAGTCTATCCCTTTTCTGATGGCTTTACAACTGTATCATGGTGGTTTTAAATTCCACAACAAGTAATCAATTCACTATTACTTGAGTGGCCCAGTTCTACCAACAATGTATACTGCAACTTTTAAATGGAAACCTGAAAGTGCAAGTGTAAGGCGTTTCAGCTACAGTTTTGTCAGTCAGAGATTTGAAAGCTTTCTTCTAGAAATGCTACAATGCTCAATGTCAAACCACAGGAGGCCTACTTTCTATGTACGCCCATTCTTTCATGGTGCCCTCTGAACTTGGAAGAGGGCTGTACTCACTTGTGTTGCAATGTCGGGGTTCTGGGCAAGCGTCTGCAACATTGTGCGCATGTAAGGAGCGGAGATCACATTCTGCATGAGCTGAGGGTTCTCAGAGATCTGCTGCAGGAGAACTTGCATTTCAGGACTATTAAACATGCCTGCAATAACGGGGGCACAGGGGGAAACAGAAGAGATGGAAACCAACACTCAGTTCTGTCATCACAACTAGGTAAGAATTCCTAAAGCACAAGATATACAACATGGGACAAGGGAGGCAGCATGCTTCCTGATCACACTCTTCTTTACTACCCAGCAATAGGCCAGTGGACTCCAGGTACCAGCACGCGATGCTGCATATCGGTGAAGAATGCAGACACAGACTGCCTGCAGGCATGAGAAGCTTTCTGGCTTCTTTACTAGCACAGGCCTGGCTTTGAACACACGCAGATCTCCAAACTCTGTGGCTACAAGTCAACCATGATTCAGCTGGAACTATTATTATGGCAGCCAGACACATGGGCAGAAGATGCACTGAGTCATCAGGAGTGGGGCAGGAGCTGGGAAAAGAGGCAAGAATTGTATTGGGTTGAAAAGGTCCCAGGCCAGACCACTAGAAACCCTGTCCAGACTCCTCTCTGGTTTCTAAGTCTGTAGCTATGTGTTTCTGCCCTGCAGTCATGAGGGCTAGAAATTAATTTCATTTTTAAGCTTTATTTTCAAGATGCATCATTTTTAGCACTGCTAATGAATACAAATAATGAGAACAGAAATCCCTGCTTCTTCCCATATAAATGTCCTCCTCTAAAAAAATCTTCACCCAATTCAAAGAAGTGATATAAACAGAGAAACAGACTGAACGTGCTTAAGGAAAACAAATACCACAAGAACAAGAGAATGTAACAAGTTAGCATATTAAGGGAGCAATCCTATGGTCCCTGGGCAAGTGTCCCAAAGACCATAAGACAGCTCATACAACCGCTCCAGTGTTGGATAGCGCACTCTGACCTCAGAAGCTGGGGTCGGAGATATGACCTCAGGCCCCTCCCCCTCGCAGCTGGAGCAGGAAGAACCACATCAGCTGCCTCTCCAAGGTCAGAAGCTCGACCTCGCAGAGGGGGAAAGGGGGTCATTCTGGTGGGTGGGGAGGGGAGGAGGCTGGAGAGGCCACAACGCAAGTTATCCTGAGCCACCTTCAGCCTCCTTCCCTCCCCCTCTGAAGTGCTGTTGCTAGACGGGGAAAGAAAGAAACCAGCTAGTGAAAATGCTGGAGATCAGAGGATGGGGGGCGAAGACCACCTCCACTGCTCCTCCCACCCTGCCAGCTTCAGCCCAGCAGGACACAGGAAACTCAGAAGCCTCCAAGTTCGAGGGCTTCCGAGGAGCGAGGGCACAATTAATAGGATTGTGCCCAAAGGTTAAACGGGATCAGCCTAACATGCAAACACTGATTTGTACTGAGATGACCTGATACAAGCTGGAAGACTGTCAAAAGTGTAACCATATTTCAGAAACAAGTTTTTTTCTTGGTCAATGCTGAGAGACTCGTATTAAAAATGTGATTTTTCCATTTAACTGATATTCTAGATCTTAAAATGTGACAGAAGAAAGTGAAAACTTTCAGTGCAAGCAACTACGCTTCACAAGTGCCTCATTTCTAAATCCCAAGAACAGCATATTCAACAAGGGCGATTATCTAGGAAAGTGGGCTATTAAGGCAAACCCACTGCTGCTGAACCGTGCCTCAGAGCCCAGGCTAGTTGCATGGCAATGTACGTACCAGTCCCTAGGTTGGCTGCATTGATCCCCAAAGGGTTGGATACAGCAGGCGTGCTTTGGCTTGCGACCAGCCCAGCACTCCCTTCGCTGCTCGATGCCTGGCTCTGAGAAGCAGGCGTAGGGCTCCATGGGTTGGGCAATGGCTCTCGGTTTTCTGTCCGCAGAGGCTGAGAGTTCGAGGAGTCTGAATTCCCGGTCAGGGCGGAGAAGGGGTTGTTGCCAAACTAGACAGAGAAGACATTGCTGAATCAGTCACACATTCTCAGCCTAATCCTGCCTCACGGAATTAGGAAGAGAATAAAATGAGCTAAGGATATTGCAAAACAGAGCTTTGATTTAAAACATGCGTTTCAATGAAACAATATATACACCGTGCTATGTTATTTATTGTAAGCGGCCTCGAGCCTCAGTTCAGACATCACACAAACAGAAGCTTACCTGTGGTTTGGCGTGATCTCTCGATTAACAAACAAGCCACCGTTTGCAATCAGCTGGCAATTCAGGATCAGAAATCGTGGCTTGTACTCGGTTCAAACTATGATTTGCCAACCTAGGGTTAGGTGTGATGTCTGAATTTACGTAATTCCACCCTAGGAACAGGAGTGCCAAGGTGACAGAAAATGGAAGCCGAAAAACAGCTCTAAACCCTGATTGGTTGTACACTTGGAACTATCAGTTGCATCCTAAATTATGTTGAGTCAAACCATGTTTTGGCGTGATTCAGTTCAGAGGGAACGAGGTTCAAACGTTTCCTAAGAACAACCACAAGTGCTGCAGCCAATCACAGCAACTTATCTTTCTGCCTGAGGAAGAGTGCTGTGTTACTCCAGCACGCTGTGAATCTTGACTAGTCCTAACAGAGCTTATGTCTCATTCAGTTTAGCAATTTAAAGAGACAACCAGTAAAACAGAGCCTAGCATACCTGTTCCCTCGCTGCACTGAACATGGGTTCCTGGATATCTGTGTACATCCGGCGCAAGGCATTGTACCCTCCTGGGATACTCTCCAAGTTGCTCAGGGCTCGATCCTGGTTGCGCATCATCTCTTGCATCATAGCAGGATTGCGTGCCAGCTCCATTGTCTGAGAAGAGAAGGAGGCACAGAAAACTTTGAGCCATCACAAGGGATTTTTCAGAGTCCTGCGATCAGAAAACCCCAATTCTGTAACCAGAATAGATTCACAGGCACAAAAAGGTACTATACATGATAAAAACAATAAATAAGAAGGTATATGTATTAACAAATTATAACACATGTTTTCAAACATTAAAAGATTGCAGTAAAAGTTTAGGTTATATATTTGTTCTTAATAAAATACGTACATCTTAGCTTAACATGGATAACCTGCAAATTGTTGCACGATTTATTATGCATTTGTTGAACAAAGTTGTACATATAATGTACATGTATTATAATGGAACTGAAATAAAGAACAGTTAAAAACTAAAAAAGAATAGGTTCACAGACACAGATTATTTTACTGTATAAAGCATATCCAACGGCCTGCCCAAAGGCCTTCTAAAACAGGGCAATCTTGGCTGCTTCCCTGAAAGCCTACAAGGGACACCTTGTATGGACATCTGGAAGCGCATCAAGGCAAGCCCCCTGGGACAGGTACTGCGACTTGTGCTGTAGCAACAAAGGAATAGAACCTCAGCTTCCCCTAACAATAAACAGCAAGATGGGCAACAGGTAACAGGAAAGGGGTGATGCACATGAAAAAGACAAAAGGAGCTGAGAGCATTAAGCTTTCTTCAATCCCGCACTGCCAACACTGCAAATGCTACTGCAGAGAAAACCAAACTCGTTCGGAGACCATGCTAAGCCATGCCTATGGATGTTTAACTTGGTTTTGTGCAATAGACAAAGCACAGTTGGTTCACAAACCAGAAACCAGGGTTTGAAGTGCATTTGTACACCATGGTTTGGTGTGATGTCTGAACCGGCAAATCAGTCATGGCTGATGCTCTGCCTCTGGAGACAGGAATGCTACAGAGAAAGACGTAAGCAGACGAGCAACTCTAAATCATAGTTTGCCAATTTTGGCCTGGGTTCTGACCTATGGTTAGCACAAGCAATGGTTTGGTGTGATGCCTGAATTGAGCCACACACAATCACTGCCTCAAGCTGCAACAAAGGGAACAAGTGCCCACCTGGCGCATCAGCTCAGGGTTATTCAGCATGTGGCTAATTTCCGGGTTGCGCTCCATCAGCTGCTGCATCTGGGGGTTGGCCATGATCATCTGCCTCATGAAGTCTGGGTTGGACATCATGTTCTGGACCAGTGGGTTCTCCATGATCTGGGACAGCATCTCCGGGTTGGACATCAGCTGCCGCTGCATCTGCTGCTGGAGCTCCATGAAGTTTGCCGAGCCCATCCCCAGGTGGCCAAGCCCAGCGATGCCGCCAAAGCCAGCTAGGAGAGGATGGAGAGAAAGGAGCACCTTGAAAATGCAAGCGCCAAGGAAGGGAGGGGTGCCTGGTGCCAGTGGGCACGGGCTAGTCTGTGCAACCACCACGGCACCAAGCCTCACCCACAGAACTGGACTGGCTTGCTGGAAAGTCAAGCTGGGCTGTTGCGACCCCAGGCCTTGTCCCGGTGGTCTCGCTGCAGAGCTAGCGGCTGAAGAGTCCTTTTGGGCAGGGCAGAGAGATCAACAAGGTCAACCATGTGGGTAGACAGAAAGGGCCAGGACACTTGCAAGAGGCGAATTCTCACATGCATAGCGCAGTGACAAGGGTTTCTTCCCAAGACAGCTTCTGAACTCACAGTCTCCTACATTCCTGTATGGAGCCCCCAACCCCCAACCTCTGCACCAATCATCTCTTTGACAGGTAAATGTGCAGAGCCCCAGGGATGCAGTTGTGTCCACACAGCCTGCTGCCGCCTGTGACGATGAGGGGGGGCAGTAATCCCACCCTGGCATTAGAAGAACAGAGCCAGAATTCTCAGACCACCCCACCGCCACTCACAGGGAAATGTCCTAAGTTTCTTTGCCCCCAAATAATGCAAAGCAGCACCCACCCCCACAAATTCAACGTAGAGCAAGTGAAGGTTCGCTATCAGTGGGGATTCAATCCAGCCACGTCTTGAGCGATGGGGCAAAAAGGCAGCACCTGCATCAGGGCCCTCTCCTGCCCTAGAACTCTGCTCTCCTCCAGCTCACCCACACCAGCCTGAAAAGGGGGTAGAGAATCATGGAGCTGGAAGTAACCTCACAGGTCATCTAGTCCACCCCCCTGCTGCTGATGCAGGAAATCCACCGCTGCAGCATCCCTGATGGGTGCCCATTCAGCCTCTGCTCAAAGCCTATAATGCACTGCATTCCATGGCAGTTTTTCCACTGTCAAACAGCTCATATCGTCAGGACGTTCTTCCTAATTTTTCATCGAAATCCCCTTTCCTGTATGGTTCATACAGGTAGCAACAGAGAACAGGTCTGCTCCATCATCTGTGTGACAACCCTTCGGAGGTTTGAAGATGGCTATCACGTTGCCTCTCCAGGCTAAATATACACAACTCCTTCAACCTTTCCTTGTAGCACTTGGCCTCCAGACCCTTCACCGGAGAAGCATCTGAGGAGATGGGAAAACCGAAGGCTAGCCCCAAGACCCGTCTTGCCCATGCAGTTAAATGGGCTCCACTTTCTGCCTTCCCTGAGAAACCCATCAGCCAACCCAGCCCATCCTACTCACACAAGATGGAGGTGGCACCACCAGGTGCCCCTTCTCCTGCTGGGCCTGGCGTGGCTCCCAATCCGCTGCTCCTCCGGCTGCTGCTCCCTGTGTCCGAGAGTGCATTGTTGGATGTGGACGGCTGAGGAGGGGCTGCAGGGGAAGCAGGGGCTGCAGAGGGGGTGATGGTAGCAGGAGCAGCAGCAGCAGCAGCAGCAGCAGGAGAGGAAGCAGCACTCACTGATGAAGGATCTTGAGCCCTAAGAATAAAGCCAAGGGACAGGTGAGAACTGGTGGCGCTACCTGGAGGGCAAAGGAAGGGGTTGTCCTGCTGGGGTTTCAACCTAGATTCAACTGTTGGGGGGACATAGGGGTCTCCTTGAATTAAACAACAACCACGTCCCTGCAAAGTGCATGAAAATGCTCTAGTATATTCAAGAACTCTAGGAACACAGTGAGCAGAAAGCCCACATTTTGCAACGCAGAAAACCAAGCCACATATCGTACATCTACTAGAAGATAATTAAACACTGTATACTTTTCATCCTTGTAAAAGATGTAATTATTTAGATAACGTTTAGCCTGCCATCAATTGTAAACGTGGTTTAAAGGTAGCTTCCGTTACAACAGTCCTTGAGATGCACATGATTGTTGTTACAATTCCAAACTGGGAGCAGGAAGAAAAAGGATTAGACAGTAGCGGCCGGTCAGGCAACGGCCACCTACACAGCCCCGGACCAAGCAGCAGGCAAAGGGCGTGGCGCAAGGACTTGGAAATGCCCCACGCTGAAAGGCCACCGCTCATGGGCCCCGCAGCTGCATGCGGCTTGAACGCTGTTGTCAGAAACGTGGCAGACCAACCATGGCCAGCGAGCAAACAGGAGCTCTTTGAAAACTCTGGGAAGTAACCACTAAAACTTTGGGAAAGCACGACTAAAAAGTATCTGCATTATAAGCTGCAGCTGCTTGAATGATCTTGGCAAGCACTTACTTCTGTGGGGTTTTGATCACCAGATGCACTGTTAGTCCGTCTTTGATCCCGTGCTGATGCAACGTATCCCCGTCCTTCAGAATCTTCCCAGCAAAGATCAGAACCAGCTGATCCTGTTTGGCTTTGAACCGCCTGGAAATCTCTTCTTTGAACTAGAAAAATACATTTCAGGGGATCAGGCTTCCCTCAGACAGAAGGGATGGCCCATGGCGGCACAGCACGGAGGGCCAGCAACCGCCTGCCCTCAAGTCCTGCTGCTCTTCCACTTCCTGCCTTGCCTTCCCCGTCCCTGTCTCTACAGCCACACAGCTCCTGGCCAACCCACAGCGACGTCTCCCTTGGCATGCCTGTTTCCCATCCCCTTCCCCCGATCCTAATCCAGCCTCCACCTGCACCCAAGGCTCCTCCTAGCCCCCAAACTGCTTCTGTTCTTCAGCAGCACAGACCTGTGAGCCAGGAGGTGCCCAGGTTAAATCTCATCTCTCCTACAAAGGCATTCGTTACTGTCTGGTGTGCTGCTGCAACTGTTTTCAACTTATTATACTGGTCTTACGCTGAGCTTAATCTTGTATGGTTCACGATATCGCCGTCTCCTTGGTGCTATGCCGTTGCTAGCTGCGTTGCTGTTATGGGGATTTTGTATTTCGGAAGCCACCTTGAGAGGGTTTGACCCCCAAAGCAAACACTACGAGCATTTTGAGTAAAGAAACTGCGTTGCTGGAAAACTGCTCTCTCAGCCGCCCCACAACGTGGGGAGATCATCCCAGCCGCTCGTCGGGATTCCGTGAAGCGCTCTGGGCACCCGAGCAAGCAGCGCCCGCCTGCCCGCCCCCGCTCCTCTGGCCCCAAGGAAACCCATCCAGCCCATCGCTCCCTCGCTGCGGGGCTGAGCCCCGCTCAGCCTCCAGCGCCGGGTGGAAGCCCCCCGCCGCCCTTCGGCCTCCTCCTGCTGCCGGGAGCCCCCCGGCAGCCCCCTCAGGGGCCTTCGCAGCTCCCGGCGCCCCGCCGCCGCTCGCCAGCTCCCCCCGAGGCCTCCGGCTCCCCCGCTCCCCCGGCGCCGCTCGGGCGGGGCGGGCCGGGCTGCTGGCGGGGCGGGGCGGGCCGGCGCCTGGGGGCTCCGCCGCCGCCGGCCCCCTCTGCTGCGCGGCCTCCCGCAGCCCCCGGGGAGACGGGGGGAGCCCCCGCCGCCGCCCGCGGAGGCCGCTCGGGCCCCCGCGGCGGAGGCCGGCCCCGGCGGGGCGCCCCGCGCGCCCCGGGCTTTGTTTCGCGCCCGGCCCGGCCCGGCCCGACCCGACCCACCTCCCTGACGGAGGCGCGCTCGCCGGTGAGGATCTCCTCCTTGTCCTTCGGGGTCTTCACCGTGACGCGGATCAGCGGCCCGCCCGGGCCCGCCTCCGGGCCGTCCCCGCCGGAGCCCGGCTGCGCGGAGGACGAGGAGCCCGGCCCGCCGCCGCCGCCGCTCAGCTCCGCCATCTTGGCCGCCCGCCCGCCGGACACCGAGGCGCCAGCGCCAGACCGGCCCCGCCGGCTGCGCCCACCATAGAGACGGAGGGGCGGCTCCGAGCGCCGGCCGCGGCGCGTCCGGCTTCCCGCTCAGGGCTTCCTTCCGGCGCGCCCGGAAGGCGGCCCGCGGCGCGCCTCGCCTCGCCTGGCCTGGCCGCCGGCGCTTCTCGCAGCCCGGCGTGGGGGCGCGGGCCGAGGCGGCGCTCGCGGGCTCGGCGCAGAGGCCGGCCGGCCGGCCGGCGGCGGCGAGCCGCGCTCGCCTGCGCCGCAAGTGCGGGCCTCCCCCCGGCGCGGCGCGGCGCTCGTCCCGTGAGAGCGGCGCGCCGGGCGCGGAGGAGCAGCTGCACCCGGCGCGCCGGAAGCGGCCGCGCGCGCCGGGACTACATCTCCCAGCAGGCGCGGCGCGCCCAGCCTGGCCGCGGCGAGGCCGCGCTGCGGAGACCGCCATGCTGCGCCCCAAGGCCTTGACGCAGGTGCTGAGCCAGGCCAACACCGGCGGGGTCCAGAGCACCCTGTGAGTGGCGGCGCGCGGGGGGCCGGGCCGGGCCGGCGAGCCCGCTGGGGCGGCGCTCCCCTCCCCTCCCCTCCCCTCCCCGGCGCCTGGGGGGGGCGCCGCGGGCGGGCGAGGGGCGGGAGGCCCGGTGGCGCGCTCCGGGGCCGGCCGGGCCAGGGCGGGCGGCCTCGGGCAGGCCTGGGGCCCTCGCCCGCCCGCCGCAGACCAGGCGCGCCCCTTCCTCGGCCAGCGCGCGCCCTGCGAAGCCCGCCCGCCCCTGCGAACGCCGCGCCTGGCCCGCAGCGGCGCGCTGCGGGTCCTTCGGGGGGCCCTCCCGGGGGCGGGGCGCGCGGACCCCGCCGGCCCCGCGGGCGCTCTGGAAGGGCGCCTCCCCGTGTAGGCCGGGGGGCCTCGCTGCCCGTGCCGCCCCCGCCCGCAGCGGTGCGCCTCCTTCGTGGCGGCGCCGCCGGCCTCCGGAATGGCGCCCCGCACGCGATAGGATCGTGTCCTTCCAACGGCTGTGACGAGCTTATTTACGCTGGCGCTCCCCAACCATCAACTTACCTAAATGTCGTTGCGCTTTTAGAGCGATGCATTGTTTTAGGTTTAAAAATGGGAAAGGGCGTATAAATGTACTTAAATCAATACACGCTAAGGGGTTTGTTTGTTTGTTTGTTTTAATTTCCTGCATATATAGTCCGGCTTCTTTCCTCTTTAAGGAACTCAAGGTGGCTCACATAATCCTCCATTTTATCCTCGCAACAACCACCCTGTGAGGTGGGCTGGGCTGGGCTGAGAGTCTGTGACGGGCCCGAAGCCACCCAGGGAGCCTCTATGGGCAAGTGGGGACTACAGCCCTGGTCTCCCAACCCTCAGTCCAGCACTCTAGCCACTACACCACACTGGCTCAATAAGGATACTTAGCACGGCTGTCTGGGGAATGCTGGGAGCTGTAGGCCTTTTCTCTGTCTAAACCTGCTGGGAGCTGTAGGCCTTTTCTCTGTCTAAACCTGCGTAGGATTGCGCCCTTATTGACCCTTAATTTTTGTGCGTCCTCTTTGCCCCTGTAGGCTTCTGAACAATGAGGGCTCTCTCCTTGCATATTCTGGTTATGGAGATACAGATGCCAGAGTCACAGCTGCTATCGCTAGCAACATCTGGGTGGCTTATGACAAGAACGGGCACCAAGCCTTCAATGAGGACAACTTGAAGTTCATTCTAATGGACTGTATGGTATGTCTCATAAGTTCTTTGGTGTCTCTGATGCCCCTGTTGTCCTGTGAAGCCTCGGAAACTCAGAGCATCCATGTCTGGGCCAGAGCAAAAAAAAAGTCCCTTTTCATGGGGTCATAGAATCATAGAATAGTAGGGTTGGAAGGGGCCTACAAGGCCATCGAGTCCAACCCCCTGCTCAATGGAGGAACCCAAGTCAGAGCATCTCTGACAAATGGCTGTCCAGCCACGTCTTGAAGGCCTCCAGTGTGGGAGAGCCCACCACCTCCCCAGGGAATCGGTTCTGTTGTAGTATTGCTCTAACAGTCAGGAAGGTTTTCCTGATGTTCAGCCGGAATCTGGCTTCCTGTAACTTGAGCCCATTATTCCGTGTCCTGCACTCCGGGATGATCGAGAAGAGATCCTGGCCTTCCTCTCTGTGACAGCCATTCAAGTCCTTGAAGAGCGCTATCCTATCTTCTCAAGGCTAAACATGCCCAGTTCTTTCAGTCTCTCCTCACAGGGCTTTGTTTCCAGTCCCCTGATCATCTTTGTTGCCCTCCTCTGAACCCTCTCCAGTTTGTCTGCATCCTTCTTCAAGTGTGGTGCCCAGAACTGGACACAGTACTCCAGATGAGGCCTAACCAGTGCTGAGTAGAGGGGAGCTAGTACTTCCCAGGATTTGGAAGCTATGCTTCTTTTAATGCAGCCCAAAACAGCATTGGCGTTTTTTGCAGCCACATCACATTGTTGGCCCATATTCAGCTTGTTGACAGCATGTTTTCTTTACACAACAAAATAGTGCTCCGTTTGAGTCACATTTGTGGGAGAAAAAGACTGTATAAGAGACGGAACGTGGTGGCTATGGGTTGCCCCATCTAAATGGAGTAGAATCCCACTGTTTACCCTAGGAACTCCTGTTGGTGTGGGTCAAAGTGCTGTAGGCCTGAAGCCCCTACTAGAATTACTTTATGAGTAAGAACCTGGCTGCATATCTCACGCAGGGACCCCATTATGAAAGAGCTCTGCCTGTAAAAGAATTCTGAAGGCTTCCCTACCACCCAGTAGAGAAAGTTGGTGGGGATAGAAATCACATGCGTGGTGATGGGAGTAGCTGCCAGCTAGCCACCCTTCTCTATGACACTTATCACTCTTCTTAGAGCTAATTTTCCCAAAGAGTCGGAACATGAGAAATTGGGCAATAACCAAGAGGCCGTCGGCAGCTCTTCCGTCAGTGTCTCCAGGATTTTTATTTCTTTCGGCTTTGTCTCTTACCTTTCTGTGCTCAAATTATAATTTTTGGAATCACAACATAAAGGATTATCTTGCTTATCCAAAAATACACAGAATAAATCAATCTTTTCTAACACTTGTCTGCTCTTCCCTCACCACCTGAATTTAGACATTGTGCCAAACTGTGGCTTGCGGTAGCTCCAGTTGACAAACAAAACCATGGTTTGAGTTCCCAGACTTGCAAGTGAACTGTGGTTGAACCCCTTTTTCTTTTCTCATCTGGCTCTGCTACATGTCCCTGGAAGCTGTGCTTTGCATGACTGCTGACAAAACCATGCTGTGTGTACCACGTTATCAGACTGTAACCTCATGACATGCTGGCCTAGAAACTTTTGGTCTGCTCCCAGATGTGCGAGTGATGTGATTTCTTCCCTTTCCTTGCTGCTTTCACCTTTCCCTGTTAAGGAGGGGCCTTTCTTTCCTTGCAGTGCAACTGTGGGAGGCTTCAGGGAAGGTTGGGTGGTGGTGATGAGGGGCCTCTTTCAACTCTTCTCTTCCCAGCTCTTTGTCCACTCAAAACAGCTCTTCCCACCCTTTGCAAAGTTTTTCAGGAGTGAAATGCTGTCATCTGAGTACTTTGCTACCCAGGACTTTCTTTGCACTAGGAACCAGTGTAAGAGATGCTTGGTGAATGACCAGTGAGGTGGGGGGGCATCTTTCATTCCCCCCCACTCTGGACTGTGGTGCTCTGAGGCAGAGCAGTGCCCCTGACCGTGATGGTCAGTTCAAGCGATAGCACAATGCCCGTTTTGCAGAAGTGACAATTGCAAACCCACTTCAAACCATGGCTTCTCGTTCTGGGTAGCTGACCCCTCTCAAACTGTGGGGTTTGCCAATCCAGGCGTTTCAGCAACTGGGCAAGCTTTGCCGGCCATGGCTTGGCATAGCAGCTGAATTGATCCTCTGCCTGTTGCTTAGTGTTTTCAGCTGACAGAGTGCAATATGTAGGCAGCCTCTGCCTTAACCAACAAGCATTTTTGTTGGGTTGGGCCACGCCCATTGCTGTGTAGACTATCAGCTACCAGCGGTGGCCGTGGAGTGAGTGCCACAGGCATTGTGCAGCTGCCACAAGAGGGGTGGGCTACCACCATTTCTGTGTCACGGAGCAACAGCCACCAAAGGAGGCCTGTGAGTGACATCCACTTGCAGACCTCAGGGTTGGCACCGCTGTTCTTTTAAGAACTGAGGACGGTGGTGCTTCTACAGGTCCAGTATCTCCCATCATTGTGGCCACCTCCTTTAGTGCTCTTAAAGGGCTAGAAGGCCAAGTGGTACAGAGCAGGGATGAGCAGCTTGTGGCCCTCCAGACATTCTGGCAGGCAGTCACCATCATCCCTCACCATTGGCTTCACTGGCTAGGGCTGATGAGAATTGTAGGCCAGAACATCTGACGGGCCACAAGTTGCCCACACCTGGTATAGACCAGCACTTCTGGGGTGGGAAATCTATCGCGACTGCAGTCTGTGAATCACGTTCTGTGCACTCTTACTTCCCTTTTTCTCCTTTTCCATCTCTTCCCCATCCTGCAAAACAAATGGCATCCCAGGAGGGCCGTGTTGCCATCACTAGAGTCGCCAATCTGCTGCTGTGCATGTACGCGAAAGAGACGGTGGGCTTTGGCATGCTGAAAGCAAAGGTGAGGTCCCTCTGGCTGGCTCAGAGGCCCTGGGCTGGCCCCCCCGCTCACTCCAGCCTGAGTTGCTCCCTGGGCCTAGCTCTTGCGGGCAGTTCAACTTAGAAGGGATGCGAATACAATGGGCATGTTGGAACTGGTTTAATAACGCATTCCAGGGGGGTTGCCATGTCAGTTGCAGCAAATCCAGCAGAGAGCCTTATGTGAACTTAAAAGACTGAGGGACCTGTTGTGCCAGAAGGTTTGGTGGATCAGAGCCCATTCCTTGCAGGTCTAGCCCTCAACTATTCTCTTGGTCTTTAAGCTTTGTTTTAACGGAAGTTTTTAACAGCAGAGAATGCCTCTTTGAAGATGCACCACTACCGCCAGCAGAAATGTGCATAATAAAAAGAAAAAGTAAACCTTTTCTGCAGGAAAAAAAAATCAGTGTGCAGATCTTCAGTGCATTTCCTGTTTTAATTGATTAGAACTCATGTGGTTTCTTTAAGC
Organism: Heloderma suspectum; assembly: GCF_057233095.1. NCBI lineage: Eukaryota > Metazoa > Chordata > Lepidosauria > Squamata > Helodermatidae > Heloderma > Heloderma suspectum. Next base: position 1,285,944 of record NC_139474.1, read on the forward strand.
AAGTGACAATCCTACGAATAACATTTACTTTTTAAAAATATATTTAAGAAATTATTTTTAATCCAAAAAACATTCTTTTCAGAAGTGATGTTTCCTAATCAGTAAAAACAACAAAGTTTTGTTCCTTAAGGACTAACAGTATGAAAAAGCTAGAGTAAGAATGAAAGCTGTGCCAAGAAATCGAGAGGCAAATCTCACTGACCTGGTTTGCACGACACATGGACTGGCCTGCTAACTCCTAGAATGGTGATGGATTTAACCCACGGTGAGGCGCAGTGCCCACAGGCACTATTTTGCATATTCAAACCCTGAGTAGGGATTGTCGTATCCTGCGAATCTGGCCACAGGGTTGTTTAACCCTCGCTTAATCCACGGTGGCTAGGTTCACATGACACAACAACCCCCAGTTGGGGGTTAAATATGCAAAATGGTGGCTAGCATGTGCCACAGCCTCATCAAGGGTTAAACAACCCACGATGGGCTGCCATGTCATGCAAACTGGTCCACTAATGCCTATATTGGTGCCAGAAGTGAAAAATGAAGAAAAAGTCTCCTTCCAATTGTAAGCTAAATTAAATGGATTTAGGTCTATTAAATCCCATGCTTTCCAGTGCTTCCATAAGGTTTCCGTTTTCCTCGGAACATCTGTTTTAGTAAATGTTGTTATAGAGAAGATCAATACTGTATCAATGTCAGCTACAGTATTTTTTGCATAGAGGAGCAGAACTGAAACATCAAAAGGGATGCTATATTCCATAACTTCCCTTGTTAATCATAGAATCATAGAATAGTAGGGTTGGAAGGGGCCTACAAGGCCATCGAGTCCAACCCCCTGCTCAAGGCAGGAATCCAAGTCAGAGCATCCCTGACAAATGGCTGTCCAGCCTCGTCTTGAAGGCCTCCAGTGTGGGAGAGCCCACCACCTCCCCAGGTAATTGGTTCCATTGTCGTATTGCTCTTATAGTCAGGAAGTTTCTCCTGATGTTCAGCCGGAATCTGGCTTCCTGTCACTTGAGCCCATTATTCCGTGTCCTGCACTCTGGGATGATCAAGAAGAGATCCTGGCCTTCTTCTCTGCCATTTGCCATTTTTGCAGCCACATCACATTGTTGGCTCATATTCAGCTTGTGATCGACAACACTTCCAAGATCCTTCTCGCTTGTAGTGTGGTTGAGCCACGTATCCCCCATCTTGTAACTGTGCATTTGGTTTCTTTTTCCTAGGTGCAGAACTTGGCATTTATCCCTATTCAATGTCATTCTGTTGTTTTCTGCCCAGCGCTCCAGTCTATCCAGATCACTTTGAATTTTGCTTCTGTGTTCCAAAGTATTAGCTATCCTGCCCAATTTTGTGTCATCTGCAACTTTGATCAGCATTCCCTGCACCTCCTCCTCCAAGTCATTAATAAAAATGTTGAAGAGCACTGGGCCCAGGACTGAGTCCTGCGGTACCCCACTCGTTACCTCTCCCCAGTTTGAGAAGGTCCCATTGATAAGCACTCTTTGAGTCCGATTCTGTAGCCAACTGTGGATCCACCGGATCGTTGTTTCATCTAGCCCACTTTGAGCTAGTTTGCTCATCAGGATATCACGGGGCACTTTGTCGAAAGCTTTGCTGAAGTCGAGGTATATGATGTCTACAGCATTCCCACGGTCTACAAGGGAGGTGACTTGATCAAAAAATGAGATCAGATTTGTCTGGCAGGACTTGTTTTTGACAAATCCATGTTGGCTTCGAGTAATCACGGCATTGTTGTCAAGGTGCTTCCAGATGGACTGCTTTATCATCTGCTCCAGAATTTTCCCAGGGATTGATGTCAGACTGACTGGTCTGTAGTTCCCAGGTTCCTCCTTTTGACCCTTTTTGAAGATAGGGACAACGTTAGCCCTCCTCCAGTCCTCTGGCACTTCCCCCGTCCTCCATGATTTCTCAAAGAGAATAGACAGCGGTTCTGAGAGTTCTTCTGAGAGTTCTTCTGCCAGTTCCTTTATTACTCTAGGATGCAGTTCATCTGGCCCTGGAGATTTGAACTCATTCAAAGTAATGAGGTGTTCCTTGACCATATGCCTATCGATCTCCAGCTGCAATCCTGCCCCTTCAGCCTGCACTTTGCCTTTGCCAGGGGGGTCATAGGCCCTCTTTTGGGAGAAGACTGAGCCAAAGTAGGAATTGAGCACCTCTGCCTTTTCTTTGTCATCTTTTATCGTTTTGCCATCCTTATTTAATAGCTGAACCACCATTTCTTTCCTCTGCCTTTTACTATGCACGTAGCTGAAGAAAGCCTTTTTGTTGTTTTTAGCATCCCTTGTTAACCTCAGCTCATTCTCAGCTTTAGCCTTCCTGACGCCATCCCTGCAATTCTGTGCTACCTGCCTGTACTCTTCCTTTGTTACTTGCCCTTCTTTCCACTTCCTATATGTGTCCTTTTTTTGTTTCAGGTCATCCCTAAGCTTTTTGTGAAGCCACATTGGCTTCTTCTGTTGTCTTCCACCTTTTCTTCTTGTTGGAATTGCTTGTGATTGTGCCTTGAGAATTTCCTTTTTTAAAAGCTCCCACCCATCTTGGACTTCTTTTCTCGTTAGCGTCGCTTGCCATGGGACCTTCCTGATCATTGTTCTGAGTTTATTAAAATCAGCTTTCCTAAAATCCAGGGTACACGTTTGACTACACTCAGCTTTTGCTTCCCTTAGAACCAAGAACTCAAGTACAACATGGTCGCTTCCCCCCAGAGTTCCTGTAACTGCTACTTGATCCACTAGGTCATCTCTGTTGGTTAGGATCAAGTCAAGGATAGCCGATCCTCTAGTTCCTTCCTCTACTTTCTGTAGGAGGAAGTTATCTGCCACACAAGTCAGGAATTTCCTGGAGGGGCCATGTTTTGCAGAATTTGTCTCCCAACAGATATCGGGGAAACTGAAGTCCCCCATTACTACTACATCATGCTTCCTTAAAACATTGGCTCTTTGCTTTTCAAAAGTTTCATCCTTGTCTTCTCCTTGATTGGGTGGCCGGTAGTAGACTCCAACCACCAGGTTCCTTTTATTCTTTGCTCCATTTATTTCAACCCAGATGCTCTCAAGCTCCTCCTCCTGTATTTCTGTGCAGAGATATGTATTTTTCACATACAGTGCAACCCCACCTCCCTTTCTGTTCCTCCTGTTCCTTTTGAATAAGTTATATCCTTCAATTGCTGTATTCCAGTCATGAGAGTCATCCCACCAAGTCTCAGTTATACCTATCAGGTCATAATTTCCCTCTTGTATTAAGAGTTCAAGTTCGTTCTGTTTGTTTCCCACACTCTGGGCATTAGTATATAGACATCGAAGACCATGTGCTTCATAGTCTGGCTTTCTTCCTACATGTGCCTGAAGACTATTATTGGGCGCTGTCAGAGCTGTTCTCTCCGTTGCAGTGCATGCGCCTATGTCCATTGTTACCCGCAACATTACATCTCCCTTCCCCATAGGATTCAGTTTAAAGCCCTCCTGATGAAGTTCTTCATGCTGTGGCCAAACACATTCTTCCCATCCTTTGTGAGGTGCAACCCCGTCCCTATCCAACAGCCCATCTTCCAGGAAGTATAGCCCGTGGTCCCAGAATCCAAATCTCTCGTCGGCACCACCTTCATAGCCAGTCATTCACCCGGAGTATTGTTTGTTCCCTTTCTATCCCTCTTCTAACTACTGGAAGGATGGATGAGAAAACTATCTGGGCCCCAAAGTTCTTGAGTTTCCTTCCCAAAGCTTCAAAGTCTGACGTGATCTCTTCGTAGCTCCGCTTGGCGGTATCATTTGTTCCCACATGGATGAGAAGAAAGGGATACCTGTCAGTGGGCTTTATGAGTGCAGGCAACATTTCAGTCACGTCTCTAATAATGTTTTATAATATTTATCCAAACCGGTGTAGGTCAGTCATACCAGCAATGTGTAACGTGTATGACCCTAGTAATACTTTCCCAGAGCTTTTTAATACAGTAAGAAATCCTGTCCAGCAGTCGACGGGGGCTTTGTTGCTTTTTCCATTCCGCTGCCCTCAGGACAGTCTTGGAACTAACGGCCGGGCCTCAGGTCTGTGGTGGCGCACCGGCCTTGCTTGCAGAACGGCCCAGGTTCCGTCCTTGGCTGCATCTCCAGTTGAAAGGATCTCGGCTAGCAGAGGCTGGGAGAGGCCCTTCTCTGCCTGAGACCCTGGGGAGCTGACGCCAGTCAGAGCAGGCACCACACGGCGAGGCAGATCAATGGCAGATGGCAGCTTCTAGAGCCGTGTGTCTTTGGCCTCCTCCACCCCCAGCAGTGTTCTTGCTGCGCAGGCCTAGGCCAGCGAGAGCCTGCCTTGGCAAGCTGGTCTCCGACGTGGCCTTTGGATTTCTGTTTTGTGGCCCTGCCTGGGATGTGCCTGGGGCAAAAGCCACTGGCCCCTACCCTAGTCACACCACTGCCTCCGTAACGGGTGCAGTTGCCCCTCCAGAGCACTGCCATTTCTTCCTGTGGCTGCTCCCCACTTGGCCATCGACACGTGAATGCCCTTGTCTCTGTGCATGCTTCCATTCTCTGTCTGCTCCCATCCCTGCACTCCCATCCCTGGGTGCAGGTGCCTCTGGAGGTGGAGCAGCGGCTGCATCTTGTCAGAGGTCTCGGCAAGCCCTAGTTGGCACCAGCCAAGTTCTGTGAGCCCGTTTCAGACTCTGGTTTCTGGTTCTGGTTTGCCATCTTCCCGCAGTTCAGACATGACAGCAAGCCAGAGTTAACTATGTTTGGTGTCGCATCTGAACTGAGCCAACATGTGGTTCATCTGAGTTGTGCAGGGGCCACGTGACCAACCAGCCTGCCCCTGTGCTTTTTTCCAGGCTCAAGCTTTGGTCCAATACCTCGAAGACCCCCTCACCCAGGTGGCTGCCTCCTGAGCTGGTGGAGCCCGAGCTGGCAGGGCCTCTCTCGTTCGGAGCTGTTCTCCAGAGAAGCTTCTCTGCCTCGTGGACTCTGCCTCCCAGCAGCCTTGTGGATCACAGGGGGCACTAGCATTGCATGTATTCCCGAGATGAAAATGTTGGTGGGAAGAGAATAAAAGAGTGTTCTTAGTGGCTCGAGTTCTGTCTGTTTGAGGATGGGTGGAAGGGGCCGGGGCAAGGTCTGGGGGTACTTTAGTGCAGAACTGTTCTGTTAACAATAAAATGAAGAAATCATTTCATAAAAGCCAGGTTGGATTGTTAACCAGTTGGATGGATGGAAAGCAGCAGACAGAACGTAAAAGTAGTGGTCCATTCCATTGGGTGTCACCTGTTGAATTGGGGCCCTCAAATGGCATCACCACCATTTTCAACAGAGCATGAAGGAAAAAGCAGGGGAGTATTGCATACACAGAGACGAGCGAGATGGGGCCCATACGGTAGAAAATTATAGCCACAATCTTGCACACATTTACTTGGACTAAATCCTAGTGAACACAGTGGGGCTTTCTTCGAAGTAAACATGCATAGCATTGGGCTCCACGTTGCAGGCTGAGCCTGGTGTTGAAGATGTAACCGGGGTTGGAAAAGTCTGGAGACCAGCTGGTTTTTAAAGTTTCTGTTGCTAAGCTGGGAATCTGCACTGATGGTGGCCTCTTGGTGGCAGCAAATAATCAAAAAGACATTTTCTTTACTTAAATGTGGGTTTAATTGGCCGGTTCCAGTTGTCTTGAGGTTCGGTTCCTTTCGGTGCAGAGGACACATTTGAAGAACCCGCCCCAGAAGAACCTGGCTTCTCCCATGCAAACATTCCCATCCCCTGCTCAGGCTGGGCTTATTTCCAGTTTAGGACCCTAGCTGGGAAATCATGGATTTGTAAATCACTTGGCAGACACGTGGGGGTGATAAATGCCTTCCCCCACCAACACACCAGATTTTGCCCTGCAAGGTTTTTGCCACTAATAACTCACTCTAGCAAGATGCTAGGCTGATTTTTGTGCAAAGCTCCCTGGAATGTGAATTACTTGACTCTCAGATAGGCTTCTGCCTCTTCCGGAGCATGCACACACAAGGAGAAGCTGATGGAATCAGCTTAAGATTTGAATTCCAGGGGCTTAAAGTGCTAATAACCCTCTAGGCGTAATACAGCTGGCCTGTGTGCTTGTGTCTGCTCCATTCTACGCTGACAACTTGTACATTTATAATTAAACGCTAACGAAGGCACATGTTGAGGCTGCCATCTTATGTGCACTTGGGAAGGCGATCTCTTGAACTCGGTAGGACTGACCTGAGTAAACATGCATGTCTTTTATGTTTCAGGCTTTAAGTTTCAGAGTGCTCCATCTTCTAGCTGATCATCAAAAGGCTACACAGACCAGTCTGGGAACAGTACATGCATGAATGCTTAACAGCTGCAGAACACCACTATGGAGCCGAGGGGGGATTTGCGGCATTCCTAAGTTGCATGGCGGGGAGGCATGGTCCTCTGAACAAATCTTCTGCAGATACGGTCTGCACGTTCTCCAGATGTATTCTGGGATACAAAAAAATCACCCTGGGACTGTAGATCTCAAGGGGAGTGCCTTCTGGCCTCTTGTCATCCATGGGACCAAAGGCCTCTGGGAGGATGCGCCCCCAGCTCCAGCCTTCCAAGAATGTCATGGTGAGGGGGAGGCCAGCCTGGCCCCATCCATTGGCCAGTGAAAGTGCAGCTGCTCCAGTGTTTGCTTTCCTCTTCCTTCCTCATTCTTTTTTCCTTTTGTATCATGTCTTCTGAGCCTGCATTACTAAAAAAACAGGATCTTTAGGCATCTTGAAAGTCACCAAGACATGTGTGATGGCACAAGCCAAAGCCATCCTTATTTCTAGTGTTGGACTCCTGGGTCTGCAAAATATCTGTCCAGCACTTAGAAAAAACTTTGGCTTTTCAGCAGTGTTAAATCAGTAATAACGAGGGCTAGAAACTTGTCCTTTTTATTCATAATGAAAAGTGTTGATTCTCAAAGACTGGGTTTGCATGACACAACAAACCATCATGGGCAGCCAGCCATGGCCGGTTCTTGTGTCATCTAAACACAGAGCACTTTGTGCAGGGTGGTTTATTTTTCAGGAACAAGCCATGCCGAGAACCCACGGCTTCTTGTAGGGGTTTTCTTGCCCATGGTGGGTTGTCATGTTGTCCAAACCCGGGAGAGTGATTTCATTATGGGTTACGGTGATCAGCTACAAAGCCGATTGGCAAGAGCAGCAAAACAGCCGGCACCACTCACTTTTCACAATCTCACCAGTAACTGCCCTTCCAAAGTGCTGAAACGACACTTTGGAAAGACCGTCACTTGTTCCTTGGCATGTTTTATTTTTTTGGTACCTCAAAAATGGTCATAATTGTCAGTCTTTCACAAGTGCTTTGGTGCGGTTTTATGGTTGTGGGATGTGTGTAGTCTCACCTGGTCAATTTCCTTGTCTGTTTTTGCTGTCAAGTGGCGTAGGTAATATGCAATGAAACTGACAAGAAGAGGTTGCATAGGCTAATTTGCGCAAAGTTGTGAGTGACCAGGGGAGAAATAATCCTAAAGGGAAGGAAGGACCCGGTAGCTCAGTTTCGAAGTACCGAAAAGGGGGTGGGGGAGCCAAAGGAGTAGGTGCACCGAAAGTGGGGGGACAATATCTCCCCCTGGCTGATGTGATCCTCTTGATTTTAACCGTTGGACTGACATGTCTTGGTGTCCCCCTCCTTTTCAACAGTTCCACAAGTCTCCGGCTACTCCAGAAAGGGCAGCTAAAGGCCCTGAGAAGCTCCGGCTACTCCAGAAAGGGCAGCTAAAAGCCCTGAGAAGCTGGCTGCATGGGACGGAGTGAATGGGGCCCCATTGGGGGGGCGGGGAGGTAGAAGTACTGCTGCTGCCCTGTTTGCTTCATCCCATTCTGCCACCCTCTAAGGGTTTTTTTTAATGTCGGGAAAATGTGGGCATTTTGTGGGGCTAAGTAAATGGAGATGAACTGTGCACAAATTTAATGACTGGGAAGTTAATGGAGTCAAAATTTGAGCAAAATCAATGGTTTTGTGAGTAAATGGAGGGGAAATTTGCACACCTGCAGTAACGGAGTAGTTCGTGCAGGTGCGCAAATTTCCCCTCCATGTACTTCCCAGCTATTAAATTTGTGTATATTTCTGCAGGTCTTTAAAAACAGTACTGCAGTAACTGCAGCGGTAAGTGCTCTGAAAAGGAGCTGTGAAAGGAGGGAGCTAATATCTCCCCGTTCTGGAGCAGCTGGAGAATCGAGGTGCTGAAAAGGTGGAGGACACTGAGCACTATCAAACCGACAGTTAACACTGAGAGAATCAGATCGGCACGACGGAGATATTGTCCTCCCGGTGTACCTGTTGCTTTGGCTTCCCCCACCCTTTCTTGCTCGGTCCTTCACAACTGTGTGCAAATTAGCCTATGCAGCCTTGTCTTGTCAATTTCCTTGTATGTTACCTACTCCCCCCCTTCCCTGCTCCCTTCCATAGCCGAAGCAGACAAGGAAACTGACCAGGCAAGACTATGGACGGCCGTACATTCGTGCTTATGCATCTGTGAAAGACCCGCAAAAATCTTTTGTAAAAATATAACTCCAATTGTGCATTTTTGAGGCACCATTTTTTTAAAATGCCAATGAACAGAAAGGGGCAGTGATCAGAGCAGGGAGGGGGAGACAAGACAGTTTTTGCTGTAAAGTCCCCTGGGACATATGCCAGGGCCAGCTGGAGGACTAAGGGGGAAGGAAGGGAAAAGCACCCCACGGCAAGCCCAGTCATCTGTTGGGCGAACCAAGGGTGGTTCAGCAAACAACCCACACCGTGTAGCTTATCTGCATGAGTGGCTTAGCATTATGTGTGAACCTGGCATCAGAACTTTCTGTGCTAGATTCTGTATGGAATTCCATGTGCACATGGAACAATCAAAGAGAAACACATTTACTCCATTCACCATTAAAAGAGAAGAGATGTACTTGTTAGGAGTAACCTGTTTAAGTCCAATGTTCTCTCACCCCAAAGCCTGTTGAAGTCTCTTTAATCAACATCCCATGGGGTTTGAATCAGAGCCATTTAAGTAGTAGTGGATGATTTGCAGCGCGTGTGTGTGGGTTTGTGTTAATCTTTTAATGCTTTTGTTTTCCTTCTCGTCCTGTCCTGGATGAATCTTTACCTGTGTGAGAAGAGAGTCCACCTTCCTATGCAGCATTATCAAATTTTAGGAGAAGTCCGGAGCAATTGATTTCAAGTTGGCGGTTCCCTTCCTGTTGGTGTGTTTCATCTTCAGTTTTTCCTTTTGTTTTTACTTAGATTATAAGTGCCAGCTTTATTGCACAGGTGCCGTGTGTAATAACCAGCTCGTTCCTACTTCTGGATGGCGGCTCTATGCTCGTCAGGGTGCAAATAATAAAAAAGTAAAGCAAATGATGATAAGCCTTCACACTTTGGAGCTTTCACTGCTCGAAATCTTGGTTCTAGACTGTGGACATTTTGTAGTACTAAAAGAACAGGAGCTTTAGGCATCTTTAAGTCACCAACACATTTGTGATGGCACAAGCCAGAGCCAGCTTCATTTCTAGTACTGGACTGCTGGGTCCACAATCTAGGGAACCCTGTGCGAGGGATGTGTCTACATGGCAGTATTAAACCGGTTTGATTGAACCTGGCTGGCTTGTATGTTTCTGTCAAAGGAATCCAGGGAACTGGGGCATGGTGAGAGGGCTGATTTGGAGACCCCCAGCACCTTCATGCAGCAGCAGTTCCTAGCAAGCCATAATGGTTAAAACTGGCTTGACACTCATTGTGTGCATTGTGAATTGCAAATAACAAACTCTGCACTTTTTTTGTAAAATAGAATAAACTAAAAATACTTCCCAAAGTGATACTGAGTAGTGAGACGTTTTGTTTACCAGCCATCCCTTCAGGTTGCATTTCCAACTTCTTATGTACCTGAGGTTATCATCCTTTTCTGCATTCCACGCTTCGGTCTAGCTGGATTAGTTATTTAGCTTTATGGCAGGGAGGCTAGGAATTAAGCATGTTTTTGACAGTGCTACTGAGAGCATAATGTAGGCTTCTAATTCAGGATCCAATAGCATAAACAATCTGAATAATTACAACTTCCGTTGTTTGTTGTTTATTCGTTCAGTCGCTTCCGACTGTTTGTGACTTTATGGACCAGCCCACGCCAGAGCCTCCTGTCGGCCGTCGCCACCCCCAGCTCCCCCAAGGTCGAGTCCGTCACCTCCAGAATCTCATCCATCCACCTTGCCCTTGGTCGGCCCCTCTTCCTTTGGCCTTCCACTGTCCCTAGCATCAGCATCTTCTCCGGGGTGTCCTGTCTTCTCATGATGTGGCCAAAGTACTTCAGTTTTGCCCGTAATATCCTTCCCTCAAGTGAGCAGTCTGGCTTGATTTCCTGGAGTATGGACTGGTTTGATCTTCTTGCAGTCCAAGGCACTCTCAGAATTTTCCTCCAGCACCACAGTTCAAAAGCACCTATCTTCCTTCGCTCAGCCTTCCTTATGGTCCAGCTCTCATAGCCATAGGTTACTACGGGGAAGACCATTGCTTTAACTATGTGGACCTTTGTTGTCAGTGTGATGTCTCTGCTCCTCACTATTTTATCAAGATTTGTCATCATTGACAGCTCTCCTCCCAAGAAGTAAACGTCTTCTGATTTCCTGGCTGCAGTCAGCGTCTGCAGTAAACTTTGCGCCTAGAAAGACAAAGTCTGTCACTGCCTCCACGTTTTCTCCCTGTATTTGCCAGTTATCAATCAAGCTGGTTGCCATAATTTTGGGGGGTTAACTGCAACCCAGCTTTTGCACTTTCTTCTTTCACCTTTGTCATAAGGTTCCTCAGCTCCTCCTCGCTTTCAGCCATCAAAGTGGTATCATCTGCATATCTGAGATTGTTAATGTTTCTTCCAGTGATTTTAACTGGGCTTCATTGAGCCCAGCACGTCACATGATGTGTTCTGCATACAGGTTGAATAGGGAGGGGGAGAGTATACAACCCTGCTGTACTTCTTTCCCAATCTTAAACCAGTCCGTTGATCCGTGGTCTGTTCTTACCGTTGCTACTTGGTCGTTATACAGATTCCTCAGGAGGCAGACAAGATGACTTGGTATCCCCATATCACCAAGAACTTGCCACAATTTGTTATGATCCACACAGTCAAAGGCTTTAGAATAGTCAGTAAAACAGAAATAGATGTTTTTCTGAAACTCCCTGGCTTTCTCCATTATCCAGCGGTTATTGGCAATTTGGTCTCTAGTTCCTCTGCCTTTTCTAAACCCAGCTTGTACATCTGGCAATTCTCGTTCCATGAATTGCTGGAGTCTACCTTGCAAGATCTTGAGCATTACCTTGCTGGCATGTGAAATAAGTGCCACTGTTCGATAGTTTGAACATTCTTTGGTGCTTCCTTTTGGTATGGGAATATAGGTTGATTTTTTCCAATCTGTTGGCCATTGTTGTGTTTTCCAAATTTGCTGGCATATGGCATGCACCACCTTGACAGCATCATCTTGCAAGATTTTCAACAGTTCAGCTGAGATACCGTCATCTCCTGCTGCCTTGTTATTAGCAATGCTTCTTAAGGCCCATTCAACCTCACTCTTCAGGATGTCTGGCTCTAGCTCACTGACCACACCATCAAATCTATCCCCGATATTATTTATTTATTTATTTTTAAATTTATTAATCGCCCATCTGGCTGGTCACCCAGCCACTCTGGGCGACGCACAACATACAATAAAACAGTTTAAAACAATAAAATTCTACAAGAAAAACATTTTCTAAAATACCCTAACCCACCCCAAATGCCTGCCTGAACAACCACGTTTTTAATGCACGACGGAAGCTCATTAAAGAGGGGGCATGATGGAGTTCCACAGAGTGGGGGCCACCACAGAAAAGGCCCTCTCCCTCGTCCCCACCAGTCTAGCTGTCCTGGCTGATGGGACAGAGAGAAGGCCATCCGAGGCTGATCTTGTTAAGCGGCCTGTCTGGTGCTGCTGGAGGCGCTTCTTAACATAGGCTGGGCCGGAACCATATAGGGTTTTAAAGGTCAAAACCAACACCTTGAATTTGGCCTGGAAAACAACTGGTAACCAGTGCAACTCCTTCAGCAGTGGAGTGATGTGATCTCGCCGGTGGCTGCCTTTAATCAGGCGAGCCGCCGCGTTCTGTACCAGCTGCAGTGTCCGAACCGTCTTCAAGGGTAACCCCACGTAGAGCGCATTACAGTAGTCTAAATGAGAGGAGACCAGGGCATGTACTACCGATGGGAGCAGATGGTCAGGAAGGAAGGGGCGCAGCCGCCGTATCAGATGGCGTTGATACAGCGCTGTCCAGCTCACAGCTGACACCTGAGCCTCCATGGACAGCTGGGTGTCCAAAATGACCCCCAGGCTGCGGACCTGGTCTTTCAAGGGTAGCTGTACCCCATTCAACACCAGGTCAACATCCCCTAGCCTTATCCTTCCTATACAGATCTTCCATATATTCTTGCCACCTTTTCTTGATCTCTTCTGCTTCTGTTAGGTCCTTGCCATCTTTGTTTTTGATCATACCCATTTTTGCCTGGAATTTGCCTCTGATGTTTCTAATTTTCTGGAAGAGGTCTCTTGTCCTTCCTATTGTTATCTTCTTCCGCTTCCATGCATTGCTTGTTTAAAAATAATTCCTTATCTCTTCTGGGTAACCTCTGGAATTTTCCATTTAATTGGGCATATCTCCCCCTATCACTGTTGCCTTTTGCTTTCCTTCTTCCTTGGGCTGCTTCCAGTGTCTCAGCAGACAGCCACCTTGCCTTTTTGGTTTTCTTTTTCTTTGGGACGTTTTTTGTTGCTGCCTCCTGAATAATGTTGCGAACTTCTGTCCATAGTTCTTCTGGGACCCTATCTACTAAATCTAGTCCCTTAAATCTATTCTTCACCTCCACTGCATATTCATTAGGAGTATTAGTGAGCTCATATCTAACTGATCTGTGGGTCTTCCCTGTTCTCTTTAGTCTGATTCTAAATTGTGCAATAAGAAGTTCGTGGTCTGAACTACAATCAGCTCCAGGTCTTGTTTTTACTGACTGCATAGATGTCCGCCACCTTTGGCTACAAAGGATGTAGTCAATCTGATTTCGGTGTCGACCGTCTGGTGAAGTCCATGTATAAAGTCGTCTCTTAGGTTGTTGGAACAGAGTGTTTGTTATGCACAGTGAGTTGTCTTGGCAAAATTCTATCAGCCTATGTCCTGCTTCATTTTGTTCTCCCAGACCATGCTTGCCTGTAATTCCAGGTGTCGTTTGACTACCCACCTTAGCATTCCAGTCTCCTGTAATGAAAATAACATCTTTGTTTGGTGTACTATCCAGTAGGTGCTGCAGATCCTCATAGAACTGATCTACTGCTTCTTCAGCATCTTTGGTTGGGGCGTATATTTGGATCACTGTGATGTTAAATGGCTTACCCTGAATTCGAATTGAGATCATTCTGTCATTTTTTGGATTGTATCCAAGCATTGCTTTAGCCACTTTATTATTAATTATGAAGGCTACTCCATTTCGTCTGTGGTCCCCTTGTCCACAGTAGTAGATCTGGTGGTCATTTGATGTGAAATGGCCCATTCCAGTCCATTTCTGTTCAATGACACCCAAAATGTCTATATTTAATTTTGACATCTCCACAATAACCACATCCAATTTGCCCTGGCTCAAAGATCTTACATTCCAGGTTCCGATGGTGTGTTGATCTTTAGAACATCGGATTCGTCGTTCACCACCAGCACCATCAGCTGCTAGCCGTCCTTTCGGCTTTGAGCTGGCTGCGTCATCACATCTGGGGCTAGTTGAACTTATCCTCTGTTCCTCCCCAGTAGCATTTTGACCATCTTCCGACCTGGGAGTCCCATCTTCCGATGGTATACTGACATATCTCTGGTTGTACTGATCCATTTAGTTTTCATGGCAAGAATACTGGGGTGGGTTGCCATTTCCTTCCCCAGGGATCGTATTTAGTCTGACCTCTCTGCCATGACATTCCCGTCTTGGGTGTCCCTTCACGGTTTAGCTCATGACGTCATTGAGGTGCTCAAGCTCCAGCACCACAAGGTAGTGATCACCTTTGCTGAAGACAACTTCCATTATTGAAACAAAATCCAGTTCCTAGCTCTCAGGTTTGTGAAGAACTGCCTGAAGGTGCACTGGAAGTTTCTGCTAAAAGGCTTAGACTGAGTGGGTGAAGAAACCTCAGCCTGTGAGCCAAGCATCCACATCCAGGTGCCTCAGTCCAGATCTCTGGGCTCTCCCGAAACCACGCCTCCTTTCAGCAGGCCAGACCCTCACTGGCCCCGCTCCGCATTCTTATTTTCTTCATCCTGCTCTGTTCCCCAAATACAAAGTCAATGGAGGAAAACCTGCAGAAGTTGGGGGTGCAGGGTGGAGAATGCCTGGATCACAATCTCCCTCCCCAATTGCGCACTGAACCAAGGTAGGACCCACATCTGTGTATCAACCCACTTTCGGCTCTGGCTGCGCCCATTGCTGGAAGGTGGACCCCGACTTGTTTCAGTTGAGGTAATGTGCATCTCAGCAGGAAAACAGCTCCCCACCCCTGCTTCAGAAACTGGAGATGGACCAGTCCTGTGTGTTCTTGTGTGAAGGTTAAGTCCTGCTGATTTGGTCTTACTTCAATGTCAGGGCCTGAATGGATGTTGCACATAGCCTGGCATGACATCCCCCTGCTGTTTCTTTTTTAACCAGAGAGAGAGAGAGTTTCACCCAACCAAGTTCTCCCCATTCCACTTACAGAATCCCATGTTCCCCTCCAAACATTGTTTTATGAGCCCATGCTTAGAGATACAGGCACCTAGAACTATGAACATCGCATTAGAAGAGCCCTGCTGAATCGCATCATCTAGTCCAGCATTCTGTTCCCCCAGTGGCCAACCAGCTGCCTGTGGAAGCCCACAAGTAGGATGTGAGCTCAAGAGTACCTCCTTGCCCATGTTCCCCAGCAACTGGTGCAGGGACATACCACCTGATACTGGAGGCAGCCCACGGCCATCAGAACTAGTAGCCATTGATCGCCTTCTCCATGAATTTGTCCAATCCCCTTTCGAAGCCACATGCTGTGGTAGCAAATCCATAGTGTATGGTGTACCATGTGAAGCCCTTTTATCTCTCCTGAATCTCCCAACATAGAATTTGGAATCTCCAAGATGTTGCTTGCATGGCTTCAAAGAGGGATCGGACATTCGAGGAGGAGAGGGCCATTGACAACTGCCTCCAGTCTCAGAGGCAGCATGCCTCTGCATGCCAGTTGCTGGGGAATTCGGGCAGGAGGGGGCTCTTGTGGACATGTCCTATTTGTGGGCTTCCAATGGGCGGCTGGATTGTGAGCTGTTGTGTCATGCAGCGCGGGTTGTGAGCCAGGAAGACCCCCACTTCAGCTGTTATTTCTGCCATAAGAGTATTACCTCTTAGCGCACCCCCACACACACACAACAGGAGGAGTAACCATGGTGCACAGCAACCCTGTCAGGCTTATTATTGTATTTATTCATTTGTATCGTTTGTGTCATTTCTCTACCTAAAGGCACGCAAGGCACCAAGTAACATTGAAACTATTGTGTCACGTATGTACATAGAGCCATGTGAGTTGGCTTTTGTTTTTAACATTTTCCTCCGCCACTCCCCCAAAATGCCGGTTGCTATTTATTCACATTTTACCGATGGGGCGGCGGGCTTGCCCAAGACCACAGGAGGAGGCTGTAGCAAGAGGGGAGAGAAGAAACCAGATCACAGTTGCGCCTTGGATTTCCCAGGGAGATGGACTGCCTGTCCCCGCCAGCTCAGGGGCTCAGGCTGCCTCCGTTTAATACAGTCAGGATCTGTGCCAGCGTCATTTAGGGCGCAATCCTATGCAGGTTTAGACAGAAGAAGGTAGGACTTTTTTTCTGTGTAAACCTGCACAGGATTGCGCCCAACGTGCCATTCCAACTTTTTCCATAGGGTGGTCCTGTTTTCAGTTTTCCGGAAGACATCCTGTGACCCTTAGCAGGCTGCAAGAGACGAGGAATTTCAACAGGAGCCTCTTCAAGGATTTACCGGCTGAACTTCAGCCTGTTGTGCGGCTGTCAATAGCCCAAGGACTCTACCTACCGGTTGCTGGCAAGCTGCCTCGGTACTGTTTCGATAAGGAATGATATAAATATCGTCATATAATACAATTGTATCAGTATAACACAACAGGAGCTCTGGCACAGAGAAACACGAGTGGCGACCACCTGGGGCAGCCCCCTCCAGCCACTGCCCCCCCCGGCCGTAACGCGAGCCTCGGCGACTCGGGCAGAGTCCGTCGGCCCCCGTGACGCGCCCAGGTGAGGCGCAGGGGAAGGGCCGGGCGCAGCCCTTACCTGTCTGACCGGCACAACAGCCGGAGCCCCGCCCCGCTGAGTCAGGCAGAGCGGCACCTTTCACCCACCCTTCTGCCTTTCCCTCTCCCAAAAGGCAGCCTTGCTCGAAAGGCCCCGCACCCACCGCCCCACCCTACCCTCCCTCGGTGCAAACAGTCGCCTCCCTTCGCACAGGCAAACTCCGTTTCTCTCCCCGCCGCTGCTGCCGCTGCAAAGAACGCCGTCTAGCATTTCCCCTTTCGCCACCTTCCTGGCTTAGTGGATTGGGGTATAAGCGAAGGAAGGCAAGCGAAGGCTTCCCAGCTGAAGTGGGCCCACCCGGGCAGCCCGGAAGCCATGGGGACCTCCGATGAGGATTATAACTTTGTCTTTAAAGGTGGGTGTCCATTTCAGCCCTTCTAGAAACTGGGGGGCGGCCCTGAGTTCTGTTCCACAAGCTGCATACTGAGCAAGGTCTTAAAGGTAGGGAAGCCTCTTCCAAATTCTGAATGGATAAGATCTTCAGAGATGGAGGTGTTCAGGCACTGGGAGAGGGGAAGGACCCTTCTGTGCCCGGGACTCCGGGCAGCCACCACCACTCAGAGTAGACCATACTGGGCTGGATAGGCCAACAGGGGGGCCTGGCAGAAAGCAAAGTCCGCTGTTCCTGCCTGAGAGCTACAGAAAAATCTCTGTCTTTGGGTGAGAGCTTGCGATGAACTCCTGCCCTCGTGTGACACCTGAGGGTATCCGTGGTGCTTCTTGCTTTAATCTTAGCCGATTATGATTTTTTGCTCATTACACCTGCATAAGCTTGCATATGAATAAAGCCTTCCCCAGCCTCAGGCCTTCCAAGTCACGACTAACTTAATTTCGACTCTACGTCTGCATCCAACCCAAAGATAAACACATCAAATATCAGTAATGACAATTTGTAAAGGAAAAATTAAAGAGGCAGTAGCAGCATAAAACAATTTACAGAGGTATTTTGAAATAAACCCGCCTTCACGGCCTGCCTACAAGTGTGACTGTTCTCAGTCTTCGCTGCCACAGAGGAAAGGACCCCCTGCGTGAAGCCCCCACCTGCCATTTCTGATGGTGAAACCCCAGGAAGTGAACCAGGTTGTTCGTGTGGCAGAAGGCGTTTCTTGAGATCTTCTGCTCTGGGCTCTTCAGGGCTTTAACACTCGAAACCAATAATGCCTTGAATCAAGCCTGGAAAGAAACTGGCAACCAGCAATGCCTTGGGCTGAACGCCACACATTTCAATTAGCCATGTTGTCATTCAGTTGTTCCGATTATGTTCCCTAACTTTTTCTCATGCCTTCTGATGTCCGTACCCATTCACAAACATCTTTTGCTAGTCCTAACAGGGCCAGAGTAGGTCACTCCTCCATGCTAGGTGGGGCTCTATCCTTGGTCTAAGCCTTGTGCAGTTCCCCGCTCACCCCTGATATGCAGATGGGGGGGGGGGAAGAGAGAGAGGATCAGCCATCCAAACACCACTGAATCCATGTGCAAGTTGGATTTTTAATACTTCCCTCCCTGATGTTCTCCTTCATTGAGCAGCTGCTGAATTATTAAAGCCAGCATAGACTGTTTTGTGCATCCCAACTCTCCAAGCAGTGAGGGTTCTGGCACTTACTCTGGAGTCTGGCTTCTTTTGAATGAGGTCACCGGAGGCCTTTTGCAATATTTTTGTTTTTTTAATACTGAAATGCAAGTTGAGATTTCACAGTGTAATCTTTATGCTATGAAATCTCGACTTGTATATTTGTAAATAACCAAGAACCATGGGGTTGGAAGAGACCTCCAGGAGATCATCTTGACTCACCCCCAACTTACAACAATATGTTTTGGTTTCTGAGAAATCATGCTGTCCATTTGTTTTTTAGACCAACAGGTAGCCGTAATTGGAGCAGGTAGAGAGCTAGAAACTACGCAGTTGCTTGTTGTTCAGAGGCATGCAGCCCTAGTGCTGATCTTTAAAGTCTGGATTAGCAGTAATAGCGATCACGGCAAGGTTGTGGAAGTCCAGAATGCCCACTGATGTTTGGTCTCTACAGGGACTGGAAAAATCTGACATCTGGGAGGTAGACAGCTGGCAGTGACTGCTACCAATTCTGCAGAACAGAGGTATCCAGGTTTAAAAGGCACTGCTGTGCCTGGTAGGCAGCACAACCCCTTGGAAAATGGACTTCTATGGCGCAGGATGGCGGGGAGTGCCCGGTGGGGTTTCTTGGCAGGGGGAGCTGTGACTTGAGGTGAGGCCCCGCGACGAGATGGAGCAGCCGACAAAGAAAGCACAAACGAACGCAAGGGCCGGGTGTTAATTTGGTGGGGAGGAAGGAATGCAGTGAGTAAACAAGATGCTGAGCTGGCAGGAGGGTGTGCTAGGCCAGGTTGTTTAGCAACATGCAAAGGGCGTTAGAACTAATTCTGAAATGAACCGGCCAGTTTATCTTCGGGATCATTCACGGCATGGCGGACTCAGTGGTGCCGCTGAGGCTCGACCCCCATCTCAGCGACCGCCCAGACAGCGAGAAGTGATACGCAGGGAAGCAGGAGCAAGTTCTGCCTTATTGCTGTAGGCATCTAGTGCTGCGATTCGAGAGCCACCGCACGTGCCCAGAGTATTTACAGGCTTTTCATTGGGGCTGGCTCTTGCGGCCAACGGCACCCAGAGTGAGTGCTGCTGCAGGAGGCTCCGGGCTGCAGGTGAGAGGCCGAGGGAGGTCCGTGGCACCATCCAGAGGCAAAGCATCACCTCCTCTGCCACTTGCAGGCAAGCAGAGGCATGCTTGTATTGCCCCAAGCTCCAGCCCAAGCAGTTTCCACACTAGCCGTGGGCCCTGCTGGCTGGGAATGATGGGAGTTGCAGTCCAGCACATCTGGCGGGCGCCAGGTTTGGGGGAGGCTGCTGTGCACAGTGCGAAAGGGTCTCCTCTGCTTGCTGTATCTGCTTACAGCGGCCTCTTTTCCACAGACTTTAAAGCCACGTCAGTGTCTGAATGCGCTAGAAAAACACGTAATGGTCCGACACAATAAGATCAGCAATACAAAATATACTCTAATGTATTTTATTGCTGTACGCCACCTCAGAAGGGCTTCTGCCCTGCAAAGCGGCCAATGTATGTTATAAATAAATAAATAACTACATACATGCATGCATGAATGCATGCATACTTGGGAAGCCGCAAGATGTGAAGTGGGAGATGTGCATTGCATGGTGTTGTAGGACCAAAGTGGACAAGAAGTTGGATAGGCCCTCTCCTGCCCTAGAACTCTGCTCTCCTCCAGCTCACCCACACCAGCCTGAAAAGGGGGTAGAGAATCATGGAGCTGGAAGTAACCTCACAGGTCATCTAGTCCACCCCCCTGCTGCTGATGCAGGAAATCCACCGCTGCAGCATCCCTGATGGGTGCCCATTCAGCCTCTGCTCAAAGCCTATAATGCACTGCATTCCATGGCAGTTTTTCCACTGTCAAACAGCTCATATCGTCAGGACGTTCTTCCTAATTTTTCATCGAAATCCCCTTTCCTGTATGGTTCATACAGGTAGCAACAGAGAACAGGTCTGCTCCATCATCTGTGTGACAACCCTTCGGAGGTTTGAAGATGGCTATCACGTTGCCTCTCCAGGCTAAATATACACAACTCCTTCAACCTTTCCTTGTAGCACTTGGCCTCCAGACCCTTCACCGGAGAAGCATCTGAGGAGATGGGAAAACCGAAGGCTAGCCCCAAGACCCGTCTTGCCCATGCAGTTAAATGGGCTCCACTTTCTGCCTTCCCTGAGAAACCCATCAGCCAACCCAGCCCATCCTACTCACACAAGATGGAGGTGGCACCACCAGGTGCCCCTTCTCCTGCTGGGCCTGGCGTGGCTCCCAATCCGCTGCTCCTCCGGCTGCTGCTCCCTGTGTCCGAGAGTGCATTGTTGGATGTGGACGGCTGAGGAGGGGCTGCAGGGGAAGCAGGGGCTGCAGAGGGGGTGATGGTAGCAGGAGCAGCAGCAGCAGCAGCAGCAGCAGGAGAGGAAGCAGCACTCACTGATGAAGGATCTTGAGCCCTAAGAATAAAGCCAAGGGACAGGTGAGAACTGGTGGCGCTACCTGGAGGGCAAAGGAAGGGGTTGTCCTGCTGGGGTTTCAACCTAGATTCAACTGTTGGGGGGACATAGGGGTCTCCTTGAATTAAACAACAACCACGTCCCTGCAAAGTGCATGAAAATGCTCTAGTATATTCAAGAACTCTAGGAACACAGTGAGCAGAAAGCCCACATTTTGCAACGCAGAAAACCAAGCCACATATCGTACATCTACTAGAAGATAATTAAACACTGTATACTTTTCATCCTTGTAAAAGATGTAATTATTTAGATAACGTTTAGCCTGCCATCAATTGTAAACGTGGTTTAAAGGTAGCTTCCGTTACAACAGTCCTTGAGATGCACATGATTGTTGTTACAATTCCAAACTGGGAGCAGGAAGAAAAAGGATTAGACAGTAGCGGCCGGTCAGGCAACGGCCACCTACACAGCCCCGGACCAAGCAGCAGGCAAAGGGCGTGGCGCAAGGACTTGGAAATGCCCCACGCTGAAAGGCCACCGCTCATGGGCCCCGCAGCTGCATGCGGCTTGAACGCTGTTGTCAGAAACGTGGCAGACCAACCATGGCCAGCGAGCAAACAGGAGCTCTTTGAAAACTCTGGGAAGTAACCACTAAAACTTTGGGAAAGCACGACTAAAAAGTATCTGCATTATAAGCTGCAGCTGCTTGAATGATCTTGGCAAGCACTTACTTCTGTGGGGTTTTGATCACCAGATGCACTGTTAGTCCGTCTTTGATCCCGTGCTGATGCAACGTATCCCCGTCCTTCAGAATCTTCCCAGCAAAGATCAGAACCAGCTGATCCTGTTTGGCTTTGAACCGCCTGGAAATCTCTTCTTTGAACTAGAAAAATACATTTCAGGGGATCAGGCTTCCCTCAGACAGAAGGGATGGCCCATGGCGGCACAGCACGGAGGGCCAGCAACCGCCTGCCCTCAAGTCCTGCTGCTCTTCCACTTCCTGCCTTGCCTTCCCCGTCCCTGTCTCTACAGCCACACAGCTCCTGGCCAACCCACAGCGACGTCTCCCTTGGCATGCCTGTTTCCCATCCCCTTCCCCCGATCCTAATCCAGCCTCCACCTGCACCCAAGGCTCCTCCTAGCCCCCAAACTGCTTCTGTTCTTCAGCAGCACAGACCTGTGAGCCAGGAGGTGCCCAGGTTAAATCTCATCTCTCCTACAAAGGCATTCGTTACTGTCTGGTGTGCTGCTGCAACTGTTTTCAACTTATTATACTGGTCTTACGCTGAGCTTAATCTTGTATGGTTCACGATATCGCCGTCTCCTTGGTGCTATGCCGTTGCTAGCTGCGTTGCTGTTATGGGGATTTTGTATTTCGGAAGCCACCTTGAGAGGGTTTGACCCCCAAAGCAAACACTACGAGCATTTTGAGTAAAGAAACTGCGTTGCTGGAAAACTGCTCTCTCAGCCGCCCCACAACGTGGGGAGATCATCCCAGCCGCTCGTCGGGATTCCGTGAAGCGCTCTGGGCACCCGAGCAAGCAGCGCCCGCCTGCCCGCCCCCGCTCCTCTGGCCCCAAGGAAACCCATCCAGCCCATCGCTCCCTCGCTGCGGGGCTGAGCCCCGCTCAGCCTCCAGCGCCGGGTGGAAGCCCCCCGCCGCCCTTCGGCCTCCTCCTGCTGCCGGGAGCCCCCCGGCAGCCCCCTCAGGGGCCTTCGCAGCTCCCGGCGCCCCGCCGCCGCTCGCCAGCTCCCCCCGAGGCCTCCGGCTCCCCCGCTCCCCCGGCGCCGCTCGGGCGGGGCGGGCCGGGCTGCTGGCGGGGCGGGGCGGGCCGGCGCCTGGGGGCTCCGCCGCCGCCGGCCCCCTCTGCTGCGCGGCCTCCCGCAGCCCCCGGGGAGACGGGGGGAGCCCCCGCCGCCGCCCGCGGAGGCCGCTCGGGCCCCCGCGGCGGAGGCCGGCCCCGGCGGGGCGCCCCGCGCGCCCCGGGCTTTGTTTCGCGCCCGGCCCGGCCCGGCCCGACCCGACCCACCTCCCTGACGGAGGCGCGCTCGCCGGTGAGGATCTCCTCCTTGTCCTTCGGGGTCTTCACCGTGACGCGGATCAGCGGCCCGCCCGGGCCCGCCTCCGGGCCGTCCCCGCCGGAGCCCGGCTGCGCGGAGGACGAGGAGCCCGGCCCGCCGCCGCCGCCGCTCAGCTCCGCCATCTTGGCCGCCCGCCCGCCGGACACCGAGGCGCCAGCGCCAGACCGGCCCCGCCGGCTGCGCCCACCATAGAGACGGAGGGGCGGCTCCGAGCGCCGGCCGCGGCGCGTCCGGCTTCCCGCTCAGGGCTTCCTTCCGGCGCGCCCGGAAGGCGGCCCGCGGCGCGCCTCGCCTCGCCTGGCCTGGCCGCCGGCGCTTCTCGCAGCCCGGCGTGGGGGCGCGGGCCGAGGCGGCGCTCGCGGGCTCGGCGCAGAGGCCGGCCGGCCGGCGGCGGCGAGCCGCGCTCGCCTGCGCCGCAAGTGCGGGCCTCCCCCCGGCGCGGCGCGGCGCTCGTCCCGTGAGAGCGGCGCGCCGGGCGCGGAGGAGCAGCTGCACCCGGCGCGCCGGAAGCGGCCGCGCGCGCCGGGACTACATCTCCCAGCAGGCGCGGCGCGCCCAGCCTGGCCGCGGCGAGGCCGCGCTGCGGAGACCGCCATGCTGCGCCCCAAGGCCTTGACGCAGGTGCTGAGCCAGGCCAACACCGGCGGGGTCCAGAGCACCCTGTGAGTGGCGGCGCGCGGGGGGCCGGGCCGGGCCGGCGAGCCCGCTGGGGCGGCGCTCCCCTCCCCTCCCCTCCCCTCCCCGGCGCCTGGGGGGGGCGCCGCGGGCGGGCGAGGGGCGGGAGGCCCGGTGGCGCGCTCCGGGGCCGGCCGGGCCAGGGCGGGCGGCCTCGGGCAGGCCTGGGGCCCTCGCCCGCCCGCCGCAGACCAGGCGCGCCCCTTCCTCGGCCAGCGCGCGCCCTGCGAAGCCCGCCCGCCCCTGCGAACGCCGCGCCTGGCCCGCAGCGGCGCGCTGCGGGTCCTTCGGGGGGCCCTCCCGGGGGCGGGGCGCGCGGACCCCGCCGGCCCCGCGGGCGCTCTGGAAGGGCGCCTCCCCGTGTAGGCCGGGGGGCCTCGCTGCCCGTGCCGCCCCCGCCCGCAGCGGTGCGCCTCCTTCGTGGCGGCGCCGCCGGCCTCCGGAATGGCGCCCCGCACGCGATAGGATCGTGTCCTTCCAACGGCTGTGACGAGCTTATTTACGCTGGCGCTCCCCAACCATCAACTTACCTAAATGTCGTTGCGCTTTTAGAGCGATGCATTGTTTTAGGTTTAAAAATGGGAAAGGGCGTATAAATGTACTTAAATCAATACACGCTAAGGGGTTTGTTTGTTTGTTTGTTTTAATTTCCTGCATATATAGTCCGGCTTCTTTCCTCTTTAAGGAACTCAAGGTGGCTCACATAATCCTCCATTTTATCCTCGCAACAACCACCCTGTGAGGTGGGCTGGGCTGGGCTGAGAGTCTGTGACGGGCCCGAAGCCACCCAGGGAGCCTCTATGGGCAAGTGGGGACTACAGCCCTGGTCTCCCAACCCTCAGTCCAGCACTCTAGCCACTACACCACACTGGCTCAATAAGGATACTTAGCACGGCTGTCTGGGGAATGCTGGGAGCTGTAGGCCTTTTCTCTGTCTAAACCTGCTGGGAGCTGTAGGCCTTTTCTCTGTCTAAACCTGCGTAGGATTGCGCCCTTATTGACCCTTAATTTTTGTGCGTCCTCTTTGCCCCTGTAGGCTTCTTAACAACGAGGGCTCTCTCATTGCATATTCTGGTTATGGAGACACAGATGCCGGAGTCACAGGTGCTATCGCCAGCAACATCTGGGTGGCTTATGACAAGAACGGGTACCAAGCCTTCAATGAGGACAACTTGAAGTTCATTCTAATGGACTGTATGGTATGTCTCATAAGTTCTTTGGTGTCTCTGATGCCCCTGTTGTCCTGTGAAGCCTCGGAAACTCAGAGTATCCATGTCTGGGCCAGGGCAAAACCTCAGATCTCCAGGTGTGACTAGAAGTGCACCCTTTTCATGGGATGGCAGCATGTTTCCTTTATGCAACAAAATAGTGCTCCGTTTGAGTCACATTTGTGGGAGAAAAAGACTGTATAAGAGACAGAACATGGTGGCTGCGGGTTGCCCCATCTAAATGGAGTAGAATCCCGCTGTTTACCCTAGCAACTCCCATTGGCATGGGTCAAAGTGCTGTAGGCCTGAAGCCCCTACTAGAATTACTTTGAGTAAGAACCTGGCTGCATATCTCACGCAGTGACCCCGTTAGGAAAGAGCTCTGCCTGTAAAAGAATTCTGAAGGCTTCCCTACCACCCAGTAGAGAAAGTTGGTGGGGATAGAAATCACATGCATGGTGATGGGAGTAGCTGCCAGCTAGCCACCCTGCTCCTTTACTCTTATCACTCTTCTTAGAGCTAATTTTCCCAAGGAGTCAGAACATGGGAAATTGGGCAATAACCAAGAGGCCGTCGGCAGCTCTTCCGTCAGTGTCTCCAGGATTTTTATTTCCTTCGGCTTTCTCTCTTACCTTTCTGTGCTCAAATTATAATTTTTGGAATCGCAACATAAAGGATTATCTTGCTTATCCAAAAACACACAGAATAAACCAATCTTTTCTAACACTTGTCTGCTCTTCCCTCACCAACTGAATTTAGACATTCTGCCAAACTGTGGCTTGCGGTAGCTCCGGATGACAAACAAAACCATGGTTTGAGTTCCCAGACTTGCAAGTGAACTGTGGTTGAACCCTTTTTTCTTTTCTCATCTGGCTCTGCTGCATGTCCCTGGAAGCTGTGCTTTGCATGACTGCTGACAAAACCATGCTGTGTGTACCACGTTATCAGACTGTAACCTCCAGTGGCAACGCAGCCAGTGACATGCTGGCCTAGAAACTTTTGGTCTGCTCCCAACTGTGCGAGTGATGTGATTTCTTTCCCTTTCCTTGCTGCTTTCACCTTTCCCTGTTAAGGAGGGGCCTTTCTTTCCTTGCAGTGCAACTGTGGGAGGCTTCAGGGAAGGTTGGGTGGCGGTGATGAGGGGCCTCTTTCAACTCTTCTCTTCCCAGCTCTTTGTCCACTCAAAACAGCTCTTCCCACCCTTTGCAAAGTTTTTCAAGAGTGAAATGCTGTCATCTGAGTACTTTGCTACCCAGGACTTTCTTTGCACTAGGAACCAGCGTAAGAGATGCTTGGTGAATGACCAGTGAGGTGGTGGGCATCTTTTATTCCCCCCCACTCTGGACTGTGGTGCTCTGAGGCAGAGCAGTGCCCCTGACCATGATGGTCACTTCAGGTGATAGCACAATGCCCGTTTTGCAGAAGTGACAATTGCAAATCCACTTCAAACCATGGCTTCTCGTTCTGGGTAGCTGACCCCTCTCAAACTGTGGGGTTTGCCAATCCGGGCGATTCAGCAACTGGGCAAGCTTTGCCAGCCATGGCTTGGCATAGCAGCTGAATTGATCCTCTGCCTGTTGCTTAGTGTTCTCAGCTGACAGAGTGCAATATGTAGGCAGCCTCTGCCTTAACCAACAAGCATGATGTTTGTTGGGTTGGGACACACCCGTCACTGTGTAGACGATCAGCTACCAGCGGTGGCTGTGGAGTGAGCGCCACAGGCATTGTGCAGCTGCCACAAGAGGGGTGGGCTACCACCATTTCTGTGTCACCAAGCAACAGCCACCAAAGGAGGCCTGTGAGTGACATCCACTTGCAGACCTCAGGGTCGGCGCCCCTGTTCTTTTAAGAACTGAGGACGGTGGTGCTTCTACAGGTCCAGTATCTCCTGTCATTGTGGCCACCTCCTTTAGTGCTCTTAAAGGGCCAGAAGGCCAACTGGTGGCCCTATCAGGTAAAACTGCGCCAAGGCAACCACAACACATACTTGCACTTACCAATCCCCCACCAATGGTGAAGTAGGTTCAGGAGGGAGAAGCAAGGATGTGGGTTCTTCTGCTGTGGGGACTTCTCCTTCTTTGATGTCTAACGGGGGAGTGAACAGGCCAGAGATATTGAAGTCAATAGCTTAAAAAAAAAAAAGGGAAAAAAATGAACGACACAATCTGAAAGGCTGAAACCATACCCGTTATGAGATTTTGAAGTCCTCCTTTGTAGCCAGAGATTCGAGTTTGGGTCCTTTCTGTCTCTATAACTCTTTCTCTGTACAAACTCTATGATCCATGAGAGTCAAGTCATCTATAGCCAAGGAGAGTCCTTTCCAATTGACAGAAGCAGGCAAAGTTAAACTGCTTCACCTCACACAGGGCCCACAGACATCAGCTGCCCTGTGGGAAGGAACATCAGATGTGGGCTCATACTCAAATGGAGCTGGTTGTATTGTTCAGTTTTGATTTTTTGAGCATGTGGTTCTTGGTGTGTTCTATTTTATAAATATTGTAAGCCACTTTGAGGACTCTAGTCAAAAGGTGGGGTATAAATATACCAAACAAATAAATATACAAATATACAAAACAAAAACTACAGAGCAGGAATGAGCAGCTTGTGGACCTCCAGACATTTTGGCAGGCAGCCACCATCATCCCTCACCATTGGCTTCACTGGCTAGGGCTGATGGGAATTGTAGGCCAGAACATGTGACAGGCCACAAGTTGCCCACACCTGGTATAGACCAGCACTTCTGGGGTGGGAAATCTATCGCGACTGCAGTCTGTGAATCACGTTCTGTGCACTTTTACTTCCTTTTTTCTCCTTTTCCATCTCTCTTCCCCATCCTGCAAAACAAATGGCATCCCAGGAGGGCCGTGTTGCCATCACTAGAGTCGCCAATCTGCTGCTGTGCATGTACGCGAAAGAGACGGTGGGCTTTGGCATGCTGAAAGCAAAGGTGAGGTCCCTCTGGCTGGCTCAGAGGCCCTGGGTTGGCCCCCCCGCTCACTCCAGCCTGAGTTGCTCCCTGGGCCTAGCTCTTGCGGGCAGTTCAACTTAGAAGGGATGCGAATACAATGGGCATGTTGGAACTGGTTTAATAACGCATTCCAGGGGGGTTGCCATGTCAGTTGCAGCAAATCCAGCAGAGAGCCTTATGTGAACTTAAAAGACTGAGGGACCTGTTGTGCCAGAAGGTTTGGTGGATCAGAGCCCATTTCTTGCAGGTCTAGCCCTCAACTATTCTCTTGCTCTTTAAGCTTTGTTTTAACGGAAGTTTTTAACAGCAGAGAATGCCTCTTTGAAGATGCACCACTACCGCCAGCAGAAATGTGCATAATGAAAAGAAAACGTATACCTTTTCTGCAGGAAAAAAAAATCAGTGTGCAGATCTTCAGTGCATTTCCTGTTTTAATTGATTAGAACTCATGTGGTTTCTTTAAGCAAGTGACAATCCTACGAATAACATTTACTTTTTAAAAATACATTTAAGAAATTATTTTTAATCCAAAAAACATTCTTTTCAGAAGTGATGTTTCCTAATCAGTAAAAACAATGAAGTCTTGTTCCTTAAGGACTAACACATTTATTATGAAATAAATTTTCATGGACACTTCCTAATCAGTATGATAAAGCTAGAGTAAGAATGAAAGCTGTGCCAAGAAATCAAGAGCAAATCTCACTGACCTGGTTTGCACGACACATGGACTGGCCTGCTAACTCCTAGAATGGTGATGGCGCAGTGCCCACAGGCATTCTTTTGCATATTCAAACCCTGAGTAGGGATTGTCGTATCCTGCGAACCTTGGCCACAGGGTTGTTTAACCCTCGCTTAATCCACGGTGGCTAGGTTCACATGACACAACAACCCCCAGTTGGGGGTTAAATATGCAAAATGGTGGCTAGCATGTGCCACAGCCTCATCAAGGGTTAAACAACCCACGATGGGCTGTCATGTCATACAAACTGGTCCACTAATGCCTATATTGGTGCCAGAAGTGAAAAATGAAGAAAAAGTCTCCTTCCAATTGTAAGCTAAATTAAATGGATTTAGGTCCATTAAATCCCATGCTTTCCAGTGCTTCCATAAGGTTTCAGTTTTCCTCGGAACATCTGTTTTAGTAAATGTTGTTATAGATAAGATCAATACCATATCAATGTCAGCTACAGTATTTTTTGCATAGAGGAGCAGAACTGAAACATCCAAAGGGATGCTGTATTCCATAACTTCCCTTATTAATGTTTTATAATATTTATCCAAACCGGTGTAGGTCAATTATACCAGCAATGTGTAACGTGTTTGACCCTAGTAATATTTTTGCAGTGCTTTTTAATACAGTAAGAATCCTGTCCAGCAGTCGACGGGGGCTTTGTTGCTTTTTCCATTCCGCTGCCCTCAGGACAGTCTTGGAACTAACGGCCGGGCCTCAGGTCTGTGGTGGCGCACCGGCCTTGCTTGCAGAAGGGCCTAGGTTCCATCCTTGGCCTCATCTCCAGTTGAAAGGATCTCGGCTAGCAGAGGCTGGGAGATGCCCTTCTCTGCCTGAGACCCTGGGGAGCTGATGCCAGTCAGAGCAGGTACCACAGGGCGAGGCAGATCAATGGCAGATGGCAGCTTCTAGAGCCGTGTGTCTTTGGCCTTCTCCACCCCCAGCAGTGTTCTTGCTGCGCAGGCCTAGGCCAGCGAGAGCCTGCTTCGGCAAGCTGGTCTCCGACGAGGGTATGTGTTCTGTGGCCCTGCCTGGGATGTGCCTAGGGCAAAAGCCACTGGCCCCTACCCTAGTCACACTACTGCCTCCGTAACGGGTGCAGTTGCCCCTCCAGAGCACTGCCACTTCTTCCTGTGGCTGCTCCCTGCTTGGCTGTCGACACGTGAATGCCCTTGTCTCTGTGCATGCTTCCATTCTCCATCCGCTCCCATCCCTGCACTCCCATCCCTGGGTGCAGGTGCCTCTGGAGGTGGAGCAGCGGCTGCATCTTGTCAGAGGTCTCGGCAAGCCCTAGTTGGCACCAGCCAAGTTCTGTGAGCCCGTTTCAGACTCTGGTTTCTGGTTCTGGTTTGCCATCTTCCCGCAGTTCAGACATGACAGCAAGCCAGAGTTAACTATGTTTGGTGTCGCATCTGAACTGAGCCAACATGTGGTTCATCTGAGTTGTGCAGGGGCCACGTGACCAACCAGCCTGCCCCTGTGCTTTTTTCCAGGCTCAAGCTTTGGTCCAATACCTCGAAGACCCCCTCACCCAGGTGGCTGCCTCCTGAGCCGGTGGAGCCCGAGCTGGCAGGGCCTCTCTCGTTCGGAGCTGTTCTCCAGAGAAGCTTCTCTGCCTCGTGGACTCTGCTTCCCAGCAGCCTTGTGGATCGCAGGGGGCACTAGCACTGCATGTATTTCCGAGATGAAAATGTTGGTGGGAAGAGAATAAAAGAGTGTTCTTAGTGGCTCGAGTTCTGTCTGTTTGAGGATGGGTGGAAGGGGCCGGGGCAACGTCTGGGGGTGCTTTAGTGCCGAACTGTTCTGTTAACAATAAAATGAAGAAATCATTTCATAAAAGCCAGGTTGGATTGTTAACCAGTTGGATGGATGGAAAGCAGCAGACAGAACGTAAAAGTAGTGGTCCATTCCATTGGGTGTCACCTGTTGAATTGGGGCCCTCAAATGGCATCACCACCATTTTCAACAGAGCATGAAGGAAAAAGCAGGGGAGTATTGCATACACAGAGACGAGCGAGATGGGGCCCATACGGTAGAAAATTATAGCCACAATCTTGCACACATTTACTTGGACTAAATCCTAGTGAACACAGTGGGGCTTTCTTCGAAGTAAACATGCATAGCATTGGGCTCCACGTTGCAGGCTGAGCCTGGTGTTGAAGATGTAACCGGGGTTGGAAAAGTCTGGAGACCAGCTGGTTTTTAAAGTTTCTGTTGCTAAGCTGGGAATCTGCACTGATGGTGGCCTCTTGGTGGCAGCAAATAATCAAAAAGACATTTTCTTTACTTAAACGTGGGTTTAATTGGCCGGTTCCAGTTGTCTTGAGGTTGGGTTCCTTTCAGTGCAGAGGACACATTTGAAGAACCCGCCCCAGAAGAACCTGGCTTCTCCCATGCAAACATTCCCATCCCCTGCTCAGGCTGGGCTTATTTCCAGTTTAGGACCCTAGCTGGGAAATCATGGATTTGTAAATCACTTGGCAGACACGTGGGGGTGATAAATGCCTTCCCCCACCAACACACCAGATTTTGCCCTGCAAGGTTTTTGCCACTAATAACTCACTCTAGCAAGATGCTAGGCTGATTTTTGTGCAAAGCTCCCTGGAATGTGAATTACTTGACTCTCAGATAGGCTTCTGCCTCTTCCGGAGCATGCACACACAAGGAGAAGCTGATGGAATCAGCTTAGATTTGAATTCCAGGGGCTTAAAGTGCTAATAACCCTCTAGGCGTAATACAGCTGGCCTGTGTGCTTGTGTCTGCTCCATTCTACGCTGACAACTTGTACATTTATAATTAAATGCTAACGAAGGCACATGTTGAGGCTGCCATCTTATGTGCACTTGGGAAGGCGATCTCTTGAACTCGGTAGGACTGACCTGAGTAAACATGCATGTCTTTTATGTTTCAGGCTTTAAGTTTCAGAGTGCTCCATCTTCTAGCTGATCATCAAAAGGCTACACAGACCAGTCTGGGAACAGTACATGCATGAATGCTTAACAGCTGCAGAACACCGCTATGGAGCCGAGGGGGGATTTGCGGCATTCCTAAGTTGCATGGCGGGGAGGCATGGTCCTCTGAACAAACCTTCTGCAGATACGGTCTGCACGTTCTCCAGATGTATTCTGGGATACAAAAAAATCACCCTGGGACTGTAGATCTCAAGGGGAGTGCCTTCTGGCCTCTTGTCATCCATGGGACCAAAGGCCTCTGGGAGGATGCGCCCCCAGCTCCAGCCTTCCAAGAATGTCATGGTGAGGGGGAGGCCAGCCTGGCCCCATCCATTGGCCAGTGAAAGTGCAGCTGCTCCAGTGTTTGCTTTCCTCTTCCTTCCTCATTCTTTTTTCCTTTTGTATCATGTCTTCTGAGCCTGCATTACTAAAAAAACAGGATCTTTAGGCATCTTGAAAGTCACCAAGACATGTGTGATGGCACAAGCCAGAGCCATCCTTATTTCTAGTTTTGGACTCCTGGGTCTGCAAACTTTTAATATCTGTCCAGCACTTAGAAAAAACTTTGGCTTTTCAGCAGTGTTAAATCAGTAATAATGAGGGCTAGAAACTTGTCCTTTTTATTCATAATGAAAAGTGTTGATTCTCAAAGACTGGGTTTGCATGACACAACAAACCATCATGGGCAGCCAGCCATGGCCGGTTCTTGTGTCATCTAAACACAGAGCACTTTGTGCAGGGTGGTTTATTTTTCAGGAACAAGCCATGCCGAGAACCCACGGCTTCTTGTAGGGGTTTTCTTGCCCATGGTGGGTTGTCATGTTGTCCAAACCCGGGAGAGTGATTTCATTATGGGTTACGGTGATCAGCTACAAAGCCACTTGGCAAGAGCAGCAAAACAGCCGGCACCACTCACTTTTCACAATCTCACCAGTAACTGCCCTTCCAAAGTGCTGAAACGACACTTTGGAAAGACCGTCACTTGTTCCTTGGCATGTTTTATTTTTTTGGTACCTCAAAAATGGTCATAATTGTCAGTCTTTCACAAGTGCTTTGGTGCGGTTTTATGGTTGTGGGATGTGTGTAGTCTCACCTGGTCAATTTCCTTGTCTGTTTTTGCTGTCAAGTGGCGTAGGTAATATGCAATGAAACTGACAAGAAGAGGTTGCATAGGCTAATTTGCGCAAAGTTGTGAGTGACCAGGGGAGAAATAATCCTAAAGGGAAGGAAGGACCCGGTAGCTCAGTTTCGAAGTACCGAAAAGGGGGTGGGGGAGCCAAAGGAGTAGGTGCACCGAAAGTGGGGGGACAATATCTCCCCCTGGCTGATGTGATCCTCTTGATTTTAACTGTTGGACTGACACGTCTTGGTGTCCCCCACCTTTTCAACAGTTCCACAAGTCTCCGGCTACTCCAGAAAGGGCAGCTAAAGGCCCTGAGAAGCTCCGGCTACTCCAGAAAGGGCAGCTAAAAGCCCTGAGAAGCTGGCTGCATGGGACGGAGTGAATGGGGCCCCATTGGGGGGGCGGGGAGGTAGAAGTACTGCTGCTGCCCCGTTTGCTTCATCCCATTCTGCCACCCTCTAAGGGTTTTTTTTAATGTCGGGAAAATGTGGGCATTTTGTGGGGCTAAGTAAATGGAGATGAAATGTGCACAAATTTAATGACTGGGAAGTTAATGGAGTCAAAATTTGAGCAAAATCAATGGTTTTGTGAGTAAATGGAGGGGAAATTTGCACACCTGCAGTAACGGAGTAGTTCGTGCAGGTGCGCAAATTTCCCCTCCATGTACTTCCCAGCTATTAAATTTGTGTATATTTCTGCAGGTCTTTAAAAACAGTACTGCAGTAACTGCAGCGGTAAGTGCTCTGAAAAGGAGCTGTGAAAGGAGGGAGCTAATATCTCCCCGTTCTGGAGCAGCTGGAGAATCGAGGTGCTGAAAAGGTGGAGGACACTGAGCACTATCAAACCGACAGTTAACACTGAGAGAATCAGATCGGCACGACGGAGATATTGTCCTCCCGGTGTACCTGTTGCTTTGGCTTCCCCCACCCTTTCTTGCTCGGTCCTTCACAACTGTGTGCAAATTAGCCTATGCAGCCTTGTCTTGTCAATTTCCTTGTATGTTACCTACTCCCCCCCTTCCCTGCTCCCTTCCATAGCCGAAGCAGACAAGGAAACTGACCAGGCAAGACTATGGACGGCCGTACATTCGTGCTTATGCATCTGTGAAAGACCCGCAAAAATCTTTTGTAAAAATATAACTCCAATTGTGCATTTTTGAGGCACCATTTTTTTAAAATGCCAATGAACAGAAAGGGGCAGTGATCAGAGCAGGGAGGGGGAGACAAGACAGTTTTTGCTGTAAAGTCCCCTGGGACATATGCCAGGGCCAGCTGGAGGACTAAGGGGGAAGGAAGGGAAAAGCACCCCACGGCAAGCCCAGTCATCTGTTGGGCGAACCAAGGGTGGTTCAGCAAACAACCCACACCGTGTAGCTTATCTGCATGAGTGGCTTAGCATTATGTGTGAACCTGGCATCAGAACTTTCTGTGCTAGATTCTGTATGGAATTCCATGTGCACATGGAACAATCAAAGAGAAACACATTTACTCCATTCACCATTAAAAGGGAAGAGATGTACTTGTTAGGAGTAACCTGTTTAAGTCCAATGTTCTCTCACCCCAAAGCCTGTTGAAGTCTCTTTAATCAACATCCCATGGGGTTTGAATCAGAGCCATTTAAGTAGTAGTGGATGATTTGCAGCGCGTGTGTGTGGGTTTGTGTTAATCTTTTAATGCTTTTGTTTTCCTTCTCGTCCTGTCCTGGATGAATCTTTACCTGTGTGAGAAGAGAGTCCACCTTCCTATGCAGCATTATCAAATTTTAGGAGAAGTCCGGAGCAATTGATTTCAAGTTGGCGGTTCCCTTCCTGTTGGTGTGTTTCATCTTCAGTTTTTCCTTTTGTTTTTACTTAGATTATAAGTGCCAGCTTTATTGCACAGGTGCCGTGTGTAATAACCAGCTCGTTCCTGCTTCTGGATGGCGGCTCTATGCTCGTCAGGGTGCAAATAATAAAAAAGTAAAGCAAATGATGATAAGCCTTCACACTTTGGAGCTTTCACTGCTCGAAATCTTGGTTCTAGACTGTGGACATTTTGTAGTACTAAAAGAACAGGAGCTTTAGGCATCTTTAAAGTCACCAACACATTTGTGATGGCACAAGCCAGAGCCAGCTTCATTTCTAGTACTGGACTGCTGGGTCCACAATCTAGGGAACCCTGTGCGAGGGATGTGTCTACATGGCAGTGTTAAACCGGTTTGATTGAACCTGGCTGGCTTGTATGTTTCTGTCAAAGGAATCCAGGGAACTGGGGCATGGTGAGAGGGCTGATTTGGAGACCCCCAGCACCTTCATGCAGCAGCAGTTCCTAGCAAGCCATAATGGTTAAAACTGGCTTGACACTCATTGTGTGCCTGGAGTGGTTTTTAATTTGTTTCCCCTTCATTTCTCAAACAGCTGCCCAAGGGCAAGCCACTGGTGGGGGATGGGGATTAAGGAGTGTTAGCAGTTTGGAAGGTGGCATGGATCTCCAAGAAAACCACTTGGAACTGCTTGAACCTTGAAGTACATGTGAAGAAGCACCTCTCTCATTTGTAGCTCTTCTTCAGAAAACTGGTCTTGCAATGTAGCTTATCTAGCTGCGAATGACTGAATTGTCATTCTGGAATGGTTGGTGCTGAGAACTTTCACATTTACCATCTTTAAAACATTGCGGGAAACACCAGCGTTTCCTGTGGTGACAACGTTACTGCTTTTGTTTTGAATATGGATTACTTTTGAATTGCGAATAACAAACTGCGCTTTTTTTGTAAAATAGAATAAACTAAACATACTTCCAAAAGTGATACTGAGTAGTGAGACGTTTTGTTTACCAGCCACATCTTCAGGTTGCATTTCCAACTTCATATGTACCTGAGGTTATCATCCTTTTCTGCATTCCACGCTTCCAGTCTAGCTGGATTAGTTATTTAGTTTATGGCACAGAGGCTAGGAATTAAGCATGTTTGTGACAGTGCTGCTGAGAGCATAATGTAGGCTTCTAATTCAGGATCCAATAGCATAAACAATCTGAATAATTACAACTTCCATTACTGAAAACAAATCCAGTTCCTAGCTCTCAGGTTTGTGAAGAAATGCCTGAATGTGCACTGGCAGTTTCTGCTAAAAGGCTTAGACTGAGTGGGTGAAGAAACCTCAGCCTGTGAGCCAAGCGTCCACATCCAGGTGCCTCAGTCCAGATCTCTGGGCTCTCCCTAAACCATGCCTCATTGCAGCAGCCCAGAACCCCACTGGCCCCACTCCACATTCTTATTTTCTTCATCCTGCTCTGTTCCCCAAGTACAAAGTCAATGGAGGGAAACCTGCAGAAGTTGGGGGTGCAGGGTGGAGAATGCCTGGATCACAATCTCCCTCCCCAATTGTGCACTGAACCAAGGTAGGAGCCACATCTGTAACTCAACCCACTTTCAGCTCTGGCTGCGCCCATTGCTGGAAGGTGGACCACAAGTAGGATGTGAGCTCAAGAGTACCTCCTTGCCCATGTTCCCCAGCAACTGGTGTACAGAGACATACCACCTGATACTGGAGGCAGCCCACGGCCATCAGAACTAGTAGCCATTGATCGCCTTCTCCATGAATTTGTCCAATCCCCTTTCGAAGCCACATGCTGTGGTAGCAAATCCATAGTGTATGGTGCACCATGTGAAGCCCTTTTATCTCTCCTGAATCTCCCAACATAGAATTTGGAATCTCCAAGATGTTGCTTGCATGGCTTCAAAGAGGGATCGGACATTCGAGGAGGAGAGGGCCATTGACAACTGCCTCCAGTCTCAGAGGCAGCATGCCTCTGCATGCCAGTTGCTGGGGAATTCGGGCAGGAGGGGGCTCTTGTGGACATGTCCTATTTGTGGGCTTCCAATGGGCGGCTGGATTGTGAGCTGTTGTGTCATGCAGCGCGGGTTGTGAGCCAGGAAGACCCCCACTTCAGCTGTTATTTCTGCCATAAGAGTATTACCTCTTAGCGCACCCCCACCCCACACAACAGGAGGAGTAACCATGGTGCACAGCAACCCTGTCAGGCTTATTATTGTATTTATTCATTTGTATCGTTTGTGTCATTTCTCTACCTAAAGGCACGCAAGGCACCAAGTAACATTGAAACTATTGTGTCACGTATGTACATAGAGCCATGTGAGTTGGCTTTTGTTTTTAACATTTTCCTCCGCCACTCCCCCAAAATGCCGGTTGCTATTTATTCACATTTTACCGATGGGGCGGCGGGCTTGCCCAAGACCACAGGAGGAGGCTGTAGCAAGAGGGGAGAGAAGAAACCAGATCACAGTTGCGCCTTGGATTTCCCAGGGAGATGGACTGCCTGTCCCCGCCAGCTCAGGGGCTCAGGCTGCCTCCGTTTAATACAGTCAGGATCTGTGCCAGCGTCATTTAGGGCGCAATCCTATGCAGGTTTAGACAGAAGAAGGTAGGACTTTTTTTCTGTGTAAACCTGCACAGGATTGCGCCCAACGTGCCATTCCAACTTTTTCCATAGGGTGGTCCTGTTTTCAGTTTTCCGGAAGACATCCTGTGACCCTTAGCAGGCTGCAAGAGACGAGGAATTTCAACAGGAGCCTCTTCAAGGATTTACCGGCTGAACTTCAGCCTGTTGTGCGGCTGTCAATAGCCCAAGGACTCTACCTACCGGTTGCTGGCAAGCTGCCTCGGTACTGTTTCGATAAGGAATGATATAAATATCGTCATATAATACAATTGTATCAGTATAACACAACAGGAGCTCTGGCACAGAGAAACACGAGTGGCGACCACCTGGGGCAGCCCCCTCCAGCCACTGCCCCCCCCGGCCGTAACGCGAGCCTCGGCGACTCGGGCAGAGTCCGTCGGCCCCCGTGACGCGCCCAGGTGAGGCGCAGGGGAAGGGCCGGGCGCAGCCCTTACCTGTCTGACCGGCACAACAGCCGGAGCCCCGCCCCGCTGAGTCAGGCAGAGCGGCACCTTTCACCCACCCTTCTGCCTTTCCCTCTCCCAAAAGGCAGCCTTGCTCGAAAGGCCCCGCACCCACCGCCCCACCCTACCCTCCCTCGGTGCAAACAGTCGCCTCCCTTCGCACAGGCAAACTCCGTTTCTCTCCCCGCCGCTGCTGCCGCTGCAAAGAACGCCGTCTAGCATTTCCCCTTTCGCCACCTTCCTGGCTTAGTGGATTGGGGTATAAGCGAAGGAAGGCAAGCGAAGGCTTCCCAGCTGAAGTGGGCCCACCCGGGCAGCCCGGAAGCCATGGGGACCTCCGATGAGGATTATAACTTTGTCTTTAAAGGTGGGTGTCCATTTCAGCCCTTCTAGAAACTGGGGGGCGGCCCTGAGTTCTGTTCCACAAGCTGCATACTGAGCAAGGTCTTAAAGGTAGGGAAGCCTCTTCCAAATTCTGAATGGATAAGATCTTCAGAGATGGAGGTGTTCAGGCACTGGGAGAGGGGAAGGACCCTTCTGTGCCCGGGACTCCGGGCAGCCACCACCACTCAGAGTAGACCATACTGGGCTGGATAGGCCAACAGGGGGGCCTGGCAGAAAGCAAAGTCCGCTGTTCCTGCCTGAGAGCTACAGAAAAATCTCTGTCTTTGGGTGAGAGCTTGCGATGAACTCCTGCCCTCGTGTGACACCTGAGGGTATCCGTGGTGCTTCTTGCTTTAATCTTAGCCGATTATGATTTTTTGCTCATTACACCTGCATAAGCTTGCATATGAATAAAGCCTTCCCCAGCCTCAGGCCTTCCAAGTCACGACTAACTTAATTTCGACTCTACGTCTGCATCCAACCCAAAGATAAACACATCAAATATCAGTAATGACAATTTGTAAAGGAAAAATTAAAGAGGCAGTAGCAGCATAAAACAATTTACAGAGGTATTTTGAAATAAACCCGCCTTCACGGCCTGCCTACAAGTGTGACTGTTCTCAGTCTTCGCTGCCACAGAGGAAAGGACCCCCTGCGTGAAGCCCCCACCTGCCATTTCTGATGGTGAAACCCCAGGAAGTGAACCAGGTTGTTCGTGTGGCAGAAGGCGTTTCTTGAGATCTTCTGCTCTGGGCTCTTCAGGGCTTTAACACTCGAAACCAATAATGCCTTGAATCAAGCCTGGAAAGAAACTGGCAACCAGCAATGCCTTGGGCTGAACGCCACACATTTCAATTAGCCATGTTGTCATTCAGTTGTTCCGATTATGTTCCCTAACTTTTTCTCATGCCTTCTGATGTCCGTACCCATTCACAAACATCTTTTGCTAGTCCTAACAGGGCCAGAGTAGGTCACTCCTCCATGCTAGGTGGGGCTCTATCCTTGGTCTAAGCCTTGTGCAGTTCCCCGCTCACCCCTGATATGCAGATGGGGGGGGGGAAGAGAGAGAGGATCAGCCATCCAAACACCACTGAATCCATGTGCAAGTTGGATTTTTAATACTTCCCTCCCTGATGTTCTCCTTCATTGAGCAGCTGCTGAATTATTAAAGCCAGCATAGACTGTTTTGTGCATCCCAACTCTCCAAGCAGTGAGGGTTCTGGCACTTACTCTGGAGTCTGGCTTCTTTTGAATGAGGTCACCGGAGGCCTTTTGCAATATTTTTGTTTTTTTAATACTGAAATGCAAGTTGAGATTTCACAGTGTAATCTTTATGCTATGAAATCTCGACTTGTATATTTGTAAATAACCAAGAACCATGGGGTTGGAAGAGACCTCCAGGAGATCATCTTGACTCACCCCCAACTTACAACAATATGTTTTGGTTTCTGAGAAATCATGCTGTCCATTTGTTTTTTAGACCAACAGGTAGCCGTAATTGGAGCAGGTAGAGAGCTAGAAACTACGCAGTTGCTTGTTGTTCAGAGGCATGCAGCCCTAGTGCTGATCTTTAAAGTCTGGATTAGCAGTAATAGCGATCACGGCAAGGTTGTGGAAGTCCAGAATGCCCACTGATGTTTGGTCTCTACAGGGACTGGAAAAATCTGACATCTGGGAGGTAGACAGCTGGCAGTGACTGCTACCAATTCTGCAGAACAGAGGTATCCAGGTTTAAAAGGCACTGCTGTGCCTGGTAGGCAGCACAACCCCTTGGAAAATGGACTTCTATGGCGCAGGATGGCGGGGAGTGCCCGGTGGGGTTTCTTGGCAGGGGGAGCTGTGACTTGAGGTGAGGCCCCGCGACGAGATGGAGCAGCCGACAAAGAAAGCACAAACGAACGCAAGGGCCGGGTGTTAATTTGGTGGGGAGGAAGGAATGCAGTGAGTAAACAAGATGCTGAGCTGGCAGGAGGGTGTGCTAGGCCAGGTTGTTTAGCAACATGCAAAGGGCGTTAGAACTAATTCTGAAATGAACCGGCCAGTTTATCTTCGGGATCATTCACGGCATGGCGGACTCAGTGGTGCCGCTGAGGCTCGACCCCCATCTCAGCGACCGCCCAGACAGCGAGAAGTGATACGCAGGGAAGCAGGAGCAAGTTCTGCCTTATTGCTGTAGGCATCTAGTGCTGCGATTCGAGAGCCACCGCACGTGCCCAGAGTATTTACAGGCTTTTCATTGGGGCTGGCTCTTGCGGCCAACGGCACCCAGAGTGAGTGCTGCTGCAGGAGGCTCCGGGCTGCAGGTGAGAGGCCG
The DNA here is from genome assembly GCF_057233095.1 of Heloderma suspectum. NCBI lineage: Eukaryota > Metazoa > Chordata > Lepidosauria > Squamata > Helodermatidae > Heloderma > Heloderma suspectum. The sequence continues at coordinate 1,325,713 of NC_139474.1, forward strand.
AGGGAGGTCCGTGGCACCATCCAGAGGCAAAGCATCACCTCCTCTGCCACTTGCAGGCAAGCAGAGGCATGCTTGTATTGCCCCAAGCTCCAGCCCAAGCAGTTTCCACACTAGCCGTGGGCCCTGCTGGCTGGGAATGATGGGAGTTGCAGTCCAGCACATCTGGCGGGCGCCAGGTTTGGGGGAGGCTGCTGTGCACAGTGCGAAAGGGTCTCCTCTGCTTGCTGTATCTGCTTACAGCGGCCTCTTTTCCACAGACTTTAAAGCCACGTCAGTGTCTGAATGCGCTAGAAAAACACGTAATGGTCCGACACAATAAGATCAGCAATACAAAATATACTTTAATGTATTTTATTGCTGTACGCCACCTCGGAAGGGCTTCTGCCCTGCAAAGCGGCCAATGTATGTTATAAATAAATAAATAACTGCATGCATGCTTGCATGCATACTTGGGCAGCTGCAAGATGTGAAGTGGGAGATGTGCATTGCATGGTGTTGTAGGACCAAAGTGGACAAGAAGTTGGATAGGCACGATCAGATCTCCCATCTCTTTACATTTTTCAAAACACAGCCATGGATGGTATACATGCGCAGTTTTGGATTGGGACTGCCACGCCATGAGTGTGTGTGAGGGTGGTTAATCCTTTTTCCTCTTGCTGTTTTCACTGGAAATAACACACACACACACACACCCCAGCTGTTTTTTTGCTAAACTTTAGAGGCTGGAGATTGAATTGCTGTTCTCCGTCGCCTCCCCTTGTTTGGCCCAGAGGACCCCACTTTTTCTATGCAGTCCGTGGCTTCACTCTCTACAGATACCTCAACTGCCCCCCAAGCAGCAGGACTCACATCCGGGGGCTGCCCAGGTAGATTTTGTTTTTGCTGCTAACATTGTGCAGGGCAACGCCTCCTTTCTGATCCTTGCTGCAGTCATATCCTGATTTTGTCCTTATTTTACCTTTCCCAAAGAGACTGGGAAGGCAATTTTACATTTTTTGTTAGCGTTCACACAAGTGTGCTCAGTTTCTTCAGGTTTCAGTCCCCTCTCCCAAGTCTGTAGAAGCGAAACAACAGTATTGCATTGTGGCTGTAGTACACATGCGTGTAAATGCTCGCACATGAACACAAAATGCTGGGACAGGCATTCCCTTCTATTACTCCCATCTCCACCAACACTATTGCTTGTCCAGCGAGCAGAATCAGAATCGTGGGGCTGGAAAGGGCCTACAAGACCATCAAGTCCAACCCCCTGCTCAGTGCAGGAATCCAAGGCAAGTCCACGTCCAAGTCCAAATGCTGCTGAAAGTGTTTTTGCATTGCAGCTGAGTGTAAGTAGCTCCTCTGTGAAATTTAGTGGTGTTTTTAAGGAACCCTTTGGTCTGTTTACTTACGGATGTGGTTCTGAAGCTGGAGCAGGAGAGGCTGCTCCTGAACTCATGAATACAGTGGCACAGCACAGCGAGCAGGGTCTGCCACGGCGTTTGATGGGGGCAATCAGGCAGTGTGTCCTGTGAAGCTCACGGCCCAAAGGAGACAAGTGGCAGGTGCCCTTGTTTTCCCATGAGAAATATTGGGGGTTATATCTTCAACACAACTGAAATGAAGGTTATGTTATGTACCTGCATTTCCTTGTCATGTTCTTCTCTTGTTGCCTTTACCGCTCCCTCTCTTTGCCATCTCCTCCACCACCCGGTTTTTTATTGTAAGCTCCCAGAAACAGGTCTCTTTCTCTCCAGCTCATGTTGCTCTTTAAAATGCCTTGTATGGCAACTGTGTGAGACGCAGTATCAATAGCAACCCACAAAGGCAGCTTCCAGTGAGGGCTCCTGGCGAGAGCAACGAGGAGGCCTTGTGCAGCTGTTCCGCCCTTTTCGCTTTAACAGGGCCTTCTCAGTGGCTGCTCCCTGGCTCTGGAACTCCCTGCTGAGAGGCTGGGTTGGCCCTTCTCTGTTGTCCTTCCACTGGCAAGCAAAGAGGTTTTTATTCAAGCAAGCCTTTGGCATATAAGCTGCTCTGTTGCTGAAGGGGTTTTAAATTTGGGTGCTGTTTATTTCTTCTGTTGTTGTGTTTGAAACTGTTTTAGTTTATTTGTTTTTTGTTATGTTTTTATTAACATTTTGTTTTTAATCTGGATTTCACCATTAGCCACCCCGAGTGCTATTTTTTGGAAGGAAGGCAGGATAGGATTTCAATAAACAAACTTTTTTGCAGCAAGAAAGAAGGCGGAAGAAGCAGTAAGCAAGCACGGGAGGCTCACGAGTAGAAGCGGCCACGGTCTGGACCTCCATAGCGAGGCGAAGCGATGACACCATAAAAGCCTCCTCTGGAAGTGCGCTCAGGTGCAAGGTGCTGTTCCACCTCAGCCATTCCCTGAGAGATGAAGGCCATCCTGGTTTGTTTTAAGGGCTCCTGGAGAATGCCCATGCAGTGTGTCCTTGTGTCATTTACTTATCAGTGCACTTTGCATTTTGACTGAATACTCTTCTTTTCTCCCCCAAGTGGTTCTGATTGGAGAATCCGGGGTAGGAAAGACCAACCTGCTCTCCCGTTTCACCCGCAATGAGTTCAACCACGACAGCCGCACCACGATCGGCGTGGAGTTCTCCACTCGCACCATTCTGGTGGGAGACGCCCTGGTGAAAGCCCAGATCTGGGACACGGCTGGGCTGGAACGCTACCGCGCCATCACTTCAGCGTAAGAGGCAGGAGGGGCTGATGGGGTGGGAGTTCCTGGGAGGGACTCCACTGAGAACCAGGCAGGCCTAAGCACCGCTTTGGATCTCCTCTCACTCAGATTCACCAGGGAGCCTTAGGCAAGCCCCTCTCTCTTTGCCCCAGCACCCCCATCTGCAATAGGGGGATAAAAACAACTGACCACCTCACAGGGCTGTTGTAGCACATATCAGGTGTTGTGAAGTGCTCCAAGCATTTGTGCAGCCCAGTGCTAGGCATGTTTACTCTAAGCTGACTCTCCTACACCCAACGGCATGGGATACATTGCAAAACATCAGAGTCTTGTGACACCTTAAGGACCATCAGATTTATTGCGGCATGAGCTTTTGTGGAACCGAGGGCCCGTGTCACCAGGTGCACCTGAGTTGCAGGCTTTGTCTGTCTAAACATGCATAGGATCGCGCCCTTTGTTACTAATGTCGCTGGTGCGCCAAGACTCTGAGTGCGTAGCAGTGAAGAGCAATAAATGTGGCTACTTGTCCGGAAGTTCATGAATACATATTTCAGCTTTTCTGTCTTTGTGTGTGTGCTTCCTAACAGACAGAAAGCTGCTGGGAAGTCCATGGCAGCTGCTCCGAGATCTGTAGGGGATGGGTAGGATCCAAATTTAAAGGCATTTCAATAGGGTTTGGGTAGAATGAATTCCTGGTCGACAGAGGCAGTACTCTGCTACTTAAGAATAATCCATAGGGCTTTATTTATATAGTTTTGAACAGTTACGTTAATTGGGAAGCTTTACATAATCACGCAGCTACATTAAAATCCACTTTCAGTTCTTCTTCCAAAGGGGCTGAAGCAACAAAGCTTTCCCTTGATATTTTATCCTCGCAACGCCCCTTTGAGGTAGGCTAGGCCAAAGTCACCCAGTGAGCTTCCCAGCAGAGCAGACATTTCAGCCTGTCCCCAGTTGTGGCCCAGCACATTATCTGCTGCACCACGCTAGCTCTCTAAAGAGACTCTGTAGTTTTCAGACTTTCAAAGGCCTCTTTTGACATCCGCTGAGGAATACAAGCAGATGGCAAATGCTCCCAGGGCCTCTCCTAAGGCATATACTTAATTCACGCAGAGCACTGGTTGGGTGCTGGCCTCACGTGCACTGAACATGCACCCTAGAACCTGTGCAGAACCGCCGTGCAACTGTGCAGGATGAGGGAAAATCCGTGATGGGCAGGCAGCCATTCGCTTACACCAGATTGGAAGTCTCCCAGACCTTCTCTCGCTGATGAGCTTCTGAGACATGGCCACAAGACAGAAAAACTACTCTTAACTCCCTTGAAATAGTTTAGACAAATTCTAGAATTAGGACAAAAACCATATGGTAAGAAATGATTGCAAATGTACTATGCCATTAAAAACCACTCCGACACCTGCCCTTCACCCAGAAAATTAATCTGGCCCATATTGGCACATCTGCTTCGTTAGATGCTTCAGCACAGAAGCAACCCCACATGGGCCTGGTGGAAGCTGTAGGCCAACACATCTGGATGGCTCCTGCTTGGGCCAGACTGTCATCGAGTCATTAAAAGAGATACAGAAGGTGCCAAACTGAGGTGGGAAAACTGGAAGAAATCTGGGGTCCAGAATGAGGAACTGATGGAAGGGAAGACCCCTTTATGACATGATGGCGAGAATTCCCAAGCCAAGGAGGCATCTGGTGAAGAACAGAGGAGTTTCCTGTGCTTGTTTCCCTTCCGTACTGTAGCTTCTAGTTCTCCACATGCCCACTCTGAACTCTCCCTGTCTTGTCACTTCAGTTATTACAGGGGAGCGGTGGGCGCCCTCTTGGTTTTCGATATCACCAAACACCAGACGTATGACGTGGTGGAGCGTTGGCTGAAGGAGCTCTATGACCATGCTGAGGCCACCATAGTTGTGATGTTGGTGGGCAACAAGACGGATCTGTCCCAGGCCCGGGAGGTCCCAACAGAGGAGGCAAAGATGTATGCAGGTAGGAGCAGGTTTGTGGCTTCACCCAGGCATCAGACATTGATTTGCTCTGAACACAGGAACACATTGGGCCCAGAGAAGGATTTGTGTGCCAGCTTCTCAGCATCTGCGCGAAGAGCTAACAGCTGTAATAAGAAGGAAATGGGGCTGTTCCATTACCTGGTTAAAGAAATCAATTAATTAAATTTGCATCTGAGAAAAAAAGAATAGTTCCAAAGAAAAAAGCCTACATGCTTCATGTTTAGATGATATGCTGTAACGTGCAAGCAGCCTCCGCCCAGGCCTCCTCTTAGAAGAGGCACCTCCCATTCTTGCTCACACAGGAGGAAATGTCTCTTCCAAGATGGTTCTTGATGCCTTCAATCCTTGTAAGTGTTTGTACTATAAATGTGTGCATGTGTATTTTAAAAAGAGGCACCTACAGGCACATTTTAAATAGGTTACTCCAGTGGATTAATCGACTAAACGTTCTAGCCCCAGTAATGTTCCTAGTCGTCTTTGGCTGCTTTCGTGAGACAGACCTTTTTTCCCGCTGCCTCTTGAAGATCCTTCTCAAACAGAGTCTTTGTCAGTGTGTAACACTGTGTGTGTATGTGTTCGTTCACGAAGTGATTGTTGGCCAGAGATACAAGCATGACATGATACAAGCACATCTCTGAAATGTTGGGAGGGTGTGTGACCTCAGCAAATGAGGATTTGGGAGCAAGCGTTTGAGAAGATCACCTCTAGCCCTTCCCTAGATGTGAACATTCCCTTTTGGTGGCAAGTGCAGAGTACAATCTGAAGTTTGATATTTCAGAATGTCCTTGGTGGGCCTTGCCACCCAAACCCCTTCAAGCCACGTTTCTTCCTTTCGCACATTTTTGCAAGTGTCTTCACTTAAAAAAAAATACACTTCTTTTCAACATCCTCAAAATTGGGAGAGGTCTGAGAGGGTCTCGCTGTTGTTCTTGTCATAGAAAACAATGGCCTGCTGTTTGTGGAGACATCTGCGTTGGACTCAACCAACGTAGAACTGGCTTTTGAAACTATTTTGAGAGGTATGTTGTGGGACTGTTGATGCTTCAAAACTGAGATGGTGCAGCAAGAGCAGTGGAAACGCTCTGGGGGAGCTGGGGGGGGGGCTTGTCTGCCATGACTGTTCTTTATACTGAGGCTGTGGTAAGAGGGGGCCTGTGGGGATCTGGCCCTCTTGGGGAGGTTTCAAACCCCCAGTCCAATTTTTCACCTTTCCATTAAAGAAAAGGGGAAGTTTTAGCATTTTTACTTGTGGAGATCATGTGTCTGGGCAGAATTCAATCCAACTGCTCCATAAGAAGCAATACAATTACCTACCTTTATTAGACTATCTCCATTTATCTTCTGCCTGTTCTGCAATGATTCCCTCCTCGCCCCCCTCACCACACCACAACACTCCTAGCTAGAGACCTACATTGAGGAATCCCTCAAAAGTTTCAGAGGAAGCTCAAATCCCCCCAACAGTCCGGACATTCCCAACTGCTTCTCTCTTCTGGCTCCTGATAAAACCCTGTCCCTGTTCTTGCCTTTGGGGATGAAGCCGTTCCACTTCTGGGCGAGGAACACAGGCAGCTGTGGCCTGATACCACATCAGGCCACTGCCTGCACTGCCTGCTGGGGGCACTCTGCATCTCAGGCGCAGGTCTTTCCTGGCCCTTCTGGAGAGGCCGGGGGCCTCTTGCAGGCAAAGCAGGGCCCTTTCCGGAATCGTTGTGCATAGGGATGCAGCCATGATGGCTTATCCTGGGGTGAAGGAGGTGGGACAAACAGCAACTCCTGTATGGCCAAGGGCTGCGCTCCTGTGCACCTGTATGGCCAAGGGCTGCGCTCCTGTGCACCTCAATAAATGCACACAGGATCAGGCTGCAAGCATTCGTTCCATTAAGGCTTTTTAAAAAATGGTGGCTTGCAGTTTCCTAAAACGCTCTTGCTTCTGAAGCCCATTCAGGACAGGTTATTTCAGAGCAATGAATACAGCATAAACCAGAGAGGAGCCTGCAGTGAAATGGTGGGGTGGGAGGCTGGCTGGGCTTCAAGCAGTAATCTTTGGTGCGAGGTTCACTAGGTGGACTCTGAATCAAAATTAATATTTATTTTCCCTGCCTCCTAGACATTTTCAACAAAGTCCAGAAACAGAAGCAGAAAAGCCCCCTGGACAATACAGTTTCGCTCTCTGCTGAAAACCCCAATGCCGAATCCACCTCTCAAGCCATGGAAGGGAAGCGAGGGTGCTGCTTGAACATCTGAAGGGGCAGGGGGTGGGGAAGGAAGGGTCCCCTGCCCTTCGGGTGATTTTCAACTGAGACATCTGTTTCGCTGTAGCCTCTGCAGCCAGGGATAGCTTTGGAAGCTGTTGGATCCGGCTCTCCTACCTAAATCCAGGGTGGAGGTGGGCGGGCCACAAGCTGGCAAGGTCTACTTTGCTTTTCATTTGAACCCTGAGACCTGCAAGCCAGAGCCAGGTACAGAATTTTTCATTCATTTTTTGAATAGAACATTCTGAGCCCAGGAATTTGGTTTGAGTGCCAGAATGGAATGGAGCCAACAATCCTTTCACACAGCAATCCACTCCCGGTCCCCCGCCCCTGACAGGCTTTCTTAATTTCAGCAGTGTAATGGGGGGGTGGGGTCATTTTTGTTGCCATTGTTAAACAACTGGGATTCAGAAACCCTTGCAGAACTATTTCAGACCACCAAAAGAGCTTCCAAGAGTTCTGATCCACCTTCTGCCCACCCCGACCCAGGGAAGGCAGTGGTGTGCTGGAGGCTGAATCAGAAGTTGGTGATGCTTAGAGTTGACCCACTGACATCAGTGGGACCAAGTATGGACCCAACCCAAACTTTTCTTGCTGCTTTCTGCCAATTTCATCTTCCAGATGGTACCGGACTGTAGTACCCAGAAGAGCTAAACATAACAGTGGCTACAATCCAGGAAACATGAATCACAACTAGCAATCTTATGCCCACTTACCTGGGAGAAACCCCTCAAAAACAGCAGGGCTTATTTCATGCATCAGATTGCAGCACACGTTCTGTTGGGACAGGAATCGGTTATGACTAACTTTACACTCACTGATTTAAATTAGAATTCTTATTTCATCTTAACCATGTTTACTCAGGAGTAACCCCACTGAATTCAGTGGCCTTTACTTTATGCTAACTTAGAACCTCGCTGCATGTTAAATGCTCCAGATAAGACACATTTTTATTCCACCAGAGCTCAAGGGTAGAGTATATGGTCTTGTCCTCACAACAACCCTGTGAGGCAGGCTAGGCTGAGAGAGGAAGCATCTGGCCACAGTCAGTCAGTGGACTTGTGTCTGAGTGGGGATTTGAACCCAAGCCTCACAGAATTCTAGAGCTTGAAGAGGAAGCCATCTTGTCTGACCGCCTGCTCAGTGCAGGGGCCCCCTACTCCCAGCCCAATGCTCTAACCACTACACCACACTGTCTTCCCAGATATGGTGTAGTAGAGTCAGGTAGCTGACTTGGAACCCAATGGGTCTTGCAGGGCCAATACATGTGCCACGGAGTCCCCCTGAAATGCACTGGGAACGGTGCCAATGTGGCCGGTTGCCAGGTAGTAGGACAGGTGACAGAGGCAGCTTCCCACAGTCATTTTGAAGGCTGTAGACAAAGTACATAGGAAGAAATCCACCCCGGGGGGGCAGGACTGGAGCTCAGCATCACCCAAGGAAACTGATGGGCAGCAAATGCATCACGGACAAAAGAAAGCGCTGCTTCGCACAGTGCAGTAATTAACTTACAGCACAGGCGGCGAGGGCAGGTGGCTTGAAAAGGAGTTAGACAGCTCCGTGTGGGAGGGGGGGAAGAGGTCTAGCACTGGCGATTAGCCCTGATGGCTAAACGGGAGCCCTCCGGGGCTGAAGCAGGAGGAGCTTGTTGACTTTGCACCCTGCTTACGGATCCTCAAGGTGGGAACTTGGGAAGCAGAACTCGGCCCAGAGGCCTTCAGCGGGAGGGATGCTCACGATGCAGCTCGGCTCCGCCCTTGGGGCTCCAGCTGCAGCTGTGATTCCTTTTCCTGGGCTGCGTTCAGCCTCTGTAACCGCAACTTGAGTCTGCATAACTGAACTGATTTTCTTGACAAACTTACCTTCCATAAGACACAAATATACTTCTGTGTCCATGGAAATTGGCTGGTGTATTGTGTGTGTACATTTATATATATAAATATATGCAGGTTATTTTGTAAATAAATTTCTCTGGATTGTGTGTGTTATTTTATTTATGACTTTGCTTAACAGAATGATCTTGTTTGAAATGAGGGTGTGTGTACTGGAAAACGTTCCATTAATAAAAGAAGGGATTATTTTGAGATACTTTGCACGTTTCGAGAATGAAAAGCACTTTGCATGTGTTAATTTTGGTAAAACCGTCCTGCAAAGTAGGCTGGTCTTATCTCCATAGTGCAGGAGAGTGAGACTTAGGGAGCAATCCTATGGCCGCTAGTCAGCAGCTAGACAGCCACAGGATATCTGGTTTTCCGGGAACCACTCTTGGAGCCCGCACTCTGAGATCAGTTCCTGGAGAACCAACCTCTCCCACCCTTCCGGGCTGCCTCGCAAGCAGCGCGGAACAGCCCTGTGCTCCGTGCTTCAAAAAGGAGTGCGGAGCGGCCAAAATGGGGCATTCTGGGTGGTGTTCTGGGGCAGGGAAGGTGGAAATGTGGTATGACACACCCTATGTGTTGTCCAGCAGCCTCCTCTCCTGCTCTGCCTTCCTGCGGCTGTCCAGCTGCAACTGCAGGGCAGGAGAAGCATGGAGGGAACGATCCCCTCCACGCTTCTCCTGCCCTGCATTGGATAGGCGATAGCCTCCAGGTTTGGAGGCAGCCGCCTATCCCCGTAGGAATGTGCCCTTGATGGCTTGCTCAAGGCTGGGGCTGGAAGGACACTTGAATGGGGGCTTTGTTGCTTAGTCCTCACTTCTATGCTCCACCACCTGTCAAGCTCTAGAGTCGGAAAGGAGGACAGCGCAGGGCCCAGAGGCAAACCTTTCCTATGGAATGACTGACAGGCAAGATGGCATCGCTGTGCCAGTCAGGGCCAGCGCCAACCACCACCCAGCTCAGATGGAAAATTAAACAGCGCTCCGGAGCTCATTAACTCTGGAATCAATGAGAAGAGGGAGAGCCACTAAACAGGCAGGTCCTTGCTTCCGAAGAGCTTACAATCAAAAACAGAGAATGAGGAAAACAACAGGAGGGAGGGAGGAAGCTGGAGGGGGTGGCAGAGACATGGGCATATGCAATTAATTATGCATATTTCAAACTTGGTTACAGTTGGAAAGGGGGATTATGGGAACAGGCCAAATGACTTGTGAAAGAGAAGGTTATGATGCTTAGATTTGCTTGCAAAATACTTATAGCTGTGCCAGGGCAGGGTCTGAAGGCATATAATGCAGCCACCTTCTTGGAGACCCCTGTGGAGGCCGCCCTGGGCTCCAGCATGGGAATAGGCAGCATAAAAAGGGAATACATTAGAAATTAAAAAATGCATTAAGAACATAGGAAGAACCCTGCTGGATCAGACCAAGGGTCCATCTAGTCCAGCACTCTGTTCACACAGCAGCCACACAGCTGCCCACATGTTTCCTAGCAACTGGTGTACATAGGCATACTGCCTCTGTTACTGGAGGTATTATGTAGCCATCGGGACTAGTAGCCATCGATAGCCTTCTCCTCCATGAGATTTGTCCAGTCCCCTTTTAAAGCTATCCAAGTTGGCGGCCATCACCACATCTTGTGGAAGTGAATTCCATAGTGTAACTATGTGCTGTGTGAAGAAGTCCTCCCTTTTATCTGTCCTGAATCTCCCACCGTTCAGCTTCACGGGATGACCCTAGTAGTATGGGGAGGGCGGGAGACATGTCTCCCTATCCACTTCCTCCACACCATGCTTGATTTTCTACACACCTATCATGTCTCCCCTGACCCTCCCTTTTTCCAAGCTGAACAATCCCAGCTGTTGTAACCTTCCCTCACAGGGGAGTTGCTCCAGACCCTTGATCATTTTAGCTGCCCTCCTTTGCACATTTTCCAGCTCTACAATATCTTTTTTAGGTACAGTGACCAGAACGGTACACAGTATTCCAAATCTATGGCCGCACCATAGATTTGCAGAAGGGCAGTGTGACACTGGCAGTTTTATTCTCAGTTCCTTTCCTAATTATGCCTAACATGGGGTTAGGCATTATGCTTGGGTTTCTGTTGGATTAATATATTCCAACATATGCTGCCCAGGGCCTAGATGAAAGACCTCCTTCACTGCCGGAGAGCTACCTGAGGATGCATTGGTGGTGAAGAAGATGGCTTTGCCACCATCATTGCCACAAAGTAGGCATGTTGACGTGCCCTTTCCTGTGAGTGGTCAGAGTCACTGACACCTGTGCCATTAGTTTTCTAGCTGTTCTGCTTGCTTCATTGCCCCAGCTCCCTGGTAAACCAGGGGACTCAGTGAACTCTACAGCATAGCAGAGGATGCTTGGGAGTGATTGTGTCAATAGCTTTGCTTCTGTGCTATGCGCTGAGAAAGAGGCTTCCTTTCTCAGCACACGGCACAAACATGCATTGCGCTGGTGGGAATAGAGGAGTTTCTTCCTCCATCAGCAGTTTGCGGGGGAAGAGGCCACGGGCTGGATGGGGACCCAATGCAGACCAAATCTAGCCCACAGACTGACAGTTCCCTGTCCCTGTTGTAAAAGTTCAAGGCAGCCCATATCAAATTAAAAAATAACGAGCAAGACAGCAAACCAGGTCAAGATTATTAGTATGTGAGCATTTTGTACATCAAATAATACACTGCACAAGTGTACAGTTTGCTGTCTAGGGTGGAATCCAGCATCATTAAAATGTTGGCTTCCATTGCTTTGAAAAGTGGCCAACCAGTGGCCAACCAGCTGTTGACTGGGAACCACAAGCAGGGCATGAACACAACAGCACCCTCCCACCCATGTTCCCCAGCAGCTAGCGTACATAGGCTCCCTGCCTCTGGTCCTGGAGGTGGCACGTGGCCATCAAGATTAGTAGCCGCTGATAGCCTTACCCTCCATGAATTTGTCCAGTCCACTTTTAAAGCCATCCAAACTGGTGGCCATCACTACATCCCGTGGTAGCAAATTCCATGGTTTAACTACGTGCTCTCTGAAGAAGTCCCGAGTCTGTCCTGAATCTCCCAACAATCACAGAATCATAGAATAGTAGGGTTGGAAGGGGCCTACAAGGCCATCGAGTCCAACCCCCTGCTCAATGCAGGAATCCAAATCAGAGCATCCCTGACAAATGGCTGTCCAGCCTCGTCTTGAAGGCCTCCAGTGTGGGAGAGCCCACCACCTCCCCAGGTAATTGGTTCCATTGCCGTATTGCTCTGACACTCAGGAAGTTTTTCCTGATGTTCAGTCGGAATCTGGCTTCCTGTAACTTGAGCCCATTATTCCGTGTCCTGCACTCTGGGATGATCAAGAAGAGATCCTGGCCTTCTTCTCTGTGACAACCTTTCAAGTACTTGAAGAGTGCTATCATATCTCCCCTCAGTCTTCTCTTCTCAAGGCTAAACATGCCCAGTTCTTTCAGTCTCTCTTCATAGGGCTTTGTTTCCAGTCCCCTGATCATCTTTGTTGCCCTCCTTTGAACCCTCTCCAGCTTGTCTGCATCCTTCTTAAAGTGTGGTGCCCAGAACTGGACACAGTACTCCAGATGAGGCCTAACCAGTGCTGAGTAGAGGGGAACTAGTACTTCCCGGGATTTGGAAGCGATGCTTCTATGAATGCAGCCCAAAATAGCATTTGCCTTTTTTGCAGCCACATCACATTGTTGGCTCATATTCAGCTTGTGATCGACGACAATTCCAAGATCCTTCTCGCTCGTAGTGTGGTTGAGCCACGTATCCCCCATCTTGTAACTGTGCATTTGGTTTCTTTTTCCTAGGTGCAGAACTTGGCATTTGTCCCTATTAAATGCCATTCTGTTGTTTTCTGCCCAGCACTCCAGTCTATCCAGATCACTTTGAATTTTGTTTCTGTCTTCCAAAGTATTAGCTATCCCTCCCAATTTTGTGTCATCTGCAAATTTGATCAGCATTCCCTGCACCTCCTCCTCCAAGTCATTCATAAAAATGTTGAAGAGCACTGGGCCCAGGACTGAGCCCTGCGGTACCCCACTCGTTACCTCTCCCCAGCTTGAGAAGGTCCCATTGATAAGCACTCTTTGAGTCCGATTCTGTAGCCAACTGTGGATCCACCGGATCGTGGTTTCATCTAGCCCACTTTGAGCTAGTTTGCTCATCAGGATATCATGGGGCACTTTGTCGAAAGCTTTGCTGAAGTCGAGGTATATGATGTCTACAGCATTCCCACGGTCTACAAGGGAGGTGACTTGATCAAAAAATGAGATCAGATTTGTCTGGCAGGACTTGTTTTTGACAAATCCATGTTGGCTTCGAGTAATCACGGCATTGTTGTCAAGGTGCTTCCAGATGGATTGCTTTATGATCTGCTCCAGAATTTTCCCAGGGATTGATGTCAGACTGACTGGTCTGTAGTTCCCAGGTTCCTCCTTTTGACCCTTTTTGAAGATAGGGACAACGTTAGCCCTCCTCCAGTCCTCTGGCACTTCCCCGGTCCTCCATGATTTCTCAAAGAGAATAGACAGCGGTTCTGAGAGCTCTTCTGCCAGTTCCTTTATGACTCTAGGATGCAGTTCATCTGGCCCTGGAGATTTGAACTCATTCAAAGTAATGAGGTGTTCCTTGACCATATGCCTGTCGATCTCAAGCTGCAATCCTGCCCCTTCAGCCTGTACTTCGCCTTTGCCAGGGGGGTCATAGACCCTCTTTTGGGAGAAGACTGAGCCAAAGTAGGAATTGAGCACCTCTGCCTTTTCTTTGTCCTCTGTTATCATTTTGCCATCCTTATTTAATAGCTGAACAACCATTTCTTTCCTCTGCCTTTTACTATGCACGTAGCTGAAGAAAGCCTTTTTGTTGTTTTTAGCATCCCTCGCTAACCTCACCTCGTTGTCCGCTTTAGCCTTCCTGACGCCATCCCTGCAATTCTGTGCTACCTGCCTGTACTCTTCCTTTGTTACTTGGCCTTCTTTCCACTTCCTATATGTGTCCTTTTTTGTTTTCAGGTCATCCCTAAGCTTTTTGTGAAGCCACATTGGCTTCTTCTGTTGTCTTCCACCTTTTCTTCTTGTTGGAATTGTTTGTGATCAGCTTCATAGGGTGACCCCGGCTTCTAGTATTATGAGAGAGGGAGAAAAATGTCTCCCTCTCCACATTCTCCACACCAGGCATTACTTTGTAGACCTCTATCATGTCTCCCCTGACCCTCCTTTTTTGCAAGCTAAACGATCGCTTCTCTCATAGGGGAGATGCTTCAGCCCCTTGATCATCTTAGTTTCCCCTTTTTGGCACTTTTTCCAGCTCTACAATATCTTTCTTAGGTGACGTCAAAGAACATCTAGCTAGCTGCTGTTGGGGGAGAGATTTTTGGTCTTGTCCACCAAGGCAGTTTTTGTTGTTCAGTCGTTCAGTTGTGTCCGACTCTTCGTGACCCAATGGACCATAGCACGCCAGGCCTTCCTGTCCTGTGCTCTCTCCCGGAGTGTGCTCAAGTTCATATTCATTGCATCGGTGATGCTATCTAGCCATCTCATCCTCTGCCGTCCCCTTCTCCTTTTGCCTTCAGTCTTTCCCAGCATCAGGGTCTTTTCCAGAGAGTCTGCTCTTCGCATTAGGTGGCCAAAATATTGGAGCTTCAGCTTCAGTATCTGTCCTTCCAATGACCACTCAGGGTTGATCTCCTTTAGGATTGACTGATTGGACCTCCTTGCAGTCCAGGGGACTCGTAAGAGTCTTCTCCAGCACCACAGTTCGAAAGCATCAATTCTTCGGCGCTCAGCCTTCCTTATAGTCCAGCTCTCACAGCCATACGCTACTACTGGGAAAACCATCGCTTTGATTAGACAGACCTTTGTCGGCAAAGTGATGTCTGTGCTTCTTACTACGCTGTCTAGGTTGGCCATAGCTTTCCTCCCAAGGAGCAAGCGTCTTTGAATTTCATGGCTACAGTCACCGTCTGCGGTGATCTTGGAGCCCAAGAAAGTAAAATCTGTCACAGCTTCCATTTCTTCCCTTTCTATATGCCAGGAAGTGATGGGGCCAGATGCCATGATCTTCGTTTTTTTAATGTTGAGTTTCAAACCAGCTTTTGCACTCTCCTCTTTCACCCTCAACAAGAGGCTCTTGAGATCCTCTTCGCTTTCTGCCATTAGGGTGGTATCGTCTGCATATCGGAGGTTGTTGATAATTCTCCCAGCAATCTTAATTCCGACCTCTGATTCATCCAACCCGGCATTTCTCATGATGTACTCCGCATATAAGTTAAATAAGCAGGGCGACAATATACAGCCTCGTCGTACTCCTTTCCCAATTTTGAACCAATCGGTTGTTCCATGTCTGGTTCTTACTGTTGCTTCTTGACCCTCGTACAGGTTTCTCAGGAGACAGGTAAGGTGGTCTGGTACTCCCATCTCTTTAAGAATTTGCCACAGTTTGTTGTGATCCACACAATCAAAGGCTTGAGCGTAGTCAATGAAGCAGAAATAGACGTTTTTCTGGAATTCTCTTGCTTTCTCCATGATCCAGCGAACGTTGGCGATTTCATCTCTAGTTCCTCTGCCTCTTCGAAACCCAGCTTGTACTTCCGGTAGTTCTCGGTTCGCATACTGCTGAAGCCTAGCTTGTAGGATTTTGAGCATCACTTTGTTGGCATGTGAAATGAGCGCAATTGTACGGTAGTTTGAACACTCTTTGGCGTTGCCCTTCTTTGGAATTGGAATGTAAACTAACCTTTTCCAGTCTTGCGGCCATTGTTGAGTGTTCCAAATTTGTTGGCATATTGAATGCAGCACTTTAACAGCATCATCTTTTAGGATTTTAAATAGCTCAGCTGGAATACTGTCATCTCCGCTAGCTTTGTTGTTAGTAATGCTTCCTAAGGCCCACTTGACTTCACTCTCGAGGATGTCCGGCTCAAGTTCAGTGGCCGCACTATCATGGCTATCAGGGACATTAAGATCTTTCCTGTATAGTTCTTCTGTGTATTCTTGCCACCTCTTCTTAATCTCATCTGCTTCTGTTAGGTCCCTGCCTTCTTTGTCCTTTATCATGCCCGTCTTTGCACAAAACGTTCCCTTGAGATCTCCGATTTTCTTGAAGAGATCTCTAGTCTTTCCCATTCTGTTGTTTTCCTCGATTTCTTTGCATTGTTCATTTAAGAAGGCCTTCTTGTCTCTCCTTGCTATTCTCTGGAACTCTGCATTCAGTTGGGTATATCTTCCCCTTTCTCCCTTGCTTCTCGCTTCCCTTCTTTCTTCAGCTACTTGTAAAGCCTCATCAGACAGCCACTTGGCTTTCTTGCATTTCTTTTTCTTTGGGATGGATTTCATTGCTGCTTCCTGAACAATGTTACGGACCTCCATCCATAGTTCCTCAGGCGCTCTGTCTATCAGGTCTAATCCCTTAAATCTATTCCTCACCTCCACTGTATATTCATAAGCGATATGATTTAGGTCATACCTGAATGGTTTAGTGGTTTTCCCTACATTCTTCAATTTAAGCTGAAATTTTGCAAGAAGCAGCTCATGATCTGAGCCACAGTCAGCTCCAGGTCTTGTTTTTACTGACTGTATAGAGCTTCTCCATCTTTGGCTGCAAAGGACATAATCAATCTGATTTCAGTATTGACCATCTGGTGATGTCCATGTGTAGAGTCGCCTCTTGTGCTGTTGGAAAAGAGTGTTTGCTATGATCAGCGTGTTCTCCTGGCAAAACTCTATGAGCCTTTGTCCTGCTTCATTTTGTACACCAAGGCCATGCTTGCCTGTTATCCCGGTGATTTCTTGACTTCCTACTTTAGCATTCCAATCTCCTATGATGAAGAGGACATCTTTTTTTGGTGTTAGTTCCAGAAGGTGTTGTAGGTCTTCATAGAACCAATCAACCTCAGCTTCTTCGGCATCAGTGGTTGGGGCATAGACTTGAATTACTGTGATGTTGAATGGTTTGCCTTGGATTCGTACTGAGATCATTCTATCGTTTTTAAGATTGTACCCCAGTACTGCTTTTCCCACCCTTTTGTTGACTATGAGTGCTACTCCATTTCTTCTAAGGGATTCTTGCCCACAGTAGTAGACATGATGGTCACTTGAATTAAATTCGCCCATGCCTGTCCATTTTAGTTCGCTGATTCCCAAGACGTCGATGTTCAATCTTGCCATCTCATGTTTGACCACCTCTAGCTTACCTTGATTCATTGATCTTACATTCCAGGTTCCTAAACAATATTGTTCTTTACAGCATCGGATTTTCTTTTCACCACCAGACACATCCACAGCTGAGTGTCCTTTCGGCTTTGGCCCAGCCGCTTCACTCTTTCTGGCACTACTTGGAAGCCATAAGCTATGCCGTGCAGGGCCACCCAAGACGGACAGGTCATGGCAGAGAGTTCTGACAAAATGTGGTCCACTGGAGAAGGAAATGGCAACCCACTCCAGTATCCTAGCCAAGAAAACCCCATGGAATGTATCACAAGGCTAAAAGATATGACGCTGGAAGATGAGACCCTCAGGTCAGAAGGTGTCCAATATACTACTGGGGAAGAGCAGAGGGTATTTCCAAGTAGCGCCAGAAAGAGTGAAGGCAGTGTTTAGAGTTTCTCAAAAAGCAATGGTAGCTGTGTTCGTCATAAACACCATTCCAAAATCCATATCAGTGCAATACTTTTGTTAGACCAACCAAAAGATCACAAAAAATGTGCAAGCTTCCGAGATCGCAACATCTTTCACATTTGATTCTGCATCCGTATGGCTGTGAAAATTATCTTGAAAATGTGTGCAATTTACTTACTCATTTATTTCATTTCTATACCGCCCAAGAGCCGAAGCTCTCTGAGCAGTTCACAAAAAAAAAACCCCTTTTGTGCTCCTTGAAAATATCTTCAGGGTGAACTGGTTCATCTTGTGCGTTACAAGCAACCACGCCCCCCGCTTACCTGGCCTGGGTGGTGTCAGCCAGGAAGCACGCGGACTACAAACGGGCAGACTCAGATTTGCGCCCCACCCGTGTGTTGTGCCTGTTGCGCAGGAATGACGCTGCGGCCCTTTGAAAGAAAAGGAGGGAGACGAGGGACGGGCCCCGCCCCGCCCGCCCGCCCACCTGGGCCAGGTGAGCTCCGGGACAGCCAGTCTGCGGCAGCCGAGGTCGGGCCCAGAGCCGGGCCAATGAGCGCAGCGAGACGGGGCAGCGAGACAGCCAATGGCGGAGAGGGGCCGGCTCCCTCCGGGCCGCTCGACCGGCAGCCGGCCAAAGCCGGGCAGCCCCGGGGCAGCGAGGCCGTCGCCCTCCGTCGGGGCCCGGGACAGCGGCGCGGGGGAGCTCGGCGGGGCCGCCCGAGGCGCCATGCGGGGCAAGGACGACGAGTACGACTACCTGTTCAAGAGTGAGTTGCCGCGGGCCCGCCCCGCCCGCCCGCCCGCCCCCTCGGGCTCTGGCGGCCGCTCGCGCCGGGGCTTCGGCCCGGCGCGCGGGCACTGGCGGCGGGCGCCCCTCGCGAGGCCAGCCCGGCCGCCTCCGCCCCGGGGAGCTGCCCGCCAGGGAGCCCGGGCCGGGGCCCGGCAAGCGCTGGGGCCCCGGGCCCGGCGCGCCCCTCCGCGCCGCCCGGCAGCTGCCCGCCGCTCGCCCGCCGGCGGCCCCGGCCCAGGCGCCCCGACGCGGGAGCGCCCCGCGCCTGCCCCGCGAAGAGCCGCGCGGCCGGGACAGCGGCGCCCGGGCTGGCCAGGCGGGCGCCCTGCGTGTGGCGGGCCTGGCCGGGCGCCCGGCGTCGAGGGTGGGCCCGGGCGCATGGCCGCGGGGAAGCCCAGCCTCGGCGCGGGGCCCGCCCGGCCCGCTGCTCCGCCCGTCGAAGCCTCGCTCGGGACGCCGCGCCGCGCCGGCTCCCCGGCCGGTCCGCTTCCCGGGGCCCCGCGAAGCCGAGCGAGGACCCGCACGGGCGCGCGGCGCCGCCTGGGCGGAGGTCCAAGGCGCCGCGGCTGTCGGAGCTGCAAAGCGGCGCGCGGGCCCCGTTGCGGGCCGCGTGCGAGCTCTGGCGCCGCCTCTGCCTCGCTCTCCGGCGAGCTTCCCCTATTTTAGCCTCGCCGGGCCGTCCTCCGAGCAGCGGGTTACTGGTTCGTCGCTGGCCGGGGCAGCCTTGTCAAGAGCGGGCACGGCGCCCCACGGCAGCCATTTTGTGAGAGCGCCCGTGACGCTGAAAATTCCGGATGTGCTCCCCACCTCAGAAAGGTGGGGGACCCCTGGCCGCTACATCCAGGAGGCTTCCGACTTGCACATGTGAATTCATTGAAGCGTTTACCTGCTTCCCTTCATCACAGATCAAGCGCATAGGGGGGTTCACCTGCAAGAGTTGATGAGCACCCCAGACACAAAACTCTTCAGCGTCACCCCTCAAGATGTGCTTAGGCCCAAATTCTTGGAGCGAGCCCAGGTGTTGGGCCTCATCCAGACCCAAGACCTTTTGCAGGGCCTACAGCTGAGACACTCGTTGCCTCTATTCTGCATTCCACTTGGTCTCTCTACAAAGTGAAACTTGCACGAATGAGTAATGGTCATTCACTGGATTAGGCTTCCAAAGGCTCAGCTTTCTTTTCTTTGTAAAGGCCAGGATGGCAACTTGAGTGGTTACACACCTTAGAAAAACCTCTCACACACCTTCAGGCACTCACCCATGTCCCACGCCCAGGTTTGGGTCCACAAACAGCCCTTTTGTATCAGGAGGAACAGATACCCGCCCTGGGGGAGCCATGCAGCAGGGCCAGGGGAAGGGCCTCTGATTCATGCATGTGAAAGGAGGCATTGAGTGCCTGATCTCTCATTTAGTTTGCTGGGGGTGGGAGAGAATCCAGCCATTCCAGTTTAGTAGCATTTTACCTGGATGGAGCTGCAGGGGCAGGAAGCTGTGCAGCTCGGTCACATGAGCAGGTGTGCACCACTCTCTGCTGGGGCCGTTCCTAAGTCTGTTGCACCCAAGTCCAGGCCCGGGGGGGGGGGGGGTGTCGTGTGCACACACTTCAACCTGGAGCAGCCCAAGTCCATTCCTTGAGCCTGAAATACAGGAGGCCAAGGGCGCTGCTCTCCTTCAGCAGAAAAAGGCCAAAACCCAGGCTCAATTAGGGTACTACATTCCAATATTTCATGCATGGAACAGCCCTGTTTTCATAACGAGGCTGATTATCTGAGCGCTCCCTCCCCATGACGCATTGCTGAAGGGTCTACTCTGCCCACTGTATTTGTTGTGTTTTTAATTGCAAACTGCCCTGAGAACTTTATTGAAGGATATAAATACCAAAACTTATTCTGCAATAGCTTTGTACTTCATTGCTCTGAAAGCCGGGGGGGGGGGGGGTCCTTTGGGGGAAAGATAAATGAAAAAAAAAAATGTAACTGTCCTGCAACATGTCATCAAAAGTGCAAAATACACTTTGGTAGGCTGTGCACTGCATGAGGCCTTAGTGTGTATGCGCAAGTATTTACATGGGTGTGTGCTAGAGACGAGTCATCTATTCCCTTCTCAGCAAATGTAATTTCTAGAGACTCCAAATAATAGAGATTAAAATATAGAGTAAATATGGACCATTGGAGCAAACGTATTTATACCAGGCCCTGCTGATACAGTGGGTGGTACTGCCTGCTGCACACACGTGCAACGCAGCAAGGTTAAATGATCTGCTCTGGGGTCTGTTCCAGAAATAAATTGTTTCAACAGTGAGTATTTTAAAAGCATTTGTTCTGAGGTAAAAAAAAAAATCCTGCAATAATTATTCCTCACATTAACATCGTGCCTTTTCTCTAAGGAGTTCAGGGTGGTATACGCGGACCAACTATCATTCAATCAGTCATTTAATTTATTCATATTCCCAAAAAGTGGTGCTGAAGTTTGAAATGTATTTTTTATTACGGCTAACTGTACTTAATGTACTTAATTGTATTTTATCAATACAATTAAAAACATAATTAAAACAAAGAAAAAACAAGTTGAACACAACAATTGAGCTTCTTTGCTGAGTGGGGATTTGAACCCAGGTCTCCTTGGACTTGGCCTGACACTGTAGCCACCACACATGGTCTCCCTAGCAATATTTCCCACACAGTTCAGTCATTCCCCACCCCCACATAAGATCCCTCATTTAAGCAAAGGGCATTTGTGCCTGTGAGATGCACGCCAGTCACACAGGCCCATTAATTTTTGTCCCTCCGCTGTAGCCCAATCTGCTCATTGGGAGCCGGATTCAGGCCAGCACATCCCTTCCCCTCCGGGTGTGCTTACGTTCACCTCCCTTTTCTGTTTAGCAGTAATCACGGTGTGCTGCAATCTGGCAAATTCTGGCTAAGGCTAACCAGGAAAAGCCTTCAGCCACGTGTCTTGGAGGCAGTTCCTGGTGTACAGATTTGGCGTAGAGGCCATAATTTGCCTGATTCAGGCATCATGGCAAACTGATTTGCTAAACAGGAAAGGGAGTCAGTACGCCAGAGAGGAGGAAGGAGAGTAATTGTCTTGATCCTGTAAGCTCCCTCCAGGTGTGCCACACACCATCATCCTAGATCCGCCATCAAAAGGCTGGTTCACACATGCATGTACCCTTGATTTCTTGACACTTGGTGACAATGTGTGGACTAACACCATGGAAAAGTATTGCATGAGAGGTGGTACTAAAGTTCAGTCTGTAGTGTTGGGTGTTTGCAAACTGAATTTAACCCTCCTAGTGTTCCGTAGTGGCTATGGAGTACTAAAAGGGTGAAATTTGGGTTGCAAAAAAGCTAAATTTGTCTGTTTTAATGTTCCATAGCGCTAAAACGGCCTTTTTAAAAAACTTTTTTGCTGCCACCGAATTCAGCGGCACAGTGAGAGGTGCACCAGGGCAGTGAAGGTCATGTGATCTCAGCCCTGTTGTAGATCATGCCTGCAAAGCACAGGTGGATGGTGATAGAAAAGATCATTATGTTCTCCCCAGCAAAACATACAGGGAGGGGAAACGGGGGTGCATGGACATGCCTCCAAAGCAAGGGGGGGGCAGGATCATAATTAGCTCCAAGCAACCACGAGCAGGTTTTTTAAAAGAATAACAACAAAAACCTTGCCCAAGGAACCACAACAGATTTTAAGATATAGCAACAAAAAAAGAGAAGGAAAAAGCCAGAAAGGATATTAAAGTAGATAAGTAATTAGCACAAAAAAGGTGTGTGTGGGGGGAGTGAGCATATGTCCCTTTTAGGACTGGGTTGACTCAATGACTGGGGTGCTGGGCCTGCTGCTGGGCACTGCGTTGGCACACACAGTGATTGCACATGGAGACTTGGGGGGTTTTAACACACAGGTGGGCGCAGTCTCCCTTCTGGACTAGTGGTCAAAAAACAGCATCCACATTCATTTTGCCTGTTGCCGTGAGGAGCGTGCCGTGCTCCTCAAACTGATGCTGAGGGCCAGGGGTGAGACTCATGGGCAGTCGGGACTTCAGGTTCTCCCCCTGGTGCCTGGTTGCTTGCCTTCCCCTCCCCTCCTGTGCCTGCGCTGCCCTGCTGGAGGAGGAAAACAGAGCATGAGCAAAGCTCCTCTCCTTTGCACATGCCCAGGTTGGACTCCAGAGCAGGCTCAGGATCGCTAAAGCTGGGGGCTCTGTAGTTGCTGCAGCGCTGGCAGTAAAAATGCGTTTCTCTTCCCTGGGGTTGGGAGTTTGGGGGGAATGGCACCCACGTTTGGCTCCATCTTCCTCACTCCCTAAATAGCAGCGTGTCTGTGCCTGATAAAGGTATTACGCCAAGATGGAAGCCACGGAAGTTGATATAACAAGGGAGTCGCACGCTCCCTGTCACCAGCATGGGCCACCAGTCTGGCTGCTGCCTTCTGGACCAACTGCAGTTTCCCAACAGATTTCAAAGGCAGCGCCACTTTCCAGTAGCCGGTTCCAGTACTCCAAACAGGATATAACTAAAGCATGTCTCACCACGGCCAGCTCGAGGGCTGGTTACAGGGAGCACGTGACTTGACAGCAGCTTCACTGGCTTCTGGGCTGTTTCTGGGTGGAATTCAAGGTGCTGTTTATGACCTATACAGCCCTAGACAGACTGGGACCACGCTACCTGAAAGGATGCCTTCTCCTATACGAGCCTGCCAAGGCCTTAGGGGAAAGCCCTTCTCTCAGTCCCACTGCTATCAGAGGCGCGTTTGGTGGGGACACGAGGGAGGGCCTTCTCGGTGGTTGCACACAGGCTCTGGAACTCCCTGCCGAGGGAGGCTAGGATGGCTCCCTCTATTGTGTTTCTGCCAGCAGGCAAAACTACTTTTATTCAGGCAGGCCTTGTTAAACTTGCTGAACTCCATTTTCTAATTGGTGGGTACTTTTTGTTTCTTATTTCTTTTTAACTGTTTTGTTTTAATGAGGTTATGTTCGAATCATGTAACATTTTATCTTGATTTTATTATTAGCAGCTGCCTTGAGCACTCTTGACTAATTTTTCCCATGCTCACCACCCAAATGCCAGCATGTCAGGAAGAAGTCTTGACTGAAGGGGTCTTTCTGATAGGCTAATTTCAAGTGGGCAGGGGGCTATGTTTAGGTGTGGGAGCAGCCAAACGTGTAAATCCCCCCTCCTACAGTCTGAAGTGGTACAGTCCAGGAAAGACTTTACACATTCTGCAAAATCCAGTGGCAAACATTGCCTTTTTCTTAATCTTTAGTTACTAGCCCTGAACCTTTTGTGTTGGCAAAGCTATTTCAGTCAACCTTGCTATCTTCCCTCCCTGCACCCTTACCATTCTGAGGTTAATTGTTGTCTCTGAATTATTATTTTTTAAAAGTTCTTGTTTCTTTGCAGCTGTCCTCATCGGGGACTCGGGAGTCGGGAAGAGCAATCTTCTTTCTCGCTTCACCCGGAATGAATTCAACCTGGAGAGCAAAAGTACCATTGGGGTAGAGTTCGCCACCCGCAGCATCCAGGTGGATAACAAGACTGTGAAGGCCCAGATCTGGGATACGGCTGGACAGGAGCGCTACCGGGCCATTACTTCTGCGTAAGTGCCTCCTTGCCCTCGGATGCCATGCCGATGTGCCAAGTGGGGTCACTGGCTCATCCTCCCCGCCCCCCCCCCCCCCCGCGCGCCTCCGTACAAGTTGAGAACTGCTGTCTGACATCATGCTTCCCTCTGCTCTGCTGGCCCTGAATTAGGCTTGTCAGAGTCTCTGGGGCTCAGACCCTGTGGCTTGGGAGCAGAGCCTGGGTGCTCAGGAGCGGGGCCTCATGGGGGGAGGGGCTGGAGCTGGATGCGTCCTTGTGGAGGGAGACCTGGTGGGTCAGCGGGCAGGGCCTGACTGAGCCTGGGGGCTCAGGGTGGAGCCTGATCACACAAGCCAGCTGGAGAGCGTGCATGATCATCCGGAGACCACTTCCACTCCTGGACCCTGAGCAGACCCTGCTTTGAGTTCTTGCAGAAGATTAGAACCTGGGGATCGCTCGATGCATGTTGGTTGGCCCAGGCAGAAAGAGCTGGTACTTCACACAATATGGACTTAACTTCTGGAATTCCTTACCATGGCACACCCACTAGCTTAGGCCAAAGGGTGGGCTGGTAAATGTAACGGCAGTAGTCTCTGCTCCCTTTTCCTCCAAAGTTCTAATACGTGTTAATTTGGAGGGAGGTTGGGAATGCAGGAGACCCTGGTGCAGGTGATTTTGTGAGGTGAGCAGCCTGCCCCTGGTCCTGTGCCCCAAAGGAGCACATGAGCACAGCGGGCCTTGTGGTGGATGGGCAGGGGAGTGGGGCAGGCTCTGCTTCACTCCCCAGGCAGCACGCAAGAGGCTCTGGTAATGTCAAGAACCAGCTTCTTCATTATTTCCAAACATAAGAACCCCCCCGCCCCCCGAAGAACAAGATTGCACGCTGAAAGAAGGAGCACGCTGGCTCAGTTCCAAGGCTTGCACTCAGGCTAGCCCCTGAGACGAGCGCTTGCAGGCTATGTGTCCAGCGGCATCCCTCGCAGCCGCTACCTGCTTGAACTCCTGGCTTCCAAAAGGGACCTTTGCTACAACTGGCTGAGTCACCAGGGTCCACGGAGGGACAGATGCTCAGAGGCTGCGCGTGTAAGAGGCTGCGCAAATGGGTTGGGAAACTGGTGATGACTTTATCACATAAACAGTACGTCTTTGAAACAGCGCTGGGGTGGGGATTTGGTGCTGAGCTGCAGCCCTGCGCCCATTTTGTCCCTTCTGCTCTCCTCTCCCACCTGCTGCAGTTACTACCGAGGGGCAGTTGGGGCCCTTCTGGTGTATGACATCGCCAAGTACCTCACCTATGAGAATGCGGAGCGCTGGCTCAAGGAGCTGCAGGATCACGCAGACACCAACATCGTCATCATGTTGGTGGGCAACAAGAGCGACCTCCGGCACCTGCGGGCCGTGCCCACCGACGAGGCCAAGAGCTTTGCAGGTACCCCCTCCCCTCCTCGCGGGAGAGGGAGGGGCTCCGGGCCGCCTGCCTGGACTCCGCCCTGGCACAGCGTGTGCTCCACCCATGGCATCAAAGGCACGCCCCTTCGCCACGCTAGGCTCCAGGGAGGCGTGCAAGATGGCCATGGTGCATGTACTGTGCTCCACGTTTCTCTTCACCACAAGCAGCTGAGTGTTGTGCCCTGTGGGACTGGTGGATGCCCAGCAGTCAAATGTGTTCATTAGCCAACCCTTTGGACTGGCTTATGGCATGTCTGCGACTCATGGGGAGGGGCAGTGAGCGCTCCCCACCCCGGCTCCAGGCTTTGGAGGCCCTTGGGAGGACGCTCACAACGGGGCCCCTCCCTTGGTGAGTCCCCCTTCTCCCCGCCATCGCCCCCAGCTGCTGCTGCTCCTCCTCCTCACTGCTCCCGCTGGCTGGCTGGACAGGCAGAGGGCCAGGGAGCAGGGAGGGCGCAGCATCTCCCGCTCTCCTCCTCACCACCGCCGTTGTCTGGGCCGGAGCGAGAGGCAGGGGGACAAGCTGGTTGCAACGGCGAGGAGCAGCAACACCAGGGGGCCGTGGTCCGTGGGCCCCTGCTGGGGTGTAGGCCCTTGGCAGCTGCCCAGCTATGCCTACCCTTGATGCCAAACCCTGCGAGCCATCCAGGACATCGAAGCCATGCCTCCCCATTTCCCCTGGAGCCTGTTGCCACATGCCCTTGTTCACACAGACACGTGAGTCGCGTATGTACACGTCTAATGACCAGTGTGGGTCTAAGAGGGCCTCTAACCGCAGGTGTGGTTTTATGCACACAGTGGATTTATGTGCTACATTCTTACCGAAGTGTGGAATAGCTACTGCTAGAATGGGGAAATTGCTCAAACACTTGTTCAAAATCCACAAAGCACAGACTTTTGTTCTCCAAATGTATTACAGAAGAGAAAATCAGCTTGGTCAGTATACTGACCCACTGCCTAGCGCCTGGGCCAGTAGACCATTTCTAACAGGCCTACCTGGAAAGTGAGAGAGACAAGGGAAGTGTGGGGAAATCAGCATTTGCCAAAGGAGGACAGGAAGGTGGCACTATGGAAACAGCCGAGCAGAGGACTGGGGGGCTGTGCTACCAAGGGAGTTAAGAGTGCCGGTGACAGTAGTGGGGACGGAAGTGTATAGATTCCGGAGGAAAGGAAGAGGAATAGAATGGGGTTGCCCTTCCCTTCCTGGCTGGTCTGGCCAGTAGTTAGAAACATGCTGTGGGCCAGACCACCCTCAGGTTTCTCAGCTTAGGTTCCAAATTCAGAAAGGGGGTGCAAGCAGCCGCGGGCTGCTCCTGAAGACAAAATGATCGAGAAACCTCTGAAGGAATAATGTTGATGTTTAGCCGTCACAGTGATGATGGGGAGAGTGAACGGAGGCCCAGCTGTTGTTAGGGATCCAGGAGCCACCGCAATTTGGTCAAAAATAGGTTTAGATGGAGGGCCTTGCTAATGGGGCTTCTCCTTAGCATTTCCAATATTCAAACGTGGTGTGTTCAGCTTGGGACCTTTTAATAGTGCTCCAGCCCTTCCTCAACTTGTTGCTCTCATACTTACAGCCATGAGAGCTAGAAACGCGCATTCTTGTGTTTCTCTTGTGAGAAAGAAAGCCTCCTGGCATGCTCAGTCTAGACACATTCCAAATTCTGAACTTTTGCTATACTTTTGTGGAATCATGGAATGATTATAAATAAATGAGGAGTAAGATGAAGTGCAGTGGATTATTAAGGGGTGGTTAAGGTAATGTGATGTTGGTAGAACATCCGTCTTGATTGAACTAAAGTGATAACTGTTTTTGCTGCAGCTGCTATCCATCTTTCTTTGTGCACCTGCATGTTCTGTGGATGACTGCCCAAGGGTGCAATCCTATATATGATTAGACAGAAAAAAGTCCTACAATTCCCAGCATTCCCCAGCCAGCCATGCTAGCTGAGGAATGCCAGCTGAGGAATGCTGGGAGTTGTAGGAATTTTTTTCTGTCTAAACATACATAGGATTGCACCATAAAGGTGGCATGTGCAAAGTGCATTTCCCTCTGGTAAACTCCTCACATACCCCTGGGATAGCGGGAGAAGGCTTCCTGGTTTGAACCCTGGGATTTCTACTTTGGAAAATGAACTGCTGAGGTCTGAAGTGATAATATATAAGGCAAAGTAGTCAGGGAGATGTGTGTGCACAAGCCATGATCATTTCTCTCTCCACCTGCCACAGAAAAGAATGGATTGTCTTTCATAGAGACATCAGCTCTGGATTCCACCAACGTGGAGACTGCCTTTCACAACATCTTAACGGGTAAGTTTTCTCCTCCACCAACCCCACCCACCGTGGTGCTCTAACAAGAGCTGCAGCCTAGCAGGCGTGATTTCTGATAGGCCACTTGGCATCTGCTGCCTGCCTGCTGGGATTCTTGCAAAGAATACTGGACTAGGTGGATCTTTTGGTCTGGTCCAGCAAGGCACTTCTGCTGTTCTTCAGCACTTAACACCGAACAGTGATACCTTAACAATTAACCGGATTCTGAGTCTGCATTTTTGCTTTATAAATCATGTTACAGGAGGGGTTCTAGGTTGAAATATAGGCCACATGTGACTGATGTTGGCCCATCCATCTTCTAGAAATTTCTGCAGATACCTCATGGGGTGGGGGGCAAACATCCACACCACCCCGCCTTCCAAGCACAACGCACCGAGGCAAAACACGCTCCGTGAAGAAACAAGCCACACACACAACAGGCAGAACATCGCCTTAATCCCCCGGCTGTGGCCTAAACCCCTCCCGCTTACCCTTTTATTTTTTCTGGGCAGCTGGGCACATCTCAGAGCAAAGTACCGGGCTGCAGCGACAGTCTCCGTTGGGCCCAGAGGCATTCTTGAAAATAAGGTTGCACTGGAGGCTGGCACGTTGCTTTGCAGCCTGCCAGCCTCGCGCGCTGGCTCCGGGTTCCCGAAGTCCCGTGGGCAAGGCGCCCTTGATGGGCCCCCACTCTCTGGGAGGCTGCCTTCTCGCCACCATTGTCACCAGCTGCTCTCGCTCCTGCTTCTCATCATCGCAGAGAGCCGGGGAGTGAGCAGGCCGCGGCACCCTCTGCTCCTCCTCCTCACCACCTCCGTTGTCTGGGCCAGAACAAGGGGCAGGCGAGCAAGCCGGTTGCAGTGCTGAGGAGGAGGAGCGAGCCCAGGGAGTCGTGCCACTGGGCCCCTGCTGGGGTGTCTGACCATGCCTACCCTGCCAGCCTCCCAGTTAAAAATAGAGAAATAATTACAATGAATCCAAACAATAAAATAAAAAATGGGAGCGGCAGTGGGCTTGGTGTACACCAACGACGGAGGTGTCTGTGGGCACACTGGTTTTCCCAGGCACCATGTTGGAGGCCAAAGGCTGTACACTGCCGTCTTTTAATTCCATCCTGCTTCTGGTCGCCCAGAGGGATGCCATCCATCCACTTGACTTCATCTGTGTTCCTCGTGTTTTGTTGCCCTCCAGAAATCTACCGGATTGTATCCCAGAGGCAAATTGCTGGTGGGCAGCCAGAGACGGAGTTCAGCCCTGGCAGCACCATTGAGCCCATCAAAGTCCTGCCCACTCACCAGGAAGGGAAACAGGCGCCCTGCTGCCAGAACATCTAACTTGTAGGGACTGTGATGGAAAAGCTGGTTGGGCCAGTCCGAGATGACAAGGAAGGCCGGAGAGTTGCCAGGTGCATTCCAGCACCTCCAAGAAGAAAGTCATGCTCTGCATGCTCTAGATGAATTGAGGTTCTGCTTTCTCCTTCTGGTACCCAACCTCTATCACGTTCCTGTGCTTCATGTAGGTCATTTTTTTCCTCCACAGTGAAACACATCCTTAGATGTGGCAAACGTTGGTTTGCCTTCCAAGGTGGTGGGTTATTTGAAGCTACTTGTCTGATCGAGCTGAGACCACCCCCCCAATCCACATCCTTTTTCCCTGAAGAGGCTGCTGCTGGGAGCTCCTGGCCAGTACTACCGTATGGGGCCTGTTCCAGGAAGGTGGTGGATTGGCAGGGGGCAGAGTGGGAAAAATCAGGGTAGCTGCTCAATTATGGCCCCTTAAATTTCTTGACGAAACCTTTCCTGTCTCCTGTATGTTACCTGGTTTATTTACAGTCTTTGCAAGCTAGTCAGTTGTTATATGTACACATACATTGATTGTAGGCACCCCCCCCCCCCATATCTAGAATATCAAGGAGTTGAGCACGTTGGCACTGTACTGCTCTCCTTTGGAATGGCAAAGCAGCCAATATGTCCAACTATTAACTTAAACAAGAGTTAAACTGGATTCACTCTCACGGCTTTCTCCAAAGCAGCTTGGGAATGGTGTTGTGAAGGTGCCAAATCCTTCACTTCCTCATATAAGCACAACTCCCCAAAGTTCCTTAGAGGGAAGCCAGGATGAATTAGGCCTGTTCAAAGCCATTTTGTTTCTGTCAGGTAGACATGCCCCAAATCCCAGAAGTCCACTCCTATGCAAAACGTGGACCACTGACTCAGTTGCTGGCTGTGTAAAGAGGCTGCAAAAGTGAGGCCAGGCAGAGATCTACCTCATGAGGAAATGGTGAATCTTGGCTGCCCCCCCACCCCGCCCTGCCTTTACATCAGGAGTAGGCAATTTGTGGCCCTCCAGATGTTTTGGCCCAGAATTCCTGTCAGCCGTGGCCAACATAGCCAATGGTGAGGGGTGATTGGGATTGTAGGAGACAACATCTGGAGGACCACAACTTTCCCACCCCCGCGTTATGTCAACAAGGCTGCTTGAGGGAGTGTGAGTTGCTTCAAAGTGCTGGATGTTAAACACAAAGCGCTTGTTAAAACCACAGCTTGCCAGGCAGGCGTGACTGGCGTCCCCGTTGGCTGACGCTTCTGGTTTGGGAGCCCACTTTCCCCCTCCACCATGCAGTAGATAAGCCTCCATCTGGTAATTGCCCCATGTCAATTTATTGTCACGCTGGTGACCACTTCCATTCATTTATGTGGCTTTTAATATGGCAAATGGGTGGATTTTAATATGTGGAATTTCCTTCCCTTATTGCTTTAGAATTTGTGTCTTGTGTGTGTTGTTTGTTTTTTGTGTTCAAGTGTTTAAATAAAAGCTCTGTAACAACATCCTGGAAGCCTCTCTGAGGTGCTGTGGTATCTGAAGCCGGGGCCCTCTTACACTCGGGCTCAAAGCACACTCTTTCCTGGCATTGAAGCTGTTGGTCTCCCTAGGGAGCCATGGACAAGGGTGGGTGGGTGGGTGGTGTGGTGGGAAAAGCTTTTCCCTCACCTCCATGGCCACTGCAAAGAGTTGTGGTCCAGTCAGATGTTTCTGGGCCCTCAGAAGCAAATGCCTGATACCTACTGGGCTTCCTTCCAGATGGTTACTAACACTACTGATCAAATACATTATGTAGTCATTCCATCTTATTCCTTCTTATTTATTTATTTATTTATTTTGGTGGAAAGAAAGGCAGAAGAGGTGGCAGGGAAACTTGGGAGGGTTACAATCGGAAGATGATGCCCAGTGACTTGAGGGGTAGAGAATTTAACTCTGTGAAAACCATGAGCTCAGGGATGTATGTACCTGTATGTACCTGTGCCCTTCACAAACTGAATTTCTGTTATCTGCATTAATTGTGCACATTAAGCACATTTAGATACCACTTTTTTCTGCCATGCTTTCCTTGGTGGGGGGGTATAATTTATTCTAGTTTTCCTAGTTGTGGCAAGTGGACATGGAGCTATAAAGATCTCTCTGGCTTCTGAGATTTGAGCAGGCATTTGTAACCAGGAGGGCTAGATGATGGTCAAAATCCCACAAGGTTGTCTTCCACCTATTCTTCTTGTTGGAATTGTTTGTAATTGTGCCTGTAGAATTTCCTTTTTTAAAAACTCCCACCCATCTTGGACTCCTTTTCTCCCTAGAGTCACTTGCCATGGGACCTTACTTATAATTGCTCTGAGTTTATTAAAATCAGCTTCCCTAAAATCCAGGGTACGCGTTTGGCTACACTCGGCTTTTGCTTCCTTTAGAACCAAGAACTCGAAGATAACATGGTCGCTTTCTGCCAGAGTTCCCGTAACTGCTACTTTACCCACTAAGTCATCTCTCTTGGTTAGGATCAATTCAAGGATGGCCAATCCTCTAGTTCCTTCCTCCACTTTCTGTAGGAGGAAGTTATCAGCAATACAAGTCAGGAATTTCTTGGAAGGGCCATGTTTTGCAGAATTTGTCTCCCAACAAATATCAGGGAAATTGAAGTCCCCCATTACTACTACACCATGCTTCCTTGAAACATTGGCAGTTTGCTTTTCAAAAGTTTCATCCTCGTCTTCTCCTTGGTTGGGTGTCTGGTAGTAGACTCCGATCACCATGTTCCTTTTATTCTTTGCTCCATTTATTTTAACCCAGATGCTCTTGATGGGGCTACCAAGCTCATCCTCCTGTATGTCTGCGCAGTGATACGTATTTTTAACATTTCGTGCAACTCCACCTCTCTTTCTGTTCCTTCTGTTCTTTTTGAACAAGTTATATCCTTCAATTGCTGTATTCCGGTCATGGGAGTCACCCCCCTCCCAAGTTTCAGTTATACCTACCAAGTCGTAATTTCTGTCCCATATTAAGAGTTCAAGTTCATTCTGTATGTTTCCCACTCTGGGAATTAGCATTTAGTCATTCATTAGCCATGTGCTTTATAGTCTGGCTTTCTTCCTACATGTTTTTGAAAACTATTATAGGGTGCTAGTAGAGCTATTCTCTCCATTGTGGTGCATGAACCTTTGTCCATTGTTACCCCAAACTTTACTTCTCTCTCCCTCCCCCATAGGATTCAGTTTAAAGCCCTCCTGATGAAGTTCTTCATGCTGTGGCCAAACACATTCTTCCCAGCTCTTGTGAGGTGCAACCCATCCCTTGCCAACAGTCCATTTTCCAGGAAGTATAGCCCATGGTCCCAGAATCCAAATCTCTCGTGTCAGCACCACCTTCATAGCCAGTCATTCACCTGGAGTATTTTTCTTTCCTTTCTATCCCTCTTCAATTGGAAGGATGGGTGAGAATACTATCTGGGCCCCAAAGTTCTTGAGTATCCTTCCCAAAGCTTCGAAGTCTGACATGATTTCTTCGTAGCTCCGCTCGGCGGTATCATTTGTTCCCACATGGATGAGAAGAAACGGATACCTGTCAGTGGGCTTTATGAGTGTAGGCAACCCTTTAGTCACGTCTCCAATCCATCCTCCTGGGAGACAGCATACCTGGTGAGTCCATGGGTCTTTGCAATATACTTGGGTTTCGATCCCACGCAGCAAGAAGTCTCCCACAACTACTATTCTTCTCTTGTTGTTGTAGGCCTTGGTTTCATTGCCTCTGCTTGACTGACCTTCAGCGTCTTGCTGGCTCTTATGCGGGGTCCCCTGTAATTCTTTCTCTTCAGGCTGTCCTCCAGTCTCATCCTCAAGTACCTAGAATCGGTTCCATAGTTCCACCGCTTCCACTGGTGCAGAGTGGCTTCTCGTTTTTCGGCTCCTGACTGTCCCCCTTTTCCAAGGAGTATCCTCTACTTCATTTTTCCTTGCCTCAGCATTGTCTGCTTCTGCCTCAGCTTACTGTTGCTCTTCTGGCTTCTGTACTTCGCTTTGGTGCTGTAGTTCCACCGTTCTGTCCAAGAACTCTTTGTCTTCTCTTGTTCCCTGGAGGGTCGACGCTCACCCGTCACCACCACTGGAGAGTCTTTCCCTTCCATAGCCTCTGTTCCCTTTATGTTTCTAGCTCTCATGTTACTGGGATAGCCTGTGCTATGTCCTCTGTTCACTGAAGGTTAACGGCTGAGTCCCACTGGTATGGAAGTGGGTGTCACAAGAAAAAGAAATTTTAAAAAATGGGCACTGTCCCTTCTCCATCCTGTTCATTTCAGTGAGGTTTGTGCTGGAGCGCTCGGCCGTGGACTGGTCTTGGGAGTGTGAGTGAGAGATCCTGACCCACAACAGCACCTCCAGATTTGCCTTGCTGCAAGGCCACTTGTGCCTCAGGGTGCTTCAGAAGGTTGGGGAAGCATGTCAGACCGTGCCTGGCAAGCTGGGCTTTGATGCGACACTGCGCCCATTAGGTGGAGCCATTTTGTAACTTTTTTGCGAGGCGCAACACTGCTGAAGGTTGTGATGTTGCACCTGCCTCTGCAAGACGGTTCCCCCTCAAGTCTTTTCATCTGAGTTAAGTACATATTACAAAAATGGAATATTCAGCCAGGCTGCTACTAACGTTTTATATTGGTCCTCGCCGCTGCTGAAAAGCCGGTGTAGCACAGTAGCTATGAAGAGTGAGCGAGGCATTGGGAAGGCCCCCGTCTGAATCTTGCCTTGGCTGCCATCCTCTCCCTCCATCTGCAGCACAGTGATGATTCTGATGACATTATTGATATCAGGGTCACGTATGGGATGTGAACACTCACGACTGCTGATCACAGGCCAGTGAATCTACAGAGGAGGTGGAGGTGTACTGGGGACATCTGCAAATGCCCTAAGAGCAGTAATGTCTCTTGGGAGTCTCTAAGCTATTGTGGCTAATACAGCCCTGGACAGACGTCTCCTCCGGTTCTTCCTCAGTTCCAGTCCACATTAGCCACCCGTGTGTGTGGCACAGCAGTTATCCTCGGTTAATTAACAGACTATGCAAGTGCAATCTTGCGGATATGATGTGACACAACAGCCAAAAGCATTACCTGGATGTGGGCGTGCCTGTGTATCTGTTGTGTTTTTCAGTTACTTGTTGGCACTGAAGTTCTTTGCTGCTTGTGGTTTTTCTGCTATGTGCAGGACCATTTCAGTGCATGCACAGAGTGTGTCTTAAAAATACTTCAGTGTTTGTTTACATGAGGACATTAACGGGCTTTCAGGATAACTTGGTCAAACGCTTATAGGTGGGACACGTAAGGAGAGGGCCAGAGCCATTCTCCTTTTTGTTTAAAAATGTAGCTGCAGTTATTTCATATTTATTTTATTTATATACAGTATTTCTACCTTGCCTCTCCATTTCAAAAGAAGTCCTCAGTAGGCTGAAAACAAGACAAAGAGAATACACTAAAATCCTAACAATACAGTAAAATAATTTAGCTACAGCAGAATAAAATGGTATAGAAGGGAGTCTGAAAAAAATGTAAAGGACAGCCAAATGTTTGCCTAAACAAGTCTTCACCTGGTAGCAAAGCAGCAACAGACTGTGTGCGAAGGAGCATGGCAGAACTCTTGGGGCTGAGTTCCATACCCTCGCGCTGCCACAGAGACAGAAAGTGAGGGGCAGGCGGAGAGGGGTGGGGGAATGGTCTGTGTCATCTGTATTTGCATACTGATGACAGCAGACTACAGACGATCTTTCCCAGCAGTTTCCCATGTATATAAGGAGGGAGCTGTTGCACTCACGTCCTGCTTGTGGGTTTCCCATATGGAGCTGGTTGGCCACTGTGTGAACAGAATGCTGGACTAGATGGACCCTTGGTCTGATCCAGGAGGGCTTTTCTTAGGTTCTTATTTTAAATGGCAAAGAGGACAAGGTGGAACCAGAGGTCAAGGCACTGAGCAGGAGTCCCCAGACAACAACATCTAAAATGTCCTCCAGGAAGGAACAGAACTACGCCTTCCAGAGAAATTGGTAGAAAGCATTGTTAAAGATAAAATCATAATGCATATAGAAGGACAATCCTACCGAAAATGAATCAACATGGCTTCTGCAGAGGTAAGTCCTGCCTCACTAATGTTTTAGAGTTCTTTGAGAGTGTCAGAAAACATGTGGACAGAGGTGATCCGGTAGACATTGTTTACTTGGACTTCCAAAAGGCTTTTCTCAAAGTCCCTCACCAAAGACTCCTGAGGAAACATAGCAGTCATGGAATAAGAGAGGTATTATCACCCACAGTGATTTTATGGAGGCGTCTGCCCCTTTTAAGGCTTCTGGATGGTTTGGCACTGTGCCCTCTCTGATGTACAGAGTGACAACACCTCTAGTACACCCATCCCTGTCCTTCCTATAAAGTGTATGAAGAGATTACCGCATCCTACGAGTTCTTGCCATTCTGCTAGGTTTCTATTATTACCACAATATCTAAGTTCTCCTTTAAAACCAAGAGTTCCAACTTTCCAGTCTTGGCTTGAAGCCTTCAAGCATTTGCACAGGAACACCTATACATTGATGTCTCTGGCGTGTGCATTTTCCACCATGGCCCTTAGGCCTCTTTGCCTGGCTATCATGTTTCACCATATGCTCATGGCCTATTTCCATCCTGTCCCAATCTGGAAACCGAACAGCCCTATGGCCCTCCAGACAGTGTCTAGTGGCCGTAGGATTTCTCCCTTAATAAATCATGGGGTAAAATCCAACTAAAGTCCTACTTAGAGTAGACCCATTGAAATGAATGGGTATTAAGTTAGTCATGAATCCCCAGTATTCTACATGCTGGAAGGAGGGCCGAAAGGGAGAACAGCCCTTGAACATCTACGCTCTGTTCCCCTCTAATGGCCTGTTCTCCTCCCTGTCATGCCGCCTCCTTCCTTCCACTTTGCCAGTTCCTCCCACACCCCCATAGTGTTCTCCACCCTAGGACCCATAGCAGGTAACATAAATGGGGGTGGGGGGAGGGCAGAAATGGACGCCTATGTGCCACGCTTGAAGCCCATTGTTCTGCTCCAGGATAAGTAATGGTGGCTGTGAGGTGTCCTTGCCGATATCATGCTTTTTCCTATGACTATTCTTTGTTCCCACCACCTACAGGAGTGTCTCTGTGCATGTGCTGAGTGTTACTTTCCCTTCACAGGGAACATCCTCAGCGAGTCTCACATATGTAGGACTTCCAAGCAATGTATTCCTGGGTGTTATAAATTAAGCACCTGTGACAGCAGTTACCGTTGGTCTCATAAAAGAGATCTATTTACCACTTTTTGCAACACTTTGCCTACCCTTTGTTTCTCTTTCCTGGCCACTGTATTATAATGCTGTCTGTCTGGGTGAGCCATCCCCCTGGCTCAGATGGTGGCTTTGCCTTTCCATGGAGCAAGCCCTTCCTTCTTTGCATTCCTGGAACTATCCCTGCCTTGAGTCAGTGTTTGTCAGCAATTCTGGGCGCTCTTACACCATCACCCATCTATATTTACAAGGTGAGATCAGTCAGAGAAGGACCAGGAAGAGACAAAAGGGGTGGGAGCAAAATTGGTATAGCAACAATAAACTGTGGTCATGCCACTTCTGAGGAGGAGAAGTGAGGGAGATGGAGGTGGGCTGGCTGGAGAGTAGAGGAGTCCTTTAATCTTTTAATGCTTGCCCAACAAACTCAGGAGAATGCGGATAATCAGTAGATCCTAAGAAGGCCCCTGTGGGATCAGGCCAAAGGTCCCTGGCCTTGTGCTGTTCAATATTTTAATAAATGGGCTGGATGAGGGCGTAGAGGGGATGCTCATCAAATCTGCAGATGACACGAAGCTGTCAGGAATAGCCAGCACCACAGAAGACAGGGTCAAGATTCAGAAGGAGCTGAACAGGCTGGAACACTGGGACAAAACCAGCGAGGTGACGTTCAGTCGACATGAATGTAAAGCTTGCAGTTGGGTACCACCACAACAAAAGAGGCACAGGATGGGGGAGATCTGCTTCGGCAGCAGACGGGCAAAAGGGACCGAGGGGCTCAGCAAGCTGAACACCAGCCAGCGGCGAGGGGCAACTGCTGAAGAAGCCTGTGTGGTCCTGGGCGGCATTCAGAGACTCATCATGTCCAGATCCCAGGAAGGAATAGCTCCACTCTGTCCTGCACTGGTCAGGTTGCATCTGGAGTCCTGTGTCCAGTTCAGGGTGCCACATCATAAGAAGGATGTAGACAAAGTGGAGCATGTCCAGAGAAGAGTGACCAGGATGGTGAGGGGTCAGGACACCAAGCCCCATGGGAAACAGTTGAGAGAGCTGGGTTTGCTTTGCCTGGAGAAGAGAAGGTGAAGGGGAGGTGTGAGAGCGGTCTTCAGATATCTGTAGGGCTGTCATGCAGGAGCATTATGCAGGGCATTGTGATGAACATCAAGAGGCCCTGCTGTCTGGTCCACCAGGGACAGCTATTAGGCGGGTGAGTCTGAGGGACAAGGCTTTCTCAGTGGTGGCCCCATACCTTTGGAACTCCCTCCCCAGGGATCTATGCACTCATGGCCTCATCACTGCTGTTTTTATTTAACATAACATATTTAGTCCAGTCTGTGTTTGGCTGAATTTTGCTACATGTGAAAAATGTTTAGCCGCTGCTGGCTCGTGTGTGTGTGTTTTAAACGCTGAAATTGTAACTGTATTTTCAGGAGTCTTGTAAGCAGCCTTGTGAAAGCAGCGCACCCTGAAAGGCAGGTTAAAAATGTTTTAAATACACCAACAGCCCTCCCCCATGTTTGTGTACCCCCCCGGGGGGCACGTGTGTGTGTGTGTATTTATTTATTTATTTATTCATTTATATACTGCCCAATAGCTGAAGTTCACAAAAATTCAAACCAAAAAGCTCAGGATAAAATAATAAAAAATATGAAAGCATTAAAACCACAATATAACAATACCACCAGAATAAAACCTAGCAGCAATGCAGAGATTTAAAATACAGATAAAAAGGTCTTCACCTGGCACCAGAAGGAGTACAATGTAGGTGCCAGGCAAACCTCTCTAGGGAGCTCATTCCACAGCTGGGGTGCCACAGCAGAAAAGGCCCTCTTCCTGGTAGCCACCCACCTCAATTCCTTCTGTAGGGGCTCATGGAGAAGGACCCCTGAAAGTGATCTTGGGGTCTGGGCTAATGATCTCTGCACAACTCCTCCTGTGCTCCACTGTAAGACTGTTACAAATTGCACACTGTGTGTGCGTGTGTGCGCACAATGCCCAGCTTTTTCTCTCCCTGTCCCCCCAACTCCTTGTTTAACACCCAGCCAGATGAACTTGAAAGTTTGCTCATAACTTTGTGATATTTTATTTGGCCTAATAAATGTATTAATTACTACACTGTGGCTTCTGGATTTATTTCAAATGGACAGCAGAGCTCCTTACAAGTTTTGTGTGCTTACATGCAGGGCTTTTAGAAAGCTGGCCATTGTCTTTTCCCCTTCATGGATCACTGCCTTGTTGTGGCGAAGGGGCTTGCGTAACTCAGTGAAGCCATAAGCTATGCCGTGCAGGGCCACCCAAGACGGACAGGTCATGGCGGAGAGTTCTGACAAAATGTGGTCCACTGGAGAAGGAAATGGCAACCCACTCCAGTATTCTTGCCAAGAAAACCCCATGGAACGTATCACAAGGCTAAAAGAGATGACGCCGGAAGATGAGCCCCTCAGGTTGGAAGGTGTCCAATATGCTACTGGGGAAGAGCAGAGGGTATTTCCAAGTAGCGCCAGAAAGAGTGAAGCGGCTGGGCCAAAGCCGAAAGGACACTCAGCTGTGGATGTGTCTGGTGGTGAAAAGAAAATCCGATGCTGTAAAGAACAGTATTGTTTAGGAACCTGGAATGTCAGATCAATGAATCAAGGTAAGCTGGAGGTGGTCAAACATGAGATGGCAAGATTGAACATCGACATCTTGGGAATCAGCGAACTAAAATGGACAGGCATGGGCGAATTTAATTCAGGTGACCATCATATCTACTATTGTGGGCAAGAATCCCTTAGAAGAAATGGAGTAGCACTCATAGTCAACAAAAGGGTGGGAAAAGCAGTACTGGGGTACAATCTTAAAAATGATAGAATGATCTCAGTACGAATCCAAGGCAAACCATTCAACATCACAGTAATTCAAGTCTATGCCCCAACCACTGAGGCTGAAGAAGCTGAGGTTGATCGGTTCTATGAAGACCTACAACACCTTCTAGAACTAACACCAAAAAAAGATGTCCTCTTCATCATAGGGGATTGGAATGCTAAAGTAGGAAGTCAAGAAATCACCGGGATAACAGGCAGGCATGGCCTTGGTGTACAAAATGAAGCAGGACAAAAGCTAATAGAGTTTTGCCAAGAGAACACGCTGATCATAGCAAACACTCTTTTCCAACAACACAAGAGGCGACTCTACACATGGACATCACCAGATGGTCAATATTGAAATCAGATTGATTATGTCCTTTGCAGCCAAAGATGGAGAAGCTCCATACAGTCAGTAAAAACAAGACCTGGAGCTGACTGTGGCTCAGATCATGAGCTTCTTATCGCAAAATTTCGGCTTAAATTGAAGAACATAGGGAAAACCACTAAACCGTTCAGGTATGACCTAAATCATATCCCTGATGAATATTCAGTGGAGGTGAGGAATAGATTTCAGGGATTAGACCTGATAGACAGAGTGCCTGAGGAACTATGGACGGAGGTCCGTAACATTGTTCAGGAGGCACCAACGAAATCCATCCCAAAGAAAAAGAAATGCAAGAAAGCAAAGTGGCTGTCTGATGAGGCTGTACAAGTAGCTGAGGAAAGAAGGGAAGCGAAAAGCAAGGGAGAAAGGGGAAGATATACCCAACTGAATGCAGAGTTCCAGAGAATAGCAAGGAGAGACAAGAAGGCCTTCTTAAATGAACAATGCAAAGAAATCGAGGAAAACAACAGAATGGGAAAGACTAGAGATCTCTTCAAGAAAATTGGAGATCTCAAGGGAACGTTTTGTGCAAAGACGGGCATGATAAAGGACAAAGAAGGCAGGGACCTAACAGAAGCAGATGAGATTAAGAAGAGGTGGAAAGAATACACAGAAGAACTATACAGGAAAGATCTTAATGTCCCTGATAGCCATGATAGTGCGGTCACTGAACTTGAGCCGGACATCCTCGAGAGTGAAGTCAAGTGGGCCTTAGGAAGCATTAGTAACAACAAAGCTAGCGGAGATGACAGTATTCCAGCCAAGCTATTTAAAATCCTAAAAGATGATGCTGTTAAAGTGCTGCATTCAATATGCCAACAAATCTGGAACACTCAACAGTGGCCACAAGACTGGAAAAGGTCAGTTTACATTCCAGTTCCAAAGAAGGGCAACGCCAAAGAGTGTTCAAACTACCGTACAATTGCGCTCATTTCACATGCCAGCAAGGTGATGTTCAAAATCCTACAAGCTAGGCTTCAGCAGTATGCGAACCGAGAACTACCAGAAGTACAAGCTGGGTTTAGAAGAGGCAGAGGAACTAGAGATCAAATCGCCAACATTCGCTGCATCATGGAGAAAGCAAGAGAATTCCAGAAAAACGTCTATTTCTGCTTCATTGACTACGCTAAAGCCTTTGATTGTGTGGATCACAACAAACTGTGGCAAATTCTTAAAGTGATGGGAGTACCAGACCACCTTACCTGTCTCCTGAGAAACCTGTACGAGGGTCAAGAAGCAACAGTAAGAACCAGACATGGAACAACCGATTGGTTCAAAATTGGGAAAGGAGTACGACAAGGCTGCATATTGTCACCCTGCTTATTTAACTTATATGCAGAGTACATCATGAGAAATGCCGGGTTGGATGAATCAGAGGTCGGAATTAAGATTGCTGGGAGAATTATCAACAACCTCCGATATGAAGACGATACCACCCTAATGGCAGAAAGCGAAGAGGATCTCAAGAGCCTCTTGTTGAGGGTGAAAGAGGAGAGTGCAAAAGCTGGTTTGAAACTCAACATTAAAAAAACGAAGATCATGGCATCTGGCCCCATCACTTCCTGGCATATAGAAGGGGAAGAAATGGAAGCAGTGACAGATTTTACTTTCTTGGGCTCCAAGATCACCGCAGACGGTGACTGTAGCCATGAAATTCAAAGACGCTTGCTCCTTGGGAGGAAAGCTATGGCCAACCTAGACAGCATAGTAAGAAGCAGAGACATCACCTTGCCGACAAAGGTCCGTCTAATCAAAGCTATGGTTTTCCCAGTAGCAACGTATGGCTGTGAGAGCTGGACTATAAGGAAGGCTGAGCGCCGAAGAATTGATGCTTTCGAACTGTGGTGCTGGAGAAGACTCTTACGAGTCCCCTGGACTGCAAGGAGGTCAAATCAGTCCATCCTAAAGGAAATCAACCCTGAGTGCTCATTGGAAGGACAGATAATGAAGCTGAAGCTCCAATATTTTGGCCACCTAATGCGAAGAGAAAACTCCCTGGAAAAGGCCCTGATGCTGGGAAAGACTGAAGGCCAAAGGAGAAGGGGACGGCAGAGGATGAGATGGCTAGATAGCATCACGGATGCAATGAATATGAACTTGAGCACGCTCCGAGAGAGAGCGCAGGACAGGAAGGCCTGGCGTGCTATGGTCCATGGGGTCACGAAGAGTCGGACACGTTGACAGTTGAACGACTGAACAACAACAACACAACATTGTCTTTTGCTATGCTTCGACCGGAATGGCAGTGAGAGATGCAGGCAAGTTGCGTCACGTTGCATAAATAGAATGCAAGACATGTGCTGGGCTTGTTTCGCCTCTGCAACTGCTTCCCTCTCAGCCTTTTCTGCACTCGCGCCCTTTACGCCTCTGCGTGTGCTTCCCCCTGCTTTTCACATCGGCTTCCACGCTCCTAATGCGTGTTTCATGCCTGCCAGTTCTTCCACACTGAAATCTTATTTGCATTATTTAATACAGACCCTTGCACATCATTGTACATAATGACACCATTTAGATCGTCTGTGTCACTAGGTGATTATTTAGCGAGGAGGGTGTCACGGGCGCCGGTAGACACAGACGAGGGGAGCCTTTGCTTGGGGGGACAGGGGAGATGTTGTTCCTATAGTGCTGGCCTTCTGGAGGCTGGGGGGGTCGCTCACTTGTTGGGGGTGAGCTGGCTGGGAAGCCCTCTTGAACAGAGCTGCTGTCAGGCTGGAGCGAGAGCTCCCAAACCAGGGAGCCTTGGAAACATCTCGGGGGGGTTCAGTGAGCCTGTTCTTCCTTAATATTCTCAAAGTAGGCATTTTACAAGATTGGATCTGGCAAGGGGGAGGCAGCACTGACTCCACTGGAACAATTAGTAGTCATTATTTCAGGTATATAATACCTTATTGCATATAAAGAATGAACAACCAGGGCATATTAATACAAGGAAGAAAGAGCTTCAGCCAGAGGTATCTATAGGAACATGGAATTGTATTTGGAAACGGGTAGAGCAATATACAAAAGTGACTTGCAGGGCCAGTACACGACCTCCTGGCACCAACACTGCCCGGGGGGGGGGGGCGGGGGGGGCGGATGGGGAGTGTGAGCTGCTTGCTGGGGGGGGGGGGAGCAAAAGCTGCCACCTCCTGCCTTCTCCTCAATACTTCGCTCTAGAATCATAGGAATCATAGGATAGTAGGGTTGGAAGGGGCCTACAAGGCCATCGAGTCCAACCCCCTGCTCAAAGTCAGAGCATCCCTGACAGATGGCTGTCCAGCCTCATCTTGAATGCCTCCAGTGTGGGGGCATTCAAACCAGCTTTTGCACTCTCCACTTTCACCCTCAACAAGAGGCTCTTTAGATCCTCTTCGCTTTCTGCCATTAGGGTGGTATCGTCTGCGTATCTGAGGTTGTTGATAATTTTGAACCATGATAGCATGATAAAGGACAAAGAAGGCAGGGACCTAACAGAAGCAGATGAGATTAAGAAGAGGTGGAAAGAATACACAGAAGAACTATACAGGAAAGATCTTAATGTCCCTGATAGCCATGATAGTGCGGTCACTGAACTTGAGCCGGACATCCTCGAGAGTGAAGTCAAGTGGGCCTTAGGAAGCATTACTAACAACAAAGCTAGTGGAGATGACAGTATTCCAGCTGAGCTATTTAAAATCCTAAAAGATGATGCAGTTAAAGTGCTGCGCTCAATATGCCAACAAATTTGGAACACTCAGCAGTTGCCACAAGACTGGAAAAGGTCAGTTTACATTCCAATTCCAAAGAAAGGCAATCCAGAGAGTGTTCAAACTACCGTACAATTGTGCTCATTTCACAGGCCAGCAAGGTGATGCTAAAAATCCTACAAGCTAGGCTTCAGCAGTATGTGAACCGAGAACTACCAGAAGTACAAGCTGGGTTTTGAAGAGGCAGAGGAACTAGAGATCAAATCGCCAACATTTGCTGGATCATGGAGAAAGCAAGAGAATTCCAGAAAAGCATCTCTTTCTGCTTCATTGACTACGCCTTTGATTGTGTGGATCACAACAAACTCTGGCAAATTCTTAAAGAGATGGGAGTACCAGACCACCTTACCTGTCTCCTGAGAAACCTGTACGAGGGTCAAGAAGCAACAGTAAGAACCAGACATGGAACAACCGATTGGTTCAAAATTGGGAAAGGAGTACGACAAGGCTGTATATTGTCGCCCTGCTTATTTAACTTATATGCAGAGTACATCATGAGAAATGCCGGGTTGGATGAATCAGAGGTCGGAATTAAGATTGCTGGGAGAATTATCAACAACCTCAGATACACAGACGATACCACCCTAATGGCAGAAAGCGAAGAGGATCTAAAGAGCCTCTTGTGAGGGTGAAAGTGGAGAGTGCAAAAGCTGGTTTGAAACTGAACATTAAAAAACCTAAAATCATGGCGTCTGGCCCCATCACTTCCTGGCATATAGAAGGGGAAGAAATGGAAGCAGTGACCGATTTTATTTTCTTGGGCTCCAAGATCACTGCAGATGGTGACTGTAGCCATGAAATTAAAAGACACTTGCTCCTTGGGAGGAAAGCTATGGCAAACCTAGACAGCGTAGTAAGAAGCACAGACATTACCTTGCCAACAAAGGTTCGTATAATCAAAGCGATGGTTTTCCCATTAGCAACATATGGCTGTGAGAGCTGGACTATAAGGAAGGCTGAGCGCCGAAGAATTGATGCATTCGAACTGTGGTGCTGGAGAAGACTCTTATGAGTCCCCTGGCTGGACTGCAAGGAGGTCCAATCAGTCAATCCTAAAGGAAATCAACCCTGAGTGCTCATTGGAAGGACAGATAATGAAGCTGAAGCTCCAATATTTTGGCCACCTAATGCGAAGAGAAAACTCTCTGGAAAAGACCCTGATGCTGGGAAAGACTGAAGGCAAAAGGAGAAGGGGACGGCAGAGGATGAGATGGCTAGATAGCATCACCGGTGCAATGGATATGAACTTGAGCACACTCCGGGAGAGAGCAGAGGACAGGGAGGCCTGGCATGCTATGGTCCACGGGGTCACAAAAAGTTGGACAGGACTTAACGACTGAACAACAACAATATTAAGTTATGGGATTTTGCAGTTCTAAATAAAGTTGGATTATTAGAGCTAGTCAGGAAGAAAAGTCTTGTGCTACATATGAGCAACAATGGAAACGGTTTAGGGAGCAATCCTGTGGCCCCTAGACAGCATCTCAGGGGCCATAGGATTGTTCGGAGTCCCTCCTCCGAGGTCGGAGTCGGGAGGGTGAGAGAACCAACCCCCCTCGCCTGCCCCCTCACAGCTGGCACGGACAGCACTGCGCTGGCTGCTGTGTGACATCAGAAAAGTGG
Source organism: Heloderma suspectum (assembly GCF_057233095.1). NCBI lineage: Eukaryota > Metazoa > Chordata > Lepidosauria > Squamata > Helodermatidae > Heloderma > Heloderma suspectum. The sequence continues at coordinate 1,370,471 of NC_139474.1, forward strand.
CCTCAGGGAGGTGGAAACGGGTGTTTCAGCGGGCAGGGAGGGGAGGAGACCAGAGAGGCCAGGAGACAAGCTATCCCAAGGCCTCCCCAGCCATCTCCCCTCCCCCTCTGAAGCGCCCCAGCTAGTTGGGCAAAAAGGCCGGCCTCGAGAAAAATGCAGGGCAGGGGGACAGGGAGGCGAAGGTCGCCTCTGCTGCTCCTCCCGCCCTGGACAGGATGATCATAAGCCTCCGACTTCGGGGGCTTGGGATCACTGAGAGGGCAATGAATTGCACTGCGCCTTTAAGCAATGCTGGAACAATCCACACATTGTAATGTTTGGCAACCCATTTTGTCTATGTAAGGAAGAGGAAATGGTATGATTTGGCTGCTTGGTATGCTGCTGTTGCTGATCTATTTTCCTTTGGAAATTTTGATTTTAAAAATCAATAAATGTTTTTTAAAAGAGCGTCAGGAATGACAACAGGTTTTCTTGAGAGCAGGGCCAGCCCCAGGCCTGAGGGAGCCATGGGCAAAGTGCCCTCCTCGGTTGAGCCCCCCATCAGTGGGCCCTGGTGGCGTGCCTGCCACCCCGGGGCAGGGGCAGCCGCACTCTGGGCAGACGCCAGCCCTCCCTGACCAGCACCTTGTCCTAGTGATGCGCAGGAGCCTTGGCTGTGCACTCGTCCATGTCCACGGCCCCCTGGGCCAGTGGCGCAGCCCATATTGCGCCCGGGACATGTGCCCAGCCCTCTCTTCTGCCGGGCGAGGCAGTGTGTGCAAAAGAGTTCCCTCCAATCAGGTTTGAAGAGCAGACTGGTGAACTGCGATGAAACCAGGCCGAGGCCTTGACAGGGATGGTGAGGTTGACAGAGAAGATGCCGCTCCCTGCCCCCAGCCTAAGGCGGCCAGATCTCCGAGCTCAGCCTCCTCCTCAAGCCATCCTGGGAGAGGAGGACAAGGGCTGGGGACTTCCTGCTGAGCGCAAGAGCTCCAGACAATGCTGGATGTACTGCTTGGAGCATCTACCTTCGTTTGTTTCTCGGGAAAGGCAGGATGAAACCTACAGCCATTTTGCTGTTTGCTCTGCTCCGATCTCCATCAGGCCCCCGGTGCTGTGCTCCACCTCCTGAGCCTCAGCAAAAGGGGCAACCGTACCTCACCCTGTAACGTGGGAGAGGGACGGCGGGCACCCAGCTGGAGGGAAGACTCCCAGGCCCCTTGTGCACAGCAGCTGGTGATCACCAGCATGGAGCGGACTGGCAGAGAGCAGGAGGAAGCTGCGCGTGGGTGCTGGGTGCTGAGGCCCCATCTCCCCTGGGTGTGCCTGGAGCCAAGGGGCAAGGTCACCCTACCCGGCAAATGCTTAGCAGAAGGCACTGAAAGGGTGGCGTTGGGAAGCGATGGATGGTCTAATCTTTCAACTCTGCAGTCTAGCCTTCCCAACCCTGGTGCCCTCCAGATGTGTTGGACTACAACTCACAGCATCCCCCAGACCAGGTGGTCCGAGGCCGAGGAGGCCATTTAAAGCAATCTTAGTAAGTTTGTTTTTAAATTAGCTCAGTGAAAAGCCACCTGCGTGTTCACTTCCTCTGAGGCTTATGGAGGGTGGCTGGCCAGCACCAACTCACCTTCTCATTGGTCCTGTCCAGCAAAGCACACTGAGGCATTTGATCCTGCTGGCAGGGGAAGAGAAAACTCACACACTCACACCTGGGGAAAGAAGCCACAGGGGCCGATTTCCCCCGGCACATGTGCCAGTCACTTTCTGACGAGATTAGCACAATTACTCCTGGCAGCACAGCTCGTCATGTTGTGCAAACCCGGAACCCCTGGACTGTTGTAGGGTTCTGGGTGGCCTATTACCCATGGCAACAAGCCACCCTGGCCAGGTTCACATAACCCGCCAAGCCATGGTGCCGAGTGTAATTATCCTAATTCCCACAGCATGCGGAGTGAGCAACAGGCCACCGTGGCTTATTAACCCCCCTGCGATCGTGCAAACCTGGCCAATGAAAGGCGACAGTGTGTAAGACAAGAGCTTCAGAGCAGAAACAGGAGCAAGAGTCTGGAATTCCAGCTCTGGGAGCTGTTGAGAAGGGCTGAGGAAGGGGCAAAGCTCGGTGGCAGGGCACCCGCTTTGCATAGCCCATCAGCCCCTTGGAGAGCTCCTGTAGAGTTCTGACTGAAACCCAGAGCGGATTCACTGCCCCACTGACATTGGAGCCAGCAGCCTCCACTGGGTGTGACTCAGTAAAAAGCAGCTTAACTCACCCCAACGCCATTTTGGGGTGTGTGCTGAGCACTGGGAAACTCTCCTGGATGTCAAAATAACTGGTTACAGCACTGATGTTAGATACGCAGATTAAGAAAATAGCGAGAGAATGGAAAATCACCATCTTTCCTTACAGGCAGAACCCATCACAGATACAGCACAGCTTAGTTTCTGTAAGAACCAATCAAGACCAAGATTTTGCATTTCTTAAGTAATAATACTTTAATAAAATTAAGTTCTTAATGTAATTTAGCACATTTAATACAATAACCCTTTCCCTTCTTTGTTTTCCTACAAGTTGTGCAACATCAGTATTCTCTTTTTTAAGCTTTAACTTTTAAAAAATCTTCTCTTTACTATATGCCTCCAAACTCAGACACTGAGTCTAACTAGTAATCTTCTTCTTCTTCTTCTTCTTCTTCTTCTTCTTCTTCTTCTTTATGAGTTAACATTTCTTGGCTTTTCTCTCCTTCTCTCTCTCTTTCTCTTGGGCTTTAGCACAGAGAGAAAGAAAGAGAATAAAAAATAAAATAAAGCCCAAACCGTGGGCAGGAATGCATGACCAACTTCCAAGGATTGATTACAGATTTCCTATGATAATAAAATCCCAAAAATGTAGACAAGGAATGGGCCAGAAATGACCATGGTAATAGAAGTACAAAATGAACTGTGGATGATCAACATGTTATATAAATTTTCAAATTAGAACGACGATTTCAGCACCAAGTTAAAAAGGAAAATTTAAGTCCGCAACAGCCCTCATATGTATGCCCTAAAGGGCCTAAAACATGATGGAATATTTTCGTAACCAGAGAGCTCAATGATCTCGTAATTATGGCAGGCCTTTCCATTTCCCCCTGAAAAGGAGGCACTGCTCATGTAGAGGCTTTCCCACTGCACAGCTGGAGGGTGGGGATTACCTGCAAAGATATAGCAGTTGAATGGCCATGCCCTTTCCTCTCCCGCTCAGAATCGGATAGTCTATCCCCTCGTACAGAACTACTGTTCCCAGAATTCCCTAGGGAAAGATGATGACAAACTGGTCTAACACTATCTCCCTAGGGAATTGTGGGAATTGTAATAAAATGACTTAAGCCAGTAGTGTAGATGGGTCCTGTAATAAGGACATGGGAAACAACTAAATGCACACGACTCAGTGTGTCAGAGCTGTTGGGTTGTAGACATGGCGTTGAAATGGAGCCAAGGTGTAGAATGGGGTGGAATGGAATCCCATAATTAAACAGGAGAAAAAAGCAATTGCTGCTCCTTTCATTTATGACCAACAGAGACTAGATCATTATAGCACCAGTACAGTGAACAGACATGTGTTTTTTTTAAAGTGCTGATCCATTTTAACAGAAGACAAAGTAATAATGGAATAACCACCTTTCTTTAAGCTACTCAGCTGCAGACCTATCAAACATGGGGCCAAACAAGATGTGATGTGGGATATTGTGATATCAAGATCTTTTTGTTGTCCAAAGAGCAGCCATGGGGTGGGGTTTGGATCAGAGCAATGGTGCAGGGGGTGTAAAACCTTTGCCACCTTGCTGATTCTCTTGTACAAATCCCCTGCACAGAAGGGAGAACATACAGGCATGATATGGGTGCCCAATTATTTCCCCCTTTATAGCTGCTTTGAGAAGGGGACAATTTGCATTGGGGATTTGGCATGGAGGCAAAGGGTTAAGTCCCCAATCTAAATTGGGGTGGGTGGTGGGCGGGTTGTCACTGTTGCTTTTTGGACAGCAAAAAGACATTGGGAATGATGGCACTCCCCCATCCAGCTTGGCTCTCAGAAAATTCTTCTCCGCTATGTTGTGGAGCTGTTTTCTGCAAACTGTTTCTAAAGGATCATGGGAGAACTTTAGATAGATCAATACACTCTTTCACTTGTAAGGATAAATCTATTCTCATCCCAACAATTCCAGAACACACCCTAATACAAGAAACTGATGTATTTCAGTTAGTGAAACACTACTGGTGTGACTCTGGTTAGATTCCACTGATGTGACTCCAGTTTGTAATTCGAATTCCCCTTACTTGGTGACAAGGAAAAAGATTCTAGCATTCATCCAACCCAATAAATGAATTTCACACTAATTTAAAAAGCAACAGTAGTTTTTCCTAAATCTTGATTAGTTGAATTGATCCAAAATGGAACGAGTCTGAATTTTACTACATCAATCCCTTAATGCTGGGAGCAAATCCTGGCTGTCAGATGCAGTTCAATTCAGTAACTGATTTTCCTCTGACTTCAGTGGCATCTGTGTGTTTTACCCTAAATTTGGATTAATTCAGTTTACATCAAATTCCGACAGACAACAAATCTGAATCCTCCCACATGACCTAGAAAGTGAAATGCTGGTTCCAAAATGCGTTCTTGAATGCCCTTTTCCTTCAATAGCAACCGGAGACTCCAGCTCTCACATGCCAGAAATAGGCTTCACTGATGCCAATGAAGTTGTCTTTACATTTTACACAAGTGAATCCTGGTTTTTAGTTTTGACGGTATTTAAAAAAATAAATAGTAAAAAATCAAAGCACAAGCCCTTCCCAAGAGCTGAAATGTTTCTTGGAAAGTTAGCACCCACTCAGTCCACCCTGACAATCTCTGCTGTTGCATTCAGCCAAAGTGAGGATGGAATCTGCTGACTAGTATGAATATTAGAAAATATCTACCCTACGAATGTAAACCGGTTTATGTTATTGTAGCTTTCTCCTCATGGACTCCTGGGCATTCCAGTCCTGTAAGGAGCCTAGAGACCTCTAAGGGAATTCTCAGCACCCTTGCAAAATAAAAATACAGTTCTTGAGGGAAATTGCAGCACTTAGCATCAGCCGGATGGAAACCGGTTTAAATTTGTAGTATAGATGTAATCTATAAAGTGCATCTGAGCTTCAGTCCAGGGCATTACTGCGTTACTGTTCAAGTATCAAACCAAAAGAACAAAATGAGGTAAAATAAATGAACAAGCAAAATTAAAAACAATGACACAAGAACAATTAAATGGCCTGTCTCTTTGTCTGATCACAAACACCAACAACCAGAACAAGTCAAAGCAGATTCAGTAATTTCTGTTCCAAACTGGATTGTGAACACAGAAAGTGAATTCTAATATTGTGTACATAAATTAGAAGTTCCAGGGTACCCCACAGGGCTTGTCAAATGTTCACTTTACAAGCAGTTTTTTAAAAGATCAGGAGGTATTAAAGATGTACACACTCACAAGAGCACCAAACTGATGGACTTAAAACAGGATTCACATCAGCAGAAAGAGATTTGTCTGGCATATCTGTGCCAGCTGAGGAGTCGACAGAGTTTGGTATGGTGGAATTGCTTCATGTTTGTACTTGCCTACGTGGAAATTAGTGTTGGGGGTGAAAAAAGGAACTAATTTCTATTTGCATCCAGGGGGAGAGTTGAGAATGGGCAAGATGGGAGTCGCACCAGAGTTGTGCCAAGACACAGGTGCTTCCTGGCCTAAATAGTCACATGATACGCTCATGCGCTATTAAACAGCAGGCCTGTCTCCCTCCAGAAGTACCAACATCTCCAGACATGGAGTCCAGGGACTCTGAGCTTGTCTTTAAAAAACAAAACAATACATCATCTTGGGACACAGCATGTCCATCCCTCAATATTAGAATTCTCTTATCAATTCATGGCAGAATAAAGAAAGGAAGTCATCTCTATACTTCTCAGAGGCTTAGTTCAAAATTACTCTAATAACAGTACCTATATACTTTAAACTATGTTATCATTTATAATAATAACGTCATATAGTATTGAAAGATTTTAGTGCAGCAAAAGCTGCTAACTCCGACTACCCTGGGATATGGTGACACTCAGCGCAAGATGTTATCCAGGTAAAAAGGCTCAGAATGACTGGAGCAGGGTGTGGAGGGTTGCTGCTAACAAGACTGGCCACCAATTTCTTTGCAGAGGCACAGAATATTAACCCAGGGGCTCTACTCTTCACACCCTTGAAGACTTTCATCTGCACATATTTGTAGACTGAAACTTTCATTCAATACTGTCCAGTCTGCTTTGGGCATCCTTGGGGTGAGTATGTTGGAACCTCTTCAAAATATCTGAATTCCGTATTTGTCTGTCTTCCAATTATGCAGGTTAAATTTCTGTACCCTGGGCAGAATTTCTTCTACCTTCAAGGATTTGGGTTATTGAAGGTCTGGATTTGTAAGGGAAGCAAAAGGCAGGTGAGATCAGGGCTGGGGGGAAATGTCAAACTGCTACACGTGAGCATCCAAGGTTCTTTCTAGACCAATCCCAGCATTATACTAAGCTGAAAAATGTTCCTCGATAGAATTATAAAATTTGAATGCACCTGTATGATCAGGTGCCTAAATCGATTTGTTTTTTCCCACCCTGGTTGAGCATGCTAAAGATGCAATTGAAGAAGGAAAAACAGGGGCAGGATGGCTGTTGATTAAGTACAGCCTGCACCCAATTAAGGAAAACTTAAGTCAATTAATTGTATGAGTTTCAATCACACTGATCAATGGATTAAATGTTGCAGCCCTACTTTCCTGGATAAGGGCACTGAAGTCCCACTCTCTGATGTTTATTGGACATAGCTGTTTTCCACCCAATTCCACTTTCTTAGCAGTCAGATGGAGTTTCAAGCCAATTTTATTCCAGGTTCTCCTTTTAGATTCCACAGGGCAGAGGTTGTTGTTGCTGTGAATTCACCAAGAATGGAAACGGGTAGGAACAGACAGATAAGGAATACTGGGCAAAAATTTAATCCACATGGATCTCTGAGACTAAGAATTGTGGTTATCAACCATGTTTATCACAGATATTCACCTACTTTATATGTAGAATCTAATTCTTTCAGCAAGAAAGAAAGTGTTACAAAACACTTTTGGTATTTTTGAGAAATTTCCTTTCTCCAAAGGAAAACAGTACTTTGCCTTTAAAGAAAAAAAAAAGCAAATTCTTTCAAATTTTCACATTTCTGTTCAAAAAGCAGACCTTCATCTTCTTTCCCCCTCCGAACGTGTTTGATGTATATTCTTTAAAAGATCAACATAAAAAAACTTAATTCTTTTTTTAAAAAATACATATTAGATCCCATAATTTCCCCATTCTATAAAAAAATAACATTGCAGCTTTGACTGACAGAAAGTTACTAAACTGTAGCTCAAATTTCAGCTAAGGAATGTACTATGGAAAGGGGGGGTACATAGAGCATTAGCAGGGAAATTAACAAACAAACCAAAAACAAAACCCTGACCTTGGATAAGAGTTTCTTTTACATTCCTCTCAGTCTGGGATTATCCATTTTCTTATATTTTATATGGATAGGATCTACTATTCATTTTTATTATTTTCTATAGGATTATAAGAAATACATAAGAAATTTTTATATTTTTAGAAACATGTTTTTTATAGTTAGCAATTCCTTTTTGTTGTTGTTGCTTTCCCTCTCTCTTTCTCTCCCTCTTTTTGGTTAAAAACTACAGAATGATTCTTTGAGCAAACGCCAATGGAACCAGCACATCAGGGACTTGCCTACCCAGAAATGTCACTGTCCTTTACGAAAGAGGAATTTTGGATAGTCATGGTTTCTTTAAAAACAAGGTATTTGACCACCCAGCTCTGAAGTTATAGAATTACCCTACAAACTTATTTCAGCATCATGCCTGTTTCACTGTCATGCACCCTAAACAATCCTGGGAATTGTAATTTGGCAAGGGTGCTTACAATTCTCTGTTACAGATTCTTAGCTTCCTGGCACAGAAGTACAGTTCCCCGGAGAGATTTTTTACCAAACCACGAGTCTGTGATGTAGCTATACTCCCATTAGGGTTCTATCCCAAACAGGGCTGGACACTCAATTCCCATTTAGCAAAGCACCAAAGGAAGTACTTGATACCTAGTAAAAATAAGATCAGTGTCCAGCATCTTGCAGGATTAAGCTGTTACCTGGATCCTCCTTAAAAAAGAGAAAGATATATGTATGCTTAAAAATGTTGTTAGATGCCTATATAAATAGTTACAGAGAAGGTAGTTAATTGCCTTCAGTCTTTCTCACAACAGACACTGCTAAGTCTCAGAGTTGGTGGACCCACACGGATGCCCAGAAATCCATTTTTGTAAACATACCAACAATCATTTGCCAAATACTAACTGTGGATGTACTTTCTGGCTAAGAGTTGGGAACAACAGTACCATTTCCTTGCTTCTGTGGGTTTCTCGGATTGCAGGGCTGGCCCAAGACATTTTGCCACCTGAGGCAAAAACCCCATTCCATGCACAAAAACTGACTGGACTGGCAGTTGAATCTTACTTCAACAGTGGTGATGGGAAAGTGTAATCCAGAGTGGTGCAGGTAAGTCTGGGCCCTGGGACCAAAATCCAGGGTTGCGTAGCATGGCGGCGGGGGGCAGGGCAGATGACCACCCAGAGAGTGGCATCAGGGCAGTAGAAGTAAGCTCCATTTTATTCCTGTAGCCATGACAGTGCCATGATTTAAGTGAGTTTAAAATACAAAACTGCACATGCTCAGAGCATTTTTTAAATCAGGCAAATGATTTAAATACAGCAGTTACAGCAGTTGAAGGATATAACTTGTTCAAAAAGAACAGGAGGAACAGAAAGGGAGGCGGGGTTGCACTGTATGTGAAAAATACATATCTCTGCACAGAAATACAGGAGGAGGAGCTTGGTAGCCCCATCGAGAGCATCTGGGTTGAAATAAATGGAGCAAAGAATAAAAGGAACCTGGTGGTCGGAGTCTATTACCGGCCACCCAATCAAGGAGAAGCCAAGGATGAAACTTTTGAAAAGCAAATAGCCAATGTTTTAAGGAAGCATGATGTAGTAGTAATGGGGGACTTCAATTTCCCCGATATTTGTTGGGAGACAAATTCTGCAAAACATGGCCCCTCCAGGAAATTCCTGACTTGTGTGGCGGATAACTTCCTCCTACAGAAAGTAGAGGAAGGAACTAGAGGATCGGCTATCCTTGACTTGATCCTAACCAACAGAGATGACTTAGTGGATAAAGTAGCAGTTACAGGAACTCTGGGGGAAAGCGACCATGTTGTACTTGAGTTCTTGGTTCTAAGGGAAGCAAAAGCCGAGTGTACTCAAACGCGTACCCTGGATTTTAGGAAAGCTGATTTTAATAAACTCAGAACAATGATCAGTAAGGTCCCATGGCAAGCAATGCTAGCGAGAAAAGGAGTCCAAGATGGGTGGGAACTTTTAAAAAAGGAAATTCTCAAGGCACAATCACAAACAATTCCAACAAGAAGAAAAGGTGGAAGACAACAGAAGAAGCCAATGTGGCTTCACAAAAAGCTTAGGGATGACCTGAAAACAAAAAAGGACACATATAGGAAGTGGAAAGAAGGCCAAGTAACAAAGGAAGAGTACAGGCAGGTAGCACAGAATTGCAGGGATGGCGTCAGGAAGGCTAAAGCGGAGAACGAGGTGAGGTTAGCGAGGGATGCTAAAAACAACAAAAAGGCTTTCTTCAGCTACGTGCATAGTAAAAGGCAGAGGAAAGAAATGGTTGTTCAGCTATTAAATAAGGATGGCAAAATGATAACAGAGGACAAAGAAAAGGCAGAGGTGCTCAATTCCTACTTTGGCTCAGTCTTCTCCCAAAAGAGGGTCTATGACCCCCCTGGCAAAGGCGAAGTACAGGCTGAAGGGGCAGGATTGCAGCTTGAGATCGACAGGCATATGGTCAAGGAACACCTCATTACTTTGAATGAGTTCAAATCTCCAGGGCCAGATGAACTGCATCCTAGAGTCATAAAGGAACTGGCAGAAGAGCTCTCAGAACCGCTGTCTATTCTCTTTGAGAAATCATGGAGGACCGGGGAAGTGCCAGATGACTGGAGGAGGGCTAACGTTGTCCCTATCTTCAAAAAGGGTAAAAAGGAGGAACCTGGGAACTACAGACCAGTCAGTCTGACATCAATCCCTGGGAAAATTCTGGAGCAGATCATAAAGCAATCCATCTGGAAGCACCTTGACAACAATGCAGTGATTACTCGAAGCCAACATGGATTTGTCAAAAACAAGTCCTGCCAGACAAATCTGATCTCATTTTTTGATCAAGTCACCTCCCTTGTAGACCGTGGGAATGCTGTAGACATCATATACCTCGACTTCAGCAAAGCTTTCGACAAAGTGCCCCATGATATCCTGATGAGCAAACTAGCTCGAAGTGGGCTAGATGAAACAACGATCCAGTGGATCCACAGTTGGCTACAGAATCGGACTCAAAGAGTGCTTATCAATGGGACCTTCTCAAGCTGGGGAGAGGTAACGAGTGGGGTACCGCAGGGCTCAGTCCTGGGCCCAGTGCTCTTCAATATTTTTATTAATGACTTGGAGGAGGAGGTGCAGGGAATGCTGATCAAATTTGCAGATGACACAAAATTGGGAGGGATAGCTAATACTTTGGAAGACAGAAACAAAATTCAAAGTGATCTGGATAGACTGGAGTGCTGGGCAGAAAACAACAGAATGGCATTTAATAGGGACAAATGCCAAGTTCTGCACCTAGGAAAAAGAAACCAAATGCACAGTTACAAGATGGGGGATACGTGGCTCAACCACACTACGAGCGAGAAGGATCTTGGAATTGTCGTCGATCACAAGCTGAATATGAGCCAACAATGTGATGTGGCTGCAAAAAAGGCAAATGCTATTTTGGGCTGCATTCATAGAAGCATCGCTTCCAAATCCCGGGAAGTACTAGTTCCCCTCTACTCAGCACTGGTTAGGCCTCATCTGGAGTACTGTGTCCAGTTCTGGGCACCACACTTTAAGAAGGATGCAGACAAGCTGGAGAGGGTTCAAAGGAGGGCAACAAAGATGATCAGGGGACTGGAAACAAAGCCCTATGAAGAGAGACTGAAAGAACTGGGCATGTTTAGCCTTGAGAAGAGAAGACTGAGGGGAGATATGATAGCGCTCTTCAAGTACTTGAAGGGTTGTCACAGAGAAGAAGGCCAGGATCTCTTCTTGATCATCCCAGAGTGCAGGACACGGAATAATGGGCTCAAGTTACAGGAAGCCAGATTCCGACTGAACATCAGGAAAAACTTCCTGAGTGTCAGAGCAATACGGCAATGGAACCAATTACCTGGGGAGGTGGTGGGCTCTCCCACACTGGAGGCCTTCAAGACGAGGCTGGACAGCCATTTGTCAGGGATGCTCTGACTTGGATTCCTGCATTGAGCAGGGGGTTGGACTCGATGGCCTTGTAGGCCCCTTCCAACCCTACTATTCTATGATTCTATGATTAAATGGCTTTGTTGTTATTGTTCTAACCCATAATGAATGTGGAAGCAGTTGTAAAGCATATAATGGAGGGGTGGGGCAGGTGGAGAGAAGATAAATTTGAGCTGTGTGCTTCACAACTGAAGTAATACACGTAGCCACCTAAAGGAGGGGAGGGGGGCAAATAAGACTGTTAATTTCAGGGTCTAAAATTACCCAGCTGCACGACTGGTTCTCAACTGCACTTGATTCAAATTCAAAGTGATCTGGATAGACTGGAGCGCCGGGCAGAAAACAACAGAATGACATTTAATAGGGATAAATGCCAAGTTCTGCACCTAGGAAAAAGAAACCAAATGCACAGTTACAAGATGGGGGATACGTGGCTCAACAATGCCACAAGCGAGAAAGATCTTGGAATTGTTGTCGATCCCAAGCTGAATATGAGCCAACAATGTGATGTGGCTGCAAAAAAGGCAAATGCTCTTTTGGGCTGCATTAATAGAAGCATAGCTTCCAAATCCCGGGAAGTACTAGTTCCCCTCTACTCAGCACTGGTTAGGCCTCATCTGGAGTACTGTGTCCAGTTCTGGGCACCACACTTGAAGAAGGATGCAGACAAACTGGAGAGGGTTCAGAGGAGGGCAACAAGGATGATCAGGGGACTGGAAACAAAAGCCCTATGAAGAGAGATTGAAAGAACTGGGCATGTTTAGCCTTGAGAAGAGAAGACTGAGGGGAGGTAGGATAGCGCTCTTCAAGTACTTGAAAGGTTGTCACAGAGAGGAAGGCCAGGATCTCTTCTCAATCATCCCAGAGTGCAGGACACGGAATAATGGCCTCAAGTTACAGGAAGCCAGATTCCGGCTGAACATCAGGAAAAACTTCCTGACTGTAGAGCAATACGACAATGGAACCAATGACCTAGGGAAGCGGTGGGCTCTCCCACACTGGAGGCATTCAAGACGAGGCTGGACAGCCATTTGTCAGGGATACTCTGACTTGGATTCCTGCATTGAGTAGGGGGTTGGACTTGAGGGTCTTGTAGGCCCCTTCCAACCCTACTATTCTGTGATTCTATGATAGCAGCAGGCTAGCTTAGCGGTGTGCACAGAAAAGGGCATGTTTTGCACACACAGCTCTGTCCTCCACCACCTTGCCACTGCCCAGCATCTGTTGTCCAAAGTGGACACTTCCCTCTGCCTAGTGGTAGGGCCGGCCCTGTCTGATTGGGTGTAGAAGCATGGTCAAATTCTCCTCACCCATTTGACATGGCATGACAGATCTCCAGCTGACCAAATGTCTTCAAAGAATGCGATTGGCTTAGCGGTAGTCTCCATTTGCCTGGAGTCTCCATTGTATTCCGCTCACCTTTCCCCAGCTTCTGTGGCTTTTCTCATCCTCTGTCTCAATGGCTGGCTAGCTTGCTGACCATAGGAAGAGTCAGCAACTGAGAAGGGAGAGTTGCTAAAAGGAGTCCTGCTCTGTTAAGCCTGGAAAGGCCCCAAAGAGGGTCCGGAGTACTCACATTTGTGCTGGTCCAAGCAGAGGCCTCTGACTGACTGCCTATCCCAATATTGGGAAGAATTCGTGTTCCCAGATGAGCCTGAATGGAGCTCAGAGGCAGATAGCTAGCTAATGTTGGTGCTAGAATTTGCCCACAAAGCCCTACAAGCCCTGACTCTGGCCAGTTCACATGATCAAGCAGCCCACCGTGGCTTATTTAAGCCACGGTGGGCTGCAATGTGGGTGGATGGCCATTTTGAATATTCCGCCCTAAAACAGCCCAAGGGTTCTAGGTAGTTTGAAGTAGTTTAGACAACACAAAAAAGTTGCAGCTGGAATATTCCAAAACCCACATGTCATGTGCCACAACCTACCTGCGATGGGTTGTGGTGATTGTGTGAACCCAGTCCACAGGTCTAAGTAGATCTACCTAGAAGCAAGGAAACCAACCTAGTTCCTTCCAAATCTGCAGCATAATTAAGTTCTATGCAGTTAAATTCTTAAGCGTGTGCTTAATTTTCACATCAAACCAAACAGTTTGAATATCTTTTATAGAAGTGTTGGTCAGGTTGGCATTATTTTAAATCAAAGCCAAACATTTGCATTTTTAAAAGTGGCACTTTTATAAATTTGTTCAATTTATAATGTTTGTCATATTTAGTCATTTTTAAATACAACTTTGTGATAGCTTTTTGTTTCTGGGAAGGGCTATTCTTACTGTAACTACCCACTTATACTTACACACACGCACACACAAGAGGAAGGAAAAAAAATGAAACATATATTAAAAACACTTTTTAAGCAATACTCTGGATACAAATGTATTTTTAACCTACATATATTCTAAACATTCTAATCTTTTTAAGGATCACTTTATCATAAAATAAAATATCCTTTTTTCCCTTATAATAAATTACCTAATAAAAAGTATTTTTATTTAGCCCAGTTCCTTACTACATTTACATGTAATAAATGCATTTATTAAAATAGAATATTAAATTATAAAGAAATGTTCTAATTTTTTTCATCTTTTCCCCCCTCTCCATTAAAAAAAAATCCCAAACAACCAGGCATGTAACATCAAGGCAAAAGAAATGAAAGGAACAAAAGATTGAAATGTTTGTTGCTGTTGATTTGATTCAAGAGGGTTAACAGTCATAGCCTTTGCATTGTTGGAGATTTTTAAAAGTGTGTGTGTGAGAGAGAGACAGAGAGAGAGAGAGAGAGAGAGAAAAGAGAAAAAAAAGAGATAGACATCCCACCAGCTAAAAAATACTTCTGCAACTAGAGTCTGGATAGGAAAATCATTTTGCTGTCTCCTCATTTAAATATAATTCCAAATTCATTTCTTAATGCATTATAATAATACTATTCTCTATATACTTTATGTCAATGAGGCTGTTATCACAGTATGATAACTGAAATCACCCTCCCCTTACATTTCCCCCCAACCTTTTACACAAACACACCGATACCTCTAAACAATGGCTTTGAATATCACATGACTGGCATTTGTCTTCTGTTCCAACCAATGCATATGTTAACAATTAACCCCACATGGGGAGAGCTGAAAGGAACGATCTGCTGCGTGTCGCACTGTGCCTGGAGTCGATATTCCAATTTGAAATTCCAGAAAAAATGCTGAAGATTTAAATGCAAAAAAGCAAAGACCAAAATTTCACATCAAAGTTAGCGCATTCTGATGCTGACTATGTTCAAACAATGTGTCAAGAATGGAAAGCTGCAGCCTTTGGTCAATCAATGGATTGATCAATTAAAAAGCATTTGAATGACTAAAGCGCTGCCCCTCGTTAATCATCTACCTAGTTCAATTCCTTAAAAATTAGTTTTAATACAAGTACTTACAAAAACGGACAAATGCCACCTTAGAAAAGACCAGGGCATGCCTCTTCTTCTAAAATGATGGCTCCCCTGGCAGATGCATGCAGAATCTAAAAACAAAAATGATGCCTTTAACTGTTTTTTCTCAGATGCAAATTTATGCAGATTTAATGTATTACGTAACCAGTTAATCAGTTGAAACATATGATTTATCAACTACGATTCCCTTAATCAGGTGACAGCCGTAAAAATGTTTTAGACATGATACTCTTAACCCTTAAGATGTTGAAGCAAAGACTGAATAGTATCCAAAATGTTACCTTTTGTTGCCGATAACAAACAACTTGAGAGTTTTAAATTTTAAAATCCGAAAATAGGTCTACATCTGAATTCCAAGAGCCAAATTTCGAAATTCAGTTCTCAAAGTCACAGCTCTAGCTTTGGTTCCAGAATTTCAAATTCTCTATGAAAAGAAACCCAAACTCCATTGATAGGTCAGTATTTCCAGTTCCATCACAATGCTGACTGGTATTTGGTACCACATCCTGCCCACATTGAAGGGTTTTTGCTAGCAGAATCAATCTTGCATTTAATTATCTTTCCAGAAATGTTTAGCTCACTGGCTTTGCACAGTCACATCAGTTCGTATCTTTCAGCCCCCCAGTTTTTGACAGCAGAGGAACTCTGCATTGCTTGCTTATACCCTGCATTTTGCAAACACAACAAAACACAGCAAAGAGAAGTGCCTTTGCAGACAAACCTTGGTACCCAGTCACCATCCTGATGCAGGTTTTATTGGGTACAAACGACAAGCCATTGGCCAAAGCTTGGAATTGTATTTGGCCAGGCTAGGCAAAGGCAAATGTGGCTGTGTGAAAGTACAGTCGGAGGCCGATGTATTAGAGTTCTCTTGCAGACATTAGAGATCTCTTGCAGCAATGGGCACTTAAGTGGTAGGTTGGCCCTATTTTGATCCAGTCCTATACTCTCAGGGTATATCAGCACCAATCAATTTAACAGTCACGGCGTCCCCTAAAGAACCCTGGGAATTGTAGCCTAGTGAGGGTGCTCTGGCCCCAGTTCCATGAAACTGCAGGAATGGGTCTCTTAATTCCCAAATGCCCTATGCCCAGTTTTTGTTCTCCAGAAGACAGGCCAAACATAATGAGGAAAGGGACCAGCTTTCACTCCATTTTTCCATTTGGTAAGAGCAAAGTGGGAAGGGAGATCCCCATCAACTGAGCAGACGCCCCTGTGGCTGATGGGAGTTTTTAAGACACACATTCTTCTCTTTGCCGCAAGGTAGCGGCGATGGTAGGAACAGTAAGGCCTAGGGAGAATTCAAGCTGCATATAATATCAGTGCAGCCCCGTCTTGTACAGGGCATCTTTCTACTGAGTCAGAGCACCATCCGGCAGCTGCTCATCAGGATCTCGGGCAGAAGATCTTCCTGGCCTTGCTGTCTGGCATCTGCTGTGGAGATGCTGCAGGACCTGGGCCTGGGACGTTCTGCCATTGAACTCCCTTCGTGGAGCGGCCACGGCCCCACACGTCTTTCCCGTGAGGGGGTGGGGAGCCTGGCAACCTCAGTGCAGATTTGGGGATTGGCACAGACTGGAATTTAAAGTTCCCAGGTTACCAAGAGCTCATCCGATCATACTGGAGGGGTTGCCTTAAAAAAAAAATATCATTATCATCAATTTTTGTCTCCTTTATTGCTGGTGAATCAGACCAACAAGCCATCTCTACATACCTATCAAGGAAGATACATGTCAGAGCAAAAAATTAAGGTCATGGGCATTTTTTCTTTTTTTCTTTTAAGATTTTTATATATACATATATTAAACAAAAAGTAATTACTCAAATTTATTCCCATCCCCCTGCTGTAAGGAGTGCAGGGAACTTCCATGTGTGGGTGGGTGCCCCATACAGAATCCTCACTCCCCGCCCACCAACAGTATGCAGTCCCCCTCTCAGACCAGAGGTAGCTCTCGGTTTTGCAACTGAGGTTCTGCAACTTGGGTTGTTTCTCTTTCTTGCTACATTAAAAAATAACAAGGAGGGCAGGTGGGAGGAAATATATATATTTATATATTTATATATTTTTTAAAAGATGGGAGTTAAAATACTGCTATTAAACTAGAGTTGCTACATCAGGCTTTCTTTTAATATATATGTATATGTATATATAGATTAGATAGATAGATAAATGGTTATTGGAACTAAAAGAAAGATTTGTTTTTCTTTAAAAGAAATCAGGAGGTAAGACCTGCCTAGCTCACGAACATTTGTTCTGAGACAGGATACATACCACTTCCATTTCTAATTGGCAAGTGTGGATATTGGTTTGGGTTTTATGTTCTCATTCATATTTAAAAGAGGGAAATATTCTAATTTTTTTCATCATGCGTGTGTATGGGGTGGGGGGACGGCAGTTTCAAATTTTCATCTTGATAAGGAGACAATGGGGAAAAACAGAGGAAAGGAATTGATCCACATGCCCCCCGCCCCCCGCGCACTATCCTTCCACATTTTCCCTGCTCACCCGAGAGGGCCAGAGCTAAATTTTCCCCCCACCCCGGATACACACTTCCCCACAAAAGGAGTCCTCCTTCGTTCTTCTCCCACCATTGCTCGGCATAAAATAATAAAACATTGATTGAAAACCTTCTCACGTTAACTACAAAACAGACTTCACTCCGCCAAGAACAACTAAATCCAAAGAATATATCCACCCCCCCACCCCCCATGGGGTGCAACGTCGTCGGGGGAGCGCTGTTGGACAGAGCACTGTCATTCACGTCCCACCTCGATTCCTTCGCCCAAATATTTTGAACATCCTCTTTTATCTACATAAATGGGAGTCGGCAAGGTGCCCCCCCTCAAATGGAATCAAATCGATATCTGTTAGTTACCTCTTGCTTGCGTTCTCCCAAAAGACAATGTAATTCTCTCTGCTGCCCTCCTTTCCTTTCCCCCACTTCTACTGGGATTAAGACAATCCTACTTAATAAAGCAAGTATTATAATGTTTCCTTTTTCAGGAAAAAAGGGGAGACTGTCAGAATTAATGGCACCCATGATGGGTTTGCATCTGAAAAAAACTCATGAAACCAGGTACTAAGATTGTAAAGTCTTTGCAGGTTTTCAAAAGGAATGCATAGGACATTGTTTTGCTGGCCCCAGGAGACCTGCCAAGGACAGGAGGGTGCAGGCCACACCCTTTCCCTGCAGCGTGGAAACCAGGGCAGCTCTGGATGAATTTGGGTAATAAAGCCATCTGTCAGGGATGCTCTGACTTGGATTCCTGCATTGAGCAGGGGGTTGGACTCGATGGCCCTTCCAACCCTACTATTCTATGATTCTATGACATTTTGCCAGCTCTGGAAACCTAGAGGCCAACGGCCATCCCACCCAGCCCCACATTGTCCTCCTTGCAGCAGTCAGCCTTTGCTCTCATGGAGAACATTCATCTGGGTTTGCCACAGAAATATTCGTATTTCTCATGGTGGCTGACTCAGTCCAGACCAAAATGTGGGATCGCCATCAAGACATAGCTGCATACTAGAATTTGGAATGAGAAAAGATGGCTTGTGTTGCAAAGCTCACTTGAATGTAAAAAATGAAAATCATTTTGACCCAGGGATGTTTTCACACCCAGATGCTGGCATAAAACTGCAACACAGAATTAATCCACTTTAGCTTCTAGGATGGGTGGGAAGGCCCAAAGTTGAGCTGACAGTGTCCCCTTTAGCAGAGTATTATCTTTTCAGTGAATAGTGCAGAACCTATGAGGTGATCATCCTTTATCTCAGCCCCATGCTTTTTCAGCTCCTGGATAATACATATATTTTGTCACAGTTAGAAAACTCCCAAACCCTGCAGCCCCAGCTCCCTCCCTTGGAACATGGATCATAAACAGTTGTCATGTTTGGCAGAATGCCGCTCGGGCTTTTGCCGAAATAAATAATGGTCAGCGGGCAGGACTGCATGTACTCTCTGTGCTTCTGTGATTGCACTGCGCACGCACAGAATCCAGACAGGATTTGGCATCGTGAGAAATCAGGAGGCAAAGAAGGGTTTGAAAATGAGTGGATCTGAGGTGTTAGTCTCAGAAGCCATGTGGGATGGACTCTAGGCAGTCATAACAAGATCTCCTGTGGCTGAGGGATGGAGCTTTGGTGTTACGCATAGCTCTGTGCTTCTTCCCAAGGCTAAGAGGAGTGCATTATGCTATGCAAAATAATTTACACAAGGTTGCAAAATTTGGGGTAGAATTTTGAAATTCTGTTTAGCACAAGAGTACACCCAGCGCTGTCATTAGATGATCGAGGACCATCTAGGACAAATCAACAGAAGTCAAAGGATGGTATTCAGGCTAGAGAAAAAGAGATTATGCTCAGGAAGAATGTTTAGTTATGATAAAAATAAGTCTCCTGTAAAGTATACAAGGACAAAAATATTCAGAAACTCTTGCCTTCTAGAACCATTTCTAACAAGTTGCAAAGTTTCTTGGTTTCAAAGTTTCCTTCTAAATAAGGGTCCAAGAATTGTAAGCAAATGTAAAAACAGGAAATGGGAAAAGGAGTATGTGTGAGTGAGTGTGTGTGTACATACACACACATGCGCGCGCACACACACACACACACACACACATATATATATATATAGTGACTTGGTTGTTTTGATCCACCCCTTTCATTCTTGGCAATTTGGCATCCAGGTAGCAGGTTGAACAAACCTGCGTACTTTATGTTGCTGGGGTGTGAACTGGCGTGGAGGCGAGTTCAGGAGCTCGTCTCTCCAATTCCCAACAGTTTGACAAAGTATCTGATGTAACAAAAGCAGGAGTCAAATGTCTTGAAATGATTAAAGATGTTCAACAAGGCAATTCAATATTATTATTTTTTTCTCCCCCCACCCCTTTTTTGAGCATGTGTCTGCTTCATTCTGAAAAAAATAGAATATATAAAACTAGGCAACCTCAGGAAGATCCAGATGAGGACAAGTGAAAAGAGGTTTTGGTCCATAAGGAAATACTCTTTTTTATCTCTTTACTTGATTTTGAGTAACAAAAGTTTTGGTCCAGTTTAAAAAGACGACAAAATTATATATAAACATGTTAATTTGTATATATTTTTTTGCTTTCCGTCGGGTTGTAGGTTGGTTTTAAGTGGGCTGTTTTGCCAGTATTGCATGATCATCTTTCTTAGGTTTTGGTGTGAAATTGTTGTTGTTATTAAAATCAAAAGAGAACGAAAGAAAAAAGCTTCTCTTTTTGTGTGTGCGTGTGCATATACCTTTGAAAGTGTATGAAATTGCATGAGGAGCAAAATGCAGAAACATGGAGGTCAACCTTCACAATTTCCCCTTGAATGGAAAACTGGAAGGGTTGATTTGTGTGTATGTGGAATTTTGCTTTTGTTTTGGAAATACCCTGTTAGTGACTCCTGATTCTTATTAGATGAATCCCTGCTCAAATAGAAAAAGAAAAAGAAAAGTTCGAAAACCTTTGTGGTGGCTCAGAAGACTCAAAATGAAAATTTAATAGTGGCCAGGAGGATTTTCCTAAAGGGCTCTTCCAACCCTCTTTTCCCCTCTTCACTGGCTCTAATATTATTTATTTCATTTTATTTTTTTTCTTAGGAAAAAAATAGAGGAAAAAGAATATAAAGGTCTTTAGCTGCTTCTTTTTCTTTTTAAATGTTTGAGGTAATACAGTTGTGCCCTCCTATGATCAGGTTCCCAGAGGCTGATGGTTTCTCTCTTTTCATTCCTTCCTGTTTACCCTCCTGATTTAACGTCTTTCCGAGCTTTGTCCACCAGGTAGGTTCAAGTCCCAGCCACATCAGACCACGTTCAGACCAAGACCAAGGCTGGGTTTGTGGGATGGGAAAATACCCCATGGCCTGTCCAATCAGGACTTCTCTCAGGAGCTGCAGGCCTCTCCCAAACGTCACCACATCACCTCCCGCGTTGCTTGAGAATCACTTGCATGTGTGAAGGGTTCTCCGTGTAAAAATGACACCGCAGACTATTGTGTAGCAATGGTCTTCCCAAATATTTCTGGCTTCTCCATTTTAATCTTACCATCATTACCATTATTTTTAAAAATAACATACATTGCTCCTAAAATAATTTCTTTCTTCTTTAAATCAATCAATCTTCTTTTTTCTCATTTGTTTGTTTGTTCTTCAGATGCGTTTCATTCTGCAATTTCTCTCACTCACTCACTCCCTGTCCCCGCTCCATGTCCCCAAATGTTGTGTCTCTCTCTTTTTAAGAAAATATCCTAATGGCCTGAGTGGCTGCTGCGTGGCAGACGGGGCATTCCGGGTCGGTCCGCTCACAGATCCGCACGGCACACTCCATGCAGAAGAGGTTGTGGCCGCATGGAACCAGGGCTGCGGTCACCTCACTTTCGAAGCACACCGTGCACTCCCGGCTGCTCGAGAGGGATGTCCGGGTGGCGGCAGAAGCGCCCAGTTTGGAAAACCCTTGCAAGGGCTCCCCCTGAGACCTCCGAGGGAGCCCAGAGAGGGGAGGCTCTTGGACAGATGAGGATGGGGAACGACGTGAGTTGGGATGAATGGCGCCTGTATTGCTAGATCGTTGCTGCTTGGAGAAGAGGACTGAAACAGGGTTGGTGTTTTCCTGCCCGGCCCACAAAGGAGCACCAGACTCCGGCACCCCGTAATACAGATCTTGTTTGTTGACACCGTAGTTAGGGAAGAGGTAACTGTAATTGAAATCATTTTGGTCGTTCAGCCGGGGCGTCTCGTACGCAGGGTCAACAGAGCAGTCCCCAATGCAGCCGAGGCTGTTCTGACGGAAGGTGGAAAGGGGTTTGCAGCCGGGGGCTGGAGTGTGGACTCGCCAGGCCTCCGAGTAACGGTTCTCCATGCTTGAGTCTGGACTGCTGGACAGGAAGTCATTCTCATTGTTGTATTCTAGGATCTTGCCTGTCCGGACAGCTATGTGGGTTTCAATTTCCTCCCGGGCTCGCTCCACATTGCCCGGTGCCCCTGTGATCTCAAAGACAGGGTCCCGGTCCCGACTGGGCGTGATGATGTAGGTATTGGTCTGCTGCTGGATCCGCTTGATGGTGGCTCCTTTGGGCCCCACCACTAAGCCAACGACACGGTATGGGACCCGGACCCGGATGGTGACTTGTCCTGGCAAGGTTGGGGCGCTGCCAAAGGCAGTGCCGGCCTTGTTCCGAGAGGCCCGGATCATGGAGAAGTGCTCAGCTGCAGAAATGATTTCCCTCCTTGCCATGGCGACGTCCTCCCGCCGTCCGGTCACCATGAAGACAGGTTCTTCACCACGCACCGGAGTCTTGATGTAGGTGTTGGTCTTTGCTCTCAGAGCTTTGATTTTGCAACCTTTGAAAACAGAGAAGAAAGAAAGGCAGTGGATTAGTGCTCAGGCCCAAATCTGAAAGACATTGAGGCTGTGTACAGTGTACAGTTCTCGTTCTGGCATCTCAGAAAGGGTATGGTGGAGCTGGAAAAGATACAGGAGAGGGCAACCAAAGGATCTGGCAGCTGGAGGAGGGAAAGGTTCCAATATGGGGATTTTTAGTTTGGCAAAAAGATGGCTAAAGGGGGACATGAAAGAGGTTAATAGAAGTATGCATGATGTGGATAAAGTGGAAAGAGAGAACTCTTTGTCCCGTAACGTTATAACTGAGAGCCACCCAAAAGGAAGCACTTCTTCAGATAACAACTTAAGGAATTTGCTGACACACAATGTGGTTGCTTTAAGGAGACACTTGGGCTCACAGCTGCCTTCCCCAACCTGGTGCTGTCTAGATGTGTTAGACTGCAACTCCCATCATTCCCAGCCACTATGATGGAAGTTGCAGTCTAACACATCTGGAGGGCACCAGGTTGGAGAAGGCTGGCCTGTGCTGCATCAGGCCAAGGGTCACCCATGCCTGCGTGCCGTTTCCCGCAACTTGACCTTGGAGCCATCGTGGCGCTTACACAGACTCGTGGAGGGCAGCTCTGTCAACTCACCATTTGCCATGATAACTACATCAAGCCATCATGCCCAGAGGCAGTCTTTCTCTGGATACCAGCTGTTGGAAGGACCCCAGGTGTGGCTTTCCTGATGTGCTTGTGGGCTTCCCAGAAGCATCTGGCTGGTCACTGTGGGGGATGGATGGTGGGCTCTATTGGTCGGATGGAGCAAGGCAGCCTTGTGCATTTATGATGCTGAGGACATCTAGGGTTTGCTTGTCCCCAATCTTGGCATGAAACGCCAGGCCCATCTTCACTGGAATTCTGTGCAGGTGGCTCTGTTTCTCTTCACGCTGCACGTCTCCTTTCCAGTCATAAAGCACGCGCATTCTGCGATTTGTTCCTTCCCACCAAAGTCCCGAGCAGCCCCCTCCAAACAAGACCGCTTCCCCAATTAAGTGAGGATTGGCTGGCTGTCAGGTGCCACAGGGCTCAAACGAGAAGCCCTCTGGGCGAGTGCCATGCCCTACTCTTTGCGCCCCGGGGGCTGTTGGCCAGAAAGGCAGACACTGCGTGGGAGGACACACATGCCAAGGACCGGCGTCCTCCTGGGGCCGGGCCAGGTGATCCAGGCGAACCAAGCCTGCTAGAGATCCTAAGACTGGCCTGAGAAGAGCTACTAAGCTGCCCCGCTGAGTCTCCTGATAATACTCCTGAGGGCCATTCCTTTCTGCACTTGTCTGCAAGTTGGTTCTGCGGCTGAGTCGGCTTGTTGTGCCTGGCCAGGTCACACATCATCCACTGAGTCCCATGTTTGGGCTGCTTTTATCCCTTCGTGCCTCTTCTCCTTTTGGCCTGCTACATCCTTGCCAGCCACTGAAGCCTGGCCTTCCCAGACGCGGCTACTGACTGGCAGAGGAGATGCCCAGCTGTGTGTTAACTGTTCTATGATTTTTAGCTGCACTGTTTATATGACCTTAATACTGTGTGAACCAGCCTTCCCCAACCTGGTGCCCTTCAGGTGTGTTGGAGCGCATGGGATTATGGGAGCTGCAGTCCAACACACCTGGAGGCACCAGGTTGGGGAAAGCCAATGGAAACTGTTCTGAGAGAGAATCCAATGGGACTGAAGAGCAGAACGGCAGCATTTAAAAATAAACAACAACCATTGTTGGTGTGGTATTTCATGGTCTCAGGATCATCTCACAATAACTATGCTTTGACCGATGAGAAATCTTTGGCTCAGCCCTGTCACTACTGCAAGGTGTGTGTGTGTGTGTGAGAATTCAGGGAGCATCCCACCTTGCTGAAGCCCCCAGATGTAGGAGGAAGAAAGGGGGGTTGAGCAGAAAGGGGAGCCCAAGGGAAGCAGCAGCAGGGCCTGCTATGGAGCCAGCAAACATGAGGTTCCCTCTCGGCTGGTTCTCTTGACCCTCAGGGAAGCCTCCTTGTGAGCAAGGCAGGAGGAGCCAGGAAATGGATGTGTTTGGAGACCCACAAAGAAATGCTAGAGGAAGGAGGAGGTCGAGGGAGGTGGAGCTGTACCGCCCTCCATGGTTAGAGAGGGAGCCGGAGATACTGTGTGGGAATAAACCCCTTTGCTTCTGGCCTGAGGGTTGTTCCTCACACAAGGTCGTTATTCTATTTCTTTCTGTCTAGTTCCTGCACAGCTGCAAAGCTCGCTTGGTGACCTTGGAGGAGCCACTGTTTCTCAGCCTAACCGCACAGGGTCGTTGTGAGGATAAAAGATGGAGCATGAGGTCATTGTAGGTGGACGGGGTCAAAATACACCCCACCATCATCATCCTGTTCCATCCTCAGGGCAGGTAAGATGTTAAATGCACTCAGCCTTGGAAATAAATTTACGGCCGTTACTAGCTACCCTGCCCCAACCCTTCATTGGCCTGTCTGCCCTGCACGCCTGCCTCGTTTGTTTGGGCGGCCTTCTGGACATTTCGTCTTCCTGGTCACCTGGATGTGATCTGAATTTGTCTCAAGGAAGTGGCTGTTCCATGTGTGACCATAAATATAAAAGGAACTTTGGGGACGCAGGCAAGCTTATTTATTTATTTGTTACATTTACTGCATATCCTCTCTTTTCTCCAAGGACCTCAAGGTGGCCTGCATGGCTCTCACCTCCAACCCATCCTCACAACAACCTTTGGGGACTCGAACCTGGTTCTCTGTAGCCCTAACCCAATGCTGCAACTGCTACACCATGCCCACTAGAAATCCAGTTTAATTTTCCAAGATGGAACATCCCAAAAACAAAACTGATTTATTTCTTCCCCTAATTTCATGGAACTGGGATAAATGATTCATCCCAAGTAAGGTTTGAGGTGTGTTTTTAGAAATTCCACTCTGGATCTCAAGAAATGGCAAAAAGCCAGTGAAACCAACTCGGTCTGTGCTTTGGAGGATACAAATGCAGTATAGTTAAGGGAGGAAAAATACTGTCCCTAATGGACTAATCTCTCTCTCTCTCTCTCTCTCTAACTCTGTGTGCACGTGTGTGTGTGTGTGTGTGTGTGTGTGTGTGAACCCTGCACAGAAAGGGTTTTCTTTGGGGCGTGGAATCTGCCTTGTGAAAATCTGCCGTCATCACCTACAGCCCATTTACGAGACGTCATGACTCTGCAGCTCCTTGCTCCAGTCTGCTGGCCACTGAAGTGTTCTTCCCAGATGTGTTTAGCTAACACATCTGGGCCCTCCCTGCTTTAAGGGATGGTAGCGGTGGTAGTGGTAGAGGAGGCTAAGAAGGAGGAGAAATGGAGCCTAATGTAATAGCGAAGGTGAAACAAAGGGGTCATGGAGACAAAGAGACAAAGGAAGGGGGAAGCCCATGCTGGGAACAGATGGAAGGAAACCGAGGCAAGTCGGGGCCCTAATTGCGGGCAAATGCTGTTGTACAAGCCCCTCTGGGGAGGGACTCAGAGGCTGGGGGAGGGAGCAAACAGCGATCCATGATGGAAGGATGGGAGAGAAAGGATGCGGGGAGGGGGCGGGGCGGGGAAGACACAGACTGAAAGGCAAAAGGGACAGACAAGGAGAAAGCAGAGGAGGAAAAGGGGAGGAGGACCCAAGAAGGGACAAAAGGAGGCAGGGGGCAGCCCGCCAGGGAGGGGGAGGACCTGTGACTGGCCCAGAAGGAGGACAAAGAGTGCAGCAGAGGCAAGCAGATGGAGGGAACCCTTGCCTGAAACAGAGCTAAAGCAGGGTAGCGGGTGGGGAATGCAATGTCGCAAGTAGAAATCACGAGGTGGGCATCTCTGCAGAATCCATTCCATTCTCCCAGCCCAAACAGACAGTGAGCAGCGGCACGCTGAGCAGCGGTGAACTGATGCTGGATACAAATCAACCCCCTTGCATGGGCAAAAGCCAGACAATGTAACTTTTCTGAGGATTTTGGCCTGTGGGACTGGTCTGGTGAATACTCACAACTGTGTCATTAATGTGGCTTGCCATGTCCCAGGAAATTGTCTCAAAGTGGAATTAGTAGTGTGGGAAACTGTGATATTGACTTCATAATAGCAGAGTACTTGCCAAAGCACGTTTGCTGTGCTGAAATCCTCCCCAGAAGACTGGAAAAAAGAATTGCACACTTGCAATGTGGTACACAGTACTAACATAACTGAATTTTGGTAATGCAATAGATTCTGAGCTTGTTTTACCCCGCTGTGAATTTGGACTGAATTGTTTGGGTTGGTGACTGGGTTTTGTCACCTGTCCTACTCATTATACACTCAGAATATATCTGCGGTACATACTGATTTAATAGTAATTTCCAGTTTCCAGGGGACTGCAGTTCTGAGAATAGTGTTTGGGATTTCTTCAAAACTTTCTGAGCTCTTTTACCAAACTACAACTCCCAGGATTCTTTGGGAGAAAACAAGACGGTTGAGTTGGCATAAAATGTATACATGTTGGTAGTGTATATGTACTCTCCATCTCAAGTGAAACCCAGGGATATTTTCACATTTCTAAACAATTAAATCTTCTCATCTCCAGCTACAATTAAGAAAAACCACCCATAAAGCAAAGCTGTTTGATTTCAAGCATGCCAAAAGGAGAACAGAATTCCAGAATCACACACAAGCAAGAGAAGCCGTGTGTGTGTGTGTGCGTGCGCGCACACGTGCATATCCCAAATGATCATAAAACTTGCAATATTAGGCGTGGTTCTTGGGCCAATCTAGATGCAATGACAAGTGTCATGTGTTTAAACCCTGAACTGCCCCAGACATTTATCCAGTGTGTGTTTGTGTGTGTACGTATTCTCCCCTATGAGCCTACTTGTGCCCCGAGATCTTCAGGGGAAGCCCTTCTCGCCATCCCGCCATCATCACAGGCACGCCTGGTGGGAACGCGGGAGAGGGCCTTCTCGGTGGCTGCCCCAAGGCTCTGGAACTCCCTTCCCAGGGAGGCAAGAGTGGAACCCTCCTTGATACGTTTTCGTAGGCATATAAAAACATTTTTGTTCCAGCAGGCCTTTGGGGATAACTAGTCTGGACCTGTGAAAATGTGACGTATGGATATTATTTTTGTTCTGGTGGTTGTCTTTTAATGTTTTAATATTTTTACAATTTTAATATTGATGATTTAATTATATTTTTAACTTTTGTACAGTTGTATTTATATTTCTGTTCATAGGTTTTAATTGTAGAAGTTTTAACGTTGTAAGGACGCCTTGAGTCCCAGTACTGTGGAAAAGGAGGGATATAAATAAATATAATAAATAATAAATAAAATAATAAATACGTGATTTTAAAAGCAAATGGAGCACACAGATCTGGGGAGCTGAACTCTCCTCACCTGCAGCTTCTGCCAGTGAGCCTCCAATGCTGGAGGAGAGCCCAGAGAGAAAAGCACTTGGGGAAGGAGGCTGCAGGGCGGTAAGCTGTTGGGGTGAGGTGATGATTCAACTCCTCTTGCCTATGAGCACCTTTCATGTTTAAAAACTGGCTCCCCTTCCTTCTATGTGGCTTGAGTATGGAGCAGTGCCAGGCCTCATCAAGTCTGGCTCGAACTTAGGTGGTCAACCTGTGTCTGAGTTGTACCACTTCAGACTGGAGGTCATGAGATCGAATTCTTCTCCATGCAAAAACAAAAAAGCAAGAATCTTTCCTGCATAAAGAAAACTAGCATGCCACGGAGGAATCTGAGCTAAGACCCTTCTGCTTCACGCAGCAGTTTTTATGTGCAGGGGTTTAGTTATTTGCTATGGAGGAAGATTCCATCATGTAGGCCCACCACTTGCAGTCCAAAGTGGCACAGCTTTAAACACGGGTTGACCCATCTCAGTGAGAAGCAGACCTCTATCGACTAGCAAAGAGACTGGCCAAGGGCTGCACAAGTGAGTTTGTGCCGTGGGGAGCACCCCTCTCCCCGGAAAGAGAATGCGGAGTCCAGCCCT
Organism: Heloderma suspectum; assembly: GCF_057233095.1. Lineage (NCBI taxonomy): Eukaryota > Metazoa > Chordata > Lepidosauria > Squamata > Helodermatidae > Heloderma > Heloderma suspectum. The sequence continues at coordinate 1,398,719 of NC_139474.1, forward strand.
CCTCCAAGGTTTGAAGCCTGGTCTGTGTGTGTGGAATTGTCCCTGCAGTCATGCTGCGATTGGCTCATCAGCGCAGTGCCTCGTGGACAGGCTCCAGCCCTCCTCCCAAGACTGGAGATGAGCCAGAAGCTGCCCATAACTTCATATTACACTGAAGCACTTTGAGATCCTCCATAACTCAATGTGACGTCAGGTATAAGACTGTTTCCCTCCCCCTTTGGGAAGGGACAGCACCCTGGTGACCTAAAGTTTGTGGATTCCTGAATGGCTCCGTGCCTCTCTGCCATATCCCTGCAAGCTATTAGTACTAGGGAATGCGCTTGCCTATATTCTCTCTTGTTAAAGGCTTCCGAAGACGACAGACTGTTGGGCTGATGTTATTGCTTATTTAATTTGGAATTCCGGAACTGAAGAGTTAGGAGATGCTGACATGCTGGCTCTCCTAGCCCCCCCCCCAAAAGATAAGAGCATCCATGCACCAAATTAACAGCCACAGTTCAGACCATAGTTGGCAGAGCAGCGCATACAGGTGCCTGAAGAGGAAACAGCTCCAGGGCAGCCAAGTAAGCAAGTGAACCAAGCTTTATGAATCAATAAGTTGCTTTGCAACTCTTCAAGACAGAATGCCATAGGAGATATCTCATGCGTTACCAAGAGCTGGGTGGACAAGCTGGGTGCTGTACAACTGACCCAGCTTTGCCCACCTGGAGACATGGTGCAGCATCAGGCCAGGCCAGAAGGTTGGTGGTGGGAGAGTCCCCATGACAGAAGTTCCAGCTTGCTCTCTAGAAACCCCTCCATCCTGGGAGAGACTATGAGGTCCTGTGCCTTGCGTTGGGCCATAGAAGCAGATTGGGGATGCTATTGATGTACTGTCCGTGCTGCTGCCTAATGGCCGCCCTGGCACGTGTGTGCACACGCACTATACCTATGCTAAAAGAAGTACACTGGCTACACATTAGCTCCCACGCTATGCTCAAGGTTTTGTTGTTGACAAAGCCCCAAATAACTCGGCACCAGGATACCGCTGACCGCCTCCACCGCGAGATCTTCGGAGGAGGCCTTATTGGTCATTCCACATCCAACAGGATGTTGCTAGGTAAAAGAACACAACTGGGCCCTCTCAGCAGTGGCATTTACCCCCTGGAACACTCTCCCATGTGTGGTTCAAGAGGCAGAACCTGTGGCAACTTGCAAGCTTCAAGCACCTCCTAAAAACGCATTTGTACACAGCTTTCCCTGACCGGTAATAGATTATGACACTGCTCTGTTTTATTGTTGTTTTTGCTGTGTGTTTTTCATTATTATTTTATATTGTATTATATGTGCATTTTAGTTTGACCCACTTAGAGATTTTATTATATGAAGCTGTATAGAAGTATTGTAAATAAATAAATAAAATATCGAAAAACAATGCAATGCACTCCAAACAGTCCCTATTTCCCCTGTTTTCTGGTACTTGCTCTCCCTATTTTGACCTTAAGGAAGATGTTGGGTCTCTAGTAGGGATGTACAGATGTTATTAAATCTATTCTGTCTGTGTTTCACAGGTTGTCTGCTGTCTTTTGTTCCGTCATCCACTCACTGATGGAATCATATATATATGGCAAGTATGAGAATTTCATCCCTGTTTGCAAATGCACATTTGCGCTAATGCGCACTTGTGCAAATCCCAGCCACGCCAAATAAAAAACTGATCCGCAAGTCTGTGGAATCCATGCAACTTGAAAAAGCCGGTCTGCTGAGGAATCCATAGGTTGGATTCACAGAACTCCGAACCCATTTGAATCTGTCGCGTATTTCTCTGCCCTCCCTGGTCTCTAGAAGTTAGGATTCTCAGTAGTTGCAGTTTAACAAGTGCACATGCATGTTCTGACAATACATGCACATGGACACAAGCAGCCGGTGGCAGCTATTTTATAAGTGCAACCAGAGCAACTGTGAGATTAAGCATTCTGTTTAATATTCTTAAATCTCTAAAACTAAAGTATTATGATCAGTTTAATGTACAGTAAGGAAAATGTGTAATGCAGTGACCCTTGGTGTGAGAACAAGGGTGTTATAATTATGAAGGTACATCCCTATTTTCATTTGTGGCATGTTAGAGGGTGTGCAATCTATATATAACTCATGACTAAAGCTCATTTTAAAAGCACACCAGCCAAACCAAGATTACAAACCCACCATTGATGGCAAGTAACCAGGGACAGCTTTTGTACATAAAAGGGTCTGTGGAAGGAGAACAAAGGAATTATCTAGGTGGATTTCCCTGAGCAGTGAGTTCCAAAGAGTGGGTGCCACAATGGCCCTGCCCCAACCTACCTCGCTTCTGAGAAGGGAGGAACATGGAGCAAGGACTTCTGGACAGAAATTAGGGTAGATAGGTGGGAAGGACAACAGGAGTGGAAGCATTCCATAAGGTACAAAGATGGAGAGCAAGGACAAGATTGGACAGAGGAAGAGAAGAAGACACATGGGGAGCATGCTACCAGTTTGATAGGGCCACAGCTCAGGGGCAGAGCATTTGCTGTGGTGGTGAAGAAGGTCCTAGCTTCAGTCTCTGGCATCTCCTGTTCAAAGAATCGTAGTAAGAGGGAAAGGAAAGACTTCTTTCTGTGGCCCTGGTGAGTCAGTACCCATCAGAGGAGACAGCACTGAGCTAGATGGGCCTGGCTTGGCATTAGGGAGCTTCAGATGTCCATAGAAATAATCAACAAAACAAATCATTGGTGGGATCCCATGTTGCACAGAGGGTCCCTGGATGAGCGCTCTAAAGATCTTGTTGTCAACAGGTTTAAAGCAGTTACAGCTTATCACTTATAATCTGGCCAAGGCTACTCTGTCAAGATGACTTCCACAAAGTTTTCTTTTTAAGGTGAGGAGGGCAGAAATCTGTTTCTTGATTTACATTGTGGATTGCTTCATGTGTCACACTGCAACAAACCCAGATTTCAGCAGGAAAGCCATATACAACTCCATGTTTTAAGGAGTGTACGTATACAATTGACAAGTTTTCAAACACCTGTTTGTCATATTCATGGCTCACATTTTTAAGTGTTCAAATAGAGATCTCAGAAGTGAAATAGAAACCTCAGATCTCAGAAGTGTAATGTGTGAAGAGGAATAAAGATGTCTTTACTTGGCCAGACAGAATCAGGCATTTTGAAAACCTAAATCCTGGCTTGCAACACAGACTGAATAGCAGTTATTTAAATTTTTTTTCTGAATGACAGGGATATTTATGCAGGGAAAAAAAAAACTATATTGTGCTGGTACAAATACTGTAAAAAATACAATTGCAAAGGACTACAAAGAGCTTCCAGGTATGTAAAGAGAAAGGTTATATACCAATTGATGTGTTAAATGCAGGCTTTGTTTTTAAAACTGAGATTTAAAAAGCAAGCATGCATCAGAGAGGGCCAGCTGACCATCAGGACATCTGTGGCCGACTGCATTCCCAACGTAAGCTGTTGTTACGTTCGAAACGGCAGCCCCGGCAGCAGAGGCAGCAGTGAGGCGCAGACCTTGAAGAGCAGCAGAACATAACACAGAATCAAGTGGGTGTGTCGCTGTCGGATGGTCGCCAGACACGTGTTTTCTGTGTGCTCTCAGGAAGGGGAGAGAACAGGGAAGGAGGCTCAGGCAGGTGCGAAGTGTAGGGGAGGGGCCCGGAGACAAAGGCATTGGGGGGTGGGAGGGCAAGGACAGGGAAGGAGGAAGTCAAATTAAGTTGAGCCTTGCAGCCGCATGCCCTACTGCCCTAGATTCCCTGCCGGCTGATCTGCAGCGGCGAGGTTCGTTGGGCAGCCGCGGCAGCGGAGAGATGCTGGGCTTCCTAGCCTTTCCATGCCCTCTCAGCAGCTTCTCCTTTTCTCTGTTCTTGCTTGCTGTACGGTTTTGCTTGCGTCGCTAAGAGCCACTCGGGTCGGGTCGGCAGTCTCCGTTGGCTCAAGTCCTTCGGCATCGCAGGGAAAAGCCACCAGAGGAGCTGAGCCGCCTCAGCGGGGGAGCCTCCCTTGGGCGATTTCGAAGCCGAAAGGACGTGCTGGAGCACAGACTGGGTCCGATTCTCTCACAGAGTCCTCACCGTGGGATTTACCACCATGGGATTTGCACACAAGGATTCTCCAAAAGTGCTGTATACGGTATTGGGTGCAGAAGCGTCCTAAGTATCTGAGTGCTCTCACTCTCTCACTCTTTTTTAAAAGCAAGTTTCTGCGGGAGCCAACGGAGTTGCTGGATAAGATTTACGGTGCTAAGAGGTTGGGAGGCTTCAGGGTCCTCTATAGCTCCTTCCCCCTCCCCATGATTAGTAGAAGCAGAATGCATAACAGTAAAACTGCGAAATAAATCATGCAAAATGGATCGCGCCAGTCACTTAATTTGCAAAACTCAGTCAGATTGCAGAATGCAGCCTTTCTTGGCACAGAACTGCAGGATTCTGTGGTGCAGAATTTTGATATACATATCATATATATTTGCAGCACAGGCTACGCAGAGCCCTGGCCTTATGTTCTCCAGGAAATCAAACCACAACCTCTGCGACCCAAACAAGGATGATTGTTTATAGAACATTTGGCAGATTCACATCTCAAGAGGCAAAATAACCAGGGTTGCCACTGAGTCTGTGTTCATGTAACAGCTGCTGCCAATCTGGCTCTGTGGTGACTATACCTGTATGATACCAGTGTTTTAAAACACTGGTTTGTTGCAAATGGGTTGGAGGGCCAAGCCATTCACTGCACAGATGCCTCGAGGCCAGGCCTTTTCCCCCCCACCAAAAATGTCAATTCCACTGGAGTTCTATATTAAACTATCAATCTCACTCCCATTTAGGTTGACCAACTGACCAGTTGCTGTCACTCAGTTACCCCCTCATTAAAAAACCTGAATGTTATAGACAGCTTTGATTGATTGATTGATATTTGATTTCTATTTTTTGATCTAGAAGGATCTTTTCTGCACTGTCTTCTGCCTCTCCCAATTCACTAAAAATGACAGGCCACTACCCTCGAGCTCATTCCTAGGGCCTGCTCCCCCAGACTGCACCCCCCCATGCCCCCAGGCCAGCCTGGTTTGATCTGAAGAGGGTTAACAATCCTTACTTCATAAAACTGGATAAAGTTTAGGGAAGGGGAAAACAGATACTGCCAAACTCTGGCATGTTACCTGTTCTTAATAACTGATTGCATTGGTCTTCGTTTGGTGGTTTGGTACCCTCAAATGGGTCACTCTCTGGCCTAGGCTGGACCATATCATGTTCTTTGCTTTTATTTTGGTATCCTGCCTAGACCTGGAAAACCTTAATCATTATAGACCAGTTGTAAATGTTCCATTCCTGGGCAAGGTCCTTGAGCGAGTGGTTGCCAACCAGCTCCAGTCACTCTTGGATGAGACTGATTATGACCTATGTTGGGAGAAAGACAGGGGGAATATGACCCCGTTGATTCTACTTGATTTCTTGGCAGCTTTCGATACCATCGACCATGGTATCTTTCTGAGATGGCTCTCTGAGCTGGGAGTGGGAGGCACTGCATTGCAGTGGTTTTGCTCCTACTTGGAGGGCCGGCTCCAGAAGGTGGTGCTTGGGGAACACTGCTTGGCCCCATGGATTCTATGGGGTTCCACAGGGGTCGCTTTGTCCCCTATGCTGTTCAACATCTATATGAAACCATCTGGAGTTTTGGAGTGTGCTGTCATCAGTATGCTGATGACCCGCAGCTCTATTTCTCCTTTTCATCTCCAGGTGAGGCTGTGGATGTGCTGAATCAGTGCCTGTCTGCGACAATGGACTGGATGAGGGCTAATAAACTGAAACTCAATCCAGACAAGACTGAGATGCTGTTGGTGGGTGGTTCTGCTGACTGGATGGGGGTGCTCAACCTGTTCTGCGTGGGGTTGCACTCCCCCTGAAGGAGCAGGTCCATAGCTTGGGGGTCCTCCTGGAACCGTCTTTGTCACTTGAGGCTCAGGTGGCCTCAGTGGCACAGGGTGCCTTCTACCACCTTCAGTTGGTGGACTAGCTATGCCCCACCTGGACAGGGATAGCCTGGCTTCAGTTGTCTATGCTCTGGTAATCTCCAAGTTAGATTACTGCAATGCGCTCTATGTGGGGCTGCCTTTGAAGATGGTTTGGAAGCTGCAGCTTGTGCAAAATGCAGCAGGCAGATTGGTAACAGGGACAAGAAGGTCTGAACATATAAGACCGACCCTGGCCCGCTTGCACTGGCTGCCTCAATTCCAAGCTCAATTCAAGGTGCTGGTTCTAACCTATAAAGCCCTACATGGCTTGGGACCGCAATACCTGATGGAGCACCTCTCCTGAAATGAACCAATCCATACGCTTTGCTCTGCATCTAAGGTCCTCCTCCGAGTGCCTCCTCCAAGGGAAGCTCAGAAGGCAGCAACGGGGGAGAGGGCCTTCTCAGTGGTGGCCCCCCATCTGTGGAACAAGCTCCCTGATGAGGTCCACCTGGCGCCAACATTATTATCTTTTTGGTGCCAGGTTAAGACCTATCTCTTTTCCTAGGCATTTGGCAGCACATGATGAGTTTTAATTGGTCCTGGATGTGTCCCTAGTTATGACTGAGAGTTCAAAGTCGTTTTTAGTTATATGTTGTTTGTGTATATTGTCTGTGTGCTTTTATGTAAATAGCTTTTAAACTTTTTATATTGTATTTAATGTTTTAACTTCTGTAAACCACCCAGAGAGCTTTGGCTATGGGGTGGTATAGAAAAATAAATAAATAAATAAATAAATAAATAACAGAGATGTTTTGTTTTTAAGAGAAGACAGAGCAGAAAAGAAAGAAGAGAGACAAGGAAGTAGAACGCACACAGAGAAGGACTTGCACATTCTGGCTACAATCCCATGCGTCCCACTGAACTACTTCCTTCCAAGTAAACATGCATAGCAGCAGGCTACCAAAGTGGGTCCCATGCTGCAACCTGGGGCTGAAGGTGGGAACGAGGTCTGAAAAGGCTGGAGGCCATTGACTGGGCAAAGCTCGGGAGCAGGCATCCTTGGGCAGTGGCCAACACTCTTGACGCCCCACTGCTGACCTCCAGCCCCACTTGCCCACCCATTCGGCTGCAGCAAGGGGCAACTGCAGCTGCTGCCACCTCCCCCACTTGCTCAGCTGCTCTGCCCCTTTGGGTGCTGGCGCGCACGGGGGCCCCCACGCCCAATTCCTGCCACCAAGCCACCGAGGGGGAGGCAGGTGAGCGAGCAACTGGCGGCTGCTTCTTGTCTTCCCTGCCCCCTGTTGGCTTGCTTGCTGCTCTCCGGGCGACAGCCACACCATGGCGAAGCCCAGTCATTGCGTCCTGCTGCCCACCCCCCAAACCTGGCGCTATCCTGAGCCACCAGCGTACAGTATTCTACTCTCCAACTCTTGCCAGACTTGAGGCAGCAGCTAAGCACAGCTGTCATTTTCTCTTGTCTTTGTCATGGGCTTAAAAAACAGGGAGTGGGCACAAGAGGGACAAGGAGAAAGAGATGTGAGGGGGCATCATGAGAGACGAGGGGAAGTTTGTATAGTAAAAGAATGAAAGGTGGACCCCTTGTTGCAGATTAACGTTAAAGGCGGGTCTTGGTGTGAAAATGAGGACATGGTGGGCGGGGAGAGGAGAGCGGCCAATGCCGTGCTGTGCTGCTGCGACCACTGCCCGTGCTGCCCCTTTTCCCAACTAAAGGCATCTGCTTCTCAGCTCCAGAAATAGTTCCGTCATTTGAGTGCTAGGTGTGCCACAGGGCATCCCTTGGAGACCCTTGAAAGATCCCAATAGGGCTTCTTGTCTGAAACCTCTTCCACAACCCCTGTGAGGATCAGAAGAGCCCTTTTCAAGTGCACCATTTGCAGGGAGCCTACCGACTTGTACCCGGATGTATATAAGCTCCTGAACACATGATTGGAGGGTTGGGGGACCCTCCATTTTCCAGAGTACTGGATCATTTCAACATGTGTTCAGATGTAAATGCGTAGGCTCCTGCAAACAGTACTTCTGAACTTGTGGAGGTCAGGGGGTGCAACCCTGACCCCACTCCCACGTGTTCATTTTGCCCAGATGAATGTACGAAAGAGGCCAGCCCCTCAGGGAAAGCTGGTTTCTGTCAGGTTTCCTGATACAGACATGCTACAGAGCCAACCAGGAAGCAGAGCCCCTTAAGGCCCTCCATGTCTCGAGGGCGATGCTGAGAGGCTTGGCGCTTCAGAACACCCAGAAGGGAGATTTGTGACCCAGCATCTGAGGCAGCGGTGCGTCCACCTGAAGTAAAACAGTGAGGACAAAATTGTTCCCGGGCTCTTGTTGTCAACACCTCCTCAGGGCACAGCTGTGCAGAGAACGGGAAGAGCACTGAATATAAGGGTGGGGTGTTTGTGTGTGTGTGTGTGAAGAAGGGCCACGGAAAGGACTGGAGATAAGATAATTAACGTAGCAACATGCCATAGCAGAAGCCTGGTTGAGGCTGAGGAGGACCAACTAATCCTCCCTCCAAATTCTTCCTCAGAATCCCCTCGCACTCTTCACACATGATGTGTCGTTAGGTATGTACCTAAGGGTGAAGAACGATGTTACACATTAAGTATGGTGCAGAAGTGGTTCAAACGTGCCTTGTTCTGAGTGCTTCCTCTGCAGTTATTTATTTTAATTAATTAATTAATTACATTTCTAGACTGCTCAGTAGCCAACACTCTCTGGGCAGTTCACAACTTTAAATGTGCAACCTTCCCCCTGGGATATTTCAAGTCAGGGGTGGGAAAAAAATTTCAGCCAGAGGGCTACTGTTCCTTCCTCTTGGCTAATCTTCCAGGGGCTGCTTGCCACTAATGGCCAGGGCCAAATTTAGAAGTGGGTAAGGCCACCGCCTTCTCTCTCACTCTCTCTCATTCACGCACCTAATACCTGTTCATACACAGTCAGTCCCACACGTACAGCTCTCTCTCCCTGCTTCTCAGCTGTTTCCTGAGTGGAAACAGATGGGGGGCGTCATGGGGAGGGGAGGTTTAACCCCCCCTTTCCCCTCCCCTGCTCAAGAAGCAACGTGGTGGATAGAGGGCTGGCGGGCCAAATCCAGCCCACAGGCCAAAGGTTCCCCACTGCAGTTGGAAGTGTACATGTGATGAATGCAAAGTGTGTGCAACAAACCCAGCTTTGCCAACACAAGTGTCACATGCACATGCCTGCTTCACACATGTGTGAACATAATTTCCATGTGATTACTGTACACTTGAAGACTGGCAGCTGAGGATTATGTTTGCAGATGGTGTGAGGCAAAATTCTGTCTGAGATGACCCATTTACACATGCGAGTCATCGCTTGATTTTGTAGTTTATCAAGTGATGAACAGGATTTGGGGGAAGGGCAAACCCTTGAATGTCAGCTGGGAGTTGCTACTTCACTATATGAAGAGGCCCCCAGAATTCTCAGAATGTGGAGGATGGGCCTTAGAGGGTCTCCATCCCAACCGGCTCTCAGAAAAACCAGCTTTTTAGCGCTTGTTATCTTTCAAGAGGCTGCATTTATTGGTGTACACTTAAAAAAAAAATCTTGAGCATACACTTAAAAATTACGTGTGAAGCAGATCATAGCGCTATAAAGTTTACAGTTGACCATCTTTTCCAACCTTTGCCCTGTTAAATGAGATCCCACATACCCAAATCCTGAACTGGGGTTTGTTAAACATTTTCCCTGAAGCACTGTCAGTCCTATTTATGTTTACTCAGAAGCAACTCCCACTGTGTTCAGTGGGGTTTCTCCCAGGATATCCTCTGGTTTGGGGCCAGACTGGGCAGTTTCTGTGACTTGTGCCACAATGACAGCTATGGCCGGTTCATGGCCATACGACACAACTGCTGAGAAAGTAGCTCCTGTCACACTTGGGAAGCGGCACGTGAACGACTTGGGCATGTGACAAAAGCCAGGCGCAGGCCCTGGCTAAAGCTTCACCCACGTTCTGGCCAGATGCTCCCCTGTGATGCAGAGCGGGCAGGGCTTCTGCCGCTCTCGCCCTCGATGCCAAGGGGCGTAACTGCATTGCCCAATGTGGTTCCTGCTGGGTGGGTGGGGCGATGACTTCCCATGTAACTTCACCCACTTTAGCAGGAAAAGTCCTACCTATGTTACATGATACTATCGTCACATCATCAACATTATGTAGATGGAGCTATTGCCGCTTTCATGACATCCTCTTGCATCCAGCACCCACAAGACCCTTCTCATGATAGCTCCAAGAGTCCTTGCTACTGAGGCATCGAATCTTACAAGGTTGTATCCAGACTTAGTCATGCTTAGAGCAGAGCCATTAGTCATGACTTCCTTGTCCTATTGATTTTAATAAGCATGACTAAGTCTGGATCCAACCCACAGAATCTACAAGATGATCTATGCATTCGGAAAAATCATGTGCTACACTCCTAAGGGCGCTGTGCTGTTTCATAATGTAGGGAGAATCTCATGACTGAATGTTTGGAAATGTAAAAATAAAACACGCCCTGCCTATAGAAAACTAGCATGTCAAAGAGAACGCAAGGAACCTTTTTCCATTATGTGCTACATTTCCACAGGCAGGGAATTTTTACATGAGATAGCACTCATGATTCACCAGCTGCATTCTGAAGTGACACTGGATTATACCACATGAAACTCCTAACAGCTCTTAGACACCGCCTTCTCCCTTACATCCCATCACAAGTTTCCAGACCAACCCAGTGCACCCATTATCCATGCACCAAAGCTAAACAGAAAGGACATGTGGAAGCTGTCCCACTACTGTGGAATTGTTTTTCTCTGGAGACTCATCAAAGGGTGCTTCCAGACGGACAGCTCCCAGTGCTACCAATCAAAAGACGTGGTACAGCTATTTTTCTCCCTTTTCCTCCTTAATAGATTTTTTTACAGAAAGAAAAAACTCAGAAGTGGAGAGAAAACACAGGAGGTTTACAAGTGGAAGACAGTCATCTGGACCTCATGCGCCCAGCCCACCAGCAGAATTCTTTGAATAAGAATTGGGCACTGGGTGATTGCCCGATAAAAGATTCACCTGGAAGCACCCAAAGCCTGCACCTAAGTATTTTTTTGCAGAAACCTTCCTGTTTGGCCTGGTTTTTCTCAACAGAACTTTTAACCAGGTATAGGGTTAATTAAATCTGTTTTTGCATACTGTATTTTATATCTCGGTATCTTTATCTTATGTAGTGTTTTTCTTATGTGCTATTCCCTCCCATGAGCCCTCAGGATGCAGATCAACATATATAATTAAATAATTAGGCTTGGAGGTCAAGATGTATAATTAAATAATTAATAATTATATAAAGAAGCCTTGACAGATGCCTGAGGTCAGGACATGAACTGATCTTACATCACTTGTAAAACCCCGTAACTTGAAGAGCCAGGTTGTTTTGCTCCACAGTGATTAAGTCAAGAGCATGCACGCAGCTCTTTTTAGAACATAGTTCCCGTAGAACATGCATACCGTCCAAGCACAACTTAATTTCTCATGGCATCTTTCCGCAAACCAGATCCATTCTTATACACCTCTGGAAAAAAAGGAGGGGGCGCAGGGAGGATAACAATTTTTACATGAGCCACATTTATTTGAACCTGAATTTCAATTTTATGTTCTGGAGTGGAGGTTCCTTGACTTTATTCCTATAGCCCAAGATGTAGGCGGTGGGGCGGGGGGTTGAAATCATGTATATTGTCACCATACCTTGAAGGGCATTAGAGGAAAATCAGTGGGTATTATGCTAGTGTAGCCCCTGCTGATTAAAATGGGTCTTTAGCAATGTCACTGAATCACCCCCTTTAATATACATGGTATTTTTATTTATTTATTACATTTATATCCTGCCTCTTTTCCTCCTTATGGAACCCCAGACGGCGTACATAATCCTCCTCCTCCATTTTATCCTCACAACAACCCTGTGAGGTGGGTTGGACTGAGAGTCTGTGACTGGCGCAAAGTTACCCAGTGAGCTTCCATGGACAAGCAGGGACTAAACCCGGATCTCCCGACTCCCAGTCCAACTCTCTAGCCAATACACCAATGTGCCTTGATTGTTGAAGAAAGCGACTTAAACCAGAGGAAACATACGCTTGTATTTAAATGGGGACTGGATTAATGCAGGCCAAACATTCATTTGGAGCAAGCAGAATATTTGTATTTTTATTTCCCCAAGATGTTTTCAAAAGGCCCCCATCTTCTCCCTCAGCTAAGTCATGCCCCCTTTTGTACCTATGAACACACCCTGCCAAGAAGTGTAAAATTCCCAAGTATGTGGATGCTCTAGAAATCCTCTGTTCTGGAGAGACATCCAAAATGGAAGTGTTGCATAGTTGCAAAACAAGATGCTGCTATTGTGTTCCCTGAAGTAACCCTGTCGACCCACACCCAACAGGCGAAGGGGGGGGGGTGTTATCGACATCATGCACTTAGAAAAGGCTGACAGAAAAGAATGGCTGTTCCTCAAGAGGGGGGATGAGTTTCCTCCCGCTGGTTAGAATCATAATTAATATCTGATGGCTAGGTCCTCAGTGTATGTACATCAGCAGTGTTCGAACCTTTTTCTTTTTGGTATCTCATGGAGTGGGATCGTTTTTACACTACCCCAAAACCTGGAACTCAAGAGAGATGCACTGACAAGGGTCTGAGAGAGAACTAGTGTTCTCTGCATCTGGCAAAACGGATTGGTTGGATTTTCCAAAGACACCCAAGAGCAGGCCCCATAGAGAACAATGGGGCCGGGAACTCTTCCTTTGTTGAGGTGAGGGGATGTTGCAGAGACCTTTTCAGAGCAAGCCTTCAGGAAACTAACCTTTCCCAAGTGATGCAGGCACCAGTACTTCCATTTGGGGCCTTGTCAATTCATGTCTCTTGAGTTCCAGGTTTTTGGGTAGTGCAAAAAACAATCCCCCAAAAAACAATCTCCATGGGAAATCAAAAATGAAGATATGAACAGTGCCGATCCACATGCACGGAGGATCTGCCCCTTACGTATTTATTAGGGTTCTAACCAGTGGGAGGAATTCCATCTCCCCTGCTGAGGAACAGCCATTCTTCTCTGCCAGCCCTTTCTAAATGCGCTGCTGTACACCATGCTGATAACGCACACCCCCTTCGCCTGCCGAGCGTGGGTCAGCAGGGTTACCCCAGAGAACACAATAGCAGCATCTTGTTTTGCAGCCATGCAACACTTCCATTTTAGATCTGGCTTAAAAGGTTGCTTTCTTTAAAAAAAACAAACCAGCCACCCTTTCCACACACCCCCAAGAATCCGGCATAATTAAACAAAGAGAGGCCTGTCTTTCGCTGCAGTGCACCTTGCGAGTTCTCTGCCTGCGCCAGTGTGGTGTGCCTGGGCAGAAACAGGACTCATATTTGTGTGTCAGTGTGGACAATGAAAAACAAGGTGGAAGGGAGGTGTATGCCTTCAGTGGTGGCATGCATAGCCCCTCCATGTGCTATTCTGTGCACTCTTCCTTCATTTTTCTTTGCAGAGGTTGTGAATGAACTCTAAGTGACTTTGGGAACAGAGGGAAGGTTGGCGGGGGGCCTTCACAACCAGGTCAGTGCTGATGCAGCCTCAGAAAGATGTTGCTTCCCGTGGATGGGGGGCAGGGGGAAAGGGTCCTCTGCATGCTGCAGGAGCACAGGCCCCAAAGCCCGCAACAGTGCACTCCTTCACGGGAGGAAGACCCGCCATCTCCGGTTCCATTGTTCTAATAACATGCTTCTGGTCTTAACAGTGAATCATTCCGACTTTACTCCTCTACTCTGATTCTCCTGCCACAATTCAACAGCATTATTCAGTCACAGAATCTGATCCCCAATTTCCTTTCTCCCCCACCCTCTTCCCATAGGCACCATAAAAGTCTCCCTTACATGGCACAGCTAAATTGGGAATTGCAACCACATTTCCAAGGATGTCAGGATACCAGCATGGGGGTAATTATTTACAACAACAACAACAACAGCTCTGTGTGGCAACCCTCTGCTTTTTAAACAAGGTAACTTTAGCTCTTTCTGGCATTCTTCTGTTGATGGAGAGGAGGGCAGAGACAATTTCCTGGCCACCTTCCTCACCACAGCTCCTCTCAAGATGATTGATCCTGGGGTACAGAGAGGACTTAAAACATGCAGGGGGGGTGTATACATTTTTTTTCTGAAGGCCCTCAGCTGTTGTCCATAATGCAGCAAGGACACAAAAGCATTAAGCTAAAAAACACAAAAAAAACAAAAAACCCACAGGAAAGAAAAGTGTGCGTAAATAAAGCCAAGGCAGGAATTTTAGAATCCAGGCTGTTCCAAGGGTCATTCTCCCCCTCCCCAATCACATGATTCTATAACGAGTTCAACTTTAATTAATCTGTTCTTGAATCCTTCATAGGCTCCAAGCTCTCACCTCCTTTCTGTACCCCCCCCCCACAGCCACTGTTACAGTCCAGAGAACCACACCCCCTTTTGCTTCCAGAAATGCACCCAACAAAAGGGGGGATTTTCTCAGCCTCTCCCACGATTTCCCTAGTACTGGCCCACTGAAAAGAGTGCGTGCACCAAATCCTCAAGATGAAGAATACAGTATTTGCAACACCAGAGACACAAAATATAGATCTGGATGCAATTAAAAGTAACAGGCGTGTTCCCACAGAGACTTAAGACTTCAGCTTTTGCATCTCCAATTGCTGAACTCTCTCTCTCTCTCTCTGTGTGTGTGTGTGTGTATGAGATCGACCAACTTTGTACCATTTTCCCTCCTATAAAATAATTTTATTTTATATTCAGTTAAGAGAGCAAGAGCCGCAGATCTGTGTTATACCCACGGCACATGGTGGGGCTAGTAAAAAGCATGGATTTCCAACCCTTTCTTGAAAGGTAGTCATTGACTTTGTGCTAGGAAATGATGCCTGATAGCGAAGGACCCCACCTCCCATTTCCACCCCCCGGAGTGGCTATTATTCATCTTAAGCGTGGGATGGGAAATTTAGCAAATGGCCCTAGAAATTATTTGTACAAAGCATAGAAGGCTGCAAGGTGAGTGAGTGAGTGAAAGGGGGGAGACACCGTTTAACTCTGGACACCGGTTTCGTTCACGGGCCCCTCTTCCACCGCAGGACAACATAAGGGAAGTTAAGGCAGCCCAGCAGGAGCAAACAACGGGTGGTTTTGTGATGCCAGCAGAGTTTTAACTTTGGGGGGGGCGGATGGAGGTGAGGAGAGGGAAAGGGGGTGATGTAAGGGAAGACTTAAAGAAACACGAGGGTGGGGAAGAGAAGAAGGGGGTACGGGAGAAGCTGAAAGGCCAGAAGACGTCGAGAGAGAGAGAGAGAGAGAGGGAGGGAGGGAGAGAGAGAGAAGAAGAAAGGGAACAGAACGAGAAGGGCAAAACACCGTCGCAGGAAAGCGGGGTGGGGAGAAGCGGGGTGCGGGATGGAGGGCTCGGAAAACGGGATGCAGGAAAGGGAGAAGTGCTGGAAATAGGTGGCGGAGGGAAGAGGAGCGGGGCGCTGGAAAGCCAGCAAAACAAGTGCAGCAGGAGCGGACTCATCGGAGGCACAAAGGGAGGAAGGGGGGTCGAGCGGCGGGGCTCGGGACAAAGGAGCGCGGCGGACAGCGGGAGCGAAGGCAGAAAGACCCCGTGGCGAAGGAGGAAAGCGCGGCTCGGCAGACGGGGGGCTCGACGAAGGGGGCTCGACGGCGGGCGGGCGGGCGGGCGTGCCGGCGCGCCATGGCGCAGACAATGGGCGACGCGGGCGCCGAGCGCGGCCCCTCGCCCGCCCCGCGCGCCCGGCCCGGCCCGGCCCGGCGCGGCGCGGCGCGGCGCTCACCTTGCCTGCCCACGATCTCGGCCACGTGCTCGGAGCTGGGCACCGGGACGCACTCGGTGGTGTTGGAGCTGCTCTTGAGGCGCAGCTCGGCTTCTTTGTACAGGACGCAGAGCTTGCCGGCCTCGGCGGCGCCGGCCGGAGGCGCGGGCGGCGGCGGCGGCGGCGGCGGGGGGATCGCCGCCGCCGCCGCCGCGGAGCCTTTGGGGGCCGCCTGCGGCGGGGGCTGCGGCTGCTGGGCTGAGGCTGGCGGCGGCGGCGGCGGCGGCGGCGGCGCGGGCTGCTGGGGCGGCTGCGGCGGAGGGGGCTGCGCCGGCTGGTTGCCGCCGCCGCCGTTGCTGCTGCTGTCGTCCGCCGCCCCCCCGCCCCCCAGGGCCGAGGCGGCGGCGGCGGAGGGCGCGGCGGCGGCGGCGGCCGAAGGCTCCCCCAAGCCCAGCAAGCAGAGCTGGTCCAGGGCCAGCTGCAGCGCCCGGTCATCCTCCAGCAGCGCCCTGTCCTTGCTGCTCCCCGGGAAGCAGCCCAGATCCCCGAAGCCCCCGTTCCTTTCCATTATCCCTGACACTACCAGGCTAGGCATGGCTAACAAAGGCTGGGGGGAGAGGGGTGGGGGGCGCGGCGGCGGCGGCGGGATGGTGATGAGGGGCTGCTGCTGCCTGGGCTGCTGCTGCTGCTGCTGCTCCGGGGAGGGGAGGGGAGGGGGAGGGGAACAAAGAGCCTGCGGGAGAGGAGGGGGAGGCACAGAGAGGTGGGGGGAGACCAGCGGGGGAGACCCCCGCCCACCTCCCCGCGTTCCCCCGCTGGCCAAGCCCCTTTCCCCGCCGCTCCTCTCCCCTTCTCTCGCTTCGGTCTTGCCGATCTAGCTGTCTCCCGTTCTCTCTCGGTCCCCTCTCTGAAACCCGATCCTTCTGCCCAGCGTGGAACGAGGCGCACAAAGATCTCCCCTCTTTCTCCCTCCCTCCCTCCCTCCCTCCCTCCTCCCTTTCTCTCTCTCTCTCTTTCTTTTTAAATGCTCTCGCTGCTCTCCCAGACCCCGCCTGGCTGCCGAAGGGGGTGTGGAGATGGAGAGAGCAGCAGCAGCAGGAAAAAATCCGGCCAAACGGAAAACCGACCGAGCCGCCGCCGCCGCCGCCCCCCGCGCGTGCGAAACAGAAAAGCGGCGGGGCCGCGGAGGCGCGGCGAGGAAGGCGCGGAGGAGAAGGGGAGCCGACCGCGGCCGCCCAGCAGCAGGCGGGGGGGCCTCTTTTGTTTTAAACTCCCTGGCTGCAGCGTGAAACTGACACTCCGGAAGAGGCCCGGGGGCTGATGGGGGATGTAGTCTCGTGGGCTGGCGCACACACCCCCTTCTCGCTCCCCGCTGCGGCGGACCGAGCGCGCGCGCTCGCGGGGCAGCGGGGGGGGGGAGCGCGAGGACGGGGCGAGAGGCGGAAGGAAACAAAGGGAAGCGCGTCGGGGCGCGAGGAGGGAAGCGCAGAGGAAGCGGCCGCCCGGGGGAGGCCAGCCGGCCGGCGGGCGCGGCGCAGTCGGGCCCTGGCGGGAGGGGCGCGCGCCGTCGTTCGCGGCCCCTCGGCACAGAGGCCCGCGGAGAGGCCTGGCGCGGGCAGGGGCAGCGAGGGGGTCCGGGCAGCACCCCTCGGCACGCGCGCGGCGGAGGCGCCCCAGCGGGGCGCGCGCCTCCCCCGGAGAGCCCGCCGCGCGTGCAGCCCACGCGAGGGCGGGCAGAGCGCGGCGCCGGGTGCGCGGCCGCGCCGTCCGCCGGGGAGGCGCCCGTCGGTGCCGCTTCGGCGAAGGCGGCGGGTTCTTCCCCAGCGGCCGATTCCCGGACACGTCACATCTTCAAGTAAACGCCTCACGGAAAGGCTGGGGCTGCTTCCACACGGAGCGCTCCTGGCGCTACCGACGAGAAGGCCTCGTGCAGCTCCTCCGCCTTTCCCGCCCGTAGTGGATGTTCTGCAAGACAAGAGATGGAAGAAGTGCTGGGGAAAGGGGGGGGGGTATGAGAGGAGGGCGACGTCGTCTGGACCCGCTGTAGAATTCCTTGAAGGGGGCAGGGCGCCACGAAAGCCTTGCCGGGAAGCCCCCACAGAAAAGGCCTGTTTCTCGTTCTTCCCTTAGGACGCCACCCATCTGTGCCATGTTGCGTTCTGGTTCCGAGCATTCTTGTAATGTTGGTTCCTTTTAAACGTTCCCATGGTCATCTAGAGGGCAAGGGCCCAGTGTGGTGAACACGCGGTGTGGACCTTCCGAGAACTGCTGCTCTTCAGGATCTTTCAGAAAGGGACTAGGGCCGGTGTCTGCGTCAAACTCACTCGCTCTCACACGCGCCCCTTGGCCCCAGACTAACTTCATCATGAGGTAATGGGGCCACCATGTTTTTAGAAAAACAATAATACAATTTGCCACCGAGAGACTCGTCCGGATCAATGTGGGACTCCAATCACGAACCCCTTGGCGGTGTCCATGAAAGCTTCCGCCATAACAAATGTGCTAGTCTTTACAGTGCCGTAAGACTCTTGGTTGCTTTCACACCGAGAAAGAGAGGCAGCAAGTTCATTCGGGGCCCACAAGGCTTCCCTTCCAAAGGAGGGAGCCCATGATTACCCTCTGGCGTTGGCGAGGGATGCTTCTTGGTCAGGCCCAAATAAAACCCAGTTTGGGGCCTTGCTTGTGTGGCTGCCCGGTCTCCCTGCAGGTGCTTCTCCCTATTTATCTCCACCCCCTCCCAGTCTGCCCTCCCATTGCCAGTCCCCCTCCACAGGTCTCGGACTGGGGGTGCTGGGTGTCAGGAGCCGGCTCTGTGCACCTCTGGGTGTGTTGGCTGGAGGAGGGGGAAGAACTGTAAGTGCTTCTAGCGGGGAGATTCAGGGCCAGGCCAGACAAGACATGAAACTTGTGGTCGCATTTCATATATCTGATGGTTTATTTAAAGCAGCCGTAGGGATGAGGGTGGGGAATCAGGATTGAGGATGACACATATAGGGAGGGTGTTTAACCTTTCCCCCCCATGGCACAGTCCTGACAACAACACCCCCGCTTCAGGGGGCATTTTAGTGGGAGTGCATGTTACCCCCTTTTCCACATATCATGATCCCAGTCCTGATCTTGAGACCCGTGCAGCTGCTATTTGAAAACACACACAGAAAGAAAGATGTAAAATACAATCATGGATTTGATGTATTGTCTAGTTTGGATCATATAGCAGCCCCTAATCCCGTTGGTATGAACTTGAGCACACTCCAGGAGAGAGCGCAGGACAGGAAGGCCTGGCGTGCTATGGTCCACGGGGTCACGAAGAGTCGGACACGACTGAACAACAACAACAATCCCCTTGGTCCGAGAAATCAAGTGCTATGGGAGGGCCAGTCCGGTGCCATCAGCAAATCTAAAGACTCAGGGCTGCTGGCTTGCACAGTCTGGGCAGCTGTTGTTGCTGGAAGGAGTCTTCCTGTCCACCAGACAACCAGACTGCCTGAGGTGGCCGTGATACCTCAGATATGCCTGGTTCCAACCACTGACTTCTCAGCTCAAATCCTGACTTTGCCACTTGTTTGAGCCTCCTGTGTATCTGCGCAGCACACCACCTGACTCTGAGCAATCTGCCAGGGCTCACGCTTCGGGCCAGTGTGTGTTTAGCACTGTCAGTTGGCATTGGTGGGGAAGAATGATGTATTAGACACAGAGGTGAGCAACTTGTGGCCCTCCAGATGTTTCAGCCTACAACTCCCACCAGCCTAGCCAGCATAGCAACGGTGAAGGATGATAGGCCAAAACATCTGGAGGGCCACGCACTGCCACCCCTGCTCTAGACCTTCAAGAGGAGAAGACTGTTGTCTGCATGGCTGCCTGGAGGCATCTGGTTGGTTGCCATGTGAAACAGAATTGGACCTTTGGTCTGATGCAGCTGCTGGGCTCTTCATATCTTCTAACCAGTGAAAGCACACACACACCAAAACCAAGCCCTACTTTCAAATCGAAGCTTTCTATATGGGAGGGCCAGAGCTCAGTGGCTAGAACAAAAGGATCTCCTGTAGCAGGGCCGAGAAAGAGCTTTTTCTTCCTGGGACCTTGGCAACCCCATGCCAATTGGAGTAGACACTGTTGCGCTAGATCAGGGGTGGGCAGCTTCCAGGGGTCAGGGTGCCACATTGTGTGCCCCCCGCAGACCCCAGGGGAGGCCACACCCCTGCCCCAACTTGCCATGATGCCTCCCACAGCCAAAATTCAGTGATGCAGCAGCAAAGAGAAAAAATCCCTTTTAAAGGATAATCAGGTTGCCACTGAATTTCAGCAGTTCAGTGGTGGCTGCAGCAAAAGGGGCTATTTTGCTTTCAAACATCTGCATTTTTGCCACCGCTGCTGCACCACTGAAGTTTGGTGGCAGACCACTGATTTTCCGTTTAAAGGAGGGATTCCCCCCTCTGCCAACATGGTGCTATTTTGGCAGTGTGGTGGCCAGCAGGTCCCGTGTGTCATGTCCCCTCCCCCCGGGACTAGAGGGACTCCTGGTCTGGCTTGGTCTTCGGTAGCTTCCAATGGCACCGTGGCCCCACGGTATTGTCTTTTGCCCTTCAAAAGCAAAGGGCCCATAAGGAGTCAAACAGGTCAGTTTGCAAGGGCATAAGAAGCATGGGCGGTTGGTACCACAGGGAAATCAGTACATCTAAGCTCATGTCTAGCACCATCTTCTCCAATAGTGCACCTGTTCCAGCCTTCTCCAACCTGATTCTCCCCAGATGCATTGGACCACAACTCCCAGCACTACAGCACTGCTGGGGGGGGGGGGCATCTAGGCGTTCCCTGATTAAATGCATTGGTGATTGGGAGGTACCAGCATCGGTATCACTGTACACAAAACTGGAGCGTAACCACTGACTTTGAGCCTAACCTGTGAGTAGCCAGTTTGTAGTGATTCACTTTTCTTCCTGCTGTACCCACTTCATTTATGACTAGAGCTGGGCTGATGTCTGGGATTGCTTTCAAGAAGACAAGGCAAAGGTGAGGAGGAGGACAGGGATAAGTAAAGGAGAGGCAGAGCTGGCACGAGACATTTTGGTGCTTGGGTCAGAAAAATTTCAAGATTAAATAACCCACGGTGGGCTGTCACGTCATTGCGTTATGAGCCCTGCCCATGCTGTGGATTTAGGGTGGCCGCCTATGAATCACCAAAAAAGAGGAAACTAATCCAAAAAAGATGATTTGCATAATAATTGCATATGCTGATTTATATGTATAAATGCAAATTTAGAAATAATTATAATTTAAATACAAATACAGTACATCTCAGCATAGTGTGGAAGACTGTCAGCCGGTGCCCTGTTGACTGACTGTTCAGTGTGCTGCCCAGGCGCAGTATACTCTGATGACGATGCTTTGTCTTTAGACTGGGATTCAACAGGACAGCCTTTCAAACAGACAGTGCCTTCAAATCGAGGATGCTCTTCTGGCAGCCCTTCAAGTAGAGGGCTGTCCTCTGTAAAAAGAGGACACATGGCCACCCTATTCATGCCTACACTTACAGCACATGACAGCTATCTGCCACTGGTGTGGGATTTCGGAGGGCGTTCAAGCTCCTTTCCAAGGAAACAAGCCTGCAATATGCCAGTGGGTTCCCTATGCAGTTCTTCTAACTAATAGGCTATACAGGAAGACAAATGCTCCCACCTCTGAACCTTTCTGAGCCTTTGTCAGAAGACGTGGTGGTAATGGGCAAAATTCACAGAGGAACAGAGAGCCCAGAAATGATGGGTGAGTGTGTGCGTGTGTGTGTGTGAGTATGTGAGAGAAACATGCAAGACCACTGTAGAACAATTCCAGTCTGAAAGGGACCCTCTAGTCTGGCTTGGTCTTTCCCAACTCCACCAGTTGCCTTTCTAGCATGAACAAGGAGGAGTGGGGTTGGGGGTGGAGGAGAAAGGGAACAAAGTGTAGGTTTGCTCCTCTTTCCAAATGCAGAGATCTGGGAAGGGTTGGGGCAGGAGCGCGGGGGGGGGGGGAGAAGAAGCCAACACATTTTTTTCTTATTGAAATGAGGGGGTGACTCAAGGGTGGGAGGGCCTTTTGTTGTAGCTGGAAGGCTCCCCCTTTCCGCTCCTCTTTGAGTCAAAACAGATGTCTTTCCCATGAAATGAGATTGTATGAGCTCATGGAGGAGAGGGAGAGAGAATGAGGGACAAAGAGAGAGGGAGAAGGAAGGAAGGCCCCCATTGAGAGTCCCTGTGTGCTGCAGCTTCTGGTTGGATCAACCCTGACCAGCTTCTTCCTCTAGATCAGGAGGGAGGGATGGAAAAAGAGTTAAGAGTGTTATGTTGTTGACTGAGAAGAACCTACCAGCCTTGTAAATTTCACGCGCTTTTTCTTCAGCAGATCCTCTCTTGCCTTCTTGTTGATTCTGCCGTTGCGAGGGGCTTAAGCAGACACTCTTTCATTCAAGGAGGTAAGGCACTGTTACGAGTAACTCACTCTCTCTTTCTCTGTCTCTCCGGGTGCAACTTTTTTCCTGGATGGTTTAGGAAAGGAGAAAAGCTTCCTTTTTTCCCAGCTGGCCTTGGTGCCAAACGTTATAGAAAAGCCAGCAAAGGTCTTATGACACCTTAAAGAAGCACAAATAAACAGATAAATCTGTACTTCTTTCAGGTGCAGCAAGGCTCTTTGCTGTTTCTGCTGCAACAGACTAACACAGCAACCCCCCTGAAAGAAGAAGCAAAGGGTCTCCATGGATAGCATGCAGCATATCACTTCTGGATATCTGAAATTGCTTGGTCAGGCAACCTGTTTAGTGTAGAATGACGTCAAATGCCAATACCGATCTGATCAGTACTGGAAAGTGATGGCATTCTCACAAGAGGTCCAAAGGCACCTGTATGTGCTGCAGCTGTTTGTACAGGTATTGTTGTTGTTACATCATCCAAATACATGGCACTTTATGGAATAACGTAAAAGTTACAGGTCCATTGAACATACAATGCATATGTTGAGATCAGGGGAGGCAACCAGGTGGGGAGGGAAGGTACACATCAAATATCTGATGTGTCCTGATAAATCTGTAATGCATGCATGTGCCAAATATGCATTTCTGGACATACGTACGTGTCATGCACACATATGCAGAGGGAACCAAGATTAGCCACGGCTCCCAGCTGAGTGTATACCTGTTGGCAGACCCACGTTTGGTGCTCTGAAATGTGTGACGTGGCCCTTGTTCCAGCTGGCTTTTAAGAAATGCTTCTTTCCTTTTAACCCTCATTGATTGCCCTGCAAACTTGAATGTGTGTGTTTTTCCTTAGCTGCAGTATAGCATAATATATGTAGCCCTATATAATGACAATTTGGCCATATATACACATTTTGGACTTGAATCTGGAAAACGGAACCTCACATCTCTGCATGGCCATACACTCCCTCCTGGTGGCTGTGGAGAAACCACCATAGGAGAGTCACAGTTTTAAGGAACAGAAAGTTGCTTTAAAAAATAATAATAAACAAACGAAACACAAATGCTGAAATCCTGAGGAAGCTGAATTCTGTGCCCATTATCACATTCTATGGATTTGTGGCTGACACACAGCTGCAAAAACTCAGCACTCACAGCAGGTACTGACCCGGGGACTGGATCTAACATTGGGGCTCTAGAATCCTAGTCAGCAGGGTCCAGGATAAGGCTACTAATTCTTCATCTGCAAAATTCATCTGCATCTTCAGGGTCACTGAATGATGACAAAGGGACGGATGCAAATGAACGGAAGAGGGAGGAGGGGTAATTTTTTTTAATGTTATTAGTTTTTTCATTCAACAGTTAAGCAGAACTTTAAGCACTACTTTCGCGTGCAAGTGCTTGTTATACTGCATCAACATCCATATTCAATATTGTAGTGCCAAAGTCATACTAGATTTAAAGAGTTGCACATGGTGCATATTAAGACATGGCCTCTCTCTAGAATTTCCTCCGAGTGACCGGTGGTCTGAAGCCACTTTCTTTTCCGTTAACAAAAGGCAAACATGGAAACCATATCTTGGAAAGCTATCTTGCTTGTAGACCAGGGGTAATTCTGAGGGTGGGTGGCTGGGATGCAGAGCTGGCTCCAGCTTTTCTGGGGAGCATGGGCCGCATGGCCTATGAGGGCCCCCTAGCTTTCCTGAACATTGGGTCAGAGAGGGGGGTGGGCACGAGAAGCGAGAGAATGTCGAGGGCATGATGCATTCTCACCCCGTGCGGTCTGGGCCTGAACTGAGATTGGCTCCCAGAGTCCCAGAAGCTGTTGCAGGGGTCTTTGGGCTTGGCCAGGTTGGAGATGGCCAACAACTGTGGGAAGAGAGCACAGCCTTTAGCTGGGACTGGCCCTGTGCCTGCTAAGCGAGAACCCAGGAGGGCCCCTTAATAGGTCTGGGGCTTCTGAAACCAGCCGCTTTGGGCTTGCTTGCCTAATCTTTCTTTTTGGAGGTGCCCAGTGCTTATGCAGACGGGTGCTATCTGATAGGCAGGCAATGAAGCCACTGCAGCAACAAAGATAACCTTGGAATCAGATGTCTGTGCTGTTTTTATTTCTTGTTACATTCCCCGCTGGCCTTCCTGCAAGGAGCTGAGCATGGCATACGTTGTCCTCCTTTTTATTGTCACAACAACCCCTGCAAGGTAGGTTAGGCTGAGAGATTGTGGCTGGTCCAAGCCATGCAGGGGTCACCTTCGAGCACCAGTGAACCACTGCCTTGGGTCTTCCTTGGTGCGCATTCCGTCTGGGTTGGTGGCAGGCAATGCTCCTTTCCACCCTCTAGTTATCTCAGCCTTCACCAAGCTGGCTGGGAATGATGGGAGTTGCAGTCCAACACATCTGGATCGGGTTGGGGAAGGCTGAGTTACCTGCTTCTGATGAGGCTAAGCCCTGTATTGAGCGAGATCACCTCCCACAGGCCCTTGCAACAGATCAGGGGACTCAGAGATGCTGCCAACGCAGCACACACTCCCCCGGCACATGTTGAGACGTTCGAACACATCCCGAGATCTCAGTGGGGCCTTCTGTACTTTGCATGCACCCCTCCTCTCTGCCCAGCCTTTAGGACAACTGCGGGGGGTGGCATCAAGAGCTGCTGGGGCCAGACGTGGGCAAGCCACAGCTCTGCACGCAGCTGCCCTGTGTGACGGACTGCCAGGACTATCCGTCGGTGCAGCTCCCTAGGCTGGAGCCAGCAGCAGGCTTGTGGGGGCCCTCGGCATGGTGCTTGCTGATGGGCCCCCATCTGCCGGATCCCTCCTGCCATCTGGCCTCCCCCACCCCCACTCGGCTCATGCAGGAAGAGTGCCGCCTTTAAAAAATAAAATAGAAATGCTGACTATAAGAACATTTACAAAATCCAGGCTGCTGTAATACCTTTACTAGGCCCACCAAAAGAGCACCAAAAATGTGCAAACTTTCAAGATCCCCAGATCTCTTTGTCAGGCAAGATGTTGGCCTGGCTGGGACACATGGGCCTAGCCGCTGTCCAAGGTGGCCAGTTGCTGACATCAGTTCTAGTGGGGCCGCTCCCGGCAACGCAAGCTTTGAGGGTCCTGGAGTTACCTGGTGCATCCGGGCTGCCCCTCAGTCCTCCTGGCCAGGAAAGACTTCTTGTTCAGGCCCGGCCTTTGCCCGGCCAACTATCATCTTTCCTGGATCTGGCCCTTGGTGTTTCCTCTGGTTCTGCCCTCCCAGCTCTGAGCCTGGCCTTGAGTGCTGGCTCCCTCCCGGCTCCCATCTCCTGGCTCCCGCTTAACATCTGCCTAGGGCTGAGCTCTGAGCGCGGCCCTCTCTGGGCCCTCAGCATCACTCCCCTCTGTGGTCCAGCGCTTCACGCGGTGAGCCACCAGACGGGCTTCTGCGAAAGGCGAAACGACAACAAGAACAGCACTTATGGGCTGACAAGGAACATGCAAGTCTCCGAACATTTCTTTTCTGCGGGGTTCTCTTTTGCCAGCCAGGGCCCGAAGGGAGCAGGACGCAGGGTCTGTTCTGAGGTTTCCTTTGCTTTTGAGATTGGCCATGCTGAGAAGGGACCTTCCGCGGGATGAGGAGAGGAGCAGCACATGAGCAACTGTCTGGGCAGGCCCGCCGCCGCTCCCTGGCTGCTGGCACACAGCGTGCACGGCCCCTGTCTTTGCGGAAGGCAGCCCGCAGGCCGGCCAGGCCCCCGGCAGCTGCCGAGACCACAGGAGAGGGCCGCATGTGCCAAAACAACAAAGCTGGTGGGAGTGCGGGTGCCAGCGCCGGCACGGTAATCCCAGGGGATGTCGTCCTCTTTGTATCGCAGGTAAGCTCATGTTTCAGGCTCAAGACAGCCAGGGGGTGGGTGTCCTTTGATAGATGGTTCTGGAAACAAAGTTGCTGTCAAGGAAGACACAGTTGTGGGAGCCAAAGAGTATGGGTGCTTGGTGCCTGTGTTTAAGGGTGCACGCTCTGGAATGTGGATTTCTTACCCCTGAACTCTCTCACAGGTTACATGCGTGTTCATGTGTGTAACGGGGTTACTGGGGTTGCCCCTGGGTGCCTCCCCTGTCCCCTATCTGCCTTTGGCGTGGCCTGTGGAGGGGAGCACACTCACACAAAGTTTTCGCACATGCACTCTGTCTGCGCTGCCAGGGAGCCCGTCAAAAACAGGGTCCCTGGTCCCCTGTGGAGAGTCCGTGTGCTCGCAGCTTGCATGCACGAAGTCACGTTGAGTGTGTGGGTGGGTGGAGCCCATGGGTGTGATCCCACTCGCCCCTCAACACATGTTGCCTGTACATGCATGCACCATCCTAAGGTGACTAAAGAATGGGTTTTCTCCAATCCCCCTTCCGTGCGCAATGATTGCAGGAAGATAATATTCCCATGTCCTCCATGTATGTGGCCATTTACAACCAAGGGGAAAAGGGAAAAGGCCCTCCCCTGAGGTGCTTACAGTCTAACACGAGACAGTGGGGAGGGACTGGAAGGATGGGCAAGGCAGACATAGCCAGCAAAGGCTGCTGATGGCTGAGCTCTCTGGTCCAGGGGCAGAGAGAAGGGGTGGGTTAAAGAAAGATGGCGGGGCAGGGGGAGACGGTATAGGAGAGGAGGGTTGGGAAAGGGAGTGGTCCTGAGGATGCTGGGCCACAGGCGGTCCAGCCAGGGAGCAGGAGGCACAAGTCTCAGAGGGCAATCCAGCAGGCAGGCAACGAAGGTGGAAGGCAGTGGGCGGGCGGGCCTGATGGGGAGCGTCCCCAGGTCAGGCAAGACCAATGGGCTGCTTGGGTGGGCAGAGCATCTGGGAGGAGCCCTTTCTCCCTGCAACCTGGCACAGGGATGCGATGTGGGGCAGGGCCAGATCGAAAGGCTCCTGGGTGGTCCATGGGAATAGGGGCAAGAGGAGGAGCGCCAAAGGAGGGGGAGCAGAGAGAGAGGGGGTGCCTGAGGCTGTGGGCTGCAGAAATGCGGGAGGCTGCTAGCCACATCTCTGATCCTTGTAATCTTTGGCTCTGTGGATTCTAGTCTCTGTTCATCATCTCCCTCATATTCGGAGCAAGTCAGCTTATTCCTTCAGGTAGGCACCTGATGGTCCTCACAAGGCCAGAGGTTCTTAGGAGCATCTTGTGTGCTCACAGACAGAATTGTCCCTGCTGGGAGTCTGGATTAGAGACAGCTTATTAAGAGGCTGACACCAGAGGAGCCCCAGAGGGCTGCATGGTGCCAGGGGTGGAACCGGCGCGTAGAAAACAAACGGCAGGCACCAGCTTTCTGCAACAAGAGGGATTCCGTTGTTATTTACAGTATAGCCTGTTTACATCTCACTGCTCCTGTAAAACAGACAAAACTGGGGGATATGTGATTGCTTGAGATGGGTGGGCAAGATCCTTTGCTAAACTCTACATTCTGCCACTAGTGTACACATTATGCACAGCTTTCTTAACATAGCTACATGATTCTGTGCTCAAAATCAGCTAAACGTTTGTCTCTAACTAACCCAGTGGCAGTTAGTTGTGACTCAAGCTGGTTACCACCAAACTGTGGTTTGCACTATTGTTAAGTCTCCAAACCATGATTTGTGCCCTACACTTCCAGGCAAACTATAGTTTGTGTAGTTTTCCCTCTTCCTCTGCTTTCCTGAATTCTCCAGATACTCTCCCAAAGAGCAGCCTCTGGGGGTGGAGCAATTTCCTAACTAGGGGCTTATCGGTTCAGATAGAAATCTGAACAGTTTGCTTAAACTGTGTTTTGCAAACAAGCTTTAAACCAAGGTTTCATGGTTTTATCCTGGTTTGGCCACTCACAGACCCTAGTTTGTCAGATGGTGGATGGTTCAGAGATTATGGCTAATCATATTCTGACATTGCGAACTATGCTTTGGCATTATGTCTGAACTATCTCCAAGTCTCACTAAGTTAGTCACAACTAACTTTTTTATGAATTGCAGTGGGACAAACTTTAGCTGGACTGGGGACATCAGCATTTTGAAACCAAGTCTGTATCAGGAAGCCAGCAACCAGCTCCTTCTGTCCTGCAATCTATATTTTCTATTCTCTGTACAACTGTACTTCCTCACCTGCTATATGCTTATTTCCCCATCCATTCACAAGGAAAACAAAATGCACACAAATTTGTAAATTTTTCGAGGGGGGGGAGGTGCACACAAAAACACACCTTCCAAACAATTTGTGCAAGCATGGATAAATTTTAAAAGGCAGGATTTACAGACTTTATGGTCTACAGAATTGGACTTTTGCAGATGTGGAAGCTTTTATTCATTTATTAATGTATTAATTTATGAGTTGCCTTTTGGCCCAAATAGGTGCCCAAAGGTGACTTACAATTAAAACTTAGAACAATTTAACTGACAACATCAGCTTAGGTCGAGTTAAGCAGGGAAACATTTCCCCAAGCAGGGAAATGTAAATGCACATCTGCCCATGCGTGGAGAACAACTTTTTTAAAAAAGAAAGAAAAGGGAAGATTCATCATTCTGATTTAACATTTATACCAACATTAAGCTGTGTGTGACATGATAGAGTGGGACTAATTGTGTCACAATAGTTGATGACGTTCCATTCTAGTCATGGGACTCTGCGCTCATATACCTGAATGAATGTGATTTGCCCCAAGAAAGCATTTTTTTCCCTGGTGTATACATTGCGTTACTTGGCTATGTGTGCCATGGGAGGAGAAAATCTGGAGTCATGAAAATCCGTTTTTAAACTGAATCAGTCTCGGAAGGCTGAGGCCTGGTTTGAACATTTGGCATGCTCTGTCCTCCCCTCTCGCACTCCAACTCCCTGTTTCTGGGCCTGACTTCCCAAACTGGACAAACCGTGGTGAACGTTAACCTGCAGCCCATGGTTCGAAGCCGGGGGATGAAAGGACAGTGCTAAGCACTGATTCAGATGCCGTGGCTAACTATGTTTAAGGAGCTCCTGGTCCCACAGGGCTGGCGTTTGCGTCTTGGTCTTCACCCTTCTCCCTTCCTTGGTGTGATTTCCATCCCAATGCCACCTCCAAGCCACATGAAAGCTGCTGTTCGGATCGTGTCCTGAGATTGCTAGGCAATGTATCATTCTGCACTGGAAGGGAGGGGAATAAATATTGGGGGGGGGGATTGTTGGGCTATAGAGCGACACCCAGCAGCTGGACAAAGAGTGACCTAGGAGTGTAGCAGAATATTCATTGTACTGTGTGGAATTGATAAGAATGTATTGTACTTTGCAGATGTGACTAGTTCCGTGTGTGTGTGTTGTGAGATAACTATGAGTAATGGAATGTATTCTTGGAATAGAAAGAAGGTTGCCATGAGTGGGTCGGTCAGGTACTGGAAGCAGCAAGCTGCTTCGTTTAGCAGGGACACCTTCATCTAGGTGTTACTGGTGTTAATGGCAGGCCCGGTTACATTGAGAACAATAGGAATAGTGGTAAGACCAGGCCTGAAACTGAGGATGAAGTCATCGACTTCATGGGGGCTATAAAAGACCAAGGTTTGATTTGTTTGGGAGAGAGATCCTGGAAGAACGAGAAACCTGCCATACGTGCTTAGGCTGGCTTCGCCCACAGTGCCTTCCATTTAGGTAAATATTAAACTTTGATACTGACTGTTAGATTGAGAGGAACCTAGGTTTTACTATGTTGAAAATCTGCTCGCTATTATTTTCATTATACTTTTAGCGATTCTAACTTGTGTGTATTTAGGGATGTTTATAATCTGCCTCATTTTAGCTAAAGCTTGTTATTCTCTTAGACTATTTGAGCAATACATATATATTCTTTAATACCATATTTGGCTGTCTGGCTTGAGAGAGATTTCAGGGACCACTACCCATATATATTAATTCTAGAAGCCCTAAACAATTGGTAGAGGTTTTCCACATCTGTCACTGAGCAGGGTCTGTCCTGAAAGCTGTTGCATTCTCTCTTGATCTGGTGAATCTCAAATACACCCCTTCAAGTTTGGGAAACAAGCTCGTCGGAGGGAGCGAAAAGAAGTTACTCTCAGGAGGACTCACTGCCCTCCGGAAGGAAGAGCTGGGCCCTAGGACTGTGCCTCCACTCAGACAGGCCCAGTCATCAGGTCCATCAATGTATTTCAGGGACAGGCAACTTGGTGCCCCCCAAATGTGGTGGACTACAACCCCCATCAGCCCCAGCCAGCCCATGGTCAGAGCCTGTGGGAGTTCTAGTCCAAAACATCTGGGGGGCACCAGGTTGCCTTCTCCTCCTGATATGTTTCTATTCATTCAGGTTGAGTTGCTCAGATGCGGTGCATAATTGGTGGGAAGGCGCTTCATAGCAAGGGATGGAGAAGAGGCAGAGGAGAGGAAGGCCATTGTTCCAAAGAGGCTGAGCTCATGGGGGGAGGGATTAACCTTGGCAGCCCCTCTGTCTGTAGGATAAATCTGATCCCCATGGTATTTCAGGCCCAGCTGCTAGGAGGGTGGATATGCTAAAGACAGGTGTTTAGAAAGGGTTGAGGAACAAAGACACCCATGCAGCCCCCCCCACACACACACACGAATAAAGGCAAGGAGGAGATGTATGCCCCCATCTCTGCCTGCGTGCCCCCTCTCTCCCTGCCATTGTACCAGCAGAAAGGTGTGTGCAGTTATAGTCTAGACGGGCCGTGGGGGAGTGTGGTGGTGTCATGTTCCTGTGAGGGACACCCGCGGACTGCTTTGCAAGAGCAAAGGGAGCCCTCAATTCTCTTGCATGCCAAGGCATAAGAAGCACAAAGGAGGAGATGTAGGGTGGGGGGCGGGGCGGCTGGAGTGGAGTGTGGAGGGAGAGGGAAACAGCCCTCCCACCCTGGGCTTGTCCAGCAACTAATCCTGGCTCCATTCACGAGAGGGAGGGAGAGAGAGAAATTTAGAGTAACAATCATGGACCAGGATGAGTTTGAGGAACATTTCTGCTTTGCCTTGAAAGTCAAGAGCCTCAGAATCAAGGGGGTACCTCTGATCATCAAGGGTGACTTTCCCTTCAACATTTCAGAAAGGAAAATAGGGACTTGCTTGCGTATCGTGGTCCTCATATCAGAGATCGCTTATTTATTTGATTTGTACCCTGCCTTTCGACCCAGAAAATGGCGCTCAAAGCGGCTTACAACCACAGATAAATAAAACCTGACTAAAACAGTAAGAAACCAAATTCAGCAAGACACAGTTAAAAACACAACAAGAGCAGAATAAAAACAGCACCCAACCCAACAGAACCTCTTCTGCACCAAAGGCCTCCTGGATAGAAATGACTGTGGGTGGAAGGACAGCAGAGCAGGGGTCAGCCTAGCATCCCTCGGCAGGGAGTTCCTGAGCCTGGGAGCAGGCACCGAGAAGGCCCTCTCTCACATTGCCGCCAAATGCACCCCTGAAGGCGGCAGTACCCAAAAAAGGCCTTCACAAGCTTCACCTCCTCTCCGAGGACACCTTGATGGAGCCCCTTCAGGGCCGGGCTTATGCACTATTCATGGGTGCTTCCAGATGAGGCTTGTATCACACTGCCTCATTCGTGGAATTTTCCAGGGGGTCCAGACAAC
Source organism: Heloderma suspectum (assembly GCF_057233095.1). NCBI lineage: Eukaryota > Metazoa > Chordata > Lepidosauria > Squamata > Helodermatidae > Heloderma > Heloderma suspectum. The sequence continues at coordinate 1,430,537 of NC_139474.1, forward strand.
TTTGTCTCTACTCGACATCCTCCTGCATTTTTCCAGCACTACTTCCACCTTGTTTCTTACTGCAGAACATCCATGAAAGAGAAAAAGGAGGAGCAGCTGCACACGGCCTCCTGATGGGCAGTGCCAGGAGGGCTCTGTCTGGAAGCGCCACATCTTCAGCACCTGCCTCATGTCCTCCCTTGGCTTAAAAGCTAAGAGGGGGCTTGTTCTTCGGTTTACAGATATACTAGAAAACATCATTGTCCTACAATAAGTTGTCAGGCATCCCGAACGTGTCACACAGCCACAGTGTGTGTGGAATGGCAGGCTGTGCACACACTGCGCAGTGCCTCAGGGTTCGCTTTTGCAGGCATGCAAAAACCGTTTTTGTTCCAGCAGGCCTCTGGGGATAGCTCGTCTGGACCTGTGAGAATATGACGGGTGGATACGATGGTTATATTTCTTGTCTTTAAACATTTTGATATACAATTTTAATATTACTGATGATTTAATTATATTTTTAACTTTGGTATACTTCTATTTACAGGTTTTAACTGTACAAATTTTAATGTTGTAAAGCTGCCTTGAGTCCCAGTATTGGGAAAAAGGTGGGAAATAATAACAACAACGATAATAACAATAATAATAATTATCTGCACTGACACGCATGTGCTCTAAAGACAGATACATCCATCTGCCACTTAGAGATTTAACTTCTAGAAACTGAAGATGGAGCTAAACCCAGAAGAATAATGAGGCTAGCAGCTTACACTTAAGTTATAATTAAAACATTAAGACTTGTTAAATAAAGACACATCTAATAAACAACAACAATGGGATGGCACCACAAACAGGAACAAAGAAGGGAGGAAACTCCAGAATGGGGGTGGGGAAGGATCTAGGTAGGCCCAATGTGTTTCGGAAGATCCTTCCTCAGGGGCACTATAAATTTGATAAGAACACATCAACAAAATAAGGTTGTCTTTTTTTTTTTTAGCATAACATGAAAATGAGGGAACCATGAGTTATGAAAGGAACACATCTAGGCGGACTTATTGCGTTGTCTTTGGTATGCATGCCCAATATTGAGCAAATGTCCTTTCTTGAGTCTGTTCTTTCTGTCCTGATGTTTTCTTTAGAGACTCTTATTATTGTGGAAGTTCTCAGCAGTAGCTTAAACCTCAGAGTGGAGAACAGGGAATTCAGCTTATCTGTGAGCTTGGCCTGGACCACCTCCTCAAGATCCAGTTATGGGTGCTGGGCTAAGCTGTACTGCAGGACATCTGGAGCTTAATTGGATCTGGCTGTGAAATGATGCTAGAGTGCCTCTGAGCATGTGCAGAGCCCATTTCCACAACCACAGCCAATCCTAGATGGGACATTTTCCAGGGCAGAGGGTGCAACTTCCAGATAAATTTGACCCCACCTTGTTTTTTGAGAAATAAGGTTGCCAAGCAGCAGTTTGATCTGCAGCAGTGATGAGGCTGAATTCCAGGTGATGAAAAGCTTCAGTCAAACTTCTCCTAAAGGCACAGGAGCAGGTAGGAGTTTTTTCCATCCACTTGGCCCTATTTAGAAATAAATTGTTGGATTTAGAAATAAACCCTATTTAGAAATAAAATAGGGTACAAAACAGATTTAAGCATTTCAAAAGCATCACCTGCAAGTTATAAGGGCAGGGAATATCAGTTTTCTTAGGCAGAAGTGAAGGAAGCTCTTGTAAATTGAATTACAGCATGGTGGGGATAGAGGTAGTGATAATGCTTCTGAAGAATTGTGCCCAGGAAATACCTGGGCCTATCTAGCTTACCCCAGCTCTTGTGAGGAGGGAAGGACAGAGGGAAAGAGAGACTGACAGACAGACAGACAGACAGACAGACAGACAGAGCTCTTTTACAGGTCCTGTGCATTTGGCACTTGTTATGAATCACACCCACTTGGTCTTATTGATTTATAAATGGTGGGTGAAAATTGCGCTGTCATCTCACAGTCCCTCTCCCTTCCTGGTGTATCAGTTGCTGCTGGGAGATACGGTCTGCCATGGCTTTTGCCAGGTCTGCTGCTCCAAGTTACAGACTTGAACTCATAAGGCTCCTGTGCCTTTAACAGCTGCCAACAGGCAGAAATCCAGCCAGCTGCCATTGTGCCTGCACACAGAGAGCATTGAGAGCATTTCTACCTGTAGTATCAACTTGCTGTTGTGAGCAAAGCAAGGCCATGCCACAATGCTAGTTAATGGCTAGAGGCCAAACTGGTGGGGGGGGGGCATTCCCTGGCTCCACCTCCTGGCTTGTAGAGCCCCCACCTCCCGAAGAGAAAGAAAGTTTGCAACAAGCGAGCTGCAAATCAAAGAATGCATGTGCCACGTAAGCATTAAATATCTTCACCTGCAAGTTAGAAGGATGAGTCCAGACCTGTTATTTTGTTTCTATTCAGATATTTCTAATCACAAAGATTGAAAATGTGTCCGATTGTACAGGTGAGCCTCTGCATAGTGAAAAAGAGGATCCTCCCCACAAAAACCTTCACCAGCTGAGATTTGTGGTCACTTGATTGCCTTCACCTGGCTGGGGGCACAATTTAGACAGCACCCATTTTCACTCCAACCACATGGACTTGCAATGTACTTTTGAAAAAGCAGAAGCCACAAGTCCGCCCAGCCCTTCATTAGATTTCGCGAGTCCATCTGGCACGTTTGTAAAGCACACCCGTGGGCCCTGCTTGGCCCTGGCGGCGGCCTCCAGCGCTCTGAACTGAAGGGGTGTTTCCCCCTTGGAAACAAAAGGCCATCTGGCAGCACAGGGCACACTCCGCTGGCCCAGGGGAAGGCGTGAATTGAACTGTTCTCCCCTCCGCCAGCTTGAGGGTGACTCAGCCCCTGAGCAGCAGGGAGGGAGCGTCATGCTAATGACATTCAAGGCCAGGGCCAGCGCTTGCTCTCCCACTCCCTTGGCTGAGGTTACTGGAGACCCTTTGGCTGCAGCCTGGGCTTCCTGCGGGGCTTGGCGCGGCTGCCATTGGTGGCCTGGCGAACGCGCCTCCCCTGCGATCCCGTTTCATTCGTCAGGCTGAAAGCGGAGAGACCTCGGCGCGTTCCCGGTTTCCTCAAGGGGTGGCTTAGATGAGCGCACACCTCCCCCCCAGCACACACAGAATGGTGTGTAGGAGCACAGAACAGGTTCTCTTTAAATTAAGGGTCAGCAACTGGCAAACATGGGCCAAGTCCACGCCCCCAAACAGTGGTTCAGTTATTTTGGAAAACATCTGCATGCTGCCCTCTCTCCTGAATGGCGCTCAAGGTGGCTAACAAGAAGCCATCGGAGCAGAATTATTAAAATCACAAAGCCGAACAAGTCTGTTTCTTTATACATTTATCTGCTTATTGGCTGCATTTTCAAACCGCCCAATATCCCATGTTTTCTGGGCAGTGTACAATACATACAAGCGTAAAATACAAATAACAAAATGTGAATAAAAACAGCACATAAAAAACCAAGGTAAAGCCAGCAGCAAAGAGTAAAAACACTACAGCTCATAAAACTCAAACAAAACCAGCAGTGGAATAAACGTGCAATGAACCTAAAACATGGGGTGAGCAGCATATGCATGTGGCCCCCATGGTAGTTTTTGTAGCCCCCACCCCTGCCCTGCCAAATTTGCCACCACAGCAGTGGCAAAAATCACAGCAATTTTGCAAGGAAACTGCGTGTGTGGGAATCAGTTCCCAGGAGACTTCTGGGAGCGCAATTCTGCTTGCAAACAAAGTGTATGGTCTCCACATATCTTGTTTCCTTGTTAAATCAATACAATTTTTGCTTCCACTGCTGCTACCACAGCAAATTCAGCAACAAATTTGGCAGGGGTAATTTCAGTGGGAGTGGGGAGTGGCCCCCAGTGGGTTTGGGGGGGGCATTGCCACTCCCCGATGTTGCCCACCCTAATCTAAAAGCACTGAAAACAATGCTTACATTTTTTTTAAAAGCAGGGGAAATGGGGTATTGTTTCTGAAAGGGAAAGAAAAGTTATTTTCCTACTTGTGTAATTGTGATATTCCACTATAGCACAGTGCCACCTAGAGGTTATGTGGTAGAAAAGAAGAAAAGGAAAACCTCTTTGTATTGAGCTCAGATTTTAATTCTGCGATGAAACTGAAAGTTGATACAGCGATTAACAGCCTTATGTAGAAAGGCTTGAAGCCATTCGCCTTGCCTCATTTGATGGGGGCACCTGAAGGAGGGACGCCTTGGTGTCTGGGCAGGTAAATATGGGAGGAGACGCTCCCTCAGATAATCTGGCCAGAAGCGGTTTAGAGCTTTAAAGGTTAAAACCAGCACTTTGAATTGGGCCCGGAAACAGGCTGGCAGCCAGTGCAGACAGCAAGGTACTGGCATAATCTGATCACACTGGCCACTCCCAGTTAGCAATCCTGCTGCCCAGTTTGCCCTAAGGGGGTTTCAGGGTCATTTTCCAAGGTAGCCCATATATAACGCACTGCAATTATAGGAGCGGAACAGCTGCAGTACAGTGCCCACACATCCCAACTGAGACGGCCTATCCAGAAGGATGCCATGGTCGGTGGTATCAAAAGGTGCCGAGAGCTCCAAGAAAGCCAGCGGGGTCGCACTCCCCCGGTCCCTGTCGCGGCAAAGGTCACCCCACAGGTCAGCCAAGGCAGTTTCCATTCCAAATCCAGGCCTGAAATGGATCTAGAAAACCGGTTTCATCCCATAGAGCCTGGAGTTGGTCAGCAACCACTTGCCCAGGAAGGGGATGGTAGTGACCAGGCGCTCATTGTTTTCATCTTCTGGGTCCTGGTTAGGTTTCTTCAGGAGCAGCCTGGTTACTGCCTCTTTTAAAGAGGCTGTTATCATCCCCTCTCTCAGAGGGGATGTATTTTACGCATTTGCAACCTCCTGGACTCATCTGGACACCCCCCCACTGGACCCGTCTGGACATCCCCCCCCCACTGGATATAACAGGTCAAGCAGGGCAAGCATCTAAGTGGCTGGCCAAACGTGCCAAGTCCCTAGTTCACATCCTCAGCTCTCCGCAACTGAAATCCATCCAACACGACTTGATTCGGCGGTGTGCTGGACACCCTCAAGCAGCAGAAGAAATATAAACACAGCACTAAGTTGCAGGTTAAGAAAAAGTCACCACAAATTAAAACCATCCCAGCAGCATACCTGCCAAACCAAGCTAGGCACCAAGGGGGAAAAACAAACAGCAATACATGTAAACTAAATTGTAAAAGCCCCGAGGTGGCCTTCACGGGGCACCCAAAAGAAAACAAAAAAGGCGCCAAGCAGACCTCTTGCGGGAGGGAGTTCCACAGATGGGGTGCAACCACCCAAAATGCCCTCCAGTGCCACACCCTAAATTCTGCCGGCTGCCTGAAGCAGGGCCCCAACGATGGTCTCAGCAGCCGAGTAAATTCATCGGGTATGTTCAGTTGCCTGCCTGAAGCACCAGTCGTGGTTAGAATGTGATATGTTAATTTCTTTACCGAATGTCCCTGCTGCCCTTCATTCACCTCAGTGCTCAGGTGAAGATGCCCTCCCCTTTCATAGTCCCATCCACAGGTGATGCTGGCGGGAGTAGTGGGGGACTCTCAATGGAGGACTCACAAACTCCAGATCCCGGCATTGTTTGGTGGAAGTCATGACAGTCAAACAGGTATAAAACCATGACAGGTTTGCAGCGTAGACCTGGACGCAGTCTTCCTTGCACAAAATTCCAGCTTTGGGGGAAAACATGTAGACCCAGAGCAGTGCATAGGAAACAAACACACATTTTTAGCATGTAACCGATTGATCGTGCAGGGGGACCCTTGGTGTTCCAGAGTCCATGTTGTGGGGGGGTGAAGGGAGGGGGAAAACAGTTGTACAGGGTCCTGCTGCACAACTCTCCAGTGCCCCCAACTTCCCCTGAAGCAGTCAAAGAGAGGCTCTGGCTGGCAGTGGGCGGAAGAGGGCATCTGCGGGCCCCTTGCGGGGGGCACATGTTGAGCATTAGTGGGGACCTTTGAAAGGGGCAACGGGAAAGAAATCAGGTTTCATACAAGAGTTCTGGGGCTCAGCTCAAGGGCTCCTCCCACCGCTTTCAGTGCCCTCCTGCTGCAACAGTTCTAATTTAGCCTGCAAGACGTCATTCCACCCCAAGGACAATTTGACTTCTCTAATGAGGAGAATTTTTTCCAGTGTTTGTTAAAAGGCACGTTATTGCTAGCAAAGGTGTTCCAAAAGTAAGTAGACCGGGGTGAGGGGGTGGGGGGTACTTCCAGTAAAATAGTAAGGACGTTCAGTGCTAGGGTGCTTGGTTGGCACCCAGAACGTTCCAAGTTCAGTCCCAGGTCTCCCCAGTGAAAGGATAGCAGGGCTGGGGGAGCCGGCATCGCTTAGCGATAGACCTTGCACTTTGTATCCCAGCATTCATTTCTTCTTGTTCATCTCTTGCTCTCCTTGTTTGCCCCTTTGTTGCTTTCCCTGATTTTAAGTCGTAAGCTTCTTGGAGGCAGGGACCTGTATGCCTTTTGCTTATGAAACTCAGGAAAGTGTCATATGTACTGTATAAATCATTAATAATAATAATATAGTAATGATAACAGTTCCCAGGCTTAATCCATGGCATTCTCAAATTTGAAGGATCTCCAGGGAAAGAGTTGAGGCCTTTGGAGAATCAGTTTATATACCTTATAACGAGAGTTCTCTGGGCAGCTTAAAAGAATACACAGGGAACATTAAAATCAAGAAAAGCACCAGAAGGCAATAAAATGCAGCATCACCATAAAATCAAGAAATCGCTTTTAAATGGAGAGCAGAGGGAAAGAGACTTTGAAGCACCTGCTATACCTCGCCGGATGGGGGCACTCAGAGAAAGGCCTCAGGTGACAATCGCGAGGTCTGGGCAGGTACATGTCTGAAGTGGCAACTTCAGATCCTGAGCTCTCAAACCGTAAAGGGCTTTAAAGATCAGAACCAGCACTTTGAATTAGGCCTCGAAATGGACAAAGATGGACCAGCGTAATAGGTTCATGCCACCTTGTCCCAGTTTGTCCTCTAGCACCCATATTCTGTACCAAACGAAGTTTCTGGCCCGGTTTTTAAGGCAGCCCCACATACCATCATTGCAGGAATCCGAGCAGGAGGTTGCCAGAGTGTAGCTCCCTGAACGCAGAGCGCCCCGGCCCCTCTCTCTGTGCATCCCGGAAGGACGGGCGCTGGCCTAGTCACTGTCTGCTTTGAGTCTAAGCGGGGGGGCGGAGAAGAGCAGCAGGCGAACCCGGCACGAGGGAAGCAGGTCTGCAATCGTCCCACCTAATATTCGTTGAGGGCATCTGTTTCTCACGCGCCACCCTCCCCCGAAAACGCATTTTCCCTCGCTGGGTCTGTTTGGGAGCAGCTCGCGCGAAGAAGCGCTCTGCGTCGCGCGCAGGTTTTCCCGCGAGATCGCGAACTAGGCGCCGGCCCGAATAAGGAGGCCTCCCCCGCGCGCGCCTGGCCGCTGGCTTCCCGGGAAGGCCCGGCCCCGCTAGATGGCGGCCTTGCTCGCCGCTGCTTCGGCCGCGGCGCGGCGCGGGCTGCTGCCGGAGGGCTGCGGCGTGAGCCGCGCCGAGGGGCCTCGCGGGCCGCGCGCGCGCGGGTTTCGACGGGGGGCGCGCGCGGGGCGGACGGCTGCCGCGCAACTGGCGAGCGGCCGCGGCGGGGAGCGGAGGCCCGGGGAGCCGCCTGCCTGCCGCGCCGCCTGCTGCCCGGGCGCTGCTGCTCGCTGGCCGGGCCCGCGCGGCCCTGCCTGCGCTCCCGGCCGCCGGCCTTCTGCGGGCGGTGGACCAGGCCCCTTCCGAGCAGCGGACAGCGCCAAGCCGCGGACCAGCCGCCCCCGACAGCCCGCAAGGCGAGCGCCGTCCTCCGCGCAGCGAGGCCCACGGCCGCCCGGCGCTGTGCGCGGGCGGAGCGTAGCAGCGGCGGCGGCGGCGTGGCGAGCGCGCGCCGTGCCCAGAAGCAGCCTCGGCGGCCCGCTTCGAAGCCGGACGCCGCTGGTCAGAGCCTCCCCGCCGCCCTGGACCCAGGGGCGCCCCCGCGAGGCCCGGCCTTTCGCCCCGTCTCAGCAGGCCGACGAGAACGGCGGGTGACCCCAGGCTCACAATCAGATGATCCTCCAGTCCACATTGATCCCTTTATTAGCTCAACCAAAAGATCACAAATACTGTGCAGGCTTCCCAGATCTCCAGATCTCTTCCATAAACAGGTGGGGGGGGGGGAGAAAAAGAAGAAAGCAAGCAGTGTGGTGATGGCGTCTGCATCTTCAGAGTCCCAAGACGACGCGTGTGAAGCGCTTGACCCCCCCCCCCCGCAATACAGACGCTCAGTGGTATTAATTTGGATGGTGAGCCCCACTAGCCTTGAGCCAGGCGGCACGGGGTTCCCCAGCCCGGCTTCTCGGGGGGCAGGCGATGGTCTGGTCGCGGGGGTGGGCGGCTCCCAAGCAGCTCCGCAGGCATCGGGTGCGTGGGGGTGCAGGCAGCTGCATCTGGAGCCCGCCGGACACGTGGCGGAAGATCCTCCGGGCAGCCTCTGTGTGAGAGAAGGGTGGCAATCAGCTGAGCAATCCGCAGGAAAGGGGATGAATGAGGAGCTTGCGCCGCCTCCGCACGCGGGTCTGGGCCTGCTCGGCTTGCTCAGGTGTTTGGGCAACACAGCGCGCTCCTCTCGCCGTTGGTAGGTGACGGCAGAGAGCGGCGATTCGTTTCCAGGAGTTGCCCAAAACTGATGGGAGCAGCAGGATGCATGTGCGTGGCTGGAAATGCATCTCCTGCTCTCCCTCCCCTTCCAGCTCTGAAACGTCCCCCAACCTGGCGCCCTCCAGATGTGTCTGACTGCATATCCCCCCCTCCCCAGCCATTGGCCATGCTGGCTGGGAATGATGGGAGTTGCAGTCCAGCCCATCTGGAGGGCCCCGGGTGGGGAGGCTGCTCCTGGAGCCCCAGTTCCGCCTTCCCTGGCGCCCCGGGGCCAAGCCAAGGCCTTTGAGGGAGTGACTCAAACGCGCCCCTCCGTCAGATGCTGGGTGTGGGCAGCTGCCCTTAAATCAGTGCGGAAATGACACAGCATGCCCCTGGCACACAGCTGTGGTCTTGTGCCTCTCCCGCTCAGCCACCGAGGCCTGTGCAGGAGAACGTCCTGCTGGATTGTGCCCCATCTTCGTCGGAGCAGCAGGAGGGGCTGCTGCTGGCATATTCCTTCCCAGAATCTAAGGGCCGGCCGCACAAAGCGGGGGCGGGGGGGGGGCGGGGATGCAAAGCCGGGCAGCTCATTTGCCTGTGAATGAATGCAAGAGTGTCTGGCGACAGTGTCGTGTCCCCCTCGGCCCCCAACTCCTTCCCCAAACACATGACGCTTCTAGGGAAGCATGTGATGTGCTGTATCGAAAACCAGATGCTGTGGGGTTTCCCTGTCGTCGCTAAGGAAACCACCTCAAAGAGCCGGCAGACCAAGAAGAGATCCTCTGACTCACTTGGGGCCCGAGCGCTTCAGTGTGGTGGCTGGGCCTGATTTATTTTTAAACTCACTGCAGATCTGCAAGAGAGGGGGGGGGGGCAGCTCATGTCTGACCAAGTGCTCAACAGCACTGGGACAGCTGAGTAAAGAGCCCCTTCTCATTTTTCCACAGTACACCTCTGGGATCAACCAGTGCAGCCACTTGGAGCAGCAGAATATTTGGGACCCACTGGTCTCCTTGCTTGGAAAGCCACCAGCGTGTTGCTGTTCAGCTTTCAGAAGGGGGCATAAGCCCAAAATGTGGCTCTTCTTTTTCTGACCCTGAATCCCTGGTGGGGTGAGAGTAACGGGTCCCCAATGATGCAGTGTTTTTAAAAATGTCTAACCGGACACATAATGTGCAGTTCTGGGATGGGGAGGGAGGAGTGCCATTCCAAAAGGATAGTTTTGCAGTTTAGAAATTCAAGTGATGCCAAAGATGTACTGTTAGCTGATGTGAAAAGTGACTCATAACAATGTGAAAAGCAAAGTGAATAGTCCAGGCTCCCCTTGAACACCAGACCCTGATCGGCATCCTCATTTCTTCTCCCTCTGCCCAAGACGCTCCCCACAGACTCCGCTGCTACTCTCCACAGAGTGTTCACTAATGTTTCAACGGTAAAGGAAATCATTCTAGAACATGAGGACCCCTGTCCTGATAAGTCGTTTTCAATGGAATGAGCTCCCTAGTGAGGTTCGCCTGGCGCCTACATTGTATTCCTTTCGGCGCCAGGTGAAGACCTTTTTATTTTCCCAGGCATTTTAGCATTTTAGCTTTCTAAATTTTTATCTTTGCTGTTTTAAATCTGTATTTTAAACTCTTGCACTGCTGCTAGGTTTTATTGTGGTTGTATTGTTATATTGTGGTTTTAATGTTCTATATATTTTAAATTGTTTTATTGTGTATTGTTTGGTTTCAATTTTTGTGAACCGCCCAGAGAGCTTCGGTTATTGGGCGGCATAGAAATGAAATAAATAAATAAATAAATAAATGTTATGATAAGGGCAGTGATGCCAGAAAATAGAAATATAACATTCCTAACAGGGATATTATTTGGGTGCAGCTCCAAGAAACATTTGGGTCTGAAAGTATCAACACAGCACAGTGGCCAGCCTAGTCTCCAAACAAAAACTTAAAAGATTCTGGCAAATGCAACTATCGTGGCATTTCAAGGAGAGGGAAATCTATCTCCTCTGTTCTGAGGAAATTGGTTGAAAGCATTTTTAGAGATAAAATTAGTAAGCATATAGAAGGACAAGCCCTGCTGAAAAAGAATCAACACGGCTTCCGCAAAGGTAAGTCCTGTCGCACTAACCTTTTAGAGTTCTCTGTGAGAGTCAATGAACATGTAGACTGGCGTGATCCGGTAGACATTATCATAGAATCACAGGGTCAGAAAGGGCCTGCAAGACCATTGAGTCCAACCCGCTGCTCAGTGCAGGAAGCCTGGTTCCCAGGCAGTCCCCCACCCAAGTTCTAACCAGGGCTGACCCTGTTTAGCGTCCGAGATCAGATGAGATCAGGCACATCCAACTGAATTGTTTACTTGGATTTCCAAAAGGCTTTGGACAAAATCCCTCACCAAAGATTCCTGAGTAAACTTAGCAGTCATGGAATAAGAGGAGAGGTCCAGTTATGGATCAGCCACTGGTTAAAGAACAGAAAGCTGAGAGAAGGAATAAATAGTACATTCTCACCATGGAGGGATGTAAACAGCGGGGCCTCACAAGGATCTGTATTAGGTCCAATGCTTTTCAACCTGTTCATAAATGATCTGGAATTAGGAGAGAGCAGTGAAGTGGCCAAGTTGGTGGATGACACCAAATTATTTGGGGTGGTTAAAACAAAACAGGATTGTGAGGAGCTCCAAAAGAATCTCTCCAAACTGGGAGAATGGGCATCTAATTGGCAAATGCAGTTCAGTGTAAGCAGGTGTAAAGTGATGCATGTGGGGACAAAAAATCCCAACTTCAAGTATAACCTGATGAGATCTGAGCTAGCAGTGACCAACCAAGAAAGAGATCTCGGGGTTTTAATGGACAGCTCGATGCAAATGTCAGCCCAGTGTGCAGCCGCTGTGAAAAAGGCAAACTCCGTATTAGACATAATTAGGAAGGGAATTGAGAATAAAATTGCCAATATTATACTGCCTTTATACGAGTCTATGGTACAGCCACACTTGGAATACTGTGGACAGTTCTCGTCACCACACCTAAAAAACATATTGTAGAGCTGGAAAAGGTGCAGAAAAGGGCAGCTAAGATGATCAAGGGGCTGGAGCATCTCCCCGATGAGACGAGGTTACAACAGTTGGGATTGTTTAGCTTGGAAAAAAGGCGAGGGGGGGCAGACATGATAGAGGTGTACAAAATTATGCCTAGTGTGGAGAATGTGGATAGGGAGACATTTCTCTCTCTCTGTCTCAAAATACTAGAACCCAGAGTCACCCTATGAAGCTGATTGGTGGGAGATTCAGGACAGATAAAAGGAAGGACGTCTTCACACAGCGCAGAGTCAAACTATGGAATTCACTACCACAGGATGTAGTGACGGCCACCAATTTGGAGGCTTGGAACGGAGTTAAGACAAATTCAAGAAGGAGAAGGCTATCAATGGCTACTAGTCCTGATGGCTATGTGCTACCTGCAGTGCCAGAAGCAGTGAGCCTATGTACACCAGTTCCTGGGGAACATACGTGGGAGGGCACTGTTGCACTCGTGTCCTGCTTGTGGGTTCCTGGTCGACAGCTGTTTGGCCACTGTATGAACAGAATGCTGGACTAGATGGACCCTTGGTCTGATCCAGCAGGGCTCTTCTTAAGTTCTTATCTAAATGTATCATTGTAAGGAGAAGTCAGCCACACGTGGGCTCCAAAGAGGCACTTGGGAAGTATGTGTGGTTAACTGTCCCACTCCAGATGGAAACATCTTCTATGTGACAAGCCATCCCCTAGAGCACCTCCCAGCTCTTTTCCTCCCCACTTGCACCGCCTGCCAATCAAGAGAACAGTCTTGGTAGATACACCAAAAGCTCCCAGAGAAATCCAAGACGGGGATGAAGATTGTGCCGGTGGATGGGAAGCCTGGGAGAGCGCCTTGGGCCGGATTGGGGAGCCTCACAGGCTGCATTAGGCCCACGGCCTGGAGGTTCCCCATCCCTGATGAGTGGAGTGTCTTCCTCCTTGCAGTGAGCCAGCGCAGTACTACGCCAGACGCTTAGAACGAAGATGTGCAGACGATGGCAGGTTTCCACATGGGCCTCAGCCCCCCAGCGCTTTGGCTTGCATGTCTGTGTGACTTTAAAACAGAAGACAGAGCAGATTTTTCAAGCACCTTTGCAATGTAAACAAGGCAGACATTCCAGTCATCCGAAATCAGACTCAGTGATCTTGCCCAGCATACTTCGGGCAGTCTCTCTTCCTTTTGAATCTTTTAAAGTGCTGCCTGTGCATTTATTCACTCATCACATTAACATTAAATAAACACAATTGATTTTAAAAGAGTAGCAAAACTGCTCTGGGGTTGTCAGCGGAGGGGAGTTCTTGATGTCACAGGAGCCAGCCAATGCGTACTGTACCCCTGCAGCTTGTCCTGTAAACTCAGAAGCTCTGGTGAGAAAACTCTTTGTTTGAACAGCAGCCCTGCTGTTCAAATAGTGTGATGTCTCTATGCAACTTTCTCTCCAAACATTAAGTCCTAGTGGTTCCACCCTTGCCTTGACAGCACGCTGAGAACACAAGGCAAACATTTGTTTTGAAATTTTGAGGTTTATTGTTGTGCTCCTGTATCAGACCATACCCCCACCTCCTTTCGCCAATGAAGATCCCTGCCTTATTCTATCAGGAGGGGAAACAATGCGTAGACCTGTAGTTTCCCAGAAAGCTTCTTCCCAGATCAGACTGCATTTCCTGATTGGGACTTCCTCATGTAGGAAAGACCCCTTTTGAGCATTCAAAGGCTTCATGCGCAACTTTTTCTTGCTGTAATCTGTAACCTGGTAAGGCAGGCCACCTTTGTTATCCTGACATTGCGGAGAGAAGGGCTGAGGCTCAGGCAGTGTGGCTTGCCCGTAGAACTTGGTGAGTTCAAGGCAGAACCAAGATTTAAACAGAGGCGGCCCTATGCTATTTGCAGGAGCGTCATGCTCTCCTGGTTCTCCCAGACCTTAAAGACCCCCACCCCCCTCTCCAGCAAATGACTTTACTGCCACACTTGCTTCCTCAGTAATGCTGCTCTTCTCCTGTTCTCCACTGCAAACTTGTTGGCTTGCCTACTGAGCATGTGCAGTGGGTGCACATGCTCAGAACGTTCCCCCAGCATTAGCACTCCATTATTTTAAGAGAATCGCCTGCCTGTCCACTGGTCAGTTCCTTTTGCTCTTTTCATGCTTGTCGCTCTCACGGAGAGGAGAACAGGGAGAGAGTGCCGTGGAGCAGATGGTGAGCCTGGGGCCGCCTTCCTTTACTTGTCTGAACAGCAGAGAAGGGAGAGAGAGTGTAAACGTGTGTGTGAATATTTTCCCCTCTGTTTCCCCCGTATTTTATTTTCTCAAGTTTGCTTTTCTGTGCAATGTGGATTGCTGCTGGAAGAGAAAAACATGGGTCCAAAGGAGTGTTTTTGTGTTTCTGTGTGGATTCCTTCGAGTCACACTGATAATCTGAAAGTTACTTGCCTCAGTTTCCCTTTTCCGCGCAATGGGTTGCTACTGCAGATTGAGAAAACTGCTTTTGTGTGTTGCTGTGTGGATCTCCGCACTCCGCACCACCCCTGTGCTTTGCCAGCATGATCTTAAAGTTAATTTGCCTCGGCTTCCCTTTTCTGTGCAATGTATTGCTGCTGTGGATGACTGTGCCACTTTGTTCAAGGGTTAAGTATAGCACACACATAGACTAACTGTTACAGTTGTTCAGGTATTTTAATAAATTCGCATGCGTGTTCGTGGGTCACAA